>NC_072477.1:43352572-44680905 GCF_027574615.1 Eptesicus fuscus | reverse complement strand
TGCACCGGTGGGGTCCCTTGGCCTGGCCTGTGCCTCTCTCAATCTGGCCCGGGAGGGATCGCAGGAGGTTGGCCAGTCAGGAAGGGACTACGGGAGGGCTCCAGGGCATGTCTGGCCTATATCGCCCAGTCCAGATCGGCCGGACCCCAGCAGCAAGCTAAACTACTGGTCGGAGCATCTGCCCCCGGATGGTCAGTGTGCGTCATAGCAACTGATCGACTGATTGGTTGGACACTTAGCCTATTAGGCTTTTATATCTGACTAGAGACCCGGTGCACGAAATTTGTGCACGGGTGGGGGTCCCTCAGCCTGGCCTGCGCCCTCTCCAATCCAGGACATCCCTCTCGCAATCCGGGACTACTGGCTCCTAATTGCTTGCCTGCCTGCCTGCCTGATTGCCCCTAACCACTCTACATGCCTGCCTAATTGCCCCTAACCACCTCTGCTTGCCAGTCTAATCACCCCCTAACTGGTCCCCTGCCGGCCTGGTCTCCCCCTAACTGCCCCCCTGCCAACCTGGTTGCCCCCTAACTGCCCCCCCTGCCGGCCTGGTCACCCCCTAACTGCCTCTGCCTCGGCCCCTGCCACCATGGCTTTGTCCGGGAGGAAGTCGGACGTCCGGAAGATGTCTGGTCGACCCGGTCTAATTAGCATATTACCCTTTTATTAGTATAGATTATTAGTATAGATGATGGCTATAGTTATAGAATGTTCAAAGTACTTTTAACCTAAGATACTAGTTATGGAAAATAGGAAAGTCACTGCAAATTCCTTTCTTGAACTATATAGTGTGATCATATTGTATGTTACATTTTAAAAATGCAATTAAATAGTCCCATCTTAATGAAAGAAACTGATTATAAATTAAGTTTGAGTCCATGAAAAAATTTTTTAATGTATTTTTATTGATTTCAAAGAGGAAGGGAAAGAGAGAGATAGAAACATCAATGATGAGAGAGAATCATAGATTGGCTGCCTACTGCACACCCCCCTACTGGGGATGGAGCCCACAACCCAGGCATATGCCCTTGGCCAGAATCAAACCCAGGACCCTTCAGTCTGCCAGCCAAAGCTCTATCCACTAAGCCAAACCAGCTAGGGCTTTGGTTTGATTTTTAAATCATAGCCAGTGAATTCTCTTCTGTTGCTTAGATAATTTAATCTATTCTTGCTAAAAATCTTTTTTTTTTTTTTTTTTAGTGAGCCTAAATGTTTACTTCTTAGTTTGGTTTCTCATTTGGTAACTGAAGAGAAGCAGCTTTCCTTATCGTGTCATTTCTCAGCATCATCTTGGCAGCACTATTCTTAAACATTATCTTCTGTTGTAATTTAAGTTATAATCCTTTAACAAGTTGTTAATCTTAATTCTAGCAATCTTGTCTATGTCTCGTTGAGATAACTATTTTATACTGTATAAAGCATTTGTAAGTCTTGAGTTATTTTTAGCTAAAGGTGCTGTTTTTCATAATGTTAATTGGTTACATTGAGGGGGAAAATGCCCTCACTAACTTACTTTATGATGGCGTAAAGATTTGAGGATGGGGAGACAATGAACATAGTTATTAAAGTGGAGGTCAAAAGGGAAGACATAAAAAACTTCAAAGGGCTAGAGTTTTTGTGGGAGGGAGATGGTGTTCTTTTATTTTCTAAAGGTGTTGTCATTCTAGATGTCTTGCTTTTTGGCTCCTGAACCACTGATTGATATCTGAGTGCCTATGAAATAGAAATGGTTAACTTTTTGGGTTTCTTTTCTTTCCTATTCCCACTTAAAGTGAGGCTTTATACCTCAGTGCTAGTGTGGGGCCAAAAATGATTCAAAGGAGGTTTCCTCTGCAGAACACTCGGCCTCTTTCACTGAGAGGCAATAGTGAGTATCTTATTAAGAGGGTAGACTCTGACTGAAATTGGGATTTGATCTCACGTCCAGAATGGTGGACCTTGGAAACTAACATATAAACCAACCTTCCTATAAAATTGGAAGTGTATTGTTTTTGTATGTTACTTTCATAACCTTAATATATTCTTTGGTATCCACTTTAAAGCATTTATTATAATATCTGTATTTGCCACAATATTTTGCCACCTCTACTTGACTATATACCTAGAAATAACTCCTTGTGCTGCATGGAATCACTGCTGCCTGGATGATTTCTTGCTGAATCAGCTGATAAAGGAAACCAGAAAGATATGCATTTGGTAATATACTCCCTCCAAGACTGCCCAGAGGCCAGCTTCTATCCGCTCTTATGGCAGGGAAGGAATGCATAATGGATTCTCTTTGCCCTCTGACCAGAATACAGTGAACTCTCACAGTTTTAAAAAACACACAATAATTTTTATTGATTTCAGAAAGCAGAAGGGAGGAGAGGGAAAGAGAGATAGAAAAACATCAGTGATGAGAGAGAATCATCAATCAGCTGCTCACCCCCTACTGAGAATTGAGCTTGAAACCTGGGCATGTGCCCTCACCAGGAATTGAACTGTGACTTCCTGGTTCATGTGTACATGCTCAATCACTAAGCCACACCTGCCTCTCAGTTGTTTTTTAAATATATTTTTATTGACAAATATATTATATTTTTTGTTATTTCTTTTTTCTCTTTCAACTCAATAAATAAAAAAATTAAAAAAAATTTAATCCAGCCCTGACTGGTTTGGCTCAGTGGATGTAGCGTTGGCCTGCAGACTGAAGGGTCCCAGGTTCGATTCCGGTCAAGGGCATGTACCTTGGTTTCGGGCACATTTTCAGTAGGGGGTGTGCAGGAGGCAGCTGATTGATGTTTCTCTCTCATCGATGTTTCTAACTCTCTATCCCTCTACCTTTCTCTCTGTAAAAAATCAATAAAATATATTTTTAAAAAATTTAGTTCAGTATTTATATTTTTGCTCTATCCACTTAGCAAAAATGGCTAGGGCTACCTCTCAGTTTATTTTATTTTATTATTTATTTACTTTATTTATTTAATTTAATTTATTTTATTTTTTACCTCTCAGTTTTTACGTCCCTCCCCACTCCCTGTTCATCCCACCAAATCCCAATTTCTTTAGTAAGGTATGGTCTTATTTGGTGTTATTCTTGCATATTTGATTTTCTAGTCCTGGTGTCTAGATCAATTAGCTAGTAAGAAGTAAGAAGAAGCATTAGTAGTTCACAATAGGAATAAGTATAATATTTCCTGAAATGCCTATAAAATTTTTACAAGGAAAAAAGTTTTATCAGGCTCAGATCCTATAAATCAGTGAACTCATTTTGTTCTTTAAATTTTGATAGACATGCTTTAAAATAATTTAACTGCCTATATCCCCATTGTTTTTGAAATTCTTAAGGGGAATATTGCCTTGGGTGAAAAAGAATCCCCATGTGTTTATTAGTAAATAAACTGTCTCCTAAGTAGTAATTATAGGAAATGATTTCATCTATTCAAAACCTCTTTTAAAGCCCTGGCTGGATAGCTCAGTTGGTTAGAACGTCGTCCCTATACACCAAGGTTGTAGGTTCCATCTCAGTTCAGAGCACATACAAGAAGCAGCCAATGAGTGCATAAGGAAGTGGAACAACAAATTGATGTTTCTCTCTCTCTCTCAATGAATCAATTTTAAAAAACGAAACCTTTTTTTTTAAACAAATCATGAAGTGGTAAGTGAAAGTGTATGTTCCCTGTTGTCTCAGAATTATTAGTCAGCTTCCTAGGGTCCCTGTTAAACTTAGTGGATAGAGTGTTTGATTTTTGGAGGAGTCTCTAGTTTCCTGCCATTCTGTTAAAAGCAAATGTTGTTTCTGTGATCTGGGTGGCAAAAGTTTATAAACCTGATGCCTCATATGTTAAATGTGTTTCATTTTGCCCAGGTGTCAGTCCTGAGGTCATACCTAGTCTTTGATGAAACCAAGAACATAATACTCATTTTCTCTCTCTACCACCAACTAATATCCTTTGTTTTTTTCATGTCTGATACAAGTTAGAGTCACAAATTATTCATTTGGTTTAGGATTTATCTTTCAAGTTACCTTCTAAGACAGCAGTTTTCAACCTTTTTCACCTCATGGCACACAAACTACTAAAATTCTGCGGTACACCAAAAGAATGTATTTTTGTCAATTTGACAGAAAAATAGGTATAATTTTGATTCATTCACACTGGACAGCTATTGTTGTGGTATCATTCTTTTATTTGATAATCTAAGGGAAAAGAAGTCGGTGCTTCTGGCTAAATAGACAGATATTGCATGTTGAAAAAATTTTTGTGGCACACCGCTTGAAAATTGCTGTTGTAAGGTGGTGTGCTTGTCTCATTCATCTTAGATAAAGTTCTTTGTCTTTTCAGTTGTCCTTATCGGAGATTCTGGTGTTGGAAAGAGTAATCTCCTGTCTCGTTTTACTCGAAATGAATTTAATCTTGAAAGCAAGAGCACCATTGGAGTAGAGTTTGCAACAAGAAGCATCCAGGTTGATGGAAAAACAATAAAGGCACAGATATGGGACACGGCTGGGCAAGAGCGATATCGAGCTATAACATCAGCGTAAGTCTCAATAGTTTTTAAGTTCTGTGAAATAGGCTGCCATCAATTAAATTGGTTGCCATTAAGTTAATTAGCTAACTTTTGTTATCAGAAAAGGTTTTTTTCCCCTTTTAAGAATGCCAGTATTAGGATTTTGAAATTTATTTATAAATGTGTTTTTATTTATTTATTTATTTTTTCCAATTTTTTTTTATTAAGGAATTATATGTGTACATATCTTACCATTGCCACCCCCCACCCTATAAATGTGTTTTTAAAAATATATAATCCATGCCCTAGCTGGTGTGGCTCAGTTGGTTGAGTTGTCAGTCCCCTGCACCAAAAGATTGTTTCGATTCCTGGTTGGAGCACATGCCTGGGTTGTGGGCTCCCCAGTAGGTGGTGTGCAGGAGGCAACCGATTGATGTTCTTTCTCTCTCCCTCTTCATCTCCCTTCCTCTCTCTCTAAAATCAGTAAAAACATATTAAAATGTATATAATCCATATATTTAGTTCTTCCTAGCGTTTCCTTCTGTTTTGTGGTTATTTTCTAATAGTTACATATGTTTCTGTTTTCAGATACTATCGTGGAGCTGTAGGTGCCTTGTTGGTTTATGACATTGCTAAACATCTCACATATGAAAATGTAGAGCGATGGCTGAAAGAACTGAGAGATCATGCTGATAGTAACATTGTTATCATGCTTGTGGGCAATAAGAGTGATTTGCGTCATCTCAGGGCAGTTCCTACAGATGAAGCAAGAGCTTTTGCAGGTTAGTGATACAAGTTTCATGTTATTACAGTGATTCTGTATTTCTTACTGTCATATTTTCAGTTTTGATAACCCTTCCAATGAGGTTAATCAGTTATAGTAGTTTCAGAAAAGTAAATATGTTTAAATAATGAATGCTCAGCAAGGATTGTTGTTTTTAAAGTATATGATGACTGTTGGGCTCTTTTGCTTAATTTTGAGTCATTAAAACACTATAGTATTTTGAGTTTTTGCTGCCAAAAATTGAATATAAAACTGTCTCCTTTTCTCTCCCTGTATTCTTGTATCTTTTTCCATTATTCTCTGTGTTTACCAAGGCTGCTCTATGTGGGTCCGAAAAGTAGTAGACCAGGGAGTGTCAAGTATCATAGGCATTCAGCTGCTTAGGAATTAAAACTTTTTAAGCTTTACAGGGGTCTACCTATCTCTTGCCACTGTTCTGGAAGGGCATTCTACCAGAAGGCAACATTGTACATTCTTGGCTAGTGAAGGTTGTGAGCCTCCACTAGTGATTATGCTGATTTTTGGTTTTCCAGGCAAGAAGCTTTATTTCAATTAATATAGTTACAGAATTCTAAGTGAATCTTATATACCCATCCTTGTTTATACTATAGCTGTGTGGTTAAAGGACCATAAGAGATAGAAGTATCAGGATATTTGATATTTTACTATATTTTGAGTAGTGTTATCATTCTCGTGGTAGTATTTAGGTATAACAAGTATTTATTTTAATGAACCCAATGAAAATTTCTTATGGTTAATTTTAATCTACTAGTGTAAGTAGAATGGTACCCTTATTGCCAACAAGTTGGGAAAGTGGAACAACAAATCAATTATTTCTCTCTCCTTCTCCTCCCCTCACCCCCTCTCTCCTTTCCTCTCTCTCTAAAATTAATTTTAAAAAAACGAAAGGAAAGGTCTTTTATATTTCCATTTAAAGTCTTGAGTGTATTACATCTCTTGTATTACCTTTGCACAAAACTGAAGTTTTTGCGTCTCCCCACAGAAAAGAATGGTTTGTCATTCATTGAGACATCAGCTCTAGATTCTACAAATGTAGAAGCTGCTTTTCAGACAATTCTGACAGGTAAGACTTGCATTTTCAGATTATACCAGTGGGAAATAAAAGTTTTAGGGAGATAATTTAAACAGATTAATTGGGAAAACAAACTGTCACACTCTCTGAGAATGAATATCATTTGAGAGAGCTACTAGAGCAAGAGCTATAAAATTAGTTACAACTTTTGCTTGTTGAACTTTAATCATTCTAATTTATCTGGTTTATAGCAGGAAAATACTTTGAAAATTATTTGCTCACTTCTATTATTATGATCCATGTATTCTATAATTCATGGTCACAGAGTAATGCTTAAATGTACTTTCTAAGATAAATATTGAAATCCTGGCTATGGAAAGATATTAATAAATGCCTTACTGAAATTCAATAAAATAAAGGCATTCTAGGTTCTGATGTGTGTTATAGAAGCAGCTAGGGAAAAATATGTTCTTAAAAATTTAAATGAAAAACAAAAAGTAAAATTCTCTCCTGATATATTGTAGAAGAAGCAGAGTGTCACCTGTGGAAAAAAATCAGCCAGTGATTGCATATAGAAAAGTTTAAGTAGTGGGGAAGGAACAAAGTTCATGCTGTTTTGGAATGTGGATATGCAGACTAGGTCAACCTCAAGGATAAGAAGGCATTTTAGCTGAAACCGGTTTGGCTCAGTGGATAGAGCATCGGCCTTCGGA
Organism: Eptesicus fuscus; assembly: GCF_027574615.1. NCBI lineage: Eukaryota > Metazoa > Chordata > Mammalia > Chiroptera > Vespertilionidae > Eptesicus > Eptesicus fuscus. The sequence goes on along the minus strand of NC_072477.1, from coordinate 44,673,887 downwards.
CTGAAAGGTCCCAGGTTCGATTCCGGTCAAGGGCATGTACATTGGTTGCGGGCACATCCCCGGTAGGGGGTGTGCAGGAGGCAGCTGGTCGATGTTTCTCTCTCATCGATGTTTCTAGCTCTCTATCCCTCTCTCTTCCTTTCTGTAAAAAATCAATAAAATATATATATATAAAAAATAAGAAGGCATTTTATTTGTGATGACTCATATATACCTTGACTTTATTAATCTTAATCCTCTAATAAGTACTTTGATAGGTTGTTTTTTAATATATTTTATTGATTTTTTACAGAGAGGAAGAGAGAGGGATAGAGAGTTAGAAACATCGATGAGAGAGAAACATCGATCAGCTGCCTCTTGCACACCCCCCACTGGGGATGTGCCCGCAACCAAGGTACATGCCCTTGACCGGAATCGAACCCGGGACCCTTGAGTCCGCAGGCCGACACTCTATCCACTGAGCCAAACCGGTTTCGGCATTGATAGGTTGTTTTAAGTACTTTAAGTTATATGTTACTTTTAAGAACTTACTAGTTATTTGTTTTTAAATATATTTTTATTGATTTCACAGAGGAAGGGTGAGAGAGAGAGAGAGGGAGAGAGAGAGAGAGAGAGACATCAATGATGAGAGAGAATCATTGATTGGCTGCCTCCTGCATGCCCTGCACTGGGGATCCAGCCCACACCCCGGGCATGTGCCCTGACCACAGAAGCAAACCATGACCTCCTGGTTCATAGGTCGACTCTCAACCACTGAGCTGGGCAAGAGCTTGCTAGTTTTAATACATAGGATAGTCTTGTTCTAAAAAAGTCTATATGGAGAAATCGTAAAATAAACGGTTAAATAAATGTTTTCAATTATAATGGAACAAGTTTCTTTGTATACAGCACTTGTATTAGATGTAAACAGGCTTTAACTTTTAAATGTCTTATTTTACTCTAAAAAGGTAGGGAATAAGACTAGGATTTAAAAACATGGACTTGGAAGCCTAACTTGGGTTCTAGTCTGGCTCCTCCTCTTATTAGCTCTATAATCTTAGGTAAGTTGCTTAATCTTTTTTAGGCCTTACTTTTTTTATTTTTTGTCTGTAAAATTTAAATATGTTTTGGGCAGTTCTGTTATTTTCTTTTTGGTGAGAGTCTGAATTTATAACAAATACCTGTGATACGATTTGACTCAACTGTTAGGTTGTGACTTCAAGGTTTTTGTCTCTATAATCCATAGAAAAAAAATTGCCTATCACTGAGACATCTACTCTAGATTCCAAAATGTGTACATGAGTTCATGCATATAAAATACTTTGCTATCCCTGGTACATAGTGAACATTTGATAAGTTAGTAGCTAAATAGCAGTTAAGGTATGAAAAAATTTAACTAAAAAAAAAACCCTAAATATTGGTGATTCGTATACCTATCTTATTAGAATTATTTTCTGTTATAAAAAAATAGTAACTAAAAGAAATGGTGCTGGGGTTGGATAAATAGTCTTTGGAATATAGTAGCTTTCATTTAGAATCTTGTGTGTGGTTTCATTGCAGGTCATTTCAAACAGGCAAGATTTGATTAAATATGCAGTATGTCTGTAAATCCTACTTTTTCCTTTATAACTGCTTATGTGACTTCTATTGACTCAATATGTAGAATAATACTAAATTTAGACCTAGGAGGGTAGGCTTTTACTCTTTAACTATTTGCTCCCACTCCCTCTATAACTAAGGTCATTGAATCTCCCTGGTTCTCAGATTTATAGTGTCTTAAAATAAGGAAAGAGAAACAGGAAAGAGAAAAAAAGTCATCTTGAAGGTCTGAATCTCAAGGCCTCTAAAAATGTCACTTGAAAAACTTTTTAGTCAGTCCTTGTTGTTGGGATATTTTTTATGTCCAATTGCATCTCCTCTGCTATAATTCTAGCCCACTTATTCTGATCCAATTTCTGGCCCATTTATTCTGATATTAAGTAAAGGTGAGACCAAGTCTTCCATCTGCTGTGGACTATTGTATGCATCATTTGTGACATTGAACTTATGATCTACTTAAACCTGAACTAGTCATAAACAGTGATATATACTTAAAATGGAGCTGTTTTGTCCTTAAAGATGAAGAACATCTGGCTATTTTTCTTATAATTTACTCTGGATTAAACTTTTGTTATTGCTTGACTAATGTTGCTTGAAAACAAACAAGACTTTAGCTTTACTTACTACCACTTTTCCTCTCTATATTCACTATTTCCTCGACTTCCTACATAAATCTCTGTTCATCTGTGGGATCAGAAATCACTGCATATGGCAGCAGACATCTGTGGTGTTTTGCAAGTGTTAAGATTTGTTTGTTCGAAACTTTTTTTTTTTTAACCAGTGGGAGTATTAATGCATTGAAAGAAGCAGGAAAGAGAAAAATACTCATTAAGCTTAGTTCACCTTAAATGTTAACAATATTGAGGGAGCATTTACATTGTATATTGATGTTGCTGTAAGAAAAAAATAGTTTTTTAGCCCATGGACACGGGCAATAGGGGGGATGGGTAGGGGCTGAAAGGGGATTAAAAGTGGGGGGGAGAGTGGGAGACATCTATAATACTATCAACAATAAAATATATATATTTAAACAAAAGAAAAAACAGCTTTTTTAATTTTAAAATTATATATTGAAAAATTTATCTACAATATTACTCCTAAGTTAATTGTGTTGCTTATTTTAGAATAGATCCATAGCATTTTTGACATCTATGAATTTGACTGTAACTCCATGACATAATTTTGCTGATGGTATTTTTTAGAGGTAATTAGGTAGTACCTGAGTGAATCTGATAGATTGCTCAGCCTCTGCTTTTCAGTGCAGTTTTGTTTTCTTTTATCAAACTAATTAAAGAATGTTTTTAATCCATACTTTCCATCGTCTTACTTTTTTCTCTTTAACTTTGAATTTTGACAATTTCAACCTTAAAAGTTACAATCATAGTAAAAGAATTGGCAAATACCCTTCACCCATATTAACTCAAATGTTGATATTTTACCATATCTGCTTTATTTTTTCTTCTTCTTTCTCAATGTATACATATTATTTTTTGGTACCATTTCAAATGATAGACATGTTGCCCGTTATACCTAAGTACTTTTTATTGTGCATTTCCTAAAAACAAGAACATTCTTTTTTTTAACTGTAGTATAATTCTCAAAGTTAGAGTTAAGTAGTAACTTTAAACATCAGTGTTTAACTACAGACCTTATTCAGATTTTGCTAGTTGTTCCAATTATTAGAAAAATAAAGTCTGGAATTAGATCACACATTATATTTTGCTGTTGTATCTCTTTAGTTTCTACTAATCTGAAACAGTTTGTCAGTTTTTTCTATAGTGTAATTTTTTGAAGGATACAGTTACTGAATTTGGGTTTTTGTCTACTGTTTCCTCATGATTAAATTCAGGTTATGTATTTTTAGCAGGAACATCACGAAAATGCTTAGTGCATCATATTAGGAGGCATCATCTTAGGAGGCTCATGGTTTGTTTTATTCATTACTAGTGATGTTAACTTTGGTCACTTGGTTAAGGTGATATCTGTCAGGTTTTTACATTAAATTAATAAGTCCAAGTCATCTTTTTAGTATGAAGACTAAATCTTTTTGTGTTTGAAAGGATTTTAATTCACTTAGCATATTGATTTAAAAGTGGAGTAAGAGTTTTCAGGCATTACAGTAGTCTCCCCTTATCTGCAGTTTTACTTTCCTCAGTTTAGTTGCCCACAGTCATCTGTGGTCCAAAAATATTAAATTCTAGAAATAAATAATTTGTAAGTTTTAAATTACACACCGTTTTGAGTAGTGTGGTGAAATCTTGTGTCCTTCCACTCCATCCTGTCCAGGACGTCTATCACCCCTTTGTCCTGTGTTTCCTGCTGTATACACTAGCCTACTCATTAGTCACTTAGTAGCCCTCTTTGTTATCAGATGACTATATAGCAGTTCTTGTGTTCAAGTAACCCTTATTTTGCTTAATAATGGCCCCAAAGCACAAGAGTAGTAATGCCTAGTAGATGATTCTAATAAATATGCCTAAGAAAACTTAACCTGTAAAATGTACTTCCATTTGGTAAAAAGGTTTGTATGTATAGGAAAAAAACAGTGTATATAGGATTAGGTACTATCTGTGGTTTTAGGCATCCACTTGGGGTTTTGCACTGTATCCCCTGCAGATGGATGGGAGGAGGAGGGAGCTTCTGTAATTTTACTAGTGAGAATCTCTTATTTAGGTGTAGTAGCTTTGTTCTTGGAATGTGGCAACTTTTAAATACATGTCAGTAATTAAATTGGAGAATTTTTTGACCTTTGAGAAACTTACTTGGACTTGGTGAGCATTGGGTTTGAAGAACACCCAAAAATTTCTGATCTAGGCTCTAGTGGAATAACTTAGGCCTCTGCTATTTTCACAATTTTTGGAGTCACTGAAGAATTTTAGCTCTTTTTGTTTCCCAATTTGGAACAGTGGCATTTGACTTCCTTAGAATTTACTTTGCAACTTGATCTATACTTCCATTAGAGTAGAAATAGATATATGCCTTTTTTATTTAACTTTATCTGGTTATATTTAAAGCTATCTTATATTAACATTTTACTTCATATTTAGGTCGATAAGAGATTCTTATATAAGAAAGATAAAGCAGAATTCCTTTTCTTTCTAACCTTACCTATTCTTTGGACATCTTGAAAGGGGACTGCACAGGAATTGGTGTATTATATACATTTATTTCTAAATGACATTATCTTCTAATTTTCTGACCAATATTTTCCTCTTGATTTATTGCCTTATTATTTTTATTAGCAGGTATCTTTTTGGTGACTGCAGCAAATGTAAAAGTAATTCATTTCTACAAAACAGTATATAGTACTTGTAGGCAGTACAACACTGCTCAAATTTCTTGCTTTGTAATAAGATCTCTTTAATTATTTAACTTTCTATGTTCTCTGGAATTCTTCCTTTTCCTTCCTTCCAGTATTTGCTTTTCATGTAAGAACCTGTAAAATATTTTTTTTTTGTTTTGGTTCTCCTAACGTATTGTTTAATATAACTTGTTGAGAAGTTAAAATTTGTAGAGGGTCACATTTATTCATTTGCACTTGATAAAGAACCAGCCATCCAGTTTGGGATTATAGAGAAAACGTAAAGAATAAAGAATGAATAGTATATGCCAAAACCGGTTTGGCTCAGTGGATGGAGCGTCAGCCTGCGGACTGAAAGGTCCCAGGTTCGATTCTGGTCAAGGGCATGTACCTTGGTTGCGGGCACATCCCCAGTAGGGGGTGTGCAGGAGGCAGCTGATGGATGATTCTCTCTCATCGATGTTTCTAACTCTCTATCCCTCTCTCTTCCTCTCTATAAAAATCAATAAAATATATTAAAAAAAAAAAAGAATGAAGAGTATAGATCAGCTCAGTGGTTGAGGGTCAACTTGTGAACCAGGAGGTCACGGTTTGATTCCTGGTCAGGGCGCATGCCCAGGTTGGGAGTTCAATCCTCAGTAGGGGGTGTATAGGAAGCAGCTGATTGATGATTCTCTCTCATCATTGATGTTTCTATCTCTCTCTCCCTCTCTCCTCTCTGAAATCAATACATATATATATTTTAAAAAGAATGAATGGTATAGTTTTACAGTAAGTTGATGATTATCTTTATTCCTTAGCCACTAGTCTGATTGAATGACTATCTTTTTACCTTTGAAACACTCTGGTCCCATCCCTTTTCAATGAAAATAATCTAACTGAAGACTCCATATCCTTTATTGGCCTTGTTTTTTTAAAAATTCTAGTCAGTAGTCTTTCTTTATTGTAATCTATTTTTTCTCTTGATGCTTCTTAAGCTTTGAACCAGTGTCAACCTTCTCAAACATAAATTTTAGTACCACTCCCTCCCCCTTTAAATCATAAAAAAGGGCACACTAGCTGTCAGTGTTTCTGTTAGTTTATGCATTCAGCTTGCTGTTCAGCTTTAGGAAAATTAGTTTTTAATTTGGAGAAAATATATTAATTCAGTTTGTACATTTCTTTCTCTTTAACTTTTTGTTATGGAAAGTTTCCAACATACTAAAAGTAGAATAGTATCATGAACTCCCATGTAGCTGTCAGCCATCATTATGGCCAATCTTTCCTCCACCTACTCCCCCCACCATTATTTTGAAACAAATCCTAGGTATTACATAATTCCATTTGTAAACATTTTATGATGTATATCTGAAAGATTAGGACTGAAACCCATAACAACAAAATTACTTAGAAATTGGTAGTAGTTTCTTATTATCATTTATTATCCAAACAATCTTAAAATTTCCTATCTTAAGCTTTTTTTTTACACTTCAAATTAGAATCCAAAAGATGTTCATTTTGCAGTTGGTTGACATGTTCTTGGAGCATTTTGAAAACACAATTCCACTTTCTTTTATCTTATAACTTTATGTTTTTAAATTTTTCAAGTATTATAGAAATAATGTAGTGAATACCTTATACCCTTCATCTAGAATCATCAACTTGTCACATTTAGTTTATTTCTACATGTGTATAAATACTCCTCCCTCCCCCCCTTTGCTCAATCTTTGGAAAACCGTTTGTAAACATTTTGGCACTTTACTATTAAATACTTGAGTATTTTCTCTCCTAAGAACAAGGTAATCTCCTACATAATAACAATACCATATACCATACCCAAGAAATTTGTGTTTATACTATCCTACCTAATAATAGACAAATATGCAAATTGACCATACCTCTGACATACCCACAAGCCACACCCACAAGCCACGCCCACCATCCAATCAGAGCGAGCATGCAAATTAACCCAAACCAAGATGGCTACAGCCACAGAGAGCAAGGTTTCCTAGGTAACAGAGGAAGCCAAGCTTTCCACCTGCCCTTGCCTAAGCCTCCACTCAAGCTACAAAGTTTCAATTATAGAAGGTAAACAAATTCAAACAAATGGTGGCAGAATGGAGCTTGAGAGAGCAGGCCAGGGTTGCCGCCGGCAACAGGGGAAGCAAAGCTTTCCACACACCCTGGCCTGGCCCACCCGCTTAAGGCAACAAAGTTTCAATTATAACCCCAACAGAAATGGCTGCTGCTGCGGATGCCGCCCCGGAGGGAGCCCCAGGCTTGGCTCCACTCCAGGCTACAAAGTTTCAGTTGTAGAAGGAAAATAAATTCCAGATACCAGGGCCTCCGCTTGGGTTGCCAGGGGCCGTGGCCAGCCTGCAAACCACCACAGGCCCCTCCCTCAGGCCGCCCCACGCCCCAAGGGAACCCCCACCTGATCTGGGACACCCTTCAGGGCAAACCAGCTGGCCCCCACCCCTGTACCAGGCCTCTATCCTATCTAATAAAAGAGTAATATGCAGATTGATCATCACTGTAACACACAATATAGCTGCCCCCATGTGGTCAAAGATCCTGCCCCCATGTGGACACAAGATGGCCACCACAAGATGGCCAGCAGGAGAGGGCAGTTGGGAGGCACCCGGCCTGCAAGGGAGGGCAGTTGGGAGGCACCAGGCCTGCAAGGGAGGGAAGTTGGAGGTGATCAACCCTGCAGGAGAGGGCAGTTAGGGGTGACCAGGCCGTTAGAGGAGGGAAGTTGGGGGCAAACAGGCTGGCAGCGGAGTGGTTATGGGGTGATCAGGCTGGCAGGCAGAAGCGGTTAGGGGCAATCAGGAAGGCAGGCAGGCAATCAGTTGGGAGCCAGCAGTCCTGGATTGTGAGAGGGATGTCCGACTGCCTGTTTAGGCCCGATTCCGACGGGCAGTCGGACATCCCTCTAGGGGTCCCATATTGGCGAGGGTACAAGCTGGGCTGAGGGACAACCCCCCTCCGTGCACGAATTTCGTGCACCGGGCCTCTAGTATTATATAATGTGCAGTAGTTTTTCCTGTGTGTACTAATATCCTTTATAGATTTGGTTATTACATTTTAAATCTAGGGTCTGGTTAATTGCATTGATGGAATTGTTTTATATGTGGGGTATCAAATAGAGTAGCCACTGATAACAGGTTGTTATTGAGTACTTGAAATATAGCTAGTGCTGCCCGGCTGGTGTGGCTCAGTGGTTGAGCATCGACCTATAAACCAGGAGGTCGCAGTTCGGTTCCCAGTCAGGGCACATGACTGGGTTGTGAGCTTGATCCCCAGTTTGGGGCATGCAGGAAGAAGCCCATCAGTTATTCTTTCTCATCATTGATGTTTCTGTCTCTCTCCCATTCCCATCCTCTCTGAAATCAAAAAAAATATTATTAAAAAAAATATATATATATATATATATGACTAGTGAACAGAGGAATCGGATTTTAAATTTTATTTAGTTAATTTAAATAGGTGGCTACTGTATTAGAGTGCACAGATATAGAACATTTACCCCATTTTAAAAATGTATTTTATGGCAACTGTTTTGAAGAGTCTTAGCTGGTTGTTTGGTAGAGTGTCCCTCAATCTGAATTTATCTAGTTGTTTCCTCATGATAAAAACATTTAAAATATTTTTGGCAGGAATACATAGATGTCCTTCATGGGACTACATTGTATCTTTCATAATACATCATAATAGTAGGGCATATCATGTCAGTTTGTTGTCTTTTTAGAATTCCCTTTTGAGGATATTTGGGGTGGGGGGGAAGCACTGGGAGAACAAAGATAAATAAGATACATACCGTATTTTCCGGCGTATAAGACGACTTTTTAACCCAGGACAATCTTCTATACACCCAGTCATCTTATACGCCGGAAAATACGGTAATATAGCCAGAGGGAAATACTCTTAGGTAATGCAATATAAGACCAAATAAAATGTGTTAAAGATACTTGCTGTAGAGGAATTTAATAACATTCATGCAGTTAGTTACTTATCAGACCTTTACTATTTGCTATATTGGAGATATAGCAATGAATGAGATAGACAGTTTTGTTCCTTACAGAGTTTAACATTTAGTGGAAGAAGTAGACACTAAATAGTATTGATAAGTGTCATATAAAATCTTAAGTTGCCTGTTTTGAATAATTATTTAATTACAATTTATCTTTAATGCAGGAGGCAGTGATAAACATGATCTTTCCCTCCTGTTCCAAGAATTCTTTGGGATTTTGGCATATTTATGAAATTGGGCTTTTCCCTATATAGCTAAGAAAAATATCTTAATGTGCGTAATAGTACAAATTTATTTTTATTTTTCTGTGGTACAGTGTCAGTATATATAGGTTTTTTGCTAAGAGTACAATGAAAATACTCTCATGGTCTAATTAATTTTTTAATACTCATCTGAGGATATATTTTTATTGATTTTTTAGAGAGAGAGAAGATGGTGGGGTGGGGAGGGAGGGAGGAAGGGGGAGACAGAGAGAGAGAGAGAGAGAGAGAGAGAGAGAGAGAGAGAGAGAGAGAGAGAGAGAGAGAAAAGAAAGAAAGAAAGAAAGAAAGAAAGAAAGAAAGAAAGAAAGAAAGAAAGAAAGAAAGAAAGAAAGAAAGAAAGAAAGGGAAACAGCAACTGTTTGCCTCTTGTACATACTTGCCTGGGATCGAACTCACAACATAGGTATGTGCCCTGACCAGGAATCAAACCTTTTGGTGTACGGATGACACTAACCAACTGCGCCATCTAGCCAGGGCTCTCATGGCTTAAGCCCATAATCTATGAAATTTCTTTAAAGCAAGATTTATTAATTGACTGGTGAATCTTTCCCTCTGAAGTAGAAAACCTTTGTTTTTCTTAATCCAAGGGAAATTGTTAAAATAATAGGTTGACTCTAATCAGTGGCTGTTTGAAAATAAAACTTTAAATTTATGCATTCTCTGTTCAGTTTATTTGCAGTTTATTCTGCGAATGTATCTTTTACCTTTATGTATCTTTTATGTCAACTATTGGATGGGTCCGTTCAACACTGAGTATTGCTGTTTCTTTTTTTCCCCTCACTCAGAGATATACCGCATTGTTTCCCAGAAGCAAATGTCAGACAGACGTGAAAATGACATGTCTCCAAGCAACAATGTGGTTCCTATTCATGTTCCACCAACCACTGAAAATAAGCCAAAGGTGCAGTGCTGTCAGAACATATAAGGCGTTTCTCTTCTCCTATAGAAGGCTGTGTATAGTCCATTTCCCAGGTCTGAGATTTAAATATATTTGTAATTCTTGTGGTCACTTTTGTGTTTTATTACTTCCTCATACTTAACAAATTTTCTGTGTTTTAAGTCTTGATTTTAGCTTTATAAAATCATCCATTTGTCCCGAATGACTGCAGCTTTTCTTCATGCTATGGCTTCACTAGCCTTAGTTTAATAAACTGAATGTTTGGATTCTTCAATGATTGTTTCCTTTTCATCATGGAAACCTGTCACTGTAGTACATAATAGAACTTGATCACTTGAAGCTCAGACCTGTTGGTCTTGATCAAATCAAGCTAAGAAGACTTTAGAAATAAGCTATCATTTTGCCACAGAGCACCTTACAATTCATGCACTCTTCTCTCAGTGCAGTAAATATTACCACAAAGCTAAGAATTGCCCTATAAACATAGCAGGATTTTGAGAGCTTGAAAAAATTTTCCATTATTCTGGAAGTCACTTTCTAAAATGCCTTAATAGGGTTATGTACTTTTTGTAAGCATCAAAGTTGATTCAAGAGGGCACCTTTTTTTCTGGGCAAGAATTATCTTAATAAACACAGAAGACTGTATTGTGGTTTTCAGTTGTGGTATGGTTATGGGTTCTGGAGGCTGGGAACTGGAGAAACTGATGGAGTTCTATTCGAGGTGCTTCTGTTGGAATGATCAGGCAGCCTAAGTTTAATGATAAGTCATTTAATTTATCTAATTTCCCAGCAGTAGATTAGATGGCATTTTATTGCTCAGGCAATAACTGGTTTAATGCTCTTAGTATAAAATTGTGAAGTGGTAATTTTTGTCTCAAAACCTTCCATTAAATGAAATGCAACTTAGTTTTATCACCATATTCACCAGCAGGCATGGATAATTGTTTTAATAATGCTGATTTTTTAGTTTTGCAGTATATTATGGAATATAGTCCAGTTAAATATCTGGTTTCAGTATGTCAAAAGAATACAGTGAGAGGTTAATTTCTACTCAAGTAGTATCACTTAAAGGCATGTATTCTTTTAGTACTTAAGATGAAATAGTACTTTGAGTTTAAATAGAATGTATTTAGGCCATTATACAGACCTGAAATAGTTTTCTTCCACTACGGTATTGAAATCAGTGGAGCAACTAGTTTCTCATTCACAAATGTGCACACTAATATTTAGTTTTACTTTCTTGTGGATAATATTAAGCACTTACTCTGCAGTGTTCTGAAAGTTGTGTCAACTGAAGTGATTCTATTCAGGATGGTGGAATATCCCCAAAATATATATATGTGTGTGGGATTGCATAGATTTCTATGTTTCACAGTTAATCTCCTGTCTTTTGCGATGCTCATGATGTGTGGGGCACACTGAAGGCATTGCTGTGGTTTGTCATTTTGGTTTTCTTATTTTAGTGTATTAGTATGACAACTTATCTGTTTGTAAATCACTACTTTGTATTTTATGCATGCTCTGTAACTTGGCTTTTCTTTTTTTTTTAGTTATTGATTTGGAATATATTCATATTCTAATAAACAGTTATAGGGGGACTATTCTTTATGTTGTCAGATTACATTTTCCCTTTGCTTTGGATATAGCCATAGAATATTTGATTCTGATGAATGAGATATTATAGGTCCTTGCATTACAGAGTAAACATGTAGTTGGAGGCACCAATGTGTGAATTCAGCTTTGGTTTTAGACATGTAGTTCAATTATGCTTTTCTTGGAAAAAGTACTACCAGAAGTACAAGGAAAGTAATTAATCTCTGTACTTTCATACATAACCCTGTCACTAGACCCAGGAAGAGGCTGCATCACTCCTTATTTTACTGAAAATTAATAGTCAGTTTTTTACAAAATCATTTAAGAGAAGGAAAAAATAGGTAGTGAATTGAAAATGATAAAGTAACTGAACTTTTATCAAGTATAGACTTAATGCTGCCTTGGATTTTGGGAGCAGTCCAAGAAACCAGAAGTAATACAAAATGGCTTTGATTGCATTTCAAGTATCTTCATCCTGAACAATATCTCCTGAGACAAACGGTCTCAAGTAAGAAACATTAAATTTAAAAATATTATGACAACTTAGGGCCCAAGACAGTTTAGTAGAAATATTTTGCTGCTTGACCCTACTTTTTAGTGTTTTTAACTTTGATTTTTAAAAAAATTATCTATTATATTCTTCTGAAAAGTCACTTAGCCATCTTGACTTGTTAAACTTGTATGTAAACATTCTCAAGTGCTATCTATGATTTCTTTCTAATACTAGTTATTACTCTGTAAGGATAAGTTTTTAAATTTAATCATTGCATTGAGTATGCTAAATTCTAAGGAGTGCTAGCTGGTGAGTTATGCCAGAGGTCTTTTAAGTTCTGAAGGGTTCTGCAGGAAAGTTAAACTTCTTAAGGGTTTGGATTGCCCATTAAATCTAGCTATATTTATTTAATCATTGGGAAAATGCACATCTTAAATTTTTGTTTTTATTGACTTGTATTTACAAAATACAAATGCTCTCAGTAGTTTGGGCTATTGTGATTATCTCTTCCATCTACCTTAAAGAGACAAAATGACTACTTAGACAATTTTGGCCAATACCAGAAACAGAATAATTCAAGGACTGAGTGAATAATTAAGAACGTATTCTAAGTTGTTAGGTTTCAATTTATGGAGCTCTTTTAACAAAAGAGAAAATGGAGATTGGTTTGCTGTGTCACAAACACCATAAGCCTGAAAAAAATTTATAAGAAAATACGAATTTTGTATAAGGACTGTGCCTGGTATTTATTCCCTGTGTGAAAAAAAATGAACAAAGACCATGAAAGGATCCTCTCCCACCACATCATTTATTGGTTAGCATAACAGTCAGACTAGAGCTGAAAAGAACAGGGCTGATGTTTTTCTCCTGATTGGGGCTGTGCTGGTGCCATACCCCTTTTCTGCCACCTTTTTTACCACCTATATACTGTGCCAAATAAACTAGAGTTGTCATTCGAAAGTTTTAAAGAATGGTGTGTTTCCCCAAACTGTAGGAAGCTGATGGAAATGATAAAGCAATACAAAATGCTATTGTCACTACAATTTAGGTAAGGGAAAACCATTAGTCTGAGAGATAATTTTAATTGAAGTATCCATTTCCCTGAAAATTGAATTGGAAGATAAAAAAAGACTATTTGAAAGGAACTTGATACTAGGCAGGTAGGAGAAAATAAGCAAGTTCTGTAAGTTAAAAGAAAGTGGCAGGTATAATAGAGCGCTGGACTGGGTGACAGAGACATGGATTCTAACCACAGCTCTTTAGTCATTTTATTTCTGAGGCTCACCTTCCAGTTATTGAAGGGACTAGACTAAATCATTTCTGGGTTTCACCCCAGTTCCAATTCAGTAATTCTGTGAATGAACTCTGTCTTCATGTACTAGAGCCAAATTATTCATTTTAATTCAAATTTAATAGATAGTAAAAATGAAGTGTATACTTTGTTTGATGATTTTGGTTTTATCATCATAACTTGATTAGAATGTTATCTTTATTTTCATCTTAACTCCATTAAATAAGATGAAAGCTTTCAGAACATTTGCAAAATGACTGTCAATTTCACAATATGGTATGCATCAAAGTACCATATGTGCTAAGCGGGGAGGAGCACTTTATGGGCTGCTATGTCAACTGTAAATTGAGAACTGCTTGTTTTTTTGGCTTTAACTATTAAAATTGCTGGCTTTTAATATACGCTTTAAGATATACTCATGTCTGGGAGAGAACTTTTAAAAACATACTATGTTTAATTTTTTTTAAAATTTCTAATAGGAGTCTAAAAGAAGGTAGGTCAATCCACAGCACTAGCTATCCAGTAGAACCAATTAAGTCCAAGTATATATAGGTTTATGTATATAAGAACATGATATTAATGGCATTATTGGGCTGTTAGAATGATAATCTAATTAGTAGTAGTCCACACATTTTGAATTCGATTATTTAACATTTTGAAGCATAGAATTGATAGGCCCTGGCACAGATGTCATGTATATTGGTTGTTAACTACTCTGTTACTGGTATCAGTGATGATAGTGAAAAATAGTAGCCAACAGGATTCCTTCCTATGTTTAAATCAGTGGAACTTAACATTGCCCCATACACAGAATTTTAGATCTTACTATCTCCATCCCAGTGAATAGGTGTACTACTGCTTTTAGTACCCATTCCCCTACTGAAAACTTTCAGACTCTCAGCATACCATCTTCTCAGATCTCTATAGGGAAGTGGTATGGTTCCTTATCTTATCTTAGTAAGAGGTTTCTGACTATATTGTACTAGCCTCTCTGCCAAAGCATTTCATCATACAGACCTAAGAATATTATAGAAAGTCATGCCTGAAACAGGACAGTCTGGGAAGCCCCAGGAATCAACACTATTTCTGTAGGCTGTCTTTGATATGAAAGCAGTTCTGGAGGAGGATGTTAGGAATCTGTTATTGGTCTAGGTTTACATTTAAGTGGATGCCTAAATAACAGCACTTGATATAAGATCTTAGGTCCCCATGTTTTCTCTTACACAAGGCTCTGGAGGGTCACCTGCTGGGCCAGACAATGGCTTGGGAGGCAGAAGCTGGAATGAGGAGGGATTCTGACAACTCTAGCTACAGACCAGAGCTTCTACCTTCTGTGGGTTTGGATTGGACCACTGCTCAGAGTCTTTTTAGCTCTTCAAGTCCACTAACCACCTGGCCCTCCATTTACTCCTACCATTTTGTAATTGCTACATTGTAAGATCCACAAGGACAGGGAATGAATGTGCTTTGTTCATATTTATATTCCTACTGTTTATCCCCCACCTTTAACCTTGTGTTAGATGATAATGAAGAATCATCTTAAAGAGTGAAGGGGCTCACCTTAGGGTTCATTTTAGTTTAGCTTGGGGGATATAGTCTGATAATTACCATTCAGGTTAAAAAATTTTAAATTAGAAATTATATAAAATTATAATTATGTAAATAATATTTAATTATACAAAATTATAAATAGTATAATGATTCCCTATGTATCCACCCATCTCTTCTAAGAAGGATTTTCCATCTCCTCTTTTGCCACATACTAGATGAATGGCAATAGAATGCATCATTCTTGAATCTTCTCTTTTGAGTACAAAACCTGCAGCCTTTGTTTAGTATTTATGGTGTTGGGTGGTATTCTGAGCCTCCTAAATCATAATCTTAAACTATTGTTCTCACTAAATGCCCTTTTTAGCCTTAAATTTTTTTTATTATGTTTTATCTTTCACTAAGATATCAAGATCCAGCCCTTGAGAGTTGTTCATTGTTAGGAGAGGAGGGTCTTTTCTGAACAAGTTTTAATCTCAAACTAGCAAAAATGTATTCTTGGTTAAACATTTTATTAAATGGGAGTACTTTTTGAGTATCACATAAGCCTTGTAAACAGACCATTTGAAATGTTTTAATTTGACTTAAGTATGTACAAACCTTTGAAAGTCTGAAGGAGAAATTTTAAACTTATACCATTAAATACATTCAATAAGCTATTTTTTTTAGCATCTGTATTTTATAATAAAATTAATCCTGCTGCTTCTTTACTAGTTAGGTCACAAGGTTATGTTTTAAAAGGTCCTTAAATAGTTGCATCTCAGAGTACAGTACTGGGTGATAACTTCTAATGGAAAGCTATTCATTGCTCTTATGCAAATTAGGTGGCCCTTATATTTGCCTTTATTCCCATTCCATAGAACAGTGGTCGCCAACTGGTGGTCCGCAGACAAACTACCTTTGTGCCTCTGAAGCTGAGCACAAGCTGTAATAGTTGCCTTTGAGTTCAAATCTTTGTGAAAACAGAAATTCTCTATTTGAGTATACTAATATTTATGAGCTATTTCAGTAATTTTTAGATATGAATTAAGAATATGTAGCTCCCATTCACTACTTTAAAGGAAGAGACTCTCTTGTTTTAAATTTGATGAACTTTTTCACTTTATGTTCAAGCACCCATGGGGTAATTTTCACTTTTCTAGCAGTCTAAAGTGACCACCCAAAATGTAGGTTAGTTTTACCTTTAAACCTAAGGTGTAGATTTTAGACACATTTTTGGTTTGCAGCACAACAGTAGGCATTCCTATAAATTAGTTTGAGAAATTAATTTTATTTTGTACAAGGTATAATCTCTGCACAGTGAACAAATATATTATAAGTCTGGGTTGCTTAAAAAAAAGTATTGCCATTTCAGTCTCACTTATGCTGTTGTACAATGATTGTTTTCTTTATTTATTTGAATTATATGCACATCACTTTATTTGAGTGAAAACTTAGTTTCTGTATAATACTTGAACATATCTTTCCAAGTTGTCAATAAAATGCACAGTGCACATGTTTAGGTTGACCATGAACTTATTTGTGACAGTGCTAGACAGAAGTTCCTAACAGTTGCTCTATAAGATTGAAATGTCTCTTACCAGTAACTCTTAGATATGTGAAGACAATTGTCACCATCAAGTAATCACACCCTCTGTCTTTCCCTTTTCCTGTATTGCCTGATTTAATTTGTGGTACATTTCCTTAAAAATCAGAATGCTAGAGTTGAAGGGTTTTAGGGTTCCCTTACCCCTATTTGCTTCTTCCTTTTTTTACACACAGGGGAAAAAAAGCCCAGAGAAGGCAAGTAACACTCAAATCTCTTGATCCAGTGCTTTAACAATTCCACCATGCCACCTCTTGATGAAATTTGCCTAGAAGATAGTTGGCATAAAAGAGGTGAAACTTGAAACTTGAGTGATAGTGCTTGTTTGCAGTTTGCCAGGCAGCAGTTACTGTACATGCAGGGTAAGGGAAGAAGATAACACCTGGGATGGAGATGAAGTTCTCCTTGCTGATCTGACTTCACCATGATTCTTAGTTCTTGCTTCACAAAGGTAATTGAGCACTTGCTGCCCTGAAATACTGAGGTAAGCCTCTTATCTATATTTCTTTCTACATATGTATGAGAAATATTTATTTGGGTCTACAAAGTAATTTTCTAGTATTTATATTTAATAAGACTTTTTGGAAAGTAAATTTGCTATTGCTGATTGCTTGCTCCCATGCACACATGCAGCATTCATGTTAAGTATTAGATTATTTTCCCCTAACATTTGCTTAAGCCTTGAGTGAAGTGGGGGAGGGGGATTACTCATTTTTGTCCTTGCTTTTGCTGATTATTGGCCAAACTAATGGGTTCCATGGCAGACTTCCAATTTGTATCAAGGACTTCAGAACTCCCACACTTCCTGTAGCAGCTATTCCAGCTTTGCAGTCATGTACTTCCTCTTCTGTATACCTTTTGGAAGTATGTTTCCAGGCAGAACTATTATCAGAGAATGGAGTGGTATAGGGGTGTCCATTAGTTTTCATGGTTTGCCCTTTCAGTCTTTAATTCTTGTGAGGAGGTCCTCTTTAGGGCTTGGGAACTGACTCCATTTAGACTCATCTGAGCCCATTTACCTGAGTTCATTAGTAATGGAAGGTATAGACATGTCTGAATACTGGGATCTGGAACATTAGCTCATTGTAATTCAGTTTTGGCTATCTCAGCAGATGGTGGGTTTAAGGTAGAAAGTAGAAGTTCTTTCATGTCCTTACGTGCTATATACTCTAAAGTTTTTACATCATGTTACAGCAACTGATTATAGTACATTCTTTGATTATTTCAATTTAGTTCCATCAAAAAGCATAATGTACTTGAAGCAATTTTAACTTGATATATCCTCTTTTGTTTAATTTCCTCTATACCAGGGGTGGGGAACGTCTGACTTTCTGGCCGTATAAGGCCTGAGAAATCATTTGTTCTGGCCCTGCCCAGGCATTAGTGGTGAGTTAATTAAATGTTTGACCAAATATAACAGGCTAATTTTAACTTGATAATTTAGTATGGCCTGCGAATGATGTTACAAATATCCAAATGGCCCTTGGCAGAAAAAGGGTTCCCTACCCCTGCTCTACACTTTTAGTTCTATATTATATCCAGCTCAAGATTTAAGAAGAAATGCTTGAAAGTAAGTACTCTTTTGAGTCAAGGAATGCCAACCAAATAAACTTGATGAGAGGCCAAATAGCCATTTTTAGGGATACTTAATTCTTATCAGCCTGTGACTGCTTGCTTAAAGCATCACAGTTTTATTTCCCATGGAATGACTCAGGTGTTGGGTGACCAAGGAGATATAAGGCCAGGGCTGAGTTGGCAATGTTCTGGAACTTGGAATTGGCAAGATTTGGTCAAAACTGGCCAGAAATATTGTTGTAGACTGAAAGAGGCTATTGAGCTTTGAAAACATTTTTTCTTCTACTACCAGCAGGGGCAGAAGAGGGAAAATTAATTTGTATTTATGTATTATTATTATTTTAGCTTTCAGTTTTATTGGTTGCATATAGCCGAACTCAAAAACCCTGGTTCGTTCTTAAAATGTTCTTTAAACTGAAATTGACTCTTAGAGAAAGGCTTCATCTATTACCATGGAAGATAATACTATTTTAGATAGCAAAATGCAGGTTCTTGAGCATCCTGATATACTTGGTGCTAATAAGAGAAGTATGGATTCTAATTTCACATCTGAGATGTTAAGCCAGGTTCAGTGCTACACATAATTTGTATTTATTTAAGTCTTATTTTAAAAAATTGAAGTTGTTAGCATTAGACTACAAAATAATCTGTAATCTTGGCCATTGTAATTTGACAGACCAGACATATATGTGTAGGTACTTTAGGATTGATATTAGCACAGTTTTTGTCTATGTACTGATTATCTTAGGTAATCAAACAGATGTTGATGGTAACAGCAACCAAAAGTACATATACATTTCAGGTACTTTAAATTAATCCTCTCCCCTCCTCAGTCCCCCTTTCCTCCTAGGAAGGTTTATAAAACCTATTCTACATGTTCTTTAACCATCATGTTTCAGATAATTAAATATATAAGTAAATATAGTTAGCTGTATTTAGCTGATGTTGATGAGTAACTGTATCCTAAATGTTTTAGAAGATCATGTAATCCAGGTCTTTTGGAGTTGGGTGAGTGATAGGATTTACCTTTGCAAATAGACTTTTTGAGCAATTACCCCAGTCCCACTTGGAAGCTCTTCTTTAGTTCCAGGTGAAAGTAATAACTAACACGCAGCTGAAGTCGGTCTGTACCATTATTTCAAGTCAGGGGATTGTCTTCTTTCAGTCAGAATATTCAGTAGAGCACATTGCAAGAGAGACGCTTATCCCTCTTAAGACTGCTTGTCCTGGGAGGGCTCATTGGCAGGGCTCTGTCTTTCTGGGAGGAGGTCATAATGACCAGGAATATGGCTGTTCCTAGGTAGGTCGTATGGATTCTGGATATAGCTGGAGTTGGGACCACGGCCTTCTTGGACCACACTGACTGTGGGCTCTAAGGAATATAGTGAAAAATGAGTTCAGAGAACAGATTAGCTTTGGTTGTCATGTTGTGGGGGGGGAAGAGAGTTCTATTTAACTGGGTGGTGAGAGAAGCCAGGGATTCATAAATCTGTGATAAATATGAGGATTAGGACTAATGCTAAGAGATGGGAAACATAAGTGAGCATGCTGTCAGAATCCCATCCAAAGCTTGGTCAAAACGGAAGAGATTTAAATATTTAGAATATTTAGAATGGGTGGGTCCTTAATTGTGGTGTAAGGTTTTCACTGCTATTCTTAGCACTCAGCCCAGGGATATGGGTTAAACTGGGAGAAAATAGAAGGTGGTGATTTAAAAAGTTAATAAATATTCTGTTCTGATTGTTTTCTTTTTTAAACTGGGATTTGTATCAACAATCAGTTGAGGTGTATGTGTGTGTACCCACTCCCCACCTCCAGTATTTCTGCTTCATACTAGTCCTGGTATGTTGTTGTTGTTTTAAAGCAGAGTTGGCACAAGAATTTGATTTCCTGCATGAGAGAGGAGGGTAGTCCTGGGGAAGGCAGTTTGCCTTGGAGTCCTTAAAAAGCAACAAAAAAAAGGTGTGTTTTCAGACAGGGTGAGTAGAGCGGGATTGTTTTTATTTCAGATGCTGCACTATTGCCCTGATTTCGCTAAGTTACTTATTTGAGACACCTACCAACTTCATATATATTTTTATTAGATGTCGACAAGGATGGCACATCTGTGTACGGAGACCCCCTGTGCACAGGCGACTTCATTTCTACATAGCTGCTTTCTGGAAGCTTGCAGGTGAGGATGGGTGGGTCCTTAATTGTGGCGTAAGGGTTTTCACTGCTGTTCAAGGAACAAGTGCTAGAACTGCACACGGATTCTTTCATGTAATCTGCAAGGCAAGAGAGATTTCTTAGGATAAACAAGGACATAAGACAGTTTAAATACCAGAAACAGACTGCAGTCAAGTTCATGTGCTTTCGGGATCCTGGAGCCGTAATAGCCTGTGATAGTCCAAGAATTACTTAGGAAAGCACTCAACATACTTAATAAGTAGGCAGAGTTCTTTCCCTAAAAAAACTTACGTTTTTGGAGGGATAGGAACATTTTTGTTTTTAGTAGTCAGATATAGCACCAGAGAGATTAATTTAAGATATTCATAATGTACTTACACATCTATTATTTAATTTCTACAAAATCCTGCAAGGATAGGTGATAGTTTGCATTTTATAGGATGAAGGCCCAGAGAGAGATGAAATGTCTTGGCTAAGGTCACACAGCTCATAAGTGGCAGTGCCAAGACTTAAATCTATGCCTTGGGACTCCTTGGCCTGTGCATTTTCTGTAATACCATTTTTCTGAATTTGTTCTGATGATTAAGATGCTTAGGTTCAGAAGAAGTAGTGTGTGTGTTGGCACAGGTGCTAGCAATTTGGTATCCTTTCAGCAGCAAATTGGCTGCATCCCTGTTCTCTGAGAAGCTCGTGATCAGAGGTGGGGCAGATAGAAGTGTAATAGAGGTCTCAGAAACACCTGGGTCTTAAGCTAGCCTTTGGAAAGTTCCTATTTTCTCGCAAGCCTGCAATGTATTCTCTGGGGTCATTTACTTCAGTTCTCGTGAATGCTAAATGAAACATTTTAATAATAACTTTCTCTGATACTAGGGGAACTCATGCTTCCTCTTGCCACCTCTCAGGCATGCATCATCCTCCATACTTCAAGGAATGTTAGGATAAAGAGATACAAACTAGTTTCCCAATATAAAGCCAGGTAACTACTAGAGAAAGTTCACTTTGTGACTGGGAGTCACATGAGGAAAGGGGAGCCCTTCCTTCAGTCTCTACCCCATTCCCCTTTTGGAGATGATCACTGCCTCCTGTAGATTGTCCCAAGTGAGTCAGGGTTTTATTACTCTTACTCTCTGTGACCTGGCAGTTCTGGTCCTCATCTGTCTGAGGCTCTGCCAGCCCGGGGGCAGGGAGGGGGAAGGGGGCTTCTAGAAACAAGCACTGAGTTGGAGCTTGAAAGTCAAGAGTGATCTAAATCGCCTCTCCACTCTAAATTTCTACAAGTGGTAGCAGGTGGTGATAGTCTTGGATGATCCTTTTCTAGAACTATCACAAATTACATTTGGGTTGCTATTTATCTCTGCTTTCTGCTCCCAACTTGTGAAATTGATGGAAATGTAAAGGGAAAGTGATCTTGTAACTCAAGGGGTGACTAATGAACCTTGGTACAGCGAGAATAGAACAGAACATGCCATGTGGCTGAAGTAGTTGAGGTATGTGTTACCACAAGTAGTCTTTTCTTCCCTAACTGGTGGTTGTGAGGGGATTTACTTTTCTCTTGGTGTAGAGTGGATGTCTGTTTCAGCAGGTAGCATTTCCTCAATCTTGTACAAAAGTACATTGACCTATTAGTTCCTTCAAGTGTTCATAACACCCTGTGGTGTAGGTAGAGCAATAATATGATTCTCGCCCCTCCCCCCATGGCTTATGAGGAAATTGAGGCTTCACATGGGGAAGTGACTTCTCTAGGGTCATACTGCTAATCAGTAGCAAAGCAAGCTCTAGAAACCAGGCTCAGAGCACTTTTCCATCACAACTTAGCTCACAGTGGAGAGGGATATTGTCTTGGTTCCATCTTAGATTATAGCCTCTTTCTAGCATAAAACCCTAGACAGAAAGAGAAAACATTCTTGCTAGACAATGAGCAGGCCCAGCCAGCCCCAGCAAGGACTAAAGGGAGGCCATTGGCCCAGCTGCTGTTTTAGCTCAAGGAGGAAGGGGTGCCTATGGGTCCTGGACCACGACCTGCTTCTAGTGAGTGCTTGTTTCTTCCAACAAGGGAGTGGGGCTAAATCCAGAAACCCTGGTAGTATGGCTCATTGGTCCCATTTTAAGTGTTCTGAACTTACCAGCCAGGGAGTAAGGCAGTGTGCCTCAGTGGCTTGTTTGGAAGCTGAGGATTGGAATTGCTTAAAGAAGGGTTGTCTTCTGAGAGAAGTCTTAACACCTTACCCCTCCTCTCCTCCCAAATACATCCTTTTACTTTGTTTGGCAGCTGCCTCAGTTGCATATTTTCTAGAACAGCGGTCGCCAACCGGTGTGGTCCGTGAGGTCCGAAAGGTTGGTGACCGCCGGTTTAAGGACATCTTTGGATCAGCGGTCACCAACCGGCGGGACCACTGGTGGTCCATGAGGTTTGAAAGGTTGGCGACCGCTGTTCTAGAACTTAATGAATATCGATAGCTCACTTTGTGTGGCACTTAAAACTAGTATTTTAGGTCATTTGAAACTTGTTATATCTGTGAAGGAGGCTGGGCTGGAAGGACTAGTATTACTACTTTAGAAATGTGGAAACTGAAACTCATAAAGTTTGCTTAATGTTAGTAAGTAGTTAAGACTCAACCCCTGTCTTCTCTGATACCCAATCAAGGTGTTTTTCCCTCCTATCAGTTTCCTTGTGCTCTTCTCCAATATCTGTACTAAATGCAAAGTATATCTGCAACAGCTTCACCTTACCTTCAGGGGACACCTTTTATCTATAGGGCCAAGCCCTGCTGAAAGAGAAAGGCCAAGCTCTAAGCTTTTCGTGGATATCCCTTGACTGATTCAGGGATAAGGCAATGTGCCTCAGTGAGGAGAGCCTTGGCAGTGGGAGAGCCATGGAGCTCTAGCTCAGTGCCTAATAGAGCCCCAGCCAGGTACTAGTGTCCCTCTTTTCATTTCCACCAGAAAAGTCATGGCTGTTTCAAGTTTGGGGGAATAAATTGATCTGCAGCAGGGGACACACCTAAATGGATAAAAAAGAAGTTTGGATTGTGGGGGAGGTGATTAGTGTCAGGGGGAAGCTGTGTTTTCCATAAAGGGGCCAGCAGTAAAGACAAAGGATGAAATGTGTGTGTGCATGTGCGCGTGCGTGCGTATATGTTGAGGTGAAGTGAGGTGGTAGGGGAGGGTATTGAGTTATGGAATAATCTGGATTCCTATCTGGAACTGGTAGTTGGGGGACCTCTAGGCAAGCGGGAAGCTACTCTCTTCTTCAGCTGAGTCATCTACCTGCCTGCCCAGAGGGAGGGAGATGAGGGAGAGAGGGTAGGATAAGGGGAAGAATAACCAGCTGCTCTAAGATATTTCCTCATCCTTTTAGAGTTCCACCCTTCCGCCCCTCCCCAAGGCCAGTCCCTGCACTTCAGGGCATTTTACTAAGAAAGGGGAAGCATCAACCAAGGCTACCCAAGCTCTGGGGAGTCAGTCACTCCTCCAAGGCCTGTAATTAGTATCCATATTAAAGGGTTAGCCCGATAATGCCCTGGCATTTGATCTCAGCTAGTTCCTACCTCCCAGAAATTACACACAGCCATATACTATGGGAGGCAGAAGGGACCTCTGAAATGAGCTAACGTAGACATCTTCATTTGTAAAAGGGAGCAGCAAATCCAGAAGGGGAAGTGACTTTCAAGGCCACCTTGCGAGTGGGATCTGAATTTACCAGGGCTTTAGGTTCAACTAACATCTAGCTAAGGCCAATATTTTACTGTTGGGGAAAACCTAGGGATTCCATCTCAGCTGACTACTACTATTAGAAGGCCCCACTGCCTTTTTCTAGCCCAATGTTAGTATCCTTCTCTGGATTGAGAGACAAGGATATTGGGAGAGGAAAGGGAAGGTATCAGTCAGGAGAACCACAATAGTTGAAATAAGTTTTCAGGGTGTCAGTGGGCTCCTAACTACCTTGGAACCCAAGGCAACTTCAAGAAGAGAGTTGGTTAGATTACCAAAGGGCATAAGGTGGAAAAAATGGCAGCAATAGTGGAATCCAGGATTTCAGGATCATAAAGGTGATGGAGAGTATTGGGGAAGATTTCTTCTACAGCAGTTTGAAATGCCTGATAGACAAGGAATTGAACATGAGGTAGTTCGTTGTGCAGAGGGGGAGTTCAGAGAATACTTAAAGACTCTTCACTCTTAATTGTTTGGTCCAGTAGGTTTGGGAAATAAGTTCATTCCTGGTACAAACTAGTTTAGTAAGTGTTTAGGAGTTCAGCCAGTTATTGTGGGTTTGTTCCAGGTCTTGGATAAGTACTTCTGTAAAGTTTTGAAGTGGGACATTCCCTTTTCCTCTTTGAATTCTTTTGTTCAGATATGTTGGTCTCCAAGGACGATTGTAGCCACAGTGGTGAAACAAAATCTGCACTCAGAGGCTCAAATATATGACCACAAAACAGGAATGAATGACACTGAAGCAGAGACAATGCTCTCCTTAGCACTGTTTGATATTCATGGTTGCAAGTCTGAAAGAAGCTCTAATCACAGTGGGCAGGACAACACAGTGCATAGGAAAGTTGTGTGCTTATTTGTTGAGGTGTCTGGGCCTGTTTTGAGCTTATTTACGATTGAGTAATGCATATTCTTAGATCTGAAAAGGCCCTTAATAATATTTCTGCCCAATCCTCATGCCTATTTGAGAAAGAAACAGGTCTCAGTTCACAGCGCTAAAGCAGTAGAGCTATCTTTTCTGTTTTAAGTCTTATAACTGCTGTAATGGTGCTTGCCTTCATTGGGATAGTTTAAGTCAAAACTCAGAAAATTGCCAAAATAATGCTCCCAAGGGAGTGTTCGCTAGCTGGCCAGGAGCCTGGGCATGACCTGTCTCCAGAGGATTCTCTTCAGCAGTGTGCACTCTAACATGCTGATGGAGTCTTGCCCTTCCTGTCTCTTGCTCAGAGCACACTTCTCACCACCACCACCCACCCACTCTTAGCTCACCCCATTTCTAATAGCTACCTTACCAAGGGCTATAGATGACTAGCTCTCTTTGGTTAGGAAATGGTTGTGTCTTTGGGTGTGTCTAAGGTTGAGTCGGATAGACCAGAACAGTAATCCAGGAAATCTGGGTCAGTCTAAATCAGTGGTTTCTAAGTGTTAGTTGGGTCATTGCTGCATAGGAATACCCTGAGATGCTCTGTGCTAATGCAGATCCCAGAGTTGCCAGTGCAGATCCCAGGGCTCCACTCTAGATCTACAGCATCAGAATCTTGCAGAGATGGGGTATGAACATGTGTAGTTTTAGCAAGCTTTCCAGGTGATTTTAGTGCACAGCTAGATTTACGATATCCATTGGGACCTCTGCTGTCAGTCATCTCTTACCTGGTTTGGCTGAGACTCTTAAATAGACCTCTGAGACAAAAGGACAGCCCTGTTACAGTAGTATATAATATTTTACAATATGCAAAAACACTTTCCACCTGTGATTTTATTTAATATTCTTGACAGCCTTGTTAGACGACAGGATGATAGGCATAATTATCCCAACCCTGTAGATGAGGAAACTGGGCCTTGGAGAGCTCACAGTCTAAGGTCTCAGTTAATAAGTGACAGAGTAATAAGTGCCATGGTTCCAAAGCCACCTATTTCACACCTTCTGTCATTTAAACCTCGGGCCTAAGCCCAGGAACAGGACCTGACCTTTCATCTTGGCTTTCCCCAGAGACTTCCTAGAAGGATGACCCGACTTGAGTTCCCATGTTTTGGGATTAGTCCTGGTGTCCCCGCTCTCGGGGGCAGAGATTTCTTGAGGGTGGAGTGCCATACATCATTAGGGTATCATTTTCATTTCCTTGTGCCCCAGAAAGCCAGTAGGTGGCAGGGTGGCATTTCTTACCAGTGCAATGACAGGAAGCCTCTGGGGCAGGTAGATTGACTTTATTTCAGATTTTTAATCAGTTTAACTCGTACTAATTGGTTGGATAATGACGTTCCACATTTCCAAAGACATTTATTTGGCATCTATAAAAAACCCACAGCGTTTGCTAAGCAGGTGCAACTGAAATCAAAAGATGAATTTATTATTATGGTAGCAGAGCTACCCAGCAGCCCCAGGTCCTGTGGTCTTTTAACTTTTAAGGGGCTTGGGGGGAACAGGTGCGCAGTTCTCTCAGGTAGAATTTCTGGCCATTTCAGATCTGCACTCTTTATCTTGCTAAGCCCTTTCTAATGGGACGTCAGGATTGGATACTCTACCTTTGAAGCCTTTGTCCATAATGTATGTGTTTTGACGTCTATCCATTCCACAAGCACCTGCAGAAAGAGTATAAGGAAAGAAAAACATGGGTGTGAGGTTTACTTGGACTGCATGTGTAGGCTTCAATCTTTTGTTTGCCTTTTTCTCTTTCTCCCCTACCCAGAAAATAAATAGTTCTTTAGTGCTAGAAAATTGTTCTGGGTTTACTTGACTCTAAATCTTTCTGACCATATAGTAATTCTTAAAAGGCTCATAAGCATTAATGGTGAGCTACAGCGCCCCCTGGCATATTCAGCATTCCTCCTCTTTAACCTTCATTCTGAGGGGAATGTTCTCCAGGAGGCGATCAAAGGCAGTTCTGATGCCACCTGCAGTCACTGTAGGTGAAGTTTCAGGCTCCGAAAGTATACGATAAGGAATGAATCAGAACCATTTCTTAGCTTGGGAAGGGTGCATGTTTTTCCAAATCCTAGTTCTTTTGGATATTAGAATAGGGTTGAAGACTGTTTCTTACCTCTCAGCTCTGGTCCTGCCTCTCCTCTTCTGGAGCAGAAGCTTGACTGAGGGGACCCAGAGAGGGAGGTGGACAGGTGACTGAGGTCATCTTTACGGGATATACAGTCATTCCCCATCCACAGTCAGCTTTCTTAGTTATTCCTTCCTTTTTGGGTGGACCATTTACACCTAATTGAGAGCTGTCTCTGAAATGTATTATCGGTATTTTTCAATCCCAAGGGTTTCTTTCCTCCCTTTCAGTTGTCACAATTTATCCTAGGCTTCCACAGTACATGGTCCTGAGCTTAAGCCACAGGCAGGACATACAGCTCAGGTTCTTTGCAGCTGTTGATCCCAGAAAAGAAATTGTCTGGCATTTTTAGGTTGGGGCAGTAATGACACTGGCTCAAAGTTGAAACCATTTCCACACCCTACCCCCACCCCCAGCTTTTTATTGAGGACACAATACTAGGCAAGACATGCAGCAAGTGCTTACAGTTTGGCTCCTCTGGACTCATTAGTTTCTGATACTGACCAGCCAACATGTTGCTGTTTAGATACTTCCTGTACCTCCTGCACATAGAGTTCCCAGTTGAATTTATAGGAGTATACTCTTGTCTGCCTGCCTTCCATACATTACTAAGTGATAGGGCAGAATGAGGTCTAAGGTTTGCTATTCTTCTACTGGCCAGTACCTGTGCCCTTCAGAAACATGACTGCAATAGTCTGTATCCCTGTCATTAGGTCAGCACTTTTACACCAGACAAGGGCTTCCTTTGCCCTCCCTGAGGGACAGAGGCTAAGCTATTCACTTTCCCCCTTTTCATATAACAGGAAATAGAGGCCCAAAGAAGGGCAGTGACTTGTCTATGACCACACCAACAAGTAAGAAGTTGAGTTACACCTAGATCTCTCCAAGTATTCTTTCCCATCGGCCACCAGCCTGGTTGGATATAACCCCCAAAATGACTAAGTGGTGGCTCTGGCTACACTGGTTGAAGAGTGAGATCTCAGAGCAGAGAAAAATCTGGGCTGAGCCCAGAGGATGCTCCAATGTGGAAAGAGATACAGGAGGGTGGTAGTGTGTGTGGTGGGGGCGGGGAGAGGGAGAAGATGTATTTGGTGGGGTTACTAAATGCCCTGGACACTGCCCATGAGCCCTATAACCAAGAATACAGCCTTCTGGGTACAGGTACAGGGTCTCTGCAGCCCATGCCTACTCAATCAGCAGATGAATTTGGAATCTTCACTTAGTGTTACTGGGCCTAAAGACCTGCAGAGGTTGATAGGGCTGTTTGCCTGAGATCTAGAAACCAGCTAGAGCTTGAGCTCAGGCCAAGGTTGTCCAGGGTGCTAAGGTCCTGCCCTAAAGGGGCACTTGTAGGGAGCCCACATTCTCTGTTCATTCATAGCACTTGCTCCTGTGATACCTCCTGTAACTTCTATCCACAATCTTCATTGCAGAACTGACTTTCCAAGTATCCTTTTTGCATATTTGCCAGGATACCAAATTTGAACCTAATACATGAGCACAGAGGATGTTTGTTGACACATCCTGCCCCAGCTTCTCCGATTCCTACGGGATAGTCCTACCCTAGGATCTGGGAGAGCTTAGCCTAGGCCACTGGTGGGTCTGGGGGACATTGGGCTTTTGGGCTAGAGAGCCTTCTGTTTGCCATCCACACTCAGACGATCCAGATAACCCCAAAGATGTTGCCATCCTCAGGTCATTTCTCAATGGGTTTTGGGTTGTATTCTGTGGACTGCAGGGATTACAATCATGTTGTGTCCCCTTCCTCTAATACCAGTCATAGTTTGTCCACATCTACTGACCATGATGGGAGCAGACAGGTCTCATTTGTTAGGGGATTGGGATTGTAGACTAATCATGTTTGGAGGGAGGGGGGTTTCAATAGGGAGAGTTCTGAGATGAATGGGGATGGGTCAAGCGAGGAGCAGGAATGGGAGGTAGGGCCAGTGCTGAGTCTGGACTGGTATGAGAGTCTTAGGGATAAAGGGTAGGGCTGGGGTTGTCTAACCTGGTGAGTGTGGCTCAGCGGGGTGGCTGAGGTGTCTAAGTTCAATGTAGAAATCCTCTGGCGGGTACCTGGCCTCCAGGGCACTGATCTGGAAATGGGAGTCTAGTGAGAGGAATGACAGGGAGGAGCCATTATTCCCAGGGCCCTGGTTTGGCAGGGGAGGGGATGGGGGTCTGAGGGTAATGGTAGGGCAGGCTAGAAGGAATTAGGGCCCCTATGTGTAGCATCCAAAGGGGCTGGGGCCAGCAGGGCCATGGGGGTTTGCTAGAGCTGAGGCCATTGGCCTTGCTTCCCCACCCCCTCTACCCCTACCCCCATCCCACCCTTTATAGGAATTGGTGTCCACTAGAACAGTGGAAGAAACCCTTGAAAGGGGTACCTTGTTAGGGCCTGGGTCAGACAGGGGTTCCTTTTCTAGATGGTGAGTACATCTTTGGCCTCTATCTGGAATCTCCATACCTGGGGCCCTAAGTCTCTTTCCCTGGGTCACAGCCACCCTCTCCCTACCCCCTAATATAGGAATGAAGAGGGTCCTGGGCTTCATTTGCTTATAAGTCTGAAAAAGGCACTTGGGGTTCCTCCCCATACCCCTACTCCCTGAGGGAAATCATGCTCAGGATTCATCTACTAACCCTCTCTCTCAGAGATGGGACAGGGCCCCCCTCAATGCAGAGAAGGAGAACAGGGTAGGACATGATGGCAAGGGACCATACTCAAACCACTACTGACCTAACACGTTCACATAGCTGTAAGGGGTCCAGCCTGCTGTGTCTCTGTCAAGGGACTTGTTACTGAGCTGTTTGGAAAGTAGGAGAGCCGGTTAATACCTAGTGCCTGGAGGTGCCCCCTGCCCAGACTTCACTCTTCCCAGCCTTGTGCACCCACCTATGTCCTAGTGTTGAGGGAAAGGGAGAGCTAGGTGTTCTGTGAGAGGCCACCATGGTGTGGCTGATGGCAGCAGAACAGAGCATACACCCATTTAAGCTGTCTGGCTGAAGCTGTAGGGTTTCCAGGTCTTTGGGGAAAAGGAGGGCAGGGGAAGGTCCTTCCCAAGGGCAGAGAACCTGCCTCAACCAAGCTGATTCTGACAGGGGAAGTAGGTCAGCTCGGTGGGCTCTGGCAGTCTCACCTGCAACATGAGGCCATCTCCAGCACAGGATGGTGCTGAGGCCACCTGCAACATCACTGGCATCTCTGCCACGAGACTGGGGCTGAGTGTGAGAGTCTCCCTTTCATATGACCAAGGGAAAGCTTCAGGGTATGGTGTCCTTATGGTGCAATCTTTCCTCTTCCTGCATTTTCACAGCCGTATGAGGCAAGGATGGTTGTCCTCATTTTACAGGTCCTGCACTTGGTTACACAAGGACTCTGTGGCAGAGCTCTGGGACCCATATCCGTATCATCTCATCACAGCTGCCTGCTTTTGCTACATATGTCCTATTTGCCAGGCTGAGGGGTCTTTGACCACACAGAGCCACTTTGGACCCTGGGGTGAGGTGAGCCAGAGAGTTAATAAGTGGGCTACTCTGCAGTAACTCCAGCACTTGACTGAAAGTGGCTGAGACTTTCTATTAGAATGAGACCAAGAATGACATAGCCACAAAGGACCTTGTTATCCCTTGCATCCTCTGTCTCTTACCTGCTGCAGCTTTGATAATGTGGCTCTAGTTAATCAAGGGCCTCCTACTGGGAAATGCAATTCCTTTCTCTTAGCTTTCAGCTACTCAGATAAGCCTAAAGCTAAAGCTGGGAATGGGGATCTGAGCTGAGGAGATACACTGGAATGGGGTCAGAGCTATAGGGCTGTGTATGGGGCTGATGGCCACAGTCCTTACATATAGGCCTCAAAGTATCCTGTATGCAGCACTCCCATTTGGAAAATCAGAGTGTGTGGCCTTGGAATGTTGGCTTGACAGTGGTTGTCCTCGGTTGTACAGTATCTGTTCTAGGGGGTCCAGGCTGCATTGCTTTCGGTTCTGTGGAGCAGACAGGGAGAAAAGTTTCCCCGAGCTCTAGGGCAGAGGCCTGGAATATGAAAACTGTGCTCCCATCCATGTTCCTGGCAGGAGGGGTGTTACAGGAAGCCAGGAGTCTGGGCCTGCTACTGTGTATATATACATAGGTGGGTGTCAGGAGGTATGGGCAGCATGAACCTGTCAAACATTGTGGTCCTTGAGGCTGTTCTTTCTCATTTCTGAACCTCCCACTCTGCCAGGTATGGGTCCTAGTACACCAGCAGGGCTCACTACACATGTATTCTGAGACATCCTTGCCCAAAGGCTGTAAGATGACATCTTGCCACCAGCCCAGGTTTATGCTCAGAGCTGTGAGAAAAGGCCCACAGGACTCACTGTTAATGAGAACACTAGCTATGGCTGATGTTTGGGTCCCACATCCTTTCTGATTACAATAAATGGTTGTGTACTGATGACATGTGGTATGTCCAGGTACAAGGACATCAGCTGGTTACCTGAGTAATAGTGGTTACTCTCTAATGTGCTGGTTGCACACATGATATTGGTAGCCTACTGCAGTGATTGGTGGTTTGTGGTGTAGTATTTTGATTACATGTGTTAACATGTGGCAAAAGTGATTACATGGTGTACATTGTTATGTGACAAGGTTATACATGATTCTATGATCACATGACTTGGTACCAACTGGTTGCATACAGGTGTGGGGGTTTATGTTATATTGAGTGATGCTATGGTTAGTTACATGTGATGCCTATTGGTTACATGGTGCTTGTTGGCTTCATGTAACCTGTAGGTTCCCTATTACATGCTCACAGAGTGTTTACGTGTCCCATGGACCACAGGGCTGTGTTTAATGTACTGGCAGTTGGTTCCAGGGGGACCTTCCAGTGCGGGGGGGTGGGGGCAAGGGAGGAGGGGGTTACAGTTCCTTCCTGGGCAGAGGTGAGGACTGAATGGGTGGACAGTGGATAGGGGCTGGGGAGTCAGGGGCCCGGTACCTTGGTGGGGCTGTTCCTGTCCAGAGTGCTGGCCTGGCTGGTGGCAGGCCCCCCGCACTCCAGTGCGTAGTAGCTGGAATTGGAAAAGCACTGGGCATGGCTGCTACTTTGAGACAAATCTGGGAAGAGAACAAGTTGCCACATACCATCATACTCCTGCCCCTGGCATGAGATGCCCCAATACTAATGCTTGGGCTGGGCAGCCTTGAGGGTGCTCTGCAAAGAGATAGCCAAGACCTCCATCCCCCAAACATTTGGCATCCACTACCCCTACTGAAATTTGTGGAGCCGGATTTCCCCTTCCCTTGCGGTGGCCTTCCCTGAAGCATGCAGGATGCACGGTAATGTTGCCAGTGTGGAGGGTGGCACCAGGAGCATGGATGAGGAAACGTTGGCTTTGACAGCCTCACTTGTCCCCCAGTCAGTATTAGGGCTGTGTTGATCCTCTCCTGCCTACCCCCCAAGGTTAGACCCCAGTAGTGAGGCCCCTTGGCTCCAGTCCTGCCCTCCTGCCCTATGGATTCCAGGACCTCTTGACAGGGCTGGGGGATTCCAGTGGAATGGCATGGGCAAACCTGGCCAAGCTTGCTTATTATAGTCATAGAAGAAAATCCCCAAATCTCTGGGCTTGGGCTTTCATCAGAGGATACCTGCTTTGGCTGAAACCCCAGGGTGGGAGTAGGGAGGTGGCGGGATTGCAAGGACAAGGACAAGTGTTTACATGTCCCATGCACCCTCTGCAGGGGACTCTGAAGGTAAGGTCTGCATCTGGGCCACCTCCATCTATCCTGGAGCACCTAGCATGGAGCTGGGCACACGGTAGGCAACATGTAGCAGGAGTGGGCTGGCATGATGTTGGTTTTGTAAATACAAGGTGTAGGAGCCTTCAGATCAGCCATGAGCAATGGAGCCAGCTGGAGTGAGCTGTCATCCTTGTGCTCAGGGCTGAGAGCACTTTCAGAGCATTTCAGCCTCTTCTTTTTAACTAAATATGAAGCAAAAAGCCTTCCTTATTTCTAAGGCAGCAGTCTAGGGTTGAGGGGAGAGGAAGGATCTGACCCAATAGTCCCCCTACCCCCCTCAGACTCCCATGGCTGATGTTTGGGATTACCACCACATTGATGGACAGGCTGATTTCCAATAGGCCTGGCCAGAGGGACATTGCCCACACTTTCAGCTCTCCCCCAAGTCAGGCACAACCCCCTTGGGGGCTCTCCTGACTCTGGGAACTGGGAAGGGAGGTTTACTGAGACCTTCACCCAAAGAAGCAAAATGGGGACACTGGGTCCCAAAGCCAGTGTCCTGAGTTGTCACAGCCATCAGCTGGGAGAAGTTCCCCTGGAGAGTTTAGGAAAGTTGCTATTTAGGTGGGTGCTCTTGTGGTTGAAGGATGGGAAGGTCTGGGGAAATGGAAGGAGGCTCCTAATCACAGGCACTCAGAGCTGGGGGCCCAGGAAATGATACCCCATGGGACCTCATCTACCTTTCTCAAGTAGGCACCTGCTCTCCACTCCCATCATCTCTCTAGGGGAGTCTGAGCATCCAGCCCCCGCCACCCACCCTGCAGGCATGACCACCCACCTTCAGCAGTAAACTCGGGTGTCCCCAAGGATATGTTGTGGCTCTTCCTGGGTTGTATGTGTGAGGGAGATGGGAATGCTGGGGCATAGCCCTTACCTGAGAGGGAGTAGTCAGTGCTGGTCATCCTCATGGCGGGTGTGTAGGAGACACGGGGAGCCAGGTCGCGGCCCTTCTCTTTCTGCCGGCGTCGGCGCCAGGCGAACAGGCCCAGCAGCATCACAATGAGGAACAACAGGAGGACAATGCCTGTGACAGCACCCACCGAGTGCCGCTCTGCACCCAGCGCTGGGCTGATCTTGGTGTAGGGATTCAGCTCCTCCATCATGAGGGCGGCTGTGGGCGGAGGGAGGGCCTCAGCTGGGACGCCTGCTGGTTCTTCAGATCTCTGTGGGACCTGGACTCCTCTAACACTAGGAGGCTTGGGTTCTGGTCCTGGCCCTAGTGTTTAATTCCTGTGATTCCAACCCCTTACTGTGCCTATTTCTTCAACTGCCTAAAATGAGTGGAGTCCTAGGGAACTCCCCAGGGACAAATGTGATTGTGGATTGGAAACAATGTTTGAATATTTTACTCTTTTTCAAAAAATAAGTTAGATAATAACTCATTTAACCTTCCCAGCAGCCTGATGAAATAGGGACTAATTCTTTCTCTTTCACAAATGGAGAAACTGAGTCACTGAAAGATTAGGTAACTTGCCCAAGATCAGACAACCAGTAATTGGTAGTGTCAGGTTTCTCACGAGTCGGAAAAACTGGACTCAGCCCCTCTTACTAGCTGTGTTTCTTAGATGTGACTTAGAGAGTCCTCAGTTGGCTCAGTAATTGCACCCTCTGCAGGGGACTTGTGAGCACCACCTGACAGACTGGCAATGAGAGCTGTGAGTGCTGTACCAGTGTGCCTACGATTACTGCTCACAAAACCCCTCTTGATATATGTAAGGGCTAACTCCCATCAGAATGCAATGTACATGGTTTTGGTCCTTTTTCTGTCGTGTGGATAACAGTCCATTCTTATTCCCCATTTCCTTAAAACCAATAGCAATATAATTCGCTATATGTTTGCAGCACTTTACAGAGGGGTTTTATTTATACAAAACCATTTCTCAAGGGCTCACATTATCTCAACTTGGTCGTCCCAATTGCCCTATGGGGGTCTTCTGACTGTAGACTTGGAGCCAAGACTGAGCCCCTTTGGGCTCCTTGGCTCTCCGTGGAACCTCATGCCATGATGGAAGACAAGGGCTAATCTACTCTTTCCACTTTGCGTGTGAAGTAACAGGCCCAATAAAAGGAAATGACCTGCCCAAGGACACCTAGCAGGTTGACAGACCAGAACGTGGCAGACCTTCAGATGGCCTGCTGACTTTCCCCAGCACTAGCTTGTGGTTACCCTCGCTTGGCTCACAGGAAGCTTGCCAAGGATGAGCACAGTGAAGCTGAGACTGCCTGCTCCATCTGCTCTCCAGCATCTGGAACCTCCTCCCTCTCCTCGGTACCCACCTTACTCCCCCTCTCTGTCCAAAGGTGAATAAAGTCACAGTGTCCTTATACAATCCAGTTGTTCCTGTTGGGATCTCCCTAGAGTCTGCCTGCGTGGGGCCCTTTCCACAGCCCCTTGCCTGAGACTGCCATCTGTGTATTACCTTGGTCACACCTGATTCCTTTGAATCCAGAGCTGCAATAACAGGTGCCAGTGACGTGGTCACAGGTGGCATTGTTCATGCACTCACATAGCTGCTGACAGCCATAGCCAAAGGTTCCTGGGGCGCATCCTGTGTAACGTGAAGAGTTGGGTAGACAGTGAGATGCAGCCACGCTCCACCCTCCCGTCTATACGTGGGCAGCTCTGCCTCACAGACCGGAACCTACTTCTCCAGCTCCCGCTGTGCTTTGATTTGATACTTGGGGGTAGACAGCAGCTCTACCTCTGAGTTGGGGGACACCCACCCCTATTTCCATTTAACACATTTATCAGTATCCTCCACATGCCAAGCCCTAAGCTGGGTGCCATACGGGCTGCAAAGAAGGATCGAACAAGGTCTGCCTCCCTCACGACCCCTCAGGCATCTGCTGTGCCTCAACAATCCACCATCCCCACCCAACTGGGGGAAGAAACCAAACACCAATGTAGGCACGATCTTTAGCGCTTTTCCTTGGGAGTTACTCCAGAAGTCAAGGGAGCAGGGTGTGGAGCCCAGAATCGGGGGGCCCTTAGGGAGGCTTTCCCTGTGGGAGGCTGAGGCCTGGCCCTGACACCCAGGGGCATGAGTTGGGACAGCTTACTCTGCTCGCAGTGTTTCCCGGTGAAGCCTGTGCGGCAGGTGCACTTGCCGCTGATGTGGTCACAGCTGGCACCGTTCTGACACTGGCACACGCGCCCACAATCCTTCCCATAAAATGCTGCTGGGCAGCCTGGAGAAACAGGGTGGGGGCAACTGCAGAGGTGCAGCTGGGACCAGACCTGTCTCCTGCCACCTTTCTCTGAGCATGGGGTGAAGACTAGTGAGACCATGCACCTGGGCCATTCCCACACTCTGAACCCTCACACAGAGGGGGTGGCGAGTCCTTTGGACAAAGGTGTTCTGGAACTAGAAGCCAGGCTGGGGTCTCCTGGCTGTGTAGTAACAGGCCACTCCTCTTCACTCTGGGCCCCACTGTCCAAAGGTGGTCTGGTCTTGGTGATTGCTGGGGAATCAGCCAGCCCTGACCTCCCAGGACTCTGGGCTCTAACCCCTGAATCCAAACAAGCTTCTCAATCCTAGAGGTGGGAAGTGCTCCCAGCCCAGAGGCCCCTTCTCCCCCCAGCCCCTGGACCCCACCTCCCGCCTTCCAAGGAAGCCTGAACAATGCCCAAAGCAGCCTGCAGGCCGCTAAAGAGCTGGCGGCCAGGAGGCGGAGCTTACGCTGCGTGCAGAAGAGTCCGGTCCAGCCTGGGGTACAGTGGCAGGTCCCGTCCTCCGAGCTGCAGCGCGCCCCGTTGTGGCAACTGCATGTGTGGAAGCAGGCAGGGCCCCAGAACCCAGGTGGGCAAGCTGGAGGCGGGTGGGATGGGAGGGTAAGGGCAAGGCAGAGGAGCAGAGGAAAGGGAGGGAGAGGGTGGAAGGGTACACGTCAGAGTTAAGATGCCAGGATGCACCCAGGTGGCATTTCCTGACTATGGGGCGGCGGGGGGGGGGGGGGGGGGGGGGGGAGAGATCTGTATTCCCAGAATTCCTCTGTTCACTTCCTGGCCCAGCCACCCAGGATTTTCATTAAGTCCAGATTCTCAGCTCTGAGGGCTCCTTAAACCTTACCTCTTGGGAGTGACTGACTTGGAATATATATTCCAAGTGTGTGTGTGTGTGTGTGTGTGTGAGAGAGAGAGAGAGAGAGAGAGAGAGAGAGAGAGAGTAGAGAGATTGTAAACATCCTAGTTTACTATGTGAACATTGTGCGCTAACTTCCCCCTGAGGATGAGAACTTCCCCAGGGTAGGGACTCTACTCTTTTGGCTGGTGAGCTCCCTGAGGATGGCACCTGTGTCTCCATCAGAATGGAAATTCCCTCAGGCCAGACCATCTAACTGGGACCTCCCTAAGGGGTACAGGCTGGGTCTCACCCATCAGCCAAGGAGCTACACAGAGTAGTTAGATTGGATACACCTTACATGAACAGCCCCCATAATGCCCTTTCTAGGCTTAATTGGTGCCCAGGACCATTCACATGGGCCACCCACAGGATGCCCTCACCCCTATAAGGTGACTGCCCTGGCCTCACCTCACTTCCTATTCCCTAATTCCAACATGCCAGTCAGTCCTTGACCCCTCTTCTCTCCATCCAAACGTAGGGGCCACTCCTTGCTCAGGTGCTAATGGAGTATTAATTTTCAGCATTAACAATATTAATGGTACTACCAACAATATTAATACCTTTGATACTGGCAGTTAATGCCAGTGATCAATCCTAATAACTCATCATATTAGAGAGCTAAGCGGGACTCAGGTGGACATTCCTATCACAGGAGATTTCAGCTCTGGGAGGTAGAGGCACCAGTGGCAAGGAGTGGGGTGTTTGGGGGCCTTACCTGGGGTAGGGGGCATTCCCAGGAGGCAGCAGCTTACCCTGTGAGCAGTCCTTGCCAATCCATCCAGGGAAGCACTGGCAGGAGCCATCAGTGGGGCTGCAGGTCCCATTGTTGGCACAGGAGCAGAACTGGGCGCAGTCCTGCCCAAAGCGCCCTCCAGCACACACTGTGGGCACAGGACAGCTTGGTACCTGCCCTCCCATCGATACTCAGACCACCACCCACAGCTGCATTCCCAGAAGTTTCTAGACTGCAGCCTGGTCTATGTAGGAACTGCCCACCTCGGCCCTTCTCCATTTGCACAGGAATGAGTTCCCCCCTCATGCTCACAGCTGCATCCCCTCCAGCAGAGGAACTGATTGAACCCCTGGGGTAGGATCACTTGACGGAGGTCTCGCAGACACAAGTGGAGAGCTGGGAATCCCACTGCTGCACCCATCCAGTGCTCCCTGCACTGCTCCACAGCCTTCTGCCCTCCATTACCACACTCTTGCCAACATTACTAATCCCATAGCCATGAGGCAGAGGATGTTTGTAGCTGGAAGGAAAGTGACAGATAGACGCGGAAGGCAGGTCTGTCTGCTGTTTATTGGAGGACTGGCCCTGATGTCTATCCCTGTCCACCTATTTCCTCTGTTTCTCCAAATCTGACCTGTTCCTCAAGTCTAAGCTCAGCCCTGTCCTCAGGAGAGCCCCCCTGGGTCCACAGGGAGCTCTCACTCACCAAGCTTCCAAGGTATTTCCACCTTGAGTCGCTTGTAGGGTTTGGTGTCAGCCACTCCCGGAGGAGTCACTCATTGGCCCCTGGAAGAAGGGCTAGTTTCCTCAGCTAGGCCACAAGCAGCTTTAGGACTAGGTCGGAGTGTTAATCGAGCACCTACCTTTCATTCCCCCCTGCAATCCCTCCTCCACCTTCTTCCTACAGCATTAGCTCTCTGAAGCGGTTGTCTTCATGGCACACCTGAGCCTTGCCTGACATCCTCAGAGGCTCCCTGGTGCCCCAGAATAAAATCTGGATCCTAGAGATCAGCACTTAATCTGCCTCATCCAGACACATGAGCCACTAACTCACACACCACTTTCCAAATGCGCCTCATGCCTATCTTCACTCCAGCTCTTCCCTTCCCTGACCTTCATTCCAGCTGTAGAAATCCTACCCTGCCTACAGGACTCATCTCAAATGCCACCTCCTGCATGATCCCTCTGTAGGCGGCTAGTCCTTCAATATCAATTCGCTTCTTCCTTAGGCCTATGGCCCCCTGGAATAAAAAATTTATTTCCTTGGTTCCTACAGAGCATGGTGTGGCCATGGGACTACACTCTGGCCAATGGTAAGTAGAAACGTGTGTCTCTTTGCCTGTTCTCCTTGTTCAAGGATAATGTGGATTATGGATAAGAATGTTGAGTGAGATGGCTGGAGCTCAAGCAGCCATCTTTCATCAGATATGGAAGCCACGTGCTGAGGATGGGAATGGCTGAACGAGAGAGAAGGAGCCTGGGTCCCTGACATCTTTGTAGGATGTCCTACCATTCCCCAGTGGCCAACTTCTGGATCTTCTCCCTGTTTGTTTTATTTTTAATGTGTGAGGGACATAATGTTTGTCATTTTCAAACCAGATATTTTGGGTTTTTAATGTCACCTATAGCTGAACTTGGTCCTACCTAATTCACTTCCTCTTCTCTGTTCTGGGGGGCTATTTGTTCCTGTTAGAGCTTCTAGAACACTGCTAGTTTCTTCCCTGGTCTTCTGTTACTGTGGCTTGTGAGCCTGTTTCAGGCCAGGCCTGGGTTCTACCCATGTTTGTGGCCCCCACAATGCCTGGAGAAACAACAGTCTCTTAGGCACGGTGGCTGAGTGTGTGGAAATACACCAGCCACCCCTCTCCCCAATTGTCTCCCAGGTTCTGCTGTGAAAGGCAGCGCTTAAAAATTTCCCCGCTAGCCCTAGCTGGTTTGGCTCTGGATAGAGTGTCCACCTGCGGACTGAAGGGTCCCGGGTTTGATTCTGGTCAAGGGCATATGCCCAGGTTGCGGGCTTGATCCCTGGTGGGGGTGTGCAGGAGGCGGCCAATCAATGATTCTCTCTCATCATTGATATTTCTCTCCCTCTCTCTTCCTCTTTGAAATCAATAAAAAATATATGGTAAAATCAATCAATCAACAATGAAAAAAAAAAAAATGTTCCCCTCTAGACTCCAGGCTTTGTGAGGGCAGGAACTTGCTCTCTTGCTCTTGGTGCAGTCTGAGTGCCCAACACAGTACTTGGTATGCAGCAACCACGCAGGAAGCGTTGCAAAATGGCCAAAATAGGTCCAGCTGCAGCGACCTTCCAATCGTTTCTGCTAGAAGCTCCTGTCCCTTTGAGCTCCTCTCAGTTCAGCATGCTCTCCTCAAAGCCCAGTACCAGCAGCCCTACATCCTCCAGGCTCCTTGCATTCTTGTTATGGGAGAGGAACTCCACACAGAGGAATATGGGGAGGTCTTGATTCTTGAAGAGAGAAGCAACTTCCCCAGGGCCCAGGCCTCTTAAACTTTGGGCTGCACTCCCCTTTATGCAACACTACCTGGCACCCATATTGTCAGCCCTTCCCCAACCAGATTGCGGTACCTGGGATCTGTGCCTCGGATCCTTGGCCACTCTGTCTCTCCTGGACACGATTAGTGGTTGGGACAAACAGTAAAAACAGCGTGGTCCGCCAAGCTCTCCGGTCGAAAGCCTTGGGCTCAGGTTTTATATGTTCAACAAGCCCTTCTATGGCACTTCTGTGCCCCAGGCACTATTCAAAGTGCTTCACAAATAGGAGTTCAGTGAACCTGTAACACTCATTATTCTATATTTTCATTATTATTCCTTTCTATTAACTCTATTTCAGATGAGAAAACTGAGACACTGAGAGGTTAAGTAACTTGCCCAGGTCACACAGCTGGAAGTTCTGTCACTTACTGGCTAACTAGCTTTGAGCAAACCACATCACTCCTCTCAGAGTTAACCCATCTTTGAAATGGGATTTTAAGCTTCAGGCTGTGGGTTAATAGCCATGGGCAGGGTGGCTGATTGGGGCCCTGTGCTCCTGGTAAAACCCCTAGCTCCTTCCAGGGCAGGTCCACTGCCTGGAGGATGATAAACATCTCTCCTCTTTGCAGTTCAGGCTCTGGCTTCAGCTTCCTGAAAAACATGTAGTCCAGGCCCTCTGGGAGGTGTGGATTTGGGTAACTCTTCCCCCCTGTCCTGGCTAGAGCTTTCCACTCCCCCCATCTCCAAAACGAGCTCTGAGCTTCTCTAACAAGACCATCTTATCTTCTAAGTCTTTGTCACAGACACAAATCTTTGACAAATCCACCCACAGAGCTGCTAATGCGATCAGTATAATACATTAATTGGTCCACTTCTTAGCTGAATCAAGAGTGAGGAAGAGAGGGGTGGTGGAGAGAAGGGGGGGCTGGTGAAAAGAAAACATCTGGTTATATTTAATCTATGTTTAATGATTCTGCATGAGCAATGTCTGTAATTTGTAACTCGCTGGAAAGCTGGTCATTAGAAAGTGTCAGTTCAATTTTTTACAAGGTTTGAGACTTAACCAGGGCAGTTGCCATTAATAGCAAACTCTATTAGATCTATATGTGGGAAATACACATTAGGCCAGTGGGCGATAAATCAGACATCGCAGGATCTGAGCGTTACTCCTCGGGCTGCTTAGGTCCTAATTTAGACTCAGCCTATCTGTATTGATGGCGGGGTCTCTGGTGTTTAATAAGTAAACCTCGGTGTGTCAGGTTATGATTAAGCTGTCCTAGGAGGGCTGCAAGCAAATGAAACTGTCACATATGTTTCCCTGGGGCCCAAACTTCTCATGACCTCAGAGCATCATGGAGTAAACTTTTCACTCATACATATTAACGGCCCATCCACTTATAAAAATAGACCAGCTCAGTGGTGATTATTCATCAAAAGAATCAGTTCCCTGGGAGGTAGTCAGCTCTCAGTGAAGTATTTAAGCAGAGGCCAGATGAGATTCCTGCACAGATGACCTTGACATTGCTTTTAGCTCTAAGTTTACCTTAGTCTAAGATCCCTTTCCTCCTTCCAGGTTAGAGTGCAAATTCTGTAACCTTGTGTTCAAAGCTGTTCCAAAGGCCCCGACCACCTCCTCAGCCCTTTCCCATCCCCGGCTCCGCCATCCTTCAGCTATTTCCTACTGCTGGGCAGTCGCGTGGCCGCTACCCTGTGCTTTGACCAGGCTGTTTCCTCTACCCAAATGCCTTTCTTCCTTCTCTGCCTTTCAAGCTGAGGCCCAGTGAGGTCCTGCCCAGCATGGAGCCATCTCCCAAATGCACACTGCCCTGGGGACACTAAGCCGGGGGCTGCAATAAGCAGTGGTGTGTGCTGGAGCCAGCTTCGACCTTTGCACTGTTGTTAAATATTCAGGATTTCTGTGACAGGTGTTAAACTACTGGAATCAGCCATAGTGGGAATATTTTATAGAAATTTGCAAACATTATAAATCAGAGCTCTCCCCCGCAGAGAGCCAGTTTAGCAGCACACCAAAGCAAATACACTTTGAGTGGTAGGGGTTGGCTGGAGTTGGCGTTGGGAAGGGTTCTGCAGCTGAGACAGGAAAGGGGGTGTTGTGTGATTAGTGATGTTGGCCTGAGTGCGAGGGGAGGAGGACTGCAAAGTTGCCATCTCCAGCTGAAGCCAGAACCGACTCCTCTGAGCTCCCACAGCTTTCTCTGCCTCTACCACTGAGCCCT
This sequence comes from Eptesicus fuscus, assembly GCF_027574615.1. Lineage (NCBI taxonomy): Eukaryota > Metazoa > Chordata > Mammalia > Chiroptera > Vespertilionidae > Eptesicus > Eptesicus fuscus. The sequence continues at coordinate 44,631,444 of NC_072477.1, read as the reverse complement.
CGTGTAAGCCATGAGGACCTCACCTACGCTTGTTTTATTTTTCATCCACTTAGCACGAGCTTTGGCATCAGAATTTGTTTCTTGCTCTGCCACTTGCTAGCTGTGAGACCTTCGAGAAATGATTTGACCTCTGAGCCTGTGCCTTTAACTGCATCATGGCTTTGTCTTATGCCTTGTGGTGCCCAGGTCTTAGAAAGGTAGGCCCAAGCCCTGAAGAGGCAAGGAGCTGCCTCCACAGATTATGATGAGACTCCCAAACTCTTCCCTCCCTCCCTCCCAGGACTCCTCACCTCCCTGGCTCCCATCCCCCCTGGGACAGTACCTTGGTTGCAGAGGGCTCCGGAGAATCCGGGGAGGCACTCACAGACGCCGCTGACATGGTGGCAGGGCCCGCTGCTGTGCACGCAGAGGGGGCACGGCTGGGCGCAGCTGTGGCCATAGAACCCAGGGGGGCAGACTGGGGGTGATGGGGAGATGTGGTCAGCAGCCCAAAGGGCCTCAGCCAGCCTGGTCACCCTTCCAGTTCCACATAGTGATGAATGGAGGCTCCTCAAAAATACCGGGAGAGCCACACCCACCGCACCTTGGAGGGCCTGTCTCTTCGTACAGAGAAGAGCTGTGGTCTGGTCCTCTTTCCATGGAGGAACTGGGCTGGGCCCTGAACTTGGGGGCAGAAAAGCCAGGGAGAGAGGGGACTAGAGGAAGGGCAGGACTAGTTCTAAATGGGAATGGATGGGAGGATGAGGTGACTGAGGTGAGGTCTGAGGATGGAGAAAGGGGGCTCAGCCTTACTTCTCTGGCATAAGGGTCCTCGGAAGCCAGGGGCACACTCGCAGCTCCCATCCTCTGGGGAGCAGGAGCCGCCGTTCTCGCAGCTGCAGGAGACGGAGCAGTTGGGGCCCCAGCGACCAGGTGGACACGTGCTGTCACAGCGGATGCCTGTGGGCCAGAGGCAGACTCAGGTCAGCGGTAAGAGGGGTAAGGGAAAAGGAAGAACAATGGGCCCAGCTGGCATGGCTCAGTGGTTGAGCGTCAGCCTATGAACCCGGAGATCATGGTTCGATTCCTGGTTGGGGCACATGCCTGGGTTGCGGGCCTATTGGGGAGTGCAGGAGGCAGTCAATCAATGATTCTCTCTCATCATTGATGTTTCTATTTTTCTCTCCCTCCCTTCCTCTTTGAAATCAATAAAAAAAATTTTTTTTTAAAGGAAGAATGGTGGGAAGGGGCACCATGCAGTATGAGAGGTGGAGGCAAACAGTGCATCTAGGAATGTAGAAGAAAAACCAAGGCTTGGTCTATCAGGGAGGGCTTCCAGGAAGAGGTGATGCCATAACTGAGTCCTAAGGGCTAAGGGGAAACTGACCAGGTAAAGGAAACCCTATGTGCAAAGAACAGGAGGCAGGAGAGAGAGAATCATGCCTTGAAAGAAAAAATAGTTCTGTGTAATCCTATATAATAAAAGAGAAACATGTAAATTGACCACCCCTCCACTACACTCACCAGCCAATCAGGAGTGAGTATAAAAATTAACCCAACAAAGATGGCGGGTTAATTGCATACACAGGCACCAGGCGGAGAGCAGAGCAGGAGAGCCAGCGGAGAGTGGAGCGGCTTGGGGAACTTGGCTCCCCAAGCCGCTAGACAGAGAGCAGAGAGGGAGAGCTGGCGGTTTGGAGGACTTGGCAGAGCAGGAGGCTTGGGATGGAGATAGAGCAGGAAGGGAAAACCCAGAGCACGGGGAGCACCAGGAATGCTGGGAGTAGTAGTTCTGGTGGCAGAGATCTCAGACACTAGAGCAAAGTGATCCTGGAGCAAGTTACTGTTGCGGTGGGGGATGGAAGGAAAGCAAAGGTGAGAGACATAAGTAAAATCAGAGTGTCTAGGAAAAATTAAAGGGAAGATATCCTAAAACTTCCAGGAAATCTCCACCAATGAAGCAAAGAAAAAAAAAAAGCCTCTATTATCCTGTGAGCAACAAACCAAACTGGGTTGGGGTCTCAGACAATTCGCTCATATGATTGCAAAGACAGACAGAAACTCCTGGATTGGAGAGGCCTCCCCTGAGGGCTCCCAGATTGGAGAGGGTGCAGGTTGGGCTGAGGGACCCACCACCCCCCGTGCACGAATCTTCATGCACCGGGCCCCTAGTAAAGTATAAAATGAGATTTGGCAAAGAGATGTGATTGTGGGAATAAGGGACCAGATCATGAAGGGCCTCCTTCATTTTTTGACATATTAGCTGGTAACTAAGGTTAGGCCTGGGAAAAACCAACTATGGGGCAAGTGAGTGCTGTTATGGGGGTTGCACACACTGGGAGTGAGCTTCTGGCCCACCCATGTTAGCCCAGGAGCCACTGGTTCTCCCTGGGTCCCAGCCAGCCAGCTCAGGCTGGGGCCCAGAGAGTGGGTGGGGTCTTTTCAGATTCTTTGACCATAGTCCTCGGTGCAATATGTATTTTATATCATAGGTGCACACATATATATAATAGAAACCAAGCCTTTGAAAAATGACATTTACTGTATATGATGCACTCTGATATTTTCTCTGCACTGTGATATATTCTATTAAGAAAAAAGAAAGCTAGTTGTGACCAACAAATGAATTTAATGACCTTCAGTTTGACAAATGGTGGTCTAAGGGGGGTGGGTGGAATTTCTAACAAAGAGGAGCAAGGCCTACACATTCTTTTAGAGCTGAGAGGAAATTATGTGCTGGGGGTGATTACCTCCAAAGGCTAAGCAGGAATTTGAAAAGGCCCCAGCTCTGGGGTGGGGTTTGTTTCCAGGAAGAACGTCTCACTTGTATTAATTAACTGAATGGACTGGTGGATCCTAGAGACCTGCGTGGCTTTGGAAGGTGAATATCAGAAGCTCAGAAAATCAGAATTAGTTTAAAAATCATGTCTGCCTTGTTACCATGAATGACAGGGATTTTGAGAGGAAAAAAAAGGGAGGAAGACAGGCCCACTGAACACAGCTAGTCCTAGCCGCGGAGGGAGAGCAGTGTGACCAATTTAGCTGCAATTGTACAAGCCCACCTGGGCCGGCGGGGAGAGAACAGACAGGCGGGGAAGCAACAGGCTCCACTCATCCTCCAGCGCCCGTCCAGCCTGGTGCCTGCTCCCTCTCCCGGACACAGGTGTCTGTGTGGAAGGGGAGGGGCAGCTTCTCCCCAGGAAACGGGATCTCTCCCCAGTGGGAATCTGGGGGCCACACTCTACCCCTAGATGGAGGCCTCTCCCTGGGGAGTGTTGGGTGGGCAGAGGTGAGTCCTGGACCTGCAGCATGGACTGACTGCAGGGGAGCCTGGGGAAGGGGACACCAGGAAGCTGTGCAGAACCAGAGGTTGCCATCTGCCCCAAGGAATTCCTTTGCCCTCGGCTGTTGAACACCCAGGCTGCTAACCCCCAGGGACTCTCCCTGCTTCACTTTTCAGGACCCTCCACACATCTGTATTGGGGTAAGAATCCACATACTGTGACTTCTAGCTCATGCCCCAAGGCCAGCAGCAACTCAGCAGCCCTCATCCTTTAGGGTCTCCTTCTCCAGGAAGCCTTCCTGGATGTCTGCCCAGGGATTCAAGCATCTAATTGATAGTCACCAACATACAGCTCTGTCCCCACCTATTGTTTGAATGTTTCATATATAGGAGTCCTGTCTCCCCTGCCAGCAATTTGAAGACAGAGATCCTGGTCTCCTGACACTTTTGATACTTCTAATGGACGGGGATGCCGTCTTGGTCATTTTTGCATCTCTGCTGCCCAGCACAGTGTGTGACACACCATGGGTGCTCAGGGACTACTGCTCTTTTTGAGTTTTTCCATTCACTGTGGGTAGGACTGACACAGTGCTGGACACATGGTAGCCGCCAAATGAAGACTTGGTGAATGCTTGAGTCAGGGAATGCTAACTGAATGAGTAAATGGCTCCCCCTGAAAATGGAATCCTGTGTCTTCCATCCTTGCCACTAATGTCCTGAGACCTTGGGCAACTCCCTTTCCTTATCTGTAGCAGGAACAGGTTGGAATATTTCATCTTCAAGGTCTCCTTCACTTTGAGAGGAAAAACCATATATGGTTATAGGCCAGCTCCTTTCAATTTATCTCAAGAAACATGTTGTAAGCACCTACTATGTGCAGGGCAAGATGAATTAGTCACGAGGCCAGTCGTCAGGAAGCCTGTGGCTCATGGGGGCAAGGGGAGAAGACATGCACACACTTTGGGCCCAGAAAACCTGGTGTGGCGCCAGGCACAAGCACTGTGCCAGGGGCTGGGGAGGGGCCACTGAGCAGGCGGCTGGGGCCTGCCCCCCATCCCCTCCCTATCTCTCCTCAGTCCCCTTCTGCATGATAAACCCCAGGACATCAATCGCTCCTTTGAAATGTCTTCAGGACCATGTTTGGGGAAATTAGCTTTAGAACAGCAGAGGCTTTCCTGAAAGGCTGTCCATCAAAGACAGGATTTCTAAGCGCCAGATGTCATTAAAATCTTACCGGCGCACTTGAAATTAAGGCAATGAAAAATTAAAGTGGATTTCTACTTGGCTCCAGCTAAGAGTCTAAGGTGCCAGGGTCCTGAAGGGCAGGGCAAGGGGAGCCAGGTCGAAGAGTCCGCCGAGGAGGCAATGTCCCTGGCCCTGGGCTGCTCAGAAGCTTTCTGCTTACAGAGAACAGAGGCTGCTCGGCAGCCCGGTGTGAATTATTTATCTGAGGACATCCACTGCCAGCAATGCCTGCATTTCTTTCTCCTTGGGCCTGGCTAGTGGGTTCATTCACGCAGTCCATCATTATTCAGCACTTCCTGTATTCAAGGTTTACATTTACTGAGCACTTACTATGTGCCAGGTACTGTTAGCACTCACAGGTATTAATTCATTTAAGCTTCAAAAGGACCCTGTTGTCTCAAGGATTACAATTATCTGCATTTTATGAATGGAGAATCCAGGCCCTGAGCAGTTAAAGGGCCTGCCCAAGGTCACAATCCCGAACAGCCTGGCTGCGCTCTTAACCGCCGTGTTCTCCGTATCTCCGTGTGTGGCAGGCAGTGGACACAGTGGCGAACCAGGCGGATGTGGTCCCTTCCTCCACAGAGCTGGTGGTGGAGGCGGGGAGGCAGATAATAAACAAATAGCTACAATTGCGGTTTGTTCTGCAAAAGGCAAAATGTAGGGTATTATGAGAAGAGATAAAGGTTAAGGGGTGGGTTGTAGCTGGGGGAGAGAGCCTTGCCAGAGGAAATGACCTTGGAGTTGAAATCTGGTGGAGGAGAAGGCGTTATCAAGTGCAGAGACGGGGGAGTGATCCTGGCGGAGGGACTAGCTTAGGAAGGCCTGGAGGCAGGAAGGCCGTCGGCCTGGGCGGCTGGAACAGTGAGTGATGGGAGGGGGCAAAGGAGAGGTAGAGGAGTTGGGCCGACGCCAATTTCATGTGGGCCCCAGGCCATCTTAAGGATTCTAGATTTTATATGAATGCCATGGGAAGCCATGGAGGCATTCTGAGCAGGGACTGATGTGAAAGGATCTGGGTTTTGAAAAGTTCACGTTGGCCACCCTGTGCAGAATGGATGCGGCTGGGCAAGAGGGGAGGCGCAGAGACCAAGCAGGAGGCCAAGGCAGTGCCGGCTGAGAGACAGGGCCTGGTGGGCCAGAGTGGGGCAGTGGGAGGGAGAAAAGTGATGGATGACAGGTCATGTAGAGACGAGCCTGGGCTAAAGAGGAAGTTCCTGGTCTCCCTCTGCACCATAGCTTCTGCAAACACCTACATCCACCAGGGGTCAGCCTTTGTCTGATTCTTCATTGGTGTGCCCCTTCCTCTTAGGAGAGAGCCTGCACAAAGGTGTTCAATAAATATTTGTTTACTCAAATCGAGTGGAATGGAGAACTGAAGCCCAGGAAATAAAGGGAAAGGTACATATTTAGGAAGCAAGAGGAAGTAATGAAGGAGAGAGAGCAGTCAAGAGAAGAAAGAAAATACCAAGAGCCCAGTTTCCCAGGACTTGGGTGGTGATGAGGCCGAAGGGGGTTACCTGTCCATCCTGCCAGGCAGCAGCAGTGGCCTGTCACAGGATCGCAGCCATCGGCGTGGCTGCAGTCACAGCGCTCACTGCAGTTCGGCCCAAATGTGCCATCCTGTGGACAGAGGGGAGAGAGAAATGATCAGATCTAGCTCCCCAGAGCCCCACACACTTCTGTTGGAATTTGATGACAAAACTGAGCCACTGCCCCACAAGGGCGCACAGAGACTCCGGCTGGGGCGCAGTGGGAACACTTTTTATGACTGGGTAACCCCACGGCCAGGAAGCCCCTCCAAGGAATTCTCTGGCTGCTTTAACAAGAGCATGGGGTTTGGAAGGAGGGAGGTGATGGTCCCGCCCTGCTTCTCAGTGGTCAAGTTCTGAGGGCTGTAATGACTATCCATTAAAACTGTAAATGGAAATGCACTTTGCAAATTGCAACACATCAATCACATGAGGAGTGACTGATTCATTCTTTGTTACTAGGGAAGAGGTGGTGACTAACACGTGCTGGGTGCTCATTAGGTATCAAGAGCCTTATGTTCTCTCCACAATGACTCTATGCAATGGTTCCATTCTACTCACAATTTAGAGGAGAAACATGGTTAGGGAAGGGAAGTATCATGCCCAAGGTAATATAGCTAGGAGGTGGCAAAGACAGGGTTTGCACCCAGGACTGTAGGACTCATGCAACGACATCACATCAGTTGGTTTAACTTAGTCATATCTTAGACTGAGACCCAGTGGTTACGTCTGGTGGTTATTGCTGGATAGTGCTTGGTTCAGGCCTCCCACACCCCAATCATAAAATGATAGACGCTGGAAGCAGAAAGAAGCTAAGACATGATCTATCAAGGCAACTCTGATGGATTAGGAAGGGCCGTCCTTTAGCACCGTATTGCGAAGGATTCTGAAGCTGCATTTGGGCTCAGGTAAACATGCGAGTCAACTAATGTTTACCGAGAGCTGCAAGGGGCAAGGGGTGCCACATCACCGTATCTGCCAAGTATTTGCCATTTTATAGATGAGAGGGCTGAGACCTGAAGGAGGAAAGTGGCCACAGAGAGGTTTAGGGCTGAGACCTGATCTAAGGTTTCCATCTGTGCTCTTCTCTGTGGACAAAATAACTCCGGGGAAAGGGTATGAGGGGATGCTGGGCCCACAAGGTCCTTTGCAGCCCTGGACACTCACCGGGCAGGGCAGCTCGCAGGTGTCTCCCAGCCAGCCGGGGGTGCAGGAGCAGGAGCCATCTGTGGGGCTGCAGGCCGCCCCATTGGCACAGGTGCAGCTCTCGTTGCAGTTCAGGCCCCAGGTCCCGCCGGGACAGGGCAGGGTGCAGTCGAGGCCCTGCCACCCTGAGGGAGGGAAAGGCTGTCGGCTCTCCATTCAGGCCCAGCACAGCCTTCTGCTCACGCTCCCCAGCTCTGTACAGGGCATCCTGCCCAAACCCAAACCTCTCAGGTCGCTGGGTTAGAACACACATTCCACAGAGTCCACTCCGCCCGTGCTGGGTGGCTGTGACGGCTGTTAGGAGAGCTGGGGCTGGGATGCGGGTCTCCTGCCTCCCAATTCTCACTGTTTTTGCGTGGGCTGATGAGGCCACCTGGGATAGGGGACCAGCTGAGGAGGGAAGGGCTGTCTCAGCCCAGGTGGAATCAGCCAGCCGATCTCAGGGCCGTTTGTTTTGGGGACGGCCTGATTTCCCACTCTGAGGCTGGTCACTGGCCTGCTTGCCTTTGGATCCTTTTCTCCCTCCCCTGCTCTGTTCTATGTCCCAGGGGGGCCGACCCCTGCAGCTGCATCGCCCAAGACCCCCTCCGCTGGCTCCCAGATGGGCTTGCTGATGGGAGACCTGGCCCACAGACCGGAGTGCGGGAGCAGGCGAGACACCAGGTGTCTCCTATTTCTCTGCCTTGAGCCTCTAGTGGGGCTGTGTCTCCTTCGTGCTCCAGCTCTATTGTGCTGTCCCTCTGTCCGTGCCCCAGCTCCACCAGGTGGCCCTCACTCCCAGGAGTGGCAGCAGATCCTCCCACAGTTGCTAATCTCTGGTTGCTCACCTACCCTTATACCTCCTTCAGCTCTTCTCACATCAGGTAGCAAATCCCCTTTATTTCATTCCCACTGTTGAAGCCCCCGGCCTGGGTTTTGGTGGCTGGAACCTGATATACAGGCTCCCTGACCCTGCGTGTGGGTGGATGGGGCAGGAGCAGCCCAGACCCCCCCATTGGTGGCCCCCCTGGGGAGTGTGCACACCTGAAGGGGGTGGGATTGGGAAAGAAGGCACGTTACCTTCCTTGCAGGTACAGGAGCCGTCTACTGGGGAGCAGGTGCCACCGTTGTTACAGCTACAAACAGATGAACAGTTGGGGCCGTAGGTCCCTGCTGCACAGGGAACTGCACAGACCTCTCCCTGGAAAAAGAGGTGAATTTTGGATCAGAGGTTGCCCCATGCTGGGTGGCTGTGACCGGCGAATAATGACCCTTAACCAAGATGTCTATGTTCTGGAATCTGTATGTTAGCTTACGGGGCAAAAGGGACTTTGCAGATGTGATTAGGACCTTGAGATGGAGAATCTTGGATTATCCAGGTGGACCCAATCTAATCACATGAGCCTTTAGAAGTCAAAGATAATTAAAAGGGTAGCCTGGAGATGTTCTCCACCTGCCTTTGAAGATGGAGGCGGGAGCCACAAGTCAAGGGAAAAAAGGAGGGACCTCAGTCCTACAACCCTAGTAACTGAATTCTGCCAGCAACTGACGGAGCAGGAAATAGATTCTCCCCTAGAGCCTCTAGAAGGAACACAGCCTGCCAACACCTTGACTTTAGGCCTTAGTAGACCCGTACTAGACTTTTGACCCACAGAAATGTGAGATAATACATTTGTTTTGTTTGAAGCCACTAAATTTGTGCTAATTTGTTATAGCAGTAATAGAAAACCAATACAGCGATCCTTACCAGTTGGGGGAGAGTCAGGCTTCCAGACCACAGCTCCAGGATGGGCAAAGCCCCCAGGGAGCTTCACCTCTGAGTCTGTATTAGGTCACAGCAGCCCAGAATTGAACCCTTTTCCTCTCAGTCTTATTTGATTGTCAACAGCAACCCCAAGACACAGATAGTAATTTCCTATTCCTATTCACCTGAACCTCAGAGAAGTTAAATGTACTAGCAAGTAATAATAGCTAATGCTTATTAAGTGCTTTCTCAATATCGGGCACCATGCATCCATCATCACATTTAATCCTCACAGGACCCTCAGGAGATAGGAACTGTCGTCTCAGCAGTATTCGTACTTAATAGATAGAACAATTGTATGGAGAAGTTAGGTAACTTAGCCCAGGTCATAGAGCTAAAAATGGTTGCTCTCTATTTGAACCCAGGCTGGCTGCTTACGCCTTCTGTTCCCAGGTGCCATAAACTGGCTCCCCTGGAACGCATTCTCGGAGATGGAGGTTAGCAAGCTCTTGAGGGGAAGGGGAGCAGGACTGGGCAGAGGGAGAAGCTGCACTGAGGTGCAGTAGCAACAGGACTGATCTTTGGGGAAGCTCTAGAGCTGGGATGGCCCTTAGACTTGTCCCACCAGGGGAAAGGGAGGGAGGGCCTAAATACCCCACCAGTCATTGGATCTCCACTGCCCTGGGGAAGGGGGCATTTCAGGTGAAGCTCTTGGCTGAGGGCCATTTCTGGAGAGGGACTCAGCCTGAAGCCCCCACGTTTCCTGCAGCTGGGGAGGAAGGAGTGCCTCCATCCTAAATTGTGAATTTGGGTAGCCTACTATGGCAGCCACTACACCAGGCCTCCTTGGTGGGCTAATAGCTCCAGGAGGGAGTTCAGAGTGAGGGCAAGTCACAGAGCAGTAGGGCCAGGAGAGGGATTTCAGAGGCCTTGAGGTGGGGGTGGAGGGAGCCCTCAGTTAATCAGAGAAGAGGGGGGTCAAGGCAGTCAAGTGGGAAGAGTGTGGACAAGAGTGCAGAGGAATATGAGAGTGAAGAATGTTCCAGGGATAGCTGGAGGGAGGTGATTGGTGTAGGAAGCGGGAGGGAGATATCTAAAAGGGGAGTTGGGAGCCTTGAATGCCAGGTAAGGGAGTCTGGGCTTTGTTCTCTGAGTCCCCCAGGACATGCCTTCCTCACTCAGAACCTACTCTGGAGCTATCTGCTCTAGAGAAGGTGGTCACTGGATATTGAATTCCCACTGCATTCCCCAGGGAGTGTCTCCAGCCAGCTTCTCGGGTCTTACACCCAGGCTTACTGTGGGAATGCTGAGCAGATGGGACCAGGAGACCAGAGCTTGTCTGGGCCCCACTAGCTGTGTTACACGGGATAGGTTACTGCCCCTCTCTGAGCCTTTGTTCCAGCATCAGTGAAAATGACAGGTCTGAAGTAGAGGAGCTCACTATTAACTCGAAGGATCCCAGGCAGCTGGCCTCACCCCCATTTAGGCCACAGAGAGACCCAAGATTACGTATGAGCCGTGTTGGGGGAGGCTCCTCTCCAGCCCTTTCCTCCTCCTGGCTCACGAGCACTGGCTGGGTCAGGAAGGAGAGACTGGGGAGTGCAGAGTCCTGCACCAGAAGGTTCCACAGTTCCCACTCTTTCCCCTGCCAGTCCCTGGCAGGCCCTGACCAGCCTGAGTCTGCCAGCACTCCCATTACCCAGATCACTCTAATTTCCCCAAGATTACAAATAGCCCATAGAGCATATTTACTCTCTGAGAGCCTTGGCCCGGGTGCAAATTGCATGCACAGTTCATGATTTTCTCTGCATGAGTTTACATTGAGAGCGGTTTCTCTCCTGGTGCCCTCATTCATGTCCCCGATCCTGGGAGGCCGCCAGGGGCCTGTGCGCCCAGCTCAGGGTCTGCTGGTGGGGCTCAAAGAAAACTCTCCACCTGGCCCTGCTCCAGGGGCCAAGATGCAGAGCACCCCGCTGGAAATACCTGCTCCCCAGAATGCTGCACCTGGGCCCCATTTCCCCCAGCACAGCCCATGCAAGGATATGGACAGAGTGTGGTCTTACAACAGCCCTGGGAGGTCACCAGGTTGAGAGGACTTTTTGCTTCCCAGAGAAAGAGACGGAAACTCAGAGGGCCAGTGAATTATCCAGGGTCCCACAGTGTATTAGTGAGGGTGAAGGAGCAAAAACCAGACCTTCCTTCCAGAGTGGGGGCAGAGCCCAATGGTTAGAAAACAGACTCTGGTGTCATCCTACCATCCTACCTTGTGCAATTTACTAAATCACTCGGGAACTCGGTTCCTCCATCTGTAAAATGGGAATAATAATATCCCTCCTTCATAGGATTATTAATAGGATTACATTAGCTATCATATGTGAACCAGATAGAGCAGTGCCTGGCAGTCAGAAAGCACTATAAAAGCTATTATTACTGTGCCCTGGTTGGTGTGGCTCAGCAGTTAGAGCGTCCAAAGGGTCTCAACGGGTTTGATTCCTGATCCAGGGCACGTACCTAGGTTGCAGGTTAGCTCCCCTCTCCCCCTACCCCCATGCTGGAGACAACCAGTCAACGTGTCTCTCTCAGGTAGATGTTTCTCTCTCTCCCTCTCTCTCTCGCCCTCTCCTCTTCCCTCCCTCCCTTTCACTCTCTCTGAAAAGCAATGGAAAAAAATGTCCTCATGTAAGGATAACATTTAAAAAAAGCTATTATTACTGCAAAGAAGTAGTATCTCTTATGAAAAGAATACACAAAAACCTCCAAGGTTTCAGCAGAAGACAGCTCTGGAGGAGGGATCCACCTCTCACTCAGTGAACAAATTCCTGGGCCCATTTCCTGCCACCTCCTTCAGGCTGGCTCCCTGGTTCCCCTCCTCATAGGTGAATAGGCTGGAACTTTACCATAACACACCAAGGGCATGGTCTTGGGGGACAGAATGAAGGGCTACCATGTGCCAGGAGCTGTTCCCAGAACTTTCTATTAGTTTACTCCTAGTAGCCACAATGTCCAAATGGGGAAGCGGGCAGTTTCTAGAATGCACAGTTCTGCCCAGCAGGCAGGTGAGCTCAGTACAGCTAACGGAGCACTCCCCTTCCTCCACCTTGGTGTCCTGACTCCGACCTGGTTCAAACTCCTCAGCAAGCACAAGGACTAACAGTTGAACTTTTTGTCAAATTCCCTACCTTCTGGCCTCTGATCGCGATTGCCATGCCAAACAAGCTAATAATCAGCCTAACTTCTCAGGTTTAGACTAATAGCTCTGCCCCCCCTCAGAGCATCCCCCGGCCTAGGCCTGGTGATTCCCAGGGTGCCTGTGCCAACCCCCCAACACATCGGCCATTGTCTCAACCACATACTTCCCTGGTTTGGGGGACCACCAGCAGGCCTTAGTCATGATGGCCTGTGTGGCACCCAAGTCTACAGAGGTCATTATTTATGTCTGCACATGCTTAGGTAATCAGGGCACACACCTGTGAGACTCAGAGTGTTTGTCTCTGGGGGTATCTGTTTATACATCTGTGTAGATTCGGGTATAAATTTGTGATTCCTTCTTTGTCCTTCCCTCCTGGTGTGTTCCCTCCCCAGCCTCCCAGCCCTGCTGGGAATTGGGCACACACAGACACCGTAGTCCTAGCATACTGGGGGTCCTGGTTGGTTCACGTGCCTGCCTCCATCTGGGCTGTGTGCTCAGGGAGACGGAGGTCTAATTTTATTCACATCCAGATTCTCAGGGCTTGGGATCCTGCTGGTACATAATGGGCCCTTGATAAATGTTGGTTAATTGAAATGAGATATTTGTGTGTACATGCTGGCTTTTACTGTGGACATAACCAGGAGGGCTGGGCACTTTCCATATGCTTCCTCTTTCATGCCAAGCAATTCAACAAATGTTTGCCGAGTGGGGGCCAACTCTGAGCCAGCCCTGGTTGTGGGCTCCAGGGGCACACTGGAGCCTGAGACGTGTCTGTCCTTGGCAACTCCCAAGGCAGTGCCCACAGCCATACTCATGCCTGCATCCAACTGTGTTTGTCCACTTATTAATGTCTCCCCAGTTAGACTAGAAGCTTCATGAGAACAGGGATCTTACTGGTCTGGGTTGCCCAGTATCTCTAGCTCAGAACCTGGCACAGAGTGGAGGTACTTTAGAAACAGTGTTAAACAAATGAGTGGCTCCCATCACACACAGGAAGCAGAATATTATTTGGTCTAAGGATGGGTCCCATGCTATTCACACTGATTCTAGGCCTCCCTGGGGGCTCTTGTCAAAAAGGAAAGCCAGGCCAGATCCTGGGCTATGTCAATGGTCCCATGCCACACCCCGCTACCTCTTGCCCAAACCCTGCTGGCCAGGCTGAGGGTCAGAAGTACAGCCAGAAAATTACCCTGTTGGCCTCTTATGCATCTACTCAGAGAGACAAGACCCTTTGAGCTGAACAGTATCTCAGAGCTGATCAAATCCATCACCTTCATGAGAAGGAGACCGAAAGCCAGAGTGGGTGGAGCTGGGGCTTGCAGGCCAGTGCTCCTTGGGACTGGCTGCAGAGCAGGGACTGTGTTTTATCCAGCCCCTTCCCCTAACCCAGTGCCTGGCCCACACCAGCCTGAATGCACATCTGTTGATCTTTTCACACTCCTGGAAAAAGGACAAGATGAGAGCCCAGGACTGTGAGCTCAGATGAGACCACACATGCTTCACATAGCCTAGCATCTCTGCCCACTTCCTCGGCCAGAAGTATATCCTCAGGCCCTTTATTGAAGCTGTTCCCCAAGATTTCTACCCAGAATTCATATACATCTTACTGCTGGAAACAGCCTTCTCCTCTGAGAGACTCGTGTCCGTGCTAGGTCATAGACAGGCCTGGGTTTCCTTAGAAAACCCTAATATGCAAATAGACCAAATAGTGGAACAACCGAACAACTGGTCGCTATGACATGCGCTGACCACCAGGGGGCACGCACAGAACATGGCAGGCATTAGCTACAGTGGGATGGTGGAGCAGGTGAGTAGGGGAGCCAGACCAAGGCAGGGTGCTGGTCACTGTCATCGGGGTGAGCCTCTGATGGTTACTGAAATTTCTTTGCTCCTGCACACCACGGTCCCACCAGGCACTCCCGCCTGCTGCCGGTGCTGGCCCTGATTGCATCCACTGCTGGTGCCAGAGCTACCTCTCACACCAGCTGCTGGCGCCTGGCGCCGGCTCCAATTGCTCGGCGCCGACCACCGGTGTGAGCGGCAGCTGTCGGCCCCAATCACCCCTCAGGGCTTCTCCACCTCCCCCTGCTCCTGAGGGGCAATCAGGGCAGCAGCCGCCACTCGCACCCACTGACAGCACCGGCCCCGCTTATACCCGCTGCTGGTACTGGCCCCAATTGCTCCGCGACATCAGCGGGTGTGAGCGGGGCCAGAGGGAGCTGGGTTGCTGGCAGACAGAACCAGGGGACCACAGTGGGAGGGGCCGGGCGGTGGTGCAGAGGATGGGCCGAGACCCACCCTGTACCCACTTAGCCTCGTGGCCCACAGTTCCTTTCAAGGTGCATGAATTCATGCACTGGGCCCCTAGTCAATTATATGTGGCTGTTGAAATCAATCACTCTCCCCAGCATTCACCACCAAGAACCCTTGGTAGCACCCTCCCTCTACAAAGCCTCTCAATTTGAAAGACACTGCTGTCACTCTCTGGGGCCTAAGGCATCATGCTTTGAGCAGGTGCAATTTGGCTAGTAACCACATGCCATGTGACTCTGGTGGCAGCATCCTGTCCACCAACCATGACCTAGAAATTCCCATGATGTCACCCATACCAATCAGAGCTTCTGATCAGTGTATGCTAGACTGGGAATATTACACAGAATTAATTTAATTCCAATTATAAGCAAAAACAAAACAAAGCCCGCCTTGGTGTTTTAGTTAGCCTCATCAGAGGTAATGGAAGTTTGCCCAGAGGCTTTGTGAAATGTTCAAAACCACTCTTGGCAACCTGCTGTGGGCTTTGCAGGTGTTTAGCTTGGAACCACTGGCTGGGTCATCTCTAAGGGCCCTTCAGCTTGGATTCTCTAAGCAGCTTCTTGCCTACAGTAGGAGGTCTTAACCCAAAGGAGTGAGGAACGGTGGAAATGCAGGCCCAGGGGTGGGAGCCCTCCTTGGCCTCTAAGAATCACACAAGCTGGGTGGCTACCTACTCTGCTAATGTACGCAATCATCTGGGACTGGCCACGTGCCCATTCCTAATGGTGGGGGGACAGTCCCTCATGCCAGACCTAGAAGGAGAAGGGATGGGTGGGGATCACTTGGTCCACCTGCCTTGCTTTATAGATGAGGAGACTGAGGCCAAGAGAAGGAAAGCAACTTGCCCGTGATCACACAGCCAATGCTGGGCAGAGATGGGTTTGGAACTCGAATTTCCTGGCTCCCATTCCAAGCACAGAATGCTAAGAGCCCAGATGTGGTGAAACTCGGGGATAGCCCATGCTGCCCTGCTCGAATTAGCAGCACATTTACCACCTAAGCATGCAACATCCAGAAGACATGGCTTTGACCTTGAGGAAGGGCCACTTGCCAAGGCCCAGATGCTTTGGCCCTTTCTCAATCCCAGTTCACCTGCACAATGCACACCTCACTTCCCACGGGGGCAGGTCCCTGAGGTCCCCTCTTCACTGGGGAAAGCCTGCCAGTCCTGCTCAGTGTCTTCATTCTGTGAATGGGGGATGGATGTGAACTCTTCCTCCCATCCAAAGGCCTGTTAATTATAGATGCAGCATTGGCTATTAACATCTTGAACTTGATTTGAAAGAGCTACTGGCAGAACGGAACCCCTGGTGCTAGTCCTGCTAAAGAGATGCAAATCTCCCCTCCGCCTCCCACCCGCCTCCTTGCACAACGTGGTAGCACAGGCCCAGACCCCGGTGGGTAATGAGTTATATGTTCTATTAAATTTGTTTCAAATGCTGTTTATTTAATTTTCTCCCCTGCAATATGATGCTTTGTAGTTTGGCCCTATTTGGGAAAATTAATCAACAGCTGAGCTTCTTGTGTTCATCATCCATTTCCCTTGCAATGGGCAGGAGGTTAATGAGAATTTTTTGGAGTGGAAGAAGGAGATGGAAAGCGGTTGACCCTCCCTCATACGAAAGCGGGAGGCCATTGCGCAAGTTCGTCTCTGGGTCCCCTTAAATATGTTCTGTGGGTGGGAGGCAGAGTAAATGGAGTAGAACCGGGTTTTCTAGACCCAGGCCAAGGTGGTGGCATTCTCCTGTCAGCCTTGGCAGCTCAGCAGAGAGGACTCTGCCACAGGAACTAGGGAAGTCACCCCGGCCCACACATCTTCTTGTTGGAGGAGTAGGGATGGTTTAAGCAAGAATGGGCCCTGGACCGGGGGCCAGAGTACATGGGTTTAAGTAAGGCAAAAGCCCTGGCTCAAGGTGACCTGGCCTCATTCATTCATCCATTCAATCCATGAACTTTTGTGGAGCATCTACTATAGGCCGAGTACTGTGACGGGGCCTGGGTCTCACTACCCATTACATAGATGCGATGTGACCTCAAGTCCCTTTAAATCCCGTATTCTTCAACTTCCAGAGCACGTTTCCCTATTACCTGCCCCTGTGGCACTTACCACAATGGTACTGAATTAAAAAGTCAGCTCTCATCCATTAGACTGTGAATTTCATGAGGGCAAGGACTGGGTCTGTTTTATTCAACCCCATGGCCCTGGCCCTAGCCCAGAGCCTCACCCACAGTCAGTGCTCAATGCATATGTATGAATTAATCCAGTCATCCAGGATATGTTTTTTAAAGCACTAGTATGTGTCAGACACTGTGTGAGGCCAGGTGACCCATGGCGAGCAGCACAGAGCGCATCCCTACCCTCACTGGAGCGTACCATGTAGTGGCTGGAGGCGGGTAGGGCACAAGATGGGGCTGTAGCAAGAGAGGGGCTCAGGCTAGTCCCCTCCTGACTTCCAGATGTCCTGCAGGCAGCCTTCGGTGGCCTCCCTGGCCTCCGGGGGCTCCCACTCCCCTCTCTCCCCTGCTATTCCTGAAGTTTCAGGGCCACCAATGCAGGCTGATTTTTGGTGTCTGATGCCAGTCACCTCAATGCCAGCAGCACACACGTGGAGTGTGCCTCGCTGCTGACAAAGCCCCTTGCCAGCGTCTGCTCTGCCACACGGAGTGCCAGCCTTGGGCTGCTGCCTCCCCCTGCCCACCCTTCTCAGTCACCCCACTCCCAGCTCCAAGTCTTAGGCAGAGGGATTCCCAGGTGGGAGCCTCATTTGCGATTTTCTAGGGAGAAAGAGTGACGCACGATCCACAAGAGCACAACTTGGACAGAACGCCAGCCACGCAGGCCTCTCAGTGCAGAGCAAACCTCGCCGGACCTAATTAGTGTGTCACTGGTAAGGCAGCCCCTGCCAGCGGATGCATGCTAGGGAAAAGAAATTCTGCATAAGGCATGAGGAGCAGGGAGCCGGAGAGATGAGACGGAGAGAGGGCAGGAGGCCACTTGTCACAGCCATCCCCACTTCTTCCTCCCTGTGCTGAGGGGAAATGCCCAGGGCCCTTGCGGCTGAGCCATTCTGTCTGGCTCCCATGGGGGAGGGGTGGAGAAGGGCTGATGGTTAGGCCTGGAAGCCCTAGGTCCGTCCAAAATGAATAGGCCTTCAGTGACCCGCGGCTGCTCTGTACGGTGGTGCAGGCTGTACTCTGGAGGTGCCACCCCCATGACGTCACCATAGCTTGATGGGTGTGAGTGGGCTTTGTATCCATGGTGTGACAGCTGTGGGTGGGGTAGGCTTAGCATCTGCATGTTGGACACTTGGCCAGAGAGCCCCCCAGGGTGATTTGGTCACGGTGGCTTTGCGTGTGGTGTGCATGCTGTGAGGGCGGGATATATGGGGTGTGTGCATGGACACTGCAGAATCCAGATCCTCCGGGTGGTGGCTGGGTGGTGTGGGCCCAGACAGTGGCTGCAGAGCCAGAGTGTGACAACAGTGACAGTGACAGTGTCCCAAGTGGGAACCGGATGGTGGGGAACAGAGGGTCCCGCAGAGGCCAGTTGTTTACTAAGGTCCCAGCAGATGCTGCTAAGCTTCCTGTCAATGAATATTCATGGTCACGCTTAGTGCAGAAGACGGTCCCAGGCCTGGGAGTGGGCTAGGGCCAGGAGGTGGCAGGATGGGGGAAAGGGTAGCAACACAGGGATGATCAGATCGACCTGTCCCCCAGCAGCTTTCTGTTGAGGAGAGAAACAGAAACATCTGTTAGGACAGAAACATCCTCATTGTGCCAGCAGAGTGGGCATGCCAGCGTCGAGGCTGAGGGGCAGCAGGGGGACGGAGCCCGGAGGTCAGAATGGCCCAGCCAGGAGAGCCTGGCATGCCAAGCTTCAAACTTTGCCCTACAAAGGCAGCCCCGAAGAGCAGGCCAGTCAGCACATTAGGAAATCCCTCCTCCAAAGGCAGGAATCTGGGCCACTCCTTTCTATTTGAGAGGCTGAGCCCAGACTCAGGCAAGTCCAACTGCTTATCGATTGTGGAATCATTAAAAAAAAACCACCATAGACCAAATGCAAAGAAAGTTCTAAAGTTGAAACCAGAGCAGCTTTTACCAGGGAACGAGAAAGGAGTGAGGGTGAGGAAGGTTGCCTTTACTGTCCACAGGGTCCATCCCTCCGGTCCCCCAAGTCCTGTGAATGATCTAAGTCTTCATAAAGCTGGCTGCCTCTGGATTCTTCTGGCCCCTGGAGGTTTCTCAGCCAAGTTCTCACAGAATGCTTCACTACACATAACTGGGGTCTGGAATGAGTCCTCAGGGGGCCGGTTTGAAGGGAGCTCAGTTCAGATCAGCCCCCCTGCAGGAAGGAACACAGTGGCTTCCAGCCTGGGGTGGAGCCTGGCTGGGGGAGGAGGGACAGGAAGGGTTCTTCCCAGCATCCTCTGCCTGGGGAGGGGCTTGGCCCTGGGCTTGAGAGTGGGGAGGGTAGAGATGCTCAGAGTTGGGTGACCTTGCCGAGCCTGTGTCCTTGTGTATAAAATGGCAACAGTGACACCTAACCTCAGAGGGCTGTGGGAACTCGCAGAGGACGGCTATGAGAGGATTGTGGAGTGGAAGGACTGCGGTACAGATGGCGGTCCTGGTGACGAGTTGGTGCTCCATCCACACCACCACCTGAGCGACGTGACGGATGCCCGACTGCCCTATAGCTGATGCCACCTCTGAAGTCAGCTCTGGCGGCTGGAGCACCCCTGTGACGGTGGGTAAGGTTTCATCCTGGGAGGGGCAGTGAGCATCACTCTGGGTTTGCCCACAGAAGAGGCAGGTCACAGCGAGGGGGCAGAAGGTCCCCTCAAGCCCATGGGCTCTGGAACCTGGTTACATGGTTCAGATCCTGGCTCTGAGGGATGTTGGGCAACTTATTCCCCCCCCCCCAGCTTTATTGGGGTGTAATTGACAAACTTTGGCAAGTTGTTAACCCCTCTGTTTCAGTGTTCCTACCTGCAAAATGGGCATGCAGCGGTGAAGATTACGTTAATATGCACAGTGCTCTCAGAACAGTGCCCAGCCCAGAGGAGGTACTATACACGCTTCAGGCATTTTGATGGTTACACATGGCCCAGTAAGCGCCTAGGCCCACAGGAGATGTAAGGAAAGAGACTAAGATTTACCTGCTCTGTGTCACTTTCGCCGTACTTGCCCTGTTTCACCCTCACAACCACTGTGCAGGGTGTCCTGCGGGAGGTGAGGTCTCAGAGGAGCCCTTCCCGAAGTCACCCAGTGGCAAGCAGCAGGGCTGAGATTCAAGCCCAGGTTTCCCCGACTCAAAGCCCTCCCAGAGCTCTCCCCACTCTGCCAACCTGCCTATATTGAAGAACCATGGGGGGCGGGGGGGCGGGGGCGATGAAACCAGCCTCTGTTGAGCACCTGCTGCATGCTGGGTTCTTAGACTGCCATGTCACCTTCTCCCTACACAGGGTACAGAGGCCAAGCGCAGCACCGTTTTGTCACGCCCCTGCTCCGGACGGCAAGAGCTCCCTCTTGCCTGCTGCGTTCCGCACAAGTTCCCACCCTGGCCTGCAGGACCCAGGCTGCTTCGCTCCCACTGTGTTCCTCCACAACCTGCTCATCTGGGCCTGAAGGCCGGGGATGGAGGGGGGGAGGTGGGCGGCCTGGCCTGGCTTCCCTGTGCCTGTCTCAGGAAATTAACACCCCTCCGCAGAGCTTTTAGGACAGGCAAGAACAATTATTTAGTAATGTTCTTGGGAGAGAAAACTTGAGGACTTTTTTTGTTTTGTTGTGTTTATATTTACCCCCATTGTTAGTTTTCTTATTAGCCCCACTTTGAAGTAATTTATTCATGATCGTTTCTGCAACATCTTTCATTTTCCAGACATAATCACATCTTCTGGCAGGAATCCCTTCCCTTCCTGGGGTCCATAATTACTCCCGCTGAGGGGATTATTGGTGTTAATGACTAAGGGGAGATGCCTGGGAGGGGCCATGCTAGGTGGGGTCTTGAACTTGAGTGCAGGGGTAGCAGGAGGGGAGTGGGTTCTTCCTTTTACCTGCAGCCGTGGGCGGGTCAGTCTTTGGCCGGGCCCACTGCTCCCCCTAATGCCTCTCGGTGCACATACCTGGGCACTTCCTTCAGCATTCTCAACAACTCGTTTCAGCTCAGCTTTACAGCAGCCCCAGGATACAGGGTGCAGGGTTTGCTCCCCCATTTTGCAGAAGATCAAGTTAAGGCACAGAGAGGTGAAGTGACTTGGGCAAAGTGAAACAGCGAGTTGGCGCAGAGCCAGGGTTGAATCCCAGGCCTGACTCCTGCATCCTCTCCTTAGCACTGACCTCCTCTCTCAGAGCATCTGTCCTGAGGTGAGTGTGGCCTAGCAACATAAGCCCTGGGTTCTAGGCCCAGCTCGATCACCTTAGACAAGACTTGTAATCACTCTGAACACCAGTTGCCTCATCTGTGAGATACAGCCTGCTTTCCTCAGAGGAGAGCTGTGAGGATGGACAAGCTCAAGTGGGAGACGGCTGAGCCCCAAAGTAAGGAGGGACGTGGAGGGTCCCAGCCTCCCCGCCCCTCAAAGACAAAGGTCGGGAGGTCAGTAGGCTCCAGATGAGCAATGAGGTTGGGGGTTGGCCCCTTCCTAGGAAAAGGCCTGCGAGAGCCTCAAGGCTGGCCATTTACCAGGGACCCACAGCCCTCTCTCCAGGCATTTCGGTTTGTGACTGAGAGTGCAGGTTCTGGGTGCAAATTCAGCCATGGACTCAGCCACTTACCGACGAGGAAGGTTACTTTACCTCTCTGAGCCCTAGTTCCTCATCTGCAAAGTGGGCATCCTAACAGCCCCCACATCCAGGTGCTGTGAGGATGAAGTAAGATAGTCTGTGAAGAGCAGAGTGCCTAGCCCAGGGCCCGCCGCAGTTACTCAGGGCTCCAAACGTGTCCCCTTCCTCCAGGCATTGCAGGGGAGCTCCTCTGGCGCTCAGCCCACCCTCCGGGCTGTGGGGTGGCCAGGACTGGGAGCCGGCAGGGGCGGAAACACTGTCAACAGAGATTTGGACAAAGAGAAACTGGGAAGTGTTTAAAGCATGGACGCTTCAGACCTGCCTCAGCAGCTTCTGCAGCTGCCCGGGGAGAGGTGCAGGCAGCAGGCCTGAGATCAAAGCCTCGGCTCCGGCTCCGGCCCGGTAAGGAGGGCACTGATCCGGACACGAGGGGGAGGTGTGACAAGGGGCACATTTAGTTTCTAGAACAGAA
This sequence comes from Eptesicus fuscus, assembly GCF_027574615.1. Lineage (NCBI taxonomy): Eukaryota > Metazoa > Chordata > Mammalia > Chiroptera > Vespertilionidae > Eptesicus > Eptesicus fuscus. The sequence continues at coordinate 44,609,718 of NC_072477.1, read as the reverse complement.
GAGTCAGCAGTTTCCCCTAATAAAGCCACAACTTCGGGGTCCCAGAGGGGGGAAGGCTGGACGCAGCCTTGTGACATAAAGCCAATTTTCCCTACTTTGCACTGTGGATTAATTGCCAACATGATTTAACACCCCAGGGACCCTCCACCCCATCCCTTTCTGCCCTGGGAAAAATTGCTAGGTGTCTCTGCTCTGAGGACAGCAAACTCAGAGGTGGGGGTGAAGGTGGAAAAAGCATCTGACTGGGAGTTATGTCCCCCGCGTTCCATTCCAGCTCTTCCAGTGATTTGCTATATGTCACACTCGCTCTCTGGACCTCAGTTTCCTCCTTTGTAAAATGAGAAGATGCTTGAGGGAAGGGCTGAGTATTCGTCCAACTCAGTCATTATGAAGAAATATTCCCGTTTTGTGCTCACATCAACCCTGAAGGGCAGAGATTATTAACCTGCTTTATAGATGGGAAACGAGCTCAGAGAAGCTAAGCATATTGTCTAAGGTCACACAGCTATTGAGCAACAGACTTGGGATTCCAATCCTGGCGTGTCTGACCCCAGAGTCCATACCCTTTGCCTCCAGTATGACATCTTTATACAAACACATAAGGAACTCCTCAACAATCATTTACTGAGCATTCACTACATGCCAGGCTTTGTTCTAAGCATTGTATTTGTTTTATCTAATTCAATCCTAAGAATAACAGTATCACATAGTAAGATTACTTAGACGGCTTTATGAATGAAACACTAAGATTTGAGAAGCTTAAGTAACTGGGCCACAGCCACCCAGTAGGCAATGGCAGAGCTGAAATTTGAATACTGGAATCTGTGTGTGTGTGCGTGTGCGTGTGTGTGTGTGTGTGCATTTGGATCATTTCTACTGCTTTGCATTACCTATGCTCCTCTGCTCACATGGGCATGGCAGCTAGAGGGTGAATTCCTCATCCCCAGCACAACATCCAGGAAAATCTTTTCCTATAATCATTAGGAAGCCACTCAATGGTGGGGGTGCAGGGAAAAGGAAGTTGGTTTTCTACTCTTAGGGCTAATAGTCTTCAGACTGAAGTTGGATGAACAAAACAATTAGAACAGGAAATGCTCACACATTATATACGTGTCACCTGGCTATAACTTTCAGTCCATAGTCTCTTCTGGCCCCGCAATTGTCCTTGATCCCTAGTTCCAGTTTAGAAGCCACACAAGAGGCAGACACGCACTTTGCCCAGCTTGAGGGGGTGGAGGTGGACTGAGGGAGGGTGACATCTTTAAAGGGCATCAGAAACTTTAAAGGAAAATTCAATCACTGCTCCACTGATCTGGATTTTCATAACTCTCACCCCCTCCCGCCTTCCCCAGCCAGAGCCGCTGAGGTTTGTGCATGACCTACCGACAGCACGAAGAAAGGGGAGAAAAATGTGGAACTGAGTTTGTTCATTTGGGTGATGGAGTGCCTGCTCCCCTCGCCAGCATGCAGGGTTCAATAACGGCAGACAGGGCTTCAAAAAATTGCAGCATAAATAGATGAGCCCTTTAAGGTAATAGAAATTCTGTCATCCAGGGGAGAAATATAGGCCCCGAATCCCATGGGAGGGGACACCAGGTCTGTCTCCCCCGCCTCCCATGCTCCTCATCCCTATTATAGCCACAGCTGAAAGGAACCATCTGGGCTGAGGAATGACCAGAGGGCCCCTTATCTCCCGGCCACACAGGCTCCATGTGGGGAAGAGGAGGCTGGGAGGGGGTCTGGGAAATCAAGTCTTTGCAGCTCTGGCAGTGACCTCACAGGCTGTTCACTCCAGGTGCCAAGGTGGCAGCCATTAGTCCTAGGGCAGCACAGGAGGCTTCATCAGGCTGGCTGCCTAGGTGAGGCCTAATTAAGGAAAGATGGTCAGCGGAGGAGCATAGTGGGGCTGAGAAACTGACCTTCTCCCCTGTGATGAGAATGTCTGTTCTCAGTTCTGTGGCTGCTCTTGGGGACCCGGGAGCCCTTGGCGACCCTGCAGCTCCCAGCCAGGAGAAAGTTTCAATTCTCACCCCATTTCTTAAAAAAAAAAAAAAAAAAATATATATATATATATATATATATATATATATATATATATATATGATTTCAGAGAGGAAGAGAGAGATAGAAACACCAGTAATGAGACAGAATCATTGATCAGCTACCTCCTGCATGCCCCCCACTGGGGATCAAGCCCACAACCCGGGCATGTGCCCTAACCTCCTGGTTCATAGATCAACGCTCAAGCACTGAACCACGCTGACCAGGCTCACCCTCATTTCTACCTGTACCCTCAAACAGGGTGTGTAGGACAGGGCCAGTCAGCCTCTTCAGATGGGGGAACCCTTGGGGTAAATAACAATGACAATAGCAGGGCAAAATTAACACTAATCCTATATAATAAAGAGCTAATATGCTAATTAGACTGAGCAGCAGAACAACCCTCTGGATGACCTTCCAGACGAAGCCGGGGCTGCGAGGGCCGAGCCCCTTGCATGAATTTTGTGCATCGGGCCTCTAGTAATGATAGTAATAGCTAACACTTGTTGAAATATTACCACTTTGCCAGGCATTCTAAATATTTTATAGGCATGAATTAACTTAATCAGTTCAATAATCTGATAGACTTTATCAATATTCCCCTTTCTCATATAACAGGCACAGAGAGGTAAAGTATCTTGCCCAAGGCCACACAGCTAATAAGCAGCAGGGCTGGTATGTGAAGGTAGGGAATCTTGCTCCAGAGTCTCTTCAAAACCACTACACAGTACTGCATACAGTAGAAGCTCACATCATTTACCCAGAGAATCCAGAGATGATGTTGGGGTAGCTGCCCCATCCCACTGCAGCTACCTGTTTATCTGAACTGCAGAGAAGCTAATGGGTAGACTCAAGCCCCAGCCCTGCTGGCAGGGCCTGCTGAGAAATGCAATAAATGTCCTTCCTATAAAGGTCAGTTCTGGAAACATCTGCTTTAAGGGCATTGCTTGTCCCAAGAATTTCATTTCAAAAAGAATACATTGAGCAAAATGTTCACATTATAGCATGGAGGGAGCAGTAGGGGGCGCAGGGTTGGAGGGAGACAGATTATGAGTATAAACCATGTCCTGTGGGAAAGGAGGAGATGGAAGGGTTAATTCTGAAGAGAGGAGTATTCAGGGAAGACTTCATGGAAGAGGTAGCCTTTGCTTAGCCTGAAAGGTGGAGGAGGATTTTCATAGACTGAGATAAGGATATTGGGGCTGAGCATTCTAGGAAGAGCATAATGCTTGAGAAAAGGCACAGGTTGAAGCACCAAAGCAGACACTGTGTTTGGGGAAAAGTGAGTTTTGTGTGGGTAGCACAGGTTGGTGGCAGAACTTAGCAGGAGATGAGGTTAGGGTAAACTAGTTTTGAGGAAAGGTTACAAAGGACTGGGGTTTGAGCTTCACTTGGTGGATATGAGAAGCTGTGGAGAGGGGTGATGTTCTTCTCCAAGTGGAAAGACAGCTTGACTAAGTGCCCTCGCCATAATTCAGCTACTCCCAGTGGTCAGGAAGAAAGGTCCTCGCTTTCTGGATCATTCCTCACATGGGCACTCCCAGCACTCTTCTAGCCCGAGCCCCCAGTCACCCTCACTCTTTCCCCCTCACTCCTGCTCACCAGGTGTGGACCCAGGGGTCTAACCCGGAGAGAGCAACCTTGAAGCAGGGACCAGTGGAGCTGTCCAGGGTGCTGAAACAACACCACTCCCAATTTTAATTACTCCCAGTGGAACAACTGGCTCCCATACCATTGTTTCATTCCCATTTTACAGATGAGAAATAGAAGGATCAGAAGTTCGCACAACCAGAGCTAGGAACTGAGCTTCTTGCCTTCCAGCCCCGGGTTCTTTTCCGCCACCCGAAAGCCCTAATGTAATTCAGCGATGCACGCCCCAAGTGATTCCATTCATGCTGCCCTGTTAACATGTAAAATGCCCAGAGTCTCTGCCACCTCTATCTCTATGTCCCCGTCACCAAACATTGATAGGCATGTCCACCCCACAGTGCTGCTGAGACTGACCATGTAGGGTACTTGGGTAGATCTGCCTAAATGTATGTTCATGGCTTTGCTCTAGTGGGAACCCATGGATGTAGCTCATCCTCACACTCTCCTGGAAAAGGGTGCTGTGCTCCGAGGAAACAATGGTCCTCCACTACTCTCATAATTCACTAATAATTACTATCATTTTTACGGGTTGTCTACTGTGCTCCAGGCACTGAGACATTAACTTTCCATATGAAGTTTCTCACTCTTATGGCCAAGTCTCCTCTCAACAGAGGAGGCAATTCAGGCTTCAGCAGGATAAATGACTTGCCAGTAGGCAGGGTGTGAATTGGAGGGCCAGACTATGAACTCAGATTTGTGTGGTTCCATAGTGACCTGTCAATCAAAACCTGTCACCTAACATATGATAGTTCAGTGGCTCTCACCACTACTGGCTTTGTGATCCTGGGCAAATGGCTTATCCTGTTTGAATTTCACTCTCATTTGCAAATTGAGGAATGTGAAAGTGCACCTCTGTAGGGCTCCTGAAAGGAATAGAAATGAGGCATGTAGCAAGGACTCCATAACTGTTTGCTGCTAATGTGAATATTATTTTTATTGGGCACAAATTCCTTGATGGCTGGATGGGTGTCTGATGAGACTTTCCATATCCCCAGCTAGGAAGGTAGGAAGGAAGGAAGGAGAAAGAGTGTGAAGGCTAGCACATCCAGAATGCCAGGTGGGACTTGCTTCTGCTCTATATTCCCGTGGCCTCAGTGGGTGGGGACCACCTCGCTGGAGCAGGCATGTCACTGAGTAGTTCTGCACTATTGCATCAGCGCTCCTCACATTTATGTTGAGCCTGAGACCACTGTCAGCCCTCAGAGAATGCTTTCATAGAGCTATCCCAGTATCCTCCTTAACAAGCCCGTGGCAGGGAGAGGTCTGGTGGGTTGGGATTGCTAACGATGAGCCTTCACATCCATTACCACATTGGCTACTCACATTAAAAAACAGGCAGACTGATGTGCCTCCCATCTTACAGATGAGGAAACTGAGGCCCAGCAAGGGGAAGTGACATGTCCAAGATTACTGAGCCTAGGATCAGGGTCTCTAAACACTCAGAAAGGGCTATTTTAATTAGTCTCTAATTAATTGCTGATCCTTAAAATATCTTTTTTTTTTTGTTTTTTAACTTTTTGTTAATCTTCACCTTAGGATATTTTTTTCATTGATTTTTAGAGAGAGTGGAAGGGGGGGGAGGGGGAGAGACACAGAGAAACATCGATGTGAGAGAGATACATTGATTGGTTGCTTCCTGCATGAGCCCTGACCAGGCCCAGGGATCGAGCCTGCAACCAAGGTATGTGCCCTTGACTGGAATCGAACCTGGGACCCTTCAGTCCTGGGGCTGATGCTCTATCCACTGAGCAAAACTGGCCAGGGCCTAAAAATCCTTTAAGGAAAAAGGCAGGTACATAAATTCATAAGCCAACCAGTAAATAAAGGCTTTGATAATTATTATTGACCGTGGGGCTTTTTTGGGTAGGGTTTCAGCCAAGTCTGCTCTGTTGATTATCACACCCTCCATCCTCACCAGGCCGGCTCATTGCAGGAAGTCCCATGCACTCAGAAGCTGGGGTGAGGGCAACAGTAATGATTTCCCCCTTAGAGCCTGGTGCATGCAGGAATGAGTCACTAGATGCAACAACTGACTCTTCTTGTAATCACCTCCAGTGGCTCTTGTTCAATACCCAACAGGGCCCAGAAGAGCCTTCCCAGGTATAATGAGGCTGGGTGGGAGGAGATGGATGGAGATTTGCGGGGTCTAACCAGGGCAGCTTGGCTCACAATCAGCCTTAGCCCCAAGCTCCAGGCAGGGGGCACTCAACAGCTAGCTGATTTCTGTAAGTGCCAACCCCCAACCCCCAAGTTCAAGGGCAGGAAGTCATTTGCATCCCTGAGGGGAGGAAGAGAGACAATAGCCTGGCCTCAGACTGTTGGACCTCTGACCTGCAGGCAGTGGGCACACAGACACCAGCCTCTCTAGGCTCCCCCAGGGTCCTATTTTCCCTTCTGAGGAGCAGTGACTAGGCAGGCAGCTGGAGGTAAAGACAGGGGAACAGGGAGGTGGGACTCCCAGCAGACCCAAAGATAATGTACACAATTGGACCATAATAACCTCAATGAACTCCCCCCCCAAAAAAAACACACACATGTGTGCACACACACATGCACACACACACACACACCTCCTTGCTCCTACTTTTACCTCATTTCCTCCAGAAGGGTGTGTCTCCTGACTTGGTCCATGGAGTCTGCATAATAGACCCTCTTAGAAGTGAGATGGTTCACCTCCCTCTACAAACTCATCATTTACAGATGGCGGAACTGGGACTATGAGAGGGGAAGCCACATGCCCAAAGCCATAGAACTACCCCAGGAGCCAAGATGCCTCACCAGCAGGCTGGTGTGGTCAGTGAACTTCAGCTTCAGTCGCCTGAGCTATGTGAGATTTTAATCCCAAACAACTTTCTCACCCAAACCCCAAACCTAGGCATTGCATTTTTCTATGGAAGTTATGGACAAAGCTCGCATCAACAAAGGTAAATTAGAGACAAAACCTGCAAGAGAAACAGACTTGTCTCTTTTGAAGATGCCACTGGAGCTAATTTTCACCCAGCTTATCTGCACTGGGGAGGAGGAAGAGGGAGCGGAACTGAGTTTTGTTCTATAGACTAGGGGCAACCTGCCCACAAGACATCTCACCAGGCAAACCCACTCTCCTACAGTGCTAAGGGCTTCCTTGTAGGATCTCCACCTTGGCAGCACACTGGCCTCGACCAGACCCTATTGGGGTGGGAGGGCTGAAAAGCTCCCCAGGTGATTCCAATAGGCAACACAAGGTGAGCACCATCCCCTTCCTACAAGACCGAGGCCACTGATCAGCAGCACTGGTATCACCTGGGAGCATGAGAAATGCAGAGCCCTAGGCCCCTCCCCAGATCCATGGGATCAGAACCTGCACTTTAACAAATCCCACTGGGAGTTTCTAAGTTCACTGGAAATTGAGAAGTGCTGAGGCAAGACACTCTACATCTCCACACCTGACAGCAACTTTGCAAGGCAGGTGTCCCATTCCACAGGTGAGGAAACTGATCCTGAGAGAGGTTAACTTGCTGACCCAAGGTCACACAGTTGGTGAGTAGGACAGCCTGGATGTGACCGTGGTTCCAAAGGCCATACTTCCTACTGCACAGACCACTTCCTACAGCACAATTGAAAATATGGCCATGGGGGACCCCTGAGTTTTTGGGTCCTGAGACCCATTAGGCACTCTCTACCTTTGAACAGGATTTCACTTCCAATGTCAAGTTCCCTGGAATCAAACCTCATAAGCACCAGCATAATTCATGAAGAAATACAAATAGTAAACAAACATGTGGGGAAAAGGTTCACTCTCCCTAGTAATCAAAGAAATGCAAATGAGAGCAACATTTGAAAATGAGGAGCCATTTTCTAACTATATAATTAGAAAAAAAAAAGAATGTTAGCAAAGTTGTTTTGAAATAGGTACATTCATATGCAGCTGGTGGCAGTATAGATTTATATAACCCTTGGGGAAAGTAATATGGTAACATCCATCAAGAGCTATAAATAATTATGCCCACTGACCCTGGGAATTCACCCTAAAGGAAATCATTCAATAGGAGGGAAAAAGCTGTTTGTGGGGAGATGCTCCTTGCAACACTTGCTGGGAACACTGGGAACAACTCAATATGCATCCGTAAGGGCACGGCTGAGTTAACTGGGGTGCATCAGCTCCTGTTGTGCTATGGAGCCATAGAGAATGATCATTAAGAAGCCCAGGCAGCAAATGTTGGTGAAAGAAAGCAGATGGTAAACTGCCCATGTGCGCTGTGATTATTATGATGTGAAAATACAGATGTTCCTTGACTTACAATGGGGTGACGTCCCGATAAACATATGGTAAGTTGAGAATATTGTAAGTCAAAAGTGCATTTAATACACATAACCTACGGAACGTCATAGCTTAACCTGGCCTACGTTGCACGTGCTCAGAACACTTACATTAGCCTACACATGGGCAAAATCACCTCACTGCTGGTGCCGGGCCTCAGGAGAGAATACTGTAGAGCATCTCATTAGCCCGGGTAAAATCAAAATTCAAAATTCTAAGTATGGTTTCTACTGAATGTGCATTGCTTTCACACCACTGTAAAGTCAAAAAGTTGTAAGTCAAACCACCGTAAGTTGGGGACCATCTGTGTTGTGTGGATATGAACAGGGAAGAGCTGGGCACAAAGCAGACAACTGGTGTTTCAGGGTGAGGGGACAATGGACAGAACCCCTCCTGTTACTTTCACAATTACTCCCCCCTCCCCCCACAGAACTGTCCCTCTGAAAACAGCCTTGAGGGCTCTCCAGTCACAGGCTCTGTCTCTGAGGGGGACACGGAGACACTCCCATTCTTTATCCCTGGGCACAGGGCCATACTCCCCGATTCCACCCCAAGGCAGGAGGAGCCGGCCCCTCTTCTCCGGAGTGAGGGTGTCGGGGTACAGAGCCATGGGAGACCCCTCCCATCTTACCATGAAGCCTGGGGCACAGGTGCAGCTCCCAGTGATGCTGTGGCAGTCGGCACCATTCTGACAGGCGCAAGGCAGCTGGCAGCCGTCGCCATAGTAGCCAGCGGGGCAGGACTCGTTGCAGTGGTGGCCAGACCAGCCAGGCTGGCAGGTGCAAGCTCCAGTTACTGGGTGGCAGCTGAGCACATGAGAGAGGATGAGAGGACGGTCTGGTCAGGGATGCAGGCATGTCTCACCCCCTGGTCTGCCCGGGGTAGCAGGATCAAAGGGTTTCTGAGGCTAACATGTATAATGTCTCATTTACTTGTCAGAAGACCCCAAGGTCATGTGGTCTTATTATCCCCAAGACACTGAGGCTCATGGTGGTTATATGATTTGCCTGAAGTCACACAGCAAGGAACTGATAAAATCAGGATTAGAATGCAGGTCTCTGGACCCCCAAACAAGTGCTCTTTATAGTACAAATACACAGAGACAACGCAGAAGGCAGCCTCTTCAGACCCTTCCCTTACGGAGTCCAGACCTTCACCAACTCTGCACCCAAGACTGATGTCTGGTGTGGGGCAGGCACAGGGTTTCTGTGAAACCCAGCGGCGCGTGGCAGGTACTCAGTGAACGTTTGTTGAGTTAAATGACATCTCAGGGCAAATGGGGCCTCCCGTCGCTGGCAATGTCTGCACTGGAGAGGATGCCCTCTATCTGTGCTTTGCCAGGGCCCCTTCCTTAGGAGTGAGGAGACTGTCTCCATCCCCTACCTGTCTAGGTCAGAGAAAAGGCCACTTGGCTAAAGGTAGGAGCTGCCTGGCATGACCTCCCTTCATGATCAGAGGGGATGTGAGATGTGGTGACTGCTTCTCAGGCTTCTGCAGGTGTGTAACTGACCGGTGGCCCCAGCTGCAGCGCCTGGAATCCCTCACTGCATTTGCCCAGAGGCCACACTTTCCCTGGGCTGTTCCCAGCTAGAACGCAGCAGGGGTATGAAGGTCAGAGCACATTCCCAGGAGAGCTGGGACTCCTCTGGTGGGCAGTTTTGGTTTAAAGACTTCCCACCTTACCAAACTTTCTTGGCACGGTGCTGCAGTCTAAGACGTCCCATCCAGTCTTCCTTGCTTCCTTCTCTCCTTCCCACAGGTCAGGTCTGATGATGCCTACCCAGCCCCTTCCCCATTTCCCCTCACAGCTGTCTCCCCAATAAATCTCTTGCACTTGGCATCTCCTTCTGGGAGGACTGAGACTAACACTGCAGAGAAGATGCAGGATGGTAGAGATGAGCCTCTTAGATTCCCTGTTACCTGCCTCCCTGCACCGAAGGGATATGGTTGAAAGAAGCATGCTCTGGGCTGGCAGGAGGAGCTTGGGTACAAGTCTTAGTTCTGCTAAGCTCCGCAAGGACATGGGCTTTGTCTCCCTGGGTCACTGGTGGATCTCCAGTGCCTGGCTCATACGGCCAATTAAATATTTGGGAATGAATAGTACTTTCACTGTAAGTAATTATTTTCTGTGTCTGTTGACTTGTGTGTCATATGTCCCCCCCCCCCCACACACACACATAGACATGAGGTGACAGTCCCATGGGGAGAGCCTGCTCTCTGTTTCACCTCTGTATTGTACCCCAGGATGGAGCAGGGTCCCTGGCACACTGGAGAAGCTCAGCACATATTTGGCGGATGAAATCATGAACAAACTAATTGTGTGAAGCCCAACCAAGCCATTTCTCTTCTGGGACACCCTGGAAAAGGAGGGGTGGACAGGAGCAGGCAGTTCCTGAATAGGAAGTGCAAATAGCCAGTAGTCATTTTAGAAAATGTTGGATTCTTAACTAGTCTCATTAACCATCAATTGGATATCACTTTTTGTCTATTATAACAGTAAAAAAGTTTTTTGTTTTGTTTTTTAAAGGAACAAGATTCAATGCTGGTAAAGGTTTCTGAAAAACAATGTGGGGATATGTACTAGTATGGGAGTCCTGCTAAAAACATTCAGATCCTTTGATCTGGTGATTCCATTTCTTAGAATCTATCCTAAGGAAATAATCACAGTTGTGGGGAAAGATTTATGCACGCAGATGTTTCCTGAAGCATTATTTATAACAGCGGAAAATGGAAGCAATTTAAATAATAAATAACATGTGACCAGGCTGTTAAAGCGCCAGGCCCTTTACGCACATATTTCTAATAATCAAACAAGCCTGTGAACGAGGGATTGGACCCTCTCTTTCACAGATGGCACTTGGAGGTTACGTGAAGTGCCCAAGGTCACACAGCGAAATCCGTGGCAGCCGGGATCCACGCCCAGGTCTGTGTGACTGTGCTCTGTCCACTGCCTCATGCTGCCTCTGACAAAAGGATGCTGGTAAAATGAATTATGACAAGTCATAAGAAGGAATGTTTAAAAAAACATTCAAATATCTTCCAAACTATTTAATGACATGATATAAGGTTAAGTGAAATAAGCAGATTATATGCAAAGTCATGATCTAAAGTATGGAAAAAAGTGATGTAGATATATTCAGACATGGATGATGGATGATGAATGAACAAATTACAACAAAATGGTTTTTGTGATCCCTTCTGGGTTGACAAATTATGAGTGATTTTGAGTTTTTTCCTTTTAAGTTTCTATATATTCTCTAACATTCCCAAATTGAGCATTTATTATATAGTGTGTCCTCAAAAATGTAAATACACTTTAACAGCTGATAGCTCAATTTTGAAAATAATATGTATTTTAATAAATACTGCCTTTATAATTCAAAGTGTGTGTATACATTTTTTGGGGGAAGTGACACCCTATATTTATAAACAGATATAAAACAATCAGAAGTATAAATATGTAAAAAAGAAGAATGCATATAAAGGATGAGTTTTTTAAGACTTCCTGGCCTAGAAATTCTTCCAAAAATTTCCAGAAAAATTCCTCCCTGAGCTCCACATGGTAAGGGGAAAAGGGGGGCCTGCATGGATGCCATGGGGCAGGAGGCCCATTTGGTGGCTCTGACCCTCAGCCAGACAGTGGGGGTTATTCCTTTTTGTCCCAACACTCAGCAAAGCACTCAAGCAGGGCCTTTCTCAATTCCGACTTCCCAGGGGCCTCCTCTGAGGTCCGGGTGTAGGGTTAGAGGGACCAGCTCAGTCACTGTGGTGGAGAATGAGATGCCTGGACCTGGGAAATGACAGCAGGCGGTGCTGGCTGCAGCGATCAGCTCTGCCCAGCCTGGGAGATTCTAAAGGGTCGTAGGCACCCTTCTGCCCTTCCCATCTACAGAATCTCTTACTCAGGTCCTTGTTCTTGCGGGAACACCGCCCTATGAAGCATGCTAGAGATACAGGGAACCAGCAAACGCTGACTTCTAAGCATGCCTGCATCTCCCATCTTCCATCACAGCTGTCAGCGTTTTGGCTGCTCAAAGGTGTGTCTCAATACCAATTTTGCTTTTCACCCCGAGCACCAGAAAGCTAAAAACCAAACTTGAAATTCTTTCTTTCTCTTTCCTTTCATATCCCTACACTTGTATTATTTTTTAAAAAATATTTTTTATTGATTTCAGAGAGGAAGGGAGAGGGGAGAGAGATAGAAACATCAATGATGAGAGAGAATCATTGATTGGCTGCCTCCTGCATGCACCCCACTGGGGAATCGAACCATGACCTCCTGGTTCATAGGTTAATGCTCAACCACTGAGCCACACCGGTTGGGCTATATCCTACCATTGCATTTTAAAAAACCAGATCTCTATTTTCGTAATTTGGTCACTTGTCATGTTTTATAAAAACTCCCAAATCCCTTTGAAAAGAGGGTGGGGAACCCCTGCTGACGGAATGGCGGTGACTGAGCACGGTGCTCACTGTGCTCTCCTCCTCCCGAGCTGGCAGAGCCACTCGTGCCCTTGGGTCACAGGGCGGGCAAGTGACTGCTGGTGTGGCTCAGGCACAAGTCGCGATCACTGGTGCTGAGCTTTGCTCTGGGTCTCTTTCCTCGCCTTCCTCCCATTTTCCCCAGACACACGGATTAAGCACAAGTTAATGGGAGGCGAAAGCTGAACAATATAGGCATCTTTTCAGGGTGGGTTTTTCTGCCTCCCCCCCCCCCCCCGGCTGCTCTGAGATTACTATCAATGCTGCATCTGTTGGCTAAATCACATCTTTCGAAGGAAATACATGATCATGGCTGCTAGAATTCGTCTCTGACAATCCAATTGTGGAGGGGACCTGGGAGAGGCCCGGCATGCAGGCACTCTTCTTCAAGGTTATTCCTTTATGAAGGAGGGTGGTTTCTTTGTGTGCGCCACACAAAGGGAACGGAGTGCTGAGGAATCTTATCAGCCACTTGCTCCTTCCCGGGCGCGTGGACTTGACCTCTTTGAAGCAGCCTCTCCGGAGGGGCGCAGAGCCGCCAGGCTGGGGATGGCTGGATGAGCACCGTTTCCTTTGGTTGGGGGCTGGGAGTCCTTGTCTTCCTAGTAAAGATACTCAAGGCCTTGCAAGCCGGCTTGGGAGGGAGGGAGGGCTTCTGTTGTAAGCTCTTACAACAGAAGTAAGCAGAGGCCGGAGGAAAATGAGGCTAGGCTTCCTGGGGTCCCATGCTCCATCTCGGGAGTTGGAGGGAAGCTTCACTTTCAAAGACCACAAGAGAACTTTACCTGCACTGGGCTGCTGAAAGGTGACGGACAGATTGGGAAATGGAGACAGAGAGAGGAGAGGCACACAGCTCAGGACATTTGCTCAGACAGAGGTAGTTCTGAGGTCAGGACTCGGGGGCCCCGGACCCCACCAGAACCTGCAGCTGATCTGTTTGGGGATCAGGAGTGATAGAGGTGTCCCTCGGTTTTTCTAGGGCCCCAAGAGAGTGCTCCATAGGGGAACAAAGGTTCCTGGGAAGAGGGAAGTGACCTGTGTCCACACAGCGGAAGGCAGCTCTTCTCTGTCCATGGGGACAAGGCCAGTGCAACATGAGACGCTCGGTCAGACTGGAGGCTCTGAGCCTCGGCAACTTTGCCTCCCCCATGCCACCCAGGAAACGTTTCTGGTTTTCGAGAACTCGGGGGCGGGGTGTTGCTACTGGCATCTTGTGGGCAGAGGCCAGGGATACTGCTACACACCCTAAATTGTACAACAAGGAATTGTCCAGCCCCAAATGTCAACACTGGTGAGATTGTGCAGCCCCGAGTTAGACTGAACTCTGTGAGTGTTGGGGGCTCAGCCACGGGGGCAGTATGCCAGGAGAAAGGGGTGCAATCGTTTTTAAAGTATAGGGCTACAGCCGCTCAAGGGCAGAGCCATCTGCTCTGTGCAGGCACTATGCCACGCTGAGGCTGCAGAGGTGGGCGAGCCAGGCGCTCCTGCCCTCAAGGAGCCCAGGCTCATGGAGACTCTGAGGAGACCAGCCTGGGGGGTTGGCTACCAGGTGCTCTCAGAGCCTCCACTTCTGAGCAGCGCTACTGCCTCCCAGTCTCTGAAACATGACACGCATTAAAGACAGTAAAGTAAATAATCATCAATATTGGATGGGCTGAGATTAGCGACAGAGAAGAGGGAGTCCTTCCAGATTAATAATGCATCGAGGACTCCTTCAGAGAAGGGATCAGTTATGCAGGGCATGGCTGCTCAGGCACGGGAGGAAAGCAATAGCTCTGTCATTTGGGGCTTGGTTGGCTCTCTGTGGCAGGGACTCGCCCTGCATTAGATCTCAGCAGCAGCCTTGCTTCCTGTTTCAGAGAGGGTCCTCCTTTGGCTTCCCAGCAGGCGTGGGGGTTCCTCGTGTCCCTAACCATGGAACAGCCTGAGCTAGTTACCCAGTCCCCTGACCAGTCATGTGGAACCCCCGGCAGATGAGGGCAGTTGTTGGCGATCAGGCCAGCAGGGGAGGGCAGTTGGGGGCAAGTGGGCCGGCAGGGGAGCAGTTAGGTGTTGACCAGGCTGGCAGGGGAGTGGTTAGAGGGTGATCAGGCTGGCAGACAGGCAAGTGGTTGGGAGCCAGCAGTCCTGGATTGTGAGAAGGATGTCCGACTGCCGGTTTAGGCCTGATAGGCCTGATCTCAACCGGCAGTCGGACATCCCCGGAGGGGTCCCAGATTGGAGAGGGTGCAGGCTGGGCTGAAGGACACCCCCCCCCCCATGCACGAATTTCATGCACCGGGCCTCGTGTGTGTGTGTGTGTGTGTGTGTGTGTGTGTGTGTGTGTATCTCATTGGTTCTAAGATGCATTTTCTCCCACATTTTCATCTCTCTGATATTGAGTGTGTTATACAATCAATGGTGCATCATGATTCAGTTGATAGCATTTTCCTTGTTTAGTAGTAGTCCATAAAATACAGCTGTGCCTCACAACTGGTTTTGAAGAAATATGATAGAAGGTGCTCAGTGTGTATGACTGCCCCAGACCCGAGCACCTATGGGCTGGACTAGTGATGAAGGACCCTTTATTTCCTCTTTGCAGTCCACCCCGCAGGCATTCAGTGTTTGTTGAATGAATGATTGAGCGAATGAGTGCGCAGCTCATATACAGGCCAATTCTGTTGGCTCCAGGGCCCCCTACAACAGTCTCCTTCCCAGCCCTCTGCCCTTGTAGGCAGCACCACCCCTAGCCGCTCAGCTCCAGGGACTGAGGACTGAGGACAGATCCCACCTAAGCCATAACGCTCCCTAAGATGCCTGTTTGCATTGGCCAGAGGCTATTGGGTGATTTGTGGAGAATCAAAAGCTGGAAATGAAGAGGGTCTGAGGCTAAGTCCTGGCTGTCCCAGAGACAGGACTGCAAACAGCAGCATGTACTGCCCCGAGCGGCCAGTCCTCTCCTGAGCTGTCCTGCAGGCCCAAGGGGAGGAGGAAGCCTCTCCCCACACGTGACCACCCAGATGAGAGGCAGCCACATAAAGGGCTGTGGAGGCATTCGTCTGGGACCATCAGCCTCATTTATACCAGAAGATGGTGCCAGCTGGTGCGAAGCAGGAAGTGAAGGGAGCCGGAGAGGTGCCCCAGGGCAGCTCGGCTCTCCAGATTCAGGCTCCTCGGGAAGCAGCAGTGGGGCCAGCGTCAGCCCAGGTGCCCCCAAGTCCCAAAGGACACAGCGCAGGGAGAGGCTGGCTCCAAGCCAAGGCCCTAATGAAGGGCCTGTCCTCTGTCCCTCCTGTCCCTCCACCCTAGCTAACAGCCCCCGTTAGGTCCAGGGAAGCCACACTGATTTTTTAAAAAATCCTCACCCAAGGCCCGCCCAGTGTGGTTGAGTGTTGAACCTATGAATAAGGAGGTCACAGTCTGATTCCCAGTCAGGGCACATGCCCATGTTGCAGGCTCAATTCTTAGCAAGAGACACGCAGGAGGCAGCTGATCAATGAATCTCTCATCATTAATGTTTCTCTATCTCTCTCTCCCTCTCCCTTCCTCTCTGAAATCAATTTAAAAATATATTTTAAAAATATAAATCCTCAACCAAGGATATTTTTTTCCATTGATTTTTAGAGAGAATGGAAGAGAGGGAGAAGGGAAGGAGGGAAGAAGGGAGGGAGCACCAGAGAAAGAGGGAGGGAGAGAGAAACATTGAAGTGAGAGAGACACATTGATTGGTTGCCTCCAGCAAGTGCCCCGACAGAAGGTGGAGATCGAACCTGCAACCAAGGTACATGCCCTTGACTGGGAATGGAACCCGAGACCCTTCAGTCCATGGGCCAACACTCTAACAACTGAGCCAAACTGGCTTGGGCAGAGCCACACCACCTGGTACTGGCTCTCTGCGGCTCCTGCTTCTGCCCAGGCAGTCGTATCTCTGGGCACCTTAGGGCTGGGGAAGCATTTGGTTAAATGCAGAGCATGTGGAGGTGAAATGCTCTCCAGGACAATGCCCCAGGGCCTGTGGCACCGGAGCCTGCCATCCCGGCCCACAAGGACTGTGTGACTTTACCCCACCCCCACCCGCTCCTCTGAAGGTCATCAGATTCCTTCGTGCTCCTGGGTGTAGGGGTCAGGTTAGCCCATTTTCAATGCTGACAGCCTCGTTTGGTGGACAGAGGCAGGTGACCTGGGTCCTGGTCCTGATTGTCTGTGAGGCCTGGGCTTTCCGTTCTTTTCATCGAAGTGGTCAGCAAAGATGGTTGCTGAGGTTCCAGTTCTTCCACTGTCCCACCTGGATGGCCAGGCTGCAGGTGAGGGCCTGTGCCCTGAGAAGCCCTCCCCCCACCAGTGCCCACCCCACCCCTACCACCAGCTCATACCTGATGGTGTTGTCAGCGTCACAGGGGCAGGGCGAGGTGCAGCCTGGGCCGTGCAGGCCCTCGGGGCACAGCCGCTCCTGGCAGCGCGGGCCTTTGTAGCCAGGCTCACACTCGCAGGCGCCCGTGGTGGGTGAGCACTGGCCCCCGTTGTGGCAGTCGCAGTGCTGTGAGCACTGGAAGCCGAAGGTCCCGAGGGGGCATTCCTCTTGGCACCTGTGGGACAGCAGGACAGGGCTGAGGCCATGCCCCTCACCTGCCCTCCCAGATCCACCCAGCGTGCACCCCCCACAGCCTCCTCCCCTTTCCCCTCTCTTCCAGAAAGTACTCCTGGGCATCCCGGCCCGCCAGGACTGTCAGCTCCCCCCTCGTGCCCGGTCCCCTGGGTCCCCGCACTGAATTTGCACAGTCACATTTCATTGATTATAGGCCTTATGTTGTTGTTGTTTTTTCATTTTTTGATTGCAATAAAATATGTTACATAAAATTTACCACTTTAGGTATACAGTTCAGTGGCATTATGTACATTCATATTGTTGTGCAACCATCACCACCATCCGTCTTCAGAACGTTTTCCTCTTCCCAAAGTGAAACTTCTCTACCCATTGAACACTAAACCTTACCTTTTAAAAATGCGTTTCAACATCTCTGAAATCAGTTAAGTCTTATAACTGATGGCACGTCGTAGTGCAATTACCAGTGTTTTCCATTCTTAGCAGAATATAAAATAACTAGCTTTCCCGTTGCAGGAAAAAATCCTGCAATAGGATTTCCTGCTGCACTCTACCCTGCCTCCGTTCCTCCCTTGTTCGCCCGCCTCACCTTCTCCTCCAGCCCGCCCGCGTTTCCCTTCTCCCCCGCCCCGCCTCCGCCCCGCCCTTGTCCCCCGCCCCGCCCTTGTCCCCCGCCTCACCTTCTCCTCCAGCCCGCCCGCGTTTCCCTTCGCCCCTGGCCCCGCCTCCACTCCACCTTTATCACCCGCCTCGCCTTCTCCTCCAGCCCGCCCGCGTTTCTCTTCACCCCCGGCCCCGCCTCCGCCCCGCCCGCCCCGCCTTCTCTTCCAGCCCTCCCTTGTTTTCCTTCACCCCTGGCCCCGCCTCCGCCCCGCCCTTGTCACCCGCCCCGCCTTCTCCTCCAGCCCACCCGCGTTTCCCTTCACCCCCGGCCCCGCCTCCGCCCCGCCCTTCTCCTTCCCCCGGCCCCGCCTCCGCCCCTCCCTTCTCCCCCCAGCCCCGCCTCCGCCCTGCCCTTCTCCTTCCCCCCACCCCCCCCCACCCCGCTTGCTTGCTTCTTCGAAGCTTTACTCCCTTCTGCAGCTGTTGGCTTCTTTGGACGCTGTCTTGATATGCAAATTAGCCGCCATCTTTGTTGGGACAATTTGCATACTCGTCCTGATTGGTTGGTGGGCGTGGCTTGGCTGGTGGGCGTGGCTTAGGTGTAGCGAAGGTGCGGTCAATTTGCATATTTGTCTATTATTAGATTAGATGATGCATTTTATAATCGGTGGCATCTCAGATTTGATGAAATGGGGTGATTTCATTTCCATTCTCCGTCCCTGCTGTTCTGAGTCCTTTGGGCCGGTGTGCGGTCTCCCCTCCTCACACTGGGAGGCGTGTCTCCCGTGCCAGGTGACTTTCCCCATGAGCACGGCAGGCAGCCTCTTTCATCTGACCAGAGAATTCCCCTCCCCATCAGACTGGAGACTTCCTCTTCCTTGGACTGAGGGTCCCCTGAGCCTCTCCCATCAGCTGGTGAGCCCCCACACCCCCAAAAGGAGTAGGCCCTCTCTGTGTCCTGCCTCTGCTCAGGAGCTCCCAGCATAAAGGTAATTATTTGACTCAGACTCACAGCCACTGGTTGTGGATCCTCTGTGGGAGGGTGTGACCCCTGCTCCCTAACTCCCTGCACATGCCAGACACCCCTCACCCCACCCCAGGGCTATTGCCCAGGGGATGCAAATTCACTGTCACAGCGACTGGATCTGACAAGGGGTAAACCTGGGGGCCTGTGGAGTAAAAGAGGTGGGCAACTCCTGCCTCCCAGAGACAAGCAGAAATAGCCGCTGGGGTTTGGGATTATCCTTGTCCCGGCGGCGCTGCTGTGATGGTGTGGACCAGGGGTCCTCAAACTTTTTAAACAGGGGACCAGTTCACTGTCCCTCAGACCGTTGGAGGGCCGGACTATAGTTTAAAAAAAAAACTATGAACACATTCCTATGCACACTGCACATATCTTACTTTGAAGTAAAAAAACAAACCGGCCAAAACACCCGCATGTGGCCCGCGGGCCGTAGTTGGAGGACGCCTGGTGTGGAGAGTGGAGAACCGACAGCTCCGGCATCTGCTTCCTCATCATAAAAGGGGTAAGAACGAAACCTCACCAGGTTGTTTGAGGATTAAACGAGATAATGTGTGTAAACGTTTAGAAAGGTGTCCCGTGCATGGTAAGGGCTCGGTAAGAAATGTTACTTGTTATTATTACTCTTGTAAATATTGTTTTTTGTAGTTCTCATAACAGAGCCCATCTGACTTTCTGCCTCAGATTCTGACATAAAAAAGCTCAAAGGGAACAATTCCAAAATGCTAATAGTGGAGTGGACTTGGGGACTTACAAGTGTTGGAATCGTCACATTTCCCCATTGTCCAGGTTTTCTACAATAATTGGGAGGGGTAGCGATAAGAGATGTTTTAAAAAAAATACAGCCCTAGTTTCTTTGTTAACCTTGGAGAGTCTTGAGTTAGAACCAGTGTTCTCCACAGCAGGGCTGGAGACCTGTGTCTGGGTAACCTCGGTTGCCTATGGTGAGGGTCAGTGGCCAGACCCCTGTGATGTGGCAGGGTCAGCCAGCAAGTGGCTGGGGAACAGAGCAGGGAGGGTGTTGGGCATGAGTCTTGGCAACTACACAATGGGGTGTGTCTGTCCTTGTTGCCTTGAGCCCACAATGACAGGGAGATGGTAACTGGGGTCAAGCCCCCGGCCTTCCTTCATAGGAAGATGCTACCCAGTCTCACCTCTCATTGCCACTGTGGCGAAAGGAGGGGGCAACAGGGGTAATGACGACGGCAGCCCCAGGCACCAGATAGAGAGGGGCTCCCAGCTGCTCGTTCCCAAAGCCTGTCCCCAGGCCCCCAAGGCAGCAGATCTTCCCATCACCCTCACTTTGGAGTGGAGGAGGCTGAGATGCAGACAGGTGAGATGACTGCTCCAACCTCATAAAGCCAGCATGTGGCTGAGATGATCCCAGATCATCTTCCTGCAGATCTTGCTGCGTTTTAGCCAGTTGAGGCCTCATGAAGGGAAAGAGAACAGAAAAGAGAGGGAGGAAGAGGAAGAAAGAAGGGAAGGTCTGGAGAAGGAATGGAAGGTGGAAGATGGGAAGGAGGTGGGGAGGCAGGAGGCAAGGAGGGAAACTGAGGCAGAAGGGGAGGACGCAGAGCATTGAAGAGCTGAAAAAAAAAATCACTATATGCATCGCCAGCCCTGTTCTGCCTCAGAACGGATTTTTCCAGGAGTCACTGAGTGTGGCTCCCCTGGGATGTCTCAGACATCAGGGGAAAAAACTCAAGCGTCCTGACCCCTCTTCCCTTTCACTGGAACATTCCTGGTCCCGCCCACCAGCAGGACCGGGCAGATCCCTGGACAGTGAGCTTCCTCTGAAGGGCACTTCCCCACCGGCCATGTTTATGAAGTGATTGACTCCACAGCCCCAGAAAAAGGATCTGGAAATGAAATATTGACAATCTAATCCATTTGCATAATCAGCCTCTTTTTTTTCGTACTCACAATTTAAATAACTTATTTATTTAGAGATCAAGCAACGACTGCTAATGAATTTTACACAAAGCACGCTAATAACGGGGCCTGCGGAACAGAAGGGTAATCACAGCAGGAATTAGTTTTCTACTTAAACATCCTTCCTTTGCAACATATCAATCTAATGTGTCTGATATTGCCATTAACAACCAGATACATTGCTCAATTAAATTACAAAATGAGCTGCAAAGCCCTCGTTACGTTTCGTGTTTAATTTGCACTGGATTCTGCCTATCCGGGGAGGCCTGCATTATTACACCCACTCAGTTTTAATATGCTCGTGATGATTTGGGGTGGGTTAATGCAGCTGTCACCTACAAAATTCATGGAGGCAATTTTACAAAATATTAAACACCAGGCAGCCCGTTGTGGTGGGAAACCCAATGTTACCCGCCCCTTCTATTGAACTCCTCTCTGTTGTTCGATTGGTGGCGCTTGCTAGAGGACCCTGAGGCTTTTGAGATTTCTCTCCACTCCAAGACCAAGGGCTGGACCCCAACAGGAAGAGGGATGGATTGCTTCTCCATGTGGGACATCCTGGCATTGAAAATGGAGAGTGCCAATGAGGCAGGGTCTGCTGGTGTTGAGTCCAGTCACTTGGAGCCCTGGGCCTGCTCCTCTCCAACAAGTGGGTTATATTCCTTATCCTGTGAAAGTGGCTGAAACAAAGGGGTGCTGTCCTGGTTCCTGCCTTCCCGCTCCTGTCCCTATCGGCTCATCCTGAGTGTTTCCTTACTGGGGGAAGATGGATGGGAAGGTGGGCTCAGTGCTTCAGTCCTTCCTCCCCTCCTTCCCGTAGGGACCCAATCTCTGACAGAGATCATGGAGGGATGGATCCCCAGTGTTACACCCCATGCTCTGTGCTTGGGAAGCTCATAGAGATAAACCCTGGCTCACAAAGAGATCAGATCTGGCTGGAAGACTTCAGGCGAGGTGACAGCAACCCCATGGCTAACAACAGAAAAGCTCTATTCTGCCATCAATAAGGATTTGGGGCTGACTCTGGTGAGAGTTGGAGGAGCCCAGGTATGTCAGTCAGAGGCAGAAGGACTCACTGGTTGATTCAGCCCCGTCTCTGCTTCCTCATGTTACCTGGACAGGGGAGGCAGAGGAATGGCAGACAAATGTTCCTCTCATCCCACCTGGCCTGGGCAGAGCAAGCAAATCCAGGGCCAGAGATGAAACATGGGTCCCCAGAACCAGGCATGGGGTGGGAGGGCCTCCTCTCTCTGCCCAAAGAGAAACATGTGGATGAGGGTGCAAGGAAGGAGGCTTGACCCCAGTCTTGTGGGCAAATGTCCTCTTCCAGCTCTGAGTCTACTCACCACCACACTGGAACATTCCTGGTCCCGCCCACTGGTTGTTTCTCATTCTTCCATAGCACCCTATCCTATCATCATGGCATCCTTCCTACTGTGGCAAATGTGCCCACGCGGTTATTCCTTACTTATGTGTTTTGTGGATTATCCACTCTGCAAGGCTGGTTTGATCCCAGGATACTGGTGTCCTTGTTCAGTCTGCTTTCAGACCATAGGCCTTCAGAGGATGCAAACTGATGTCAGTATCCACTTGGCAGAACTCACATTAGGAATACAAATCCACTTCTAGAAGAAATGGTGCAAAATGTGTGACATGAGTTGTCACTCTTGGCTTCTTTGCATTATTGGTGCCATTGCCTCCCTCCAGGAGGGCAGAAAGTAGAGAGTGGATGGTAGGTGCTCACCTGCTTCCCCAGGTGAATCAATGCACATTCAGGGCTCAGGTCCCTGGGCTGGGGGAGGGGGTACATTCAGCAGCCCAAGGGTGAGGAAGGAAGAGTTGATAAATCTCCCTGGCAGGACTCAGAATGCTCTCTGAGAAAGGAACGGGAAAGCTGGCAGGAGGATGCTGTGGGCTAGTAAATATCAGCTGTTCTCTGCAAGGCTGCTGTGAAAATGAGTGACATGAACAGCAAGGACAATAGTTAACATCATCCTTACCTGTCCCCCATGTATCCCGCTGTGCAGTGGCACTGCCCAGTCACGTGGTCACACTGTCCTCCATGGTGGCAAGGACAGTCCTGGCTGCAGTTCTGGCCAAACGTCCCTGGTGGGCAAGGCTGGGCACACACTGCTCCCTGAAACAGAGGAGGAAAGACAGCATAGGTGGTGCTTCTGAGATGCAATCCTAAGGCCACCCTCTCTTAGAAGTGGCACTGTGGCTACGGCCTAAGGGACCACCCTGTTTCCTTAGTGGAACTTTCTCCCCAACCATAGAAGCATAGAAAGTTGGACATCATGATACCAAAACCCCATTTTAGAGATGGGCAGACTGAGGCCAATTTGTTTATCCAGTTATTCAGCACACATTTATTTATTGAGTGTCTGTTACATACCAGGCACTGTTAGACACGAAAGATATAAAAATATGATTAAGACTTGATTCCTGCCTCCTAGTCTATGGGGGAGAGAGACAAGGAAAAGCAGGTAACTAAAGTGTCAGGTGCGAAGTGCTCTCACATTGGTACACAATAAAGTGCTGAGGAAAAACAAAGAGACTGTGATTAAACACGGTGATCTGGAAACATACATTTATCTCTACTTCTTTCCCAAACGCACCTAATACCAGAATAAAGGGGGAAGATATAAACTTACTAGAGGCCCGGTGCACAAAATTCGTGCATGGGGGTGTGTGTCCCTCAGCCCAGCCTGCACCCTCTCCAATCTGGGACATCCCTCTCACAATCCAGGACTGCTGGCTCCCAACTGCTCACCTGCCTGCCTTCCTGATTGCCCCTAATCGCTTCTGCCTGCCAGCCTGATTACCCCCTAACCACTCCCCTGCCAGCCTGATTGATGTCTAACTGCTCCCCTGCCAGCCTGTTTGCCCCTAACTGCCCTCCCCTGCAGGCCTGGTTCCCCCCAACTGCTCTCCCCTGCAGGCCTGGGTCCCTCCCAACTGCCCTTCCCTGCAGGCCTGGGTCCCCCCTAACTTCCCTCCTCTGCTGGCTTGGTCACCCCTAACTGCTCTCCCCTGCAGGCTTGATCGCCCCCAACTGCCCTCCGTTGCAGGCCTGGTCCCTCCCAACTGCCCTCCCCTGCTGGCCATCTTGTGGCATCCATCTTGTGTCCACATGGGGGCAGCCACCTTGTGTGTTGGAGTGATGATCAATCTGCATATTACTCTTTTATTAGATAGGATAGAGGCCTGGTGCACAGGTGGGGGCCGGCTGGTTTGCCCTGAAGGGTGTCCTGGATCAGGGTGGGGGTTTCCTTGGGGCATGGGGCGGCCTGGGAGAGGGGCCTGTGGTGGTTTGCAGGCCGGCCACGCCCCCCGGTGACCCAAGCGGAGGCCCTGGTATCTGGGATTTATTTATCTTCTATAATTGAAACTTTGTAGCCTGGAGCAGAGCCAAGCCTCCTGCTGGCTCCGTGGCGGCAGCCATTTCTGTTGGGGTTTATTTACATTCTTTTTTTTTTTAATTTCTTTATTGATTAAGGTGTCACATATTTGTTCTCATCCCCCCATTCCCATCCCACCCCTCTCCCCACACATGCCCCAATCCCCTGTTGAACTTAACCATTGGATAGGCTTATATGCATGCATACAGGTCCTTTGGTTGAACTCTCCCCCTCCCCCCACCCTCCCCCTACCCTCCCCTATCCTCCCTCTGAGGCCCGATAGTCCGATCGATGCCTCCTTGCTTCTGGTTCTGTTCTTGTTCCTCAGTCTATGTTGTTCATCATTTCCTCTAGATGAACGAGATCATATGTCACTAGATATATACTAATAAGAACTGAATGTGAGACGAGCAACAATATTTATGCTGACAGGCAAATGAATCAATCTGTAGCGAGCTTCCCCCTGGACCAACAGTTCTTTTGAGACCCAATTTCAATGTCCAGTAGTTCCTTATGTGTACATGTCAGCACTGACCCCTCAGCTCTGGATAGTGGACAAATGGTGGTAACCGAGGTCCGACTCCCTCTGGTTTGGTCTCGGCCGAACCCAGGGGCACGGCGTCACTCAGACTAAGGGGCACGTGGCCTCACCCATACCCAAGGGGCGCGTGGTCTCACCCGGGCCTGGGACCCAGCCTCACCCGGATGGATCCAGGGGCGCATGGCCTCACCCGGACCCAAGATATGGCTTCACCCGTACCCAGGGACGCTTGGCCTCTCCCAGACCCAGGGGCACGTGGCCTCACCCGGGCTTAGTTGCACAAGGCCTCACCTGGATCCAGGGACACATGGTCTCTCCCGGACCCAGGGAGGCTTGGCCTCTCCCAGACCCAGGGCCACTTGGGCTCACCCGGGCCTAGGTGCACGAGGCCTCATCCGGATCAAGGGACGCATGGTCTCACCCGGACCCAGGGACACTTGGCCTCTCCCAGACCCAGGGGCACGTGGCCTCACCCGGGCCTAGGTTCACGAGGCCTCACCCGGATCCAGGGACACATGGTCTCACCCAGACCCAGGAACGTTTGGCCACTCCCAGACCCAGGGCCACTTGGGCTCACCCGGGCCTAGGTGCACGAGGCCTCACCCAGATCCAGGGACACATGGTCTCACCCGGACCCAGGGACGCTTAGCCTCTCCCAGACCCAGGGGCACATGGCCTCACCAGGGCCTAGGTGCACAAGGCCTCATCCGGATCCAGGGACACATGGTCTCACCCGGACCCATGGACGCTTGGCCTCTCCCAGACCCAGGGCCACTTGGGCTCACCCGGGCCTAGGTGCACGAGGCCTCATCCGGATCCAGGGACGCATGGTCTCACCCGGACCCAGGGACGCTTGGCCTCTCCCAGACCCAGGGCCACTTGGGCTCACCCGGGCCTAGGTGCACGAGGCCTCACCCGGATCCTGGGACACATGGTCTCACCCGGACCCAGGGATGCTTGGCCTCTCCCAGACCCAGGGCCACTTGGGCTCACCCGGGCCTAGGTGCACGAGGCCTCACCCGGATCCAGGGACACACGGTCTCACCCAGACCCAGGAACGTTTGGCCACTCCCAGACCCAGGGCCACTTGGGCTCACCCGGGCCTAGGTGCACGAGGCCTCACCCAGATCCAGGGACACATGGTCTCACCCGGACCCAGGGACGCTTAGCCTCTCCCAGACCCAGGGGCACGTGGCCTCACCCGGGCCTAGGTGCACGAGGCCTCAACCGGATCCAGGGACACATGGTCTCACCCGGACCCAGGGACGCTTGGCCTCTCCCAGACCCAGGGCCACTTGGGCTCACCCGGGCCTAGGTGCACGAGGCCTCACCCAGATCCAGGGACACATGGTCTCACCCGGACCCAGGGACGCTTAGCCTCTCCCAGACTATTTACATTCTATAATTGAAACTTTGTAGCCTTAAGTGGAGGCCTGGGTCGGCCAGGGTGTGCGGAAAGCTTGGCTTCCTCCATCGCCGGGGGCAACCCTAGCCTCCCGCTCTTTCCAGCTCCGTGGCTGCTGCCATTTCTGTTTGGATTTATGTAACTTCTATCAATAAAACTTTGTAGCCTTGAGTGGAGGCCTAGGCCGGCAAGGGCAAGTGGAAAGCTTGGCTTCCTCTATTGCCTGGGAAACCCAAGCCTCCCTCCTGCTCTCTGTGGCCGTAGCCATCTTGGTTGGGTTTATTTGCATATTCGCTCCTGATTGGCTAGTGGGTGTGGCTTGTGAGTGTGACTTATGGGTGTAGTGGAGTGATGGTTAATTTACATATTACTCTTTTATTAGATAGGATAAGGACAAAAGGAATGGGGGAGGAGACTATAGAGTATGAGAAATGTCACTGTTGGAAGGAAAAGCAGATGGAGGAACAGAACTGCTGAGATTTCTGCTTTCTCAGCAATACTAAGTGCCTGCAAGGGAGTGTGGGAAGACATCAGGTTGCTTTGTAACCTCAGAAAAGCTCAGGAATCAGAGACAGCAGGAACCTTGGAAGGCCAAGGTGCAGGTGTGATGAAACAGAACTATTTGAAAACTTATGAAAGAAGGAATTAGCCCTAGCTGGTTTGGCTAAGTGGATAGAGCATCGACCTGAGGACCAAAGGGTCCCGGGTTTGATTCTGGTCAAGTGCACGTACCTTGGTTGCAGGTTCCTTCCAAGCCCAGACCCTGGTCAGGGCACATACAGGAGGCAATCAATCGATGTGTTTCTCTCATATCGATATTTCTCTCTATCTTTCCCTCTCTCTTCCACCCTCTCTCTGAAAATCAATGGAAAAATATCCTCGGTGAGGATTTAAAAAAAAAAAAGAGGGAATTAGACCCCAGATTTTTGTGTCCTCTTTTCAAATAGACAGATGGCTTCCCAAGACTGGCAGTTTAGGAAGGTTGGCCCACACAGGCCCAGGGATACCAAGCTGAGGGTGGGGTTCCACCGGAAACAGGGATCCTGAGAGCTCTTCCTGTGACTGATCAGACCCTCTGCTCTCTTCCTTGCTCAGCTCCTAGAATGCAGATTCCCAGACTATACTCTCTGTGGTAGGATTCTGGAGGATTCCTTTCAGGGACACTGAGAGCTCAGGAGGAAAGACCTACAGATTCTGGTATTTGAGGATCCCATCAGTCAACACACCTGGCTTTTCTGAGGCTCATGGTAAAGTATGAGCAGGTGGCCAACAAGCACCAGGTATTTGAAATTAAGCTCTAACATGAAAGACGATTCTAACACGAAGAAGACTTGTTAGAAGAAGACTTCTAACAAGAAGGCTCTAACATGAAAGAAGACCAAAGCAGACAAATAGACAAAAGGAACAATGCAGGAAGCAAAGAAAACAGAAGAAAAAACCTTTGTTATCATGATAGTGAACATCCTCATACAGTTGTATGAAGAAATATGGAGGAAAATGCCAGGAGAAACGAATAGATTTGAGTGTGGTTGCCTTTGGGAGTGGGATTTGTGAGTGGGGCAGGGCATGGCTTTCCTTTCCCTTGGTATTAGCCTTGTGGTATTATAATTAGGTAACTTTTAAAATAGAACATGAATCTTAGATCTTTATCAAACAGAAATTGCAGCCCGCTCTTGTCTCTTGCTGCCCTTCCAGCCTCTCCCCGGCCAGAGGTAGTTATTTCCCTTATGGAGATGGAGGATTCTCCCACAATTAATTAATCAATTAGTTCAACACACAATTATTAAGCACCGATAATTGCCAACCCTGAGGCAGCTAGTTTAGGCAGGAAAATCCTGCTGACCAGAGACATCTTTCAATATCATTCAATTTACTTGTAATGAATTAAGTGGGAGGCCTTTTAGCTCAGATGTCTCCTCCACACATAAGTCAGACAGCGAGGAGCTGAGAGGGGCTGAGAGGGGGAAGGAAGGGCAGAGATGAGTGGGTGTGTGAGGACAGCGGCAGGGAAAAGCTACTCTGAGGAGGGGCCCCTCCTCCTCCTGGAGGAGGTGGGGGAGCCCGGGTGTGGCAGGGGCCTGCATTTCTCGCTGCACCCCGCAAGCTTGGGGATTCTTGAGGGAAGAGAGGAGTCTTTCTGGCCATCCTCTGAGTCGTCCTCTGCCGCCCTGGGGTGGCCAAGGATACTCTGACCCTGAAAAAACATTTTGAGCCTTCTTAGGGTGGGGGGGGGGGCGCTTATACCTCCTATCTCCCTATTGTGGAGACTGTGGGGCCCTCATGTACACACACGTATACACACACACACACACACACACACACACACACACACACACACACACACACGACAAGACAAAGGCTCCCAGAGGAGCCCAGTGGGAAAGTTTGAAGCACAGAATGCTTCCTTCCAGCATTTCCTGGGGGAATCGAGGATCCTTGCAACTGCTTGGTATTCCCCAATTGCAGGCAACCCAGGTCTCTAACCCCTACACCCCTCCTTGGGCTTGAGCTCCTGAGGCCTTAAAGAATTTGATACCTTGGAAGACCTGCTACTGGTATGGGAAGGACACTGGATTCAAAGTCAGGACTTGGGTTCAAATCCCAGTTCTACCTCTTCCCAGATGGCTGAGCTATGTGATTGTTCTGAGCCTCAGTTTCTTCGTCTATAAAATGGGAATAGTAACCTTGGGTCTCCTAGGTGGTTGTAAAGGTTAAGTGGGATTAGAGATGTGAAGGATCAGTGTCTTATAGAGCAGGCACTTAATTAATATTAATTCCACCCAAGCAGACATCTGATGAGGGGTGTGTGTTAGGAGCCCAGTATACCCTGGGACTGAAAAGAGTGGAAAAGGACCACATAAACTAGTCAATCACTGCTGGTTAGAAGAACAGCCTTTTGGGGAGAGGGGGGCGGAGGGCAGGGGGAGGGGAAGAGCAGGCAGGAACGTATCCTCTTAAGAGAGGGCTGTGTCCAATATGGTTTCCCTCCTGTTACTATGAGCTGAATTGTGTTTCCTCAAATTCATACATCCTAACCCCCAGCGCCCAGAATGTGACTGTATTTGGAGACAGGGCCTTTATAGAGGTAATAGAGTTGAAGTGAGGTCATTAGGGCGGGTCCTAATGCAATATGACTAATGTCCTATTGAAGAGGAGATCAGGACACAGAACAGGGACAGAGAGAAGACCATGTGAGACAGCCATCTACAAGCCAAGGAGAGGAGCACCGGAAGGAGACAACCCGCCAATACCTTGACCTCAGACTTCTGGCCTTCAGATCTATGAGAAAGTACATGTCTGTGGTTCAGGCCACCCAGCCCGTGCTACTTGGTTCTGACAGCCTAACACGCCTGCCCTATGGCCAACTAAGTGCGTGTCTCCAACTGTAGAGGGACCTTGGGCTGTGTGGCATCTGGGAGGTTGGAGATGCGCTGAGGCAATGGTCCTGCCCCTCTCAGAACTGGTTAGACCTGTTCACTGGTTTGGTCAAAATCCGGATACCAGCCTCACTTTAAGAGGACAGTGACTAAACGGAGCATGGAGAAGGAGAGGGCCGAGATGATGAAAGGACTCAAGGCCATGCCAAGGAGACATCTCAGCCTCTCCAAGCATCTGAAGGCGTTTCTAATGATCACTGTGGTCCTGGGCAGCAGAGATGCTGGGCCACAGGCCAGGGCATGGGGCTTCAGAATCATCCTTCTCAAACCTGAGCTTCTATGATTCCACAACCTCCGCTCCAAACGCCTCTCTTTGGCCCTCCATGGTAACGGATCCCTTCTCTTCGGGCCTGAGGTTTTCATGGGTACACGCACACACTATATCCAGCCTCCACCATCAGACTGGGAACTCCTAGTGGGGGTGACCACATCTCCTACCACCACGTCCATCTGCAGTGCCTGCTCTCATCAAGCCACTCACACCTGGTTTCTCTCCTCGGAAAGGTCTGAGAGCTCAGAAAAAGAGAGGAAATAATTCCCCAGGCTCTTTGCAAAGCCGTCCACTGGAATGGGCTCAGCACAGCTGGGCAAGTGGAGTGTCTCGTGGGCATATGCAGGGCCTGGTGGCAGGAATCTCTGGGGAGGGGCTGGAGGGCCAGGGTTCCTGGCAGCTCCTCTCCAGCTCTGCACAATGCCTCGGTTCCTTGGGGAGCTGCACTGTGTGAGTTAGCAACTGGAGGCTTTAGGTCTGATTGTGGCATCCAGGTAACACCAACAGGGGCCAAAGGCAAGTGAGGCCATGGAGGAGGATAAAGGGAGGACCCTTCTGCCCAGCGCCCTCTCCTTGGCCCCAACCCTCTCTGGGAGGGGCCTCAGGCACTGGGACTCTGCACACACGAGGGGTATTAATAATTCATACAAATCTGCAAGTTAAATGCTGTGTCAAAAATAGAAATGCAATTGTCTGCAATAAAATTAAAAACATAAAGTCCCCAAATCCAAAGCTTCTATTGACAGAGTTTCCTGTCTTCTGGAGGAACAAACCTCTCACTGTGCTGGGGACAAAAACAAATCTCTCCTGTGTTGGCTTCCTCCCGTCCCCTGACTCGCTCCCCAGCCTCCGTCAGTCTCTCTAGAGGCCTTTACAGGCACAGGGCCTGCTCTCCTCTTGACCCGACCTCACTGCCTGCCGCTGGGCCTCTGAGGACCAGCGGAGGGGGCTGGGATTCTGGGAGCTGGCTGCAGATAAGAAGGCCTTTCCAGAGCGTGGGTCAGGTGGGAGAGGCGGCAGCAGCCCCTGTGTCTCCTCAGAAGAAACAGAGAGACAGACAGATAGACACCAAGGGTTGGGATTCAGGAGTCAGGAGACCTGGATTCTAGCTCCACCTCCCTCCTAACCAGCAGTGTGACCTTGGGCAGGTCACTTACCCTCTCTGGGCCTTGGCTTCCTCACATGAGAAAGGAAGGTATTAACAGACCAATGGTGTTCAAACCTGTTTAAAGCGGAGAGACCCTGTTTTTATGAGAAATCTCCCCTAGAACCTCAACAGAGAAAGTACGCATAGATTAAAATGGAGAAGTGGGAGTGTGTGGGAGCCAGAGTCCTCATTATCAGGCTCCCGCCCCCACTCTCACCCCCAAGAAACCCAAGGGCTCTGTGAAACAGAAGGAACTCCTATGGTCTCGATCAATTATTTCCAAATGCAGAGCGGCGGACACAGTTGGCTGCCGCAGAATCAGCTGGGAGCTTATTAAAAATAGAGTTCACTGGGCCCCAGAAGGTCTCTGGTGGAACCTGGGAATCTGCGTCTAACACAGACCCCATGACTCTCATGTGCAGCCAGGTTTGGGTGCGGCTGGACCAGAGGATCCCCCAGGTCCTCTCCCGCCCTGAAAAGCTCTGGCCAGTCTGTACCTACGTCAATGGGCCCTGCAGGCGTCCCTCCTGTCTGCCTCCTGCAATATTCTGCTCCTGCTCAGCAGCCCTGTCCTCTTTGGCTTTGCAAAGCTTCAGACCCCAGGATGAGGCCCCCAGCCATGTCACCGAGCTTCCCCCAAACAGGAAAGTTAGCGACTCGCTGCTTCTGAGGAGCGTGGGTCTATGGACAGCGAGGAGGGGCACGGGCATGGGGAGCATTTGGCTAAAAGGAGGCTGTGGATTGTCTGTGGCATCCACATAACACAAACACGTGCAGAGCACTTACATTTTCAAGGCACTTTGGACATGCACTGCCTCATCTGAGCCATCTGCCAGCCACGGCAGCTAAGGAGGGCAGGGCTGACTGCTGTTATGCCCGTTTTGCAGATGGGAACGCAGAGACCAGAGTACCCGAGGGTTTTTATAGGGACAGCATTGAACGTGAGACCTAAATTTAGGCCTGTGAAATTGTAAATCCCACTGCCTTTCCCACAAGGGTGGTTCCCAGACACGACACCTGGATTGGTTGAGGCTGCATCAGAATCATCTGGAGCACTTGTTACAATGCAGATTCTTGAGCCCACAGAATCAGAATGTGTGTGTGTGTGTGTGTGTGTGTGTGTGTGTGTGCGCGCAAATGTAAGGGATGGAGGCTGGGAACCTGAGGTTCTGCAAATGCAGGTGATCCATACCCTGCTGTCTCCCTACCTCCTCCACCCGTACACCATGCCCTTTCTGCCACTTCTGGCCCAGAACCCATGGTAGCTCAAGTGAGTACCCATGCCCAAAGACAGAGCCCATCTATGAGAAGAATTCAACAACTTATCACGTGATGGACCACAGGTTCAGAGAAGTTAAGTAACTGGCCCCGGGACACACAGCACTTAGATTGTAGACCTGGGATTCAAAGCTGTGTCCATGACAGTGTCTAATGATGCCTATGACCATAAATAGGAGGGAGGCTATTTAGGGTCGGAGAGGAATTTAGCCCTCCAGGGTGTGAGTGACATTCAGACCTCTTACAGTACCCCACCCAGGCCCACCTACCGTCCAGCCTGGGGGGCAGGCACACTCGCCAGTGATGTGGTGGCAGGTGCCCCCATTCTGGCAGGGGCAGCGCAGCTCACAGTGAGCCCCGTGGCTCCCAGGTGGGCACAGCTCCTCGCAGCTGCATGGGGAAGAAGAGGTGTTAGATGCAGCAGCACCAGTGCTGGGCCCCAGTGCTGCCAGTCCCAACACTCCAGGGTTCCCTAGGAATTAGTCAGTGTACTAGGCACAAGGTCAGCTGAGATGCAGTCCTGCTTCCTGCCAGGAGGGGGAGGCAGGGCTCAGACATAATGAACTGGACGGTGCACCTGGGCCAGTACTTGTGGAATGACTTAAGTGCTTTCAGTGTAAAACAGTGTTCTTCTGGGAGGGAGGGCGAAGGAAGGCTTCCCTAAGGAGACCTTTCACTGAGTCTTAAAGTTGAAGTTAGTTTCACTGGGAGAATGGAAGGGCATGGCAGGCGGGGGAACAGCATGGGCACAGACACAGAAGTGGCCAGCGATCCTGCCTTCAAGAGTTTGCCTAGATTCAGAGAGAGGGAGAATCTGGGGCACACCCCAGCCCAGGCTCTGGAAGGCTCCCAGTTACCATGACAGGCTCATGTGTAGGAATGGGCATGGGGTCGTGGCTTTGGGTCTTAGTCTAGTGGCCCTGGCCTCTGGCTGGAGCTAGCCCTGCAGCTGGCCAGACACGGGGGCAGGGACCACCCTCAATCAGGATCTAGGGCTGCTGGGGAGGCCACCGGACTTCAATGAGTGTGTGTGTGTGTGTGTGTGTGTGTGTGAGAGAGAGAGAGAGAGAGAGAGAGAGAGAGAGAGAGGTCAATCTTGCCTCTGAGTGGGTCTCAACAAAGCAGTCTTAGAGGTCCCCGGACAATACAGACTCTCCGGGGAGCCAGAGTCTCTATTTGGGGTCTGAGGGAAAGAGGTAGGGGAGAGGAACAGGCAGAGTAAACTACCCAAATCTATGCCTGGTATCTGGCCAGGGCCCTCACCCCCTCTGTTTTAAGTGGCCTGGAAGCGCCAGGACCCAGGTGAGCAGAGGCATTTGGGTTATGATCAGGAGAGAATTACAAGGTAAGGCCTGGGCCCTGACCAGCAAGGGACTCCTGGGAGGAGTTTAGTGAGCTCCTCTGGCCACGGGAGCGCCCCGCCCTTCCATGCATAGTCCCAGCTTGCACCATTTACCCCACCACATGAGCAAGGTCTGGGCATTTAACCTCTGCAGATTTAGGACGAGAGACTAGGATATTTTACAGCCAGGACTATCCTGACCTTCCAGCTGTTAACCACCGCCCTGCCCACCTGCAAGGAGCATGTGGGGACCATGCAGCTGCCAACAGGTCAGCTGGACCCGCCTCCCCCCCCCCCCCCCGCCCCAGCCCCCGCTGCCACTTTACTCACTAGACACCGGTGTAGCCAGGAGCACAGAGGCACTCGCCGGTGCGCGGGTCACAGCTGGCGCCGTGGCGGCACTGGCAGGGCAGCTGGCAGCCCTTGCCGTGGGTGCCGGGCGGGCAGAGCTCCTCGCAGCGCCAGCCACGGAAGCCGGCGGCACACACGCAGGCGCCGGTGATGGGGTTGCACAGGGCGCCGTTCTGGCACTGGCAGCGGTTGCTGCAATGCGGGCCCCAGTGGTCGCTGTCGCAGCCTGCAAGAGAGGAGCGGGTCAGGCTGGGGGATCCAGTGGACTCTCCTTGGGATGCGGGCGGGGAAACTAAGCCCGAGCGGCCTTCCATCTCCGCTTCCCTCTTCCCCAACAGGCGGCAGCGAGGGGTATCTGGTGAAGCTTTGGCACCGCCTAGCCTCCCTCAGCTCTTCCCCAAGCCACCAGAATAACCAATCACACAGGCTAAGAAGTTGACTTCTTCAACGCTTCTCCCAGTCCCGACCAGCCCATTCCAACCAACGCCCCCCAAAGCCCCTCTCCTGTATTGACATTCTGGAACTGACCGCGGTTGACCTCCCTCTGCCTTTGCTAAACTCTTGTCGTTGGCTGTCTCTGTCCTCCCAGCCAGGCCCTTTTTCTTAGGGTCTGCCACTCCTCTGTGGCCCTACTCCTCTTGGGGACCGCCCCAGCCCTGTTCCCATCTCTCTACCTTTCCCTCTCTTTACAAGACTCATTAGTTTCCTCACCTCTTGCGCCTCACCTTCTACGAAAATGTCTTCTAACTTCCTGCCCCTCCCCTGGCTCCATCTGTCGGTCACCCCTCCCATCTCTCTCTCCTGCCGCTTTTCCCGATCAATAATGCCTACACCCCTGGTTGCTTCATCTTCAGTTCAATTTCATTACTTTTCAAGCAGCCAACTTCAGAAGGAACAGGAAAAAGAAATGTTTCCCTGCGAGGTGACAGACAGCCTTCAAGATCGTTATATGTAATTAAATGTTTCAAAGAGTGATATCTGAGCCAGCTTTGCAGAAATTCACTCCATAGCGGTGGAAAGGAGCTGAATAGCAGAGCCCCAAGTAGGTCACCCCGCCTGCTGCCACTGCCCACTCTAATCCTCAGCTGGTGCACACAGGACACACAACAACAAGATGTCTTCAAACTTGCCTCATTCACTCCAATCCTGGAGGAGAGATGAGTGTGGAGTTCAGGCATGGACAGGCACAAATAACATTCGATGGAGAGAAAGACTGTCCTAGCTAAGGGGAACAGGCAAGACTCCCTAGGAGAGAAGGCATCTGAAATGAGCTGTAACAGACAGGTGTCTCACTTGTCTGCCTTATCATGGTGACCAACTGCCCCAGTTTCAGCACTGGAAGTACAGTATCCTAAGAAACCCTCAGACCTGGGCAACGAATGGCTGGTCACCCTATTGCCTGAAGACAATGAGATGGTTAATTGACCTTTGTGCTCCAGGGATTCTAGGGTTTGGACTCAGAAGAAACTGGGCATGTGAGTGGGGTTGGGGCAGGCTCAATATGAGCAAACAGACAGTGGCACTCAAGTATTGGGCATGTACAAGAGCACAAGGTTCTTCAAGCCAGTGAGTGGATCTTTGGGGACTACCAACCCCCCTGCATGTACCTCCCACTTGTTGACTAGGGTCAGGTGCTCAATGTCATGGAACCTGTCCATCATCCTTTAGTACAGTGGTCGGCAAACTCATTAGTCAACAGAGCCAAATATCAACAGTACAACGATTGAAATTTCTTTTGAGAGCCAAATTTTTTAAACTAAAACTTCTTCTAATGCCACTTCTTCAAAATAGACTCGCCCAGGCCGTGGTATTTTGTGGAAGAGCCACGCTCAAGGGGCCAAAGAGCCGCATGTGGCTCTCGAGCTGCAGTTTGCCGACCACGGCTTTAGTAGCTGCAACCATGTGGAAAGCGGCTACAGTGTTTGGACAGGTTATGGTCCGAACCTGTGGTCCCACGTGGCTAAGTGATATAAGCTGCGGGAGGTGCAGCAAGTAAACAAAGCTTGATCAGGTGCATGTAATTGAGTAGATTTGAAACTCAGGAGAATGTTGTAACCATCTTGACCACGCCCTTGCTTTGCCTCGTGGAATCTGGCTATAAAATAAAGACTCAGCTTGCAGGCCTTGGTGCTGTCTCTCCATCAGAGAGGGCAGCATCCCACCCAGACCCAACTTTCTTCTCTTGTCTGTCTTTTCTTAATCCTTCACCGCCCCCTCTCAGGCTCAAGGAACCTGGCTGAGCTGGCGCAGCACAGAACCATGCCAGGCCCTGTATCCTAATCACCCAATTTTGTTTTATCCCTTCTTTGTGCCCCAATATTCACACATACACACTAAGCTGCCAAGTTATGAGTGAACATCACCATCTATTTTCCACCTGGCACCACTACTATGAATGTGAGGCATACATCAAGGACAATAGCCAAAGGAATTTTGAGAAAGAAGAGCAAACCTGGAGGCATCATGCTTCCTGATTTCAAACTATATTACAAGCTATAGTAATCCAAACAGTGCGGTATTGGCTTAAAAACAGACACAAAGGTCAGCAGGGCAGAATAGAGAGCTCAGAAATAAACCCATGCATATAATATATGGTCAACTAATTTACAACAAAGCAGCCAAGAATATACAATGGGGAAAGAACAGTTTCTTCAATAAATGGAGTTGGGAAAACTGGACAGGCACATGCAAAAAAACCCAAAACAACAACAACAACAACAAAAAAAACAACAAAAAACAAAATTGGACCACTATGTTACACATAGATAAAAATTAACTCAAAATAGATGAAATATTTTAACGTAAGACTTAAAACCATAAAACTCCTAAAAGAAAACATGGGCAGTAGGTAAGCTCCTTTATCATGAGTCTTACCAATGATATTTTTGGATTTGATACTAAAAGCAAAGGCAACAAAAGCAAAAATAAATGGGACTACATAATACTAAAAAGCTTCTGCACAAAGAAACCGTCAACACAATAAAAAGACAACCTACCAAATGGGAGAAAATATTTGTAAACCATTTATCTGACAAGGATTAATATCCAAAATATATAAAGAACTCATACAACTCAATGGCAAAAAAGCAGACGATGTGATTAAAAAAATGAAACAGATGGTGGTGGCCTTGACTAAGGTAGTGGCCATTGGGGTGGACAGAAGGGGACAAGAGTCCAGCTGCATTTATGAGGTAGAAGCAGCAAGGATTTTGTGATTGACAGGGTGCTTAGGGAAGGAAGAGGAGGGAGTATGCCACCCCAGCTCTGGTTTAGACTGCTGGGTGGATATTGGTATCACATTCTTTACAGGAAACACAAGGGGAAGAGGAAATATTGGGAGGAAGAGAAGGAGGTTAATTTTGGTCATTGTCTAAGGGACATTTAAAGTGGCATTCAAAACCCATTCACTTACCACTAACGGATGCCCTAACATTTGTGTGCTTTCATTTTTCTACTTGTCCATCCAAAAAAGATTTAGCAAGTACCTGCTAGTGCCCTTTTGGAGTGTGCAGTCTAGTGGGGACCGAGCCACTGGAGCAGCCTTTATGGTGCACCGTGAAAGTTCATATGGGTTCTCAGACCACAGATTGGGTGAGTGTGCATGCATATGCACATGTACAGGTTTGTGTCCTCGTGTGTGTATGTGTTTTATAGGGTTCCTAAAAAATAAGCAGAGAGAGTTCTATGTGTCACAGTAGAAAACCAAGGAAACGGACTAAAAAGTGTAGACTAAAAAGCAAAGCAAATTGGCAGCCACAGATATAGGGGCAGATAGCCCCTCGTATCCAATCCTATCTAATAAAATAGTAATATGCAAATTGACTGTCACTCCAACACACAAGATGGCCGCCCCCATGTGGACACAAGATGGCCACCACAAGATAGCCAGCAGGGGCGGGCAGTTGTGGGTGATCAGGCCAGCAGGAGAGGGCAGTTGGGAGGGACAAGGCCTGCAGGGGAGGGCAGTTGGGGGGGACCAGGCCTGTAGGGGAGGGCAGTTGGGGGATACTAGGCCAGCAGGGGAGGGCAGTTAGGGGTGAACAGGCTGGCAAGGGAGGGCAGTTAGGGGTGACCAGGCCAGTAGAGGAGGGCAATTGGGGGCAATCAGGCCTACAGGGGAGGTCAGTTAGGGGTGACCAGGCCGGCAGGGGAGGACAGTTAGGGGTGACCAGGCCAGCAGGGGAGGGCAGTTAGGGGTGACCAGGCCAGCAGGGGAGGGCAGTTAGGGGTGACCAGGCTGGCAGAGGAGGGCAGTTAGGGGCAATCGGGCAGGCAGGGGAGTAGTTAGGCATCGATCAGGCTGGCAGGAGAGTGGTTAGGGGGTGATCAGGCTGGCAGGCAGAAGTGGTTGGGGCAATCAAGCAGACAGGCAGGAGAGCGGTTGGAAGCCAGCAGTCCTGGATTGTGAGAGGGCTGTCCCAGATTGGAGAGGGTGCAGGCTGGGCTCAGGGACACCCCTGACCCCCATGCATGAATTTCATGCACCGGGCCTCTAGTTTAAAATATTCTCATTAAGGAGTATGTAATCCATTCACAGACATCCCCTCCCCCTTCCCCAGAGTGATTAAATAAAAAAAGGTTCGCATTCACAGGGATGAGCTTCAGTTATCTAGAAAATCCACCTACAAACACCTCATCCCCCGGCAAAGACAGAAATGAGGCAGAGCTGCCCTGAGTCAATTATCGACCCTGTTGAAGTTGAATAAAAACTATCGTCATTAAAATTACAACATAATTTTGCATTCTTTCACAGATAAGCACAAACTCTTCCCAATTTGGCCTTGGAATGGTCCTCACACACTTTATTATTATTATTTTTTTAAATTCTGTCACAGATGCTCCTTCCTAATTATTCTTGGCTTTGGCTGATTTTTCAAGTGGATGTATCTTCTCAGGCAGCTAGTGAGGGCTTGAGGGGCACCCAGAAGTGTGAGGCCTGGCTTGTTCTGTTCCTGTGAGCTGGCCAACTCCCCTGCTTCCCACCAGTGGAGCTCCCTGCTGACCTCTTCAGACTGTGGGGCCCAGGCCTAGTGTGCTCTGGGCTCCCCACGAGGGGGGGGGGGGGCGGCTTCACCTCTCCCTTTCCACAGACAAGCTTCTACATTTGTAACCACAGTGAACACACACCAGGCCTTGAGAGAAAGGGGTACAATAAATTTTCTCATTTAGTAATTTTCATAACAACCTATTTGTAGGGGGCGCTATTATTCTCCCCACTTTGCAGATGAGGAAACAGAGGCCCAGTGAGGTTAAATAGCTTATCCAAGGTTACACAGTTAGGGAGTGACTGGGTGTCTGGGCTCCTAACCCCTGCTTCCTAGTGGGTGTGGTCTGGTGCTGATGGAAGAGGGAACTTGGGATGTTGGCCGCCAGCCGGGCTTAAACAGCCACCTTGGATAACACAGAGATGAGAAGGCACAGAGACGCATCTGCCAGGGCTTCGTTTATGTGTGAATGGTGGTCAGAGGCCCAGGTGTTCCATGACTGGCCCAATTGCACATAATTTTATTCTCTTCAGTTAAAGTAATTTATCTATTTGGAACACTTTCCATGTGATAAAACATATCTAACATACATTTTGTCATTTTAATCATTTTTAAGTGTACGGTGAATTCAGTGGCACTCATTACGTTCACAGTGTTGTGCAACTATCACCACTATTTCCAAAACTTTTCCATCACCCCAAACAGGAACTCCGGAGCCATTAAGCAATAACTCCCCCTCCCTTCCTCCCTTCTGGTGACCTCTATCTACTTCCTGTCTCTATGAATTTGCCTATTCTGGATACCGCTATAAGCGGAGTCATGCAATATTAGTCTTTTGTGTCTGGAATCTTTCACTAAGCATGACGTTTTTAAGGGTCATCATGTTGTAGCATATGTTAGTACTTTATTCCTTTTTGTTGCTGCAGAGTAATCTGTCGTGTAAAGATGCCACACTTTGTTTCTCTGTTCATCTCTTGATGGACACTTGAGTTGTTTCTACCTTTTTGGCTATTGCGAGTGCTGCTGCTATGAACTTAGTGTACTAAATAAGTACTTATTGAAGGCACAACTATGTTTTTATGCCTTTATTGAGGTTCTCAATTAGGAACAACTTGGCTGACCATTGTTTCTTTTGTCACCACTTCTATTCGGTGCCTTGTGTCCGATCTCCTCCATTAATTAGCCTAGCGGTTTCTGTGGCTTGCAGTGGGGGGCTGGAGTGTGTTCTTGTTTGTACTGTCTCTGCGCCCCCCCCCCCCGCCCACGCACACATAGCCCCACACAGCGTCCCACCCAGAGCGGGGCACAGGAAGAGCCGTGAGCCGTGCTGACAAGGGTGGTCCTTCCCCAGTGACCCAGGAGCCCCTCCCAGCTGCTGAGGATGTGCTCCCTCAGACAGCGGCTCTCAGCCTGGCTGCTCATTAGCATCACCCTGGAGGTTATAAACGACACTCTGCCTGAGCGTCACCCCTGGAACTTCTGATTTAATTATTCTGGGGCGGTGGAGCCCATGACAGGCCCTTAAAAAAATTCAGTCGGTGAGAACCACTGTCCTTCTGATAACCTGTGTTCTCACTGGTCCTCTCAGGGGATGAGCAGGAAGACGTTGGGCGTGGGGAGGGGGGCGGTGTGGAGAGAGATGGATGGTTCCTCCCATTCCACAAATGGGAATCCGGAGTCTCAGTGAGGAAGAAGAGGATGGGGAGAGGTGGAGGATGAGGAAGAGAGGGAGGAAGAGCCGCTGAAGAGAAGGTCAAGGGTTAGGAAAGAACCTGGAATCCACTGATGCTGAGCTACCCAGGCCGGTACTAGAGCCTGAGCCAAGCCCGCCCTCCCCGCCCCCCCCGCCCCCCGCCCCATCCCCTTTAGCAACAGAAAGGCTTGACATGGTCCTAGCACTTTCCAGAAATGGCCCATGGTCCCCTGAGTCTGGTTCCCATGGTCCTCATGGTCCCCATGCCCCCATCCATCCCAAGAAGAAGTAGGGGAGCTGACAGGTCATGGGATTGCTCCCGAGTTTACAAAACAGCAGGCATGGAGGCAGAGATGGAACAGCAGCCACCAGAAACCATTCCAGCTGATAAATAAAGTGGCTTTCCAGTGAACGAAGCCATTTGTCAACTGCCTGGCCCCAACAAAAGCACAGGCAAATTCTCAGAGGTTGAGCCCCTCCACTCTTTCCAGACCCAACTTGCAATTCTGAGGGAGAATCAAAGGGTGGGTCACAGCCAATGCCTGGCAATCCTGGCAGCCCCCACCTCCTCTCTCTGGGCCTCTGTTTTCGCATCTGTAAAATGGGGGAGGGGTCATTAGGTTGTCATAGGTGATCAGGGACAGTACCGCACAAAAAAGAGCAATGCTCTCCACGTGTCAGTGGTGTCCTCATTAAGAAACACCAGTAGGGCTCTGGACGGATGGCTCAGTTGGTTGGAGTGTCGCCCATTCACCAGAAAGTTGAGTGTTTGATTCCCAGTCAGGGCACATACCTAGGTTTCTGGTTTGATCCCTAGTCGGGGCACATACTGGAGGCAACCAATGGATGTTTCTCTCCCACATCAATGTTTCTCTCTCCTCCCCCTTCCTCTCTCTCTAAAATAAAAAAAAACAACAACATATCCTTGGGTGAGGATTAAAAAAAGAAGAAAAAACACCAGTAGGTAAATGCTGGGGTCTCTCCCCATTCTGATTGTGATTCTATGCTCTGTTGCTAAATGTCCCCACTTGAGAAACAGGCCAGAGGGGATGGGGTAGGAGGTGTGTTTGTCCTTTTGTGGAAAAGAAAAGTTTGAGGGGGTTACCCAGGCCCTGAATTGAGCCATTGCTCAGCTCCTTATCTTTCCACCACTTAGATGGTTGGAATTAAATATTAATAGATCAAGGTGCTGTAGATTAAAACCCAAGTCTCCTGACACAGTCCCTGAGCCTAGAAGGTGCTGACAGCACA
This sequence comes from Eptesicus fuscus, assembly GCF_027574615.1. Classification (NCBI taxonomy): domain Eukaryota; kingdom Metazoa; phylum Chordata; class Mammalia; order Chiroptera; family Vespertilionidae; genus Eptesicus; species Eptesicus fuscus. The sequence goes on along the minus strand of NC_072477.1, from coordinate 44,568,003 downwards.
GGATTATAATGATGTATCATGAGCTCCTAGTGATCCATTTATTACACTTGTTACTTCCTCTGTGTTATTTAATCACACTGTCTATATCTCCTTTTGAGCTCTGAGGGGAGGCAGGATTCACAGGGGCCGCGTGGAGTTCGGACTGCCCCTCCCTGGTTCACGGTGTCCTAGGAGGACAGGGGTGGAGGGGTACACACCCACATGCAGGAGGAACCTCAACCCTGTGAGCTGCGTTCTCACCTGGGTTATATTATTTAATTCTCTTACTAACCTGGTGCCATTCATTCATACCTTGCTTTGTTCCAAAAAGGATTTGAGGCAAACCATCTGAGGCGAAGGATTATCCCATTTTTCAACTGAGAAAACTGAGCGTCAGAGACATGGAGTAGCTAAATAGACTTTCTCCACCTTGGCACGACAGACATTTTGGCTAGAAAATTCTTGGCTGTGGGGGCTGTCCTGTGCATTGTATAGTTTTTAGCAGCATGCCTGGCCTCTACTTACTAGATGCCAGCAGCACCTCCCCCTCCACAGTTGTTACAACCAAAAATGTCTCCAGATATTGACAAATGTCTCCTTTGGGACAACATTGCCGCTGACTGCAAAAGGCAGAGTTGAGAGTCAGAGACTGGTTTTCTTAGTCCTAGGCTTACAGGTCATCTCATGTACCCACCCAGCCCATACACACATTTTACAAGTCAGGAAACTGGCTCAGAGAGGCTGAGTGACTTGCCTGTGGCCACACAGCCAATGCGCTGGAAAGCCAGATTTGACACTAGCTGGCCATGTCAACCTAAGGCTCTTTCCATCCCACCACACCAGCTTTGGGGAGATGAGTTAGGCTCATGTATTTGCTTGCCAAACAATTACTGAACACCTACTATGTCCTAGATGCTGAGAAGCCCACAGGCGGTTTGAGAAACACACAAAAAAAGGGAAATGTTGACCCATCAGACCCTGGGATGACTGGAGGGGTGCTGGGAAAGCTGCTGCTGGGGCAGCTACAACTAGGAAGAGTGCCCCACTGTCGGGCCAGGGGTCAGGAGGCCCCGGGAGCTGGCAAGGTCTCAGGGTAACAGGGCTGAGGAGGGAACAAAGCCAGTGGGTACATCAAAATGCCCTGAACAAAGTCAGTCGCTTCAGCTCATTACCTTCCGCAACCCCCATCTTCACAGCCTTGACCGTAGCTCCAGGCAACCAAGTCCATTTTAACCAGACATTACGCCATCAAACCATCAGGAGGGAGTGAGGAGGCTCAGCAACTCCATTTCATCAGAGCCCTGCCTCTCTCTGTGGATGGATGCATCTGAGTCTGCCTGCCAATTAGAATGGACATGCTTGTGTAGGTGGACATTTGTGTGTGTGTGTGTGTGTGTGTGTGTGTGTTGGGGGAGGGGAGGTAGCAGTCACATTATGAAGCATTATCAGCCATCAATACCCCAGTTATCGGTTAATATCCGAGCAGCAATGAGCAGACCTGGGAGCCAGGTTAGGAAGCGGGTGTGTGCATGTTTGTTAAGCTGCTTTTGGGGAGAGGAGATGGGGACTGTTCTGGATGCAGAATGCCACAGTATTGTGTGGACAGATAATGGGAAAGAAGATTGGGGATTAGTCCCTTGGCAGTACCTCACTTGTTCAATTCAAGCCACGACTCCTAGGGTAGCTACAGGCACCCCCACTTGGCAGAGGAAGGAGCCAAGGTTAGGTGTGGCAGGTGACTGGCCCATGATCCCACAGCCAGTGTGAGCTCTGGCCTGTTTCTCAGCCGGGGACATTTAACAGCAGAGCCTCAACTCGCAGCATCGGGGCAGCCCTGGGACACGGGTTTGTTCACAACCGGGCTCTCCTTGTGCAAGAGGATAGCGGGCCGAGAGGGACGGGTTGTCCCAGTCGTCAGTGAGAGGCAGGAAAGGGCGACTCCGGGACCCCAGTGAGGTCTCTGGCCGTGCGGAGCAGAGGCCTTGGTGTGCTCCCCACAGGTACCCTCCCTTCTGGAGCCCAAGCTGGAACTCATTGCTACCCCTCCAGCCTCAACCCCTCCGCCCTCTGCTGCTCCCGTCTCTGGGACAGAAGTACCTCAATGACCCCAGCACTTTTGTCTCACACACTTCAGCTATGGGGTCAGTGAGGCCGAGGGTGAGGGGCAAGCTTGGGACCCAGGAGCCGGCCAGTGTTAGTCTATCCTCAGCTGCTCAACCCTCTCCCCGCAACAGGCTTTTAATGAGGGCCCAGCTCCCGGCTGCCCAGCTCCCTCTGATCTGTCTGCATCAGTGCCTTTGAAGCTTCCCAGCCCCAAAGACCATTTATCTCCACAATTTGCCTAGAAAGCCTCATAAATCATGTCTGCGCACAAAGGAATTACCTCTTCGGAGAGCCTTTCAAAGGCAGCCGGCAAAGGCAGCACGGACCTGCCAGGGGCCCACCTCATCGGCCCTGCACGCTCCCCAGCAGGGCCCATCCCTCACTTTCCTATGCAAGGGAAACAGGTGGAGCTCTGCAGTGTGGGGGTGAGACCCCCACGTGTGGGCTCTGAGGGAAGTGAACTCACAGTCCAAGTGGAAAAGGGCATGGGAAGGTCGTGGGGTCCAAGCCCATTTCCTGTGAGGAGTAAAATCCTTTGACAACCTTGTCCACCAGTTTCCCATCATTCCTCTTCCCTCTGACTTTCTTCAAATGGTGAAGTCTGGTCTGGTGGAAAGATTCTCTCTCTGGCTCTGTCATTGGCCTTGGGCAAGGCAGCACCCTTCCAGGCCTCAGCGTCCCCTTGGCAAAGAGACAGGACTAGCTCAGATGAGTGGATGTGTTAGGTTGTGACTCACTGAGTCCAAAGAGGTCCTATACTTTGGTTGGGGGTTGGGGGTTGGGGCCATGTAGAGGGGCCCACAGAGCATTTTTATTGTTGTTAATTCTCACCGGAGGATATTTTTTCCATTGAGTTTTAGAGAAAGTGGAAGGGATGGGGGGGGGGGAGGGAGAGAGAGAGAGAAATATCAATGCAGATATTGCCTCCCAATTGATGCAACCCAGGTACACGTCCTTGACTGGGAATCAGACCCTCAACCCTTTGGTGCGAGGGCCGACGCTGGAACCGCTGAGCCATGCCTGCCAGAACCCACAGGGCATTTTATTTATATTTAAAAATATTTTTATTGATTTCAGAGAGGAAGGGAGAGAGAGAGAGAAACATCAATGATGAGAGAGAATCATTGATTGGCTGCCTCCTGCACACCCCCTAACTGGGGGGGCGGGCGGCACCGGGGATCGAGCTCACAACCCGGGCATGTGCCCTTGGCCCAAATCGAACCTGGGACCCTTTAGTCTGCAGGCTGACACTCTATCCACTGAGCCAAAACGGCTAGGGCCCCACAGGGCATTTTAAAACTCAGGCTTGGCTCACCTGTTGCCCTGCTCATGACGCAGCTGGGCCCTCCTCATTAGGTGGGAGGGACGGGTTGTGTTGAAGCTACTTCTGTAGCTCATTTAGCAGTTCACCAGCACTGGGTGTGGGTGTGGGTGTGGGTGTGGGTGTGGGTGTGGATGGGAGTTGGGGGAGGGGAGTAATTTAGGCCAGGGCAGCCTGAAGAGTCATGTTTAGAGTCAGCTAGAAGAAGGGGGTGAGCCAGGGGCAGGGTGGACCCGGACCCTCCGCCCCAGAGGCCTGGTGGAAGGCTGTTCTCACCAGCAGGTGCACCAGCGCCTCCGGCTGTCCCAGTGAAAGGGATTCACATCTGAGCCACGTTTGCTTTCGGCAAAGGCAATACCTGGAGCTGACTGGTGCTCCTGGTGCTTTGTATCAGCTCGGCTGACATTTATTGAGAACTGATTGGTTGTAAGGTCCAGGATGAGAAAGGGTGGAGGGGCCTGGTAGGTCCCAGGGGCACAGAGTGATTAAAGTCAGGCACATGCGTGGCCTCCGTGGGTCACGTGAGACAGACTGTGAGATGTGCTTGCTGGAGGTGGAAGTGCACTGGGAAATTGGGGTGCGGTGGGGAAGGGGTTCATCTGCCCAGGAGGGCCTTGGGCAAGAAAAGGGATTTGATTTAGGCTCTAAAAAGAGGGATAGGATTCAACAAGTGGGAACGCAATCTGACTGGACCAGACAGCAAAGGCAAGGGAGGGCGAATTCCGGACGGAAAGCCATCGGGAAGGAGGGTGCACACAGCCCTGGGGGAGGGGGGGCGGGGAGGGGGCTGGGAAGCGGCTGAGGGCTTTGATTCACTAAAGGGAGGCGAGGCCACTGCTTCTCAAACTGCCCAAAGGGGAAGGACCAGGTTTTTTGTTTTGTTTGTTTTCTAGTCCAACACGGAGAGATACCTGGTCTTGACTGAGCATGACTCCTACGCAGGTCACACTGTGTGACACTGACCATGGGCTCTGACAACACCCACACTAGGCTGTGCCCTGGTCAGCAGAGGAGTCCACCGACCATGGGCTTGTCTGTCAGCAGTGTCAAAACGCAGAGCCACAGGCTCAGGGATGTGGAGAAGAGCAAACCCAAAGGAGGAAGAAAGTGTTGAATCTCAGAGCACATGTGTGTGCTCTGAATTTCTGCTCACAGGCACCCATTGAATTATAGGCAAAAACAGAATTTTCACAACAAAACAACAGATTTAGGTTTGCCTCACTTTATACAATCATTCTTCCAAGTTCTTGTACAATTAAATTGCTATTTGGAATAACCCTGTTTATCTGTATACTTTTGACCTTCCAAAACATCTCTATGCTTATAGGTCATTAAAACAAAGATTGGCATTCCCATTGCTCAGATGGATAGACTGAGGCCCAGAGAAGTGAAGTGGCTTGTCCAAGGCCATTGGTCTAGTTAGTAGGAGAGTTGAGACTCTAGGAATTGAGGCTCTGATCCCACCCACCATTCTCCATGGCACTGCTTCCCTGGTGGGGTCACTTAACACAGGGCCCGCCTCTCAGCAGGACACTATATCTCTGGTATTTGGGTCCCATGCTCAACGCTGTCTAGCTAGTTGTGCCATTTGTGAAATGGCCCATTTATCTCTGTACAAGGAGGGACTCTGAGAGCAACTCCAAGCTGGACCTGCCAGTCAGAGGACACTCTATCCATCACTGATGGGTGAGGACCTCTGATTGCCCTACAGAGAGGAGGCCTGAGGGTGAGTGACAAATAGCTTTCCCATCTATTGAGAATTATTATCAAAGGACAAGGACCTCCTGGGATCTGCTAAGGTTGAAGCCAAGGAGAGACACTCGTGCTGTAGCAGCAGGAGGTCTCATTAGCTGTCCATTTGTTCATTGGCTCCATAAAGCTTTATTGAATGTCTACTATGTGTCAGGTACTGGAGATCAGGCAGGGAATAAAGGTAACAGCCCAACAGCATAAACAAACAATAAGCAAATATAGACCTTTATTCTGGCCTCTGCTCAAATGACACCTCCTGAGAGCCATGTTGGGCCACCCTTTCTAAGTTCTTCTTCCCTTCCCACTGGCTTTACTTTTTCTTTCTAGAATGTATTCTCTCTGATATCATATAATCACTGTATTATACATTTGTTTTCATCCTTTTCTTTATTGTCTGGGACTCCCACTAGAATGCCAACTCCTTGAGAGCAGGAGATTTGTTTTATTCACTGCTATACCCTCAGTGCCTAGAACAGTGTCTGGCATATAGTAGATGCCCAATAAGTGTTTGCTGAACAAGTGAATAAATTAACAAGCAAATGTGTAAGGGTATGAAGGTTCAAATAAGTGCTTGATAGAAAACAATGAGAGGGGCTTCCTTTCAATTGGGAAATCAAGGAAGGCCTCTCTGAGGTGGTGACATTTATGTGAGAGCTGAAGATGAGAAGGAGGCAGCCATGGGAAGAGCAGGAAGTAAGAGCCGTCCAGGTAGAAACAGGGGTGTGGGCAAACATCCTGAGGGAGGGACAGGCTGGCAGCGTCAAGGCACTGAAGGGGGCAGATAGCCGGGACACTGTGAGAGCAACCAGAGAGGGAAAGGGCTCTATATGAGGCAGACGGGGCCAGGCCACATGTGGCTGTGGCAGGGAGCTGGGCTTTAAGAGCAATGGAAAGCTCTTGAAGTGTTTACTGTGACTCGATCGGAGTAATGAAGCAGGACTTCCCTGTGAGCAGGACTGACCACCCTGGACGAGGAGGTACGCAGTCCCTCTCTGCGGCCCATCACCATTTTGTAGACTAGGACGTCCAGGCTTAGAAGGAGTTAGAGCGAGGGGAGAGCATGAGCATGCGACAGAGCCCTTCCACGGCTCAGGTTGGCGCGCAGCACTGCCCGCTGCCAGTGAGATGCCCTTCCCCTCCTCCTGTGCCAGGCAGGAGACACTGGGGGAGGGGGCATGAGGGGAAGGAGAATCGGGCAGGGCAGCTGAGTGCACATCAGCATCCAGCAGATTCAGGGACAGGTGCTGACAGTTGTACACAAGCTGCGATCTCAGAGATCACCTGCGCCCCTCCCCCCCTCCAGGAGAGGTGGGGGCTTGCCAAATACAGTTCCCCTTGTTATTTACATCTCTGGGTGCCAAGCAGCAACTCCTGAAGCTTGTCACACCCCATCCATCCCTAAATGTGGGCGCTGCCTCTGCCAGCCGTTGGAGAGGTGCGAGGGCCGGTCACAGCAGTGGTGGCTCGCCCTGTGCAGCTGAGAGCCCCGAGAAGGAGACTTGGGGTGTGGGGAAGGCCAGTCAGTTACCCAGCGGAGACCACCACCAGCACATGAGCAACGGGGCAGGGTTGATGACCCTTCGGATTTCTGATGACCACAGGTGTGGCCTGCAGTGGGCAGAGCAGGCAGCCTCGTGAAGCAGGGCACCACATTTTACGCTCTGGAGCAGCGGTCGCCAGCCTTTCGGACCTCACGGACCACCGGTCGGCGACTGCTGCTCTGGAGCACCCCTTGAGCTCTTAGGGGCCTGGGACTTCAGAGGGACTCTAACAAGCTTCCCTCAGCCGAAGCGGCCCAGGCCTCAGCTGGGGGACACTCGGCCTCCTCCGGAGCTATCCCTGTCCTCCACGTCAGAGTCACCCCGTAAGGTCCCACAGAACCCACACAGAGGAGGGGCTTCTCTGTCTCCTGAGACCTCGCTTATCCATGGAGGCTCAGATTAAATGCCTCCTCCTGAGAGCAGCTTTCAGGACTCTTCCTGCTCCCCACTTCATTCTAAATGCATTGTGCCCACCACTTTTCTTTGCCTTGTATTGAGGTGGATGCTCGCCCACCAGTCAGGACCCCGAGCGTTGGAATCATCCGGACCTGCTTCGAATCCATCTCTGCCCCTTGCTACCTGTGTGACCTTGGACACATAAATCACCCCCCGAGGTTTAGCTTCCTCATCTTGCCTATAAAATGGGGCTCTTGGGTGCCTTAGAAGGTTGTCTGCAGGATGCGGTACAAAAGTATCTGATTCAGTGACTCTCAGGTAGGAGGTACTCAGTACTATTCAACAAACTTGAAGAAAATGTAGAGATAAATCGATGAATAAACGAAGCCATCGATCTAGGCATCATGCCATGTGCAAGGGTAAACGCATCAGGTAGCTGAATTATTGGCTGGATTAATACGAGGTCATTATCCTCATCACCCGGCTATAAGCTTCTTCAGGGAGGGACTTGGTGGGAGCTTTCCCAAGGGCAGAGCCTAAGGTGGTTCCCCCGGGGTAGGGAGGGGAGACACAGGGCAACTGGGGCTCAATGCCCCTGGACCTCTGAGAGACTGGAGGTTTCCCAGCCCATGCACCTCTCAGTCCTCGGTTGAGGGCATTTGCATTCGCTGTCCCTCTGTGTACTGTGCCCGTGGCAGAGTCGCAGGTGTTTGTTGCAGGCAGCCTTTGGGGTGCAGGGGTGAGGCCTGAGCTGTCTGGGGAATCAACAGCGTTTGCTATAGGGACCAAGCCTGTTTTGTTCCCCACTGTGTACTCAAGGCCGAACATGCTGCCTTTTTATGAATTGGATGCTCAGTATTAATGTTTGTTGATACAATGAATAATTCACCAATGAACTCTACATAAGAAAGAAGCAGAGCGGCTGGGGATAAAAAGATGGCATGGCTTCTGCCCTCAGGTCTTCCAGACCTGGGGTGGGGACGAGGGGGACACAATGACACATGAAAAAGACCAAGGGAAAGTCACAGCGACAGTGAAGGCACCAATGCCCAGGGAGGGGTGAGGACACTGTGAACTTGAAGTACTCAGAGGAGGGGTGGCCCCTGGGGTGGGAAGGCTTTAAGGAGGAGATGGGACTTGCCTGAGGGAAGAGTGGCTGAGGCATAAGGGAGAAGAGTCAGGGAGGCTTGAGAGAACAGCACAAGCACAGGCCTGGAGGCGGAATGTCACCAGAGGGGTGTAGGAGAGTCTCTGGCTAGCGTGTCTCTACTCTCTCTCACCCTCTCAGGGTTAGAGTTGAGGGGTGGGGACAGAAATTTAGCCTCAGAATGCTCATGAGAGAAGGGAGCTCAGGGCACGCCTAGGGAAAGTCAGGATTGGGAACAGCGTGGGGCAGTGTGAACAGGTGTGTGGAAAAGGTCCCTCTGGGGCCAATGGAGTGCTCACACCCATCCTCAACCCCCATAAAACTTCCTCTGTGTGTACTCTGCATAGCACACAACATGAACTTCTGCACAGAGAGCCCTGCCTCGTTGCAATGTGTACCAGCCTGTTTGCTGGTATAAGGAAGACAGAGGCATAAAGAGGTGCTTAGAGACTGAGGAAGAAGGGCCAAGTCCGCAGGCTGGAGTGCCTGGGACCCCATCAGACCTCATGCCCCAGCACTCCTGAGCCCAGCAGAGGACACTGTCACTTCCAAGAATCAGCTTCCCTGGAACCTGAAGTACTGCCAAGGTGGTCCTCATTGGGCAGCTCAGCCTACTCTGGGAGGACGGGAGGCTCAGCGGCTGCTCCCCCCAATGTCTCTGTTTCTCTACCTGCCTCCATTTCCATCTCTGCTGCCTCTCTCTCCACTCTCACCCCTTTTCCTCTGTCCTACCTTTCTTTCTCATCTCCCTCCCTCAATGGCTGGGACCCAAGGGCATTGGGAGGGAGGTTTGGTGAGGCTGCCTTCCAGGATGTGCTGGAAGGTGTGTGGGAGGGTGGTCCTGAGGCCCCCTGAACTGCATGGTTGAGCCAAAAGGGGTCCTGGTGGACCTCCCCAATGTGTAGAGTTTTCTTTTCCTTTTAAAGCATTTCATTTTCAAAGGAAGCCAGGCCCGAGTGATAGGAGCAGGAGCACAATCAAAATCCTTTTGAACCTGGGCTGAGACTCTGTGGTCCTCTCCTGTTCAGGGTCAGGGGCTGGGGAACCCTGGATGCCTAATTGGCAGCTAATTAAATACTGGGAGGGGCAGTGCAAAGGGGGCTGAAAGCAAGTTGTCTGGGATTGGGCGAGCACAGCTCTTTTCAACTCAATGTAAAAAGCAGGTCTATTAAGGGTTTTCTTGCTGCATCTAGGCGGTGGGGAGATAGGCTTCTGTTACTTAATGAGCTCATGGCTCAAGCTGTCGCCAGCTGGGGAGCTCACGGATGATTTCAAAGTAACGTTAACACTGTAGTTAGTTCTAGCTAGCTACCTGTCATCACTAAGGCTCAGGGGAGAGAGAATGATCTTAATAATATGAGCAAACAGGAGGCAGGCGCCTCAGCAGAGATCTGCATGTGGGGGGTGAAGGTGGGGTCTGGTCACTCACAAAGCCCAGGAGAGCCCCAGACAAGTTTTTCCCTTATGGTTCGATGTGGACCAAGGAGAACTTAGAAGGCGCTACTATGGGTCCTGGCTTGAGCCTGAGCCGGACATTAAGGTACAGGAATTCAGAGCATGACAATGAAGGCCTGGGTTCAAATCCTAATTCTATAGTGTGACCTCGGGCAAGTTACTAAAACTGTTGGTGCCTCAGTTTCCCCATCTGTAAAGTGAAAACATAGCACCTTCCTGGGAGGTTAGTTATAGTCATTAAGTCCTATTACACAGTGCTTAGCACAGCGCCAAGCATGTGCCAGATGGACAATGAATTGTAGCAGTTATGATTTTGAAAGACCAGGGCTGGATAGACAATGAATTGTAGCAGTTATGATTATGAAGGACCAGGGCCGAGTAAACTATTTGTAGGACTCAGAGTTAAGAATCCCATAGGTGACTCACTGGGAATGAAGAGGATGACTTAGTTACAAAGTATTAGAACTGCCAACACCTTAGCATTCAGCTAGCCCAGTTCTCTCCATTTGTGGGTGAAGAATCAGAGGTCCAGAAAGGCAAAGTGGTTTCAAGGTCACATGATGAACTAAGAGAGATGCTGAGCCTAGAACAGGTCTCTGGAAGCCGTGGGCTACTTCTACAACAGCACCTGAGCTAAATTGCAGATGCAAGCCAGAAATGAAGAGTGCAGCCCAGCTGACGTGGCTCACTGGTTAAGCTTCAACCTATGAACAAGGGGTTCGAGTCCCGGTTGGGGAATATGCCCAGGTTGTGTGCTTGGTTCCCAGTGTAGGGAGTGTAGGAGGCAGCCAATGATTCTCTCTCATCATTGATGTTTCTATCTCTTTCTCCCTCTTCCTTCTTCTCTGAAATCAATAAAAAAATTTTTTTAAATAAATGAATAGTGCATTTTCCCTGCCATGTGAGAGCTGGTGATGGTGGTTTCTTTATTTTCCATATTCTCCTCATGTCTCATGAAAATGAACTTTCTATCCATAGGAGTGACTGATGGAGGGTGGGGAGAAGGTGGCTCAGCAGAAGCCGCCAGGGCCAGAGAGTTGTCTGTTATCTGCCAAATAACCCAATAGTACCAGGAGAAAGAGAAGCCATGAGTGGCTGTAGTTTGTTGTAAGGAGTGTCCAAACCAGCGCCCCACTTCTCCTGTCTTCCCCCACCTCACCTCTGCCTAACTTCCAGAATGATCTTTCTAAATCACCAAGCTGATGAGGCCACTGCCCTGCGTAGAGCCCTTCTATGGCTCCACAGTGATTCGAGGTTCAAGTCCAGATGCATGGGGACTGGCATTCAGAGCCCTCCCACGCAGGCCCACTCTTCCCACTTCCCAGTCCCTCCAGGCACCCTTCATGCCCAGGTTCCCAGTAGACCCTGCCTTTGAGTGCCCCTGCTCCATCACCCAGAGTGCTGCTCCACTCAATTCCATTCTCAACTCCCATAAGGGAAGTCAAGTTAATTTACTTTATTATTCAGTTATCTTTACCATGACTCAAATTTCTCATGTGGGAAATAAGGGGTAAGCCAAGGAATTCTTCCAAATATGATTTACCTGGTATTTCCACCTGCACCAGAGGGTGACCTGAATGAGTTGAGATGGGAGAGCTAAAAAGGCAGTTGAACAACCCAAAAGGCCTATAAAATGGATATACTAATCCATATCCCACTCCACATCAAAACCTTGGATAAAATTAAAGAGAAGATAATGGCCATGAAAGGGCTTAGGACAGCCACTGAGATCTTAAGTCAAGTCTTCCCTCCAGGTCTTGATTTCCTCATCTGCTAAATGAGGGTTCAGAAAAGGAGGTCTCCAGGAACCCTTTTTGGCTCTAACATAACTTTCTGGGTTGCAAGGTCTTAACAATCATACAGATGAGCTGGGGGGTGGGGAGAGGGAGAGGGAGGGAGAGTGAGAGAGGAAATTAGATCAGGGAGAGGCACAAAGAGGGCTTCAAATATTTTTGTAACATTTTCTTTCTTTAAAAAGTATCTAAGGCAGATACAATGAATATTAAGATTTTTTTCAGTCTGGGTGGTGGATATTTTTATATGATTTTCTATAGGTCACAAATATTTAATAATTTAAAAAGAATTTGGCAATCCTCTTCTCTGCAATAACCATCTCCCTGACTTGTCCACTTGCATCATCTCCAAGTACAAACCACACATCAATGGAAAGGACTGAACAGGAAGTGGTAAGACTCCCTACTGAAGGAGGTATTCAAGCAGAGGTCAGATGGGCTCTAAATATTGGTTTGTAGAGAGGGTGAAGGTTGGATTCTGTGACCTCAGAGGACCCTGCCAATTAGCAGGTCTTGTAATGCCAGGATTATGGGGCCCGTGGCGCTGTCCTTGGTGCTGAATTCCACACCAATGAACTTCTGAACACACACCATGGAAAGGCGGGCAGCAGAATAAGAATTCCTTCCATTCCTGTCACTCTTGGATAAAAATTAATGTTTCAACTTCCGAGTGATCAAAATGACAGCAAAAAGTCCTTCTTATAGCAATTTCTGGTATTTGCTCTCCTAAAACTTCTTCTCCCACCCACACCTCCTGCTAGTATTTGCTTCCTTCCCAACCCTATTGTAAAAAACACAGAACTGGGACCCAGAAAGTCTGGGATTGAGTTCCAGCTCAGCCAATGACAGGCTGCATGACCCAGAGAAAATCTCTTCACCACAGTGAGCCTCTGATTCTTCACTTGTCTAGTGGAGATAATTGCACCAGGTGATAAAACGCTTGAAAACATGCTTGCAAAAACACTTAACGTGCAATATGATCCTTAATTGGTACTACTATTAGGATTCCTGCTCCAGTAGGTATGAAGTGGAACTATCTTTCAGGGTGGGAAGCAAAGAAGGCAGTGAGTGTGGGAGGTTGAGTTAAGCTAAGAGAACTCTTGAGAAAAGTTTTGAGAAAAACTGTCCAATTGGCTTCCCTGAGGGTAAATTAAAACCCATTTGGTGCCTGGTGACATTTGCAAACATTACAGAATTTCAGAGTGAAGGTGGGCAGTGAAGCGTCTAAAAGGATGGTGTGGTGTCATTCACACCCACTGAGCCGAGGGGCAGTCTTCCTGGGTAGGGAAATGAGGCCCTCCTGGGACAGGATGAAGGTTGGAGGGCTGAGTGCCAGGACCCAAGTTCTTGTGTTGGCTCTGCCACTAACCTGTTCACATAGTGGAGAACAGCTGGGCTCAAATCCAACTTTCTCACTGACTAGCTGTGTGACCTTGGGAAAGTCACCTCACTTCTCTAAACCTCAGTTTTCTCTGATGGAAAATGGGTATATGTACTAAAATCTATCCACCAGGATAGGGTGGTTATAAGAGTAAAATGAAATCGCTAACCTATAGCACTGGGTGGTGGTTGGGATTTAACTTTTCTGAGCTTCAGTATTCATCTGTAGAATGGAGACAATAGGCCTGACCTTGTAAGTGGAATAAGGATAGGAGAAGAGTCACATACCCACACATCCATTTTGCTATCATTTTGAGGAAAGAAAGGAGGTGCAATGGGTCAGAGGAGAGAGACTAGGGTTTTCTAGTCTCTGCTCTACCACTATTTAAATGCATGACCTCAGCTTCCACATCTTTAAAATGATGGATGAGATTTGGTCCCTTCCAGCTGAAATGTCCTACAAACCCACGCACTGGGCTTCTCCCTGGGTTCTCTGAGCCCACAGAGCTAAAGCCATGCTGGCCTGGAGCTCTCTCTGAGGGAGATGAGGAGGGGCCAAGCCAACTACTTCCATTTCCATTTCATCGCTGATTGGAAGGGCCAAGCATCAAAGACCAGAGTAAAGAGACTTCCTTCCCCTCTCTCCTCCATGTGTGGCTGAGCTCCCAAGTGGGAATGGCTTGTACATGATGGGCCCTGGACACTCCAGACAGAGACTCTGAGCTGTGACAGTCTCGGTGTTCTGCTGAGCTCGCCGCCTCTGGCCTGGCTCTCTCCCTGCTGCTGGCATCCTCGACAGGAAAATTAATTGCTGCTGTCATTCTGCTTTTTGTTCCAGTCTATATCCCAGGAATAAGATATCTGAATGCCATTGAGTAACCTGTATATAAAAGCCCGTCCTAAAGGCCAGAGCAGTAAGCACGGAGAGGTGGGTTCCAGGGAAGAGAGCCCACGGGAAGCCTGTGCATGTGGACACACCACAGGAGAGGGACTTTCATGCCTTCCCTGGGAAGCAGAGCAAGTAGAGCCTGGTCATCCAGCCTCACAAGCAAACACAAGCCCCTGACCCTTCTCACCCCAGGCGTGCCCCTCTCCACATTCCTTCTGCTGCCTACTACTACAGGCATACCTCAGAGATATATTGAGGGTTTGATTCCAGACCACCACAATAAAGCAAGTATCGCAGTAAAGCAAGTTATCTTTTTGCTGGTGGAGGGTCTTGCCTTCAGTTCATAAAACACCTGTGAGGTGGAGCGCACTAAAACGAGGTATGCTTGTATCTACCATTTTTCCCTCTTGGCTCAGTGGCTTGTCCGTTATTCTAATTCAGGTTCTGATTCAGTGGCTGCACACCATGACCTGCCAGCACTGAGTGAGTTAATATAGGAGGCTCATGGGTCAGCAGCACATGTGAGTCACCAGGCATTTCTGCCAGCCCTGGCTACTTCCTCACACTGATGGCAGAGTTCACACACATCATTATCAGCATGAGGCTTATGCAGAGTTTACTGGGGACAACTTTAGGAAAATAAAGTCACACACAGACACACGATCACTGCAGCACAGGGCTTACAGTCTGGTCTAACTCCCTTCTTTTATAGGTGAGGATGCTCTTGCCCAGGGAGGGACAGTGACTTGCCCAGGGTAACAGAGTTACAGGAGCTATAAACCAGGTCTCTAGACTCCCAGTCCAGTGCTCTTTCTGCCACGTCACCCTGCCTGTCTCTAACAGCATCCCCTGTTCTAGAGCCCATTTGACAGCAAAACGTGAAATCCTGTCCCATCCTGGCCTGCCAGGTGGGCTGGGAGGCTGTGGGAAGGGCAGCAGTGTATCCTGAAGTTCACAGAGCTTTTCACTCGCATTCCGGGAGAAAACTCCTGGTTCTTTGGAGTCTGTCTACTTATGGTCTTAATTACTTGCATGTACAAGATCTTGCAATCTGTGCCTGGGGACTCTTTGAATTGCAGATTAATATTCAACTAGCTGGAACGATCTTCAGAAGGAGGCTCGTGGTAATTAAGTTGGTTAGAGAACACTTCAAACTAACTTTTTTATAGAACACAAGTGCTGTAAATTACCAGCAGAGAGAAGACCAGTCCCTTAATGGTACCCTGTGGGAGTCACAGGAGGCCACGCACCTTATTCTGAGAAGAGGCAGCGTCCTTAGGGACCCCTTCCGAGTGGTTTCGGGGCTGCAGACGGTAGGGATGGGAGGAGGCAGAGAAGGAAGTGAAGATGTGCACTGGGCTGAGAGGCTACCAGGCAGGTTCCCATCTGTGACTCAAGGTTACCTTCCCCA
This sequence comes from Eptesicus fuscus, assembly GCF_027574615.1. Classification (NCBI taxonomy): domain Eukaryota; kingdom Metazoa; phylum Chordata; class Mammalia; order Chiroptera; family Vespertilionidae; genus Eptesicus; species Eptesicus fuscus. Next base: position 44,552,836 of record NC_072477.1, on the reverse strand, counting down.
AGGCCCAGTGACTGTCCTGGGAGGGAGGTGTCCGTGTGAAAGAAAGCGGCAGAGCGTGGGCATTGCAAAAGCAGAGGCTGGTGCTGCTGAGCAGAACCTAGCAAGTGAAAGTGCTGGCTCATGTTTGGTCTTTTAAACAGAAGGGGAGGGAGAGGAGCCTTGAAAAACTGTGTCTAAAGCTGCAGGTGTTTTAGAAAATATTTTTTGATACCAGTGCAATCTATGTATTTTAGACTAGATGCTCTTCCTGTTGTGTCATGCATGACAAACCCACCTAACACAATAGAGTGTGACATTTGTCACAAGCGATTTGCTACTAATGTCGTACAAAGCTGGTGAATAATTTATTTTTCATGCTAAGTAACAGAAGTGTCAAGGTTGTAAGTGCATGATAACTTCCCTCTGTATCCTTTGCATTTCTAGATGTTTTCTCAAATGAGGGGGGAAGGGCCAGGTTCCACCACCAGCAGCTGCTGAGACTGCCCAGAACCCACAGCCAACTTTTCTTGGCCCCAGTCCATGTAAACAGCGTAGGTCACCACATCTGGGTGGAATAAAGACTGAGGAAACCACTCAGGAAGACATGGTCAGCGGACCACTCCCATAGGCGGGGAGCCACTAGGTGTCAGTGGGGGTGGGGCAAAAGGTGGAGGGAAGGAATTCCCCAGCTAGAGTCCCCCATGGTTCTCTATGTGGCATGATGTGTGTGTGTGTGTGGGGGGGGGGGGGTGCTTAAAGTGGCCTGGTAGGAGCAGGCACAAGTGGCAATTGTCCCAAAGCTGGAACAGAAATGCCCAGTTGCGGCAGGAGTTGCCCTGTCTGTCCCTCCAGCAGCGTCAGCCTCTGCAGTTGGTTGAGGACAGACGTCTCAGGGATTGCTCTGCCAACATTTGGCCACAAGATTTCAGAGGACCCTGAGGGAAGAATGGTGAGGGAGGGGGCCAAGGAGAGGTGGCATGGGGGATAAGGAGTAATGGAATCTTGACCAGGGAGGCAGAAGGCCTGGCTCCCTTCTTGGATATGCCATTGCCCAGCTGTGGGTCTTGGACCAAATTTCTTCAGACTTCAGTTCCTTGTCTGTCAAAATGATAATTGCAGGAAAAAAGCAAGATGTGGGAAGCTGTGTGTGGCAACCTGTTTATGTGAATATAGAGAAACTAGAGACAGAATAGTGTTGTGTTAAAAAAAACTCTCCATTTCTTACAAGTCCCACCTCCAAAAAGCCTCATGTGACCTTAGGCAAATCACTTGGATGAGTCCCTTAACTCCTCAGAGTCTCAGTTTCACCATCTGTAAAATGGGGATGATGGCGTTACCTACTTCATAGGATTGTGGTAAGGATTAGACAAAACAATGCATGTAAAGCCCCTAGTGCAAGCTGTGAGAATGGATTCCCCAATGGTTTTAGCTATTACTATTAACCTTTTGCACTCGGATGTCGAGTGTGACTTGACACGGTTAGCATCGGTAGCAGGAATTGAGAAAAAAGCAAGCAAGTGCAAAGGGTTAAATAACTCAATTGGCCCACAATAGGGAACTGGTTAGGCAAATGATGGCACATCTATGGAATATTATGCAGCCATTCAAAATTATAATTATGTGGCAAATGAAAGAGTGATTATGCCATGCCGTTGAGAGGAGAGAACATACTATCACATGCCATATGTATATGTTATGATAAAATAAGGTATGCATGTGAACAAAGAATACAAAATAATGAGCAAAAATAAGGATTTTTTTCCTCCCCAAATTCTGTTTTTGATGTTAAAAAATAAGGGTAAAGGGTGAGATGCTCCTGTGGGGGCCCCAGTTCTGGTGTCTGGAGGCCTAGGAGCTCTGGACTCCCACAAGCCAAGGGATCTGGGGGTCACCTGGGATGCCGAAACCCAGAGCTAGAGCCAAGCATGAAATGTTCTCAAGCACCTGCCCAATCAATGTCAAAGTGGCCCAACTGACTCCTCTTTTGCTTAATTTACGTCAACCGATTTCCTATTTTTAATTAATAATTCTAATTACGATGCAGCAAATTTACCCAATGGCCACGACTGAATTAATCAGGGTCTATTGATTGGGGCTGAAGACTTATCCCACAGTTTCTGATATCATCGATTTCCTGTTGGGAACAAATAAGGAAAGCACACGGACAGCAGAGGTGGCTGCCATCCCTAAAGGAGGCCCAGAAACACCTGCCCTCCCCCAACCCCCAGGCAGCCACAGCCGCCAAAGCCACCAGGCAGCAGGGCTTCCCTTAGGACCATGGTCGGCAAACTGTGGCTCGCGAGCCACATGCGGCTCTTTGGCCTCTTGAGTGTGGCTCTTCCACAAAATACCACGGCCTGGGCGAGTCTATTTTGAAGAAGTGGCGTTAGAAGAAGTTGAAGTTTAAGAAATTTGGCTCTCAAAAGAAATTTCAATCGTTGTACTGTTGATATTTGGCTCTGTTGACTAATGAGTTTGCCGACCACTGCCTTAGGAGCCCTGGGGAAGCCTTCTTAGCCCTTGTTAGCTTCCCTGAGGAAGCAGGGAAGGTGACTGATAACAGGCCTGCAGGGGCACAAGGGACTCTGCAGATAGGATCAACACAGTGTCTGCGGGCCAGCGGGTCTGGGCTCTGTTTAGAATTTGTTTAGAATTCTGCTGCTGTATCAATGGGTAGAGAGTAACTCCATCTCGCTGTCCCTTCTGTAGTAAGTACCTTGGAGAGCCTCCTCTCTTGCCCAGACATGTTGTAGTTGAAGAAACCAAAGTCTATGGAAGACCAGGGTCTTGCCCAAGAGGGCCCACTGAGTCATTGCACAGCTGGGGCTGGAACTCAAGTCTTTGGCTTCCATGTCCTTTCCCACCCACATGGAGCAGCAAGTGTGCCCAGCTGAGCTGGGGAGACTGGTAGGCAGGGACAGGTTTTGTCTTGTGTCTCTGATTTCTACCACGGGGAAAGGTTGTGGTGGTCTTGGCCTGACCCTCCCATCCTGACTCTGTGCTTAGCTCCCATTATCAACCTCCTGGACCTTGAGAATTCAGCCTCCCACCCCCACCCCAAGTCTCCCGCCTCCACACCTGCTCTTGATATCAACATGGTGACTTAAGTTACATTTCTGCAATCCCAAGTTCTTGGCGAAACAGATGAAGCCCATGCCCCAAGTGCTTGCTCTGTACTGGGCACCTTACACATGTGATCTAATGTAATCTCCACAACTCACTGAAGAACAGATATATGAGGAAACTGATGCTGAGAGAAAGTAATTTGCTACCTTCCCACAGCAAATGAGGGACAAAGAGTTGAGTCTGGGACTTTCTTACTCTAAGGCCACCACAATTCCTTTTAGGAGAGAAAAAGGAAAGGAATCAGGAAAGGCAAATAACAGTGGAGACTATACAGAATGTACTACGTGGTTCTCAGAACAACACAGTGAAGGGGTCCAGAGAGGACACCCAGTCAATAAACAGAAAAGTGACATATGACTCTGGCAAAGGTAGGAAAGTGTGGGGGATGAACAAGAGTAGTTTGATTTGGATACATGAAGGCTTAGGGCAAGTGAAGGGTTGAAGCTAGAGGAATAGGTTGGGGCTAGATCATGGAGGACTTATGAATTCCAAGAGAAGACTCTGGACTTCCTCTTTGGGGCCAGTGAGAGCAGCTGCAGGCTTTGATCAGAGGAGATTCATGGTCAAGGTGCTGGTCCAGGAATCCCCATCGGATTAGGATGAGTCTGAGTGGTGACAGACTGGATGAAGCAGAAACCGTTTGTTACCTCAACAGTCCAGGCACAAGCAAGGGAGACCTGGAGCCAAGGCAGTGTTGGCAGGGATGGGGAAAACAGCAACACCAAGACTCAAGTAGGGTTGCAGCACCCGCAATCAATTGATGGTGGGGACCCCTGGATTGTATATGGGTGACTGGCATATCAAGATAATCTCATTGTACCTTGATTACATCTGCAAAGATCCTATTTCTAAATTAGGTCACATTTACAGGCTCCAAGTGGACATGAATTTTGGGGGACACTGTTCAATCCAGTACATGGAGGAATAACACCTCTGCCTCATTGGGTGGTTCCTTCCTAGGGCTAGATGAGATTCTGCTATGTGAAACAACTCCCTATATGAGACACCACCCGTCTTCCCTTATTCTTCTTCCAGCCACAGAGTTTGCTCCAGAATCCCCAGCTAGGATGCCTTAGGAGAGTGGTCGGCAAACTGCAACCCGCGAGCCGCAGTTTGCCGCTCAGTTGACTAATGAGTTTGCCGACCACTGCCTTAGGAAGACTATTTAGAAGAACAAATTTAGGAGGGAGAGTGATAGTCACCAAAAACTGCCTTGAGACTCCCCAGGCACTCCAGGAGCAAGAACTGGAGTTGCCCATTATTCATTAAGTATCTGGGGAGCACCCCCAACTTGGAGATAGCAAGCTCTGTAAGAGGCAAGAGAAGTAAAGGTCTCTTCTTTTATCTTCATGAACTTCCTGTCAGCATTACAGCACATGCAGCAACTGTAGCAAGTGGCAGGAATTAACTATGAGGACTAATAGCCCTCCCCAGAGAAAATCACCACATGGAGATGTGTACCTCATATTCACAATTCACTCTAGAAGCTTCCTGATACCAGCTATAACCTAGTCAGAAAAAAAACCAGAAAAACCCTGATTTGTTGCATTTGCCAATTTCTATGGTGTAAGTGCGCCTACCATGGCCAACTACAAGTTACCAATCCTATATAATAAAAGGGTAATATGCAAATGGACCCTAATGGAGGAACAACCGGGAACGACCAGTCACTATGATGCGCACTAACCACCAGGGGGCAGACGCTCAATGCAGGAGCTGCTCCCTGGTGGTCAGTGCGCTCCCACAGGGGAGCTCTGCTCAGCCACAAGCTGGGCTGATGGCTGCAAGTGCAGTGGCAGTGGCGGGAGCCTCTCCCACCTCCTCCGTAGTGCTAAGGATGTCCGATTGACAGTTGGACATCCCCTGAGGGCTCCCAAAAGCTCTGTTTTTTTTCTCTGCAGACCTGGTTGTTAAGCATTTATGAGCACCCCACTGACTAGGTTATAGCTGGTATCAGGAAGCTTCTAGAGTGAATTGTAAATATGAGGTACACATCTCCATGTGGTGATTTTCTCTGGGGAGGGCTATTAGTCCTCATAGTTAATTCCAGGGAGTGGGCCTAAGCTGGCAGGTGTACATCCCCCAAGGGTTCCTGGACTGTGAGAGGGCATAAGCAAGGCTTATGTGCACAAATTTTCGTGCACTGGGCCTCTAGTATGAAATAACAGAACATAGAGTTGGGAGGAGATGCACACAATCGGCTCTTGTGAGCTAGTGTGAGCCAGCTCCAGAACACCACTGCACAGTTACCTGGGGACCAGGAAGCATGAGGAGGGGTCTAACACACACAATTCCCCTCCCCACCAGCCAGCACTCTTTTGGATTAGTCACCACTGCAGTGGTCATCAGCCAACAGATATGAATTTAGAAGTTGCAAAACTTATTGAAGAAGCTGTGCATCATTTGGAAAGCCGTGGTGCCGCAAAGGGTGCTCTGGGCTAGATCTGAATCTCGATTCTGCCACTTACTAACTGTGTAACTGGGGTAAGTCATATGACCTCTTGTTAAATGATGAACCATTCATTTACTCATTCATCCAACAATTATCTAATCTTCACTGTGATAGGATAATGGGAAAATAAAGATGAAAAAGCTCACAATTTGGTGAAGAAGAGCCACAATAACAATAATATCACAGGTTAGGAATTGACTTCCTCAACCAATGGCATGGGAACACAAATAGAAATCTCCCAACATAGTACTTGGAAGAGAGTAAGGACTCAGGAAATGCTTGTCAAATTTAGGAAAGCCAATCTTCAGTGGAAAATAGTCAAATCGATGGTTCTAGTCAGGCGCCTTTGGAAGTCCTGGGGATTGTGAAGATGACCACTGGCTATGTCCTGGGAGGCTGGTGACCCTGACCCTGACCCTGACCCTGCATCTCTGTTCATCCAGCAGTCCTCTTCTTTCCCTCTGCTGCTGAGGGAATTAGAGGGGCAGCTGGGCAAAAGATCACTGTCTTTGTGAGAGGAGACAAATCCTTTGACATTTCTATGCCTCAAATCATAGATTGAGATGGGGCAAAGAATTTGCTACTTGTTTAGAAAATTATCTTTTCCTTCTATTCAGCTAATCAACAACACTTTTTCTCAGCTTCAGTGATCATCAGCATATGTCCTATATTATTTCAACTTATCAACTCTCCCCGACCTCTGCCCCTCCCCCTATTTTTTTCTTTCAATGATCAATTAAAATCAGTTGACTTTGCTGTAGGTCTGAAAAATATTCTCCTGAGTACTTTTCTTGCAATACTCCTATGCTGCCACCAGAGAGCAGCAGGCTGTCTCGTTTATATGGTTCAAATAATTTTATCTGAGATCAGAATTATAACCCTGAATTTTCCAATAAAAACAATTTGTCATTCTATTCCTTTTTAAAAAAGAATCTCCTTCCTATTCATCCATTTTTTAAAATGGAAGCAAGGAGTTAAACGCAGTTTAAACACAGTGACTCCTCTTAGCAACGCCCTTGACAACCTGCAACACTGACAAATTGTCTCTGATCCAAACTGTGTTTTTTTAAAGAAAGCTTCCAGCTACAAATCCAAGTTGACAGCCGAATATCACCTTCAAAATGACAAGTTAAATGAGTTATTATTTGTAAAGGGCTTAGAAGAGTAGGAAGTGCGATACAAGTATCTGAGGTTTTATTTATCTTCAAATTTTTAATTCTTTTTTCCTTTATACAGGAATGCAAATTTGTTTTGGCACTGCAGGAATTAGCAATATTAGCAATGAATGAGTCTTCATTACTCTGGTTTAATTATCCAGCTCCCTGTGAATGGGGAAAGGGATGCCTATGGAGACAGGAAGTTGTCCCAAAGGTGGCCTAGCTGGGGCCCAGGCTGATTTCTCTCCTCCTCTGACACCTCCCACAGGGGAAACTGTGGCTCCCTCTGGTTCACTCACGGTCACCTGACTCAGGACTGAGCCAAATCCCTTCTAATAACAGGGATGTTGGACAGGGGTTATTTATTTTTTCTTTTCCTATCTGAGTTAAGCCAAGAAGAGCTGCTGGAGAAGCAGAGCCTGTGTGAGCAAGATCAATTAAATTATCATAAGCAGCAGGGGGGTGGAGGAGGGGAGGGCCCAAAAGCCAGGCCCGTTATTACCTCAATGGAGCTGTCATCCGCCAACAGACAGCACACATCAGGCCTGGCAGAGATGGTCAGATTGACAGGAGGCCTCCGTGCCACCTCGGGGAATTGATGGCACCCACAGGTCCTTGGGATGCTGCTGCTAAGGATGGTGACAATAGCCACCACCATTAACTGAACTCCTTCTATGCGCCAGGGTTTCCTACATTAGCACCTAAATGAGTGTAACAGTACCCCTTTTTCCAGAAGGGGAAACCGACACTCAGAAATGCTAGGTGACCTACTCAAGGTCACACAGCTAGTAAACTGAAGGAGCTGGAATAGGGCCAGGTCTGTCTGGCCACCACATTCCCTCTCAGAAGAAGATGTGTGTTTTTTTCCATCCTCGCCACTCTGGGTCCTGGCCCGGCTGGCTGGACCCTCCTTTCTCCCCTTCTCAAAGTGTCTCCCCCAGAAGGTGCTTGCTTGTTCCCTGGTTCCTGAGGGTCACCCTTTTCCTCAGGACCCACAGGCTCCTTGCTAGGGGGCAGTCTGGGGAGCTGCAGCCCAGGGGGCATTTTTGCTGCTGTCTTTGTCCCAGACACAGAATGATTCCAGGGTGGATTCTTTATCTTCCAAGGACTGCCAGTCAAGCCCATGCAGAGATGTATCCCAAAGACAGTGTGGGTGTGTAGGGGAGGAGGGGGCGTGGAACCTGACTTGTCAGCTAGTGTACAGAGTGTAGGAAGCCCTGGAACCTGACCCAGGGGTGACCAGACTTAAAGCCCAGGAAGGAAGAGAGATGAGGCAGGCCCTTGGAGACAAGACTTGAGGGGGTTTCTGGGAAGGAAAGGAGCCTGACTTTCAAACTTCCCTGGAAAGGAGCCTATTGGGGCTGAAACAAGAAACAGCTGAGTCAGGGAAGGTGTGAGGAAGGGCACGGCAGGATGTGTGGGATGGGGGGCGGGCTGGACAAGACCAAGGATAAGGAAGAGGCAGCCCCAGGAGCTGTACCCAAACACAGTGCCCAGCAGGGCCTCCAGACCTGAGTAGGGTCCCCCAGGCCTCAGAGCTGGGCTGCCTGCTGGACAAGGCTAAGCGGATGAAGGGGGCAATGGTCAGGGCTGGACAGGGAGGGAAGCCAAGCTCTGCTCACATCTGTCCTATCCCTCGTGATTGGCTGTCGAGTCTCAGTCACATGAAACCCCCAGCACAGCTCAGGGTCTGCCCCTCCATCTCAATCCAGTGACCAAGCAGGACGTAGGCCACCCAGAGGCACTGCCAGTCAGGAGTGACTTCCACCTCACCTAACCTTGCCCCTGCAGGGCATGTAACATCTTCTTGGCCCTTACCTCTGATCCTGTGAATCAGAGGGTGGCCTGCAAGTGGCCCAGGGCTGAGTTGGCCTCAGAGGCACCCTACAGGGTGGGTGCAAAGCAATGGGTGAACCCCTAATGCCCACCCAAAGGTAGGGAGTAGAGACAGAGACCCTGGCTCTATCTGCTGAGTCAGCCAGCAGCCTGGCACTGGGTGTGACAGTGTGAGAGAGGGTGTGTGAAATGAAGAGTATGAGAGTTAGTGCTTGTGTGTGTAGAAGTGTGTATACAGGGTGGGGCAAAAGTAGATTTACAGTGGTGAGTACGTGAAACATACAGTTGTTTACTAATTATTGTATTACTTTCCATACAAACAACTGTAAACCTACTTTGCCCCATCCTGATTATGTTTGCAATACTCTGGGTGTGAATGTCTCAGAGTGTGAGAGTTGTGTGTGTGGTTGTGAAATAGTTCTGAAAGTGAGATTAGAGAAACAGAGACCTTTACAGAGTTGGGCATACACACACAGAGCCAAAGAGAGAGGCTGAGATCAAGATAAATATTTGGAGAGAAAGGCTCCAGGGGGAGGCCGAGAACTTCAATGAAAAGGAATGAAGATCTGTGAAGTGGAGAGGAGAGGAGAGAAGAGGAGAGGAGAGGAGAGGAGAGGAGAGGAGAGGAGAGGAGAGGAGAGGAGAGGAGTGGAGAGGAGAGGAGAGAACTGACAGAAAAGTAAGTTGAGGAGGAACAGCATTAAAAAGATAGCAATTCTGCCCTGGCTGGTTTGGCTCAGTGGACAGAGTGTCGGCCTGCAGATTGAAGGGTCCCAGGTTTGATTCCGGTCAAGGGCACATGCCAAGGTTGCGGGCTCGATCCTCAGTGGGGGGCGTGCAGGAGGCAGCAGATCAATGATTCTCTCTCATCATTGATGTTTCTAGCTCTATCTCCTTCTCCCTTCCTCTTGGAAATCAATAAAAAAAAAATAATATTAAAAAAAAAAAAGCTAGCGATCCCACCAAGAAGGCAGAGGAGTCAATGATGCCTGTATGTCCCCCTAGATGGCATGCCCCTAAGATGGAGTTGGAAGGTCAGCCTAACAGTGAGACCCACCACCACAACCCCAGGCCTGGGGGCTCTGGTGCTCCAAATGTTGGCCCTGGCCCCGATAATGATCGAGGGAAGACTGGAGGCTGAGGAAGGGGAGAAAGCACGTGTGCTTGGGAATGTGTTGACCGTTCGGTGGACAGGGCCTGTGAGTATGAACCAGGAGCATGTCCTGCAAAGGGGCCTTGACCAATTGCCCCCCACCCCTGCCCCCGTACCCACATTCCCTCCCCCTCAGTAGTCCCAGAGGCCACCTTCAGCCCCCAGCATGCTCCTCTCTTGCCAATCGCCAATCCTGACATGACATGCTTATTCTGCTGACCTAAGTCTAATTTACTTGGGGAAAAAAACCTTCCCTGGCACCCAAATCAAATCAAATCACTCAGGGAAGGAAGGGGGTTGAAAGGAACCAGGGGAAATAAATGTATTCAGCAAGTGTATTTTTATTCCAATAAAGCTTGATTCAATAACCACCATGAATATTTCATTTGCAGGAGGCTGCCCCCTCCTCCTGCAGCCTGCACTGGTCTCAGGCCAATTTTACCCTCCCTCCCCGTAGGCAGCACAGGCCCCTGCTCAGTGCCCGGGACAGCTCCCAGAGTGGATGAGGAATGACAGGCCCCCCCTGTCTCCCGGCCACCACCAGATCAGCTCCTCAGGGGGCCTGGCCTGGTTTCAGGAACAGGGCAATGCCGAGAGCTCAGGATGGCTCGAATACTCACACTAACACTGACTTGCTGTGTGGCCTTTGTCACATTATATCACCCTCTGAGCTTCAGTTTCCACTCCCTACCTTAACAACATTCTTATGAGGATCAATAACCACCAATAAAGATAGAATAGATGTAAATGAACAACTTTATATACATCAGTTATTATATTTCCTGGAGCTTGAGAGCCAAAGTATGAGTTATCCACAAAATGTTATCCCCGCAAAAGCCAACCTCCTTCTGGCTTTTGATTCCAGCCCTGGTCTCAGAAGGAGGGCACTTGGTCATAGTTCTGAGATGGGCCAACCAGGCCAATGGGACTCAATTCTGGGACTTTTGTTGGAACGATTGGGTTAAAAGGTGCTCTCTCTTCATTGGAGATGTTAGGCTGAGCGACTGTGGACATCACCATTGCTGCTGTCCACCTCAGTTGCTTGGGAATTCCTTGAGAAGAGAAGACTTGAGAATGAAGCCAACATAAAGGAAAACAGGGCCAAGGTGGAGACAGATCACTGACATCATCTGAGCCCCATGATGCAGCTGTGCCTGAAGCAACCACCACTTGCTGTTCTTTCCAGTTACAAGAGGCAACAGATCCCCTTTTCTGCCTAAGCCAACTTAGGTTGGGTTTCTGTCACTTACAATAAAAAAGTACTGGTTAACGCCTGGGATCTGAAGCGTGTCTTTTCATGGCACTAATTAGAGCCTTCTTTCTCCCCAGGAAAATGTCTGGGGAAAGTGGGACATTCGATTGAAAGAAGTGGTGGGGCTTCAGCTGGCTGGTCCCTGTCCTCTCACCCCTGAGGCACCTTTAAGAATTCAACATTTTGACCTCTGGGTTCACGGACTCACAGGCTGCAGCACCCTGGGCCAGTCTCGAGTAGGCCTTGTTGAAGGCAGCATCCCCACTGTGCAGTGGTGTGTCTGAGGCTTGGTGAGCCCCAACAAGCCAGGATTGGGGCCTCTGTGCCTCCCAGATTCATCTCTGCTTACAGAGTTCAACTCAGCGTCACCCCACTTAACCCTCCAGCCTCGGCTGTGGGCGCCTCTCAGGTCCTGCAGCCCAGATTGCAGCGTCCAGAACAGACAGGAACTTTGAGGACGTGGCCATTGCCTTCTCTGAGAAGGAGTGGGGGCTCCTGGATGAGGCTCAGAGACTTCTGTACTGCGAGGCGATGCTGCACGTTTTTGCATTTGTATTATCTGTAGGTTGTTGGCACAAAGCGGATGCTGAGGAGGCCTGTTCCGATCAGAGTGTATCTGCACAGGGAGAGTCACAGGTCAGGGTTTCTAAGGCAGCTCCAGCAACCCAGAAGACCCTTCTGTGTAAGCAGTGTTTCTCAGTGTTAAAAGATACTTTACACCTGACTGAGTCACAGCAGCATGCTTTGAACAGAAAGGCTTCTTTCTGTGTGAGAAACTTCTGTTTCATTGCAAACCCTCGTCAGCAACAGAGGGAGGCCAGTGGAGAGAAGCCCTGGCCTCGTTTTGAGCAGGTGCAGATTCTACTTATCTTGGGTGCCTTCAACCAGTGGGAGGTTGGGAAAGTCTCCCCAGGCATCTCAGGGCTTCTCCAGCACCAGGCCACTCTTACCACCGAGGAGCCACAGAGTGGCAGCGAGATGTCACAGGAACGTCTCAGTGGGAAAAGTCATCACCATTGCAGTGAATCTGAAAAAGCTGCCAGCCACGTCAGGGTGTCTGCTCTGGAGAAGTGAATTATGAGTGTAACAAATGTGGGAAAGTTTGCAGACGTCTCTTTAACTTCAATCGACGTGGGAGAGTTCATACTGGAGTAAAGCCATATCAGTGTAGTGATCGTGGCAAGTCCTTCAGCAAAGCTCTAAGCGCATGGACCACCAGAGAAGTCACACTGGAGAAAGGCCTCAAGAGTACAGTAAATGTTTTAGCTGCAAACCTAGCCATGTTAGACACCTGAGAGTTCACACTGGAGAAAAGCCTTAAATGTGCAAGGAATGTTTTGTCTTTCTCACTCAACAACACTGAAGGAGACTCAGACCCATCTACCTGAATATAAATCCCTTTTATCAGGACAGACACTGTGCTAGATTCCTCTTAAGCTTTAAGGAGTTGCATGGCACTTGCTAATGTGCCGAGGCCTTCTCCCTGATTGCTGTCACTGTATTTGTGGCTAAAGTGACCCCCTGGCTCACCTGACTAGTGTGTATCCGTCACAACCCCTGTGTGCTCAGGGAAAATGAATTCTGTGTTCTCACTTCTGCTTGAGGAAATTATGAATACTCCGAGCTCTTGGCAGGATCTTCATTCCTTTCTCTCTGGCTAGGAAATGTAGCTGACCCAGGGTTCATCCACAGCACCCATCCTCAGCTAAGAGCTACCTCTTTCAGGGACATTGTGGTTCTCACATTATGCTGTGATGAATTTTTTCAGGTTCTAATTCACCATCCTGCAAACTGCTTGCTGTACACTGCTCTGGTTTATGATGATTTGTAAAGATGTTTTCGCTTTTGTACCTTAAAAAAAAAAAAGGAATTCAAATGCTGCCCTTTCTGGTGTTGCTCAGTGATTAGCAGGGGTCCTCAAACTACGGCCCACGGGCCACATGCGGCCCGCTGAGGACATTTATTCAGCCTGCAAGGTATTTTTGCTGCTGCTACCTGTCCTGCTTAGCAGCCGACTCGTCCTGGGCCCGCAGTGCGCATGTGTGGAATGTGTGCCGCACTCTCCGATTCCCCTCCTTCTCTCTGAGGGACAGTGAACTGGCCCCCTGTTTAAAAAGTTTGAGGACCCCTGGGTTAGAGCATTGACCTGCAGACCAAAGAGTCCCAGGTTTGATTCCCTGTCAAGGGCACATACCTGGGTTGCAGGATGGATCTCCAGCCCTGGTTAGGGCATGTGCAGGAGGCAACCAATCAATGTGTCTCTCTCACATCAATGTTTCTCTTTTTCTCTCTCCACACACACTGTCTAAAAATCAATGGAAAAAAATATCCTCAGGTGAGGATTAATAACAACAAAAAAGAATTCAAATGCAATCAGAGGCTGTAGTGTTGGCTCCCCTGAGAAATTCCCAGCATCCCTTAGGGAATTGATGTAAGGTCTTGCAGGGTCAACCCACCCCTGCATCCCCTGCAGCTCTTGCTCTTCAATTTTGTCATCAATCAATCAATCAATCAATGAAGGTGTAGTAGCAGGATGGGCTCAGAATCATGAAGCCTTGGGCAGGTCAGATGTCCATCTGAGCCTCAGTTTCCCTGTCAGTGAGATGAGGGGGTTGGACAAGATAAACTCAAACCCAGCTCTAACATCGTTCATAGTTATGTCTTTATTATGTTTAGACACTTGGGGTAATAAAAACAAAGAAAGGATTCTGTCCTTAACCTCACAACTTCTTTGAGAATTTAAATTTTAAAAAATCAATAATGCTGTCCTCAAGGTGAAATCTGAAGTAGAGAAGAACTGGCAGAGTGGTCTACAGGCTCCTTCCTGCCCGGTAATCTCTAGAAGGAGAGAGGCTGTGTCTCAAGGAGACACTCAGCAGCCATCTCCCAAGGTCTCAAGCCTGAACGTTTTTCCCCAGGAGATTGTGGGCATCAGAGGAGTTTCCCAGGTGCCCCCGCCATTCCAAGCTGGCGTAGCCAAGCGTGGAACAACCAAGCCCCAGGTGAGCAGGTGTGAAAACTCAGGATGAAGAGGGGAGAAGAGGACAGGGACAGCACAGGCGCTGGTGAGGGACTCCTTTCTGCAACCTGTTCACTATTTCTTCCATTTGCAAGAGTTTGCACATTTCAAAGTGGCTTCTGGCAAGAGAGAAAAATATCTCCCCAGAGTCAGAGGGTGCCTTCAGGCTGGAGTGGGGGGAGGGGCGTCTGGGAAAGGGCTGGCACTGGGGAAGACAGGCGTGGGAGGGCTCTTCCATCAGCTGGGGATTGAGGGTATGGGACAAATGAGGAGGCCAGGCAGGTGGCTGGGTCTGGAGGGTCCATCAAGGTTCAGGATCAGGGACAAGCAACAGGTCAGATATTAAGACCCCTGCAACCAGAACAGAGTGCTATCCGACTTGCAAAATCTCTTCCTCTTCTCGTCTGAGAACCACTAGGTAGCCCCTGACTCCCAACTCCATTAGAAACCATTCTAGAGACTCTCCTCTTCCCTACTCTCTGGAACTAATCAGTCACCAAATTCTGTTGATCCTACTTCCCCCAAACACCTTGGTGTCCCCCTTTGCACACTCACTTGCCTTTGTCCAGGACCCGTCATTTCACAACGAACTAACTCATTGCCTCTGCCCTCCCGGTGGTTCCCTGGACTTGGCCTCCAGCCCACTTGGTTCACCTGTAAAGTGAGATGACTTCTAAGCTCCCACCTAGAGCTGATGGTCATGACCAATGGTGTAAGGCAACTGTGCTCTGACCACATTGCTAGGTCTCAGGCCCTTTAAGGAGTCTAATGGAAGTCACAGACTCTCCCTATCAAAATGCACACACATACATGCGCTTGTGCACACACAGGCATAGCTCGCTTTATGTTGTGTTTTATACAAATTGAAGTCAAGACCCTCCACCAGCAAAAGGATTAGGACTTGCTTTATTGTGATACTCACTATATTACAGTGGTCTGGAAGATATGCCTGTAAATTCAAGGAGTTCACGATCTTACTGGGGCCCAAGTTCACAGACTTCAGGTTAAGAATCTTTATTTGAGCCCAGCCGGTGTTGCTCAGTGGTTGAGTGTCGACCTATGAACCAGGAGGTCATGGTTTGATTCCTGGTCAGGGCACATGGCCAGGTTGTGAGCTCAGCCCCCAGTAGAGGGCGTGCAGAAGGCAGCCAATTGATAATTCTCTCTCATCATTGATGTTTCTATCTCGCTCTCTTCCTCTCTGAAATCAATAAAAAAATATATATATTTAAAAACGAATCTCTGTTTGAATTTCTAGGGCCCCGAGGCTCAGAGAAAAGCCCAGATGGGGATCCTATTCTTTCCTTGTCCTCTGGACAGACTCCAGGGGCAACTGCTTCTTGGCCCTGAATGCCAGGTTGCAGCAAACTGCCCATCAGCTCAGAGCCTGGGGCTGGAGCCTGCCTGGGAGAAGCAGGGTTGTATCCACAAGAGCCACTAGACGTGGCCCTGCAGGGCGACTGAGCTTGTAGGAGGCCCAGCTGGGGCTGGAGAATGTAACCACGGGCCTCGGTCACATGCAGACCCAGTTAAAAGGCAGACGAATGGGTGGTCAGGTGTGAGGAAGTCAGCCAAGGCGCCGTGCAGCGAACAGAAGGCACTTGTTTGGTCTGTAAAGCACTTTCTGAATCCCTCCTGGCTAGCCTTTCTGAATGGAGAAGCCTCCCAAACGCGCTGCAGCCCCCGTTGCGAAAAGGCCCCTCTGTCTTTGCTCCCTGCAGAATGCACAGAAATCCAAGTGGGGTCGGAGTGCAGGGAGCGTGTGCAGAAGAAGAAAAGCGGCTGAATCAATGGGCTGGATTACAGACCCTGCCGCGGTGGGCAGATAACAGCGAAGTGCCAGTTGCTCAGACCCAATGTCCTTACCTTGCACTGTAAGAAAGTGCCAATCACAGGGGATTAAAACCAGCTGGGGTTACCCCCTCCCCCCAAAGGCCTGAGGCTGGGCTATCAGCCAAGAATGGGGCTGGGGATGTGGGGATGGTGGGATGGGCTGATGGTGGGTGAAGGTCCAGCCTGGAGGCCTGGGGGAGGGGAGGGCATTACAGGGATGCCCTTGGCAAGCAGAGGATGGAGGAGGCTGGGGCTGGGACCAGGCCAAGAAAAGGTTAGGACGGGATGCGATGGAGGCCACTACAAAAGCGAGGAGGAGGACAGTGGGAAAGAAGTGTAGGCTCAGGGTGGGGGCTGGATTATTCCTGGGGGCTGTGAGCAGAGTTGGCAGCCAGACTCGGAATCCTGCTAATCCAGAATTGTCTGTATCCTGGAGCCCAAGTCAAAGGCTGGAAGAATTCTTATAAGATCCACAAAGTCCCCCGAAGCCCCACACTTTCATTAGAACTCAGGTGCTTAGGAGCGCAAGGTTGCCCAGAACAGATCCGCCAGGAGGGCAGCCGCGTGGTCTCCAGAATTCTGCACCTGCCTTCCCACACACAAGATCTCACCTGACCCTCACAGCAAGCCCAGGAGGCGGGACTGTCACCACTGGGACCTCACAAGGGAGGACACCAAGGCTTGGGAAGAGTAGCTTTCCTAGAGTCACACAGCTGGTCAGGGGGGCCTCCATGAGCCCGTTTCCTTGTTTGTGAAACAGGTATGACAATAGCTGCCTCACAGAAATGGTCATGAGTGCTGGCACTTACTATGTGCCGGCTCTGTGCTAAGCACTTAATGTGTGTTATGTCGTGGATTTGTTTCAAGAATGCTGTAGGCTGGTGGTATCACCCCATTTTGCAGATATGGAAACTTGCTCAGAGAGGTGAGGAACTTGCCCAAGGTCACACCGTGTGCAAGTGGCCAAGCCAGGATTTGAACCTGGTGGGTGTGGCTTGGGGTCTTGTGAAAATCAAATGTGAAGGGTTTTGTAAAGAGAGGAAGAAGCCAGCATCTCCATCCCTCCCAGCTTAGCTAAGTGAGGCTAGAGAGAACTAGGTCTTCAGGAGGTGAACCGGGTGCCTATCTGGGTGGAACGGGGATGAGGGGTATATGTGTGCTGATGGCGGTGGTGGTGGTGGTGGTGTGTGTGTGTGTGTGCGGGGAGGGGATTGTGGCAGGTGCCTCTCTGTAATTCAGCCCCCCATCACTCCTATTCATGGCCTTTGGGGAAATCATCTACAAGAGGGGATTTTTCTGCTCCTCAGAGATCAAAGCCTGGTTGGGAGTGAGCCCCCTCACTGGATAATGAAGATGAATCCCAGCCAGGTCTGCCCAGAAAGAACGTTAACTAAATGAAGACGGCAGTTCAGTGACTGTGGAGTTTGTATCAGGGCCAAATTGAGCTCTCTTCCAGCATGTAGATGCAAAACTTGGGCTGATGCCCAAGAAAGGGGGAACAAACACACACACACACACACACACACACACACACACACACACACACACACACACACATTCTCCCATCCCCAGCTGCTGGCAGCCACCTCAGGGAGGGCTGGTCCCACACTGGCTCTGGGTGGGGGCCTCCTCCTGGCTCACTCCAGCTAGGCTCATTGACACTCCTGCTGGGCCCCTCATTCAGCTGAGAGGCAGGGAGGGAGGGAAGAGGAGAAGCTGGGTTGAAGACAGCTCAAATGGGAGGGGCTAGATGCAATAGGAGCCCTCTAGGTCTCCTGTCTTTAACCTGAGGACAAGGGTAGTATGGTAGTCAGCCTGGGTTCAAGTCTGCGTCTTACAAGCTTAAGTGACCTTGAAGTAAAATAAAAAAAATCTCCAAGTCTCAAATTCTTAACCTCTAAAGTGGGAATGATAATGAAACCTGACACCCAGATCCATGCTGGGCAGTGCAGTGTGACTAGTTAAGCGGATGGGTATCCTTTTGCCTCGGGCCTCTCAGAGCTTTCCCCTGTCCGTGACCCAGACTGGGCTTGCAGACCTAAACCTGTGCAAACTTCTGATGGCAGCACCTTCTTCCCAGGCTCCGGGATCAACCTCTCCACACCACACAATGATGGGAAATTCCTGGCCCATGGATTCCCAGAGATAACTAACAAAGACCCCAACACGGTAGTACATTACACTGAATACTTAGAAGGAGAAAACTTGTGGGGGGAACACAAGAGGGGAGGTGGGTGGGTGGGTGGGAGGGCACAGGAGAGGCCTGACCAGAACAAGCTTCCTCACCTTGGCTGCGCATTAGAATCACCTGGGGGAACTTATAAACGTCAATGTCAAGGATCAGCCCCCAATCTTGACTCAGATCTCTAGCCTGGGGTGTGGTCAGGGGATTTTTTCTTTTTCTCCTAAGCTCCCCAAGTGATGCTAATGGGCGGGCGGCCAGACAAGGTTTTTGAGCTTTAATGTGTGTGACAATCACCTAGGGATCTCGTTAGAATGCAGATTCTGATCAGGAGGTCTGGGTGGAGCCTGAGATCCAGTATTTCTAAAAGCTCTGGTGATGCTGACACTGCACGTCCAGGGACCACATTTAGAGTAGCCCTGCCCTGACAAAGGCACAGGTCTTTTCAATCTCTATTCTTTGCCAGTCCTAACAGGCTTCCGCACAGTGTATGCTCTCAGCAACCACTTGCGAAACTTTATGCGCCCGTAATTGAGGCAGCAATAGATTTGGAGCCTGATGGCCTGTATTTGAATCCTAGTTTCACTCTTCTAGATCTGTGGATAAGGGCAAGACTCTTATCAACCATGGCCCTCAGTATTTGCATCTGTAAAATAGGTATGCTGTTAGTGCCCCACAAACCTATAAGATGAGTGGGAAAATAAAATGACATCATGTATATGAAACATAAACTGATATTAGTATTCTTGTTCTTCTTTTACCTGCTGCTGAAGGGCACACATTCCACTCTCAATGACTTCTTAGTGCCTCTATTCTGGCTGATTATCTCTAGCAACCTTCATGCACCTGCACACCCCTCTACACACCTGAAATGAGTGTGCACTAGACCAGCGGTCGCCAACCAGTGGTCCGTGGACCACTCGTGGTCCGTGAGGTCCGAAAGGTTGGCGACTGCTGCACTAGACGTGCTAGCTATGCAGAGGCTTCTGAGCCACCCTATCCAGCTCCAAAGCCCTTGTCAGGCCAGAAAGCTCACTCAGAAACAAGCATGCTTCCAGATTTATAAACATACAAGACTCAGAGGACCTGGGTTCAAATCCAGACTCTGCCCCTTCCAGCCATGGCTGAGCCCATATTTGGGCTCCCAGCAACCCTCATAAACAACCAGCCTCCAAATCACCCCCTTCTGAGGCAGCCCTGGGCTGTGGTGCCTGCATACCGGTGTCTCTTCAAGCCGACCTGCCTGCAGACAGGCAGGAAGACAGGGCCGGTGGAACGCATGGCAACGCAAGGCCGCTCCTTCTTCTCCATCACTCTGAATCACAGCCATTGGCTGAGGCAATGAGTGCCACTCATTCTCCCCCATTCACAGTGGCAGAGCTCTAGCCTCTACCCCCCATCCCGTCACATCTGCTCTCAGTGGGCCGCAGCTTCAGCAGTGCCTCAGCACCATGGTTCAGATTATGCAGGTCTTGGGTGGGGTTGGAGAATCAGGGCTGAGAACCGCTGCCCTCCATACTGTCCTTTCCCCGTGCAGATGCCCACTAGGAAGCACTGGGTTTAGAATCAGAAACCCCGGGTTCAAGTTCTGGCTCTGCACCTTAAGCTGTGATCTAAAGGTCACTCAACAGAGCTGGGACTCAATGTTCTCATCTGCACACTGGGGATGGTGAAACCAATCATCCTGGAGGAATATTCAGGGTCAATAAAGATCAAGACTGAGGAAACATGGATGTACCATGCAAGGACAAGGTGCTCTGAGCGCTGTGGCGCTAGGACACACAGCAGCATCCTCCTGGAGTCCCTGTCACAAAACTGCCCCAGGCCCACCATCCAGAGCCACCAAGGTCCTTCCAAGGGTCCCTGGCCTGACAGTGCAGGCTCCCCCTGCTGGCTGCACCTCACCTTTGCAGCTCACTCTCTTCCCACCCTCCATCCCAGTTCCCAGTACACACCCTACGCTTTCCCACCCCCATGTCTTTGCTCAAGTTGTAACCTCTGCATGGGTTGCTCTTCCTCCTTTCTCAGGTTCGAAGTTCAGTCCTTCCAGAGCCTTCTCAATGGCATCTTCTCCAGGAAGATGTCTCTTACTGTGCCCAGTCTCTTCTTCCTACTAGCCATCCTATATAATAAAAGGCTAATATGCAAATCGACCAAATGGTGGAACGACTGGTCACTATGATGCACACTGACCACCAGGGGGCAGACGCTCCACACAGGAGCTGCCCCCTGGTGGTCAGTGTGCTCCCACAGGGGGAGCGCTGCTCAGCCAGAAGCCAGGCTCACAGCTGGCGAGCACAGCGGTGGTGGCGTGAGCCTCTCCCGCCTCTGCGGCAGGCAGACATCCCCTGAAGGTCCTGGACTGTGAGAGGGCGCAGGATGGGCTGAGGGACCCCCCCTCCAGTGCACGAATATCGTGCACCAGGCCTCTAGTTTATGTATAAGCATGTATGGACTATGAGCTTCCTGAGGACAGGGAGTTTGTCATATAGCCCCTGCAGCATCTAGCACAGATGCTGGCACATAGCAAGTATACAATAAGAGCCTTTTGTATCACAGAAAATGTGTACCCTGGCTAGAAAGCCAATAAATGCAAATTAATGCAACATAAAGGTCCTATTTTATACTTCCCAAATTAGCAATTTAGGGGGGAAAATGATAACATGCACCACTGGCAATGTTATGTTGAAATTGGTACACATATCACTGATAATGTTGAAAATTGGAATGATCATTTTGGAAAGCAATATGGTAATATATAATCAAGGGTTATAAAAATGCTCATTCACTTTGACCCAGTTATCCCACTCTTAATGCTGCAGCCAAAGGAAATCATTCAAGAGAATAACAAGTGTTACATATACATGAAGATATTCATTGCAACATTATCTATAATAGCCCCAAACGGAAAACAACCTAAATGTTCAACAATAGGGGAACTGTTAAGTAAATTATGGTATATAAACTCAACAAACTATTCCTCAGCCATTTAAAATATTTATGAAAACTATGTAACATGGAAAATGCTTATGGTAAAATGTGAAATAAAAAACACAGAATGTAAAATTATATACACATTATAACTACGTAATAAAAATGTAGGCATGCTGACAAGGATCAGAAGGGACTAGGCAAAATGAAATTAATTATTGTGTTAAGGTGGTAGGACTGGAGGTAATTTATTTTTATTTTTAAAAACATTTCCTAAAAGATTGTTATAATGCCATTTTCACAATGCAAAAGTTATGTAGCCAAATAATAAATGTTCGTCAAAAGAATGCAAGAAGAGGGAGATGAGAGTGAGTGGTGCTGGGTGGGGGGCAGTTCTGGATCCGCTTCGTCTCTATTCCAGAGTACCTTGGGCCAGATTCCCTGTGGTCTGAATAAACAGTGGGATTCTGGATGGGGCTGAGCCTTAGAAAAGCCTGGCCATGAGAACACAGAATTACCCAGCTTTTTTGGATGCTCCTGAATGATTTGGGGTGCCTTTTGGGGAAAGGTTAGGTTTTCTCAGAGTCTCCCAGAATCCCTTGCTGCCCTACACGTACCTCTGGGGGCTGGGCCAGGGAAGGGTTCAGAGGATGTTCAAGCTCAAGGGGCTGATGGTGCGTGTGGTCTTCTTGCCAGGGCATCGCCCACAGGAGACAGACTGAGCCTGATGAAGAAGGAGAAGCCTTTCTCTCCACACTCACCTCTCCTTACCTCCGAGCTTTGAGAGACTACATCCCAGGTGACTGAGACAGTTCCAGTTTCACCTGCTGTCCTGGCATAATTATTAATAGCTCCTTTTAGTCTCCAAAGTGTCCCAGTGGAGACATGGTCACATTACCCAAACTGCACCAGGGCAGGAAAATAGGGGAGGTTGGATGTGTCTATCTCCTGGGAAGCTCAGACCCAGAGATGTCAAGACAGGTTTTAGGTGGGCCCAGTTCCTTGCTTCATACCTTCCGTGAGTTGTCTCTGTCCTAGGCACCTCAGGGGGGGACCCGCCTTCATTCTCCCCTCCCGGAGCATCCTCTGTCTGCATCTCTCCACCAACATTAACACCCTCCTGCTTCCAAGGGCTGTGTCTCCCTCTCCTGCCTTCCTCTCGGCTGAGCGGTCCCTGTCCCTCCTCTGAACCCCTTCCTCCAACTAAGAGACTTTCCGTTTTAATCAGGTTTTCTTTCCTGTATCACCAGTACCAGCTCATCCTCTGCTGAGCCAGTTGAATTCCTTTCTCTATTCCTGAAGACATTTTTCATCCATCCTTTCTCCAACCAATGTTATCTCGGCGCTAAACGGGATCATAATTCTGCCCAATGTCATGGGAAGTCTCAGCAATCTATTGCTTCTGGCAGTGACAAAGTCCTTCAGGCTCAGATACCTGAGCGCATTCTCACCGATAGATTTAGGTACTACTTATCACATACCCAAGCCACATGTCTGCGATACGCCACATGTCAGACCACACATCCATGACACACTCACACATTACACACACACACACACACACACACACACCTCAGTGAAGGCTTTGGGGGTCCTGCCGTGCCAAGATCCTGCTCAGGCAAAAATGCTCAATTCTTGCCACAGAGGCCACATGCCCCGCCA
The DNA here is from genome assembly GCF_027574615.1 of Eptesicus fuscus. Taxonomy (NCBI): domain Eukaryota; kingdom Metazoa; phylum Chordata; class Mammalia; order Chiroptera; family Vespertilionidae; genus Eptesicus; species Eptesicus fuscus. The sequence continues at coordinate 44,530,254 of NC_072477.1, read as the reverse complement.
ACCTGCACAAGAACTCAGCGCGGAGGAGCGTTCATTACTGCTAATGAGCATTAAGGGCCTAATTAATTCCCAGGCTGGGTTTGAGGGCCTGACCCAGGACCTGATTTCCATTCTGAGAGAAATGGAGAGCTGGAGGGCTCACGTGCCGGGTCAGGAGGGCTTGGGGCCCACTTGCATTCGCCCATCCTGTCCCCAAACCCAAACCTCGGGGATGATCAGCCTGAAGGAACAGCAGACTTCGTCCAAATGGAGGAGCTGGGTCCCTTTTCTGCCCGCCTTTCTGAAGCACCGAGACCAAGCCCTCAAAGCTGGAATGTCCTGCGAGCATCATTTGGTGGGTTCCATGCTCTACCCGAGTAAAGGTCCCTTCACTTCATGGAGAAGAGCCCCTTCTTGGCACCGATTCACATCTGATACTCCCCAGGGCATGTCCCCATGTGTGCACAGGCAGGGCCTGCCACGCCCAGGCTGGGTGCCCTCCCTCAGATACAGCAGAGGACGCGAGGCCTGGGCGCAGGGTTATAGCATTCACAAGACTCTCTTGGCAAACCTGCTTTCTGACCACCACACTCTCCTCCCCCTCAACCCAGCACCCTCACCCCCCCGCCCGCCAGGTCAGACATGGTGTGAAGGATGAGAACCGGGCCCCTCCAAGAGAAGGGCTGTCACCACTTCAGCAGTTCCCTGGGGGGTGGAGAGACCATCCACATGCAAACCATGGAAAGACGGTGAGGAAAGCGGGGCAGAGAAACTGAGCTTTGGCACAAAGCCAACCCGGATTCAAATCCACCTTCTGCCAACCATTGAGCATGTGACTTTGGGCAACTGCTTATCTTCTCTGGGCCTCAGTTTCCAGATGTGTAAAATGGGGTCACATGATATTCCTCATGGGATTGTTGTTGTGCAGTTTAAATGAACTGATGTGCATAGAGTGTGTAATGGGGTGCCTGACACGGAGTAAGAGCTTATTAAGCAGTGGTACGGAGTTATTGTATAATTAGTATATTATTATTATTGCTATTATTATAACTATTATTATTATTTCTACTGCTGCTGCTTCCTCTCCTGCCACGCTGATATTCCTGTGGTGGAGGTTAAACTCCTCAGGATGGCACTGAACACCCTCTCCCTGCATACTGCACCGTTAGCTCCCAACACAACTGTTTCCCTCCATCGAACCGGGCTGGTCTCCCACGCTCACTCCCACTTCCCAGCCTTTGCTCACAAGGCCCGCTGGCCGGGAGGCCCCTCCTCCCGTGTCCAGTCAAATTTGGCTGCTCCCTCACAGCCAAAGCTCTTGCCCAACTTCCACCATGAACCACCCCTCTCATCACACACATTGAGGTCCTTCTATGTGCATTTCTATGGCGTTTGTTATTATGAAATATTTTAAATAAACAAAAAGTAACGAAACAAACACCCATATGCCTCCTCCTGCTTAGCTTGCAAAAGAAAAGACAAATCACAGATGCAACTGAAAGCTCCCAGTTCCCTCCAGACTGCGAATCACTTTTTCCTCCCAGAGTAACCAGCCTCCGAATGTGAAGTTTATCTCTGTCAGGAGTGTCTGTAGGTTTTACTACACCTCTATCCCTATCAATATAGGTTTGTAGTTTTGCGTGTTTTTAAGCTTGACACACAGGCATGGCATCTGTAGCAGGCTCCCTTGTTCTCTGTGCCGCATGCCCACGTGGGGCACTCTGCCAGCCTTAGCGATATTGAGAAAGGAGAACAAAGTTGGAGGTATCACACTACCTGATACCAAACTATATTACAAGGCCATGTAAAACAGCATGGTACTGGCATAAAAGCAGACATGTAGATCAATGGAACAGAATAGACCGCCCAGAAATAAACCCACATCTATAAGGGTCAATTAATATTTGACAAAGGAGGCAAAAACATACAATGGGGTAAAGATAGTCTATTTAATGAATGGTGCTGGGAAAATTGGACAGATATGTGCAAAAAAGTGAAACTAGACCACTTTCTTACACCATTTACAAGGATAAATTCAAAATGGATTCAAGACTTAAATGTAAGACTTGGAACCATAAAACTCCTAGAAGAAAACACAGGCAGTAAAATATCTGGCATTTTTCTTAACTAGATTGTTTTCTCCTATATTTCCTTAGGCAAGGGAAACAAAAGAAAAAATAAACAAATGGGACTACCTCAAACTAAAAAGTTGAAAGGAAACCATCAACAAAATGAAAAGACAAACTATTAAATGGGAGAACATACTCACCAATGATATATCTGATAAGGGGTTAATCTCCAAAATTTATAAAGGACTCATACTACTCAATAACAAACAATCCAATTAAAAATGAGCAGAGGACCTGAATAGGCACTTCTCCAAAGAGGACAGACAGATGACCAATAGACATAGGAAAAGATGCTCAACATCACAAATCATTGGATTAATCCCCCTTTATCTGGCTTTCCCTTCCCTGTGCCCGCCCCCTACTCCCTCCTGGCAAAGCTCCCAAAGCAACTCCCTGTATGCAGGCCTGCTTTTGGGGAACCCAAGCTAAGAGAGGATAGTCAGCTCTCTGTATCTGTAGGTTTCAGATTCAACCAACAGTGGAGTAAAAATAATTTGTCAGGAGGGAGCAAAATTTGAATTTGTCATGCACCAAGCACAATGATGAATCCACACAAATAATGAAATGTGTAGGGATATCTATACTAATAAAAGCATAATATGCTAATTAGACCAGACGTCCTTCTGGACATCCTTTGGATGACCTTCTGGACGAAGTTGCGGTGGCGGGGCTGAGGCAGAGGCGGCTGCTGTGGCGGGCGGGGGAGGAGGCAGCTGAGGCAGAGGTGGCTGTGGGGGGCTGAGCCCCTTGCACGAATTTTGTGCATTGGGCCCCTAGTGCAAATATAAGTTATATGCAACTACTACGTGGTTTTATATAAGGAACTTGAGCAGCCACAGATTTTGATATCTGCAGGGTCCTGGAACCAATCCCCCGTGGATAGTGAGGAACTACTGCTTTTGCTCTCAACATGCGTCTAGAGAACTGCCTGTGTTTTTACATACAGCTCTATTTCATTCATTTTCACAGCTGCACAGCATTCCACAGAATGAACAGGTCTGAATATATAGCCTCTCTCTGGCCGATGGACACTTCTGTGGCCTGCAGTGTTTCTCTGTGACCACCAGGGCTGCATTGTGCCTCACGGCCCACGTTTCCTGACAACCCTCGAGGTTTCTGTCAGACTCTCTGACCCTCAGTCACATTCTGCCTCGCACTTCAATTCAACTCTGGAGTCTGCATCTCCCTACCTAAAGGCAACCCCAAAAGGCTGAGAAAGGAAGGGAGGAAAGGAAACGCATTCCCCAATAAACTCAGGGAGGAGCTGGCGGACTTCAATACAAGCTGGATCCAGCTTGGTACCCAGTTTGATATTGCCATCTGCTCTTAAAATGACCACTCATTCATTCATACTGAGGCCCGGTGCACAAAATTTGTGCACTCGGGGGCGGGGGGGGGGGGAGTGTCCTTCAGCCCGGCCTGTGCCCTCTCGCAGTCCAGGAGCCCTTGGGGGATGTCCATTGATGGCACAGGGAACGGGCCCAAGCCATCAGTGGGACATCCTTAGCACTGCCGTGGAGGCGGGAGAGGCTCCTTGCCACCGCCACGGTACTCGCCAGCTGTGCATTGAGCGTCTGCCCCCTGGTAGTCAGTGCACATCATAGTGACTGATCGTTCTGCCGTTTGGTTGATTTGCATATTTGCCTTTTATGCCTGTGGGATTGGGCCGAAACTGGCTCTCTGACATCCCCTGAGAGGTCCCGGATTGTGAGAGGGTGCAGGCCAGGCCGAGGGACCCCACGGGTGCATGATTGGGGCCAGGGAGGAACGTGTGAAGTTGGACAGGCATGGAAGGACTGCAGGAGGGCTCCAGGGCATGTCCGCCCCATCTCGCTCAGTCCAGATCAGCAGGACCCCAGCAACAAGCTAACCTACCGGTCGGAGTGTCTTCCCCTTGGTGGTCAGTGCATGTCATAGTGATTGGTCGACCAGTCGACTATCTGCCCCCTGGTGGTCAGTGCACATCATAGAGAGCGGTTGAGCGGCCTTAGCATATCATTAGCATATTACACTTTGGTTGAACAGATGACGGGACGACTGGACACTTAGCATATTAGGCTTTTATTCTATAGGATAGTCTTTCTGTGCCAGGCTCATTGAATGAGATAAGAGGCCTCCACCAACTTCCCCTCCACTTTTCTCTCTCTAACTTCTCCCTACATTCCATCCTTCTCACTTACTCTTCTCCCTCTTTCTTTCTTTCCTGCCTCCCCAGGGATCCCCCCTCCCCCCAGGCCCTGGGACCATCCTGTGGTAGTATAGAGGCAAAGGCTGCCTGAGCCCCTCCCTGGCCAGCACAGGTGGGCCCGCCAGCACCACCAGCAATAACCTGAGCTATTTCTTGGAACAACATGCTGGTAATGCTGTTCACGGCCTGTTAACCTGTGTGCCGATGGCCCGCCGGCGGCAATTCCCAAGTTCCTGCCTGAGTGACTCTGCTGGGTGGGTGAGCAAGACTCAGTCCCAGTAGCATCCAGCTCTCCAATCAAAACCCACCACGTGTTCTGTCCGGGAAGGCTTTCCTGACTCTCCCAGACACCAAATCCTGTAGCATTTAGCATTTATACCTAATACTCACACCAAGTCAGTGACTCCATAAGCATTTATGGAGCACCTACTATAACCAGGAAATGAATGAACTCAGTACCTGACAAAATGAGCCTGCCAGTTTTCACACCTGAGCTTGGTGGCTGGCTTCAGGCAGGTGACTTAACCTCTCCACGCCTCCGTTTCCTCAGGGACAGTCCCTACCTCAGAGTTGTTGTGAGGACAAAATGAGTTCTCCTGTGTGAGTACCTAGATCCGGGCCTGACACAGACTCAGTGCTCCTTGAGGGTTAGCTCTTGTAGCCTGGAATCCTCCCAGGGCCATGACGGAGTGGGGGAGGGGAGGGGAGGAGGGAGGCTCTCACATGCAGGAAAGAGATCCTTCCTTAGAACAGTGGCTAAAGGCCCGGTTCCTCGCAGGCCTCTCCCATCATGCTGGGAGCCCTGAAGGCAGGGACTGAGATTCCCCATGAGACTAGTTTTCCCTGAGGTGGGAAAAGCAGGCAGATGCAGGGGCTCCAGGGGGAGAAACAAGGTCCTCAGCAGCCTGACTGCTGCCCCAGGGTCTGGCCCAGGGCTCCCTCCCGGGGGTCAGTGCTTCCCTGGGGGGCAGGTATCAGGAACATGGACAGGAGGCGCCCTCCACCTGACACCCCTTGGCCACACCAGACCTGGAAGTTTAAGCGATTAATAGGCTGCAACATTAAAAAAAAATTCTTTTATTATCAGCTAATGGCAGTACTTACCAAAGCAGTTTTATGTGTAATAAAACTTCTTTATTATCTTAGTCTTGGCTAAGAGAGGCAGAGAAAGAGACAAGCCCAGAACCAGGGAGAGAGAGAAAGGAGTAATTAACGAGATTAATAATGAAAACTTCCTAAGAGAGTTCGGGATGATAAATTGAGGCACACACCTGGTTTCTCCTCAAAATGGGGGTGACGGGGAGAGGTGGAACGTCTGAGCCCACGTTTGGGGGAACGTCTAAACTCTGGTGTGGAGAAAAGAGCAGGGCCCAGGGGAAGGCTGGATTCTTTTCCTGGTTTTGCTATTTGACCATGGGTATGTCACTTCCTGGCTCTGAGTCTCAGTTTTCTCCTCTATAAAATGGGGAGATGTTAAAGGGGCCGATTACCCAAAGTCCCTTCTGTAGCTAACTAAGGCTGTGCATCTTTGTATTAAAATTCATTTTTTATTCTTTCCTCTTCTTTCACACTGGGGACAAGATTAGAGTTTGTTTGACACTTTTATTTAACCAAGCTCTTTCACGCACAGCCTGTCAGAACATGGGAGATGTGCCAGGAGAACACTGTTGTCTCCATTTTACAGAGAGGACTGAGGACCAGGTGAGCTAGGTCACCACTGCTTCAGTTACGACTCCGAAGAGTTCAAGGTCATACCTACTATGGAGTAGATACCAGGCTGAACCAAGGCTCTGCTCCGAGGTTCTGCCTCCAAACCTATGTTCTTCCCACCATATGAGGCAGTTTCTCAGAGCAGATGATGGGGGATCGAGCCAAGTTCACTAATCCCGTCACCTGGGTCTCACTGGCACCTGTGCTGAGCAGCTCCTGGATCCAAAAAAGGAGGGAAAAAATAGAAACGGGAGTAGCAAGGAAGTCTTCGTTTAACCCTTCAGCACCGAGGGGCTTCACAGCTCATTCTGCACATACTCCTGCTGGTGCCGGCAGTCTAGGGCAGTGGTCGGCAAACGGCGGCTCACGAGCCACATGCGGCTCTTTGGCCCCTTGAGTGTTCTAACGCCACTTCTTCAAAATAGACTCGCCCAGGCCGAAAACCGACTTCTGCGCATGGGCCACCAAGTTTCAATCGCACTGTACGTGCGCGCCCGCACGTGGTATTTTGTGGAAGAGCCACACTCAAGGGGCCAAAGAGCCGCATGTGGCTCGCGAGCCGCGGTTAGCCGACCACTGGTCTAGGGCATGGTTCTCAGAGTGTGGTCCCCAGGCAGCGTGGGTCTCTCCTTGGAGCTAATTGGAAATGCAGAGTCTCAGGTCCTGCCCCAGACCTACTGAGTCAAAAATGAATGATAAACGGCTCTATTTTATACGAGGCAGTGAGGAGGCTACCTGCATGATACAATGTGAGGAATGGATTTTAGGAATGGATTTCACTCATTACGCCGCTGGAAAACATCCGCCCGGGGCAGATGTGAGGAGAGGTAGAAGAGGGAGAGGAGCTTTCATTCCAGGGCGGAGGCCAGCAGGAGAAATGTCCCGGAGTGAGACTGCAGTGGCACACCCGCTCCGAGAGGTGGGGGAGGTGCTTTGCTCAGAGCAGGTGTGGATGGCCACAGGGAAGGGAAGGGGATGCAGCGAGTTCAACAGATTCTGTAAGCCACCCAACTCCACCCGTGAGCCACTCTCCTGACCAGGGAAAGGGGGAAGAGGATGGACATGCGTTGTGGCTTTCTGATGTGCTAAGCACTGAGCTAGACATTTCATTTCGTTCTCACAAACGAAAGGCAGGTGACAATATCCCCATTTTACGGATGGGGAAAAGCGCCCGGTGGGCTTGCATACGCTGCCCAAGTGGTTGCGTAGGGTTTAAGTTAACACCCAGGTGTCCATGATTTCAAAAGCCCCATCCTGCCCTCTCTGGTGGATTTCAGTGCCTAGGATGCCAGCTCTGCCCCACAGCCTGGTGCCTGCAGAGAGGGCGCAGCCGAGCCATCTGGCCGAGGGTTCGGAGCTGCGTCAGGTGGACACGAGGTGAGAGCCAGCTCTCGCCAATCTCCGCGTCTTCGCAGACCCTCCCAAGTTCCCGTGAAGGTGTTGGGGCGGCTGGTCTCTTTTTTTTTTTTTTTTTAAATATATATTTTATTGATTTTTTACAGAGAGGGAGGGAGAGGGATAGAGAGCTAGAAACATCGATGAGAGAGAATCATCGACCAGCTGCCTCCTGCACACCCCCTACCAGGGATGTGCCCGCAGCCAAGGTACATGCCCTTGACCGGAATCGAACCTGGGACCTTTCAGTCCGCAGGCCGACGCTCTATCCACTGAGCCAAACCAGTTTCGGCTGCTGGTCTCTTCATGTTCACTAAGGCTTAGCAGAGGATAATGCCAAATGTGCGATCCGAGGGCTTAGACAAATGTAACCCAGCCGAAACAGTTCCTAGTGCCAGGCAGAAAGTGGTTAAATACCAACATGACTGGCTTAGCAATTCAGGGAGGGGAGCGATGAGTGGGACCAGGAGCCGTCTGGGGGGTGTTGGCTGCAGAAAGTTTGGCACTTCAGACTGGCTCTCCATCAGGCCTCTAACACAATTCCAGATGTTTCACTGATGCTTCCCCGACCTCTTTCCCAGACCGTAATTATCTTTTAATGGCACACATTAATGCAAATTGGGTACATCGGGAAGCACGTTGCACAGCGAACATGCACTCAGTCCTCCAGGCAGCGCCCCCTCCAAGCACTGCAAGGTGAGGCAGGTGCTCTTCGGTGGTGGCGGGGGGTCTAGGCTGAGGGCTGGTTAGGTGGGCACAGAGGTGGCAGCTCCAAATGGAGAGTATGAAGCTGGTAGACGGAGAGGGAAGTTGAGGGCATCCCAGAGCATCTTACTCATCTCTCGTTTGGAGCACTCACACCACTGCTATAATACCACTTCCATGCCTCAACACTCTTCAGACTGAAGCTCCAGGGAGCGAGGAAACAGGAACAGCAGGCAAGGTGGGCGAGCTGTGCACTGCTCCAGGTGCCTGGCCAAGAGGGAAAGGAGCTGAAATCCAGTCTGCCTTCAACTTGTCATTGAGGCTGTCTCTCCTCAGAGGAAGGGCCGCCTTTTTGCAGTTTCACAAAGGGTCCATTTAGGCTGGCGGTGTCCCTGCTTGATCCTGTGCTTATTTGTTCCTCACTGTATCCCTGTCGCCCAGCAAATACTGGACACGTTTTAGCACCTCCGTGTATGTTTGTTGCTTCAGTAACAGCATGAAAATTAGCAAAAATCCAAGAATGACTTTATGGAAGGAAGAACAACTCTGAGATGGGCAGGTCTGTTATTCCATTTCACAAGTAAGAAGCCAGCTTTCCGAAAATTGGGGCAGGAACTGCAGCTGATAGTTACCTTGAGTATTTTCCTACTTTTCCAGTCCCCCCTCTCTAAACTCAACAGCTCTAAGCACACAACAGAGTCTTGGTAAATCAATCAACTGGGATAGAGATAAACCTTGTCTGTTAAGACACACCGTGAGCTGGGTGGGTGAACAAGCACATACTATTGAGAAGAAGACACAAGCTCCCTACCTCAGGCTCCCTACCGAGCAGGATGATAGCTTCTCTGGACCTCAGTCTTCTTGTCTGTAAAGTGGGAATTCCCACAATGCCTATCTCCTAGGGTTTCTGTGAGAGCAAATGAAATGTGTGTGTGAGAGAAAGAATTTTGTAACTTCTGAAGTACTACAAATAATAGTTCCCATGGGTGGAGGGCAGTTTTGTGTCACATGGTAGACTAAGTGCTTGTGACTATGGTCTGTGGGCCAAGCATGGCTCACCACCTGCTTTTATAAATAAAGTTTTATTGAACCATAGCCATGTCATTCATCTGTATACTGTCTGTGGCTGCTTTTGCTCTACAATGGCAGAGTTGAGTATTTGTGGCCAAAACCTATGTGGCTCACAAAGCCTAAAATATTTACTATCTGGCCCTTTGTAGAAAAAGTTTGCCAACCCCTGTATTAACACCTTTAAGCCTTCTAACGACCTAAGTTATTAAGTACTAATATTATCACCTCCATTTTACAGATGAGAAAACTGAAACACAGAGCAGTTAATTAACTTGCCCAGGGTCACACAGCAGGGAAATGGCAGAGTTGGGATTCAAACCAGTGTGGGCAGGGGCCTGGTTTAAATACGAACAAGCTCTACGTCAGAGTTGGCAAGGCCATGCTCCCTCTGAAACCTGAAAGGGATCCTTCCTCACCGTTTCCTGGCTTCCACGGCAGCCTTTGGTGTTGCTTGGTTAGTAGCTACAGCGGTTCAAGCTCTACCCTCATCGTCACATGGCATCCTCCCTGTCTTTGTCGTCACATGGCCATTTTCTTATAAGGACACTAGTCCAGCTGGATTAGGGGCCCAACCCACTCCAGTAGGGCCTAATCCTAATTTAAGTAATTACACATGCAATGACTATTTCCAAGGAAGGTTGTATTCTGAAGCACTGGGGGTTAGGACTTCAACCTCTCTCTCTCTCTCTCTCTCTTTTTTGGAGGGGAACACAATTCAGCCCATAATAAGGAATGTCTCAAAACTCTGAGGGGGCTGTCCCAACTCTTCCCTGAGTCAGGGAGCAAGCCAGAGACAGTGAACAGAGGCCTTCAGGCAACCAGGGTGGGGTGAATTCATGGCGATTTCCAATGCAAATGTCCTCTTCCAGAACTTGTCTTGTTCCCACAGACTGAGAGCTGCTTGAGGCCCGGGCTGGTTCTTATTCCCTCTGTCTCCACCCAGTAAGTGTTCAATAGCAGCTGGAAACCCAAAGATTAAATTGTCCCTGGTGTCTGTTGGAAAAGTGGCTAGGCTACAGGGCCACAGGGTTGACCGGCTCTGTGGCTCCTGTAGGGCTGAAATCAGATGCAAATAAACTAGGCACTGCCAGGCCACCCGGGAGGCTGGGGCCACCTGGGGTAGGAGGACCCTGCACTGGCCCCATCTGCTGTCCTGGCAGGGCGGCTGAGGGATGTCTGGGCAGAGGCATCCAGATGACACGCAGCCCAGTGGCCCTGTGCCCACATGTTTGCATAGCTAATGGAATTACGCTCATGGGATGTTGACACAAAAGCCATATTTGAGAAGGCCTTATCAGCCACCCCCAAAATCTCAGATTATTGCAACGGGAAGGTTCTCACACATACACACTCTAAGGAGCATTCCATCTAGAAGTGCTGGCTGCAGGGCTGGCCCTGCTGAGAAACAGAACTCTGTAGGAACTGACTTGGAGGCAGTAAGATACACCAGGCACCTACTCATGGTCCCACACAGGACTCAGACATTTATTCACTCAACAAACACATCCTGAGCAGTTTCTAATCAGCCAAACACTGGGGAATTTAAGGATGAAAAAGACCCTAATATCAGCCCCAGAGAGGGGAAGATATGCAGAAATAGGTAACCGTATGCTGAAATATTTACAGACAAACTAACATGATACTAGACACGGGGAAAGGAGGTGGGGATGGAAGATGACTGGCCAGCAGCTGAAACTTGTTGAAGCTGGGGGATGGTTACATGAGATTCATTATGCTATTCTTCTACTTTTGTATATATTTCAAATATTCCATAAGAAAAGGTTTAAGAAAAAGAAATTTAAAAGATGCAAGGGCCACTTGGTGCAGTGTGGATAGGGTGGAGAAAGAGTGTGTTGAGTGTTTCCTAGAAGAGGCAGTGATCTGGGTCTAATCTGAGAAAGGACAGGAGCCATCTATCCTTGGAGAACTTATACACAGCTCTGTTATAGCAAGATGATGCAGAAGAAAAATTGTTTCCAGCATCACCCAAACATGAGTTCAAATCCCACCCACAAGTAATATCTACCTTACAGAGTAATTGTTGGCATTAAAGGAAAGTAATAGATAAGAAGGAGCCTTGCACTAAATCAGTGATCATTTCATCCATCTTTCTACACATTGATACATTCATTTTTCATCTTCCATCCACTTTCCATCCACCCACTCATCCATCCGTTATCCATCCATCTTCATCCATTCATCATCCATCCATCTCCATCCAAACATCATCCATCCATCATCCATCTATCCATCCATCTACCCATCCATCTGTCCATCATCCATCCACCCATGCATCCATCCACCCACCCATGCATCCATCCACCCACCCATCATCCACCCATCATCCATCCATCCATCCATCCATCCATCCATTCATCATAACTCTACATTCTCTCTGTGCTGCACTCTACACTGTGAACTCCCTCGAGGCAGAAAGGATAGTGTACATCTTCATATCACTGATGCCACACACAGGGCCAGTGTTTCATCAAGTGTCCATGGAAAGTTCTGTTATGTCTGCATTCGGGGGCCACTTGTTTTTAGAGATTAAACTGTAAGATGAAGAGAATGGAGTGGTGGTGTATTAACTGGGAGACTTGTGTCCACATAATGTGGAACTGGAGTAAATTCTTAACAGCAGTACCATGCAGAGGGACTAGTCCAAATTATGAAGCCCAAACAGTACAAGATGAGAAAGCATGTTCATCAGGATAGTCTGAGTCATGATGCTATAACAAACAACTTCCAAGTCTAAGAGCATCAACACTACAAAGATTTATATTTTGCTCAAATTCTACTTGGGGTCTAGGCAGCTTTCCAGGGTGGTTGGCCTTCATGCAGTCAGCAATCCAGGAAGCTCCAATTGTGTGGCTCTAATTGCGTGGCTCCACCATCTCATTATGAGGCCTCCATGTCTACTGCAGGGGGCAGCACTTCACCCCCAACACCTTCTCCCTCTCCTGTCCGTGCCTGGAGTCCTGGGGCTCAGAACCCAGCAGGGCTTTTGTATTAGGGTCTTGTGCCATAGGACCCCAGGCCTGGCAGGAGGGAGTGGAGGAATGGGGAGCCTGTTGCTGTCTACTTGCCACTCAAGGCACGTTCCCAGGGGTCACCTTCCTATCCTATGCCCTGAAGCTCCCTCTGTATAAGCTTCCTCTGACTCAGAGCCCCTTGGCTGGGCATCTCTGCTTGACCATTTGCAGCAGGGATATTGATGCCCACCCAACATCCATGTGTTCTGCCATAGTCTCCAGTAGCCCGAGGGGCCATGAGACCTGCCTTGAGCAGTGGGCTGTGAGGGGAGGGCACCTGGGATTCTGGTGCATACTCTGGCTCTCTTGTTCTCTAACAACAGCAGTGCTTCATGTGGGCACAGTGCTTTACAGTTTGCAAAGTACTTTTCTCACCATGATCTCATTTGGGCCTTACTACAACCTTGTGCTAAAGGATTATCATGTCCTCGTTTTCCAGTTATGGCAACTGAGGCTCAGACAGGCGAAGTGATCTGCTACAGGTCACACGGCAACTAAGTAGCAGGGAACTGTCTCTCCACTCTCTTTTTTATCTTATGCTGGTTTTTGTCTCCCTCCAGCTTGTTTCCTATCCCTCCCACCTCTAGACACACATCCGCCATCCCAAATATCCCAGACTGTATCTGGAAGTTCCTAATCTCACAGAGGGGACCCCACCCGGGCTCAGGAAGTCCCACTTCCAGAGGTGGGCATCAGCCTCATGCATGGGTCTCACGGCGGGCTTGGCGGTCAGGCTTTCTCGAGAGCTCCGCTGAGTGGATTTGGGAGGACAGCGGACTCTTCAGCCGGGCATCGCTCAGCATCCTGCAGATGATCGGCAGCCGCTGGGAGCACAGGGCCTCCGCCAAGGGCCAAGGCTAATCCCAGGGGCTTTAGTCTGAGTGTTGGGGTCAGGGGGCTTCCTTGTTTACTTTGCTCTTAAGGGATTTGTTCACATATGCACACCATGCCCACTTCTAAAGAGAAAGCCTGGAGCAGCAGGGAAGAGGAACGCGCCTAGGCTGTTCCCTCTACCAGAAATACCTTTCCCTCGCCTCTGCCTGGTCAGCTCTGCCCAGAGCTCTCCTACATACAATCAGCCAGTTAACTCCATGCTCCATTCCCTACTGTCCATCACCTGTCAGGAATGGGGAAAAAAAAAACAACAAAACAAGGCAGGGAGGATCGTCTTCCCCAGGTCCTCTCTGCAGTGATGTGATAGCATCAGTGACTGACTAAATCAATACATGTGGATTTCAGGGCAGCACACGAAGCTCGTTTGACTCAGCAGATTCCAAAATGCTGGGTCCAAAGGGTATTGTGCTGACCTGACCCCTTCAGGAGAGGGACTGGGAGGCAGAGCCCTATCCGCACGGGAAGGATTCAGCAGGTCCTCTCCAAATGCTGCTGCTTAGAACAGGCATTCGAACAGCTGTTGTGCAGTTGTTCCTAACACGGCATAATGAAAAGAGTCTTCCATTTTCTCAGCAGACAGAACTGGGTTTGAATCCCAGCTCTGCACTTTATTGGCTATACGACCTTGAGTCAGTTACTACACATCTCTGAACTTCTGTTACTTCCACCATTTCCCTAGCCAGGCACGTTATTTATCTTCTCTGAGCCTGGTAAAGCTGCCTTTGGCCAGTAAAGCTGTTTGAAAAGACGAGAACAAAGGATCTGACAGCAGGTGGGAGACCCAGAGAGTCTGGGAGAGTCTGGGCAGAGCAGGTCTTGCAAAATGCCTGAGTTCAGGGCATCCTCCTGGACTCGGGCTCAGACGGCTCCTTGGCCGACAAGCTCTCCAGTGGGGCAGCAGTGGGGCCTGAAGTAGAAGGTGGCACGGGGCCCAGGAGGGAGGATTAAGTAATCACACAGGAGGAGTGTTTGTTCTCCTGCATGTCCATGGAGCAGCCTCAGAGGAGTGGGGATCAGGGGACCCCAGGGGAAGCTTCATGGCTCTAAGCTTCCAGATCCTGCCTGATATCACCAAGGGGGTGCCTTTCTCTGGGAGGTTCAAAGAAAAAGAGAGACAGCCATCTGTGTGGATTGTGACAAGGCAGAGATGGCTTCTCGCTACATCCAGGCTCTGCTGGGCGTAGCAGCCGTGGGACAGGGGCTGTCTACTTCTGAGCCCTCCCCAGCCCACCACACCTGCCTCCCCCTTCACTGTGGCCATCACAGGAGATGCTCCATGGAAACACTTGTGGGCTGGACCACTGATGCCCAGCACCTGGCCTATGCTGGCCGAGTGACTGTCCACCCTGCCCCCCCCCCCGGTGGGCAGCAAGCAGGGAGGGGAAGGCCTGGCCATCCCAGGGTCCCTGTGAGCAAGTGAGACCATTGGAGGCTAACTTGCCCTGCTCGTGGTATTGTAGGTTCCACTCGGCACCGGCGCTAACAGACAAAATCCTGATTGCTGTCACTAATGAAGCCTTGCGGGGGCTCTAGGCTGAGCACTCTACAGGCCTTACCCGCTTTGGACCTCAAAACAGCCCCGTGAGGAGTACGTTGTCATCATCCCCGTCGGTTACAGTTAGGGACACCAAGGCACTGTGACGCCCCTCAGCCCAGCTCTCTCTCCTCTCAGACGAGACCATGAGGGGTGTTTCTTGTAACAGGAAAGAAGGGCTACAGAAAAGAGCGGAGAGTTGGGCCGGTGGGGGCGTAATTTCAGGGGGAGGCAGCCACAGGGTCTGAACTGCATGTCCCACCCTCCGCAGGCTCGCCCCCGAAAAACAGGGGCATGAGCCAGAGTCACCCCTGCCTTTGGAGCTGGTAAGTGCTGACTCTACACAAGCGGTCACTTCCTAGGCTGGCCACAAATCACACCAGGAGCCACTTATTTTGAGGAAGGTGGAAATTTATTCCCCATTATCTTCCTCATCACAGAAGACGGTACTCTAGGTCCCAAGTCTGGGTTTTAAATGGTGTTGTTCCTGGGGCCCTGGGGCCAGGGACGGGGCGGGGCGGGGGGAGAGGTGACAAAGGAAAAGGGGGGGTGTGTTCATCGTTCTAATTTACCGATGGCAATTAGCCTCCTAAGACGGCTAACCTTTCAACCTTCTGTCTGCCTTCACTGGGGGAACTATTGACATTTAGAATCTGCCAGCCGAGTGCTGCAGTGAGGGAGGCAATGTTTTTTTAATGGGGACTCAGAGCCTGTGGATGTGACCCCCTGAGTCCCCCATGTCATTTCCATACTTTACAGGGTGTAGGTCAAGCTGCATTGAACAGGTTTGGTGACTGGGAATTATTATGTATGAGGCTTCCAGATGTAGCTGGCTTTGCATCCTTCCACCCTCTCCCTGCTCTGGTTCCTCCCGGGAAGGGTAGGGGGAGAGGATGGCTCAGGTCTGGGTTGGGCCCGGAGGCTCCACTCTCTCACAATCTATGGAACTACAAGATCAAGGTCCTTGTCTTGCCTGCCTTCTGCCACGAACCCACCCTCCACCCAGGGTGGACTGTGCCTTCCAGTGGTTACTGCGTCCAGCTGACTGCCTTTGGACAGTGTGGTGGGCTTCCTCAAGCCCAGCCAGGGACCTCTCTGATTCTTTAGTCCGTTAGTCCATCCGTCCATTATTCCATCCATCCATCCATCCATCCATCCATCCACCCATCCATCCATCCATTGATTCATTTAAGCAACTAACATTTATCAAGGGCCTTTATGTGCTGGGCACTGTTCTAGGTACTGGGGATACAGCAGAGACTAGGCCAGCCGCAGCCCCTGTCTTTATGGCCCCTACATTCTAGCAGATCAGACACAGGATATGCAAAGTAAATACGTACAATATGTGGACTGTCACATGTGCAGTGTGCCTGGGAGAACAATAGAACAAGGAAGCAAGAGCGAGTGTCAGGGTGGGAGACTTCTAATGTGGTGTCAGGAAAAGCCTCATCCAGAAGATGGTTAAGCAAAGACCTGAAGCAGTGAGGAGTGAGCCACATGGAGGCAGAGGGAGCCGCCAGTGCAAAGGCCCTGAGGTTCCCAAGAGAGACCTGCCACATGCAGGGGACAGCAAGGAGGTCGGTGTGGCTGGAGGTGAGTGAGCAAGAGGTGGGAAAAGGAGGCAAGGATTATGCAGGGCCTTAGCTGCCTCCCACGGGGCTTCGGGCCGTCAGCTTTCTCTGCCCGCCATACGGAGCCAGAGAGGAATGGCATGACCTCGCCAGTGTTTACAAAGGCCCACTCTGGCAGCTGTGTGGAGAGCAGATTTTAGAGGGTCAGAGAGACAGAACAGAGAGCAATTAGGAGGCTGTGGCAGTTACCCAGGTAAGAGGTGCCCATGGCTACCTGGAGAAAGTGAATCCTCAAACCCTCCCCAGTCAGGGGCCCATTCTGACCACCAGGAAGTTCTCAAACATGTGTTGGGGTCCAGTTGGGATTTCGAGGCCACTTCAGAGGCTGGCGCTGACCTCTGGGGGCTTAGAGCCTGTTCTGTGGCGAGAAGGTGCCTGTGTTAAATGATAATTTGCCTTACCCCGAAGCATTTGCCAAGAGCTCTCCCCCAGGGAGTCACCGAGGGCCTCTCATCACAAGGACCAGGCTAGGGCATCTCTCCCTGACAGACAGGAGTCCTGAAGGAAACAACTACAAGCCCTATGCCTCCCAGCGTGTGACTGCTCACAAAATCCCTACATCATCTCATGCACTTCTCATAAAATTATTTCATCATTGTGATTGTTCCCACTTTGCAGATGGAGAAACTGAGGCCTCAGTGGGAGGACAGAGAGTGAGGACGGAGAGGAGAGGCTGGGAGATGAGTCTGGGGTGTGAGGGGCCTTGCTGCCTTCCATCCTCCATGCCAGACGAGCCCTCTAGAGGCTGGGATGGGAAGCAAGGAAAAGGGAAGTTTTTCCTCTGGCCATGGACCCCTGGACTTCCGGGAGGTGACTCTCAGGCCTGACCCATCTAAGACCTGCTAAGTCCAAGAGCCTCTTTCCCACCGAGGAACCTGGCTCCACTCCATTCAGGAGAACAAGGTGCAGAAGACAAGGGCTGTTCATTCTTAACCAGCCCTCTCTCAAAGGGCTCTCCATGCCTGGTCCAGCACATGGCAGAGTTTGGCCTGCCTTCCTCAGGCTTGCCCCATCCCAGAGTTGTTGAATGATGGCGCGAAGGGCAGCCATTCAGCCTTTATGGGCTGGAGTCTCTGAGGCATGGCTCTGTGGCTCTCCCCGCTGACCGGGGCTTAGAACTCAGAGGGAGGGAGGAAGCGACCGAGAAGGGACCGTTGGTTATCTCGGGCCACCTGTGGCCCTCTCTGGCACCTCCCTGCTCAGGCACTCACTCGGACCCCAGGGAGAGGGAGGGTGCTGTGCGCTCTAGTGGAACTTCCTCGGAAGCTTGAGCCCACATTCATAATAGATTTATAAGAACCGTGTGGACATGTTTACTTTTTTTTAGCCCTTCATAAGTGATGCTATTATGGTGGCCATAACTCTTATTTACTCCATCGGCAGGCTGCTGGCAACAGCACAAAAATAGATTTGGAGAATTTATCTTATACATGCATCATGAGGAGGCAACAAAGGCGCACAGGTAAGATTTATGTGGGCGGGGGTGGGGGGCGAGCATCCATCATCCCCACTTTCGCATTAACGCTGCTCCTCAAAGAGGGCCGCTATCCTTCTTAATCAGAGCAAAGTAATTGTTTAAACGTCCTCCCTGCAGCAGGCTCATCTCTCCTCATTGCTTTCCAGGCGGGGCAGTGCCGAGGGGCTCGGGGACACGGTGTTTGTTCAGAGGACAGCAGGATCCATGGTCAGTTGTGACAGTGAGATGACGCACAGCCCGCCGGTTCTCGTTACTTCCCCTGAAGGGAAGGTGTGGGCCACAGGTGGGGTGGTCCACCGAGGGGGTGCTTGCGTGTTTGGGAAGAGGTGTGTTTTGTGCATTGAAAGAACACAGAGGTGCCCATCTCCAACACGCCACCTCGTTCCTGGTCCACATCATTGGCTGTGCTGTGACTCCGACTGAACATGCCACCTCTCCCTCCTGTCTATCCCAAGCCTACCCACGCCATAAAGCCCAGCTCAACATGCCTCCTTCTTGACACTTTCCTTGGCTGCTAGCAGAGAGCGGGAGAACAAGGTACCCTGAGCTGATGAAGGGCCAAGTCCTGACTCCACATTAACCAGCCTTGCCTTGCGGGGACTCGGTTTCCTCATCTTTATCTTTAATAATAATAATAATAATTTTATATATATATATATATATATATATATATGTATATTGATTTCAGAGAGGAAGGGGGAAAGATAGAAACATCAATGATGAGAGAGAATCATTGATTGGCTGCCTCCTGCACGCCCCCTACTGGGGATCAAGTCCCGCAACCCGGGCATGTGCCCTTGACCGGAATCGGACCTGGAACCTTTCAGTCCAAAGGCCGACGCTCTATTCATTGAGCCATCTTTGAAATGCCATCCTCACCTTTAAAATGGGAGGCTGCACTGGGGTGCTTCTAGGACCTTTCCAGCACTGAGGGTCACTGAATGCCCCGGTCCTCACCGGCCCTCCCACCTTTGGACTGCTAACCCGGGGCGAGCATCCATCATCCCCACTGTCACATTAACGCTGCTCCTCAAAGGGGAACATTATCCTTCTTAATCAGAGCAAAGTAATTGTTTAAACGTCCTCCCTGCAGCAGGGAGGACCCTCATCACTGGCTATATATTGCAATCCCTAGAAAACTTTAAAAAACACACACACAAAAAAAAAAAAAAAAACCCCACACCAAAAGCTAAGTCCCACCCCTGACCAAATAAATCAGAATCTGGGGTGGGGTTGGGTATCAGTGTTTTTTCATGCCTACTTGATTCTAATACTCAGCCCAAGCTGGGAGAGCCACTTGGGATCTGGATAACCCGATTTATAATTATTGTATCAAATGCTAAATGGATGGATAGATACATAGGTAGAGAGGTGGGTGGGTGGCCGGGTGGACAGGTAGGTGAGTAAGTGGATAGATAGATGGAGGGAGGGAAGGAAAGAGGGTGGATGAATGAATGGATGGGCAGGTGCATGTGCTGTTCCCATTGCCTGGAGAGTCCCTCCCCACTCCAGCCTCTTCACTTGACAAACTGCAAATGAGTCCTTAAAAGTCAGCTCCAGGGCCATCTAGATGAAGACTTCTCTACCGGCCTGGGCAATGGTGAGTGAGCGAACAAATGAGCCATGGGCTTCATTTCTTATGCTGTTCTTTTAAAAATCTCAGCATAAGAAAATCCAAATAATTAGGGTTTCACTGTACTTTATAAAAGTCTTCATTTTAAACACACAGTCATGGAGGGTTGCTCTTAAATTGAGAACTACCTTAGGAGGCACAGCCAGGTTTATCAGTGTGGGTAGGGGGAAGATGGAGGGGAGGGAGGAAGGAAGAAAAGAGAGAGAAGAAAAGAGGATAAGATATAAAAGGAAAGAAGAGAATAGTCCAAAACGTGTGTCTACATCTTGAGATTAATGTAAGCGGCTAGTCTCTAGAAGCAGGTGACATTGCTGGTGTAGACACAGAATCAGGGTAAGTGGTGGGTGCAGACATGGGATCTGGATAACTGCCCCTCTTGTACTGAACCACACAAGGAAGAGTAAATGCCACCAACTCAGTCTTGGTAAAATACGCCCCGAATTCCAACATGAATGGCACACTGCCCTGAACAAGACTCGTGCACTGTGACATTGCCCCTCTGATGGGCTGCAGACCCCTGAACCTGCAGATTATTTCATGAAACGCGGTGATACTCTCTGCCCATTGATTCAGTGAAACTATCGAGCTTCACAAGCCAAGGATAAAGCTCATATAAAGTTCATATTCTTTAGCTAATCTTTCAATTATGCTCACCCGTTTTAAACTGTAAATGATGTAATGTTAATCAAACATTTAATTTGCAAGTGTTTTTCTTTGTAAATGTCATGTACAAGGAGCTGTTCCGACGTGATCCACAGCGTAATTGCACCAGGGGGCCTCCTTCGGTGGCGTGTGCGTGCGCGGGTGCGCAGGGAGAAAAGCGGCAGCCCCTTTGATTCCGACATTCTGTGAATTTCTTTTCTCATCTCAGAATATGGGGCATTTGGAAAACAAACCGATGCTACTTACAATGTTTGGTAACATTCCGGTCTCAACTCAATTTTCCCAGTAAATACCTTGCCCCTGAAGCAAGCTCTGTGATTCAAGGGCCAACTAACTGTAAGGGACCGATTTGTTGTTCAATTGCTAGTTATTAAATCACCGTGGTGGGAGGCCTCACATGGCCATATGCTTAGGTTTTAAATACAGAGCAGCTTCACTAGGACTTGGGAGGCTCTTGGGGGTGTGGGGGTGGGTCCCACCTCTTTCCCAGAGGAGTCCCAAACTCCAGAGGCAGGGGGATGGACTTTACGGCCACCAGAAGGCATTGCCAGTGGCAGGAGTGGGTTGATTGCATGACACAGGGTCAAAGGCTTCTGGAAAGCATGGCGGCAGTGGCTCTGATAGGGTGATCCAGGCCCTTAGTACTCGAAATGTGGTCCTGGGCCAGCAGCATGGGCCTCACACATGAGCTTGTTAGAAATGCAGGCCCCAAATTCCACCCCCTTCCCAGCTACTGAATCGAACCTGCACTTTAACAAGCTCCCCAGTGGATTTGTGTGCACTGGTCTCGTTGCTGCCCCACTGAATCTCTTAATTGTTGGAAGCCGCTGACCATTTCTTTTTTTTTTTTTTTTGCTCTTCTGGGTCTGAGAAAAAGAGAGAGGAGCTGCAGACCCGGCAGGGTGGGCAATAGGAAAGGCAGCAGGACCTAACTTCCTGAGTCTCATTTTTCCCATCTGTAAAATGGGAGGTCAAAATACCAGTCCCTCACAGCAAAATACCAGTGGCTGTGGGGGTTATAAACAATGTAGATTTAGTGTCTGGCCTGTGCCTGACACACAGGAAGTGCTCAGTAGATAGTAGTTCCCTGCCTACATGAATCCCACATACCTTAGTGCTCTGATCTTGAGCGCCAGGCCTACAACTCTTCATTCAGGCAAAGAAGCCTTCATCTCCTAGGAAGAAAGTAAAAGCCCGAGGATGTGAGGGACCCATGTTTTGAGGCCACAGGTACCACTGACACATCAAGGTAAGTTCCACAAGGAGATATCACTTGCCAGTAAGGGGAACAAATTAACGAACCAGTCAGGACTGATGAGAATGGGGTTCCAGACCTGACTCAGACAGGAATTTACTGGGTGCCCTTGGGCCTCCGTTTCCCCACTTGTGCCACGGAGCGAGAGGGTGGAATTCATCACCTCCAAGGTCCCTTCTAACTCTATCAATCCCTGGTTCTGCTCAGAGATGCAGGGAACAGCTCTTGCCAAGCTGCATACAGACTGTGCTCTCTGGGAAAATTAATTCAGTCCTCAATGTTGCAGTCTATAAATTACTGGCCAATCTGTTTCAGAAATATTAAGGGAACATTTATAAATTGCATCTTCCATTCAGTGTTGCAGAGTAAAGATCTCGAGGCCTTCAGATGTTTATCTCACTTAAAGCCCGAGCTAGAGTCAATCTCCCCCAGCCTTCACAGGCGAGAACATCGTTTCGGGCTGGGGGGTGGGGACCATGTGTCAGGCTGACTCTCCCCTCCCTCTCCCTCAACTCCCTGATCTTGATAAGTCACTTTCCCCAGATTCAAACGGGAGACTTGGAGCGCAGCGAAGTGAGGGCGGGGAGGTTGGTGGTGACAGGAGACTGGAACGGGCACATCCTCCCGATCAGCTCTCACCGGGCAGAGGGTGGCCGCGCTGGCCCCGGGGCCTTGAGAACAGGCTGGGAAGTTAAGCTGTCTTCTGCAGTAATTGATTTTGACAGCATAACAAGTTAATTCGTCACTGTTTTGCAACTTATTTGAGAATTCATGGGCAAGCAGAGTCCCACAGGACAGCTTGTAATCACTTGTACACTCAAATTAGGTCTCCCAGTTAAACACTGTTGATATCAGGTAGAGCTGAGCTCCTACCGTGACTGCAAATGGGCTGCTTTCACCTTCTCTATTACGTCAAGGACATGCTCTGGCGAGAGGTGATGCAAGCAGATGAAGGCCAAGTTACAGGCGCCATCATTACAGAGCGATCAGGCTAATTGGAAATACCTTATGGGAGGCATGAAAGGCAGACCAAGTCCCCCACCCCTTAAATACAGCCTCTTGTCTTCTCCTCGGTTAGTATGATTATGTTTAGGCTTGCTGGCGTGTCATCATGAAAAATGGAATAAAGTAGGCTAAAGAGACTTGTTCTAGGCCCAGCTCCTTGAGTAGAATTAATACCTGAACTGAACCCCCTTCCAGCTGGGTCTTCCCAATACTTTATTACAATAGTTTATCAGGAACAGTTATTTTAATACCACACCATAAAGACCATATCAGGTGGCAGCTTTATTTCCCAGGAGTTAAATATTAATTGCCACACAAAAGGAATATAAAAATGACATGGGGAACAAATATTCCAGCTTCCTGCAAAGTGAAAATTCTTTAATATGAGCCTCTCCACAATAGGGTGCACACTGAGGCTTAATTAAAATGCACAATTATTCTGCGACATTTTTTCTTCTTGGTGGCTTCGGCGAGATGGGCTCACAGATGGGAGCCGGGGCCACATCCCTGCAAGATGGGCTGACAGCTCACGATAAAGCACTGCCTCTGAGCAATATAGCAAGGCAGCCGCAATAAACAGATAATATCAGAATATAGGCCGCGCGGAAGGTAAATGCAACTTTACCTAAGAGCCTTAAAATGTTTTAACTACCATTTCAATCAAGCCGGGAAGTTTGAAATGTGGCACTAAACACACTTCTTCGAGAAGCTGTTTTCTTCCCACCCCCAGAACTAATAAATCCAGAAGGCCTACTTAGGCTAAGACAAGCAGGAGCTGAGGAAGCGGTTTTGGGAGCCATTGAAAAGATCCCTCCCTGGGGTCGAGGGGCAGCTTTGGGCTGGAGTCTGGGGACCCCTGTGGCCCGACGAAGGTTTGGGGCATGGTTTGCAAGGCTGGGACACCCCATGTATGAACCTCCCCACACCTTCCACAGCTCCGGAGGCCCAGAGGAAGGGATAAAAGTGCCTCTGGGTGCCCCGGCCATGCCCCCTCTCTGCAGAAGGGAGACTTCAAGAGGTCGCTCTGTCCTGTCCCTTCCCTCCAGAGTGGCCCCATTCAAATGCAAGTCCCACCCCCTTTCAGGAAAGAGAGGGAAACGGTGCTGCCTTTGATTACATGCAGTGCTGTTATTCAGCTGGTATGCATCAGTCTGTCTGTTCCAGGGACTAAAATTCTGCAATATTTTCAAATGTGTTGGTAAAGAGTCATTTCCCACCGCCCCAGCATCCTGACCTCTTCCTGGGACTTCCCCCACCCCTCCAGGACTCCTAACCACCCAGCAATTAAAGCGTTCATTCCGACCTCAGCTTGGGGTCTGGGAGTGGGTAGGTCAGTATCCCTCATCATGCACACATTATTTCCAACATCACCCCTAGTTACCTTGGAGGGGCCTGTTCCAGAACTGGCCCCAGTTAGATACCCTTCATCTAAGCCAGTGGTCGGCAAACTCAGTCAACAGAGCCAAATATCAACAGTACAACGACTGAAATTTCTTTTGAGAGCCAAATTTTTTAAACTTAAACTTCTTCTAACGCCTTCAAAATAGACTCACACAGGCCGTGGTATTTTGTGGAAGAGCCACACTCAAGGGGCCAAAGAGCTGCATGTGGCTCGTGAGCCGCAGTTTGCCGACCATGGATCTAAGCCCCTAACTCACAAGGAGGACCAGTGGGCGGGTGTAAATTGGTGGCACAGCCAGGGGGAACCCAGGCCAGAGCTGCATTCTCCGCCCTATGCTCACCACGCGGAAGTCCTCCCTCAGCTCTAACCCAAGTCTTTACTGCTCCCAGGGCCACTTTCTCTGGCTCAGTCCTGATAGCCTCATTAGAGCCCCACTGCCTCTTCTCCTGGCATTCCTGCAGAGGACGGTGCCCTGCTCGGCAGGTCCTCTTTCTGCTAATTGGGTTTTAATGGTCCTGGCAGAGGGGGCAGGGGCTCCTCGGCCTCCATGTTTGGTCCCCATCCAGGCTTAATGAGCAACACCTGCGGCCCCCATGACCCACTTGCTCAGGCTCCAAAGAGCCCCTCACCTTCTCGCCCTGCCCAGTCCCCGGAGACTGGCACACCACTTGCTCCAGGCTCTTAAAGTCAGAGAAGCATGGGTTGTGCAGGCTCAGGAGTGCAGAGCGGGAAGAGGCAGAGATTTGTCAGGAGAGGGCCAGCAGGCCGGCAACGTTTGAGAAATGCTAGGGACGCATCCCAGACCCCCAGGGACTCCCCGGCCTGCGTTGTGTATAGAGCCGCTCTTTCTAGAAGCTGGCTCTTAAGCAGGAAGCTAATGTGCTGATTTATTTACCTAATTATAGTAAAACAAACAAGCTGGAAAGTAAGGCGGGTCTGTGCTCTTGTTCAAAATACAACTACACCTCCCTGCCCGGGCGCTTGGGGACTGGGCGGCAGGGAGACAGGCAAGGAGCCCAGTGGGAACCTGGGAAGAGAAAGGTGGAGGGATGGGCACTCATTAAGGCCCCACCCACCACAGTCTCTTCCCTGACAGACTCATCTTGACGCCCAATGCGCATGCTCCTGAATGGCCGCAAGCAGTCCAGCTTCCACACCTTTGCTTGTGCAGAACCCTCCACCCAGGCGGCCTTCTTTCTATAGCACCGTGGACACTGGCTTCCTCCTTCACCCATTCCAAATGCCACTTCCTCTGTGGACCGTGTCCTCCAGGCAAACAACCCTCTGTCCTCTGGCCCCCAAGGCACTCTCCCGCCCACCAGATTTGGCTCCTTGGTTATTTGGGCATGCCTGTCCCTCCTCTAGAATATGAGCTTCCTGAGGAAAGACCATAGCTATTCACCGTAGTGTCCTTGGTGCCTAGCACATTGAGTGAGTGGTAACGATGTGTGGAAGTGAATGTGGACCGAGACCCAGGTGTTATGAGAGAGAGAGAGACGGATAACAGGTACACAGACAACAGTGCAGGGGACAGAGCCCCTGGGGCCCAGACCCTTTGGCAGGAGGCAGCTGGCTTGCATCTGGCTTGGACAAGCCCACCCGTTGGTGCCCATGGCCTATGGCACTGGCTCCCAGTCCTCTTGGAGGGAGAGGGGGCTGGACAGGAGACTGAAGGAAGCAAGGAGCCCCCAGCCAGGGCCAGAGTGAAAGAAGGGGAGCCCAGGCAGGAACTAGGCGGGGAGCTAGATACTGAGAGACCGGGACCTCAGGCGTGGACTAAAGGATGTGACTTAAAGGCTCATTACTGAATAGTGGTGACTAAAGGCTGCCTTCCCACCCATAGCCCCTTAGGCCTGTGGGCAGGGCCAAGGGGTTTAGCCCTGACTGTGCTCAGAAGACCAGGGAAACCAGA
The DNA here is from genome assembly GCF_027574615.1 of Eptesicus fuscus. NCBI lineage: Eukaryota > Metazoa > Chordata > Mammalia > Chiroptera > Vespertilionidae > Eptesicus > Eptesicus fuscus. Next base: position 44,504,639 of record NC_072477.1, on the reverse strand, counting down.
GCTGGCTCTCATGCATGTTATGTTATGTTATGTTATGTTATGTTATGTTATGTTATGTTATGTTATGTATAAAGCTCCATTTGCTCCACTAGATAGACTTTTCTCCCTTGCTGGTTTGAAGAATAAGTTGCCATATTGTGAGAAGGCCTATGGAGGAGGCACATGGCAAGGAACTGTGGGTGGCTTCTGGGAGTTGAGAATAGCTCCCAAATGATAGGCAACAGGAAAATAGGGCCTCAATTTTATGGCTGCAAAGAGAGGAATTATGGCTGCAAAGAGAGGAATTCAATGGGAGGGAGCTTGGAAGCACATCTTCCCCAGTTGAGCCCCTGATGAGACTGCAGCCCATTGACATCTTGGTTTCAGCCTTATGAGACATCAAGTAGAGGACCCAGCTAAATCATACCCAAACTCCTGACCCACAGAAACTTCAAGATAATAAATTTGTGTTGATGTAAGCCACTAAATTTGTGGTAATTTGTTATACATTGATAAGAAAGAGAGTAAGGTAAGAGAGCAAGCTATGCAGGCATTTAGGGGAAGACAATTCCAGGCAGAAGGTACAGCCAGTGCAAAGGCCCTGGGGCAGGAAAGGAATCCCACAGAGGTCAAAATGGCAAGGGAACAACAGTAGAAGATGTGAATTTTAAAAATACAATCTATAAAACAACTATGATAAATATATGATTTCAGAGCAATTAAGATGTCCTTTGAACCATAGTTAGGGTGTTAAAAAGGTGTACACTCACTGTCCCCAAGTTTCACTTTTATTCAAAAGTTAACAAGTCATATAATTTCAAACCAATAGCTTTGTACCTAGATAAACTGATACTTTTATTTGGAAACACTCTGGAACATTCTTAAAGCTTTAAATATCATTCCTAAGTAGCTTCTGAAGGTTCTGAGTGAAGAGGGACCTGATCTGACTCGTGTTCTGGAGTCCACACTGGCTGCTGAGTGAAGAGCAGGTTGCAGGGTGGCGAGGGTGGACTCAGGCCAGGTGGGAGGTGGCTGCACTGGTTTTGGTGCAAGGCCTATGGAGGAGGCCTATGAGAGACTCTGCTGCTCTCCCTTCCAGCCTGGTTGGTTTCTGGTATGGCCTGCAAAGGCTAAGGAAATGACACAGTCTGGTCCTCATCATAGGGCAACAGAAACGCTAGGCCATAGCTTCAGCCCCAAACCAGGCTGTAAGCCAGTAGGATTGCATAAGCACCTACTGTATGCAAATTCTGTGCCAGGGGCCACAATTTCACATTTTAGCTTTTCTGCTTGGGTTAGGAGGACCCCTGGCTGGGCCTAGGGGAGAGACTGGGCTTTCCTTGGGAACCCTTCTTAATTCCCCCAAACTTGGAGTATTCCTCAGTCTTCAAGCTCTCGCCACACTTGAGAGTTCTCCATTAAATTTGCATCAGTCAGATTAAAGTTCACAGAAAAATATCACATGATCTCACTCATATGTGGGATATAATGAGCAACATAATTTGATGAACAAGAATAGATCCAGAAACAAATGGCAGGGGAGGGGAGGGGTTAGAGAGCAACCAAAGGACTTGTATGCATGCATATTAGCATAACCAATGGTCACAGACACTGGGGCAGTGGGGGCTTGCCCAGGGTGAGAATGGTGGGGGGGGGGGGGTGTCAATCGGGGGAAAAAGGAGACATATGTAAAACTTTAGACAATAAATTTAAAAAAATAATAAAGTTCACAGAAAAGCCCAGCTGGCGTGGCTCAGTGGTTGAGCATCAACCTATGAACCAAAGGTCAGAGTTCAATTCCCTGTCAGGGCACATACCTAGGTTGTGGACTCGATCCCCAGTAGGGGGCATTCAGGAGGCAGCCGATCAATGATTCTCTCTCATCATTGAATTTTCTCTCTCCCTCTCACTTCCTCTCTGAACTCAATTTTCAAAAATTCACAGAGAAAAGGGATACAAGGAATAAAACAAATTTTGTAAGAGTTCACTATTTGCCAGGTACTGTGCTGGGAGCACGTATTTCCTAAGTGAAGCATGGGATCTGTGTGACTGTCTTCATTTTTTTCCTGAGGAAACAAGCTCAGTTAAGTCAAGCAACAGGCCCAAGAGTGCACAGAATCTCAACCCTGCAGTTGAGATTTGAGCCCCATACGTCCGACTCCACAGAGTTCATGTTCAGAACCCACCGCCGTGCCAGCCAACCAGCACTGTGATGAAGTGCCAGTACAAGAGAATAAAACTATAAAACAGGCCAAACCCCACCCAATAACCACTGTTGCCAAGCAACACTGAGCAAGCAACCACATCCCAGGACAATGAATGAATTAGGTAGGACCATGTCTCGAGAGTATATAGGTTTGTGAAATGATATATGTTTCTTTAAGTGCTATTACTCCATCGTCTTATAGACAGGGTGTAGATTCCTCCATCAGCCTGGGAGCTCTGTGAGTCAGAGCCTCAAGCTCCCGCACAACCTGGGAGCTTCTGGAGGTACCAGGTCTCCTTCTAAGGCCCCTTCCCCTGGACCACTCATCTGCCCTGCCTTCTAGGCCATCCACAAGCCTCTACTCACTGGGCCCTTGTGTCCCTACAGAGCCCGCAGGTTTTAGAAACTGATGTGGGTAGAAGAGAAGCAAAAACTGGGCCATGGGTGAGGCAGGAGGGAGCGGATGTGCCCGCCATCAGAGCACACATCAACAACCCACCATGGTACCCAACATTTTTTGGCAATTACCGGAAATACGATTTAAAAATGAAACACTGCAGTATACCAAATAGCGAGGGAATCAATATAAACGATGAGTCTATTTGTTCTGTGATGGTGGGGGGTGGGGAGTTGAGTTTCTCACCAGGATTGAAAAGGAAAACAAAGAGGAAAATGGCCAGTGCCCTCCCCTGGCAGCCTGGATGCGCCCTCCCTATTTTGGTCCCCCTTGGCTGAGCATGGGGCCCACCACCTCAGGGTCCGCACTGGGGCCAGGGGTTTGGTTAATTCACTTCCAAGTGTTTGCCTCAAGAGCCTCAGACTGGCTCCCCTACGAGAGGCTGCGCCTGGGCAGGTGGGGGTGGGTGGTGAGCCGCCCCTGGAGTTCGCTGCTCAGCAAACATTCCCAGGGCTGGGCCAGGAGGACACTGCCAAGTGTGGCTTAATGGCCTCCCACTGCTCTTTGCATTATTGATTGTAATACCTGCTTAGAAGCTTGAAAATGAGATTTTTTTCCTTCTATTGATTTTCCTGTCTCTGCCATTTGGCAAACAGCAAGATTTCCCCCGACTTTTCACTGCTGAGGGTACCTGAGGAGGGCACAGTGCGGTGGGAGCATTTGGGGTTCCCTCGTCTTCTTCTAAGGAACACCCACATGTCCTGCTGCAGAGGGGCTGGGGCCCAGGGGTCAGGAGCATACCTCAGGGTTGGGGTGAGCAGTCTGCCCTTGCATTTTACAAAGAGACACCTCCAAGTTAACAGGACTCAGGGGTGAAAAGGCCATTTTGTCCATCTCCCATTCCAGACGGTTGTGAACAGGGAGCCACCAGGACAGCAGACTTGAAGGGAAGGCACTAGACAGCTCTGTGGGGTCTGGCTCTGCCTAAGAACCCCCCAAGCCCTAGAAAGAGAGTGCCCCATAGAGGGAGCCTGCAAAGTAGGGTTTCTGGCAGCTCAGGAACAAGATCACGGGAGGCTTACAGAGGACATGTCCCCAATAACAGACACAGGGGAGGAGAAAGGACGCAGCGAGATTCCAGGGATGTGGGGCCCGGAGAAGTGGATCTTAGGGTCCCGGCATCCACACGGGAGCCTGCCGGCCTATCTCCCTAGTCACTGACGCTCCCTCCCTCCTCCAGGCCTCCTCACCCACGAAGGTGCTAGAATTCATCAGGTAATGTTTCTGCAGTATTGCTGGAGGGCCAGAGGAATCTACAGGAATTTACATTTTTGATGTGCCTATTTTAATGGTAATTATAAACACACACACACACACACACACACACACACACACACACACACATCAGTATGTTGTGTGAAACCGGCTAACCACGTGGTAACTGAGCATCGAGCTGCCCTCCATGGTCTCCAGCCCTCTCTCTGTCTGGAGTGGGGCCCCATTCTGCTACTCTCCTGGTCGGCTTCCAAGTGCGGACCGTTGGCCCCTGTGTGTCCCATTCCAAGACAAGCCAGCACTGTCCTCACACCAAGCTCCAATTACAGAAATTGCCCAGACCTCCAGGCTCCCATGAGGCGAGGCCCTGCCATCTCCTTGCCAGGACCCCAATGGGGCTGGGATGTCTCCTCTGGATGCCACCACAGGGCTGAGCCCTGCCTCTTGAAGGCACTGCCCTGGGTCAGCCCACCCGGCCCCGAGCTGAAGCTCGGAGTTATCCCACTTCCCAGGAAAGGTCAAACCCCACAAAAACAAGCCAGTGTGCCACCGTTTCCCTGGGGTGATGATGCCCTTTGGCCCCAGCAATCAGGAGGCAGTGGAGGCCCCAGGAAGGAAGGTGCCATCTGCTTGCCACCCTGCCATTGACTCCAGTTCTCATCTCTGCATGAGGGTGGAGCCAGCCTGCCTGCTACCAGCTAGGTGGCCCTGGTACCTCTCTATGGTTCAGTTTTCCTTATCTGTAAAATGGGTATAATATCCATCCCTAACTCATAGATTTGATGTGAGGACTAAATGAGTAATACAGACGGAGTGCTTAGAATAATGTTAGCATGCAGGAAGTGTGTAATGAATGGAAGCTATTACTATACAGTGGGGAAGGTGGACCAGGTGGATCCATAAAACTACACCCAGGTCTAGTGTTTGATTAAATCGCAGAGACAGCCCTGTATATTGCTGCTGCAGCTGCTATTACTCCTAGGACCACCACCAGCAATAATGGTGCTTAGCTCAGTAAAATACGTCATGTCCACTGTCACATGTCACCACATCAGGGCCTCAGAACAGCCCTGTGAGACAAACATTCATATCTCCATTTTACAGATGGAGAAACTGTGGCCCAGAGCAATGGCAGGGCTTGCTGGAGGCCTTGCGGCTGCCAGAATCCAGCTCTCCCCCACACTCTTTCCGGCCACCTCCACAGCATCTCACCAGCGGCAAGTGGAAGCATTTGCCTCTGGCCAACAAGGCCAGTCACACCTGAGCCCGAGGGGCCCCTTTCCCACTTACTGAGGCTCCTGCTGCCACCACAGGAAGGGCTGCCCTATCAAACAGCCTTTTATGGCTCCCATAACTGCATAACAAATATCTTTCCAGCAGCAGTGGCTGGAAGCAGATTAATGTCTCCGTGGCCTTAACACTTCTCCGGCCTCCTTTGCCTGTCAGGTCATTACCGGCTGGTTTATAGTCATGAGGCCCTTTTCCAGTTCGCTAAGCGGTTTGCATGAAAAAGAGGCCACAGGGCCCAAGCATTCCAGGCTGCCTGTCTTCCAGGTCTGTGCTGGCAGGGGCCTGACCTCCTTCCACTGTTCGGGGTCAGTGGAGGGCATGTATGGTTAGAGGCATGGACTCTAGAGTAAAAACGCCAGTGCTACCACTTACCAGCTCTGTGGCCTCAGAGTTATCCCACTTCCCAGGAAAAGTCAAACCCCACTTCATTGAGCCTCAGTTTCTTCATCTGTAAAATGGGAGTAGGTGTTTTTGAGGATCAAGAGTGACAGTTTATGTAAAGGACTCATTATATAGTTTGCACCCAGTCAATATGAACTCTTATTATCATTATCCTTATCTCTGTGGGCCCTGAGAGGGCAGGGACTCTGTCCTGCTCACTGCCTGGCACACAATAGGCACCTGATAAATACATCCTTGATGAACAAATAAAGGGTGGAATTTTAGACCTGGAAAGGCCCTGGCAGATTTTTAGATCATAGGGCTTCTCTACCGTGGCACTATCGCCATTTGTGGTTCAATAATTTTGTTGTGGGGGGGCTGTCCTGCATGTGTAGGATGTTTAGTAGCATCCCTGGCTTCTACCTGCCAGAGACCAGGAGCGCCCTCCCCAGCTGTGACAACCAAAAATGTCTCCAGATATTGTGAAGTGTCCCCTGAAGGGCAACCCATCCCTCCCCATTGAGAACCACTGATCTAGTGAAATCTAATGCCCTTATTAAAAAAACTAGAGGCCTGGTGCAAGAAATTCATGCATGGGTAGGGTCCCTAGGCCTCGGCCGATGATGGGCAGGGTGATCAGGGGACCCCCACTGGCACCCGCCTTGGCTAGCCTGGTGCCACCCACTCGCCAGCCCTGCCCCCCACCACTGCCAGTTAGGGCCTGCAGGCTGGGGCAGCGCCTGCATTAAGCATCTGCCCCCAGGTGGTCAGTGCACATCATAGTGACTGGTCGTTCTGCCATTTGGTTGATTTGCATATTAGGCTTTTATTATATAGGATGAGGAAGTTGAGACCCAGAGAGGGGAAGTAACTTCCAGAAGTCACACAGAACGTTAGTGGTGGGCTTCGTGCCTCAGTCGTCCTGTAATGGGGGTGATGGTCATGAGGGGGACCGGGTAGCCAGTTGTAAAGCTCCCCTGCCCTGGTGGCAATGCAGGGCACAACCATCTCTGTCTTTATACTGTCTCACACTCATCAAGCAAGGGCACCTACTATGAAGGACCACCAGGGACTCAGTTGGCTGAGAGTCACCAGGGAGTGGCAGGTGCTTGGCTATTGAGTGCTTGAGTCCTGCCTTCCCATGGCCCTTACCCTGTCTCACTATCAGCTTCTGCGTCCATAATTTGGGAATGATAATCACAGCAACTTAAAGATCACACGTGTACAAGTGTCCCTCATCCAAGTCTAGCTGAATTCAGAAAGGAAATGTCTAGTGCGTGGTTAATCCAGAACTTTCTGTTTCTGAGTTTAGATAGCAAGGCTGGGGACAGCAGGGCCTGTCAGTGCTGATGATAAGGGATTTGCCATGAGGATTACATGAGTAAACCAGCACTTACGAACATGCTGTCGAGGCATGTCTAAGCGCTTTACATGTAATACCTTATTCAAACCCCACAACAACCCCCCAAAGTAGCAACCATTTTACAAGAAGAAATCAAGGCACCGAGAGGTCACATAACTTGTCCACGTTCCCGCAGTGGGGACAATGGTGAAGCCAGTGTTTGTCCGCAGCCTGGGCCCTTAGCCGCCTCAGGGCCAGCGTCGGACCCAGCCCTGCCACTGCCGCCGCCACTGTTGTTGTTACAGTATTATCCCTGGCGATGAAAAGGTTTGGTGACCCTGTCTAAGGCACTTAATGCTTCTCATGGGGGTAAGACACTGGGGCAAAAATTCTGATGTCCTAACAGAGAAATAGGCAGAGACTTTCTGTAAAGGGCCAGACAGTAAATAATGTTTGCGTTGCGAGCGAGACAGTCTCTGTCATAGCTACTCAGCTCTGCCACTGTGGTGAGAACGTAATCACAGGCATCCGAAAACAAATGAGCATGGCTCTGTTCCAATAAAACTTTATTTACAAAGGTGGTCTGTGGAGCAGACATGGCCCAGGGCCATTTGCTGACTCCTGTGCTAAGAGAACTGCTAGAATCAGGAAGAGTGCCTAGGTCCCTGTCTCTTTCTTCCAACCCAAGGAAAATGACCCCAGTGGTCCGGGGAGGACATTCAGGAGAGACTAGAATACAGGCCACTGGGGCAGGGGACAGTTCATTGGAGCCACAGGCTGCCCCACAGGTGGTGAGCGCTTGGGAAGTCCAGCTTTGGCACAAGTTCGTGGAGCCTGGGAGCTGTGGGAACTGTGACTGGCTTGGCGGTCCCTCCCATCAGAGCCGGAAGCGAGCCGTCGGAGAGCTGGGCTCCGGAGACTGGAAAGGCACACCTGCCAGGGGTGCTACCTGCTGCCCGGTGACTCGCTGTGACCAAACCTCAGCTGCCCACACCTGCCCTGGCTGGGACAGGGATGCCTGATGTGACAACGACATTCACTTTGACAGGAAAGGAAGAACACTCAGCATCATGGGATTACCACGGAGCCAAAGTGGTGTTCGACAACCTTTGGTTCAGAGGTTTGTGACCTGGTATTTGACCAGAGGCTGGCTCCGGTGTGGGGGTGTCTTTAGCTAACGAGGTAACTCGGACTCAGGCAAGTATTATCTCACACACACATAGTCTTCCAAATCCACCTGCCTCTGCCTGGCCACTCCGCCTCTCAGCGCCCTCATCTGAATGAGAATGACTGGCAAGGCTGTCGGGAGGATTAGATGAGACCACTGTCTGTGCGCCCACCCCAGCACCGACCACACGGTAGGTGCTTAATAATGTTCCATCCCTCTCCCTAGATTTCTGTGCAAACTGCTGTAGAAACCAAAGGACGGTTTTAAAAACAGAGAAATACAGAATTGAGAGGAAATTATGCATTAGCTTGATCTCCCACAGCCCAAGAACTAGGAAAGGACGGCTGTCATTCATTTCAGCTATGGCCTCTCCGCGTAACTTAGGGGCCAGGTGTCTCACATTGCTTGTTCTGTTCTGCGCCAAGTACTGCATGGACAAAGAGTCGGGGCGATAAAAACCTCACCAAAGGTCCTCCCGTCCTGCACACAGGCATGAGGCAGCACCACAAGCCTGTCACACAATTGACTCGCTTGTCTCCCCTTACTAGACTCCACATTCCCGCAGGAGAGGGTCTGCATTACTGCCTTGTCTCCCAGTGCCAGCCCGACCTGCTCTGCAGAAGTTCTCACAGCGAGACTCAGTGCTGGCCTTGGACGACGTCAGCCAATCGGCTTTTAAGCTACATGGAAAGTCACCGCATTTCTAGGTTGTTCTCTGAACGCTCTGGCGGTTACCAATGTCAGAGACGTTGAGCGCTGAGGCCAGAGGCAGAGAATCTGTCCTGCTTGTCTTTGTTCGCTAAGCAAATCGTACTGACTTATGAAAGCCAGTTGCTCATTGCAACAGCAGGCCTGCCTGTGTGGTTCATGCTCTCTTTCCCAGAGACCCTGGGCTGTAGGGGAGACCTGCCATTTCCCGTGATCTGGACATCTGGGGGCTCCTGGTTCCCAGTCAGGGCTGTGAGCCGGGGCCACGAGACATGCAATGCAGAAACGAGGGGGACACCCCAGTAATTTTCTTTGGCAGCAGCAACAGCAAGGAAAAATCAATCCACATCACTCATCCTGCTCCCAATTATTAAAAGAAAGCTGATTCCAAATCCGAGTTCCTCCCTGCCCTGGCTCACTCGGTAATTAATAGGACACACGCGCCCACTCAGGACTTGTACCTGAGGGGATAAATGAGCACCATCCGGGCCCAGCGCGGTTCACAGAGCCCACGTCCTGCCACGTGACTCCCTGTAGGCCTCTTCCCTCCAGGAGCCCTTCCCTGCTCATCCCAGCTGGAAGGGACCTGTGTCTTCCTTGAGCTTCCAGCACAAGGCTGTGGCCTCACCCTGCACTCTGCCCTATCGCTCCTGCGGTAGTTGGGGGATCACAGCCACTAGACCAGGGGTCCTCAAACTGTGGCCCGCCAAGGACATTTATCCGGCCCGCCAGGTGTTTTTGCCGCCGCTGCCTGTCCTGCTTAGCAGCTGACTTAGCAGTGTGCATAGGAATTTGTTCATAGTTGTTTTTTTTTAAACTATAGTCTGGCCCTCCAACGGTCTGAGGGACAGTGAACTGGCCCCCTGTTTAAAAAGTTTGAGGACCCCTGCACTAGACTATTAGGCTGAAGGTACTGTGTGGGCATGAACTTGCCTATCCATCTATAAATCCTTAATAGAGCCTGGCTTAGCAATCGTCCTCCATGCATAAAGCAACTTCTGTTCTACTAAGTCAAAAATAGACCAAGTACTAATAAGGTTTACCCACACACCAACCTTCTGGTCTTTCCTTTTTCTTATCATTCGGGTCTTGGCTCAAATGTCCCCTCCTCAGGTAGGCCTTTGCTGGCCACCCTGCCTCACCCAGCACTCTGTTTTAGTGTCTTCATACCAAACTCTGAAATTACCATGTCTTTTTCTGTGCCTGTTGGTTGTCTCCCGCACTAGAAGGTAAACTCCATGAAGGCAGCACTCTGTCTTGCTTACTGTGTCTCCCCAGCACCTGGAACAGGCACACACAGTAGGCATCCCACACAAATGGATGAACTACGTGAAATGTACTCACAGATGAATAGATGAATGAAGGGTGAATGGAGTCCGCGTTCCCTGAGGCTTCTCCCTGATGGCTTTTGGGAAACCACAGGAAGGGGCTTACCTCGGAGCTCCGCCCTGGCCACCTTTCCAAGCCACGCAGAGTTAGACAACTGTGTCCTGGGGCCCCCCAGGCAAGCTGCAGGCCTGGAAGGTCACCCAGCGCGCCCCAGGGGTCGGACTAGAACCTCACTTTCCTAACTTGCTGTCTCCCGCTCCTGTCTCTCCCTTGCCCTATCAGCCCTTTGATTTAAGGTGGTAACTTTTCCAGGGAACAGCAGAACCTTAATAAGAACTCGGTTAGGCTGATGGATGACACAAAGTTGGCACCAGCCTCAAGGTCAGAGGGAGTTATTTTAAACTATTCAGATTTACTAGAAGGGGAGCAACTCAGGAGGATTTAGGGGCTTGCCTCCTGGAAGGACATGTAGCCACGTCCCGGAGCAATCTAAGACGGACACCTCCCGTGCAGTCCACCCACACCTCTGCCCCGCCACCCGGAGATGGATAGCGAGGACTCCAGCATGAGGGATTTATTGGGAGCTGGACAGATAAATGTGAGGTTTGGGATTTGAGCAAAATGTTGTCCCCTCTTCCCTGTGGGGGCCCTCATCCAAGGAGGGGCTGTGGAGCAGGCTGTCCCTGAGAGGCCGTGGCTTTCTGTGGTCAGCAGGCTGTCTCTCATCGCCTACAGCCTCTGGGGACCCAGCCCTCCTAAGCCCCCGTGATGAATCAGACCCACTCTCCACTCCCTTTGTCTTCCTCCTGCGGGGCCCACCATCAAGGGCTCATTTCCCCATCTCAGCTGCAGTGCCCCGGTTCAGAGGCCTGGCTGCCTTGTCACTTCTTTCCCATGCAGACCTGGATCTTTCTGGAGCTCAAGGTTCCTCTCCTTTTCAGAGGCTCTAACTAATCAATCCCTGTCATCCTTCAAGGCCCATTTCAGGCCTCACCGCCTCCAGGGAGACCTCCCTGAGTCTCAAGGGCCGTGGTCGGCAAACTGCGGCTCGCGAGCCACATGCGGCTCTTTGGCCCCTTGAGTGTGGCTCTTCCACAAAATACCACGGCCTGGGCGAGTCTATTTTGAAGAAGTGGCGTTAGAAGAAGCTTAAGTTTAAAAAATTTGGCTCTCAAAAGAAATTTCAATCGTTGTACTGTTGATATTTGGCTCTGTTGACTCATGAGTTTGCCGACCACTGCCCCAGGGGGACACAGGCTCTGAACTCCGGGCCCCTCGCTGTGGCACGCGTGAGTATCTGCAGAGAAGAGGGTGCAGCCTGTGCCCTTGCTGAGATCCAAATGCTCGCCTGTAATCCCCCCCCACCTTCCTCCTCGTCCATACTCACACCTGGCGTTGTCAGACCCGCTGTAGGTGCTCAATAAACATTTGCTGAACCAAACTGAATGGCGTGAACACCTAAGTTTAGTACAAACTTAACATTTTTTTTCTTCTTCACATGAGCTTAGGTGCTGGTCAGGTGGAGAAAGAGCTGGAAAAGGCCTTTTCTTTTGTATATGGAATATTTCAAGCATATTGCAAAGTTTAGGGAAAATTAAAACACAGTATATTCATCAAACAAGTCTTAATACTCCCCACTTTTGATACAGATGTTTTGTTTTAGAATAAAACATCACACTGCTGAACCTCCTTGTGTGCCCTCCCTATGACTTCCTCCTCCCCTGAGTACCTAATCCTGAATTTAGTGTTTATCATTTCCATGTCTGTTTTTTTTTTACTACATCCAGATGCACCCATAAATAACATACTATTTTGCATGCTTTTAAACTTTATATACATGATACTATATGGTATGTATGTAGCCCTCTGCAACTTGCCTTTTTCACTCAATATTATATCTTTGAGATTCATCCAAGTAGACAGGCATGATGCTAGTTCACTCTTTTAAACTGCTGTGGAGATTCCACTGTGTGAGTATATTACCGTTTCTCCATTGCCTCTTGAGGACCTCTAGGCTGCTGGCAGCTTTTCACCGTTACAAACTATCATACATTGTTTGCACACATTGAGGTCTTGGGAGCAGAGTTTCTCAAATTTTAGGTTGTAACCCAGAAGAGAATCATGAAATCAATATAAAGGGTCACAACTGTCACTTTTAAAAAATTCAATAGAAGAGACTTTAAAATATCAGTGTGTGAATACGTATGTGCTAGAACACAATATAAAACACATTTCTTAATCTCAGTTGTGGTAGAAAAAAATCTATTTGAGGCACATTTTATGGGGTTGGTATTATCCTCAGGTTTATTTAAAATTACCAAATTGCTCCCTAAAATGGTACTGCCCATTCAAACTCTTCCCAGTGGCATATGAGAGTGTCCATTTGCCTGCATCCTTATTAACACTTGGTATTACCAGACATCAGTTTTTTTCCAACTTTATGGATGTGATTTGGCAGCATCTCTTAGTTTTAATTTGCATTTCCTTGATTACCAGTGAGGTGGGCAGCTTTTCATATGCTTATTGCCCCAAGATATCCTTTTCCTATAAAGTGCATGTTTATATTCTTTGCCAGTGTTTGAATTGGGTTGACCTTATTGATTTGGAGGATTTTTAAAATATATATTGTGGGTATTAATTCTTTGAGAATTATGTGTGTTGCAATTATCTTCTCCCAGTCTGTGGTTTCCCTTTTCACATTGCTTTGCTAGATCTGACATCCTGATTCACAATGAGGCAAAGGGAATCATGTCAGAGGCTGACTCTGAGTCAGGAAGTAGGTCTACCTGCATCTCCAGAGCCCTGAATATTGCAGGCCTCTAGTAAATGTTTGGTGAGCATAATATAACTCACTAGGTAACTCTATCAGATTTGTCCAGCACAGAGCAGGGGCTCTTTGGAGACTTAATAAATTGAGTCATGGTTTTGCTGCACCATAAGAAAAGTCTCAGTGTCCAAGCAGAGAAATTGTAAGGAGGGTATCATCATTGCTAAAAGAGCATTGGCTTTCTGGAAGAGTTTCTTGCAGGGTGCCTATAAATATGAGTTGATTTAACTCAGAATTCAACTTATGCCCAGTGTTCCAGGAAACAAACGTGTGACTCTAATAGGTGACCCAGGTCTCTGGACATTCCTGTGACCTAACAGTGGCACAGTGATCTTCATACTTTACAGATAGGCCAAGAAAAAGTAAATGTCTTGTCCAGGTCATACTGAAGACAGGGGCCAGGGCAGAACTGGATCCCACATCCCCTGATTTCCATCTGATAAAAAGTTGGAGCAGTGGGTGTTTTAAAGGCAACAGACCCCTACACTCTTAAATGTAGGTGAATACGGGGAGCCATCTTAGGAAGAAGCCTATTACTGGCTCAAGGCCAGGGATAAATCCAAATATTTACATGCGTGTCCCTGGAATACATGGCAAAAGAAGGAGGACAAAAATCATATCTGGCAGGACCTCTGAAGAGGACCAGGAATGAGAGCTTGCACGACTCAAAGGTCCGCTTGCCTGGGCTTGGAGCTCCTGGGGGCAGGAGCAGGGTCTCACCCATCTCCACCTGCCCAGAACTTAGTGCACTGGCACATGGAAGGGGCTCAAGAAGTGTCTACTGAATGAATGGATGTAAAAACAGATGGATAAATGGATGAACAAATGGATGTATGCATAGATGGATAGATGATGGAGGAAGAGATGAATGAACAGATGGATAAACTTATACATGGTTAGACAGATGGATGCATGGATGGATGGATGCATGGATGCGGAGTTGGATATTTCACATTTGGAAGAAGCCCTAGGGAAGGATTGGTCTCAACAGAACCACTCACGTAAGCAGACAAATCTGGAAATCCTGTCTTGTTGCTACAGCTATTCATAAAAAATACCGAGTGGCATAACTGCAAGAAATAATTGCTTCTAATTGCGCTGACTTATTCTGGCCATATAGTAGACATATTTTTATAACTTTATTAATTATTCAATTTGAGGCCTATTACCCAGCCTGCCAGAATGGGCTTTCCTTATTAGAGGGTGACAGATTCCCCAGTTCTGGGCTGCCTCTGCTGCTGCAGCACTGTGGGCAGTTGCTGCCTGCCTTGGGGCCCTACCAGTGTCTGAGAACTGGAGATGGAGAGCACAGCTCCCGAGAGGCAGGCTGGGAGTCAGATCCCGGGACCAATAGATGCAGCTCCAGGTGCTCTGCATGGTCTGCCTCGTCTGGTCTGGCCAGGGAGGCAGAAAGGTGTTAGGACACGTCCAACTCAGCCTCTGTGGGTCACCCTCTTTCCCCGATCCATTTTTCATCAACTCTTAATCATAGTGGTCCCCCCCCCCCTGCATCCAATCTGCTTCCCACACAGTGCCAAGATAATCTGCCATATGTTATTTGAACACCTCCAGCCAGGGACAGGGGAAGGAGAGCATGGTCCAGCTGGCCTGGAGGGACGAGGCAGGACTGGAGGTGTAAATCAGAGCTTGAAACGCCCCTCCCCTTCCCCTCTGTTCCTATATCTAGGCCCAGATCTGGTCACAGGTTACTTGGGAGAAGAAACAGGAGGTTGCCCTATTAGAAACAATGCAGACACAGATGATGCAAAATGAGCCTTCGGGGTTCCCCAAGGCCCATGGGATAAAGCCCAAGCCCCTCGGGCTATTGCTGTAAGAGCACCATACCACCTGGCCTGCAGCCACTCCCACTCCTCCTCAGCAGCACCCTCTGCTTCAGCCACCCGAGCCTGCTCCCCATTTAGTACCTTTGCTTATGTGAGTCAAGAATGCCCCCTCTTTCCACAGCTGACCATTGAAGCTTCAAGTCTCATCCTTCTTCGAGCTCTGGCTCCACTGCCTTCTTAGCCTCTTTCCCACTTTACTAGCCAGATGCAATCTCTGCTTTCCTCTGAAGGACCAACCTGACGCCTGGCCTCACACTGCAATCCTTGCGGGCACGTGTCTGGGCAGCACTGGTAGGTAAGAAGCTTTGGAAGATCAAGGGACATGGCTTCAAATTCTCCCACACATCCAGCCAGGAGCCCCCACACTCTTCCCCAGTCCCAGCACCACCACTCGAGCATCATCAGAAAGAACAAAAACATGATAAAGGGGGAGAACACATCCACTGGACCCCACTTAGCACGGTGTTGAATGCCTGCCCACCGTGTGCCTGCACATGCTGGGCACCAGATGCCAGAGACAAGTAAGACCTCCTTCCATAGAGATGGTCTCAGGGGCTGGGGGCTGAGAAGGCAGCAAATATGCAATCAAATGATAATCCCCAGGGTAGCATGGACCAGCTGGCCATGTGTATACAGTCGAGGTCTGTGGGAATCAGGAAGCACCACAGCAGAGGTGGCATCTGAGCTGGGCTTTGAAGGCAAAAGAGCAATGGGTCAGTGGATAGAGAAGGGTTGAGAGAGGGGAAGTGGAGCGGAGGGGGGGGGGAGGGGGTGGATGATGGGAAGTGAAGCTGAAAACTAGGCAGGGATCAGGCCCAGAGGGGTCTTGAAGGACTGATCAAGGAGCTGGGGCACTTCCTGGCGGGTAAAGGGGGTCCAGGAAGTGACATGATCTAGTTTCCATCTTAACCACCTCCCTACCTCCCACTTAGGGGAGGGGCTGGAGCGGGAAGGCAGAGAGCCCTGTAAGGAAGCATTAACCAGAGTTGCAAGTGTGGTCTCCAGGGAGTTCAAATCCTGATTCTGCTTCTTCCTAGCTGTGTGCCCTCGGGCCAGGTACGTAACCTTCCTGAGCCTCAGTTTGGTTCATCTGAAAGATGGGGAAATAATAATGAACAATAACGAATAATGAAAGGGATAGCACGTACAATAAGTGCTGGATATGAGTTAGGAGAGAAATCTAAGCTGACGTAGACTAAGCAAAGCCCAGACTTCCTACCTTTCAGCCTCAAATGTCACCTCCTCCACAGCCCCGTATTCCGGTTGAAATGTGCCTCAGTGGAAAGAGCACACACTCTGGAGCAGCCGAGTGAGTGACTCACTGTCCCTGGACCCCAGCCTCCTCAACTGTGAAGTGGGTGGTAATCCTCACCTCATGGGCAGTGGGGCGGCAGGAAGATGAAATAAGATCTTCACGTGGTGCCTGGCCCACAGCCGGTCTGGGCTGGCTGGGACTGAACTGAAAGTTCTTTGAGACAAGGCAGCTCTTGCAGAGCCCGACCTGCCATCAGCAGGTTCCTCCTGGCCCCAGAGGATGCACTCCCCTCCCCCTTTCCCTGCAGGGCTCCAGGCTGCCCTCCAGGCTGCTGGGGCAGGTGGGAGAGGTTCGTGATTCCCTTCTCTAAGGAGCTGTGTTTCCCATGGAGACCCAGCCCACGTGCCCACGCTGGGAGTGGAGGCCACGTGTGTATGTGTGCGTGTGTGTGTGTGTGTGCATGGGGGTGGGGTGGGCACAGTGTCCTTTTCATGCCCGAGTGGAGCCGGGAGAGGTGTCAGCACCAGCTGCCAGCCCCACACGATGACGCCAACTTGGCTCCTGGCCCTCTGTTCTGCTTTTGTCAGATTCCAGGCGGGTTCTCTCACCCTCCTCCCTCTTCCCAGATCTTGGGACTCCCTGTGTGTAATTTATTTATTAATTTTGCTCTCAGGGAGCAGATGGCCAGAGCTGAGCTGGCCAGGATGTACCTCCCATCGCTCCTCTGCAATAGTTCCCTTGAAAACACAGCTCATGCACTCAGGCTACCCAATGTCCATGGTTCTCAGATAAAAACAACAACAAAAACATTGACTTTCAGGCTAGGCTCCACAAGCTAGGGCCTTGCCCAGCCCTGCTCAGATGGGACTGGCCCCCATATCTCTCCTGTGTGAGAGGCAGGGGGCAGAGGAGGGAGGAGGGAAACCTCTGGAGGCTGCCCCAGGCCCCCTCTCCCCATGGCCTCCTTGGTTCCTTGGACCCGGGAAGGGGGCTCTCAGAAGGTCTCCCCTCCTTCCTGGTGAGCAGCATCACAGGAGTTATGACTCAGTCTGGGGATAGAGATGAGGTGGGGGACCAGCTGCCTTCAGTTCTGGGTACTGGGGTCTCCACGGGCTGCCCCAGCTCAGCCTCAGCCTCACCCCTACAATGTTCTGGGCCCTGTGAGAGCAGGGCACCAATTTCTGCTCTCTCTCATTTCTCATTTCTCCAGGAAGAAAGAAATTCTAGAAGGGAGGACACGACCTCTTCATGTCTTCCAGGGCACAGCCGAGGCCAGCGTGTCCCAAAAAGAGGGAGCAGGGGCTGGGAGAGGTGATGCTGAGGGTGGAAAGGGGCAGAGAGGCCGGCAGATCCGTCCTCCTGCCATCGTTCCCCTGCAGGACTCAGCCTGGGGTTGAGTTGAGGTCTCTTTCAGCCTCCATCCCCTGCTCCTCACAAGTGACTTGGTTCTCACATTTCTTAGCTCCCTTCCTCTGTGTCCTGTTGGAAAGGGTCAGACAGACCCAGCCCTGACACTCACCAGCTGTGGGACCTGAGGCACTCGCTTAACCTCTCTGTGCCTCAATTTCTTTTTTTTTTTAATATATATATTTTATTGATTTTTTACAGAGAGGAAGAGAGAGGGATAGAGAGTTAGAAACATCAATGAGAGAGAAACATCGATCAGCTGCCTCTTGCACAACCCCTACTGGGGATGTGCCAGCAACCAAGGTACATGCCCTTGACCGGAATTGAACCTGGGACCCTTGAGTCCGCAGGCCGACACTCTATCCACTGAGCCAAACCGGTTTCAGCATCTGTGCCTCAATTTCTTTTCTTTCTTTTTTTTTTTTTTTGCCTCAATTTCTTAATCTCAAATGAGACCATAGCACATATCTGATTCCTTCCTTCCCCCCGCCACCCCCCCCCCCCCCCCCCGGCATGATGGCTTTCCTGAGCCACCCAGCTGCCGCTCCCATAAAAGCCTAAGCCTTCTCTCTCCCTAGACTCTTCCTCCTCCCTCTGCTCTGAACTGGTAGTTCTCGCTTCTGTTCAAATTCCTGAGGATGGGAACTATGCCCTCCTCAACCCACTGGTACCTGGCAGTGTTGGCGTCTGAGAAGTACTCAATAAATGTGCATTAAATGGAACTCAAGGGACAGAGAACATGGAGTAGGAAGGGAGACAGCCAACTGGGCCTGTGGCCCAGCTACTGAATTCCTTTTTGTTCAAAATTAGAATTCTGAGGTGACTAGCAATCCTCTGACGCACAGACCTTGAACAAGCATTTGTGCCGCATCCACAGCTCCCTTCTGTCCGCGTCACGGTGGCTGCGCCCAGTGTGCGGTGCTGACACGGAGCCCACCAGCCCGGGGAGGCCCATGGGCACAGCAGATGCCGGCAGAAGGCGGCCCAGGCGGTTCTGTGAGGGCCGCGGGCTGGGCAGAGAGGAGTGGAGGACCAGCAAGTGTAATTGCTTTGTGGTGATTCATCTGAAGTCGCTTTAACCTTGACAACCGGCTCAGTGTAGTGAATAAAGAGCCCAAGAGAGCTGCAGCCTCCTGGTTGGCAAGACGCCCCTCTGCACGCCCCCTCCCGGATGAAGCAACCCAGGGCTCACCAGGAGCCCCCACAGGGGGGCGGCGAGGTGTGAGTCATAAGGCTGCCCCCTCCCATGGCTCTCTCCCTTCCCACTCCTCTTCCAAGTCCAAGGATAAAGAGAGAGAATCACCATAGGGCCGCGCATGCTGTCAGTGGGGTGGGTGGGGAGAGTGGCAGAATGCCCTCCCAGAGGTCAGCAGAAAGGTCATCAGGGCCTTGATAAGGTGACATGATACTGGATTTTGACTTCCTAGAAACAGAGCATCATGGGATTTTAGAGCTGGAATAGCCACACAAACCTTCCTCTCATTTTACAGGTGAAACAATTGAGGCTCATAGAGAGGGGGGCTTAGCTAGGGTCACCCAGACAGAGATGTGACCCGAAGCCGGCTCTCCTGCATGTTATGACACAGGAGTTCCAACCCTTTGGAGGCAGCATGGAACTGTGGGAAGAACACAAGTCCTGGGTTCTAATCCCAGCTCTGCCACTTGCTAGCTGGGTGAATATCAGAAGTTACTCCACTTCCCAGTGCTTGGATTCCTTTGCTTGTGAAATGGAGATCATGCACATGACCTCTCCAAACACCTGCCACGGTGGGAGCAGAAATCCCCATTCACCTTCCCTTCCAGGCCCTGTGGCCCCCCTCATACTTCTTTCTGATCTCCTCCCTTCTCTTCTCCCACTACTCACGCTGGGCTCCGCACCAGGAAGGATCCCCAAAGCCTTGGCAGAGGCCCTTCCCAGCACATCTGTGTGGCTGGGCCCACTCGCTTCCCTGCTTGGTCCTGCCTGTCTCCTTTCTGACCTCGTCAGCTGCTCCGGAACCCCCCACGTCCTGTGCTGCCAGACTGTGCTGTCTCCAGTTCATCAGGGAGAAGTGTGTCCGAGGCCCCTGATGTACTTTCCAAGCCAGGAAGATGGCAAGGTTGGTCCCTCTGGAAGTCCCCAATCCCAGTGCCCCAGCCTGACCTCCAGGCCTGCGCAGAGAATGAGCCAGGAGAGCCTGAAACCTTTAGGTCATCTGCACAGAAGTCTGTAGAACAGCTTGGCCTGTTTGCTTTGCTATAATGAGACCCATCTGCCTCTAGGACAACTCTAGCCTTGAACTCCAAGGGCAGCTGGTAAGAGGCAAAGGCATGGGAGTCAGGAGACCCAGGATTAAGCTACAGCTCTGCCTCCGCCTCCCTGGGTGACCTCGGGCAAGCAGTTTCCCTTCTCTGGACCTCAGTTTGCCCATGTATGAAATGGAAGGGCTAGACCAGACAATTTCTGAGGTTCCTCCCAGACCTTGATTTCATGGTTTCAAGTTACATCACGAGACCTCAGTGGCCAGAACTTTGGGTTTGGAATATTAGACCATACTTCCTAGCACTCCATTCAAGGAATGCGTGGAGATAGGCTCTCATATATGTGAAGACAGCTGCAGGAAAACAGACCACTCAAGCCAGTGAAATGCGGGTTGCATGAGCCTCAGCTCGCAGCTCTTGTAGGCCAGCACTGAGCAGTGTGGGAAAGTGCAGAGGCTGTGGAACATCCCAGATGAGGTAGCATGAGCCCCTATGCCAATCCTGAGCCCAGGAACCCAGGCACAGACAGTGGGGGTACAAAAGACAGCCCAGCATGCTGGAGGGAAGACTGAGTCCCCCAAAAATGCAGTGGGGAAAGGGCTTGAGCCCCGATCCCTCTCTAAACCATCCTTGCAAACAGTCGCCAGCTTTGGCAGGTCTCATTCTGGTTATGGTCTTCCTGCCTTTCCCACTGCTTCTCAAGCTTCACCCCTAAAATAACCCTGCCTCCAGGGATGCCTGATGGCATAGCCACAAAGGTCCACCAAAGGCTCACATTGTCACATTTAAAACAATAAATGTCAATTCTACATTCAGTTCTATCACAAACCTGTATGTTTTAATATAAGAAACAATACTTAAATTACTCATCAGGTAACAATGTGCCATTGCACGCTGAAAAATGTAAACTCTGTACTGTTTTTTTAACTCTATACTTCCAAAAATCATTAGCAGAAGTGTTTTTCAACAAATGGTGCTGGGAAAACTTGATATCCATGTGTAAAAAAAACTGAAGTTAGACCCCTACCTTATACCATGTGTAAATTTTAATTCAAAATGGATCAAAGGCCTAAGTGCATGAGCTTAAACTATAAAACTCTTAGATAAAAACATAGGGGAAAGCTTTATGACATTGGATTTGGCAATAATTTCTTGGATTTGACACCAAAAACACAGGCAACAACAACAACAAAAATAAACTGGAATTTATCAAAATTAAAAACTATTAACAGAGTGAAAAGGCACCCCACAAAATATTTTCAATCATATATCTGATAAGGATTAAAATCCAGAACATATAAAGAACACGTACAACTCAGCAGCAGCAACAACAAAACAATCCAATTTTTAAAAATGGGCAGATAACTTGAATAGACGTTTTTCCAAAAACGATACGCAAATGGCCAAGCAAGCACATGAACACTAACCAACAGGGAAACGCAAACCAACACCACGGTGAGATCCCACGTCACACCCATTAGGATGGCAATCATCAAAAAACACAGAAAGTAGCAAGTGTTGACAAAGATGTGGGGAAATCAGAATGCTGTGCATTGCTGGTAGGAATGTAAACTGGTGTATACACTGTGGGGAATGGTATGGCGACTCCTTGAAAAATAAACATAGAATTATTATATAACCCACCAAAACACTCTGGGTATATATCTCAAAAAAGCAGGGACACAAAGAGATATTTGTACACCCATGTTCATAGCAGCATGATTCACAATAATCAAAAGGTAGAAGAAACCAAAGTGTCCATTGACAGATGAATGGATAAACAAAATGTGGTATATACACATAAGAGAATATTATTCAGCCTTACAAAGCAAGGAGGTTCTGACACTGCTACAACATAGACGAACCTTAAAGATATTATTCTAAGTGAAATAAGCCAGTCACAAAGTGACACACATTGTATGATTCTTCTTATATGTGATAACTCAAGTAGTCAAATTCATAGATTAAAAGAATAGAATGGTGGTTGCCTGTGGCTGCGGGGAGGGGAAATGGGAAGTTAGTGTTGAATGGGTACAAAGTTTCAGTTGGGGAAGACGAAAAAGTTTTAGAGATGGATGGTAATAATGGTTGCACAATAGCGTAACTGCACCGAATGCCACAGAACTGCACAATTAAAAATGGTTAAAATGATAAACTTTATGTTATGTATATTTTACCACATGCAAAAAATTCCTAGCAAACACCTTAGGTCGAAAAGCATGAATCCCAGGCTAGTTTAGGAGCGTGGGCATATTTCTGAGCTGTTAAATGTTTTATTTGAATCTGCAAGGCTGGCCAACAGCCACGGCAGCCAGGGGTCCCACACACCATTCAAGATAAGAACACATTTGACTTGGCAGAAGCTGCTCTTGGTGGTGTCCCAACTTGGTCCTGCTGCCTGCCTTCATTCCTCAGCCGGCTCTGCAGGCTGCCTCCTGCCCAGCACTGGGGGGAGGGAGATGCAGTTTCGACAGATCGTAAGACACTGTGTAGTGAGCTTTTCTGTCCTGCAGCCTGTCTGTGCACGTGGATGAAACCAGTGTAGTGGAATCTAAGAATGTGAGAGATGGCAGGGAAATTGGGGAAAGGGGTCTCTGTCATATCTAACCCAGACCTTCAGGGGAGGCCTGAGACCAAAACCAAAACATTACCCCATAGCCCAGAACCCAAACTTCAAAGCATCATGGGAGGGGAAGCTGAGAAGCAGCACCCAAGAAATACAATAATTAAATAATACACTGAAGGCTTAAATTTCCAAGTTGATTCTTTGGTAACATTTATAAAAGTTAACAGGGCATATTTAATTTAGGAATTGGCTCACGTCCTTCTCCTTACAGCTGAAACCTCATAAATGAAATATACTGGATCACTGCCCAGCGCGGAAATAAAAGTTATGAATAATGTTTCTATCTCAATCATTGTCACTGCTTTAATATTCCTAATTACTTTAAAAAGCTAGATATTCAATATAGGAAAACTTTTTTTCTTTTTATCTCCACTTGTGAGATTAGTGCAATTTAATAAGAGTCACTCTGTCGTCTTTATTCAGGGTAGACTGACATTTCATCCTTTTACTCTTCATTATTATATAGGATGGAGGTTTATGACCAAGCATGCAGCCACTCCATTTCCCCATATTGGTCCATCTAACATCTCAGAATTACCCACAGTAGCTGATGTGTGTCCACCTACCAGGCACATCAGCATCACCTCACCTCCTTTATGGAGCAGAAAGAAATTAGTTCAGGCCTTAAAGAAATTAAGCCATGGAGTTATACGTCTGTAAGAGACTGAAAAGCCCCCACGCCCACGCCAGTACTGGATTCGTCCCCTTCGCAACCATCAGAGTCATAAATCCCTTGGCAGCCACAAAGGGCAGGGCAGGGGCAGGCAGCAGATGACGGATCTTTATAACCCTCCCTGCCACTTCCAGGAATTTAACCTAAGAAGAAATTGGGACAAGTGGGCACAGATTTATGCACAAGAAGAATTACTGCAGTATTTTTACACAGGGCCACGGTCCCTGAACCACGTGTCCAAAAATCTCTAGAAAGTCCATAGGAAAATTTGTTTAAGGTCGGCACCAAATTTCATTTAGAAACAAAATCTCCATGGAACTGATTTGTGGTTGTAGCCACTAGATGTGATCAGTTACATGTCACTTCAGAAGAATTATTATATTTCATCCCAGGGTACTGCCCCACTGAGGGTGTGTGTCATAAATGATATAGTCACCGTACACTTTCCTAAACTCTGAAAAAATATAAATTGTGAAACCAACAGGTCCCAAGGATCTGGGATAAAGGATGGTGGGCCTCAAATAGTGAAAAATCATGAAGAACCTAAATGCCCATCAATAAGAGACTGGTTAAATACTTTTGGTAATGCAGAGAATGAAATTCTATAAGGCCATTAAAAACTGGAAGGGGCAATTCATGTTTGTTGACAAGGAAATGAATACATGACACGAAGTTGAGTTTAAAAAAAGCAAGTCACAGAAGAGCACATACATTTGATACACGTTGTATCCAGATCCAGCTCTAAGTGCAAATGTGTTCAGAAATAACAGGGAGGGCAAGCCCCCAACTGCCAGGAGAGGCTACGCCTGGGTGTGTGGGTTCAACCTGTTTGTCTACACTTTAGGTGCCGTTTGAATTTTCTTTTTAACATGAACAGGTATAACTTTAGAATCAGAAAACAACAAGAATGCCCAGCTGCCATTCTCAGTGGTTGAGCGTTGACCTATGAACCAGGAGTCACGGTTTGATTCCTGGTCAGGGCACATGACTAGGTTGGGGACTCAATCCTCAGTGTGGGGTGTGCAGGAGGCAGCCAATCAATGATTCTCTCTCATCATTGATGTTTCTCTCTCTCCCTCTCCCTTCCTCTCTGAAAGCAATAAAAAATATATTTTTAAAAAAGAAAACAACAAGAATGATGCTTTCGATTGAACAAAAATGAAAGCTTCCCTGCAAGGGTGTCACCTGCATAGACATGTCTATGGACAGATCCCAGTCAGAAGTCTCCGGAGATACAGACTGCACGGATTGGAACACCACCCCCACGAACACGGGCCTCACAAAGACCCGACCGCACTGCGGAGCGCACGCAGGCCGACAGGCGTCACCGGCACAACAGCTAACGGCCTCAGATTGCTGGGAGTACACCCATGATGCTTAATCATTGTCACTGCTTTAATATTCCTAATTACTGATTTGTGGTTGTCCATGGCTGATTCCTCCATCGCCACAACAATATCTCAGGGCCACAACTTTCAAGCAGATCCTTCCTTCCCCTGTGAGCACCTACGGCTTCTAATCCATTTCAACCTAGGACTGCACTAATAGAGGCTGAGCATCTAGAAGGAAGGAGAGCATACTCATTAAGTGTTTAGGTTTAGGACCTACGTTTTTGCTTGACTGATAGTCCCAGTGTTACTATTTACTGGCTGTGTGTCTATTGATGGTTGCTTAACCTCTCTGTGCTTCAACTTTCTTATCTGTAAAAGAGGGCTAATAATAAACCCTACACCATAGATTTGTTGTGGAGACTAAATGAGAAGATGAAGTGCCTAGTGCAGAGTAAAATTCAATAAATAGTATCCATCTTTATTATTATTTTTCCATACAAGCCTGCACTGATATGGCCAGACCTAGGAATAATAGTTTAAAAGGAATAAAGGCCAGACCTGGGAATAATAGTTTAAAACAGTGGTCGCCAACCTTTCGGACCTCACGGACCACCCCTGGTTTAAAAGGAATAAAGGGCACAGTCAGCGGCGAGAAACCAGATGGGTCAGGCAGTTTGGGCCATGTCCTGTGAGAAACCAAGGAGCTTGGAGAATACAAACTAGGGGGAGGGAAGTGATCACTATCGTACAATATTTGAAAGGCTGATCCATGGACGGGGACTCTGGTTTCTCCTACGTGACCTCAGTGGCTGTTATCAAGTGCTCTGAGATGACCACCTTCCCACACACAGTGGCCTTGTCCACTGAGCTCCTTGGAAGAAATTCCAACATGGCAGGGAGGGCCATGGCTGCCCTGGCCTTTATCATGAGTGAGAACCAACTGGTGGAAGCCAAAGACAGATTTCCACTCAAGAGAGAGGAAAACCTCCCAAGAGTCAGAATGTGCTTCCCGGGGAGGCAGTGAGCTCCGTGTTAATGGGGGGATTCAAGCAGAAGGTGGAAAGCTCATGGCAGGGCATCTAAACAGTCACTGCTCTGAAGGATTTTGAGAGTGAGACTCTATGAATTCCCTTCATCCAATGCGGCTGTCCCTCAAAACAGGGTTGGAATGCGTCTTTTAGGACTTCCTATGGACTTAGTAGTACATGCCTTTGAGTAGACCCAGGGGTGGTGGCTCTTCGACCCATGAGGGTGGATTTATTGAGAAAACAGCTGTGGCTGCTCAGCACCAAGTCTGATGACTGGCTTGAGGGTGGGGAAAGTGGGGGGCCCTGTTTTGTAATATAAAGTAACAAAGCTGTTTCCCTACGTGCTTGATCAACTCACTCCAGAGGCAAAGTTTACTCTAAACCGCCTGGTCCTGTTCATCGAATGCTGCCTTCATTCTAGTTCCTTCCCCAGACCGGAAGCCCTGAGAGGCACAGATCAGGCCTGAAAAACCCTCCAGGGCCTGCTCCCTGCCCAGCACAGACCAGCACATCATAAGCACCAAACAACACTGGTATTGAATGGTGATTTATATGCACTCGGGGCCCCTGGGACTCAGGATGTATTTCAGCCTCCAACAGGCTGCCCTTGACATTATAATCCAGCAGCAGCAAGCAGATCTGTCCCAGCAGAGCTCACCTAATCCAACTTAGATGGTTCTTCATCAAAGATTCATTGTAAGAAAAATTACACAAAACAGAACAAGGGGGGGAAAGCTCTCAGGTATTTCAACCAGCATGTTTCCTGTCGTTCCCAGAAAGACTGGTTGAGCACACTCCGTTAACTCGCGTGTCCCTCAGGTTTACCCTTCATTGTCTGGAGGAGTCCCTGGCCCTGTCTCAGTGTGGCACACCTCAAAGCGGTAAAACTGACGGGAGGAGGAGCCCCCTTCTGCCCCCCCGCCCCCGCAGTCACCAACACATTGGAGAGTCTTTTGAACCCAAATAGACCTTGGACTCCCTGATCCGAGATAACCACCCAGGCTCAAAACAAAAGCACACCCAGCCTTGCTTTGGTCGCTATGCTCTCATATACCAGGCAGACAGGGAGGCTCAGGGAAAGGCCTTTGGAAAAAAAGGACCATAATTAGATGTTTCCACCCCAGCAGAGAGAGAGAAAAAGGGCAAAAGCAGCACATGGGGCCACCCAACATTCCCTCTCCATGTTTTCACCATCACTGTAGTCACAGTGGCCTCCAAAGGTGGGCCAATAACGTGGCTAGACCCCTAATGGATTAGCTTAGCTATGTGATCTACACAAGTCACAATAAAAAGACAGTCACTCTACCCCATCTCAACACTATCAAGCCCTCTTTGAAAATCAAATAAGACCATGTCTTAACCAATCATTGATTGCAAGATGCACCACTGGAAAGGGGGTCAGTGGTAAGTATTTAGGGGAAATCAGCCAGAGGGGAAGGATTTGCCTTCATCTGGGCTCTTGGCAGAAGACTCCCCTGAGCAGCTGTTAGGAAGACCCATCCTCTCACTGGCCAGCCCCACAGTGGAGACAGTGTCCTGGGCCTCCATGTGTCACCTGATCAGTCCGAGAGCATCTGCCTCACTCCCTGCTCACCAGGAAGCCTTCCCCAGAGAGATGGGAAACAGCGACTTGCCCCTACAAGTGCCCGTTCTCCGCCCTTTGGGTAGGGGCAGCCCACTGCCCACCAGTCTCATGAATCAGTCCCCTGAGCCTCCATGAGCGCCCACACAACTAAGCCTTTGGACTAGCAAAGCTAAGGACCAGGCCTTGACCACAGTGACTTCCTGGGTCTGCACCCTTGGGTGGCATCTCAATTTCACTTCAACCCTCCAAGACCATAGCTAGAGGTGTTTTATCAAAAGCCAGAGTTGTACAGATGACACCGCAATCCCCACACATACACACACAGACCTCCAGACCTCCACAAACCATGACTCCCCACATACACACAATGCCCCTCCAGACCTCCACAAACAATCCCTACACATACACACAATGCCCCTCCAGACCTCCACAAACCGTTACCCCCACGCCCCTCACACCCTCTCCTCCAAGTACCATCATGCACCGAACCGCAGGGAGGCCTTTTCCCTGATGCCCGCGCTAGCCTAGGCAGCTGCAGCCCAACACGAATAATTCAGCATGTGCTCAGCCCAGGCCCTCCTGAGCCAGAGCCAGGGGGCCGTACAACCCTCAAAGACCCCAGACTCACCGCTGGAGCAGTCGGGTCCTCCCCAGCCGGGCTCACAGTGGCAGGTGTCGGGGGAAACACAGCGGCCGTGCACGCACTCCTCCGTGCACAGGGCTACATGGGGCCGGGAGAGAGGGAGGAAGAACAGGAACAGACGATGAAAACCAACCATCTGGTCAAGGAGCATAAACCACTTTATAATGACTCCCCCAGGCCCACGGGTGTGCCGAACGCATCACTGGCTTTGGAGGAAAAATCAAGCCACCTCAGACCTCAGCTATTTAATTAACTCCGAAATGCATCCCACAAGAGTGTGCTTCATCCCAGCCTTGTTTCCTCAGATGAAACCCACGCCTGAAGAATGGCAGCCTTGGTGGCTTTTCAAGAATATTTTCTCCAAGGCTTAACACTCGGAGACTCTCCGGAAAGCCTAACCCCCTAAATCCACGCCCTTGCTCTTTCCCCATCTGCTCGGGAAATGACCTGTCATGCCCATCATTTGCTTTCCCCAATTGCTTTCTGCCAAGGCCCTGAAATCCATCAGGCTACCTGAAAAGAAGAGGCTCCTCTCTTGCTTCCCCCACCTCGCTGCCCTCCTCCCCAAATGTCCCTATTTTGAGGCTCTCAAATGTCAGCAAATCTGCAAAGTACACAAATGCTGAGAAAAGGCAACTGCTAATTATAAGAAAGTAATTAAGAAAGACATCCACGATAATGATAATTGTAATTAGGAGGTGCCTGGCAATTTCTTATCACGCAGTCAAAGGCTATAGCCTCCCGAGCTGGGAGGCAACAGTGGCGAAGTTTCCATCAACTGCTCCGGCGCGGAGACGGCTTATGGGCAGTAGCTTGAGGAAGGGAGAGATTACGGCTCTCTTCCTCTGACATCCATGTTTCCTCAAGGTCATCTTTGCTCCCGAGAGATCTGCCCCCACCATCTAACCCATCAGTGAAGGATTACAGAAAACCCCAGGGCCACCCCCACCAATTCTGTGAGCTTGGGAAGTCAGCAGCTACCACCCACCCTGCCCGTTTCTTAGGAGGGAGCTAGATGAAGCACGTTCCTCTGACAAGCAGCTAGAGCCCTCTCTCTGCCTACCACTGGCCTGGGGAGCAGGGGGTCCCCGACCATAAAGGTTGTCCCTGAACTACAGACACCCCCCTGCTTCCACATCCACTGCCTGGCTTGAGTACCCACCGAGAAGTTAGACCACAAAGCCCATTTTACGTTGGTGTGGGGTCCTCTGGCCCCTCCTGAACACACATGCTGACCCTGAGGTTGTTGCCTTAGCTTTGGCCAGGCCCCCAGGCAAGGCAGACCCAGAAGAGCCACTTCAGATGCCCCCTGGTGAGTGGTCTGCAGTCAGCTTGTCCTCTGCGAGCCTGGGATGCGGTGTGTCTGGGGAGAGCCCTGGCACCCGAGTCCTCATGGGTACAAGTGGCTTTGGGCAGAGTTCTGGTTTGTGTTGGAGACTTCCACAGCCCCTCACTTGGAGCTCCGGGGCCTACCAGCTATCCTACTTCTTGCTGGGGAAACCGGCCGGACCCTGACCCCAGCGACCAGCTCCTCTTAGAACCACGTGAGCTGCTCACCTGGCTGCTAACAAGACCCCAGCTGGTCATCCCTGCTGCCCTGGCTCCCCGGACTCCCTCCAGACTTTCCAAACAAGCTCAAATCGGTCAATGTTCCCAGTATCTGCTGGACACCATGTGTCCATCCCTATCCCCTGGCTGGGCCCAGCCAGCTCCCAGCTCTGGCCTCAGCTGCTCCCTCTTCCCTCCCTCTCTCACTCCCACCCGCTGAGGTCCCAGCATGCTCCACAGCTGGGCCCCTCTGCATTCCAGCAGACCCTTCCCATCAGCCTGTCAGATTAGCTCATGACACCTCCACCTGCTTTCTGACCAGAAAGCAGCTCCTTGATCCCTGGGGGTTCTGTCAGGTATAGAGAGGGCAGTGAACCTACCAAGTGTCAGAGAAAATCATGTCCAACCCCGTCACTTTAAACATGGAGAAACTGAGGCCTCAGTGCCCTGGACCTCATGGACATAGGTGGCCTCTTGGCCAGGGAGGAAGGAGCTTGGGGATGAGGATCCTGGAGACAGAGGCCTGTGAAGGCAGAGGGAGGTGAGAGGTGCCCAAGACCATGGGGCCTTCACATGTCACCCAGATGGGACGTCCTCCCCTGCCCAGATGCCTCAGGGGCTGGGGGAGCCAGGCCAGAGGGAACAACATAGGGGTGCTGTGGTTGACCCCACGAGGGTGAGAGCTGGAAAGAGAGGACAGAGGAGCACCTACAAGGTGGGCCTGAGCAGGGGGCTCAGAGCTGCTCAATGGAGGGATTGGGGGGTGGGGGAGGAGGAAAACCACCAGCACCCTACCAACCCTCGCCTTTCTCTGACCCTAAAAACCTGACCACTGACCCACCCCCTGCACCCTCTCCCTCGCTGGAAGTGAAGGCCTTCAGGTGCACTGAGCAGGCTCCACTCCACACTGCCTTTCCCCGTGGGCCACCCCAGCTCAGCCCTGTATCCTGCACACTGAGGACCATCGCCCCACAAACCCTTGGCCTGACTCTATGTGGTCCCTCTGGACCTCATTATCCCTCCCCGCTCCTCCCCCTGGTATTATGCCTGGGCTATTTGTTTGTCAAAACCTCAATCCGTTCATATTTCATAGGTGCTGTTTAGACAGTGTTGTTTGAGGCATGAAATATTGATAACAAATACCCAGGCTCAGATGGGTGTATTGGCATTTGGGCCACTGTGTGTCTGTGTACGTGGTGGGGACAGACTGAGACGGGGGTGCTGCAGGGAGAGTCTCCTGAGGAGGGATGGCTGGAGGTGAGACCCATGACCCTGGTGCTGGGTGGCTGACTCCCACGCCAGAACTCTGGGGTTACCCAGCAGGGGCAGCCCCTCTACAGAGGGCAGGGATTTATATAGCAACTGGTCCTAGAGCATTCTCTCTGATGCCAGCCCCCACCCCACCAGCTGACCCCCTAAGTGGGTCTGAGTCTGCCACCCTGATCTCCCTCTTCTCTGCTCCTATAACTCGAAATGGGTGCATTTGGTTGAGTCCCTCTTTCCCTAACCCACAGCCATTTGCTGCTCGTGACAGGCTGTGTGACTGAGGCCAGGCCCTCTCCTGGCCCCGCTGAGAAATTTGAACTACTGCTCTCTTAGCTTCCCCCAACCTACTGTCCTGCCTTGTCCTACTTCCAACACCCCAGGTGCCACAGGCATTTTTAGCGAGAAACAGCTTGGTGTCATGGTTAAGAGCACAGACTGCACTCAGAAAGCCAGCCTGGACCCAGCGATGCTACTTAGTAGCTCTAGACCGGGGGCCAGTTACTATCCTCTCTGCATCAGTCCCCATCTGTTCAATGGGGGACAGTGACAGGACCGGCCTCAGGCTGTGTGTGAGGATGAAATGAGTTGACAAAGGACCCAGAGCAGTGCCTGGGGTATATACAGTAAGTGCTGTATGAGTCTTGCTGTTATTATCTGTAGGGTGTCCTCAGACCTGGGGAAGGGTCCTTGCAATGGCTGAGCCTCTTTTATCCTCCACACGAAGGTCATCTCCCTCTCTCTCACCTTTCACTAAGGTCCTGGCCACATGGGGTAGGCTGTAGGGACCTGTTGACAGACCACTGGTTGGGGATGGTGTGAAGGGCAGCTCCAACTCTACCCCTGGTGGACAGGCCAGGGTAATAGATGAGCTAAATTACAGTTACAATTATAGGACAATAAGCAAGTATTTACTCTTCCATGCCTCAGTTTTTTCATCTGTAAAATGGGGACAGTAGTACAGTCATACATCACACAACAACGTTTCGGTCAATGACAGACTGCATATATGACAGGGGTCCCATAAGATTACATAGTGAAGGGTTTAGCAGAAGCTTTTTCCAACTCTAACAAGCCTCTTTAAAAGTTTGAAAACAGCCCTGGCCAGTGTGGCTCAGTTGGTTTGGCATCATCCCTGTGCAACTGAAAGGTGGCCACCTCCTCTCCCTCCTTCCCTCCCTCCCTCCCACCTCTCCCTCCTCCCTCCCTCCCTTCCTTCCTTCCTTCCTTCCTTCCTTCCTTCCTTCCTTCCTTCCTTCCTTCATCATAAACTTGCTTGTAAGCAGATAATGTATCATGAACATTTCTCTCTTTAATGAAAACCTTTTGATGCTGGGGACCATGTTTTCAAGCTTTTATTTATTTTTAAAATTATGTTTTTATTGATTTTAGAGAGAGAGGAAGGGAGAAGAAGAGAGAGAAACATCGATGTGAGAGAGAAACATTGATGGGTTGCTTCTCGACGTGGGATCAAACCCACAAACCCGCAAATGTGCCCTGACCCGGAACTGAATCGGCCACCTTTCAGTTGCACGGGGATGATGCCGATTAAATGGGCCAGGGCACATTTGCGGGTTTGTGGGCTGGGAGGGGCGGGTGCAGGGTGGAAGGGATCAGTGGGGAAGGGAAAAAAGGGACATCTGTAATATTTTAAACAATAAAGATAAAAATTTTAAAAACTACAGTAAGCTAAGAGCAATTTATTACTGAAGAAAAGTATTTTTATAAATTTAGTGTAACCTATGTGTACAATGTTTATGAAGTCCACAGTAGTGTACAGTAATGTCCTAGCCTCCACAGTCACTCACCACTCACTCACTGCCTCACCCAGAGCAACTTCCAGTAAGTCCTGTAGGCTCCGTTCATGACAAGTGCCCTGTATAGGTGTATCATTTTTTACCTTTTGTGCTGTATTTTTACTGTACTTTTTCTATGTTTGGGTATCTTTAGCTACATAAATACCATTCTGTCACAATCGTCCACAGAATTCGGTAAGGTAACATGCTGCACAGGCTGGTAGCCTAGGACAGTGGTCGGCAAACTGTGGCTCTCGAGCCACATGCGGCTCTTTGGCCCCTTGAGTGTGGCTCTTCCACAAAATACCACGGCCTGGGCGAGTCTATTTTGAAGAAGTGGCGTTAGAAGTTTAAGTTTAAAAAATTTGGCTCTCAAAAGAAATGTCAATCGTTGTACTGTTGATATTTGGCTCTGCTGACTAATGAGTTTGCCGACCACTGGCTAGGAGAAGAGGCTATTCCTACCTCCTAGGTGTGGAGTAGGCTGTACCATCTAGGTTTGTGTAAGTGCCCTCTCTGATGTTCATACAACGATGAAATCACCTAATGACACGATTCTCACAACGTATCCCTATTGTCAAGCGATGAATGACTGTACCTACTCTATGGGTTGTTGCAAAGATTTAATGGAACAATACACGTGAAGTGCTTAGACCAGTACCTGGCACACATAAGTGCTCAATAAGCATAAGTGCTATTATTATTCCCCGCACTCCCCAAACATACACAACTCTCTCACTATGGGGTCTTGGCTTGATGTCTAAGACCACTAAGAGATGCTACCACTTATCTCAGCGTCCACTTACCTGCACTACCATTCGGAGCATGTACTAAGTGCCAGGCCTTGGAGCTTTCAGGCATGCTACCTCAGCCTCTGTCCTAGGCCATCCCAGGACACCTTGCGGGAGGTAGCTGGGTCAGCACCTGTCTCTCCTTTGCAGATCTCCAGCCCCTGAGGGACAGAGCCACTTCCTGCTTGGCCTTTTTAAGCCCTCATGCTTCCTGGTACATAGGTGCTCATTACTTGTGGGCCGCAAGGAGAGAGCCACCTGTGCCAGAAGACACCACCAAAATACATTTAGGAGGGTGTGGCTGTCTTCCCGAGCTCGGCTTCAGAGCTCAGTCACAGAGAAGCCACCAAACCTCTGCACCTGCCCCTTCGCTCGGGCTGTTTCTGGCCTGTGGAACCGGGGGGCTGGGGGACCTGAGGGATGGTGGTGTGGGTGCAGCTCAGCTAGGGTGTGAAGAGACCTGAGCTTGCGTCTACCAGCATCGAGCTCAGTGCTATCGAGCAACCCCCTTTCCTCTCTGGGTCCTGCGCCTCTAAATCGAGACTAAACCAGATGAGGCCTGAAGTCCCACCCAGCTAAGAATCACCATGCACTGTCATCCCGCCCACCCCTCCAGGAAATGCCTGGGTGGCCACCATGGCTCTAGTCCCACCTCCCGTCCCCCAAACCCCATCCCCTTTCTGTGGCCTAGTAAACCTCTCCTCTTGACACAGGGACTCCTGGCTTCTGTCCTGGATTAGGAGCCAGGAGGACGGAGTGTGGATTCAGGCTCTGTACTACCCAACATACAACTCCGGGTATTTCTCTCTCGACTGTAAAACAAGGACATTGGAGCACGTCACCCTGAAGGCTCCTTCGACTGCTGACACCCATGATGCTCCTAGGGCTGCTCTGGCTCACCATGGCACCTGACGGCAGCTGGAAGCTTGAAATGCTTCCATTGGGTTCCCCAACCGAGGTCACCTGAGTCACCACGGCCAGGTACCGCCTCCATCACCCATCGCCACCAAGAAGGTAGGAGGGCTCAGCCACCCTAGTTTGCACATTCATGAAAGTGAAACATTTTCCCACTAGAATCCCCTAATCCACAGCAGGGTCCCCCTGACTGGCCAAACCCACAGAAGCCTCATTCTCCTCTGAATCCCATGGTACTCTCTGGGGGCTGCCCGTTTGGGGGAACATAGCACACTTGGTCTCCTGCCACATCCCCCTTCAGCATGGGTCCATCTAGTCTCTACAACTAGAGGGCGAGCTCCTTGAGGGTAAAACCAGAGTCTTCAACATCCCCATCTCCTCGTGAGCCGTGACTCACAGGTACTCCGTGTGCATCTGATGGTGATCCCTCCAAGTACCTGTACTTTGGCGAGCTGGGGAGAAGGCTCAGGAGGCAGAGGGTGTGGACACATGACCTATGAGGGTCATGTAAAGGTTGGGACTTGGGGGATACTGTGTAGCCTGGAGAAGAAAGTATTGGGTGGGGGGCAGGTCACAGCCAGCTGACTGGCTGAAGGCTAAGTGGAAGCCACTCTTTCCCCACTCAGAACAGAGGCCCACGGACGTACATGGCAAGGGGGCAGATTCCAGTCTAACCCAAAGCAAGACTTTCTAACACCAGAATGGGTTCAGTAGTTCAAAGGGCTGATCCTACAGGTAGGGAGCAACCCATCACTGGTAACACACCAGTGGAGCACAGGACCTATGAATGCTGGAGGGCAGCGCCCGGCAGGCTAACTGGGACTCCCAGGCCCAACCCCACGGGCTGCCGACTGCTATGTTTTGTTGGAGCACAGCCAGGCCCACTCATTTACATAATGTGCATGGCTGCTTTTACACTGCAAGGATAGAGCTGAGTTGTTGCCACGGAGACTGCTGGTCAGCAAAGCCTAAAATATTTACTATCTGATGCTTTATGGAGCCTCCTGCGCTAGAGGTTTCTTGGTTTGATGAAAAATTGGACTATGAGACATTTAAGATCCCTTCTCCCCTTCTATTCATCTATCATTTACTCATTATCCATTATGATCAGAAGCTCAAAATGTGCATAGGAAATCCCGATGATGCCGGTCTCCTGTCTAAAGTGTCCGCCTGAAGGGACAGGGGCCGTCAGGCCGGGGGCATAACCTTCAGCAGCCACAAATGCTCACCTGGCACTTTACTGCAGACCTCTCTTTCCCCGGGGGCTGGGGACAAGACATATGGATGACTTCATGACCGCCGTGTTACAATTGATGGTCTTGTTCGATAGACACTAGTAAAGACATGTATGAAAGAGAGACCAAATGATACGTCCTTTCTCTTCGCTCAGCACTGAGATGCCATTGCCCGATTTCATTCTTGAGGCAGGTATTTTTACTACTCCACTTACAGAGAGGACTCTAAACCACAGAAAGGACTAAACAACGGCAAATTCCCATAGCGGCCAAGGGGCTGCGCTAGAACCGTGTTTCTCAACCTCATTTTCATGACTGACCTCCCCAGAGGCCCACCCAGGACCCATTTTAAACATTATTTTTCTTAATCACCCCCTCCCATGAAATTCTACTACCATCGATACACTATATATCTGTGTATGTACTGTATGTGTATCTGTGCTTTATGTATAAACAAAGAACAGATTTTTATCCCTTAAAAATGTGTGTGCTAGATTTTCTCCATTTGCTCCCCCGGGGCACTCCCCTCCCTTCTCCACCCTTGTCTGTGCCCTGAGAGGGGCACCTTCATGGACACACTAACCCTCTGGCTTTCGGATGGGTTTGGCCAATGGCACACAGCAGCAGGAGGTGGGAGGCTGGGCCATGGGTTGGTGGTGGTGGTCTTCTCCCCTATAGCTCAAGGCTGGGGTGTGTGTGAGTGGGGGGCACGGGTTCTTCTGGCCCAGGCGTGCAGTGGCTCTCCTTGATGGCTAGCCCCCTAAATGCTGCACCATCAAATATGGGTGTCCCTTACCCCTCCCATGCCCTAATACATGTTTTATTGCTAGTAAACTCTCCTCAGTGAACATGCCATCTGTTTCTTGCTGGGACCCTGGCCCAGTGGCCAAGATGAGAATTGAACCCGCATCTGTGTGATGCTGCAAGGCCTGCTCTTAACCACATGTCCCACCACCCCCCTGACCACAGGCTGAGATAAGTAAGTTCCAGCACCAGACCTGCCACCGACTTTTCAGCTCTTCTGGGTCTCAGTTTCTGTGTGTGACATGAAGGGATTGAACGGCCTAATTCAAATGTCCCTTCCAGCTCTGGGGGCCTGGGGCTCGGCTGTAACACCTTTAAAATGGGGACAATGGTCCTCTACCTCTAATCACTGCCTCACTGATTCAAGCCAAGTTTGAGAAGAATCCGTTCCACAAATGCAGGCACAGAGCTTGGCATGGAACACATGTGCCCGAGGTACAGATGCAGGGCCAGAGCGTCAGTCCTGGGACAGGGGTGAGCCTGCACCAGCAGCCCAGGACCTAGTCTGAGGATCTTGGCATTGAGCAACGGGGCCAGGTCAGACATGGGGTCTCCTCTGCAAACGGCTGAGAAAACACCAGTCCTCCTCTGACTAAGGCCCTTGTTCGTGGGAAGCTCTCAATCCTCGATCCGATTAGCATTCCGCCCAAGATGACCCACAAATCCCTGAGGTGCTCGTGGTAATATATTCTGCTCGGCGGTTTGCAAATGGTCTTACTAGTTAATGGAACTATAAAAATTACACGAAAAGGTCAAGATAAATAAAGACAACTTCATGCTCCTGGCCAACTAGCCTGATACCCAGTTAGAACAAAAGAAGGCTTGGGAGCCAGGGAGAGGAGCCGTGGCCTCCCAGAATTCCGCAGCA
This sequence comes from Eptesicus fuscus, assembly GCF_027574615.1. Taxonomy (NCBI): domain Eukaryota; kingdom Metazoa; phylum Chordata; class Mammalia; order Chiroptera; family Vespertilionidae; genus Eptesicus; species Eptesicus fuscus. Next base: position 44,467,884 of record NC_072477.1, on the reverse strand, counting down.
TATGGCTCCTGGAGTTTCCCCTGCACCCAGTTTCCCCAGCGCTCCAAGGTACATTGATCAGCCCTCCATTAGCATTCTTGGCAGGTGCCTCAGATCAGGCTGTCATTTGATTCTGCTTGGAAATAAAATGACCTACATCAGAGTGGACCTGCGTGCCAATTCCAAAGTGACACACTTAGCACCAGCGATTCCGCCATGCCCAAGGTCACACGGAACGTGGGCGGGGGTATGTGGGTGTATGTGAGTCTATGTCACGGAGTCACCAAGGGAATTCTAAAACAATTCATAGATGTGTATCATTTATTGCTTTATAACTGCCAACCCCGAGTCCCCTCCACAGCCAGGGAAAGCCAGGACGGCTGGCCCTTCCTCTCAGCACATCTAGAGCTGGCTTTTAATTGCTGTGGTCAGATCTGGCTCCAAGACATGAATAGTCAATTTTTTTTTTTTTTAAGAAGCATTTCACCTGCAGGTCTGATAAGATGGAAGGACATTAAAAGCCAAACACTGTCTTTGTCTGGAGCCTGTAGGCCTATAGGTTCCTCCTCTCCCTAATGGGGGGTCCTGGGGAGGCTCAGACAGGACTCTGGGTCTGGGTAGTCAGGGGTCTGCCACCCCCAGCTTACCTGCTGAGTTGGCTCACAGCCACTCATAAGTCGTCATTCAGTGGTACCCTTGCCGAGTTTTATGCCTTAGCAGCCCAGCATTATCTAAAAGCCTGGGTCCCTGTTCTGCCACTCATTAGCTGCACGTCCTTGAGCAACCTGTCTGTCCTCAGTTTCCTCACCTATAAAATGGCTGTGGACTTAGAGAGCTATTGCAAAGAATAAACGAGTTCATGCAAAGCACCTAGAACCAGGGGTGAGTGATGATTGCTGCTGGTTGTTTTTTATGCTGTTGTTAATATTCCTCTCCTCAGGGCATGGCCCCAGATGCAGTCCACCCAAGACGACCCACATGGCTCATCTCCAGCTCAAAGGATGGGAGAATGGCCTGAGTTGGATCCGTAAAGAATTCCTTATTCACGGGGAATACTGGAGGTGAGGGCTGGGGGCAGGGAAGGAGACAGCCCAGGTTCGGCGCATCGGTGAATCGTAAGTTACCCACAGACCCCTTTCCTCGTCCATTTCTAAAAGGAGCCTGGAAAAGGAGGAGGCCAGTCTGGCTGCCAGGCCCTTTCTCTCATGGAGAAGCACCGGTTATGCTCCTGGGGGGAAATGTGATCTTGGGGCAGGGTCCCTGCATCCCAGGTCCCTTCTGCTCCCACATACTCTCTGCTGATTCATGCAAATACCCACTCACACATGCATTCACTCACCAGTCTGCTGCGTGCTGGGCCCCTGGGCAGGGGTTACGAAGAGGAGTCCCTGCCCTTGGGACTCCCAGATGGTGACTCCTCCTCCTGCCTGCTCTTAAACCCCTTTCCCCCAAGGAGTCCCTCGGACCCTTTAGAGCCTTGGGTGCCCCTCAGAGAGCTGTGCACAGAGGGAGGAGGGCTTCGTGCTGACCGTGACAGGCCAGGATTGTGGGAGGTCAGAGAACGGACCTGGGGGCCAGGTTGTCTGGATTCAAGTTCTGGTTCTGCCACTTCCTAGCTGTATGACCTCGGGGAAGGTACTTTACTTCTCTGGCCTCAGTTTTCTCACCTTTAAACTTGGGACGGTGGTCCTCTACCTCTTACGTTGGTTGCTAAGTTAAAGCAATACATGTAAACTGCTTAGAACAAAGCCTGGCCCATGGAACCTAGCTTTTTCTTTTCAAGGCCATCTATTCCACCTCCCTGCCTCGGAGCAGTCACTCACTCAAAAAACATTTTTTTATGAAGCACCTACTATACGCCAGACGCTGTACTAGGAATACCATAAGCAAAAAGCCGAAGTACCAACTTTCACAATGTAATAGTGAGAAAGGGGGCCTGTGGGTGGGCGTCAGGTGAGTGGGAGGGCGGGTAAGTGAGCCAGTGGGCAAGGGCACTAAAATGTTCCTCATGCTAAAATCACAGCCAGTTCAAGGTATAGGATGGGCCCCAAGAGAAGGTAATTCTTTTGTATGTTGGCGGACAGGGGAAGGGGGGGTCCAAGAAGGGATGCTCAACTTGACATCCATTCATAGCACATTTACTGAGTACCTACTATATGCCAGATACTGTATCAACCTTCCCCACTTTCACAGACCGTGGAAATTCTGCCTCAGGGTTTTCTGCAGGAAGAAAACTTCCTATACCTACCTTCTTTCTTCCAGCCCTCTCACTTCTCCAGCTTCAGTCCTCCCTCCTGCCCTCTCTTCTTTGGTACATGGTATTTCTTCCGGTTCTGAATGGGCCCAACCCTCCCTACCCTGGGCTTCATACAGCCTGAAACTCCATCCAAAACTCAGCTCTCTCACCTCTTACTTCTGCTTATACTTCACATTAACTTAGATGCTACTTCTTCCAGGAAGCCTTCCATGACTGCACTGCTCCCAGGCTGGGTTGGGTCTCCTCCCTGCTCCCACAGCATCCAGTTTGTCCCATAGGCCATAGTACCAACTTCTCTTGTCTGTCTCCTGTTAGCTCCCAAAGGTAAAGAATAGGCCTGTGTAGTTCATCCTTATGTTCCAGCACAGCAGCTGGCACCATGCAGGTGTTCAATAGTATATGTTGAATGAATAAGTATCTGAATCTATGAAGAATCTCCTTTCCCTTCACACAGAGCCCCACCTGGCTCCAATGGGAGCCATACCCGTTTGGTTGGGGTTCACTATACAATTCAGCTAAGACACCAGGGCAATGCACAGACCTGAGTTCAAGTTCTAAATGCCTCCGTGGTGGGACAGTGAAATGCTCTTTAGAAAAATTCCAGCTTCTCTCCAGCTAATAAACAGAATTGTTCCAGCAAAACCCAACAAGGAGGATTTCAGTCCAGGGTTTTGGCCCCCCACCCCATTCCAGCCCTAGGGGCCATCAGTCATCAAAGCCCTTGCCAGATCACAGACTCCCCGGGGGACCTCTCTTGTATCTCTACCAATCACCCAAAGATACTAGCCTGCCTTTTATGGCTCACCCCAACATGCCTTAACTGTTAATCATTGTTTATCAATTAAAATTGCAACTTGTCAGAACGTCCCTATTGAGTTCCTGTGTAAAACAGTCACACCCAACCCCTGGGCCTGCTAGAAGGCGGGTGCTGCGGTCCATTCTCTTGATGGATGCTGCAGGCTGCAGATCTGTTTGTGGACGCTCTTGGTACCCCCTCGTTTTTCCTCGCTTTGTAAAGGGTTTTTCCCAGCGGAGCTGTTCAAACCACCAATCCTGCATTCCTGCAAGGAGCAACAGCTTTTCAACTTGGTAATGATCTGGCGCATAGGGCCTGAGTCAGCAACCCCCAGCACACGACCCAAGAAAATCTTTTTCTGGGCCCTTTTTTTCCCCCCATTTGACAGATGCCAGACTTTCTCCAGAAAGACACATTCCAACTGATTGATTTTTTTTTCTTTGGGAAATTGATCCTCACCACCTATGAGGAAAGCAAAACATGAAGCTTGTCGAGCATTTTTTTAATGCTCTGATTTAAAAACCTGTCCCCTGGTTCTGCCTTGTGACTTATCCTCCCTGAGGAAGGAGCTGGTCTTTTCTCATAGCCACACATGTCAGAGTCCCAAAGGAGGGGGCGCAGGGAGGATGGGCACACACACGAATAGAAGGCCACAGCCAGAGGACGTGGTTACGCTCATGGGCTTCAGTTTGGACCGACCTGGGTTTAGGTCCTGGTTCTTCCACTTAGCTGGCTGTGTGTCCTTCAGTCAGTGAAAACGACCTAACAACACAAAGCCTCAGGCTCTCCATCTGTAAAACTGGGCCAAGAGCATGACCTCAATAGAAGGCTGCTGTGCGGGGCTAAATAAGATAAGGCCTGCAAAGTGGTTGATAGAGTGGGTTCTTAGCAAGGCCCCACAAATCCCAACTCTTACCATCATGGCTGGTTTGGGAGGAGGCAGCCCACACACAGCACTCGAACATGCGCAACTCAGGGACTTCAGCAGGCACTCAGCAACCACAGCACTCACAGCAGAAGGGGCCAACTACTCAGTCCCCACTCTCACTGCTTTAGCCAGTGCTTGGAGCCCCTCGCCTAAGTGGGGAGGGCGCGGAGTTCCCGTGCCAGACTTCTACTGAGACGCTTCTCCAGCAGGAACAGTCACTCTGCTCCATCCTCACTCATTGCAGCACATCCTCAAGTGAGAAAGACTCTCTCCAGAGGAGGAACCAAGATGGCGGCAAAGTTAAACAACTAAACTGCCGCCTCGCACAACAATTTCAAAAATACAACTAAAAGACAAAACGTCTACCACCCAGAACCACGGGAAAGCTAGCTGAGTGGAAGATTTACAACTAAGAAGAGAAAGGAGCACAAACGCTGAAAAGCTGAAGTACGGAGGCGCGCGAATCGGGCTGGCGGCGGGCGACTGGGCGCGCGGCTTTTCTTCAACCAGAAGGGAGACAAGCTCCCAATCACTCTGAACTCCAGTTTCTGGGGACATGCGGGGGACCCAGACGCCTACGGGGTCAGCCATTGGGTCGGAAAGTGAGAGTGACTTTTTTGCAGAGGTGCGCCCAGCAATCAGTGTTTACTGCGCTGGAGCGCGGGACTCAGGGACTTGGAAACGCAGAAAGGCAGAGATGGCTGACGGCAGCCATCGCTGTTTGCCACGCCCTGAGACCCCGCCCCGCCCTGTGACCCTGCCCCGCACATTCTACAAACCCGCCCAGGCTCCACACAGCAGCTTTTGCATATAAATGGCCTGTTCTGTAGCAGCTTAACCAAATTAACTGCAGCTCCAGTCAGACTGCTCCAAAACCGCCCAAGCAAAGAGGAGAAAACTGTAGTTCTTGCTGTAGCTCCTGTTTGGGGGCCTCAGACAGTAGCTGACCTGCACCCCATTGGATATCCAGACACTAGTGTATCTAGTGGTCAGTGTGAGACGACACCAGATTTCAACCACTCTCATAAGGGACACATTCAAGATGCAGACTCAGTGAGCACCAAAGCCCTACTGGAACAAGTCCTGCCCCATAAACGTGTCTCCTGCATAGCAATTCTTCCGTTATAGACACAGCAGGTCCTCACAGCCAATTGGCCTGGAGGTCAATTCCTCCCAGTGACACCAACAACAATCAAGACTTAACTACAACAAGGCTGTACACACAGTCCACAAAGGGGTACACCAAGAGTGTCCACCTCAGGTAACTGGGAGGCTGACCCGTTGAACCAATAGGACACCTAGTACACAAAGCTACCCTACCAACTCAGGGAAGCAGCGAAAATGAGGAGGCAAGGAAACAGATCCCAAACAAAAGAAATGGAGGAGAACAAATGAATGGACATAGAGTTCAAAACCACGGTTATAAGGTTTTTCAAGAATTTCATGGAAGAGGCCAATAAATTTAATGAGACACTCGAGGATATGAAAAAGGACCAACTAGAAATTAAACATACTCTGACTGAAATAAAAAATATTATACAGAGACCCAACAGCAGACTAGAGGAACGCAAGAATCAACTCAAAGATTTGGAATACAAAGAAGCAAAGGACACTCCTCCAGAGAAGCAAGAAGAGAAGAGAATTCAGAAAGTTGAAGATAGTGTAAGGAGCCTCTGGGACAACTTCAAGCGTACCAACATCAGAATTATGGGGGTGCCAGAAGAATTGAGAGAGCAAGACGCTGAAAACCTATTTGAAGAAATAATGACCGAAAACTTCCCCCACCTGATGAAAGAAATAGACTTCCAAGTCCAGGAAGAACACAGAACCCCAAACAAAAGGAATCCAAAGAGGACCACACCAAGACACATCATAATTAAAATGCCAAGAGCAAAAGACAAAGAGAGAATCTTACAAGCAGCAAGAGAAAAACAGTTAGTTACCTACAAGGGAGCACCCATACGATTATCAGCTGATTTCTCAACAGAAACTATGCAGGCCAGACGGGAGTGGCAAGAAATATTCACAGTGATGAATAGCAAGAACCTACAACCAAGACTACTCTACCCAGCAAAGTTATCATTCAGAATTGAAGGGCAGATAAAGAGCTTCACAGATAAGAAAAAGCTAAAGGAGTTCATCACCACCAAACCAGTATTATATGAAATGCTGAAAGGTATTCTTTAAAAAGAGGAAAAAGAAGAAAAAAGTAAAGATAAAAATTATGAACAACAAATACATATCTATCAACAAGTGACTCTAAAAGTCAAGTGAATTAAATATCTGAGGAACAGAATAAACTGGTGAACATAATAGAATCAGAGGCATAGAATGGGAGTGGATTGATAATTCTCAGGGGGAAAGGGGTGTCTGTGTGGGGGGTACGGGAAGAGACTGGACAAAAATCATACACCTATGGATGAGGACAGCGGGGGGGAGGTAAGGGCAGAGTGGGGGTGGGAACCGGGAGATATGGGGGCGGGAGGGGGGGAGAAACAATTGTAATAATCTGAACAATAAAGATTTATTAAAAAAAAAAAGAGAGAGAGAGAAAGACTCTCTCCAACCTCTGGGCCTTTGCACATGCCCTCCTCTCTGCCAAAGACCCTCTTCAGCCTCCTCTTTGCCTGGCTAATTCATCTCTCTTGCATGTTGCCTATCTTGGGAAGCCGTCTCTAGCCACCCTCGATAGGTTAGGTGTCCCTAATACATGCTCCCATAGCACCTACTCTTCCCTGTCAAAGCACAGGTTACATATTACTGTTTTGCTTGTTTGACCGTCTTCAACACTGGACCAGGAGCCCCTGAAAGAGGAGGCAACCAATCCATGTCTCTCTCTCTCTCTTCCTCTCACCATCGGGTCCGGCACAGTGCTGGCACAGAACAGAGGCTTCAGGAACATCTGTTGAACGTATGGATGAACCAATGAATCCCCTTTGATTTATTAACAGATCTGATGGCTAGGAAGCTTTTTGCTTCATTGAGCTGAAATCTGCTTCGTCGGAACTTGCCCACATTGGTGCTGAGTCCGTCCTTTCTGCTCTCCACCCCTGATTCCACATGACAAGCCTTCAGAGGGCGTTTCTACTGGGACTGAAGCAGAGGAGAAACAAAGCGACAGGGACCCACAGCTTCGGAGGAGGGAGGAGCTGGCACCGCTGGTGTCCCACAGTGAAGTGTCCTTCCTTTCTTCGCAGTTAGTCTTTTGTCACGAGCACTCCCGCCAGGCTGCTGCCCCCAGCCAGCGCGACGAAGCCCACCCCAGGTTTATGAGGGCCGCTGCTTCATGTCCCAGCGGGAACAGCCCATGCCCCGCTGGGTTTAGATCTCATTGCTATCGAGGAGCTAAATCAGGAGCTACTTAGCACCGCTGATTTAGGACTTTAATAAAAATAATGCAAAGTGGAAGGGAACGGCAGCTGTGAAGGTCACCGTCAGCCTCCTCCCACCCGCCCCTGCCTCCCTGTTAGCATCTTTACTAGACTGGAGACACCTAATTCCCTCGACGCCAACATGTGGGAGTTGGTGCTTTTATGAATTAGTCCTCATCACAATCGCATCCCTCGGCAGCCTGGGCTGTATTTGTTTCTCTCCGAGTCGTCTTTAAGAATCGCCTGCCCTCTTTGAAAAGACCCCCTCTCTCCCTGGCCTGAGAGTCCGCTCTATAGCTCATTCGCCATGTGGACCACTCACAGCTCCTGCCTGAACAAGGCAGGAGGTGGCAGGACAGACTCTCAGAGTCTCCACAGCCTGATGTTCTATGAGCAGGGAATTTGCAGTCCTCCCCAGACTAGAGTTTAGAGAAGATTTCCCTCCTCCTGACCCAAACCATTCCTTACCTAAGTTTAAGCCCCAAGTATTTTTTTACAGCCCTAGTCGGTTTGGCTAAGTGGATAGAGCGTCAGCCCTCATACTGAAGGGTCCTGGGTTCAATTCCAGCCAAGGGCATGTACCTCGGCTGCAGGCTCAATCCCCTGCACAGTCACGGTGCGTGCAGGAGGCAACCGATCCATGTGTCTCTCTCACATCGATGTCTCTCTCTCTCTCTCTCCCCCTCCCTTCCAGTCTCTTTAAAAGTCAATAGAAAAATATCCTTGGGTGAGGATTAACAACAACAATAAAAACCCCAAAGTATTTCTTTATATATCAAATAGGCCTATTTGAACATTTAATGCCATCGCAATGAGGGGGGAAGCTTATTTTTAAGTAACCTTTTTCGTTTTAAATCACCACCACCCGGCCTGCCGTTTCCATGGGGCACAGCAGGATTCAAGCCCAGGATTCTGCAGGCCCGGAGCCGTGCTCCTCCCCGCTCTCCCAATTAGCAGGCCTGAGCCTGCAGGGCAGCCGGATAAAGGAGCAATGTTGGCACGTGGGTTGAGTGAGCAGGGAAGGCTTCTTCTTAAAAAACAAATAAAAAATGTTTTTATTGATTGTTTTAGAGAGAGAGTAATGGAGAGGGAGAGAGATACAGAAACACTGATGAGAGAAAAACATTGATCAGCTGCCTCCTGCACGCCCTCTACTGGGGATCAAGCCCACAACTCGGGCAGGTGCCCTGACAGGGAATCAAACCATGACCTCTTGGTGCACGGATGACGCTCATTTCACTGAGCCACATGGGCCAGGCAGGAAGGCTTTGTAGTGGAGGAGAAAACTGCGGTGGGGTGGTATGAAGCGCCTCACTTGGGCAGACCGAGGTCTGAGAAACACAGTCCCAACCAGCTCTCTCCCCTCACTCCAGGGGGCAGAGCAGGGTCACCTACCTCCTACTGTTCCAAGGCAAAGAACACGCCATCGTCTGGCTCTGGTGACATCCCGTCTGGTGCCCCCACCCTGACTCACTCTGCAGGATGGCCCTGCCTCTCACCCCTCCCTGCTCCATGCCTCCCACCCTGCCCTGGAGCAGCCCCACAGCTGTGCAGAGAAAGGTGAGGATGGGCAGGCACTGTTCCCTCCTGAGTATTGTACCCACAGGCCTGCCTCTGTGTGTTCAGGAAGCGGCACCGCCTCAGGACGCTTGTACTTGAGAAAAGGACACATGCTCACTCTGCAGGATGGCCATGTCCTGCAGCACCGTCTATGATAGCAAAAGCTGGAACACAACCCAAATGTCCGTCCGCAAGGGAAAGGGTACACAGCTTCTGACACGGCCACACCCTGGAATACTATGCAGCCATAGGAAAGGAGCCAGAAGGCTCTTCGTGTATGATAACACACACAAAGCCAGAGCTAAAGTGAGAAAAGTAAAGGCAGAAAGGGTCTAGCATACGCTACTATTTGAGTAAAAATTTAAAAGTGTAGGGAAGATATGGAAATAGCCTAAGTACCCGTCAACAAACGAATGGAGAAAGAGATGTGGCACATATCGAGGGCTCCTGGACTTCTGATAGAGTTCCATCCTGATAAAAATGCATTTAGTACACCTAACCTACTGAACATCATAGCTTAGCCTCGCCTCCCTTAAATGTGCTCAGAACACAATATGCAAAAATGCTGACAACACAGTGCACTCTGGTGACGGCAGGACTCACTGGGAGCTGCGGATCGTTGCCACTGCCCAGCGTAATGAGAGTATCGTATTGCATATCGCTAGCTTGGGAAAAGACCAAAACTCAAAGTACACTTTCTCACCATCATAAAATTAAAAAACCATCGTAAGTCTGGGACTATCTGTATACGTGGAATACTATTCAGCCATAAAAAAGAAGAAAATCCTGCCATTAGCCACAAGATTGATGAAACTTGAGAGCATTATGATGAGTGAAATAAGTCAGACAGAGAAAGACAAATACCATGTCTTTGGAATGTGGAATCTTAAAAAAAAAAAAAATCAATGTGGAATCTTAAAAAAAAAAATCAAACTCAGAGTAAAGGAGATCAGAAGTGAGGGGATGGGGATTCAGGGAACCGGAGGAAGGCAGCCGAAGGCACAGACTTCCAGTGGCTACCTAAGTCAGTAAGTCCTGGGGTTTAACGTACAGCATGGTGACTAGAGTTAACGCTGCTGTACGGTGTATTTGAAAGCTGCTAAGAGAGGAAATCCTAAATGTCCTCATCACAAGGAAAGAACATTCATTTCCCCCCTTTTTTTTGGTTCCTATAGGAGATGAGGGATATTAACTTATTGTGGTAATCATTTTTCAATATATGTAAGTCAAGTCATTCTGCTGTACACCTTAAACTTATGTAGTGCTGTATATCAATTATATCTCAATAAAACTGGGGGAAAGTATAGGAAAAGAATGCATAAACGTATTTCCTTACATATGCATAAAATGCCTCTGGAAAGGTGTACAAAAAAGTGGTGATACTGGTTTCCTCCAGGAAGGGGGATCTGAGAAAAGGCTTTTTTATTGCATCCCTTTTGTAACTGCTGTATATTAAACCAGAGGAACGTGTTACCTGCGCAGAAAATAGATACCGTACGCCCTGGAGGCTCGCTCAGTTGGTTAGAGCATCGTCCTAATATGCCAAGGTTGTGGGTGTGATCCCGGGTCCAGGCACATGCAAGAGTCAACAATGAATGCATAAATAAGAGCAATAAATCTCTCTCTCTCCTCTCTCTCTCTCTCTCTCTCTCTCTCTCTCTATCTCTCCCTTCCTCTTTCTCTAAAATCAATGCATCAATCAAACAAAAATTAAGGCACACTCTGAAAAGGGCCTCTTGTTCACATTCAGAAGAATCCTCTGGGAGAGGAAACACATTAGTGTCAAATTTATTAGTCCCGAGTGAGAGTAATTATCAGCACAGCAGGACCCTGAGGGGACAGGATTCAGGACTGGTACTTTTTGAAGAACGTTTATTCATTCGTTTATTTGACTCCAGGGGCCAAACCTTGGCCACAGCCTGAAAGTCTGATGTTAGGCTGCTGAGTGAGGGCCTGAGGAGTCACCTCCCCAGCAACAGCCTGGTCTGTCACCTCCAGCCCAGGCCAGCCCGGGGGGTTGCGGGGAGGAGGCAGGTTCCCCAGGGCCTCTGCAGCGCCTGGGAGAGGGGTGAGGCCAGCAGAGCACCCACTTCCCAGCAGCTGCAGGTCTCAGCACAGCACTGGGAGACCCTGTAACACACAATCACACAGATTCCCGGAGATGACGTTCACTCTGTGTCACACTGAGAGGAGTATTGATTCTTCTTTTTTTTTTTTTTCCAAATAAGACCCTTGTTCTCCCTCATTCCAACTCATCAACCTAATCTTGTAAGAAGCCCGCCTCCTTCTATCCCTTTCTCTCTCCCTGCCTCCTTGTGTTTTCTTCTCCTCTCATCCACTCCCTCCCTTTCCTCCACGTTCTTTCTTCATTAACTAGTTCACAGCCCTGCTCTGAGCATCTCCTGGGCTCAGCAGGCACAGCTTCCTTCCTCCCATCTCAGTTCTGGCTTCATCATCCAGACTGGTCACTCTGGCCCTTTGACGGGGGGAAGGGAGGGGAGCGGGCTGGGGCAATAGGAGGGAGGAGGGGGAAAGGGAGGGCAGAGGCGGCAGCAGGTGCTGGACTGGCTCTGTCGTTTTAGGTCAGGGCCCCCAGGAGAGCCTGAAGGGATGTCGGGTTGGTCAGCATCAGCTCTCCAGAGGACACTGCATCCCAGCCACATCGCAGCATGCTGACACGTGAGCACCTGCTTTGGGCCCCTGCACCCCTTCCTCTCTGCACCCCCACCCCCATGCAGTGAACTCCCTCTTGGAATGCTGGAATATCCTTCCTCTCTCACTGCCCATCCACCTTCCCACCTTCCCTTCAAGGCTCAGCCCATGCCCCTGCTCTTGACGCATCCTGCCAGGAACCCCAGCTGGCAGGGAGGTGGCACACTTTACTCTGTGTCACGGTTCTGGTGACACTTGGCTCCTCGCTATCTCAAACTCCTTAAAAGGTAGATAGACCTTTATCTGTGCCCAGCTCTCTCCCCCAACCCTGACTATCACCGAGCACAGTACTTACAAAGGGAAGAAACTTGGCAGGTATTTACAGAAATGAAGGCGGGAAAGGATGAAAGGAAAGAAGAAAGGGAGGGAGGGAGGGTGAAATTGAAGGAAGACAAAACCAGTTTCTGCATCTGAATTTTCCAAGCATGTTATAGTTACTATTCATTTGACACTTTTATAATTTCTAAAGCACATTTGTTTGTCATGCATTTGGTTTCCCAACTCCCCTAAAATATAGGCAAGACAAGTCTGTCACTAAGTCACTTTACAGATGGGAACAGTGAGGCTCAAAGTTGTGAAGTTACTTGCCCAAGGTCACCCATACCTGAGCTGGCGAGAACTCAGATCTCCTGGCTCCAGCCCTGGTGCTTGGCACAGCCTCTCTCATTACCTGTAGCGTTCTCTTGGCCTGCCTCCCGGAGCAGCTGGCACGATTAATTATTATCTCCTCATATGTGGGGGCTCATCTTGCAGGCTGGTCTCTCAGCTGCTGGAGGGCAGAGACCCTTGTCAGATGATCCTTCCAGTGCTTAGACACAGCCAGAGCCTGGCACTGCACAGCAGCCAGGGGACACTTGCTGGTCTTTTTGACCATATGTAGGCCTTGCTGCAAAGCCCAGGCAGGGAGCTGTGCTGGGATGGGGGCTGGGAGCCCATAGTACTGCTGGCTCCCCCCAGTGCCTGAGGACATACACTTCTAGAACCCAGAAACCTTGAAAAGGCAGGACACTTACTTATCCCTGGGGGCAGGCAGAGAAGTATAGAAAGTAACAAGTAGGGAGAAACCAAGATGGCGGCATAGGTAAACATCTGAACTTGCTGCCTCGCACAACCACTTTAAAACTAGAACAAAAAGACCAAACGGACATCATCCAGAACCACAGGAAGGCTGGCTGAGTGGAAATTCTACAACTGGAAGGAAAGAGAAAAGCACACCGAGACTCAGAGGAGGTGCAGGAGGCAGAGGTACTGAGACGCGCACGGAGAAGACTGGCAACTTTGTACACGGCTGGCTTTCTCAATCGGGAGGGAGACAAAAGCTCCCGACTGCGCTGAACTCCAGTTCTGGGCGAGACTCTGGGAACCCAGACTCATACGGGGAGAAACTGGACTGTCTGGCAGCGGGCGAAACTCAAGGGCAGCTTTCTCTCAGAGGTGCTTGCAGCGATTACCAAGGGACACTGAGACCCGGGGGCCTCTTAGGGCAGGGCTGAAGGGAAGCCATTGCTGTTTGCTCTGCCCTGAGACTCCGCCCCATCCAAGCTGAGCACAGAGGCTTTTGCATATGAATGGTCTGGTCCTTTGAAATCTAAACTTACCTAACAAACTGCAGCTGAGTCAGAGAGACCCAGAACATCCAAAAGAAAGCCCAAGGCCCCACAGCAGCTTGCATTGCTTCACAGCTGGGCCTCATATGGGCACCTCCAAAACCCAACCAAAGAAGAGGAATCTGCAGATCTCTCTGTAGTTCCTGCTGGGTGGCCTCAGGCAGAGGCTAAAGTAGCACCTCCTTGGGGATCCAAGAGCTGGTGTACCCAGGGGTCAGAGGAGGACCATCCAGATTACAACTCCTCAGATCCATAAGGGACACACTCAGGGGGCAGACTCAGTGAGCACCAAAGCCCCACTGAAGCAAGTCTTGCCTCATAAGGGTGTCTCCAGCACAGAAGTCCTCCCATCGTAGACACAACTGATCCTCACAGCCAACTGGCCTGGAGGTCAATTCCTCCCAGTGATACCAACAACAATCAAGGCTTAACTACAACAAGACTGTGCACACAGCCCACAAAGGGGTGCATCAAGAGTGTCCACCTCAGGTAACTGGGAAGGCTGAGCCACTGGGCCCTGTAGGACAACTAGCACACAAAGCCACTCTATCAACTCAGGGAAGCAGCCAAAATGTGGAGACAAAGAAACAGGTCACAAATGAAAGAAATGGAGGAAAGCAAATGACTGGATATAGAGTTCCAAACCACGGTTATAAGGTTTTTCAAGAATTTTCTAGAAAAGGCCGATAAATTTAGTGAGACCCTTGAGGATATGAAAAAAGATCAACTAGAAATTAAGCATACACTGACTGAAATAAAAAATAATATATAGAGATTCAACAGCAGACTAGAGGATCGCAAGAATCAAGTCAAAGATTTGAAATACAAAGAAGCAAAAAACACCCAACTGGAAAAGAAAAAAGAATCCAAAAATATGACGATAGTGTAAGGAGCCTCTAGGACAACTCCAAGCATACCAACATCCGAATTATGGGGGTGCCAGAAGAATTGAGAGAGCAAGATACTGAAAACCTATTTGAAGAAATAATGACAGAAAACTTCCCCCACTTAGTGAAAGAAAGAGACTTACAAGTCCAGGAAGTGCAGAGAACCCCGAACAAAAGGAATCCAAAGAGGACCACACCAAGACACATCATAATTAAAATGCCAAGAGCAAAAGACAAAGAGAGAATATTACAAGCTGCAAGAGAAAAACAGTTAGTTACCTACAAGGGAGCATCCATATGACTGTCAGCTGATTTCTCAACAGAAACTATGCAGGCCAGAAGGGAGTGGCAAGAAATATTCAAAGTGATGAACAGCAAGAACCTACAACCAAGATTACTCTACCCAGCAAAGCTATCATTCAGAATTTTAGGTCAGATAAAGAGCTTCACAGATAAGAAAAAGCTAAAGGAGTTCATCACCGCCAAACCAGTATTATATGAAATGCTGAAAGGTATTTCTTTAAGAAGAGGAAGAAGGCCAAAACTGGTTTGGCTCAGTGGATAGAGCGTCGGTCTGCAGACTGAAAGGTCCCAGGTTCGATTCTGGTCAAGGGCATGTACATTGGTTGCAGGCACATCCCTGGTAGGGGGTGTGCAGGAGGCAGCTGGTTGATGTTTCTCTCTCATCGATGTTTCTAGCTCTCTATCCCTTTCCCTTCCTCTCTGTAAAAAATCAATAAAATATATTTTTAAAAAAAAAAGAGGAAGAAGAAAAAGGTAAAGATAAAAATTATGAACAACAAATACATATCTATCAACAAGTGAATCTAAAAATCAAGTGAATTAAAAATTTGATGAACAGAATAAACTGGTGAATATTATAGAATCAGGGGCATAGAAAGGAAGTGGACTGACAATTCTAGGGGGGGAAAAGGGTGTGGGGGGTGCGGGAAAAGACTGGACAAAAATCATACACCTATGGATGAGGACAGTGCGGGGGGGGGGGTGGATAAGGGCATGGGGTGGGATGGGAACCGGGTGGAGGGGAGCTATGGGGGGGAAAAAGTGGAACAACTGTAATAATCTGAACTAGAAAGATTTTAAAAAATAATTTAAAAAAAAAAGAAAGTAACAAGTAATTCAACCCTTTAAATACAAATAACATTGCTCCTTCTACCCGGACTGGACAAAAGGCATGTACTCAACAAAATATTTTACCAAAACAAGAAACAAGATCAGGCCCAGAATGGTGGCATGTGGGTTGCCATGGCGTCCGAGGAGCCCTTGGAAGGCAGTGGTCAGGGCTACAGCCCATGTGCTTCCATGGCTCCCTACAGACCCGCATGCAAGCACCGCCCCCAGGGCCCGCTCCACCTTCCTGTAGCTCAGACTGAGGCCTCCAGGAAGGCAAGCTCCCCAACCCAGAGTCAGGACATAGGGCTGTGTGACCTTGAGAGGCACTTCTTGGTGCCCCAATTTTCTCATCTGGAAAATGAGGATAGCGACTTCTTCCTTGCCATGAGGTACACAGAACAAGTATTTTGCAGAAAATACAAGGGTCCTAGGACCACCTAGTGGTTCGATTGTGGGCCCTGGAGCTGGGGTTCCCGTGTTCCAATTTCAACTCTACCACTTACTAGCTAGGCAACTGGTTGCTAAGGCAGCTCCTTAACTGCTGGCTGCCTCGTTTCCTCACATGCCTCTAGGCTCTCTAGGTCAAGGGCCTTGGCAAAGGGACGGGGGTGGAAGATACCTCAGTTACCACAGCAACTTTCTATCTTCCAGCACGTTACAGTTTGCAAAGACCCTTTTTCCCATGAGCTCCCTTGCTTTTCTGTGACCCCTTTACTTGCAGTTCACAGCCAGGATTACTTGTCAGGAGACGGATGAGAACCCCAAGCAGCTCCGAGGAGGCAGAGAACTTGGCCAACTTTGTACAACAAGTAAATAGCAGAGTCACAGCCAGAACTCAGTGCAGCAAAGCCTGCTGCAGCGGGGCAGCGTGCTGGGCACAGGGGCACTAGAATACCCAGGAAGAGTCACATCTAGAGAGAGATGTGACTACAGAGAGAGCCGGAGGTCAATGAGCCATCACCCCCAGCATGAGTCCTATTCCCACAAAGGAAAGAGGTGAGCCCCCGAGAGTGCACAGAACATACCTATCTGTGGAAGCAATGATGCCTCCACCCACCACCCCCATCACCACCCTGCTCTGCTCCAGACTCATGCCTGCACTGGCTCCAATACAGCTGGTAATGCCCAGGCCAGGGGTTCTATTGCCTGGGAGTCCCATGGCTCTGGCCCTGCCCACCTCTTCTCTCCCATCCCCTGCCACCTCCTCCCCCAGCCCTCTGCCCTCTCCCCTCCACCATCTGTAGTTTCTTAGATGCACAAAGTGAGGTCCCATCTCAGCTCTTCACCAGAGCAATTCCCCTGTCGGGAGCTCCCTCCCCATCCTCAGGACTCACTAGTCATCCTTCAGGTCTCAGCTCCAAATCCTTTCCCCCGATTTCCTATCCTCCCATCTGAAGGAGGTCTCCCTAGCATTGCCTCTCATCACCCATGTTCTTTTCCTTCGTGGCACCCATCAAAAATGTCATTCTTGATCTATTTGGGGGATGATTATTGAAAACCTATCTCTCAATAAGTTATTAGCTTCATGGGACAGATACCCCATCTCTCTTGTTCACCCCGGAACCTCCAAGCACTGGCACTCAATACATGTTGCTAGAATAAACAGTAAATGGACGCATTGTTGAGCCATTTGAGCAGGCACGCAGCAAATGTTTGTTAAATAAATGACCCTCCTTCTGAAAAGGTGCAGTAATCACTGTCGTAAGGACATGACCCAAATAAACAACTTTTCTGCCTCCCTGTACCTCCGTGGAATTGGATGTAAATAACACCGTGAATTTGTATGTAACAAAGTACAAATCCAATGCATGTCTGAGCCCACACATTAAACGTGTAAGGTAAGTAGGCAAATGCTGTATCCTCAAGATGGTGCCTGGGAGCTAGGTGATTTCCCCAGCTTCACATAGAGGTTAACAGAATTACAGAGAGAAAGCAGTGCTGTTACCTCTACCCGATCAAACCAGGCCTGCATCCCTTCCCACAGTCAAGAGGAGAGTGGGGAAGTCTGGGAATGGTGCCTTGCTGAGCTGTGAGCTCCCTGAGTGAAAGGCCAGGTCTGTTTTGTTAATTCCTGTCTCTCCATCACCTGGCCCAGAGCTTGGCACGTAAGAGGTACTTGAAAATCAGTTGCTAAATCAACAAATGATATTTTTGCCCGGAAAAGAAAATAGGAGAAGGGAACAAGGAAAGGGGAGACAGTTTCTTAAATGTCTAAAACATTGTTATGTGGAAAAGAAGGACCTATTATGGGGTATCTTTGTCCCACTGAGAGCAGTCCAAACCCACCTGGGCTCCCTTATGAAAGAGTGAGTTCCCCGTCAACCAAGGTAACCAATCTGAGCGCGAACAACCATCTCCGTGGCGGTGATAGCAGTAGGGCCTGCATGTCCCACAGCTCCCTGCAGCTCTATTTACATGTTCACAAACATCAATAGCGTAAATGAGGGCCCAGAGGCGTAGGTACAGATTAGTATTCCCAGAGGTGTGCCCAGGGCCAGGGGCCTGCAGGGTCCCACCTACCCTGAGACGTGTGATTCCCTGACCTGGATGTAGAGGAGGATCAGGATCCACCCCATGTCTTCAGATTCACAGTCCCCTCCCCCTGACAACCCTCCATGGACATGAGGCCAGCGGATCTGGAACAGAGGCTCTCACAACCTAGTTCCAAGCCTCAGCTACTGCCTTTCACTTTGACCCTTGCTCTCCCGATATGACTTTGCTGCAGATCATAAACTTGAACCTCCACCCCTAAGTGTGGGTTCCCCGATACCCACTTTCCCCTTGGTGCATCTTCCCCACCTTGTGCCATCACTGAGCAATCTCACTCATACATCCAAAGGTCTGGCTCAGGGTGCTGGAACAGTTACCCCCCTGAGGGTCATCTCCCAGGTGTCCCTACCTCCCCAGCACGTAGGAGCCCTCATGTGGGGAGAACGAGGGTGCAACTGGAGGGAGGCTTCAGCTGGACCCAGAGACAAAGGAGAAGAGGGAGGTGGCCATTGAAGGAACTGGGTGCCAGCTGCCTCTGAAGGTCATTTGATGTAATTGTCACCTCCGGTCCTCCCCTCTCAGTGGGCGTAACAAGAGGAGACTGGCCTCTACCCAAGGAAAAGGGAAATTCATGAAGGAGAAGGAAGTGGGAGAGGGCAAAGCCAGGCAGGAATGACGTTCTCATTTCCAGCTTCGGCTTCACTGATCAGTGGCCTTGGCCACATCAGCACCAGCACCAAAGGCCCAACGGGCTTGGATCTGCTCGCCCACTCCCAGGGCAAGCCTCGCTGTCTCTGGGCCGGATAACCTAAGGCCGGGATCAGCCCCTCTGCTGCTGTAGATAACTGGGCAAGGCCCCAGCCCCTTTTGGGAGAGACAATGTTGACTTCCCCAAAGTCCCTCCTGGCAGACTCGGAAATAGTCGAGAAAGCCTTCTAACCGCCTGTTAGCCCCATGGAACCATTTAGACCCAAACCCTGCCTGGTGGGCCTTCAGGGCAACTCCACCAAGTGGGTCAGAAGAGGAAGAACAGGGGACAATGACAACACAGAACACAGCAGGTAAAACCGCAGGCACTCAGGGCCCATCCGGGGCTTCTGGCTGGGAAGGGAGGGGGCATAAAGGCTGGGTCCCCCACAAGCTAGGGAGTGAGGGGGCCACATGCCATTCTCCCTCCCAGCTGGGATGTCCTGGGGCAGGGGTCCTCAAACTACGGCCCGCGGACCACATGCGGCCCGCCGAGGACATTTATCCGGCCCGCCGGGTGTTTATGCCGCCGCTGCCTGTCCTGCTTAGCAGCCGACTTGTCCTGGGCCCGCAGTGCGCATGTGTGGAATGTGCGCCGCACTCTCCGACTCCCCTCCAACGGTCTGAGGGACAGTGAACTGGCCCCCAGTTTAAAAAGTTTGAGGACCCCTGTCTTGGGGCAATCAACCTAAGGCCAACTTACTGGGATCAACTGTTAGGTCTCAATTGTAGAGACTCAAGGTGGGATGTCCTCCTAACAAGAGGTACAGGAGGTCAAGTTGGGGGGCAGAGCTGGCTCCAGATCAAGTTTTGAAGGGGAGAGGGCACTGCTATCTTCCGGCCACATCTCCCTCCCTGTCTCCAGTACCACCTTTCTCCATCCTGGGAACACAGAGACTAACACGCTACCTCCTACAGTTTCCCAGGAACCTTCCCAGACCAGGAGATCCCCCAGGAGAATCTCTCTAATGTGAAAATTCCTGGCTTATCAGTGAGAGGGCTATGGGGAGGCCCCGAGACATAGCAATTTCCATGACACCGATTTCCTAAAAGCACAGCCTCAGCTCACAGCATGTGGGCCGACCCGCCTCCGTCCAGGTCTACACAGTTTCTAGGCAGGAGCCTTGGCTTTGGGTTCAGAGAGACCTAAGTTTAAGTCCTCTCTTCCGGTTCCTAGCTTGAGGACCTCTGGCCAGTTACGTGACCTCCATGTGCTTCTGCGTCATCATCTGTGAACTGGGAATAACACCCCCCTCCCCCCGAAGCGCTGCCAGAAGATGGCAGGGGAGCACCCACCATGGTGCTGGCACACTGGCCCTGCGTCATTCTCCTGCTCGCTGGGGTCTGCAGCTCATGCAGGGCAAAGAGCTCTCACTGGGAATGAGAATACACTTGAATCCATTCATCATCCCAACCGGCTGGAGAGCTGGGGGCAGGGGAGGGCCGCCCTGCGGGGAGGATCCAGGGATTCCAGCCAACCAGAAGTCCCTCATCACCTTTAATTCTCCCAGAGAGAGCCTGTCCAGGTTGAGTTATCTTCCGTGGGAAAGAAAAGCAGCTCTGGCCATTTTAACCTAACACGGATCATAGAGCAGGGAAAATATAACAGCCCCAAACCACTAAGCACTCTTCAACTAGATTTGCCCAGCCCTGCCAAAGAGGCAAGCAGCGGCCACAGTTAAAGGAATGATGTGTATATTTCCGGAGGCGGTGGAAAGCCCACCGGCCTGGGATGAGGTAGGATTCCTGGGGAGCTGACGGGGCATCGGCCCACATGACCTCAGAGGCGGGTCCTGGCCAGGCCGCCCGGCAAGGAAGTGGCTGCTGAGTCAGGGTTTCTGGGATGAATGGCCGTGCAGTGGGCCAGAGCACAGAACACAGGGACAGTCCATCTCTCTCTGTCACCCACCCCTTGACGGCTAAGTTGGTGGGTTCCTGCAACATATGCATGAAAATTGCAAGTCTCATAATTCACCCAGATGGTGGAAGCTCCCGAATTGTTCCTTCTCCAGAGACAGCTGTTCCACTGCTGGGCCATATGGCTCCCCTCGCTCTGCACCCTGCCCCTGGGAAATGAACCACTTTCACAGGCAGCTTCCCAGACCTTAGAACTGTCTCCTGTTCTTAGCAGGTAATTAAGACCTCCAGCGGAGGCGGCCGCGCTGCTCCATGCGTGGTTTGTACACATGTCAGGGACGTGTTTGAAAGCTCCTTCAAGGGAAATACAGGGGGCTTTGCCTTCTACTCAAGGGGAGTGTCTGCCATCACAGACAGAGAGAGACTGCCCACAAGTCAGCTCCCCATTTCCCCACTCAAGGCAAGGCAGGCCCTCACCCCACCCAGACATGCCCCAGAATTCTATGCTGGAAGTGACCTTTGACGGAGGCCCATGTCAGCACAGATGGAGACAGATAAATCTTACACTTGTCACCGTTTGAGTTGTAAAGTTATGAACAAAGACCTTTCAGACGAGCTTGGGATTTGGGAATGCTCCGACCTCCTCAGTGGGGAATAATGAGCACCAGAGGGCAGAGACACTTCCTGTCACTGGCGGGCGGGGTCCCCACACCTCTTTGGAGGACCCCTCTCTATGGTTCTGAGTCACTGTTTCCCTCTGGGACACCCAGGGCCTTGATGATGCAGCATCCACGTTCTCAGCTCTCCAAGTGGAAATGTTGCAGTCTGTGCACCCTCCCGGAGCAAGCCGAGCTGTGACTAGTGCCTACCATTTACAAAGCTGGCCTCCGGTGTACTCGATGGCTCCACCCCATTCCCATGACACATACTCTGAGCCCATTAATATTTATTTGCCATTTCTTTCTGACATTTTCAAACATTTTTTTGGAAGTCAGGGGAGGGGGTCTGTGTGGCCCTCCTCCCAAGCCTTGTCTCCTTCCATTCCTTTTGCCCTTGACCTAGAAGGGAAGCCCTCTCTGTATTATCCTGCCATAATGGATAACAAGAGCCGAAGCCTATTAAGCACTTAGTGTGTGCCAGGCACTGTTCTAGGATTGTCACATGAATTTACTCACTTAATCCTCACAAGCCTAAGTGGAAGGTACTCTTACTATCCCCATTACACAGATGAGAAAAGTGAGGTACAGAGAGGATAAATAGCAGGCCAGGCTTCATCCCAACAGGAAATGGGAACTAGAATAGAAACTGAGCAGGACAAATGGCCAGGTGGAGGGTGGGGGTGACCACACACTGCAATGGTCTGATAGGCAACTACAGCCAATACCCTATCAGCTAAATTCTACCTACCCTCAGCTTCCAGAGAGATCAGGCCCAGAATCTTCCAAAGGTGGCCTGGTAGCAGCTGAGCCTGCAGGCCACCAGCTATACCAGAATGGTCATGAGCATGGAACTGACACCACATGCCTGGGTTCGACTTCCAGCTGTATCACTGCATTGCTGTGTGACCCTGAGCGAGTTAGGTAACCTTTCTGTGCCTCTATTTCCTCACCTGTAAAATGAGAATGTAGAAGTACCTACTTCACTGGGTTGTTGTGAGGACTGAATGAGTTAATACAGAAATGAGGTCTAACATACGGGTTGTGCTATATAAGTGTTATCTATGATGAGGTTAAAGATGGGGGGCTAGGAGGAGAATAATATTGTTATTTCTTCTGCCCCATGGGCTCGGTGGGGGTTGGCAAGGGTGGTGATTACAAAGCCCCTTAATGCTGTCTTGTGGGCCAGGGCTGGTACTCCTTACTGACAAGGAAAGAAGAACTGCAAGAGGCGTGTGAGTCACTCAGCTAGTCAAAGCAGGGCTGCAGCCAGGCTCCTGCCCTCAAGCCCGAGCCGGACGCTCCACTGCACAGATCCCTAGCACTGAGGACAGGGAGGTCCGCAGCCCAGGAGGGCACCCCATTCTTTTAAACAGAAGATTCCTATGACTCCTCAGTCCTGGCTTCCCCCACATCCGGGCATTGGAAACCTGGCTCCACCACTCACGAGCTGTGGGCCCTTGGGCAAAGCATTTAACTCCCATGAGTCTCAGTTTTCCAGGTGGAAAGAGAGGAATCGTTCCTGGAAAGTCATCTTGAGGATAAAATGAGATGACCTATGTGAAGGCCCGACACCCAAAATGGGAGTCCCTCCCAGAGTCCCTCTCTGTGGAGGTGGAGTCCTCCAAAGGAGGCCGTGAGCTAGGATGTGCTCCAGATGGGCTGGATGTGTCTAAGCTCTTCCCTGTCTGTGGTCACTGGCAGCTCCTCTTCCCTGTCCCCACCCTGGCAAGCAGCCAAGTCCCTAGGAGAACCTGTGAAGACATGTGCCAGCCCCTCTAGGGACACAGGCCAGGAAGAGGAGGTCCTGCCCTTGGGAACCTCTCATCCACCACCTTAAAGCAAACCAAACAGGACGTCCAAAGACCTCTGTGACCGCTCCACGATTCTTTACCGACCACATTGCCTCTACGTGATTCTCCCTCTGATTCATCTCAGGAAGAACTGCAATTGCATGTTTTCGTTTTAAACTCATCTTGACTTTGTCCATTGGCTTCAAAATGGGAACCACCTCTGCACCACAGTCCCTGGAACTCCGTTTTCATGCAAGTTCAGAGCTTCTGACACTGCAGAGGAGGAAGCTCCGGCCCAGACGCACCTAGTCGCACAGCAAGATGACCTCGGAGGGTGAGAGAACTCCTTCTCTGGAAGCCAAGCCAGGGCTCACATCTGACAGCACCAAGAGGGTGACTCGCCGCTAGAGGATTAACCCGAGTCCTCGCACCCAGGCTTCAGTGGCCTCCACCTCAGAGCCGGAAGCCAGCGTGGGGGAGGACCCTCAGACAACAAATGCTGCTTCGTGCCCCCGGAACGTGGAGCCTCTCCAACCAAAACCGTCCCATCAGGCACCAGATGGCGATGGACTTTGGGGCTAAAGACCTGAGCTAGATCCAAACCCGGCAGCCCACAGACAAGGCAGCCCCCAATCTGGATGTTGCCTCTGGTGTTTCCATGCAGAGAGGCAATTAACAAGGAGGAGGGTGTGCTCTGATTAGAAAAAGACCTGGGCAGCTGCCGTCAGGAAGCCACAGAGTTTGTCCCGGGGTTCGGCTCGCGCCTGCCCCATGGATACAGATAGGAGCCCAGAAGAGGGAAGGGAAAGGCAAGGCGAGGAGGAAGAGGGAAAGCGGGTCCTGCTCAGTCCCTCTGCCAGGCCAGGCCCTGCCCTTCTTGCCTCCCCAGAATCAAATCGGCTGGTAGTGCTTTATGTACGTCCACTGTACGGAAACAAGATTAAAAGGGACAGGCGGGACAAAGCATCCGTCTCCCTAACAAAGGCCCCTCCACTTAGTAAATTAGGAGCTCTTTCCACCTGACACACTTTTAAAGGGAAATCTTCAATTACCATGTGCTGGCAGGCTGGGCAACAAAAGGGCTGCCCCGGTGACTTCATTCCCAAAGCCCTGAGCAGGCAATGAAATGGTTTTATGTAATAGAGATACTAATCTAGTCCATATAATTTTGAGAATCCTTTATGGAGGACTGAAGGACGTTTGAGCCCTCCAGCTGTTTAAAGAGATTTTCTGCAGCTTATGCGTTTACCTTGCCAATAGCTTAGCTGAGCAAACAGAGTCCTCTAAATCGCACTCACTGCTGATTTACTATCAGGCCTCTGCAGTTTGTTTGGTGGATAGAACCTTGTGGATAAACAGGGGCCAAGGCCTTGGTCCCCCTGCCTGGCCACACCAAAGGGATGGGGGCTGCCTTTAAGTTGGGGCACCTCTGGCTCACGGATGTGGGACTTTCCCTTTCCTTCCTATCAGGCTCAGCCCAGGGTAGAAGTGTCTGAGGGGCGGTTCTTGGCCTGGCCAGGGGCAGGAGGAGGCTCCTGGCTTTTGCCCTTAGTTCCAGGTCTGCCTCCATCAGGGGAATGAGACCTATGATATAATCGGCTCCCCCTCCCCACCCCATCCTGAGCAAAGATGTGATCTGGCTCCCGTGGTGACAATTTGGGAGCACTTGCTGCTTGAAAAGGAGAAGAAAGTGAAGTGGGAAAGGATGATAGGGAAGGTGACTCAGGAGAAACGAGGGAGACATAAACACAATCTCTGAGCCCACAGCATGAAGATATACACTTGGTACGCGGGTTACGGTGGCCCTTTCCATGGGCAGACATGCAACACACACATACAGCAAGTATACACACAGAGAACACACATGTACACACAAGTAAGAGGTCCACGCTTCACACAGAGCAAAACCTCACAGTCATGAGTATACCTGTGCGTATATAATAATAACCATAGCACTTACCATGTGCTTGGTTTACACTCACTTATTTAATCTTCCCAACAACCCCACAAGGATAGTATGATTGCTACCCCCATTTTCCAGTTGGGTAAACTGAGGCACAGAGAAGCTAAGTAATTTGCCCACAGTCACACAGGCAGTAGACAAGAGTCTGGCTCAAGGGTTTATGCTTTTGACCTGCACGTTGTCTGGCACAACATGCCACACAAACACCCATCTCATGGGTTGGGAGCAGCATCCACACGTGCAAACTCACAATCACACACACAGAGCCAGGTGCCCAAGCTGAGACAGCCCTTCCTCAGAGGTCCAGACACATCTCCAGGTCAAATGAGACCCAGGTGCTCCAGTTCAGGCCAAGACTTAGACTTCGGAGAAGGGTACTATTAAATGTTAAAATCTTAAAATGCTTCTGTTTTGGTTGGTAAGTGGTTGCCCCTCTCCCAGCACCTACAGGGTTAACCCCTAGCTCCACAAGAGGCCTCCAGGGTCCTATTCAGTTCTAACCTACTGGCAGGAGTGCCCTACTTTCCATGTTAAATATTTTCATTTGTACCCGCAGGTATAGACAAGGTGGGGACAGTAGGATGTGTACCTGCAACAAAGTGAGGGGGCCTGGCTCTCAGGCCCTCCATGAATCTTAGCCAATGCCTGGCCAGCGTAGTATGGGGGTGTCCAGCTCCCCCAACCAGTCCCAGCCCCTTGATGGGCAGCTGATCAGAGCTCTTCAAAGATAAGGACACTGGAGTGGCCATTGGGAGGCTCTGAGTCATCATTTTCACCCTCACTGAAGCCACTCAGCTTCCCTTAGTCAAAGAGCAAACATTAGAGCAGAGTTGGCAACTGGAGTGTCCATCATCTGCAAAACCCCATTAATAGCCACTTTTTGAAACCTCTCTGCTACAAAGGCCAGGAGCCAGGAGGAAATAAGGAGCTCGACAAACCAGGAGGCATTGCATGGGGCTCAACCGGGGCTCAGCTCCAACCAGAGGGCTGGCCTCCCGGACCTGGAATAGTGGTCTCAGTCCCTGCAGAGCCCCAAAGCAGGGTCCCCAGACTCTTCACTCCCATGTGACATGGGGAACTCTGGAAACCCAAGTGGGGTGGGGGGGGGCGCGGGAGAGGATGAGGGTCTTCTAAGAGGCAGGCCACCTTCCACTCTTGGGTCTCAGGGCCTACTCAGGGACCACTCCTTTGGGCACCCTGGAAAAGCCAGCCACATTTCCTTCTAGTCAACCAGGCTGCACAAAGCATATGTCCTGCTGGGCTCTGTGTTGGGCGCTAGACAGTGTCCTGCAGCCTGGGCCCTCAGGGGCTCACTGTCTAGGGAGAGAGAGAATAAGAAGCTGACCCCTGTAAGGGTGATGGGGTGGAAGGGCTGAGATTAGGACTGGGAGTGGGAGAGGCAGGTATTGGCTGGGCTTCCCAGAGACAACGCAGCTTTTCCTGGAGTCTCCAAGAGCCATAGGCAGAAATTGGGCAGAGCAGAATCAGGGGTCTAGGCAGCAGGGAGAGCCTGTAGGAAGTTGCAGGGTGAGAGAGAATGGAGAACTTAGTTGCCTGGGTGGGAGGGGATTCACAGACTGAAGAGGGGCCCTGAGGAAGCGAGATGCAGAAGGTTGAGTGTCAGCATGAAGAAGCCAGGGTACAGGATTTGAGTGAGCAGCAGTGGGGCACGTGGAGGGAAGTGTCAAAAAATATGGGAGGGGACAAGGCCGAACTGGAATGGACTGGTGGTAGCTCGGTATTTTTGGGTTTTTTAAAAAATATATTTTATTGATTTTTTACAGAGAGGAAGAGAGAGGGATAGAGAGTTAGAAACATCGATCAGCTGCCTCTTGCACACCCGCTACTGGGGATGTGCCCGCAACCAAGGTACATGCCCTTGACCGGAATCGAACCTGGGACCCTTGAGTCCGCAGGCCGACGCTCTATCCACTGAGCCAAACCGGTTTTGGCAGTACCTCGGTATTTTTGAGCCACTATCTGTGCCTGGCACATTGGAAGCCACTGGAGACCATATGATATGCTTTAAAAGGGTGCTCCTGGCCTTAGGAGCTTACAGTTCATTTGTTCATTCACTCATTCATTCATTTGTCATTTATGGAACACCTACTACCTGCCAGACACTGTTCTAGGAGTAGAAATGTCAGCTAGAATAAATCTAAGTCCCTTGTTCCTATCAAACATATATTTCAGTTGAGGAATTTAAACAGAAAATAACCATCCCCCCCCCCCCCCGCACACACACACACACATACACACACACACACACACACACACACACACACACATATTCTATATTTCTCCGTCAGGCAGTGATAATGCTAATTTTAAAAAAAAAAAAACAGAATAAGGGGATAAACAACGATGTTAGGGAGGGGACTATTTCGAAGAGACTGGGTGAAATAAGGGAGTGAGCCACATGGATATCTGGGGGAAGAGCATTCAGGCAGAGGGACCAGCACACGGGGCTTCCTGTGTGCCGAGGTGGGAATGTCAGGCATATGCGGGAAGAGCCCGGAGCCAGCAGGGAGAGGAAGGCTGGGAGGAGCTGGGTCACGGAGTTAGCTGGGCCAGGCCGTGTGGGGCTTGCAGCACAGTGAGGACGTCAGAGGAGCAGCACACAGCCAACAAGGACCAGAAAGCAGAGGAGGCATTACATAGGTGTTGCGGGAATTCCGAAGATAGAAAGCCTTGGGGAAGTTTCCATAAAGACATGGGGAGTCAGGCGGGGACGGGTCGCTCCTCCGCAGGCTTTCCCTGGCCCAGGACACCCAGCAAGGGGACTTACATAATGCCCGACTGCTCTGACACTCATAAAGGCTTCTCCTCGGAGGCCGCCCGGTCCGGAGAGCAGGGATTTAATTACAGCTGCAGCGGGTAATTAAGGAGCAGCGCCTAGATTCTTCCCCAGCTGCGTCAGCACCGGGGACCCTGCTGGCACCTCTGCGGCTGCAGGAAAGGCCTACCCTGGAATTTAGGGCCGGGCCAGCAAACCAGCTAGACCTCAATCTCCTCTTCTTCCCGGGACCAAGGTGCCTGAGCACGAACGTCCCGGCTCCCCCATCCTGCACACACCTCCTAACTGGTCCTTCAGCCCTTCTCAGTCCCCCATGCTGCTGCCCCCCAAGCAACGGAGCCCAGACACCACCGTGAGCATGTCACTGGCTGCTGAAACCTTTATGACCTCACGAGGTGGTCCAGGCGCCTTGGTGTGGTGCTGCGGGGCCAGCCCCAGCCCCTTCTCCCCACCACTTTCTCCCCGTTCTTCCTGTGCTCCACAGGGCCCGATGCTGCCTGCTCTTTCCCACCTCTCTATGCTCACGCTGTTCCCCCAGAAAAATAATACCAACAGCCGTGGCTAACAGTTACCGATCCCTTACTATGTGCCAGGCCCTGTACCAGACGCTTCCTCTGTGGTAACTCATGACAGCCCAAAGGGATAGGTGCTCAATACAGCCCTGCTTGATTTTACAGATGAGGACACCGAGGTAGTGGGAGGTGAAATACCGTGCTCAGGGTCACACGGGGAAGGGGGAGCCTTTATACTGGTGCTGTCTTAGCCACTGCTCCTCACTTGTCCTCCTCACAAGTTCCTACTCACCATTCAGACTCCGCTCAAAACTAACCTCCTTCAAGGAGACTTCTTTGACCGCCCTGCCCTGCAATTCCCCAGACAGAGTTAGTGGCTTCTCCTAAGAGACCTCTCAGTATTTGGTTATAAAGTCTCTTTCATTCATTCATTCTCTCACTCACTCGAGCAATAATTATTCAGCACTAGGTGCCAGGCCCTGTGGGAAGAACATGGCTCCCCTGCTTCAGGAACTCACTTTGGGGAGGGAGAGCTGGACAGGCGAGGAGCATCACCACCAGTGGGACAGGCTGACAGAGCGGCCCAGAGGCTATGGGTGCAGAGCACACAACCCACTGCCACGTGGGTCCCAAACACGTGGCGCTCTGGAGGAAACAGGGGGAATCTGAAGTAGGTGCTAACGGAAGGGATGTCCAGAGAACGCCCTGGGCCTTGGGGGAACCTGGACCATGATTCACGCATTATTTCCTGAAGCCTGAAAAGCACTAACCAGTGGACAAGAGCAAACCTCTGGTAGTTGTGTTTCTCATGATCAATGAATTCGTTGGTGTCAGGGTCAAGCATCCGTATTTTATGAGTTTGGTCCGTGTGAGTCGGCTGGAGCCCAGCCACTCTGGACATCCTACATCACTGTTCTAAGCCCACACGCCGGGGACCACATCGTGGGGGCTGGACTAACTTGGGTCGCTCAGCGAGGACCTGTCAGGGAAGTTAGGCAGCCATTCCTTCCCCACCCCCACCCTGGGGACACCCTCTGTTTCGTTGCCTGCTTATTTAAAGTGTACTTACCATACTGTGACTGCTTAGTTTTCAAAAGTTAAAAAAGAACACACACACATTTTCCCCTCCAGCCCAGGTACTGTTTATTCATGTCCATCCCAGAACTCAGCAGTTGATGAATGGATGGTCAGCTAGAAGAATGGATGTTGTCCTAGGCAGCAAAGCTCAGCACCAGGTGCTGGTGACCCAAGGGACAGCATCAGCACTGTTTCTGGGGAGGGCAGCAGGCAGGATTCCCTGGGGAGCCTCCTAAGCCAAACCCACAGCTCTGCGTGCGCGCGCACACACACACACACACACACACATACACACACGCACACAGCAACCCCCAAATTGCTACCTTGATCTGGGCACCTATAGGGACCCACCTTTGCAACATTTTGAAATCAAACCAGTTTGTCTTCAGTTCCTTCCTCTCCCTACAAACCTCTCATCTGCCCTCTAGTCTGACCCCACTTCTCCCTTCTGGCCACAGGTCCCTCCTGCTGAAAGAAAACCCACTGTAGGAGGGGAAGGTGCGGGAGGGGACACTGCTCTGGCCTCAGTGCCTGAGCTCTGTTTATCCATGTGGACAAGTCACTTAGCCTCACCTGCTTCTGCGTTCCCTGCTGTCCAAGGTCGGTAATACAGTACCACTTCCCTAGTCTGTGAAGAGCAAGTGGCAGACTGCATGGGAAACTGCTGGGTAAACCGCCAGATGTTATGCTATTGTTTTATCATCGTTGTTGGAAGTTAGTGCTCAGTCCAAGAAAGCACTGAATTCCATGTCACAGGATCCGGTTATAAAGCCCCCCACTCTCCCACTCACTATAAAACCGGGGCCGTTCCAATGACATGGCAGAAAGTACAAAAATGCCCCCAAAATATAATACAAATATTTTTTTTAAAACATATAGCTGAGTCTTAATGAGAGAACGGTACACCCCTAAGTGGGTTCCTAGGAGTTACAGAAGGTCAGATGCTGAAGGAAAGTGGCCCAGGCAACATCAGACCTGGCTGGCCTCTGCTCCTGGCCCCCATATAGGGGCAGATTGGGCCTTGGAAGTTGCCAGATCCATGTAGAGGAGACTTAAAATTGCTGCCCACCAGCCTAGGGAAAAAGCAAGGGATTCTGGATGAGGAAACAAAGTCTCCCATAAGAAACAAAGAACAAAGAATGGGGGGTGGGAGGTGACTGCTTAATGGGTATGGGCCTTCTTTAGGGGTGATGAAAGTTTTAGAGCTGGATAGAGGTCGTGTACACTTCAAAATGGTTACTATTATGTTATGTGAATTCCACTTTTAAAAACCTTTTAAAGGAAAAAGACCCTAAGCCTTCGTCACACACAGCATAGGCTCCCATACCAAGTTAGGAAAGCGAAGACTAATAAGGAGCCAGTGAAAACCATCAGTGTGCCTAATAAGAAAATGCAAAACGTGTGTGTGTGTATGTGTGTGTGTGTGTGTGTGTGTGTGTGTGTGTGTAGGGCTCCTGCTCAACCCAGGGCGTGGGGGCAGGGGAAAGGACTAGAGTTCACAGCAAAAGAAAAAAATTACAATCTACATGAGGACACAATCCACAGTAAAGGAGAATCAGCAGTCCCCATAAAACGGAAAATTGATACTCTAGGAACTTGAACTAATAGAACTATATAGCTCAAGACAGAACTATCTGAAAGAGACCATAAAAGAAATATGTTTAAAATAATTAAAGCAATGAAAGGATTAAACTTCATAATGAAAGAATAGGACGCTACAGAAACAGCATGCAGATCTGATAGAGAACCAATAGAACTCCTAGAAACAAAACATATCACTGAAATTAAAACCTCAACAGACAGGTTAATTAGCAGAGCTAAAGGATTTGAATAATGGATCCGAGGAAGATGTCCAAGATGCAACACGGCGAGATAAAGAGATGAAAAATGAGAGCCCAGGAGAGAGAGAGGATGAAGTAAGAGTCCATGTTAGAGCTCCAATAGGAGAGAACTGAGAGGGTGGAGGAAAGGAGATATCTGAAGAGAGACGGCTGAGAAATTTCCAGAAGTGTAAAGGACTTCAGGAAGACGTATACCTCTGAGGAGCAAACACTATGAATAAAAATAACTCCGCACATGGACATATCCGAGGGAAACTGAAAAGCACTTCAACGACAAAGTCCAGACAACAGAAAAACATCCTCAAACTGCTGAAGGAAAATGACTGAAAAGCTAGAATTTCATAGGCAGCTCAACCATCATGCAAGAGCAGGGCAAAATAAAGGCATTTCCAGACAAAGCATAAGAGAGTTGGTCGCTTGCAGACTCTCCCGGAAAGAACTTCTTGAAAGAGACTTTTCAAGAATGAAGCCAAACTGAGAAGTGAGATGCAAGAATAGATGAGGAGCAAAGAAATCAGTAAGCATAGGAGTTGGATTTAAGTAAATCGACTGTATAAAACAACCACAATAATAAAACAGGGCTACCTAACCCCCAAAATGGTGTGAGGCATTTAATGGGGTTAAATCTTACCCACCCTCAGGTTCCCCCAGTGCAGCCAGTCCCCCAGGTCTTCAGCTGCTGCTCCCCCTCGGCCACCCGGTGCAGACTGATCCCACTGGGCCAGAGCAGTCCTCCTCCCAGCCAACCTGACTAGGTGCCCAAGTATGCTGAGCACCCCCATCCCCCCAGCCCACAGCCCAGCCTGGCCTATCAGCCATGTACCTGGAGCTTCTGGCTAATCCTCCTCTTCTGGGTTTGGATGAAAACTACACTGCAGGAGGCATGTGCTGGCATTCCAAGCAGCCACTGAAAGGGCCAGAGGACACCACCTGGAACTTCGGGGGAGTTACCTCCCCATGGGGGAGACTCTGACCAAGGGGACTAGGAGACAGGAGGACTGGGCCGGTACGTTCTCCTCCTTGCTGGCTGTTCTGAGACCTGCTTGCTCCCTGTTGCCCATCAGAAGAAGTCTTTGGTAAAGGGGATGCACCTGTTAAGCAGCCTGCTGCACTCTTTGCAATTTACTTGGCTAGCACAGCAACCAGCCTTTTGAGTAAGGAAGACGAGTGGTTTTCCAAGTGTGGTTCCCAGTCCAGACACAGGAGCATCACCTGGGACCTAGTTAGAAATGCAAACTCTCCAGCCCCACCCAAACCTTCTGAATTGAGACTCTGGGGCTGGGGCCCAAGAGTCTGTGTTGTAACAAGTCTTCCCGGTGATCCTGATATTAGGTTACCAGGTGCTCAGTAAGACAATTGAATGGATTGTAATTTGTGATTACTGCGGCATCTGTGTGGAACCTGTGGTAAGTGTTACTACCTCTCACTAATTACTCTGGCCCTCTGCCTTCAACACCTGCCACAGTGCTCGTCTCTCTGCCATGGCAACAAGCAACATTGCAGGGTTGCTGCTCCATCAGCCTGGGTCCTAGGGTGAAGGTGACAAGGAGCAGGCTTGGCTAGCCCACAATGGACATGTAATATGAACAAGAAAACTTTATTGTTTTAAGCCACTGGCTTTGGGGTGTTGTTTGTTACTGCAGCATAACCCATCCCATCCAGGCTAATCTTTTCAAAGTACAGAGCATCACAAAATGCCTCAAACCCCCACCCCATGACTTAAAATGAGTTCTATCTGCAGAGGTAAAGATGCCCACTGCCCTATTTCACAAGGAGAAAGAAAGAAGGAAATGTGTTTGTGCCCAGTGATCCTCAAGAAACATCTGATGCCTAGGCAACCAAGGAGGAACAAGACTCAGCTTATCTGTGGATAACGGTCAGGTGTGGGCAGCTCTGGTTGTGGATGGTTATAGAAAGGCTGCCGAGGATGGCAGTTCTGGGCCAGAGGAAATGGTACAAATAGAAAAACAATGTCACCTGCATCTGTACCTGCTTTCCAGGACACTCATTCACTGTTTCACCTTTCTCCTTCCATACACAGAGATGATCCATCCTATACCCAGTGGGACCAGAGAGGCAAAGGGACTTGCCCAAGATTGCACAGCAAGTTACTGGCAGTCAGCCAAGCCTTTCACTCCCAGGCCAGGGTCCTTCTACCATGTGCCGAGAAACAAGGCTCCAGGAAGGTGGCTTTGGAGGAAGGTCAATGTCCCCGTGCAGGGCCCTGAGGACTCTCAACACTGGATGAGTTCTCACCAGGTTCTGGTGAACTTGGAGGTCCTCTGGCCTCTGGAAGGTGGGAGGGGGAGTGGAAGGGCAGGGCTGCAGGGTTTTGGCTCCTGAATGCTCCCAGGTCTACAAGCTTCTCATCCAGCACCAACGTCCTGCAGATCCTTCACCCTCTCACTACCATTTCTCCCGCTCACGAGTTCTCAACCCTCAGACTCCATTCTCTCACACACAGGTGACAAAGCCTTTGGGGATTGACACCCACCCATTATGGGTTGAACTGGGTCCTCCTCAAATTCACATGTGGAATTCCTAGCTAACCCCAGAACCACAGAATGAGACCTTATTTGGAGATAGGTCTCAGAGATAGATAATCAAGTTAAAATGAGGTCATTAGGCTGAGCCCTAATCCAATATGACTGTGTCCTTATAAAAAGGGGAAGTTGGGGGACTGACACCCACAGGGGGAGGACTCCAAGGTGGAGAATGGTTATGTTGCCACAGGCTAAAGAACTACCAGAAGCCAGAGAGAGGCCTGGAACAGATCTGTCACAACCCTCAGAAGGAGCCCACCTGCTGACACCTGGATCTCAGGCTTCTAGCCTCCAGAGCTGTGAGACAATAAACTCCTGCTGGTTAAGCCACCAGGCTGTGGTGCTTGGTAAGAGCGGCCCTAGGGCATTAATAACTGCCTCACCCTGCCAGCCTCACCTCCCCTTCTCCCAGCCCAGATCTGCCCACCCTGCTCAGGCCCACACTGCATCTTTGCTGATGGGGTTCCCTCTCCCATCCACTCCAACAATGCCCTTCCATCCAACTCAAACCCCATGAAGCCCCGAGAGGGATCACAGGTCACAGCATTCTCTCCTGCCGGAGTTTGTCTGGCCTGTCTGGCCATTCTCACATTCCTCTCCGGCTGTTCTCTAATGACTTCGTGTACATTAGACTTGCCTTCCCAACACGACTGTAGGATCCACGAGGGCAGGAGCTGTTTCTGACATTTCTGTCCGGCAGCACAGCACTGTGGGTGGCCACAGCAGGCGTGTAAGAACTACTGAGCTGAAACATCCTTCCCAGGCAGCCCCCTTCACTCTTCCCTGTAGCTGATTTCTCAATAATACTTGGTGAGTGGGTGTGGCCAAAAGACAGCCTCCCCTCTTTATCCTGCCCTACTTTATAAAGATGCCTGTCAAAGCAGCTACAACACGCGGTTGCACATATTTTTGTACCAGACCTTTTCCTTCCACTAGGCTGTAAGCTCCTCCATGCAGCATCCACCTCTCATATGCGTGCATAACCCCTGCATTTGCAACAAGTGTAAATTGAATGGATAAACATGAGCATATGGCCCAAACTTCTGACCATGGGTCCAAAGACCCTGTAAGCGTTTCAAAGGATCCACGAACCCCTGAAATGGTGTGCAAAGGGCCGTGTGCATGTGTAGCTTTACATATGTAGTATGCATTTCCCCAGGGAGAGAGTCCATGGATCTCTGAGAAACTAAAATAAGAGCCAAGACTAAAAAAATGTTAAGACCCAAAGCTGCAGAGGAGGAAGCTGACATTAAGCCCCTATCCTGTGCCTGATGGTTTAGGTACCACTATCCCCATTTTACAGGAGTGGAAACTGAGGTTCAGAGAGGGGATGTCTTGCCTATTCCAAGTGGCTCAGAGCAGACTCTGGAGCTACTAGTAGATAGCCTGGGTTCAAATTCCACTTTCACTGCTTTCCAGCTCAGTTACAGCACGTTTGCGTATATGGACCAAAATCGCACAGCTAGAAAGTGGTGATCTTGGCCAAGTTACTGAATTGCTCTGTGACTCAGTTTCCCGATCTGTAAATTGGAAGAAGGGTCCCTACCTCGTAGGCTGTTGAGTGGAGCTGACGTGTTGATGGATGCAAAGTGATCAGAATGGTGCCTGACGTGGGGCTGGGACTCTGCAGAGGATGGTGATGAGGGTAAAGAGGAAGAAGCCGGGAGGGGCAGAGCTGAGATTCAACCCAGGCCTGTGTGCCTCTTGCCCCTCTCTATCACCACTCCCAGCCTCCGCGCGCCACAATGCCCCATCTCACAGCCGAAACCCTCCTGCTCCCTCCTAGGAAAAGCCTCCCGTCCTGAGAAGCGTGGCTTCCTGGGAGGACGGGCCCGTGGCCACCAGCTCGGCAGGCAGTGCCTGGCAGTTACATAAGGAGCAGGCGGCAGGTCATGAGCTGCCTTCCCAGTCAGCAAGGCGGAGCCTGCGCAATCAAGACACTTGGCGCTCCTGCCCTGCTCTTCATTTTCCAAGAGCTTGACCAGCATCCACTAATGGAAATTAGAAGGGGAAGGTGCTCATCCGTTCCTGGGGCCCCGTGCTGACATCCGAACTCCATTTATAATTTCCCTGAGTCCATCACTGCGCCCTGAGCTCAGAAGGGCTGCTCACATCCATCCTGCTGCATCTTCATGGCTCCCGTGTCCCACCGCCAGCCTGACCCTTGCTCCACTCCAGGCAAACAGAGCGGCAGCAGTAAAGTCTTGATTCTGACCTCACTTCTACACCTGGGTCCCCATGGTAACCCCATCCCAGGTGAAGCACTGACCAAGGCCTTGGCCCAGCCCAGTCCTCTGCACTGCTTTTTGAGTTTGCATTGGGTAAGTAACTTTGTATTTTTCCTGCAAAACCATCAGTATTGACCCCATTTGCTGGAGCATTTTTCATTCATTCCTTTAATGCAATTAGAATCGAGTTTCTCCAGCATTAGGGGAGATGTAACAACAGTAGGGGAAAATTGTCGTTTCATTCCCAACATCAACACGCCCACTCTGCCCAAATTCTCTCTCGGGTGCTAGCTCGCTCTACCCACCCAGATGGCAAGGAGAATACTAACAAGGAAAATCACTCTTCAAATCTGCCTCCAAATGCAGAGGCAGAAGCTGTGTGGGCGGTCTCCCCTCAGTAATTACATGGGGGCTCCAAGCTTCTCTGACAGTGTCCTGCCGTTGAGGAAATCTAATGCCCACTGGAAAGCCCCACACTGGTCCCATCCCACTGGTCAGAGGTGAGTGGCGAGAGTCCATTAGACTCTAGCAGGGCCCTAAACCATCCTCCCAGAGAGGGTCAGTGACTTGCCCAAAGCCACGTGCCTGGGAAGCTGAGGCCAAAACCCTGACCTGCAGGCTCTTACTCCTGGGTGTCTTCCACTGTACCACACTGCCCCCCACTCAGAGGGCCTGCAGCTGCCAGCAACTCAGCCCTGGTCCCCCCTGGGGACTAAGGCTTCAGTTTACTGAGCCACTGCAGACAAAAAGGGAAAGAGGGAACAAGTGTCTTTCATGAACCAACATTTTCTTTGGTGTATTCCAATTCTTTTTGGAAACCTTCCCACTTCCTGGCATAGGTCCCTTGTGATGTCTTACTCTTGCCATCCTCCTTCGAGGTACCATGATTTTGTCAACCAATAATCAAGCCTGCCTTCCTTTCTCCCACCCATCCATCCAACCATCATCTATCCATCATCCATCTATCTCTCCATTCATTTATCCACTCAGCTTCCCTTCCATCCAACAAAGCCTTCTTGAGCACCTACTATGCCCTCAGCTCTGTGCCAAGCACTCAGCACTTCTTCCCCACTGCTCCCCAGAGCGCCCACTCCAGAAATGTCCATTTCTCTCCTGACCCCTTCAGAGCCTAGACCTGACTCGCTTCTATCAACTCTCTTAAGAGGTTGATCTGATAGACAATTCTGTGCTAATGCACTTGCATTAGACCCATTGGTCCCTCCAAACTGGCAGCAGGCAGGGACTTTGGAGTTCTGAGGTCAGCTGAGACCTGCGTCCCAGGGCCTGAAAGACAGCTCTACCTCTCTTCTCCTCGGTACTGCTCCCCACTTCCCTCCCACCTCCACTGAGGCCAGAGCAGAGGTAGCCCCTACATACGTATGCAGAAGTCTCCATTCTCATAGTAGCCAGGGCAGCACTGGGACCTCCGTCGGTACATGGTCCGGAGGCCACGCCGATACGCCGTCTTATAGCTGATCCTAAGGCACAGGGGAGAAAGCCACTTGAAAATATTGAAAATCAATCACTCCTGTTAGAATGATATTTGTGTTGAGCTCTATTGAGGATGCCATTCAATAATCACTTTAAAATGCATGGTGGCTTCGAATATGAAGGAACACAATAAAGAACAATCGATGGCGGGCTTGGGCCATTGTAATACAGAATGAAACGGTGTTTGTTGCACCTACTGACTTTCCCCCACTCTCTTCAGAGTGATACTTAGAAGGGTTGCAGGAGATGCTGTCTGAGTGACATTGTGGAGGTTAACTGGGGAGTTTTCCTTAAAACTTCAAGACCCTGTGCTGGGGGGGGGGGGGGGGGGGGGGGCCCAGAGGGTACTTGGATGGGACTGGGATTCTGAGAGTTTCTATGCCTACTGCCAACACCCCAACAAGCAGACTGCTTATGGCCCCCTGGAAATTGGTCCACTCGCTTGGAGACCTGAAGCACAGTCATCAAAAGGACCCTCTGAGTCTGACTCAGACCCAGAGGTGAGTTAATCTCCCTCACACCAAAATGAACACCTCCTGGGAAGGGCTTTGCATGCCATCCCTGGGAAGGCCCAGAACCAAGCCTGGCTCTGCAGAGAACAAAGCTACACACGGAAGGGAAGCCACAGGCCCGGAGAGCAAAGGGCATTCTGGACTGGGAATCAGAGACCTGGGTTCAGTCCTTCTGCTGACATGGGCGTTGAGACATCACCCTGTGCCAGAGAGATTTATAGGCAGAATTTCCTTCCATTCCCTCCTTGAGGCAGGTAGCTTCATTATGCCCTTTATTTCATTTCTCTTTTAGGGTTTTTATTCTTACTCACTTTGTTTTATGGATGAGAAGACCGAGATTCAGAGAAGTTGACTTGCTCAAGGTCACACAGCTAAAGAGTTTTAGAGCCAGGATTCAAACCCGAGTCAGTCTAATTTCAAAGCTACTAGCTTAACCTACTGCCCTGTGCCAGTTCCCACAGGTGGCTTTCTGCGTTTATGGGATGGCCATAATGAAAGAGTAAGAAAAGGGCAATGGATGGTGTGAGAACTGAGTCCTCAGGAGAGTCAATGGGATATTAAGAGGCAAAGCTCCTTCCTCACACATAGGGTCATAATGGAGGAGATCTGAAGGGGCCATGAAGGACCAGAAAGAGAAAGCAAGTCCCCAAGGTCATGTCATGTAACTAGGACTCAACCCCAGGTCCTCAGGCCTTGAAGCCAGAGCTCTCTCACTGCCCCCCAGCACCGGGGGTGCATGCCCTGTGGACCCCTCCTCAGGGGGCAGAGAGCAGGGGCGGGTCATGGCAGTTGCCGACCGTCTGCTTTCCACGGAGGGTCAGGCCAACGTGGGAAGGGAGTCCTACCACACAGGCTCCCAGTCCTTAAAGCCCTCGCTTTATGACAAATGACAGTGTGGGACTCTGGGGAAATCTGTGATATTTGGGAATGTCGTAAACTAAGGTCATTCTACTTTGTCAAAAACCCCTAATGGAAAGTAAGCTGATCTCAAAGTGAAGCTACGTTCCCGGCACAGGGAGGCAGCTCCTGGCAATTCCGGGGGTGGTGTAAGCCTCTCAGGTAAAGAGCAGCTGGGGTTGACTCAGAGGTCACCAGTCCGTTCCTCCCTCCAAACAGGGCTCTCCCCAAACCCTCCAGCGGAGAGGTGGTCTTGACATCACTACAGCCTCTCAGGAGAGATGCTCCCACTGCCGCTGGCTTGCCCATCCCTGCTTGTCCCCAGGGCTGGGTGAGAAGCAGGAGAGGGAAGGGCGGGGGCCAGGCTGCTGTCAGGAGGAGGATGCTGCGTTCGTTCAAACAAGGCACTCCGCACAGAGGCAGACTGATGGTGCCGCTGTCAGCGTCACACTCCGGGTCATCAGGAAGGCTGCAAGGCGACTCAATAATTTAGCAAAAAAAATTCGTGTTCCAGGAATGCAGCCTATTTTAATAAGCAGCCACTCACTCACCCTTCCCCAGCGGTGATGAACGGCAGCCCCGGCCTCCAAGCACCCAGCAAAGCCGCGCCTCAGAGCAAACTTGGCTGGTTCAGAGCCTGACCGGCTCAGGGAGGGAACAGGACTTCTATTTCTGCCTCTGCCTTGACCAGGTCCACAAGCAGCTAACTTGGCACAACTGGGGGAGTTGGGAGGAGGCACTGGGTCCCGCCTCCTCATTTCACAGCCAAGGGCTAGAGGAAGGGGATGGGGTAATGGCTGAGTAGTTCCTGTTAGACCAACCCTCGTGCAAACAGTTATACAGTCTGGGGAAAGTAGAAAAAACAACTACCTGAAGGCACTAGAGAGAGAACAAAGGTGGATACTAGAGGGGAGTAGACACTTGGAAGAAGGGAAT
This sequence comes from Eptesicus fuscus, assembly GCF_027574615.1. Classification (NCBI taxonomy): domain Eukaryota; kingdom Metazoa; phylum Chordata; class Mammalia; order Chiroptera; family Vespertilionidae; genus Eptesicus; species Eptesicus fuscus. Next base: position 44,428,313 of record NC_072477.1, on the reverse strand, counting down.
GACCCTGGGCAAGGTCAGTCCAAGGACAGACGGCAGTCAGCAATAAGAACTCCAGGTGGCTAACATTTAGACAGAAGACACGCAGCCTTACTGGCTTGAAGAACCACAGGACAAATACAGGGTGGACTCGGCAGCTAGAAAGGGAAAAGGGAAACTCCAGAAAGACAAGAGCCACAAAGAGGAAGCCCATATCCTTGGTAAAAATCTGCCCAAACTTCTGTCCCCTGAAACTGTGTGTGTGGAGGGCAGGTTACAAGCAGCCCAGGTAAGGCTAAACCTAGTGAACTCTCAGTTTGGAAATGGAGCTTAGCCAAGTGAGCTGGCTGATAAAACAAAGCAAGCAAGCAAGCAAGCAACAATAAACTGATCCTCCCTAGAGCAGGGGTGGGGAACGCCCGGCCCGAGGGGCGTCCATTTGGTCTGGCCCCGCTGTTTTCACAGCAACATAATTTTCAAGTTGACAATTTTGCATGGCCCGTGAATACTGTTATAAATACCCAAATGGCCCTTGGCAGAAGAAAGGTTCCCCACCCCTGCTCTAAAGGAACATAACAGAATTCAGTCTCTCCTGTCTCTGCTGTTCATAATACTCAGCATACAATGAAAAATTACTGGACGTATAAAGAAACGAGAAAAATATTACCTACATAAGAGAAAAGGCAATCCATGGAGACCAACTTTGAGATGACCCAGTTGTTGGATTAGCAGGCAAGGATTTTGAAGTGGTTATTATATCCATGTTCAGTGTCTCACAGGAAGTTACTAGAAAACCCCAAATGCCAGGACTTTGGCTTTTCAGCATAAGGTGGGTTTCCCCATTCACCACGATTCCTGCATAAATCATGGTGAATGGAGAAAGCAAGGAAATATGGAACCAACACAGATGCTCAGCAACTAGGAAGTGAACCTTCTAGGTGGTCTCTCACTCATTCTTTCATTTACTCTTCATCTGCTGTTTTTTCAACCCTGAAGTAACAATGCCACCTTGGGTCTAATACCTCACTGTTCTCCATTCTCCCCTGCACTTTTCAAAGTATTTTCATATCCCCGGCCTCACTGGACCCTGCAGGCAGGTAAGGCAAGGATCATTCATCATGGCTTTCCCAGGGTCATCCAACAAAAATTGTTCTCTCTTCCTCCCCACCCCCACCCCCCTTTGCCTGTGACATGGGAGCATGTCGTGATTTGCAGGAGGGCTGAGGCAAGGGAGCAGGATTCCCACAGGCAGTGGTTGAGATGCTGAGAGGGTGCTGACTTCTAGCCTGCGCTCTGTTCTCCAAGGCATGGGACTTCATCTGCTCTGAGGGAGGAGGGGGGGACGCTGTTCTAGGTTGGATTTCCCCCCAAAAGCAGACCTGAGACAAGGATTCAAGGACAAGTCCTTTATTTAGGAAGTGACCCTAGAAAGCACTAGGAGGGGAATGGGAAAATGAGACAGGGAAATACAGGCAGCCAATGTAGGGTGTGCTATTGAGCAGGTTACTGTATGGGTGACCGAGCACCTCTGGAATACACTCAGAGTTGTCCCCTCTGTTCTCAGGGGAAGGAAGCTGGGGTATTTACCTACCAACTCCCTACCCGTTACTGGTTGAGGAATGCCCCCAAGGGCATTAATTCTCAGGTGCTTCTAGCCTGACTGGCCTGTTGCTCCTCTGGCCAGAAAGAAGCCCGCAGCAGAGCATCTCTGGGGTTTAGTGTGAAGAGGGAATACCAAGGGGATATGGGTGATGCTCTGACCACATCTGTCACAGAGGCCTTTTACTAACTGGCAGAAAGGCAAACGCTGAGGGCCCAGCACCCTTTCCCTGTCTGAGAGAGGTACTCACCTGTGCCTGGTGCACTTGAACCAGTTGAGGATGTCTGTGCATCGTGTGTAGTAGATCTGGTCAAAGGGGTGTGCGTATGATTCTTGGACAGTCACGGCGTAGCTGAGAACCAGACGGGAGATGGAAGCCACAGTCAGCACTTGGGAGTCTGAGCTGATATTCAGGATGGGGCCTCCCTCCCCAGGGAAGCCAGGCCTCAGCCAAGTGTCCAGGGGCTCCACTACCCCCTCTCTCCCGCCCCACTATCCTCCTTCTGCCCTGGATACCCTTGGCATCCAAACCTACCTGATGCCTGGTTGGATGTAGGATGCATGCCTTATTGCCCTTTGGCCCAGCTCATTTCCCTGAAATTCTAGTTCATTTGTTCATTTAACAGAGAAAGAATAAAGGAGGGTTTAGGTTTATTCTATGTGGTTTTGGAAAGCAGAGCCAACAGTTTTAAAATATGTATTTAGCCCAGCCAGTGTGGCTCACTGGTTGAGTGTTGACCTATGAACCAGGAGGTCATGGTTTGATTCCCAGTCACGGGCACATGCCCAGGTTGCAGGCTCAATCCCCAGTGTGGGGTGTGCAGGAAGCAGCCAATCAAGAATTCACTCAATATTGATGTTTCTATCTCTCTCTCCCTTCCTCTCTGAAATCAATAAAAAATATATTTTTAAAAATACATGTGTTTAGATCTTTATGGTTTTCAAAACACCTGCATGGAAGTTAATTTTTGTAGCAACTCTGTAAGTGGTCCCATTTTATAGATGAAGAAACTAAGGCTCAGAGAGACTTGCCCGGGTCACACAGCTGGTAGCAATAACTGTCAATATGTATTAACTGCCCTGCATTGAGTGTTTTAAACCCTTTTAATCCTCATACAATCTTATAAGAGAGGATGAGTGACATCCCCAAAGTTATCAGTTACCTTCTGCACTATCAAGGTGGCATCTCATTTTCCTGCCTGTTAGTTGTAAAAATGGACCCATGGGTGGAAGCCACAGGGAAGCAGGTCTCAACTTCACAAAAACAAGCCTTCCCTCCTGCCTACCCTGGCAGGAGGTGTATGAAAAGGCAGCCAAGCCAGAACATAAAGCACAGACTCACACCTCCTGTGCAGGCTGGGAGAGGACGGCGGCTGAGATTTCAGAATTCATTTTTATGTATGTTGGTACTATTCAGTGTTTTCCTCCCAGAAGGCTCGTTGACCTGGGCCAGATGGCCAGGTCCAGGCTATAAAAGCCTGTCTGCTTTGCCTGAGGAAACTGTTGGTTTCCTTGCAAGGGGTCTGGGCAGACCAGCTCCCTGACTCCGTCCACAGCAGGCTCTCTGACGCCAGAAGTGTGAAAGATCTAGAACTCAGAAAGAGGCCAGAGCAGTCAGCCCTGTCCAGGAGGGAGTGGGGAGGTGGGACACGCTGTTCTTCTGAAGCACTGAGGACGTAAGAGGGCCCTTGGTGAGCCTCTACCCGGCGAGCCATGCCTCAGAGGCACATATCTATGCAGATATGGCCCAAAGTCCTGTTTTATCTCCAGGCTTGGAGAAACTGAGGCAGCTCCACACCCACGCCTAGCTTCCCAAAGGCCCCTTCCACTCTGAAATTCCATGACCCTGTGCTCTGGCACTTCACTTAGAGGAGGGAGAATGAATGGATGAGAGGGCATGGGCTCTGGGTCAAGATTGAAACCTGTCTCTTGTTAGCAGCATGTCCTCAGACATATAAGCCTTCCTTTCCTCACCTGGAAATCTGAGCTAAATATTCCCAGGGAGTTCATGTAGCTATTGGGAGGATTAAAGAGGGCAATATCTATATCTATATCTCAGGGTGGTGGGAAGATAATAAATGTAAAATGCACAGTGTCTAACATGCTAGCCATCATTAATATAAGACTGGCAATAGTTCACCTCCTGTGCCAGGCACTGAGGAATATCTCCTCCCGGACCATGGTAGGGGAGCCAGAGCAAGCCCCACCCACAGAATGACCTCCCTGCCTTTGTTAAGCACTCAAGGGTTCAGACACCCCCCAGCATTGGGGACAGTGGGTGCTCAGAGAAAAGGCATCAGCCCGACGGAGGGGGCGGGGAGGGGGTCATAAGGAACAGAGCTGGCTCTGCAAGACTGCCCTGAGCCAAGCCAGTCTGTCAATGAGACCTTGAACCAACTCCAAGACTCTGGGGTGAAGTGTGTGCCCCTGGTTTCATGGCTGGATGGTTTAACATGCTCATTTGCCAACATGCTAATGAGGGGCCAGATTAATCTTGTAGAGCTGGGCTTTACTAGCCTGGGGAGGTCTTTCCGCTGGGTTTTATGGTGGAGGTGTATAATTAACGAGGAGCCCGCCAGAAGCACTAATCCAACTGGGAAATTCTCCCCAAGCGGTCTCTGGGGACCGGGTGTGTTTCTGGAATGACACAGACTAGATCCATCCATGTGTAACTGGCAGGAGAGCTCAGTTGGAAAAGCCAAGAAAAAGGAGGCGCTTGGTACCACAGGGCATCACTTCAAGGGCATTAAAGATGCCCAGAGGGTCCTCAGACCTCATTTTAGCTGTTAGGGTTACTCTTCATTCTCCCACCAAAGCTATATATTCAGCTGACAGCCTTATACACCTGAAATGCCAGCTCTGTGCAGGCTGGGCTCAGAATATGTTCACATTCCAAACTTATTCATATTGGGCAGGTTTAGAAACTTAGGGAGTTTGGTTTAAGTTTGAACTGATCCACTGGTGCAAATGGGACCCAGACCAGAGGGAAGTCAGGGTGGGCTTCCTAGAGGAGAGAGACCTAGTTGGAGGCAGTAGGAAAGGCCAAGGTGAGCAGGGAAGGAGGTATGCGGGGGCTGGGATACAGCACAGACACAGGCAGGAAGCAACTGTCTCAATGGGGACAGGTGGACAAGTCAGGGCTGATGAGACTAGAGTCCATAAACCAGAGACTAACATGGAATTCTACCTGATCGCTGTCTCACCCACTGGGAAATAAAGGTTTAAATTCACCATAACCAGGAGGCCAAGGGGCCTGAATCACCTCACAATCACGTGGAAACCTTGTGAAAGATACATATTCCTAGGTTCTATCCCAAACCAATGGAATCACAGTCTCAGGAGACTCCGTGTTTCATTCACATTCCCAGTGAGCCTTTGTGCATGAAATCTGTGATAACCATTCCCGCAAAGACAGAGTTGTCAACAAGAAAAGGCAATAATTGAGCTTTTTGTTCCTCAAAGCACTTTTGTGAAACTGGATCCCTGACCCTCCAACAAGCCGGAGGTTCATTCTCCCCGCTCCCACCTTACAGAGGTGGAAGTAGGCTCAGAGTGGCTTGGAGACATGCCCAAGGTCATAGAACTAACAGCTGGAAAACTCCAGACTGGAATGAACCAGGGTCTACTGGTCATAGATCTCGTGTTCTTCCCACTTCACTGAAAAGGGGCACACTGCCTTCTGCCCCAGCCCGACTCTGTGGGGACTCCCCGTAGAGCGCCAGTCACCTGGTGCAGGCACTGTCCCTCCAGAGCCCTGGGTGAGGTGCTTTCCCTGCCGTGAGACGGGACATGCACCCTCATGGGCATGGAGCATGGACCACCCCCTCACCTGTCCTCCTCCCCCATCTGCTTCCCCCATCGGGCCCTCGTCTTAATTTTATTCATTTGATTTATTAACATCTAAGTGGCAGAGTCATCCTGGTCAGCATGGCCAATCAATCCCAGGGTTTAATTTCGTTTTTCCTGATTGGGTCTCTGGTCACTGTCCTCTGCTCACCAAAATCAATACGTTAACCTTGTGCTTCAAAGGCAGACCGTCTGCAGGGCCCTGGCCTACTCCCCGAGGACCTCGTACCGCAGCCGGCTCTTCTGCCTCTGCCCTCAACTGCCCTTCCCTGAGCAGCCCCCCACCCCCCTCCCCCATCTCCTCAGGGCAGGCTGCTGGCCGCCCACATGTCCAAGCTGCTGCACTGTTGCCAGTCCTGGGAGACCAGGAAAGACTTTATAGCATCAGAAAACAACATATCTGGTCCAGAACAACTCACCGCACCCACCTGGCTATGAATGGGCACTGAGCCTCTACTTCCTCGTCTGTAAAATGACTGGGAAGTGGGAATGCAGGGAGGAACATGAGACTGCATCACTTAAACAACCTGTCACTCAACCCCCTGCACCCTGACCTCCCACCACAGCGAGTCTCAGACAGAATCTGTCCTGCTTTGTCCTGTCTTTCAGCTCCATGCTGTCTCTCTAGCTGGGCTGTAGGCCCTCAGTGGACAGCTTCTGTACCCAACAGTGCAAAGCTCAGGTGAGTGCCTGGCCGTCTGAGACCCATGCCTTACCTCTCCCAGTGGCTGCACACGTTGGGGTCCTCGGGGTTCAGAGCGAGGACGGTTCGCAGGAGGGAGAAGACAACGAGCCCTGCCACTGAGCGTGCCATCCCGGGCCCTGTGCAGAGAACAAAGGAGGTCGCGTCATTAACCAGCCCGCGGTCCCGGGCATCTGTTTGGCGCTGAGACTTCTCACATGAAGCGGCTAAGCAGACCGGCTAAGCAGACGAAGTTTCCCATCATCGGTGCGCGATGAACATTGATATTTTTACATTTGCAGTCTTTGACTAATGCAGTAACACTTCACGGGTTCTGAGTAACCAAGGAGTAGGAAGCCTGACTCAGGGAAAAGTCAAAATCCCAAGCCAGGGCATCTGAGAGGGCTTCGGATTACGGACTGCTTTGAAAGTTAGAGACCTTCTCCCCAGAAAAATGCCCCCACACATTTGGCTATGGTTTCAGGGTGTGCTCGGGCCCATGAGCCCAATCTTGGACCAAGAGCCCTGATTTAACTGCATTACAGGCAACGCCCTCCCTCTGTCCCCTTCTCCCTCCTCTTTGATGTTCTCTGCCCACTCACTTCCTCTCCCTACACCCCCTCCTGCCACGAAGGAAGAGAAGAAAGGTGGCTGGTGTGGCCCTGGGGGAGCTTCCAGGCAGCTCTGGTCAAGCAAGCCACCCAGAGCCGCGTCTTGCTTCTCTGCTCCTATGGGATATAAAGCCGCTGCAGCCAGAGTGACATAAGTTACAGCACGTGGTTCCCACCGTGGGATGAAGGGCTTGGGCAGCTTGGTAGGGGGCTTCCAGGAAGCAGTTTGTTGAGCTCGATCCAGGCCCCTGAAGGGACAGCTTGTGACCTGCGTTAAGTGTGCCTACAAAGAATGCCAACCCCCTTGTCCCCAACAAAGGACTCCTCACAGAGAACCATTGAGGTGGGAGTGGCTGAAATAACCCCCTGAGGACTTCCCAAAGGTTCCCACCGAGTGGGGGTGCAGGGGGCTCCAGAGCCACCTCGGGGGACCTGGAATCCCTATGTGCTATACATTGGCTGTAGACAAAAGAGACACCATGACTCAGAAGGATGGCACCATTTTTCATGTGTACACAGATGCTATCATGATTTGATTAGAAGCTTTACTGAATTCAGAGTAGCTTTTCTTCTCAACCAGACACGCTAAAAAAAATGCAACTTCTATCAACTGGGGGGCAGGGATGGTATTAAAAATATGTTGACATTGGAAAGGGGTCCCAGCTTGAAAGGAGGTTGAGCTTACAGATGAGGAAGCATCGCCCTCCTTGGGGACAGAGAAGAGGGGCATGGATGCTGCACACGCCCCGTCTTGTACACAGAGGGAAGCTAAGTGGAGCTCCTGTCTTCCTGAAAGGTTAGCCGCTCTCCTCCCCATCCCCAATATGTCCTTGTTCAACTCTTTCTTACCAGCTCCTTCAAAGATAAACAAATGTCACCGATTCTGTAAAGCCATGGGGGTCCAAATTAATGATTAATGAGGTTTCTCTGTCTATTTGAGATCTGGAAATAATCTGGCTAAATGTACTCTGAAAATCGGTTAGGAGAGAGAAAAGGGATCCTGGTGTTTCTGCTCAATATGCAGAGTCCGGGAGTGGGCAAGCCACAGCCACACCGATCTCCCCCCACACTCCATCCTGGTCCTCAGAGACCCAATCCCACCTCCACAGCTCGCCCTTCACAAACTGGAGTCTACAGGTTATTTCAACCCTTTCTCCTCGAAGAGGAGGAGATACCTCTGGGCTGAGGAAGAGCCTGCGCAGGATGCCGCACTGAGCTTAGTGAGGAGCATATTCTTCAGGTGGGGTTTGGGCTGATCAGACATCAAAGAAATCAAATTAAAAAATGAACAAAGGGACACCGCACCCTGAAAGGCAAGAAGCCGGAATGCCAACTGCAGAGGACACCTTTTCTTGGTTCTCTCTGTGGCCCGTCGCCTTATCTTGGCTGCTCCTGGAATCGCCAGCATTCTCCTGAAAGGACCCCCCAACTGCATCTTCAAACTTATGGAACTTAGAACAACAGAGGATGAGGCCAGCTGGACAAGAGGAGATTGTTCCTCTGGACCCTTTGACCCATGGTGACAGCAAAGCGGTGGGAGACGGGGGTAACTTGGATCATTGCTATAACTGGGAAGATCTTTTTAAATCTTCATAAAAACCTCTTCCTTTCAGAGTCAGGTCTGGACAGGACAGTTTAGCTGACTCCCACTGGCAGTGGGATGCCTGGACACTGGGGCACAGAGAGGGTGATGGGTGCATGGACGAGCACACAGGAAGTGGAGATGGACAGGGCAACACAAGGACACACAGTAGGTGGCATTTAGACCAACAGTCTAAGTGAGTTAAGGCTTACAGGGCAGGGGCTCCCTAAGCTTCACACCCTCGCCTTGAAGAGTCCCATCCCCAGCATTTGCAAAGTTCCCCATCTGAGGCCAAGTCCGCCTCTGTCGTACTGTGGCGAGGATGGGTGGGATTGTGGGGGAGAAGGACACCCAGGCTGGGGTAGAAAAGATGATTCCTCTCAGATACCCCGCTGAGACTTTTCCTTTGAACCTGGCCTCATCTACAATCTTATCACCAGCCCTCCTTCCTGGGTCAGGCTAGTCTCCCTCCCTGCTCTTCCTCCACCACCATCCCTCATGCCCAACCTTGTTCACACTGCTCCCCAGGCTCAATCCCCTTCTTCCTCGACTCAGCACATGCAAACACCATCCACACGAGGTCCAGCTCAGGCCCCAGGGCCCCTCCTCCCCCTGCAGGGCTTGGCACCTCCTGGGTGCCAGGCACATCTCACTCCGGCAGCCTAGAGCCTGGCCAGCAGTCAGCACTCCCCATCTTGCAAGCCGTCTTCCTTGCATGTTTACTTGATCTTTCCAACGTGTCTGTCAGCATCTTGAAGGTGGGGTCAGGTCCTAAGCTGAACTAGTCAATTCCTTTCGGGAACTGATTTTAGAAAAAGACATGTCACTGAGGCAGAGTGAAGGGCAGACACAAAGGAGCTTCTCCCACATGGAGGCAACTCATGGCCATTAACTTTAACGGGGCTTCCCTGGGCTCTCAGAGGATGGATCTCAAAGACATATATGCTTACGCGCTGACTGAGGGAAAATCAATCCTGCCACAGCGGTTATTAGGCCGACTCCATTCGGAGTGACAGAGGTTAACGTATCGAGCACCATCCGATTTAGGACATTAATAATTAAATAAGAAAATGCCCCTGTTCCCCTGCAGAGGAGGAGAACATGTAAGTAGATCAGGGGTTCCCTTCCCTCTTGGCCATGCTCCCTGCATATTAAGCAGTAGAGGAAGGGAGCAAAGTTCCAGAGGTGGAGAAATGTCTTCCCCACGGAGGAGTGTGTGTGCTTTACCCCTGATGAACTGCTCAGGGGATCAGAGGGGAGAGAAGGTAGCCAGGAGGTGAGTCTCTCACACTTGCCCACGGGTTTAGTCAGTCTGCACACTTGCCATGGCCTGAACTGATCAGCTGAGGGCTCCCGGAGTGCCACCTGCCCGGCCAGGGCTATGCTGTGGAGGACACAGGAATAACACGTGCCAGCTACAGTCTATTTGAGGAGACTAAAGCAGCTGGCGGTTCAGCCACACTGTGGAGTGGATGGGACTAACGATGGACAGAATATGGAAAGGTAGAGGGTCAAAAAAGGGAATTTCCAGGGCAGGCACAGGTCCTGGCAAGCGTGTGGAGGCAGGACCGTGCAGGCAGTGCTGGAGGGCCTGGGCAGCCGAGGGCTGCACTGCAGAGCTGTGGTGGGAAACACGGGAAACTGTGGGAGGCGTTTCCAGAACTGGGTTCAATGGGACACTAGGCCCGTGGGATACTGATAGAAATCTCCCAGACAAAGGTTTCCAGGAGTGACTACGTTCAGGAGATGCTGCATGCTCTGTCCTCACTTTAAATAGCCTCATGCGTCTGAGCATACCTCAGGCTCCGAGAAGCCTTGAAGCAAAGACCTCCTTTACTTCCCGTAGAACTCTTTCTAGTGACCACGCGAGGAGCAGAGGTCCTCCAGCAAGCTCAAGTCTGAAGGAAGGCCTGGTCCTGTCAATCTGCATCCTTAAGAGTTTATTCCAACACTTGAGGGCCTCTGGGCCTGGCAGGTGGTGTTGAAGGGAATCTGCCAATGGGTAGTTAAGAGACACTGACATCATGGCAAAGAATCCCTCCTCCCCGCCTGGGCCTTGGCTCTGGCCTGGGTGGCTCTGCGGGCTGAGCAGATCTTAGAGATGAGGGCCTTGCCTTCTGCTGGGACCCCCATCTCTAGCACCTGTAGAGTCCAGCCTGTCTTTCTGATGGCAGCACACACCTGGCCAGACACCAGCTGCTCACATTAGCCAAGAATGCATAAAACTGGGGCGGAGGGCAGACAGACAAACAGATGGCCTCTGCCCTGGGATCCATTGTTATGACCTCACAGTCCATCTGTGCAAAATTCCTCCCCCACCTGCTTCACTTCTGCCACCTGCCTAGTCCTCCGGACTGTGCCAAAATCTTCGACACTGGAGCCTGGTCCACATACCTAGAACCTGCTCTCTGTTCATCCCAGTCTCCTCCAGGGAGCCCTTCCTTCTCAACAAACTTGCGTTAGTGGCAGTGGTCAGCACTATTTTATGGACCTTGGGAGGTTTCCACCCACACAAAACTGGGGGACCAATCGGTAATGACTTGTTGGACTGCTATGCTGAGAAATGGGGCTGAGTGGGAAAGCATGCCGTGATTGATTAGTAATGCCTGTGGTGGGCACTGGATGGGAGGGGGACACACAGGTGCCATGCACTCGTCCTCCCTGTCCTACGCTGCTGAACAGTTGTCACTAAGTTTGGAAATTGTTCCTCTCCTCTATGAATCATCTAGATGTGGCCTCAGCTCTCTGGCTGGCCTTAGAACCTGCCATCACTTTCCTTCCCTTGGTACCACTGACCACACTTCACAAGGACAGGGATTTTGGTCTTTTATGTTCACTGCTGTCATCAGCACCCAGAGCGCTGTCTGCCATACTGCGTGTGCCTGGCCTGACAGAAGCCACGAAAGACCTGTCCCAACAGCTGGTCATCCTGCTTGTGTCAGGCCAGACACAAGTGATGTGACTGATCCTGAGGCTTGGGGTGCCTGAGAGGTCAAGGAGGTGGTTGGCTATAGGTGGTTCATAGAGGACAGGAAGAATTTCCAAAGTTAGGGACTACTGCCCAGCAACATAGACAGGGATGACAAGTGCATGGCACCTGTGTGTCTCTCTCCCAGCCAGTGCCCAAGACAGGCATTACTAGTCAATTGTGGCACACTTTCCCACGCAGCCTGTTTCTCAGCATAGAATTATTCCAAGCAGCCATCACCAATTGATCCGCAGTGTTGTGTGTGAGTGGAAACCTCCAAGGGCCCATAAAATAGTGCCTGACCACTGCCGCCCTAGCACTAATGCACATTTGTTGAGAAGAAAGAGCAAACCAACCCCTCGACCTCTCCGCCATCCCACGCCTCAGGATCAGCCACATTGCTTGTGTCTGGCCTGACAGAGGCCGCAGGTCAGACTGCAGGGGGCATCCCACACTGAGTTAACATTGCACCGTGGAGATACCAATGGGTTGGCAATGGATACAGAGGGCACAGTGACATCCTGATAGGGATTCAAAGACTCCCGCCCGGGCCACCCCAGCAGCACTGGGATACGCCTGCCCAGGAACCAGCACAAGGCGGGCATTGAGGCCCACTCAATACCTCAAGCTGCAACTGGGGGCTGACTGGTGCTCCAAGCGCCTCATGAAAAGGCGCTTTCAGGCCCGGAAAGAAACAGAGGCAAAACCCAAACTGGGACCAAAAGAAAGGAGTGGGGGGTGAGGGGAGGAGGGGGGGCCTCAAAATCCTCCAAGCATGTGAGTGTACATAGAGATTTCTTATTTTCTATTTATAGAAGACACACACACACCTCTTTTTTTCTGAATAAAACAAAAGAGCCAAGTTTGCTGGTAATGGGGCAATGCCCTTGCCCTTCATCTGCCTGCTGCGCTCTCAGCTGGCTCCGGTCCCCAAGCCCCTCTCTGTTCGCTGGCCTTGCTGGGGTCTGATTAGCGTGAGATGAAAGAGGAGCCACGATCAGCCCATAATTAAGAGGCTTTACCCTTTGCCTTGATGAAGCCTCCAGCCTCCCAGCAGTCCCACCAGGGGCCAGGTTTATGTGGAGCGCTTTCTAATCTTCCTGCACTTAAGAAAAAAGTTTTAAAAATAAATCCACAGCTCTTAATCTCCCGAAGAGTGATTCCCTGACCGCAGGAACACATCCCAGAGCCAAAGTGGAGGCCCTGCCAGGTGCCTGCCCACTAGATAAATCAGAGGGGATTGGAGTCCCCTCCGGAGACATGGTAAATGTCCTCCTCTGAGTCTGGGCTCCACCACCCTGATAAATTCTGCTTTCTCCTTGGCCAGGAAAGCCTCGGGCTGCAAATCCTAAAAATGGCACCATGGAGGCCTGCAGCACCCATTAATCAGGGTCAAAAGACTGCCCTGTCCCCTGCACCCTCACCCCTGCAGAGAACAAGCGGTGGGCTGATTCCCAGGGCGAGGTAGATGCAGAGGTGTAGAAATCACTAAACTAATAAAGAACCCCCACCATCCCCCTTTTTGCACAATCTCTGGGTTCTGAGCCATCAACCCTCCCCTTCCCAAGGCGGAAGCAGCTGTACCCCCAGCCTCCAGCCCCTCCAAAGATGAGGAGAAAACTTATCTGTGTTCTTAGGCCATTCCATTTCTTGCAAAGCAATTATCTTCATCTTTCCATTTCTTTGCAAATCAGGGCACACTCAGCTGGCCTGGCCAACCCCAAGGCTGTCTGTCCCTCCCCCAACCCAGCCCACTCCAGGCCTGTCAGCTTCCCTCTCCCACCCCCTCCCGGGGCTGCAGGGTTCTGAGACTATGGGAATCCCTCGCGCCTGGCACTAAATCATGGCCACATCCATACAACCTCCCAAGACCAGTCAGTCACTCCGGCCACGCAGCCCCCTGGGGATTAGTCCCCATTTCTGCCCACTGTGAACAAACATGTCTCAGAACACCGTGCCCATAAGGGAAGAGAGCACTGAGGGATGGGCCCTGGGGAACCAATCACCATCACTGCAAGGTCATGTCTCCGACCTAGCTGGACTGTGAGAACAACGGGCTGGACAGCAAGCCATGTGCTCTCAGAGCTGGACCAGGACAGACCTGGAGCACCGACTGTCCAATGCTTCGTCCCACAGGAGGGGGAACTGCCCCAGCTCACATGGCACGTTGGGGGCAGGGCTCATGTGAAGGGAATGGTGGACTCAGACTCAACTGGCGCAAATCCCTTCTCTGTCTTACTGGCTACGTAACTAGGACAAAATCATTTACCTGCTCTGGGTCTGAGGGCTACACTAGAAGGGACTTAGTAAATTATTAGTTTCCTCCTGACTCACATTCCCCACCTCAAAGACCCTCCAAGCCCTAGATAATTCTGACTTCTAAATAGAATAAAACAAAAGAGCCAAGTTTGCTTGTAATGGGGCAATGCCCTTTACATGTGCTATCAGAGCTGGACCAGGAAGCGGGGGAGGGGGGGTGGCTGAGCGGGGGGAGATATTAATGGAAAAATCCTCTGCTGGAAAACCTAGGCTAGGCTATATGGTCACTCCTGGTCTTAACAATACAATTATCAAGACCAGTCTCATCTTTCATCCATTCACTCAGCAAACACTATTGAACGCGAGCCAGTCCCTGTGGACACAAGGATGACTCCAGCAGGGCCCTGCCCCAAGACCCCCAAGCACCTGCCGGAGGGTGGGTGGGAATGCCAGGAGAGGGCAGCAAACCCAGGAGGTGGCTTATTTCAAAGCAGCAGGCCTTTCCCAGCAGGAAGCCTCGGGCAAGCATGATGGGAAATCAGAGACCTTTGCAGACTCGATGCTTAACATCCCGCAGGACCTTCCCGGGTGAGTGTGGCCCATCTCTATTCGGTTGCCTCTGAAGCTACTCTTGATCAGGCAGCCGCCTCTGAAGGTAGAGCAGCCCATTCACTAGCTCCACTCTGCCAGGGCTCAGGGCAGCCGTACTTTCCTCTCTCCCCTGGGTCTTCCACCCTGACTCCCACCTCAGCTCAAGAGCAGATCAGCTTCCCATGGTCCCAATTCTTCCTCTCTGTCACTAACGTGCTGTGTGACCTGGGAAAGGTTGCTTTCCCTCTCTGAGCTTCTCTCTCTGCCTGTCCCCAAGGCTGGGGTCAGACTGAATCGTCTCTTGGACCCTCCCCGCTTTCCAAGCTCACCTACAATGTGTTGCCCTTTCCTGCCCTTCCCCTCCTCACATTCTTTTCTCTCTTCAGCCTCCTCGGGAGTTGCCCCATCTCCCAGCAGCAAGGAGATAAAGTAGAAGATGCAGGAGAACTGGATTTTCATCTTGGCTCCTGGAGAGCTCATTTCACTGCTCTGAGCCTTCTTTTCCACTTTGACTACACGAGTAGGAGGGGAGAACCACAGGTTCTCATGAGGATCACTGCAGCCCAGGACCAGAAATGCAGGTATCAGCAGCACGGTGACGGTTGGGACCCTTCGTCCTGCCCACCTCTCTGTGCAATCCTCAGCATCCTTTTGAAGACTGGCCTCTAGTATTGTCCTCTATTCCCGCCCAGTGTCCACACCAGGGCAGCCTCTGCCCCATCACACGTCAGGAACCACCTCCCACCAGTCAGGAGCTAAACATGAGGGCTTGGCTGTCAGCCGCAGACATGGCATCAGATCAGGGCCGCCTCTCCAGGTTTCCTTCTGGAACTTTCCATATGCATGTAGGCCAGGAGATTCTGAAGCCAGACTCCAACTGTCCCAAAGCCTGAAGGGCCCTACGCCTGCGCACTGGTAGTAAAAGTGTGCACCGGTGTGCTCTGGAAAGCAGCCTGGCGGTCCACAGCAGCATGTTTTAACACGTTAAGCGCCCCGTCAGTCACCGGTGACTGACAAAACAGGCTGGGCGCTTAACGTGTTATTGTATCTCTAACCCAGAGCATTCACTGCTGCAATTTAATTTTTAAAAATAACCAAGGCCAAGGATAGGTTCAAGAATATTTGCTGCATCATCCTATCCTATATAATAAAAGCCTAATATGTAAATCGACCAAACAGTGGAACGACCAGTCACTATGATGTGCACTGACCACCAGGGGGCAGATGCTCAATGCAGGCGCTGCCCCGAGCCCTCAGGCTCCAGGCAGCCAAGCAGATGCCAGCGGGGGCCCCGATCGCCCCGCCGGTCTCCCTGCAGAGGGAGGCAACTGGCGACAGCGGGGGGGCAGTGCCAGCGAGCAGGTAGCACCAAGCCGGCCAAGGCGGGTGCCAGTGGAGGCCCCCTGATTGCCTCGCCAGCCACCCCAGAGTTCGGCCCTGATCGCCCGCCAGGCCTAGGGACCCTACCCATGCATGAATGTCATGCATCGGGCCTCTAATCTCTTAATAAAGAGATACTAGTTGTAGCATTGAAACAACCTAAATGTCTAAATCAGTGGGGGCCTTGCTAAATAAATTCCACCATCCTATATAATAAAAGCCTAATATGCAAATCGTCCCCTCAGGCGGTTGTTCCACCAAGGGTTCCACCACTCGCTATAACATGTGCTGACCACCAGGGGGCGGCGTGGAACATGGCGGGCGTCAGGCGATGCGCTGCAACCTCTCACTGGCTACCTGGGGGCAGGGGTGATGGGGACAGAGGTGCAGTGAGAATGCAGGGTGTCCGCCAAGCTCATTATCACTCCCCCTGCTACCCTCTCCTGGGATTCCAGGGCTCGCGTGCCAGGGAAGCCCCCACGCTCAGGTGCCAGGCGCCTGTGAGGAGCCTGCCCTGCACCCACATGGCGTCTTCTGGGTGAGCCAGGCCGCAGCCGCCGGGACGGTAGGGACCAGTCAGGCTCCCCGTGGGTTCGTGCAGGAGCCAGTCTGCGAGGCCAGACGGGAGAGATCATGCTGCCCATCCGGCTTCTGTGCGGTGCCGCTGGGCAGCCCAGAGGCCCACGCTGCACCCCAGCCCGCAGCATACAGCCGCCCTCACCACATCTCTCTGTGGGGACTTGGGCGCTGTGACTCAGGTGGAGGGGGGTGCATGGGGGTCCGGGAGCCCAGGTGCTATCCAGGGCCCAGAGGTCAGCTGGGACCTGCCCTTCCATGCCAGATGCTCATGCTTTGATCGCCGGCCAAGTCTAGGGACCGCACCTGTGCACGAATTTCGTGCACCGGGCCTCTAGTGTGTACATAACAAAATAGTAGGCAAACATTAAAAATACTGATGTGTGGAAAATACTGTATGTCATCTTTGGAGCAGGGGGCAGAAGGAACAATATATAGGACTTGTGCTTTCTAAGTAAAAATATTATGTTGCTGTATTAGTGTTTCTTACAATGAGCATTATTATCACTATAATTGGAAAAGCAAAAATATTTTAATATACATTAAGTTCATTGACATGGAAAGATGACCCTGATGTATTACACGAAAAGTACATGTAACAAAACAGCAGAAACATTATGATCACATTTATATAAAACTAGAGGCCTGATGCACAAAATTTGTGCAAGAGTAGGCTTTCCTTCCCCCAGCTGCTGGCACCGCTTCCCTCTGGCACCCGGGACCTGGGCTTCCCTCACAGCCCTGAGTTCATCCAGAAGGTCGTCCAGTCTATTTCGCATATTATGCTTTTATTATAGATGTTGTGTGTGAGTATGTGTGTGTGTGGAGGGGAGAGGGGGGCATTGAGAGAGAGTGAGCAGGAACAGAAAGATATATGGAAAGATATTAAAAATGTTAACACAGATACCTGGGTGATGATATTTCAGGTGACTGACTTTCCTCTCTATACTCCCTTATTTTATATTTTTTATGATGAGCTGGTCTCAATTTTAAATCTGAAAAACCACAATAAAGACGTCTTCATTTTGAAAACAAAAAGACAAAATATGGGCAGCTCTTCCCCAGCTTATGCTCCTCCCAGCCCAGATTCTCCCTCACTGTTCCTTGGGGTGCATTTTCCCAAACAGCAGGGATTCATTAAGCCCTAAGCCTGCTGCCTCCAGGGACATGGGCCACTTTATGGTATTTCCCAGGTGGCTCTTGGAGCCACCAAGCTGGTGGGACATCCCCACCACAATGGTGTGGCATGTGTCCATGCTGCGATCGTATCCATGCTGTGATGGAAAACATTATGTCACTTCAAAGACCTAAAATGATCTTACGACATGGAAAAATGTATGGATAACGTACGGTTTTGTCAGTCTATTCAGTGAAATAAATGAACCAGGTATTCCGATTTTAAAAGAAATTTATTGCAGCCCTTTGTCAATGACACTGATGAGTTCTGGCTCTCAGCCCAGTCAAGGCAGTGTGGGTGCTTCGCCTCACTCCAGGGCTCGTTCAGTCACCTGCACCCCCACAGGCTCTGCTCCTCCAGGGGTCACAAGCCAAGCACCTGGAGCCCGGACTCAGTTCCTGAGCCCTAATCCCAGTCCTGTCTCTTAATTGTGTGGCCTTGGGCGGGTCACTGAACCTCTGGGAGTCCCAGCGTCCTCCTCTGTAAAGTGGGAATAATAAGGAAACCTGACTCACGGGGCCCTAAGAACCCAGAGGTAAGGACTAGGAGAAGGACCTGTAAACAGTAAACCACCGCACAAATATGGTCATTGATCCTCGTGCTGGCAGCTGCGGGATGTGTTACAAACACTCCCGGGGTGTGGGGGAGCCTACACAGAGAGAGCACACACTTATTAGGGTCCCCCAACAAGAACTGCCTCTTTGGGGTGGGGACAAGTCTGCCAAGACAGAGACAAAGGGACTGAAGATGAATTTTAATAAGTTTGCGATGTAGCCCAGCTGACCCACAGGCTAAGCTAGCGATGATTCCAAGTCTGAAACCAGAGCCTAATTTGGCTGCGTCTCTGGCCTAGGCTGTGTCTGACAACCACCTCCACAGCCACGTGCATTCGTGATAAAACAGTTCCTCGGAGCTCTGTCTCCTGCAGGAGCAAGAGGCTCACTCACCTTCCAGGATTTCGGCACCCCCCTCCCCGCACCCCCAAAGGAAGGAGCCACGAAAACAGCACTGTGGCAGGTAAGACCTGTCCCTCTCTCCCCGGGTTTAATTTGCAGAATGGCACACAGGTCCCAGATTCATTGTGTTCCTGGCCTGATTATTCGTTGTTTATTTCGGTATTTTCCAGGAAATTGTTCATTACGGATAAAAGCACCTGCTTACTGTAAGAGAACATTACACAAAGACTCTGGCATGGGGGCCCGGGAAGAACATTAATTAATGAAGTGAAACCGAACAAACATGCTATAAATTATAGGTCTAAAAAGAAATGTCTGGCATTTAGTGGATTATGATAGAGGGCTGAAATAAAACGTCATATTTTAAGACCACGGTGGTGTTAAAAAAATAAAAAACACGGGAGGGAAAAAAAAATTTACACAAAGGTGGCAGAGGTAACGATCTATTTCTGGAGCAACGAAAGCCTGTGCTTCCATTAAGAGAATTATAAATCAATTCTGTTTTGTCTGGGGGCCTTTACGCACGGTGTGTGCTAAATGAAAAAGCTTAACGTGTCAGAGCAGCTCCGTGGGAGGGAGCGTGGAGCAATGCGACTGCGGCCTTCAGGCCCGAGAGAGGCCCGGCAGGTTACGAGGAGGAAGTGAGGAGGATCTGCGTCCAGTCGCCGAGTTGGGCCCGGCTGGCAAAGGCCATCCTGAGTGCCAGTGTCCAAGAAAAACATGTAACCAAATCCCAAGGAACTGGGACGCCACAGAACCAGCTGGCCACACCCACTGGCGCCAGTCAGGCTTGGTTCTCACTTGGTGTTTTCCACCCCAGCGCCGGTGAGATTTTTCATCCTGTCCTAAAAAGCAGTTTCCAGGGCTGGCTTCTTTTTTGATAATTTACTCAGCTTCATTCCCCTCACTTCCTACCCACCGCTGAACAGGGACAAGGCCTTTGGCGACGATGACCCTGAAATCATGCAGACTCCTGGTAAATCCTGGAGATTGGGTCCCACTCATCACATCCCACTTACCAAGGCAGGAAAGGAAAAGGGCACAGTTGCAAAAGGGTTTTGGTAGCAGATGCTGGAACCACAGAAAGGTCTTCTCTGCTTAACTCCCAACTCTCCAGGAAATTCAGAAATCTGACCCTCCCATTCCTCAAGGCAGAATGGAGGTGGGCAGGTTCCTCCGATGGCTCCAGCGTCTCCGGGTTGCTCCCTGCCCTTTCCCCAGGCGGGCTTGGCTGGTGCGGCACTAACCTTCCTTCTCCTGAATCACCCATCTGTCAAAAACGGGAAGCTTGTGCCAAGTCTAAACCATGCCTCCCCAATGTTCTAATTCTGTAGTGTGCCCACAAATGTCTAAATTTGCCATAACACGTACGGAGACTCAATGGGGTAGGAAGAACAGGAGGCAGGCCAGAAGCTTGCTACACCATGGCAGGCCTCTGACACACAGACATTTGGCTGTGCCAAGAGGGCGAGAAGAAAGAAAAGGGGAGTGGGGTGGGTAGGAGTTGGGTTGGGGGGGGCGGGGGGCTGGCACTGAAAGTTTGAGCTCCAGGGAGCATCAGGTGCTAATGCCATAGTCAGTACCTTGGGAGCGTTTACTGAGAATGCCCTGTTAATATGCCTTGTTGGATGAGAACCTGGGTGTGGACTGAGTCAAAGAGCGAACATTCAGTTCCCTCACCAACTGGGGAGCAGCTCACTGAGTGCCGGAGGAGAGCAGGAAATGAGTGGTGCCCGGGAGCCTGCCCTGTGCCAGGCACCTGGCCCATCTCCCTCAGGCCTCACGTGGCTCTTGGAAGTAGGTATTATGATCTCCATTTGCAGGTGATGAAACAGAGGCTCACAGTTCGGAAGTGGATGAACGAGATCTGAACTCAGGACTACCTGCTTGCCCAGCGCTATGCTTCCAGGCGTGTCTTTGCCCTTCAGACTCAAGAGCTTGTGTGTGTGTGCATGTACCCATGCACGTGCCGTGTATGGCGTGTTGGGGAGGAACAGGGCCATCGCTTTGGACCAGAGCTTCCTCCATGCTCACTAAATCTGAGCAGAGGAAGAGGAGATACTGTGCTATTGTGAGAAAGGATTGGCTTTGGCTAGCTGTGCGGCCTTGGGCAAGTCTCCTGTCTCCTGGGCGTTTCACTGTCCTCTATTAGCTGAGAGGAAGCCTTTCTGAGCCAGGCTTCCTCATCTGGACCACAGAACCCGGAAAATGATGCAGTGACTATTTTTTCAACTCTCCCAAGGAGGGTACATGACCATTCTAGGTATACCATTCCAGATGTTCAGGAAAAGCCAATCCATGGCATTCAGTGGACAGCATAAGGCAAAAGGGCTGAATTCCCTCCTGAACCTGGCTGAGAAGGTACTAACTGGTCTTTAGGGCCCCTGTGGCCCTGTCATCAGGAGGTGGGTGGGCAGGGTGCGTGCCTCCGCTACAAGAACTGGGCGGGGCGACATTCCTGAGCACAGCCAAGGTTGCAGATGAGGATACCAGACACCCTGGACCAGATTATCTAAAATGACAGTGTCCTCTGTATGTATTTCCCTGTGTCATCCCTTAGCCTAGCTACCACCTTTAAATGTGCCAATTTTGCCTCAGCTGTGCTTTGAGGAATCAAGGGAAAAGTTGGGTAAGGCCTACCACTCACTCTCTACCCTTAAAGCTAGCTGAATAGTGGGTGGGGGTGGGGAGAAGGAATAGCAATAATTGGCAAGAGATCTGAATGGGATCAATAATGAAGCACATGACCCCCCCTGCACCTCTCCTGTCCTCAGAGGAGAGGCATTTCTTTTGTTACAGAAGGGGGCACTTCCCCAGCATGACAGAGCAGTCATTTGTGCCCCAGGAGCAACCAAGGCCCACCCCAGTCCTGCCCCACCCAGAAAATAGTCTAATCAGTGAGAGCACTCCTAGGCCCTCCTCACCTTCAGTTCTGCGCGGGAGCCCCCAGAGGTGGGGGTGGGTCCAAGGCAATGGGAAGGTGCAGTGCACTGTGGAATTCTGCAGCCACCTCCCACGGTTCTCAAGAAACATCGGGCTCAGCAGTAGCCCTGGCAACATCTCTGCATCAAAAAGGACATATCTAGACAGGACAGGTGCATGCCAGACTCTGGATCACTCCACAAAGTGGAGATGAGGCCAAAATCACCCCGAGGCAGGAAGGCAGAGGCGACATTTATTTCAAACCAATTCCCCCCGCCGTGGCGCAGTCACTAACACCAAATGGTAGAGCCGTGCAGCGCTGTGTCGAGAACTATAAATGTGGGAAGTGCGAGTGAGCGAGTGCGGCCCCCAGCCTGGCGCAGCTGCCATGAGGGGGCAGAATCTGCTGACGAGGCTGCCTGCAGGTCTGAGGGCAGCCTGAGCTGAGCCCCTGAGACAGGCCAGGGACAGAGACACCCAGAAACAGGTCTCTCTCCCCAGGTCTACCAACGATCAGCCGATCAGCCGTGTGACTCTAAATGAGCCACTCACCCCTCCGGGCTGCCTCCTGATGAGGAGGAGCTAGAATCACTTCTCAAGTGGCTGGTCTCGCCGGGGCAGAGGGCAGGGGCGTAAAGGCCTGAGTTGGAGCTTTCTAGCACCACCCACCAGCCATAGGACCATGGGAAGACTCCTAGCTTCTCTGAGCCTCAGTTTCCCCATTTATAAAAAGGCAGTGGCTGAGAGTCCTGTCATTTTAGAGCCCAACTTGGGTTCTAGCTAAGGTCTGCCACACTCTTTCGAGTTCTACAGTGGTCTCTGCAACAACAGCGGGTGAAAGGGAGAAGGGCTCCCTCTCAGGGCCCTCAGCAGCTGGCACAGAGCCAATGACTGGACCGATGAATCAATGAGCAGGTGTCTGCTTTTGCACGAGGGATCCGAGGCTGAGAGGAAAGAGACCTGCCCAAGGTCACACAGCTGGTAGAGGTGACCTCAAATCCTATTCTTTGGGCCCCCAAACCCAGTGCCCCTCCCACTCCGCCATACTTTCAGAAAAGGGTAGGGCGGCCGCTGAGTCGAGGGGAGAGGAGGATGGTGAGGTCCACCTGGGACACACTGGATTCTAGGTACCTCGAATCTGCCAGCCTCTCAGTCAAACCCGAGTCTGCTGCCTTTCCAGCCCACTCACCCAGCCCATCCTGAGGGGCTTCCTTCCCTCGGGGGCAGAGAGGACGGCCGGTGGCTGGCGAGGTCTCTCCCCGTCACCTGCAGAAAAGCTTCTGGAATTTAACTTTCTAGGCCAGGAAGCCACAGCCTGGTCCCACTCTTTTCTCCCTGCCCTGCTTTTCGGACACTCGGAAGCCATTTTCCCCGGTCCTCTCTCCCAGGACTGGCAACCCCTCACCTTCTCATGGGCTTGTGACAGAGCATGTCCTTATCCACCGTCTGGTTTGATCCTAGAAGAGCCAGTTAGAGCTGAGAACCCCGAGGTGGGACTCGGGGTGGGGTGAGGAGGGGCCCGAAGTTTCAGGAGCAGAGTGGGGCTGGGTGGCACAGGTACAGAAGGCTGGCAATAGGCGCCTCCTCTGTCCCTAGGAAACGGCAAAGGCAGAAATGACAGCGCCCGAATCAGAGAGCTCAGGGCGGGCAGGGCGGCACTCCCAGGGGGGTGGCAGGTTGGGGAGGCCGCTCCTTCGGGCAGGACATCTAGCTGCTCCCTCCCTCCCCCCCAGCACACGCACACGCTAAGCAGTGGTGTCCGCCGCGACTGCACATTAGAATTACCCAGGGACATTTTTAAAAATCTATGCTTGCTATCTCACTCCAGGCCAATTAGAACCAGATTTCTATGGTGGAGCTTCGGCATGGGTTTGCTTAAACCTCCACACTGATTCTGACGAGCAGCCAGGGCTGAGAACCACCCACTAGGACTCCTCGAGAGCAGGGCCGGGGACCCTCATTGAGAGAAAAACCTACCCAGGGGGTGACCACATCTTTCTCTGTCTCGTTCTCCCTTCTCAGTACAGCATACAGGCACCCCTTCCTGACAATATCCTGGCTTTGCCCTGGACTCACAGGTCCCTGCCCCATCAAAGCCATCGGGTGGCAGAAGCAGGGTCTGCTAAGCTATTAGGGAAGCTGCCTGCGCCTCCAAGACGCCAGCCAGGCCCAGGTGAACGGAGAGGGCAAAGCTGCTATCCCAGAAATGCCCATCGACCCCTCCCCACAGCACATCTATGTGGCAACACACACAGAGCTGAGGGCCTTGTAGAACCCCCTACCCACCCCAGCACTGGCACACGTGCCCTGGGCACCAGTCAACACCACCAGAGCCCAACTACAGACGATGAGTGAGCATACCTTTACCAGCACCCCGCCAGGCATCCAGGGCCAATCCCATTCTGGGAAACCCTGTCTTTCTTCTCTTGGCCCATCTCTCTTCTCTAGCTGACGTGCCAGGTACAGGGAGGGGTGGGGAGGGGAACAGTGAACAAAGTAGATCTTTCCTCCCCACAGAGCTCAGCCACGTGGAAGGAACTGTACTCCCCATTGTACAGGTGGGGGGACTGAGGCCCACCCATCACCAGGCAGTGGCTGAGCCCACCCAGGTCCTTCTGCACGGTGAGCCCTGCTGTATGGCCACCCCTGGTTCTTTGGTCTAATCCCATTTGAAAAGCAGCAGGACCCCTTCTTCGTGGATGAGAAAGCAGAGATCACGTAGAGGGGGCTGGAGCCGAGCGCAGGCTCAGGCCTGAGAGCCTGAGGTCCGAGAGCCTGAGGCCTCCGTCTGCCTGCCTTGCCCTCCCTCCCACTCCCTCCTCTAATGAAAATTCTGAGAGCGGCAATGAAATTCACCTTAATAACGCTCGTTAGAAATATGCTAATAGGAGGAAGCTGATATCATATGCCCTGAAACCCGAAGGGAAGAGGCAAAAAATTCAATATTGAGTTTTGTCTCATTTCAAAGCCACTTTCAAAGTGGCCATAAATCTTCCATGTGACGTGACATAACAAAGAGCTGCCAGCAGCTCGGGTGTTAAAAATTAGCAGTTGCCGGTGCTGAACTGAATGCATTTGACTTTCAAGCCCTCACTACATGGAGGGGGAAGGGGCCAACTAGGTCCAAGGCGTGGGCTGACCTATCCTCACAGCCCGCACCCTGTGGGCCCTGGGGCTGAGCTTGTGGCCGTGAGAGGCTGCAGAATGTGCCAGAAGCATGAGGATCAGGAATCGGCAAGGCTCTCCTTGAACCCATGCTGAGATGGGGTTGAACCCCCCCTAGGTACGTGGCTCTGGGACAAGTCCCTAATGTGACCCAGCCTCGGTGTCTGGCTGTGAGATTGGCGAGAGCACGTATCCATACCTCGGAGGACCCCGTGTGGGTGTTGTCTGGCTCATGGCACCGTGGTGTAGAACACGTGCTCTCCCATCAGCCGGCCTAAATCAGGAACCAGCTCTGTGAATGACTAGCTGAGTGACTTTGGACAAATGACTTAATCTCACAGAGGCCCTGTTTCCTCATCTGCAAATGGAGATGGTAATTGTATCCATTGTGAAAATGAAATGAGGTAATGACACACAGTATCGGATAAACTGTGAAAACCCATCAAATATAGCCGCTATCACTACTGGGCACACAGTAAACAGTAGCTGCTGTTTATACGCTGTCTCCTTC
The DNA here is from genome assembly GCF_027574615.1 of Eptesicus fuscus. Taxonomy (NCBI): domain Eukaryota; kingdom Metazoa; phylum Chordata; class Mammalia; order Chiroptera; family Vespertilionidae; genus Eptesicus; species Eptesicus fuscus. Next base: position 44,403,511 of record NC_072477.1, on the reverse strand, counting down.
GGTTTCCCAAACCCCCTTTTCGCTGCCACTGATGGAAACCCCTGGGTGCTGTCTCATATCCCTTTTTGTTTTCAATTTGCTGGGTAACTTTGGGAAACTGACTTAACCTCTCTGATTTTTTTAAGTGTCTGTTCTACAAAGTGAGGTGATCATTCCTGCTTTGATCTACCTAGCGCAGTGATTTTCAACCCATGTGCCGCAAGACCTTTTCAAACATGCAACACCTGACTATTTAGTCAGGGGCACTGACCTCTTTTCCCTTAGATTGTCAAATAAAAAAAATGACAACCGCCAACATAACAATAGCCATCTGGTATGACTGAATCAAAATTACACCTTTTCTTTTTTGTCAGATCAGCAAAAAATATAATTTGTGTGTGTGTGTGTGTGTGTGTGTGTGTGTGCGCGCGCCACAGAATTTACGTAATTAGTTTATATGCAGCATGAGATGAAAAAGGTTGAAAATTGCTGATCTAGAGAGGGGGTTATAAAAATCAAAAAGGTAATGCAAGTCCAAGTGCTTTGAAATGTGTAAGTGGCACCGGTGTGGGAGTTTCAGCACTGACCTCCAGCAGGAAGGCTTTCTAGCTCCCAGGGGTGGCCTCCCTGCCCACACAGCAAGGACAGTCTCTCTCCAGACCTCAGAGGAGAAGAGTCCACACTTCTTCCAGACAACAGTGACAGCAAACGACAACTTCCCACTCCCACAGATGCGTCTCTCAAGTCCCTCCTACAGGACAGGACGTGTGTCTCCAGGCTCTGTCCTCGGGAAAGACAGAGATAAGCCGGTGGTCACCCTGTGGATGGGGACAGTTTATTTTTATTTCCAGCATACACAAACTTCTATGGAGGCCTTTCACGCACGATTTCACCGGGTCCATGCCAGGTCTGACCGCCGCTCCCACCTCCCACACTTCTCCACCCCGTCAATGACAGGAATCCCCTATCAGTGTCAAACTGCTATCAAGTTTCTAGGTTTTTTTCCTCAATTTCTGAACTTATCTCACGATAGACCCAACAGCTTGTGGACTGGCATCAATCCATCGCGTACACTTTGAGTAGCCGGAAGGCAGTGGGGGGCAGAGAACAAGCCAGGTTCTCAGCTCCGGGTCCTGTGTTGTTTACAAAATCACCTTCTCATGGAATGTCCCACCTCCTTCCCACCTGCTTGCCCCTCTCGGCCCATGTCCTCTGCCTTTGCTTTCTCTAGTTACTTCCTACGGGTTCCCATGATGCTCCCACCTGAAAAGTCCAGAGGCCCTTCTTTCCCACGCAGGCGCAGGCATACTGTGGACACCTTTCCTGACCTGGGGTTGGGGGGTGGGGGGTGGTGGCCAGTTCAAAGCTGCTAAGTCCCGGGATTGTGCCCTGAATCTCTTCACCTGCCAGTGAGACCCAAAGGTGAGTGAACCTCAGGCATCTCATCTGTTCCAACTTTGCCCTCCTCAACCTCTGCCTCCCATAGAGGCCCGGGCCTTGACAATCTGGCTTCCACCCTGGTCTCTGCTCCTATATTCTGACTCTTTGCCCCTCTCCATCTGGCACCTTACATGGTAACCTAGCCCAGGGTTCTTTCCAGCTTCCTCACAGGGACTGACGCCTCGCCCTTTATCCAATCACTCACTCCACACAGCAGCACCTAGGAAACGCCAGACGTTAGACAAGACCCTAGATACAGAACATCAAGTCACATGGACAACATCTGACCAGGAAGTCCCAGCACCTCTGAGAAGACCATAATCAAGGGACCTGGAGAGGGGCACTGGCGTATAGCTGGGACGTGAAGGAGGCAGAAGAGTTAGCCAGGTAGGGCAGGAGTGCTGGGCGGAGGGAGGAAGAGCAGGGGCCTTTGAGGAAGTAAAACTGGCATGTGTGGCTGAAGCAGAGTCTGAGGCAGTGGCACTTGCCCAGCTGGGTGGGGCCAGCCCCAGACCTCGACACACCAGCACATCAGTGAGCCACGGCTGTGTCCTGGGATAAATGGGAAGCCATCAGGAGGTTTTAAATAAGATATCGATTTGGCCAGAGTTGTATTTTCAAAAGATCATTTTCTGATTATTAAAAAAAATGTGGAAAGAAAAGTGAATGCTCATCAGTAGGGAAGTAATGTTTTTTTAAAGATGGATGGCTAGCCACACCATGGGGTGACTGACAGCCATCAAGAGGAATGCATGAGAGCAGCATTACGAGGAGGTACCAGGAAGAGAAAAAGTCAGGAGCCAGACAGTATCATTCCATTTTTATAAAGCAAACAATCTGTACACACACACACACACACGCACACGCACACATGCACACACACGCACACGCACACACACACACACACATTTAAATATGGTTGAGTTACATGACATGGAAGGACACAGAGGGGGAGACTGGCAGGGGTCCCCTGAGTGGGCAGGGTGAAGGACATGGTGCAAAGGAAACAGAGGAGGGATGCAAGTTAAAGAGAAAGTTTTTTAAAGAATGAGCTAAAAGAAAGAAAGAAAGAAAGAGAGAGAGAGAGAGAGAGGGAGGGAGGGAGGGAGGGAGGGAGGGAGGGAGGGAGGGAGGAAGGAAGGAAGGAAGGAAGGAAGGAAGGAAGGAAGGAAGGAAGGAAGGAAGGAAGGACCCCATTTATGTGAAGTTACGCATGTGGAGACCTTCAGGTCTCAGCTTCTCTGCCCCATCCTCTGGCCAGTGCCTCTTCTCAGGCTCCCTTCCGTGGCCCAGAATGAAAAAGGAAAGCAAGCAACCTCCCAGGGGCTGAGATGTGGAGAGAAGGGGTCACATGGGGCGGGGCTGGGGCAGGAAGAATGGTGAGGAGGCTGCTACAGCGGACCTAGGGCCATGTCCCTCTGTGGCCAAAGCTCCAGACCACACCAGCTGACCCCAGGCCCATCGCGGGGGCTGGCAGCCCGTCAGTCACCGTGTCCCCCTCCACCTCACTCTGCCTACCCAGCCCTCCCCACACAGCAGCCTGGGCAATCCCTCCACATCTCTCCTGTCTACGCTGTTGATGGAGGTGGGCTTGGAGGTCTGGTGCTAATGTTCACCTTCCCTCCTGGAGAGTGTTGGGATCTGAGGGTCCCTGTTAGAGTAGAGGCTGCTTGAGGCAGGAACCATCTCTCCACGCCTCACTCCCCCAGGGCACTCAATAAACAACTGCTGGTTCCTGGACAAGGCCATTCAGGGTTCCAGAGCTATAAGGAGATGCTGAAAAGAGCAGGCGAAAAAGAGAGAGCAGATGCCCAGGGTAGGAGGGAGTCAAGTGTCTGTGCCCAATGGCAGTAGCTCTCGCAGCCTCCTCCCCTCCCCTCTGCCCTGGGCTCTCACTCACACATCCTTTCTGGCCCCTCCACCTCCCTTTCCCAAGAACCACAACCACAGATGCAGGGCCCGTGGAGCTCCCCCGACAGTGGCATCAGTAAACTCTCCAAAGTTGCCCCCCCAAACCCACCGTGATCTGGCAGGTCATACTGCCAGAAGGTCTAGATGGGCTTGATTCCTGATGGGAACAAGGACAACAGCCCCAGATCAGAGCCCCACTCTCCTCGTCTCCATGTAACCTTGCCAGTCACGTGGTCTCTCTGACCCTTGGTTTCCCCATCTGTAAAGTGGGGCTATTAATAGGACCTACTTCTAGGGGTCGTTGTAAGGACTGAGAATGAGTCGGTGCCGCCTGGGGAAGCACTGTTTTTAATTCTTATTTTTTTTAAATATATTTTATTGATTTTTTACAGAGAGGAAGAGAGAGGGATAGAGAGTTAGAAACATCGATGAGAGAGAAACATCGATCAGCTGCCTCCTGCACACCCCCTACTGGGGATGTGCCCGCAGCCAAGGTACATGCCCTTGACCGGAATCGAACCTGGGACCTTTGAGTCCGCAGGCCGACGCTCTATCCACTGAGCCAAACCGGTTTTGGCTTTAATTCTTATTAGTGGGGATGCCCTCGATCTCCTCAGGCTAAGTCCCCATGCCCAGGTGCCTCCTGAGCTGGACAGGCCACATCTCCCGTCAGCCTCACTCAGAATGCAGCCACGGGGTTTGGCAAAACTTACCAAGCACAGAGCCTACTGTCACCCACTTACAAAGGTTAACTGCAGAATTCAACAAGAGGGAGGGAGCTTGGCCCACTGGTAAATATAACCAAGTGAGGAACAAGCCTCATCTAGTAATTACGCCCCTGATAGCAAGCTACCATCCCATGGAGCGGTTTTAGAGCCATGCAGGGAGCCCGCACCCCCAGGGGCTGCCCCTTCCCACCAGGCCTCGGGAGCAGCACCCAGTCCTCAGAGCCAGCAAGCCGCCTTGGGCCGAGAAGAATGCCTTTTCACTGCTCCCTTGAAGTGGGGCCCCCTGGAGCCCCCAAGAAGTCAATTATCAGCATCTGGCTAATGAACGTGAGATGCTCCATTTCACTCAGTCCCGACCAGCTCCCCCTTTCATGTGGCTCTGGGGAGACAAAGCTGCTCCGATCCCTCGGAAAGCTGTGGTCCCACCAGCTCCGGGGCAGGGGGCAGGGCCACCCAGGGGAGGACAGCAGTTCAAAGCCAGCCTGGCAGGCATGGTGGGGTCCAGTTGGGATCAGGAATAATTAGGACATTCCAGACCATGAGAATCAATAACATAATTAACAAATATTGTGCTATTCTTCAGAATCTTGCTACAAATTATGCTGCCTTTGATCATACAATGTTCCCTGACTGTTAATGACATGTAACGTTAATTACCAGAGAAAGGGAACTACTCAGAATGAAGACTTCCTTGGAAAGTAATTAATATTCTTTGAGGAGGTGCAGGGCCTATGAGAGGGACTTCCTCTCCTCCCTCCCCCGGTTGTGATGACTTAGTAACCCCAGGAAACCCACTCTCCTTGTCTCCAATGGGCAGGCCTATATCCCTTAGGAAGAGAGTGACTAACACATAGTAGGCCTGCTATAAAGATATGTTAGCTGAATGAAAGAATGTGTGAGTGAATCAAGAGGTTCACCTGGGAATCTCAGGGTTTGAGGGGGGAAACACTGTGAATCATAATCTAGTCCCCTGTTTTCAAATGGGGAAACTGAGGCTCAAAGGAAGAAAACCATGCCCCTTGTCAGTGATTACGTTTGGATGAAAACTCAGGTGTCAAGCAATCGGTCCCATCCTCTTTCCACCACCATCACCCTGCTTAGCGCCCTCTCACCTTCCTCTCCCCGCCCCCTTCCCTCCCCCTCCAGGCACCTTCCCTGGCCCTCGGTCCCCTCGCTCCTTCCTCAGTCCTCTAGTGGACAACCCCTAACATGCCAGGCCGTCCTTTCACGCTGACCCTGTCGCTTTCCACCGAGGCGCTCAGCTCTTTATGGGAAAGGACACGGGTTTATGTGACTTCCACATCCCCCCAGCACCGACACCTCCCTTGGAGCCAATTACCTGATGGACAGAGCTCTGTAGTGGATGGGCCGATGGAAAGAGGAAGGCAGGTGCCCCTTAGCTTAATGACACGCCCCGGAGAGAAACCAGCTCCGACAGCCCACTTCCTGCTCCCTTCGGCCATAGAATCAGACTCCAAGCTTCTCCCAGGTACAGAGGAGCCACTTCTCACCTGCCTCTTCAGGAGCATCTGGAGGATGGAGATGGCATGGGCCCGGGGCTTTGGAATCATGGTACTGGGCTCAAGCTCTGCTTCCGTTTCCCTGCTGAGCTCCCTGAGCAATCCGTGCCTTCTTTCCAAGCCACAGTCACCTCGCCTAGTGGCGTGGCAGCTCCGGTCACAGGAGCTCATGCATATACGCTCCCTACGTGCCAGATGCCCTCATCCTCCCACTGGCTGGCGCTGGGTTCCAATCCAGACGCAGGTGACGGTTATCAGCAGCGTGGGGAGCAATGCACAGGGTGCTGCCAACCCCAGCTCCCCAAGGATAGCCACCCCTGGAGCTCCCCGGTAACCTGCTTCTCCAAAGACAGGCGGGAAGCCCTGCTCTGACACGGGGCAGGAGCAGCGCTGCGTGAGACAGGCCTCCGGCGGCACCAGCAGGCGTGGCTGAAGTAAATGATAGTGTAACCCTTGCTACCCGAAACAACAACATCATAACTGTCAGAGCAATTTTCTACCTCAGTAGTTTAACACCTGAACTGTTGCTGCACTCCTCCCCCCGCCGCCACGCTCACTCGCTGGCTCTCTCTCCATCTCGCCGCGCAGAAGTCAGCCCCGCTAGGAGCCATCTCTTGTGGAACTGCAGCAAATGGTAGTTGCCTCCAGGAGCCCAGGGCTGCAGGACTGATCAGCACACAGGCCTTCCCAGAGGAGAAGGAAGGAAAAGCCCACAGGCTCACATACCCGGTCCAGCAGCTGTCAACATCTGGGTTACAAATAATCCAGGGACTTAACAGGGGTTTCCACATTAGACAGCCTCTGACTCCCTGTCACAGAGATGCAGTTACTGGTTGCTATTGACTGGGATCATATTTATTTTCCCAGAATGAGGAGCAAAGCGCTAGAAGGGCATGGGGGACAGGGGCCCCTCTAAAAGGCTGCCTGTGTCTGCTGGGGACCTGCCGGAGGAAGACAGCACGCTTGGGTGATAGTCAAAATCTATACCTGGTGGGGCAGAGGAACGGACCAGTTGCCCCCCTGTTGAGCCAGTGTACCCCTTTAAGTTGATGGATCTTGGTGTGGTCTCAGTGGGGTGGGTCCCAGGGGAGAGCTGGGGTGGCAGAGAGCAGCCCTCAGGGCACCCAGGGCAGCTCAGCTATTTACCAACCAGTATGGAAGAGGTTCAATATTTTAACAACCCACACACACACACACACACACACACACACACACACACACACACCTTTGCCCCTGGTTACTCCAGCGGAAACTCCCTGCTTTCCTGGGGAGCCACCAAGTTCTCTGACAGCCAATAGATTCCCTCCAGGGGAAACCAAGGGCCGCATCAGAATCACAGAGTCGGGATGTTAGAGCTGGAAGGGATCGCTGAGAGGGTCCTGCCCAACCCGGGCCGGCGGAAGTGGAAACTGAGGCTGCTCCTGGTTAGTCCGGGACTTAAGAGCAGGGCCTGAATAGGACCCTCGCCCTTGCAGAGCTCGCCGTGCTGACTCTGCCACCACAGCTAAGCCCAGGTCCCAGGTCACCACACCGGGCAGCAATCAGTGATGCCCACCAGGGCAGGACAAAGGGGGAGATGAGGAACTTGCCCACATCTGCCTCCGGGTGAGGGCAGGGAGAGTGGGGACAGGAAGGAGGTTGGACAGACCCTAAGACACGGGGCTCTGTGAGCCTAGGAAGAAAGCACACCCGAATTCAGGATGTGAGGCAGAGTTAAGGGGTCGGGTGGCAGACGTTCACACCATTGCTGACTTCCTCCTGTCTCGTGGCCTTAAATAGCATCTGTTAGACACGAATCACTCCCAAATTTGGGGTTTCAGCCATTTTTTGCCCATGCATTCCAGACTTGTGTTTCCACCTTCCTTCTCAGTCTCCCTACATGGATGTCTAGTAGACATCTCAGATTTAACATGCCCCAAACCTGCCCTCCCACACCTTCCCCATTTCAGTGACTCGGGCTGAGAATCTTGAGTCATCTTTGATTCTTTTCTTTCTCTCACACCCCTCATCTCACCTCTCAGCAAATTCTGTTGGCTCTTCCTACAAACTGTATCCTGAATCTGATTTCTTCTTCCTACCTCCACTGCCCCGACCCTGGTCCCATCATCTCTCACCTGTCAGTAGCCTCCTCGCTGCCTCCCTGTTTCCACCCCTGCCCTGTACTTGGTGACTTGCTTCCATGGTGAACACAGCTCTTCCAAACAAGTGGTGGGAAAGGGTGATGGTACCTCAGAGTGGCACCCACCCACTGGGCCAGGACTTGCTTCTTCCCACTGGAGACCCTGTCGGGAAGCTGCTGGGTCAGAGGTCAGGGCAGGGAGTAGTCAGGGATCAAGTGGTCTTGATGCCTACACCTGCATTTAGGGACACATCTGGTCCCTTCAGCATATGGACTCACTCCCAAAGTCTCCAGCTGGAAGGGAGCACAGAGGCCCTGAACTGACCTCCTGCCAGCATGTGGATCTTCTCACGGCAGCTCTGGGAGGGAGCCCGCAGCCTCTGCTCAGACACCGCCCCTGCCAGGATCGCATTCTGATTGCTCCCACACATTGGTCCATGGTGTTCCACGCAATGTTTACGACTGAAGGTAAGTCCCCTTCTCACCAGCATGGCCCCCTGGAGGGCTTCCCACTGCAGAATCAGAGCTGCTGGCAACCTCTCCCCACACCCTGGGAGTCACTGGGTCCACCTGCCCCCTTCAAGGAGCCCCGCCTGGCACGCCCCTAGACTCTCCCGGACACTGCACTGCCGGTGGCTCAGGCTGTGCTGTGGCCCCGTGCTCCGCCACCTGACCCTGAGTCAGACGGGCAGAGCTGGACCCCGAGGGAAGGGAGCAACCTCTCCGGACCTCAAGGCTCCTGCCAGCCCCTCTATCTGAGCTTTCTGCTCCTATGACTGTCCCCTTCCGGTTCCCTCCGCCTCCTTTACCTGTTAACTAAAACAGGCAAATCATACCCTCCCTGTCTGCGGCGCTCACAGCCTGTGGCCTGAGCCTGAGCCCACCTCTGTCCAAGCCAGGGCGTCTAGACACGGGCAGTGCCCAAACTGAGAGGGCCTCGCCACCTCAGTGCGATCCCTCTGAACCCAGAGAAGAGTGCTCGGCGAGAGGAAACAAGCTGCCACGGGGCACAGAGCTGGGGCGGACGCCCTCAGCCCAGCCAGCCCAGCCCAGCCCTTCCAGGAGGCCCGGGAGCCCGGAGTCAGACGCTTCAACGCCAGCTCCTGCACACGGGGCTCTCTCCCGGTTCGCACTGGCTTCGGGTGAAGCCCAGGCCCCGGTATTGACACATCAGACAGGGACAAGGCACCTATATTACATACAGCGACAATTCCAGGGCAAATGCTGCCGCCGTCCCTCCATCCACTCTCCAGCTTCCCGATCACAACTGGCAGAATGGTATAAATCTTTGAAAACACAAAGCCAACTCGGCTTTAATTAGTCAAAGTGCATGAAGAAGCATAAGTGTCCTGTCCCACCGACGTCACTGTGCACACCCAGCGTCACAGCAGCTACAAGACCCCTCGCTGGGTCACACCAGTCGGCCACAGCCGTGGTCGGCAAACTGCGGCCTCGCGAGCCACATGCGGCTCTTTGGCCCCTTGAGTGTGGCTCTTCCACAAGATACCACTGCCTGGGCGAGTCTATTTTGAAGAAGTGGCGTTAGAAGAAGTTTAAGTTTTAAAAAAATTGGCTCTCAAAAGAAATTTCAATCGTTGTACTGTTGCTATTTGGCTCTGTTGACTAATGAGTTTGCCGACCACTGAGCCACAGGGCACCAACAGCTTAGGGGGCACTAACTCGAGGGGGCCACCCGACTGCACCAAGGCTTGGTGCCAGGTCTTCTCTGTAGCCCCACCAGCATCACCACCCACAGCCCTACAGCAGCCCTGACCCCAGAATCTCCTGCCATCTCTGCCCCTGTCCCCTGCACGGATGTCACTAAGAGAGGGCATTGTCGGGAGCACTTCAGCAGCACTCCCAGCCCCCGAGCACCTGTCCTGCAGATGCCTGACACAGGAAGATAAATATATTTGTAATATACAGCAAAGTGAATAACAAAGAAGGTATATAGTTGTCTCTGACAAAGCTGACAAGCCAGGGCTGGCAGCTTTAATCAGTTCCCAGCTGAGCCCAGGAAATCTGCAGGAACACAGCTCTGACCTTTTGGGCCAATTTCTAAAGGGAAGGTTAAAGTTTTACTGCAAAGTATGGTGTGGTGTGTGTTTTTTAATTTAAATGGAAGAAGGGTATGAAGTTGTATATGTACGCCAGCCTCCGAGGTGGTAATGGGAACATGGGAATAGAATTTTATTTTAAATTAATCCCTGGATGCCCACCCCCCCCCCCCTCCTACCGTGGTCCTCGGAGATATTTGCCTCTGTGGGTGATGCACAGCGGTTCCCATCTGTCAGATGAAATGCTCGCTTACGAATAGGCTGAAAATGCATGTGGCTGCAGATTTCAAAGATTCATTCATATGTTGCCAGAAAAGGGCCTAAACATTTAAAATGTCACTTTTTTCAGCCCTGAGTCATTTTGTCCCCCTAACCAAAAGGACTGCTGGGAACATCCACGAGACAGCCGCACCCCGGGTATTCCTCTTCCCGTGTGCAGAGTCAATAGCCAGGAGCTTTGTATAGAAAGCTAAGGAAATTTGGTTTAACTGCAGCCAACCATTTAAAGTCCTTCTCTAAAGGCAGGCTTCCCAAGAACACAGGCCCCTCTTCCCATCGGATGGGACCATCTGGACCCAGCCTCAGAGCGGCTTCACGGAGCCTGCCCGCTCTGTGCCTGAGCTCAGAACAGGACTGGGGACCCAGGTTCCAGAACAGCTGCTGGCCTTGAGCTCAGACAGCCCTTTACACCCACCTCTGGATCAGGGTCCTAAAGTGCACATTAGGATCACCTATAATGTATAGTGACAGGTGGGTACTAGACTTAACAGGGTGGTCACTGCATAAAGTATATAAATGTCTAATCAGCTATGTCGTATACCTGAAATCAACATACAACATGTCAACTGTAATTGAAAAATAATACAAAAATTAAGAAAGAAATCACCTAAGGCAGCATGGGGGAGAGGAGATTTTAGAAAATGCAGGTTCCTGGGCCCCCACCCAGCCCCGCCGCTGGGACTCGCCACAGATGGAGCCCAGGAAGCAGAGTTCTGAAAGTTTCTCCGGGACCCTGATGAGCAGCCAGGCTCCGGAAGCAGGGGCCTCTTAGCCCTGATGAGGTGACAGGGAACAATATTACTGCTCAAATATTTCCTCCAGCTTCGGGTGCCTGAACTCCCCCTTCAGAGAGAGGCCCATTTCTATAGCACTTCCCCCTCACGCATGAACCACATTTTAAAACGGGCCGGACAACCAGCTCCTGTTTCTACTGAAATATTTCTAAGCACTCAACCCTGTGAGTCTGAACTCTAATTTTGAGACAAACCTAAGCTGCCTCTCTTCTTAAATGCCCTTATGGAATGGGAGAAAATATTTGCAGACCATCTATCTGATAAGGGGCTAATATTCAAACCATGTAAGGAACTCATACAACTCAATAGCAAAAACAATAATAATGATAATCTGACTTAAGAATGGGCAAAAGACCTGAATAAACATTTTCCCAAAAGGGACATATGAATGGCCAATAAGTAAATGAGAAGGTGCTCAACATCAGTAACCATCAGGGAAATTCAAATTGAAACCACAAGGAGCTATTATCTCACACCTTTTAGAATGGCTATCATCAAAAAGATAAGAAATAAGTGTTGGAGGAAAGAAAACACTTATACACTACCGGTGGGAATATAAATTGGTGCAGCCACAATGGAAAAGAGTATGGCGGTTCCTCAAAAAAGTAAAACTACCATATGATCCAGCAATTGCACTTCTGGGTATATATCCGAAGGAAACGAACTCACTATCTCGAGGAGATCTGTACTCCCATGTTTACTGCAGCATTATTTATAACAGCCAAGACATGAAGCAACCTAAGCGTCCATCGATGGAAGAATGGATAAAGAAAATGTGATCTATATCTATATATAATGAAATATTATTCAGCCATAAAAAGAAAATCTTGCTGTTTACAGCAACATGGAAGGACCTTGAGAATGACAAATATTGTACAATCTCACTTATATGTGAAACCTAAAAAAGCAAAACTCATAGAAACAGAGAGTAGAAGAGTGGTTGCCAGGGACTGGGTGGTGTGGTAAATGGGGGTATATTGTTTAAAAAGCACCAGCTTCCAATTATAAGATGAATAAGTTCGGGGGATGTAATGTACAGCATGATGATTATAGTTAATAATAGTGTAGTATATACTTGAAAGTTGCTAGATCTTAAATGTTACACACACACACACACACACACACACACACACACACACACACACATATGGTAATGATGTGAGATGATTAAGTGTGAACTAACTTTATTGTGGCAATCATTTTGTAACATAAGACCATCACATTGTACCCCTTAAACTTACACAGTGTTATATGTTAATTACATCTCAATAAAGCTGGAAAACAAACATTTTAATGCCCTACTCTTAAGGGACATTTTAAGGTGTTGTTTATTCCTAAGTCTGAATGGGGTTCATTTTTTTTTAAAAGAGTTGATCTTACAGACTTTCCATGTGCCTGAACTTGGCTTGAGCAATAATGATTCTAAGTCTGTCAGGTTTATGAAGTGTTTCCAGGCCCATGATCTTCACATTTGATTTCCAACAATCCTCTCACAGTTGTTACTGCCTCCACCTTCTAGATGAGAAAACTGAGGGTCAGAGAGTTTTCAAGATTTGCTCCCAGACCTGGGGCCAGCAAATGCTGCAGTTAGAACTCGGGTTCTGGCACAGCAAGAAACATTTCTACCAGATATGCGAGCCTGCCCTACAGTACCCCACCCGAGTGGCTGTGGAGTCTCTGCTTGAGCATCTCCAGTGATGGGGAGCGCACTCCTTCCTGGGGCTGGTCCAACCCTCCTCTCTCAGGTGGTAGGAGACTGTTGTATAAGACAAGGAGCCAGGAGAGCATCCACTCTGAGGTAGCAGTAATGAGGGCCGCAGGGACTGGTGACTCAGTGACCCACCCAATGGCCAGTCTCCCACCTGACAGCCAATGCCAAGCTGTGCTGACACCGACTGTGCCCATCTTGAAACATTTTTCTTCCCATCCTCATTCCAGAGCTGTGTCCAGAAACCCCAGAGCCCAGGGAAGGACCAAGAAACCCAGAAACGGCCCAAACAGCGTGGCTCAGTGGTGAGCGTTGATCTAGGAACCAGGAGGTCACAGTTCGATTCCCAGTCAGGGCTGGATCCCCAGTGTGGTGCGTGCAGGAGGCAGCCAATCAATGATTCCCTCATCACTGATGTCTCTCTCTCTCTCTCTCCCCATTCCTTTGTGTGTGTGTGTGTGTGTTTTTTAAAAAAAGAACCCACAGAAATGACTGGGCTTAAGGTTGAGGCCATTTAAGGAAGGTGCTTTGAATCCATTGTTTTAGAGTTTGGAGGGGAACTTTCCAGATTTTCCAGTATCCTGACTTGTCCACAACTGTGGTCACTCCAGACACTAGCTGCTCAACCCGACATCCCCCACCTCAGGGGGACCCGCAGTGACCTCCCAGCACCTGGGAGGATGAGAAGGGGAAGATGAGGCCTGAGCACCGATGCCAGAGGGACCACGGTGACACTTACACCAGCCCATGGGGACAGACTTTGGGGCACAGTTTTGGGACATGGTACCCTCTGGGGCCGTTTAGTGAAGCAGAGTGCTGAGGAGATGGGGAGGACGTAGAGGGGAGGACTCCCGAGGGTTAGCTCAGTGGTCTCGGGACCTTCCTCGGGCTCCCTGTGAACAAGGCTCGTCAGACTTCACTGCAGTTCTTCCAGATTAGGAAAAAGCAGAAAACCGCACTATGGATCTTCTGAAAGACTTTATATTTCTCATGAAACAGTCATTCCCTGTCCCCCGTTTTCTTTGCAAGTGGAACTTCAATCTGTTTATATATCAGATGGAGACCTGCACCTCAGAAGGAGCCCCCGCCCCAAAGGATGCGTAGAGATGGGCGATCTCATCCCCCTTGGCTAGTGATGGATGTAGTGACTGATGTCAGAGTGAGCACATGTCACTGCCCTGATAATAAACTGAACCAGGAACTCAGCTTTAGAGAACTTGCTTTCCTAAATAAAAGGGCAAAGCCTCCTGAAGAAAAGCTCTCCCTCTCTCCCCACTTCCTGCCTGGAACATGGATGTGATACCTGAGGGTGTAGCAGCCACTTTGTAACCAGGAGACACAGCCAACAGGCAAAAGATGCAGAGTCGAAGAAGGTAACAGCCTCGGTCTCCAATGACACTATGGAACCACTCTGCCAGTGTCAGATACCCAACCTCCATATATCTTGCTATGTGAGAAGTAAATATCTCTATTTGCTTAAAACACTCTAATTGGTGTGGGGGTTCAGCATTCAACTTTCAACTGAATGCTGTACTAACATAGCCATGTGGGCAAGATAGAAATACAATTACTAATGTAATTCATTTATTCCTTCCACGAGTATTTGTGAGTTTCTACTACATATTAGGCACTGTCCTGGCCACCAAAAGGACACACTCCTGCCCTCGAGGCACCTGTATTCCAGTGGGGAGGAAAGGACAGCGGTGATTGAGAAAATAAATACATAAAAGATGTATATGTTGTGCGGTGACAAGTGCTATGGTGAAACACAAAGCAAAAAAAAGGGGGGCATGGAATGCCAGGGCTGGGAGAGGGGGTACAGCTTTAAAAAGAATGGTCTGAAAGACCTCACCGAACAGGTGATATCTGAGCACGGATCTGAAGGAGGTGAGAGTGAGCCAGGCAGAGGGCAGGGCAGCCTGTGCATGCTGACGGGGAGAGCCTGCCTTCCGGGAGGTAGGCTGGGCCAGTCGGCTGCAGGGCTTGCCCTCAGCCCTTCAACTTACTTCTCAGTGGCTTGGAAAAACATCTGGAGTACAGCTCAGAAGATCCTTGAATAAGATGAAGTAACATATACTTACTTTATCACACAAAAATTCTAGACTGAAAAAAAAGAGAGAATCCCCACAATCACTGCCTTTAAATAGTGTAGGGCTGTGTGGCCTCGTGAATACGACGCAGCATTGTAAAAGGAACGGCTGCCACACACAGCAACATGGCGTTAAGCTGAGCTCAAGAAGACAGACCCAGAGTACTGACTGTATGACTCTATTTACATGGAGTTCAAGGACAGGCAGAGCCAGTGGGTGGCAATAGAAGCAAAAATGAGTCACCTCTGGGAGGGGAGAGGGTATTGACTGGAAGGAGCATGAGTAACCATCCAGGGTGATAAAAATGTTCTATATCTTGACCTGGGTGGGCGCCATGCAGAATTATCTATCCATTTGTAAAAATTCATCGAGTTGTACATTTAAGATTTACACACTTTGCTGCTTGTAGATTATGCCTCAATAGGAAAGAAAAGAAAGTATTTTTCAAAGAAAATAAAAATTTAAAAAAGAAAAGAAACATGATCAAATCACTTCGTGGGTGGAGGTTAAGTTCAAAAGTTATCAAGTAAAGAAAACATTGCATAGTCAAAATTGCCCTTGCAATCTCTTAAATCACCCATGAAGATTCCTATGCATGGGTGTATAGAGCCCTGTCACATAATGCTTATACACTAAGTTTGACAAAGGCTAGAAAAAAAGGACATTGAGGCATGGATGGCAGGGCCGGCATTCACCTTTCTTTACAGTAACTGTCACCTCGTGTCGGGTAGCAGGGGAGGGAGGAGGAAATCTAAGGGCCTGCCCACCCATCCAGGCTTGTTCTGTCCTGCTTTAATACTAAGCCACTACAACATGTTTAGTGATAAAGCTGATTTGCTGACTGTAGAGAGAATGAAATGAGCTGGGTTCTGAAGCTAGCAGGGAAGTCCAACACAGCCATCACTCTATCTTTAGGTCCCTTTTGTTTGGCCCCAAGGAAGAGAAAGAAGATGGAAACACTAAGAAGAAGGATTCCAGCGTGAGAGAAGGAAGAGCTTGTGAACCAACGCGGAGGAACTCTCCAAAGGTGGGCTGGTAGGTAGTGAGTTCCCCGTCAGCAGAGGCGGTGCATGAGCTGAACACTTGGACCAGGTGACTTTAGACGCCCCTTCTCTCCGGGAGCGTCTGAGCTGGCCAGACCCCCTGGCTCCCTGTCCTGGGCATGTCCCCTCAGCCCACAGCTGCCTTGACAATGAGACACGGAACGGGTGAGAGGTGCCTGCCGGGGACTAAAGGTGGCTGTCCTAATAGAGGATTGCTCTGCTGCCCCTGATAATTTACGGCCTCCCTCCTGAGTTATGGGAAGGCGGGCAGAGCCTATAAAAAGGCGCCATCCAGGCTGTGGGGTGCCCCGGGCATCAATCAGCCACAGTCTGACCACTGGAGCAGAGTGAAGATCAGTCTGCTGGCTTCTCACCTATAAATTCTCCCTCCTGCACAGGACGAGCAAATCTGTCATATTTAAGAGCTGCGTATACCATGGTTTAATTCCAGGGATGCATGTGGCGGGTGGGGGAGAGTGAGGCGGAAACAGCCCTAAATGTAGCCTTCAGTTGTCTTCATCTCCCATCAGAGCCCCCAAACCCACCTCCCTCCAGTCCTATCCCTAAGCAAATGGTGCTGAGTGAGCACGGGAGAAAGAACCACACGCCAGGAGCTGGGCTGTTGGCTGGGGTAAGGGACCCAGTGGGGCCCGAACAAGGCTGAAAGCACCAAGGTGGAGCCATCATGCCTCTTCTGGAAGCTGGGAGTGGACGCCCCTCCTGCATCTTCTGTTACCGCAAGGACTGCGCAGGCGAGCAGAGAAGGGCCGGACTGCCCTGGACTCAGAGTCGCTGCACTGCACACAACTCGGCAGGCGCCTTTCCCATCATTGCCAACGTCAAAGGTCTTGTGTGGTCACAGCCTAGACGGCTGCGCGCGGCAGTCCCGCTGGACCCACGTCAGAGGCCTTCCTTCCTGAGGATGGAGTGGTGGAGAGAACACTGAACCAGGCGTCGGGGACCTGGGTTCACCTTCTAGCTTCTTCTCTGACTTGCCGAGGGCCCTGGGCCGGTGCACCGCTTCTCTGAGCCTGTAAAACGGGGGCATTAATTCCTGTCCTGCTGGGCCTTTCTCAACAGGCCCGGCCTGTCTCCTGTGGGCTTTGTGGCGTGTGGATAGAGGGCAGCTTCTACAGATGGCCCTTTCAGAGTCCATTCAGACCCCAGCCCCAGTTCTTCGCCAGCCTGTGACCGTCTGCCTTTCTAGGGGCCACACCTTTCTGACACAGAACCTGCAAAGAGCCGGCAGGATGCACAGCCAGGCGTAGGTGCTCCACAATTTCTGAACTAAAAAGCAGTACAGTTGTCTGACAACCAGAGAGAACCCTTGAAACTGGAGCTGTCCCAGAAAGCCGGGGCCATCTGTTTGCCAGGCCCAGGCAGGTGACTGCAGCTGCCAACAGCTGTGCCCACCAGGGAGAAGGCCTGGGGGCAGGAGGAGCAACAACAGAGTACAGGCGAGCGTTCCTGACAGCCCCCCATCTCCCGCTGCTGGGAGGCTCCGGGGGAGCTGACCGCCCTCTAAGTGTGCACGGGCTCAGCCTCAAACTGGGGCAACACCCTGGCCTCCCCTCACAGCACTTTAGAAACAATATTCTCAAAAAAGTCATAATTTTTCAAGAATTTGGGCTTAGCTGCTGAGAACAATAACCAAAAAGAGGGGCGGGTGGGGGCGGGGAGAGCCACAGGACAGGGCCCTCAGCAAAAACTGCCCTGGTGCCATAAAGTCCCCCAAGCTCTCCATATATCTGCTCCTGAGTGATCTCGTCTAGCTCAGCTTTAAACACCATCAGTACAGTGACGGCACCCAGATTCATAGCAGCAGGCCCTCGGCCCTGAGCTCCAGATCCATACCAACCGCCTGCCTGACAGCTTTCTTTGGATGGTTAACAGGTTTCTCAAACTCAACATCAACACGGTGGAACTTGGTGCTCCCTTGCCCCAGGGTTTGCCACCTTGGGGAGGACACCAGCTGATCCACACCCCAGCATCTCCCACCTGCAGAAGCTTCCTAACCGCCCCCATTCAGTCTCCTCTCTACCCAGCAGCCAGGGAGAGTGTCTAAAAACACAAATCAGACCACATTGCTCCTCTGGTGTCTTCCCTTCACAATCAGAATAAAATACAAATTCCTGACTAGGCCTAGGAGACCCTCCACGATCCAGCTCCCGACCATCTCTCTGGTTTCCACTCACATCAACCCTCCTTGTTCTCTTTGCTCCAGCCTGATGCACCTTCTGTCTGTTCCTCCAGCAAACCAGGCTCGTTCCCACCTCAGGGCCTTTGCACATGCGGTCCTTTCTGCCTGGAAAGCTCTTTCCCCAGAACTCCCCATGTCTGTCTCCTCATCACTCAAGTCTTCTCCTCTGAGGTGCTTTTCCTGACCCTGTCCACACTCACCCAGCAGCTCCAGCGTCTGGCATGCCGCCTGGCACAGAGCAATCCTGGATGAGTATCTGCGGAATGAATGTTATCGAACGAAGTTGTAGCCTCTTATAGCAGCAGGCAGAGAACACAGCAGAGGCGGGCAAATTGCTCCTCAGGAGTGGCTTTCCGATTCCCTGCCTTTCTCTCCTCCCTCCCTTGGACACACTGAGCGTGGTCCCAGCCCCTGTGGCTGCACCCAATGCAGACGCCTAAGGGCCATCCTCTCTCCTCACATGGATGCTGCCTCACTGCGCCAGCCCTGCCTTTCACAGCCACACGGCTCCAGTGGGCAGAGCCACAGGGGAGCTGGGCACCTTGACAGGGGCAAACAGCTCCAGGATGACGGGCTAGGGAGAGAAAAACCTGCCCCAGTCCCGGGCCAGCCAGAACAAAGGAGGTTGTGCCCCCAGACAACCCAGAGGGGGACCTTATCCTACGGTCATGACGTTTCAGAGACCCCTGATGCACACACTCTCTCCCACTTCATTTTTACAGCTAAAGAAGGACGCTGAAGGGAGAGAGATCTGTCTGATGCTGCACAGCCAGGAAGTGAAGCTGAAATACCCATCTGGAGCCTTAACCTCCAGGCAGGACAAGCTGCAGTGATCTGCTCCAAACATGGTACTTCTCAGCCCATCTCCCAGGATGGGGAGAGGGGTGGGCCACAGCTCTGACAGGCCATGGCTGGCCTGGTCTCGGGATGCAGCCTCTCGCCCTTTGGAGTCCCCCTCGGCAAGCAGCATGCTGCAATGGCTGCCTGATGGGCCTCCTGCCTCCCCTGAGCCAGGTTTCTCCCAGCGGCCACAGTGAGCTGCAGAAAATAGAGATCTGATCCTCTGTCACTGCCTGCTCACAACTCCTCTCCAGCTCCCTTCTGACTACAAGGCCAAAATCGTCAGGTTGCCTATAAGGCCCTGCAAGCTCTTGCCTACCCCGGCCGCCCCGCCCCCGCTGTTCTTTCCCTTGCTCTCCCCCACATGGTCTTTGTACATGCAGTTCCCTCTGCCTGGAGTGCTTTTCCCTTCACCCCCCTCACTTGGTATCTGCTGCCTGCCCTTCAGACTGCAGCTCAAACGGTTATTTCTAACCCCTCCAGCCCCTGCCCGATGGCTAGGCCTGCCTGCTGGACTCGTGAGCCTTCGCAGCACTCACCACGCTGTGAGTGTGTATCTAATTAATGATGATCTCATCCTGCACCACCCGATACACTAGCCACACTAGCCACTGGCCACACATACTGCTGAGTACTCGAAATTCAACTAGTACGAATTGAGGTGTGCTGTAAGTATAAAATACGAATTTTTATATTGCATGTTGAGATGATAATACTTTAGATGTACTGGGTTAAATAAGATGTATTGTTAAAGTTAATGTCACCTGTTCTTCCTGCCTTTTTCATCAGGCTACTAGGAAATTTTTGATTACATATGTGGCTGGCATTGTGTATCTATTGGACTGCTCTGGTCTGCTTAGTGCCTGCCTCCATCACTCAGGCCCTCCGGCTCACGCCGTGCACTCTCGTGCAGGTCCCCGGGCCACAGCGCCGGGCATGGTGTCGTGCCCGCTGCAGGCACTCAAGAAACATTTGCTAAATGACTGCACACCATGCGGCCCGTCCGATTTCAGGGAAGGGAAGTGATGCAAATAAGCCACCGGATCTCTCTGGTTTTCTCTCCACCCTCTCATCACCCACCACCCCACCCTGTGCAACGAGGACCCAGACCTTGGGTGGACTCCAGAGGCTTGGCCAGACCAGGAGAGGGCAGGCCTCACACTCAGTGAGGGTGAGCAAAGTCTCTCTCTCTCTCTCTCTCTCTTCTCTCTCTCTCTCTCTCTCTCTCTCTCTCTCTCTCTCTCTCTCTGAAATATCATTTCTCATGGTTTGGAATGAAACCCATTATTCCCAATTAACCTGCGGTGAACCCACAGCACTTGCTGGCTTGCCCATAATTATTCATCCATAATAATAGCTAAAGTAAATTCTGGCGCTTTCAATGAACACTGACATCTCCTTTGGGAAAACTTTCAAAGATGCCATGTCCTTGGTTCCTTATCTAAGGCTTCCCTGCCCCGTTTTGTTTCATTTTTGTGGTTAAGGCATCCTAGGCCAGAATAGCTCCATCCTGACACTGTATCCCTGGGTGAGACTCCGGCGGGGCTGTCCTGTACCTTCCCACCCACAGGCAGACAGGGTCAGATGGGCAGCATCCCGACCACCCAGGTCAGTCACACACACACACACACACACACACACACACACACACACACGCACACATTTTGCAATTAGCCGGTCCTTCTCAAGGTTCCCTTCGCCCTGCCATCTCAGCAGCTGAGCTCCACAAGTCCACAGAAAGCATAAATCTTGGGCACAATTTATTTGGGGTTGTCAGATGTAATTTACTAAGAGTAACTATCTGCCAAAAAAAAAAATCCAACTACTCATTTTAAATTAAGTGTGGCTCCTTTTAATCATTTTCTACTACCTAGAATGTTGCATTAACGATGCAGTGGCCTTCCCCCTCTAATCACAATAATAATAACGAGGGCTTAAGTGAGGAACTGGGGTGGGCAGTAGGGAGAGATGGGGCAGATGGAGGAAAGGTAGGGAGATGCCTCCTTCCTCTCAGCCTTGGGGAAGGGCGTCTTGTTCAGAAGAGGAAAGCCTCCTGCATTTTGCAGAGGAGACTGGCTAAGAAGGTGGGGGGGGGGGTAGGGGGGGTGGGGTGGGGGGGGGGTGGGGAGGGGGGGAGTCTGCACAAGACACTAACAGCATGCTCTACTTAGGGGCATTTCTTCCTCCCATTAAGAGAGCAGAGCCTCTAACAGGGAAAGCCTCGATGGTGGACAATCAACACAGGTGGTGCAGGTCCCAGCCTCCTCGCCTACCAGAAGGGGCATCTTTGGGCTTCAGCTTCCTGCCTATAAAGCGCAGATCAAACCTTTCCGCAACGTGGGTTGAGTGATGGGATAACCTTTGAGAGCATCCTGTAGCTTGGGAACGTTCCAGCGATTATCACCCCTATAGAATGAAAGTGGTGGCCACAGGGGCTCTGAAAAGCCGTTGAGGTGGCCACTCTGGTGCCCCTGCCCGCCTGCTGTGAGGGGGGGCTGTAAAGGCTCACTGCTCCCCTCCCGCTCCCACCTGCCAAGAACTGCCCTCGGTGACCAGAGCCCCCCTGTCCAGGTCATAAATTCCCTGACCTGGCTGCTCTCAGTCGATGACCGAGTAATACAAAAGGCTGGCTCTCTCCCATCTGGGAATCGCTCTGAGTTCTGGTTCAGGCTCCAGAGCCTGCCCCCCGTGGGACAGGCCAAGGCTAGGCTTTCCCTGAAGCCACGCCCTTGCTTGTCTCCTTCCCCTTCCCCGCCCTGTCTCCCTCCCGCTTCTCGGGTTCTTTCTGAGAGCCCCCCAAGAATAAACCACATGTTCGGAATCCTTGTCTCAGGCTCTGCCTCGAGGAAGGAGGAAGCCGCTGAAGAAGCCTTCACAGCGAAAGCCCCTCGTGCTGCGTGGCTGCTGCTGGAGTCGCGGTGACCACAGGGCCCGGCAGGATGCCACGGCAGCGCCGGGAGGGAGGGAGGACAGCCAGTGCTTCTGCCAGACTCCCCAAAACAGATGCCCGCTTGGCTGAAGAAGAGGCTGAAGAGGAGAAGAGTGGAAAAGCCAGAGCAGGGAGGAAGGCAGGACTCCCACCAAGGTGAGGCAAGGCCCCGGCCTCGGCCCCTAGTCCTGCTCCTGGAAGAACAGAGCTGATGCGGATGGTGAGATGGACAGGACTGGAGGTCCCTCACCGGAAATGAGGCTGGGTTCTGTCCAGGATGCAGGGACCCTAACCCTACACTGCCATGTGCTCTGCCCCTGGGGTGGGGTCCCTGGAGAAGGGGGTGGCAAGGTAGGAGGAGGGGGCCAGCGCTGGGTTCTGAGTCACCTGTTCAAGTCTCCACGCACTCTCCCTGCCAAGTCTCTTTTAACCCACACTGAGACCGCCTCCACTGGGCTCCCCAATCCAGTGTGGGGCGGGGTCACTCCCTGTGGATTCACCACCATTCTCTCTTCCTTCCAATGCCCCACCCCCCGACGTCTCCCCCTCCCACCTTCACACCCTTTGTCAACAGCTCCCTTCACAAGGTCATCATTGCCCACTAATTGTCCAAAATTTCCTTCCCTCATCCTTCTTGGTTAAGAATTGATTTAAGGGATGAGTTCAATATCCCTGCCGTCTCCAAGTGCTGATTAACTCCCTGCGCCTCCAGCGCCCTGTGCAGATCCCCGCTCACCTCACACGGCTTCGCCCCGCACTGATTGGAAAAGCCCCGGCTTGCAGGCCTGCAGGATGGGAGGCCTAATGTGCGCTAATCTATCATTACTTCTCAGGCTGGCAGAGTGACGGATGGCGGCGGTGGCTGGCCATGGCGGCCCGGCGCCTCCTCCAGCACCGGCTGCGTCAGGAGTTGGCTCAGCAGGAGAATGACGGCCACCTTTGTCTGGGCTGGCAGGGGAGGCACTGTCTGGCAAGTGCATAGACCCAAGACATCAAGCAGGAATCAATAAGTGTCTCCCCCCCACCCCACTTCCCTCTGAGAGTCCATCCTAGGGCAGGAAGGTCACTTGGGCCATTCCCTCAGGGGCTGGACTGCCCGTCAATGGGCCTCCCAGTAGCTGCCTCTGGTGGCGTTCAACCAGTGAGGAGCCCCAGCAGCAAATGGGAGGGACGAGAGTGAGGTCATGTGTTTATTAGACGGACCCCCCTCCCTGCAGGGCCACCTGGGACTGGCTGTGTCCTGAAGGTCCCAGCTCCTTCCCTCTTCTCTGCCTTCCTCGCCCCTTCAGGGCGAGGGCGGAAACAGCCTCACTGTCACTCACCCCAAGTCCCTTCATTCACCTCTCCTCAAGTTACCCAACGTGAGTGCGCCTCGCTTCCTGCTGGAACCCTATTAGAAACTGAACAGTACACCTCATTTTACCAACGAGGAAACTGAGGCTCAGAGAGGACCAGCGCTTACTGTGGGTCACACAATGAGCTCATGGCAGGGCTGGCTCCAGAGCTCATGCCTTCTGACTGTCTAATAAGATGATGCCGCCTGACTTTCTGTGTTCTTTCCCTGCCCCTGCCTAACCATAGAACGCGTCTCTTTATTCGGGCCACGCCAGGAACAATGGTGCCCGGGGGGCTCCTAGACCGGCCCCTGCCAGAGATGGTAACATCAACTCCAGGGCAATTCTAGCCTCCTCAGCAGCTTCCTGATGTTGGGACACCCCCTCTGGACTGCTCTGTGGTTTGAGACACTTTCCTTCTAGTCTTTATATCCGCCCCTCAGGCAACAGTGCGCCTTTCAGCGAAAATGCTGAGCCCCAGGCCACCTTCTACCATAATCAAACCTCAACCAAACCAACAGATGGGAGGTTTAAATTTCCACCAAAAAGCCTGTCTTTTTAAATAAGTCTTTCATTACAGAAGACGATTGTTTAGTCAATAAATTTCTATTCCAGCTTCTCCTATGGGCCAGGGACTAGACTGGGCACTAGAGTTAGTCTAGCAGGGGATGTAAACAGCCAACGGCAACTGAGGGTGCTCCGAAATAAAACCCACAAAGCTGAGGATGAATGACTGGCCCCTCCTTCCTCCTCCCTCTTCCCGGCCCCCAGGGTGACCAGTGAGGTCCAGAGGGACAACTCCAAACCCTGCGAGCGGCACAGGAAGGGTCCAACCCACCTTTCCGCCAAGACTCAGGGGAGCACTGGCACTGCGAGAGGTTTGCCATGAATCGGCAGCCCATCGCGGCAGATTAAGTCAGTATTCCCTTCTACGGCCAGGGGCCTCTCCGCCAGAGCAGTCCTAGAAGGGGCTGGCCACGCGCTCTCCCTTGGCCTGAGCCACTGGCGCACATGCCCGCACGCACTTTCCCTGAGACTCGATCCTCTCCCGGGGCTTCCAGACTCTTGGTGATCCATCACCTGCTCAGGGCTCTGTGGTCTGTTCTGGGCACATCATTCTCTTCCACAGGAGTGGGAACCCAAGGAAACTGCCAAGTCCACATTCACCTGGCCTGAATCCAAGTCATCAGCAAATTCCATTTCCACAGCCACCTTGAGATGGAACAAGCAATCGCCCAAAAAGGTTCCCCAAAGGTCAGCATGAGGCCAGGAATTGGAAAGGGGCTGGGGGAGAAGGAGAGGGAGAGGGTTGCTCACTCTCGTCCCTCCCATTTGCTGCTGGGGCTCCTCAGGGCAGGAACTGCCCTGCCCCACCCCTTCCAAGAGGGGAATAAAGCCTGGACTCAGGGCTAAACCAGGAGGAAACTGGCCCCAGTGTTTGAGTGAACCCCTGGGCAGGGGATTGAAAGGCCTGGATCTCTACCCGAGGCTGCCACTACCCACCCAGGCCTCTTCTGTAAAAGGAGGGTTGGATCAGATGAGACTTAGTGCTCTAAGGGGTGTGGCTGCAGTTTTCTGGGGAAAAGGAAGAGCAATGGCCTAAGCCCTGGTACTGCACTGCAGACAACCAGAACCCCGCAATGCCCTTCCTTCAACAGAGCCGCAAGGAGGAAGCCCAGCCCAGCCCCCCCCCGCCCCTGGGCCTGTCTCACTGTTGGAAGAAGTTGCTCTGAGGATCTGGCCCAGATCATCCCAAAAGGAGTCAAGATCCCCAATCCCCGGCAGACACCTCCTCCCCCAGCCTCCTCTCCCTTCTCCAGGCCATCCTCTTTGGCGCCTGAATTATCTAGAACTGCACTGTCCAATCTGGCAGCCACATGTGGCTATTTAAACCTCAGTTCATCAAGACCAAGTACAATTTAAATACAATTTAAAACTCAAATCCTCAGTCACACTGGTCACACTTCATGTCCTCAGTGGCCACCCAGGGCGAGCAGCTACAGTACTGGACAGAGCAGACACAGACACTTCCATCGCTGCCCACGGTGCGTGTGGGCGTGCCAGGCTATGAGCCTCTGTTGTTGCCACGTGCTTCCTCTGGCTCCCAATTCCGTCCCGCTGCGGAGTAAGCCCGCTCTCTCCAGCCTGAGAGACAGCCACGCACACGTCGGTCACCCGCCACAACCTGAGAAGGACACAGTCAAGCGAGCGATCACCCAGCACCCGGGAGAAGTTACTAACAGATGTTACGTTTCAAGAAGTGACAATGTTCACCAACCCTCCCCTAGCCAGCCTCTCCTTCCTCGTTTGATCTGTCCCTTGCTAATTCCCATTCTCCCCGGATGCTACGCATAGGGAGGGGGCAGAGGAGAGCCAGAGAATACGTGTGGGGCCCCAGGATTTGGGATATTTCTGCTGGCGTGGCCAGAGGAAGCTCAGAAAAGCCCAGCAACCATTTTTGGAGTCCTCCATTTTTCCAGAAATCATTCACATAAATGGCTGGGAAAGCTCCACAAGGGGTTAAAAACCAATAAAATACCCGTCTCTAGTAGCACAGAAGCCTGGCAGGGGTGGGGGTGGAGGAGTGAGAACCAGACAGCTAAATGGGTTACCCAGAAATTACAGGAGGCTTTTAAAAGAAGAAAACTTAGCATATGTCAGGCCTATAATGTATAGACAATAATTAGTTTCCACTGAATTTTTGTATTTAATTTTGTGGTGACTATCTCCTTTTACATCATGCATTCAGCAATCACTCTTCTTCTTGCTTAATATGCACAGTAATCTTTCTCCTCCTATGTCACATATTCAATAACTCCTCTCCTCCGGTTCCAGGGGCGTAAGATGAGGGAAATGTCACATTTTAAATTAGTAACAGCTGTGTTTTTGTTTTTCCATTTCACCTCCACTGATGCCCTGTGCGTACCGTGAGCTCCAAAAAGCAACATGGGCTCCCTGCCTGCCCTGGTCCTCAATTCTGAGGCCTTTGGGAGGGCTTGGCTCTGAGGATGGGGCACACCCCGGGCACCTAGCAGGCCGGAGAAGGGAGCACTGAGCGACTGGCCTGTCCCATCCCTGCCGAGGGGAAGACACGAAGCTCTCCCCACCAACACCTGTGAGGGGTGGGCTCCACCTGGGCTCACGGAGAGGACCCCGGTTCTCTGTCTGTTCATATCCGTGGGCCTCTGTGTCTGAACTCCCAGAGGTTGCCTTTGCTTCTCCCTGGGATGTGAAGGAGCGGACAGCCGTCAGGAGAGCAAGGCCAGGACTTGAGTGAGGTAAGGGAGGCATCTAAGGCAGCGTGGTCGGCAAACTCATTAGTCCACAGAGCCAAATATCAACAGTACAGCGACTGACATTTCTTTTGAGAGCCAAATTTTTTAAACTTCAACTTCTTCTAACGCCACTTCTTCAAAATAGACTCGCCCAGGCCGTGGTATTTTGTGGAAGAGCCACATTCAAGGGGCCATAGAGCTGCATGTGGCTCTCGAGCCGCAGTTTGCTGACCACTGACCTAAGGGATAAAAATTTAAGGAGGCGCTGGCTCCCAGGTGCCAGCCCTGCACTTGCAAACCCTAAGAGCCAGTACCTCCTTAATTTTTTCAGCCCCAAGTGCTGTGCTTGCCTCATCCAGGCCCTGCTCTTCAGAAGGACCAACTCCTTGCAGGTCTGGAAGTCAGAACCCTGAGAGAGAGAAATGGAAGAACAAGTGACTCGGGAAGGGAGTTCATTAAAATGCTTCAAGGGACTCCGAACTGCCAGAGTGTTGTTGTTGTTTTAAGACAGAGAGGAATTTAGCAAGAAATCAATCAACACACATGCTGATAACTTATTCCTTGACAAAAAAGAAACAAAACCCCGTTAATTTTTTGCAGCCTTTGGGTAGCCAGTGTCTATTGCCACTAATTAATTTTCCAGGATTTTCATTCTCCAGATATCTCAAAACATGGTGTGTCTGTCAGCCCCAGGAGGCATTGCCAACATCTGCTGTAGGGGTTGGTGATTCTGGAACCCATACCACACGGAGGGAGGGGCTGAGGAGCACACAGCAAGCTCTGGGAGCTTCGGCGCCAGGCTCCGCGACCCTGGCCTGCTCCGCTACCACATCCCTGGGCCTGTTCCAGCCAAGAGAACAGCACTCGGAACACAGAGCAGTGTGTGCCCCGGGATGGACATGAACTCACACACACACACACACACACACACACACACACACACACCCCTCCTGCCTCAGTTTTCCAAAATGCAAAATGAGATTGTACGCAATCCAGTTTCAGATTCCTGGACCCAGGTTACCCTGCTGAGCATTAAAGCCATGTGGATCCTTGTCTAGTCTGTAGACTGCTTGAGGGCAAGGATTGAGTCTAATTCATTCTGGCCCCTGCCCCCCTCCCCCAAAGCACAGTGCCTAGCGCCGTCTTACACACAAAACATGCCCAGGTACGGTTTCCCGGGTCGCACTGCAGCCTCCCCCTCCCCTGTCCCAGCCTGCCTGCCATCCCCAGACCAAGCCTTATGCTGGGGTCTCAGGACCCAGGAACCTTGATCTGGAGAGTCCCTTCTGCCTGCCAACTGTACAAGCTCTTTCGTGTCTCCCCAAAGGAGCAAATAAACACATGAGACTTGCCCGGTCAGCGTGGCTCAGTGGTTGAGCGTCGACCTATGAACCAGGAGGTCACCGTTCGACTTGTGGTCAGGGTACATGCCCAGGTTGTGGGCTCGATTCCCCAGTGGGGGGTGTGCAGGAGGCAGCCAATCAATGATTCTCTCTCATCACTGATGTTTCTCTCTCTCTCTCCCTCTCCTTTCCTCACTGAAATCAATAAAAATATATTAAAAAACAAACAAACGAACATGAGACTTGATCCCGTAAAGTTAGCTCCACAGGTGAAAACTTCAGATTAAAACCCAAGAGAGTCTATAGGTTGCAGGCTTCTTCTATAACCTGAGCCCCCTGGGAACAAACAAACGAGCGTCAGCCGGGACCCTCCCCTGACCCGGTTACTCTGAGAGGATGTGAAGGAACGAGAACGTACCCCAAGATTCCAGAACAAATCCGCCGGTGGTGACGTCCCAGGCAGCAGCATCCCTGGTCAGGGCCTGAGGTTTGGCTCACCTTCCTGAGTGGCCTCCTTTAGAAAGTGACCTGACGGGAGGCAGACCCTCCATGTCCCTTCTCAGAGCACCTGAGCCCCACGCACACCCCCTCCCCGAGGATGGGGATGCTGTGCTGCTTCAGGTGAGCCCTCACCCCGGAGCCCTCACACACCGCACAGGCCACAAGGCCACATTGCATCTTGCTCCTCAGCATGGCTTGTAGTTTCCTTTTATATTCTTTTTTTTTTTTCTGTTTCCTCAAACAGTATGTGCCTAGAATGAATACCACACTCTCTCTGGCAGAAAAAAGGAGTGTGGAGGGGAAATGTGAGAGCAGTAATCCATTGTAACACTTTAGGGGAAACTGCAAGCAATTTCCATTCTATTGATCCTCCCTGGGCATCAAAGCCACACTGAGTTTATTTGGAAAATTAAATTCTGGAGCATGTAGCACGAGAGGCCTCTAGTTAAGTTGTCTAGCTCTACGGCCACAATTTAATTACGATCTCACTCTGACTCTCCATTTAAATACAGCACAGGAGCGGGGCACGGGGGAGGCTCCCTGGTCCCGGCATCCGCGTGGCCGTGGCGCCTGGCCAGGACCCCACGCCCACAGAGGAATAGCCACGTGAATCTCAACTACCCTCAGCTGAGCACTCATCGGCTCCTCCTGCTGCTGCTCGTTTACATTTTAACATATGTGATCTATAACAGAATATATTCATTAAACTGTAAATGTTTACTAAGTCAATCCAATATTTGGAGTTTGCTCCTTGTTCAAAGGTAACTTAAACACTGTTATTATTAGAAACAAAGTAACATATTACCGAGGCACAAATTGGTACAATGTGTTAAGTACAGTAAGTCCTCATTTAAATGGGTGTGTTTAGGTTTTGCAACTATAAGTAAAACAAAACCAATTTACCACGGGCTAATTGATGTAAACAAGAGTTAAGTTCCTATAGCATTTCATAAACAGTAATCATCACAGTCCATCTGGTTCCAGCGTTGTGTGTTGTTCTCAGGCTTTGGAGGCTCACCAACAAGTAAAAGTTATGCACAGTGGTGCACACTCGCATGCACACATGCACACACATGTACGTTAGAGGGCCTGGCAGAGATTTTCCAAATTTTTATGTAGCCATCTAAGGACTATGCACTCACCTTCTTTTATCTTCTACTAGAGGCCCGGTGCATGAAAATTCATGCACTCGTGGGGGGGTCCCTCAGCCCGGCCTGCCCCCTCTCACAGTCCAGGAGCCCTCAGGGGCAGGAGGCAACCCGGTGATCAGGGGAAGGCGGCGCCCCCATCACACCTCTGCTGCTGCCATTGCCGGCAGCACAAGCCTAGGCTGGCCCTGGTTACCTGAGCCTCAGCCGGCCCTGGGCAGCTGGGCAGCCACCATCCAAGGCTTGCCTGTGCCTCGGGCCGGCCCTGAGCAGCTTGGGGGCTAAGGGTGGGTCCAGCTGCACCATGCGCCTGCCGCTGCCCGCTCCCCGCCCCCTCCCCTGCAGGGCTGAAAGGACTGGGGGACTTTGATGGGGCTGAGGGGACTGGGCGCCGCCATCTTGTGGCTATGGGTGCCGGCATCTTTGTCATGGTGTGATGGTCAATTTGCATATTCCCTCTTTATTAGATAGGATTATCATCCCAATTGCATGAGCACCTACAGGGACATAGGATGAAAGTTTTAGAATAAAGAAAAAGTCCTTAATAGTGCATACATTTAGCCTCATGAAGAACTCACTACCTTGTTCTCATTTTCCTGATCTCCTCTGTGAAAACCTGGTCACAGTCTAGCACAGCTCCACTGATCACCTTCGGAAACCACTGGCATGGACCGATTTTTCTTCATTAAATTTGTATTTAGAGCTGATGCTGGGAGAGGTGTGGTCTCTGCTTGCTGCTGCTCGGCAGCCCAGGTAATCAAGAGCAGAGGGCCACGTTCATCCCTTCAAGGGACCAACCTTGCACCTTCTGGGTTCCTCCAATGCTGACCCTTTTGCCCCAAAACAAGGCAGCGTCCCACTGAAGTTCTCCTGGAGGAATGTCCTCTAGGCAACCAGCCAGGCCTCCTTCCCTACGTCCCACAAACCAGCACAGAGCCTGACACATGGAGAGTCTCACTTAATAGTTGCTGAATTCCATCGAAAAGTCACTGGACGGTCCCCTGAGCCACAGAGGAACACCCCCCGCCCCCCATCCTCAAGGTGCCCCAGCCTCCTCTCTGCAAGGAAGCCCCCCGTCTAAGGACAGTCAGCATGCAGAATAGGGAGGGAGGGAGCCATGTCTTTCAATGATCTCAGAACCAAAGGCAGTAAGAGCCTGCCATCCCTCCTCCCCTCACCCCCTTCCATGAGCTTGCTCCCCGACTCTCACTGGTCCTGAGATTCCTTTGGGGGAAGTGACTTTTCACCTGCTGCCGGTGCCAGGGGTGAGAAGGACTGGAGAGAGCCGCGATGCTTGATCCACCAGGTCTCTCCCGGGGGAACATCAGCAGTATTTGACAAGCTGGCCAGCTCTCCCGGGAACAGAACTGTCATTACGCCAAGTGGGAAATCATTACCTGATCTATAAATGATTACAGAGAAGTGGGAACTGTCACTACCTTCTGAGGAGTTTGCAGAATTGGGATTTTAAACAGACCTGCAAACCGGTGCAACACTCGGCTCCCTGGAGCAGCGGGTGTATTATTCACAGGGAAAAAAGGCAGAAGTTAGGCACCTTATGAATTCAGGGAGAAAGAGGGGGGTCTCGGGGACTCTGGCTATCAAAGGATTTGAGACCAATCACGGTGTCAGCCAGAAACTTAACTCAAAGGAAAACATAACCATTCAGATCTTCTGCCTGACAGTCTGGAGGCCTGCGACTTGATGAGGCCTTTCCACGGGCAAAACAAGCAACCATAGTCACAGCTGCAGGCAACGCGGTCATTTAATCAAAGACACTCACTGCTCTAACGCAGACGGGGACGGTGTTCGGCCTACCCGGACGAAGCTAGTGCGGAGAGGGGAGCTGGTGGCATCCTTAGGTGCCGTGGCCCATCACTAGGGGAATGGATGAGTAACAAGCGGTGAAAACACACTACAGAGAACTCAGCATCAGTAAGAAACCATGGGCGTGGATGCACCTCAAACCATAAAGTACATCCCAAACCACGGTGTCGGGGAGAAACGTTGGGAACGGAAGGTTTGCTGCACACTAAAATGTATGTAAATGTAAAACACATACACACAATGACACTACGTATTTTACAGAGATACATGCATATTTTAGAACACATTCCAAACACATTAGGATGGATGAGGTCGGGAGGAGGGTAGTAAGGGTGAGGCTAGGGGAAGGAGAAAAGACACAAAGGAAGACCATACAAAGCTATTCACTGAGTGTAATTCACTCAGCTCCCTGCGCCTGCAGTCGCGCCTGCAGTCCACAGACAAGCGGGGGGAAAAGAAGCAAAAGTCCAGACTGCTGAAGACAGGGCTTCTCAAACTTGGACGTGTATGCAAATGTCCTGGGATCTTGTTAAAATGCGGGTTCTGAGTCAAGGGCAGGGGTGGGGCATGAGGTTCCGCATTGCTAACACGCTGCGGGGCAGGGGGATATACAAATGCTGCTGAGCCATGGACCTCACTTTGAGCTGCAAGGGCTTAAGAGATTTACCCAAGATAAAGGATGAGCAGCAAAGTCCAAGTAAGAGCCTACATATCCAATATGGATGAATTTCAAAATAATTATGCTGCATGAAAGAAGACAGACAAAAAAGAGTACATTATCATAATGGATGCTTCCATTTATCTAAACTCCTAGTACATGCATACTAATCCATAATGACAAAAGGCAGATCCGTGGCTGCCTGACCAATGGATTACAAAGGAAACTTTTGGAGATAATGGATATATTCCCTATCTTGGTTACGGTGATAGGTTTGCTGGGTACATACCTATGTCAACTCATCAAACCGTATTTCAAATGTGTGCAGTTCACTGTGCATCAGTTATACCTCAACAAAATGAAAACCAACACCAAGGCCTGTGTCCTACCTCCCTCTAAAGATGCCGTGTCTGCATGTCAAGCGGAGCAGAACAGTGTTAGCTAGGAAATGCTCTCCACGGCTGGAACCTCCCCATTGTCTCCTCCAGGCTCCTGCCTTAGCCCAGGGACCACCATCCCACCCCAGGCCTGCTTCGGAGTCTGTGCCCCAATTCCACCCTCTCCACCTTCTCATCCATTCATCTCCTAACCCCAACACTTTAAATCCTTCAAGACAAAGGGCATAAAGACCAAAAGCCAGCCCTGGCTGAGGAGCTCAGTCGGTTAGAGTGTCATCCCCAAAACACCAAGGTTGCAGGTTCGATACCCTGTCAGGGCACAGCGGGGAGGCAGCCAATGGATGCATAAATAAGGGGAACAACAAATCAATCTCTCTCTCTCTCCATCTCCTCCCTCCCTCCCTCCTTCCCTCCCTCCCTCCCTCCTTCTTTCTCTCTAAAAAAAAAATCAATAAAATTTAAAAAAAAAAAGACTTTTAAGACCAAAAGGCACACCCTGCCTTCGGTGCCTCCCACCTACTCCCCAAAAACCCTCTTAGCACCCCTCCCCTCTCACTCTCCACCCTGCCACACTGACTTCCTTTAGTTCTCCCAAAGCCCTTTCTACCCCCTCGGGATCTGTCTCCAATGCCCACCTGCTGCCCTACCTCCCTTGCCCCGCTCAGGTGCCCCTTCCTCACAGCCTGTCCTGACCAGCGCCCGGCCCAGGCTCCGCTGCTCTACCTTTCCCTAGAACCGAGCTCCTTTCCTTCCGAGCGCGGGCTCCGGTCTGTCCCCATTCCTGGGCCAGTGTGAGTGCTTGATGCAGGCTTGCCTCTTCTCCTGCACCAGGAGCTCCAGGAAGGGGTGCCATTCTCTTGCTTACCTCTCTGCCAGCACCTCGCACAGTGCCTGGCCCACAGGAGGCGCTCCGTAAATACTCAGCTGCTGAAAGGATGTTCGGTGAACTGGCCGAAAGGGCCTCTGGCCATCCCTAGGGAAAGACATCACTAGGATTTGGGGACAACAGCTCATCGACAACCCAGACTCAAGTCCCGTGGAAAAGACCCGAACCACAATCTACCAAGAACGCAGGTAATCCACAAGTTCTCCCTTACATTCCACCTGGTCCTTAGCCTTCCTTTATAAGCAACTTTGCATATTGTAAACAGCATGTTTGCTTTTGTGAGCCTTTTTCTTCCCACAGTTTCAACACCATTATGTTGGGATAGAATTATTTCCTTTCTGGCTTGGATCCCACACTGTGGTACATTTCAGAGGATGATATGGACCTAAACAAAAGTCCCCTCAGGCAAGGCTGCCAAGCCTCAGGACTTGCTCCCAGCCCAGATCAAAGGCTCTGGAACCAGAGGGGCCACCCCAAAGGGGCTGAGATGGAGGGGATGGGTCAGGAGCAGAGACACCAGGAGAAATGGGTGCCTCACAGGGAGGAAAGGTCAGAGGGCAGGGGTCAGAGGCCTGGTCGGCAGCCAGGCGCCAGATAGAGCAGCTCATCAGAAGTAGAGCCAGGCAGGGCTCAAAGGGCTGGGCAAACAGCCAGGCACCTGGAGACCCAGAGGGCCTAGACTAACCCCAAGCAGCCCCTGCCCCCCGCACCCTTCACCCTCCCAGAGCTGCCATCACTCCTGCTCTTCCCTCTGCTATAGCTCTCCCCCTCCCCGTTAGTACCCTGGTCATGTCTCTTCCCAAATCCTATCCAAGTGTGAGGACCACCTCAGCAGCTGCCTGGGAGGACAGGAAGGGTAGACCTCTGGACATTTCTTCGTAAGTCCAGCCACGCCCCGCCCAATGGGGACATGGACATGCGTGAGGGGTTTCCCTGACACATCCCATCATTCTCAGGCTTCTCCATAACTTGAGATGACACAGGAGGGAGGAATTTCACAGCACAGACCTCCTGGAAGTCAGAGAGAGATTCACGGTGAGCTGTCCCTGAAGTCCAGGCATTGCCCTGGAGCCCAGAGTTTTTGTAGGAGGAGCAGCTGACACCTGGGGAGCCAGTACGGACCCTGTCCACCCTGTCCCTGGACTGCCCAGTGGGCCTCTCTCTCCCGAGCTGCTTCCTGAAGACCCACAGGGAGGTGAGGCTGTGGGCATCCCTTCTCGGCCACAAGCCATCAGAGTCGGCCTCCGTGGCGATAGAGCTGGCATCATTCTCTGAAGGCTTACAGGTCACCCTAGGTGGCTTCCAGAAAGGAGGCTAGGGAACAGGAAGCTACCCACAGTGGGGGATCATCCTCAGGAAAACGCATGGACCACGTGACATGTGGCTAGTCATGGCGTACTCCTCCGGCTCCCTCACTCAGGACCCGGCTGTCTGTCACGGAGTGGACCTGACCTGCTGAGCCAACGACCATGCTGAGCCTCCCTCCACCCAGTGGATGGGAAATGAAATCCAAAGGTGAATTCCCCTCGTGCGAATAACAAAACGTTAATGGATGGGCAGTTTATTTATCGCTTTCTCTCCTCCTTGGCAGCTGGGACAGGCATGATTATCACCTCCTGTGAAAGAGGAAACTGGGGCTTAGAGAGGTTAAGAAACTTGCCCAAGGTCATACAAGCTGGTGATGGCTGAGCCAGGGCTTAAACCAGAGGCAGCAACAACTTTGAAATAAATCCCATCCACCTTGTAATCCTCGCTCTGCCACCCACCAGCTGTGTGACGTTGGGACCGTTAACCTCTCTGAACCCGTTTCCTCTCCTAACAAACACATTAATTACTATCTATCTCACACAGTACCAGGAGAATAAAACAAGATGAAAGTGCTGCGACAGAGAAAACAGTTAATAAGTGTTTGTTTCTTCTTTCCAATTCCAAACCATAAACCATGTTGTTTTGGGACCATTCCAACATGGAGGTTGCAAAGGACTTTTCAGTGAAAAAGGAAACACGTTCTCAAGAAAGTGGGATCTAAGAACATGTCTGGCCAAGCAGGTCTCTGACTTCAGCCACCTGGGTGCTGCAGCGCCTTCTCCCCCTCCCCCCTCCCCTGCCCCTCCTTCCAAATGCCTGGAAGCCCGGTCATTGTCCACTGGCCCACCCACTTGCTGCGCGTGGTACGGAGGCTGTGCCGGGCCTGCCTCTAAGGGGGGAAGTCCATCCACAACCCTGAGACTGACCAGAGCTGAGTTTCATACCCAGGGACCAGCCGGCAGGGCGGCTTCCCTCCCATCCCCATCTCCGATTCCCGCAGGCAGGCCCCAGGTGCATGGTGGCATCACAGCAGCCCTGTGAGCTCATGTGCAAAGCACCTCCTCTCCCATCTGTTACTCACTTCACCTCCCTGGAGCCCTGGCCGAGGGGCAGCGAAGCAGTTGTCAGCCCCCTTTCACAGGGAAGAAAATCACAAAAGATTGTCCAGGGTCATGGGGCTTGATCTCAACAGACCAGAGCCCACATTTCTGTCCACCTCCATGTCCTATTCCAGTGCCCTTTACAGAGTCCCATGTACTCCCTGAGGACCCCCAGCCAGAATCAAACCTAAACCTCCCTGCACCAATGTCAATTCCATGACATTTTTATGACTGAGCTATAGTTGTA
This sequence comes from Eptesicus fuscus, assembly GCF_027574615.1. Classification (NCBI taxonomy): domain Eukaryota; kingdom Metazoa; phylum Chordata; class Mammalia; order Chiroptera; family Vespertilionidae; genus Eptesicus; species Eptesicus fuscus. Next base: position 44,367,849 of record NC_072477.1, on the reverse strand, counting down.
TAAGAAAGTGCCCTTGCTTTTTGGAAATTCACATCGAAATATTTAGGGGTAAAGGAGCATCATGTCTCAATTACCAAACAGTTCAGATAAACACACCCAGGGCAGGGTTTCTCAACCTCGGCACTATGGGTATTTGGGGCTGGATAATTTGGTACTGGGGGGAGAGAGGACTGTCCTGTGCATCCTAGGATATGTAGCAGCACCCTGGTCTCTACCCACTAGATGCCAGTAGCACCCCCCCCACTCTCAAGTGTCACAAAATTGTCTCCAGACATTGCCAGTGGGGCCAAAACTGCTCCCTGTTGAGAACCAGAAAGAGAGAATGTCAAATGTGAACCTTACTTTCCTGTAAGTCTGAAATGATTTCCAAATAAGAAGTTTAAAAAAAACTGATGAGCACTTAGAATCGAAGGAAGGAAGGAAGGAAGGAAGGGAGGAAGGAAGGAAGGGAGGGAGGGAGGGAGGGAGGAAGGAAGGAAGGAAGGAAGGAAGGAAGGAAGGAAGGAAGGAAGGAAGGAAGGAAGGAAAGAAGGGGAAGGGAAGGAAGGAGGGAGGGAGGGAGGAAGGGGGAAGGAAGGAAGGAAGGAAGGAAGGAAGGAAGGAAGGAAGGAAGGAAGGAAGGAAGGAAGGAAGGAAGGGGAAGGAAGGGAGGGAGGGGGAAGGAAGGAAGGAAGGAAGGAAGGAAGGAAGGAAGGAAGGAAGGGGAAGGGAAGGAAGGGAGGGAGGAAGAAGGAAGGAAGGAAGGAAGGAAGGAAGGAAGGAAGGAAGGAAGGAAGGAAGGAAGGAAGGAAGAGGAGGGAGGAAGGAAGGAAGGAAGGAAGGAAAGAAGGAAGAAAGGAAGGAAGGAAGGGAGGGAGGGAGGGAGGGAAGACCTTGCCAGGTTTCCAGCTCTATCTCTGCCCAAGGGCCTTGGCTCCCAGGATGGTTATGCTCCCACAGCTGCCCGCATCAGCATGTGCCAGAGCCTGCCAGACCTCCAAACACATGTGCTCCTTGAGGCCTCAGCCCTGAGGAAGGAGCTGGAACGTCCACTGGACAGAGGGGGAGCCCAAGGCTGCAAGGGAGGTGCCAAGGTGCCCCAGGACTTAGCCCTGCTCCTTACCCCTTTGCTCCCAGCAAGCACAGACTGAGCACTGGGCTCTCCCAGCCTCCACCGAGCACCTGGCGGGCTCCTTTGCAAAAAAAAACACACACCCACAAATGTTAATCACAGGCACATTTTTTTTAATCCTCCTTTCCCCAGGGACATTACCGGGCTGGGCAAAGTTGCCTTTCAGATGTTTCCAAGTCAGCAGATTTTGCCTCCTGCCTTCGCCTTTCGATCTGTGATTATTCAGACTCAAACTGGCTAGCTGCCATGAGGAGCAACTTGGTTACCCAGGGGAAAAATACCCCAAACTTCCCAATTAATAAAGAAACAAAGAAACAAACAAGGCAAGGAAGGCAGTCGGGGGAGGAATGGGGAGAGAAGAAAAGTAAATTGCACAAATGCAAATTAGAATTATTTAAAAATTAAAAGTTACTCTTTTAAATTATTTAACCTAATTACCACCTGGCTCTCCTGTGGAGACAGTCGCTAGTGTTCTGTGGAGCAGAGAGGATTAAGCAGAATCCTGGGGCACTAGCACTAGCCAGGCGAGGCCAAGAGAATCGAAGTTTCCATATACCTGTGAGTTGGGGGCGGAGGGAGAGGTGGGCTGTGGCACAAATAACAGTAAGAAAGGGGAGTGAGAAGCGTAATTAATGTGGGTATCACATTTCATGGTTTACAACCCACTTTCTCATTTTTATTTAATCCTCACACCCACCAGAAGGCCCACATTGCTATTCCCATCGTACGCATGAGACGCCAAGGTTCACGGTCACAAAGCAATAAACCAGGCCTGCAGCCCTGCCCCTACACAAAGGCCTGGGAGGCCCTTCCCCCCTGCCCCCGCCCCCCCCCCCACCCCCACCACCACCACCACCACCACCGCCACCGCTGCCTTCCTTGCCTTGTTTGTTGGACCAGACTCCAGGAGGACATGGGAGGGGACAGTCAGACCAACCTGTTCTGTTCCCACCTGTGTTGCCGCCCTGCTGAGTGATCCTGGGAAAGAAACCTCACCCCCCTACGCCTGTTTCCTCGAGGAGAAGGGGGGATGATACTTACCACATGGGACTGTTAAGAGGGTTTCAGGAGACGGGTATCTAAGGCACCTGGCACCTAGCCAATTTTCAATGAATGGGGCCCTTACAGCTCCAAGGAGCAACTGGGGAAGACGAGGGGCATTACATCTCCGTTCTACCCTGAGCTGGCAGGCCAGGCAGGCTGCACACTGCAAGCATCAGGAAGCTCTAAAATTCCCGCAGCCCATGCGTGCTCCCAAAGCAATCAACCAGAGTCTCGGTGTGTCTAAGGCCTTCTGGGCGAGTCCAACACGCAACCACAGTCATGGCCCTGTTTGCTAATCTGCCTCCACTTAGAATGTAGCATGAAGACATGGATATAAACGGATTCCTCTGCAACCGGAGGGATTCGGGGCAGACACTCAGTGGAGCATTTCTCACGGGCTCTGGAAGGGACGATGTGAACATCCCTTTGGGGGGATGGGTAAGAGCAGAAATGAGTCCTCTGTGACAGAGAACAGAAGCAAGAAGAGCCGGGGGCTCTCCAGAAGCCCTCCCCCAACATGTATGTGACCAAACCAAGCCAGGTCCCCGGGCAGTAGAAGGGCAAGGAATGGGGTAGGAGGGGTGGTGGGTGATCATGAGACAGCTCCTTCAAAATGCCGCACAAAAGCCTCTAAGTGAGCCTTGCCCACGTGAGACCCTCAAAGGAACACTCCAGATGACAAGACAGACCCACCCCACTCTGGACCTTAGGACATGCACACCATCCCTGGGGTGGCTCCATTCACCACCCCACAAGGCACAGTGAGATTCACAATACACCCCCATAGGCCCTGGGCACTATTCAGAGCTTCAATTTCCTGTCTATTAATCCAGGAAGGGTCTAATTTGCATGTCATTTGCATAAATTTACTTGTTTCCAGTCAGAAAGACCCCAACACTAAGCAGGTGAGATAAAATAAATTGGCTTATTTATTGTCCCTCCTGCTGCAATTGTATTCCAACCTAACATCACGGAGTCACAGGGGAGATTTTAACACTGCAGCCTGGAGAGGGCCTGGCAGAGGTTGGAGGGGTGGCGGGGAGAATGAAGACACATCCTGGCTGGACTTGCAGGGACAGAGGAAAAATCGTTTTCTCCCCCACATCAGGCCAGGGGTAGGACGGAGGGCTGCCTCAGAAGACGGGCCAGAGCAGTGTCACTGCTTCAATTACACCGCCAGACATCAAAACCTATTTCGCTGCCCTGTCCTGGAGGAAGGCCCACTCTTCAGAACGGTCATTTAATTCATACAGACACCCTGTCAGGGCCAGAGCACAAAGGATTCCGCTTTTAAGGTCCCTCCTGACTCTAAGCTCTTACACTAGGGTTTCAATTGATGCTTTGCATCACATAGTTGGTAGGAAAATCGATTATATTAACAGCTGGCACCAGAATTCCTCTGAGGGAGGGAATTGTCTGGGGGGTGGGGGAGGGGGCTTTGATATGCTGCTTCTGAGACCTGGACCCTGAGGGCAACCAAAGAGGGGGCACCACAGAGAGGGCGCCACGGAGAGGGTGCCAGAGAGCAGATGCCATGAAGAGGGTGCCACAGAAAGGCTCCATGGAGCGGGCACTGTAGAGAGGATGCCACGGAGATGGCGCCATGGAGAGGGACCACAGAGAGGGCGACTGTCTGTCTGCTTTTCTCTGAGAAGAGAGAAGGGCAAGATGGGATGAAGCCTAGGATTGATGAGGGTAAGTCCCTGATGTCAAGATGGCTTCAGACTGAGCCATCAGCCCAGTTCAGATGACCTCTGTACCTCTGTCAATTCCCAGAAATCTTGAGCTCATGGAACTATTCCAGTGACCTCAGTGGGCAACCCTTAAGCCCTCACCCTGGGGCAGCAGTGCTCCTCTCAGGAAGGCCACTTTCCATTCTTCTGAGTGACCACTAACCTCCTCTCCCTTGGAGCAGGAAAGCACTCTGCTGCCTCAGCAGGCGCTTGTGCTGGTGCAGAGCGTGGTCCCTGGCCCCTGCCCTGCAAGCTGGGTTATCGCTGGAGCCCATTCATAGCTCCCTGTCTTCAAAGGATGAGGTAAACTTCTGTTTGTTTTCTCCTCTACTTCTTGATCCAAAGAAAAACCCAAAGGCTAAGAAATGCTGCTTCTAGAAACAATTAAATGGTTCTCAGCTTCCCTCACCTGGAAAGGAGTTGGCTTTGGAAATGAACGTCCCTGCTTTTCACATCCTGATGAAAGGACAATGGAGCTCATCAGTAACAGCACCACCAACTGGGTCTATTTCACAGAGGAGACAGCCTTGCCTTTCCAGACGTGATGGGAAGACACAGCCCCGCCCCCAGGGACCTCCCTGTCTGCTGTAGGGCAGGAGGTGCCTGTCCTGCCCTACCGGAGTGCTCTGCCACACAGGAATACCAGCCTTGCCTAAAAGACCCACAGGTACTTTTGGTTATGGTAGAAACTCATTTTTTTACTCCAAGCCATTGTGACTCTACACATTTATGGCACATCCTCACCCAGCTGTTCATGGTCCCAGGCTGAAGCAGATTCATTTGTGTTTCTATGGCTGCCCCTGTTCTGTCCCCGATGACTCCCTTAGTTCTTTGAAGGGTTTCCCACTTCATTCATTCATTTCTGGGACAAAAATTGATTAAGCACCTACTATGTGCCAGGCACTGTCTTAAGCACAAGTGTATGATATTAAGCCAAATAGGTATAGACCCTAAATTCACGGCGCTTACATTCCTCAAGAGAGAGATATAAATAGAATAATCATTAAGTATGTAAGTACTAACTATAATATAGCTATATTAATTTGCTAGGGCTGCTGTTACAAATACCACATATTGGGTGGCTTAAACAACAGAAATGTATTTCTTTACAGTTCTAGAGGCCAAAAATTCAAGATCAAGGTCTTGGCAGGATTGGTTTCTTCTGAGATCTCTCTCCTTGGCTTGTAGATGGCCATCTTCTATCTGTGTCTTCAGGTGGTCTTTCCTCCGCGTCCTAATCTCCTCTTCTTATAAGGACACTAGTCATGTTTGATTTGGACTTACCTATATGACCTCATTTTACTTTAATCACTAGTTTAAAGGTTCTATGTCCAAATACAGTCATTCTGAAGTACTGGGGATTAGCATGTCAACATATAAACTTAAGGGGGACATAATTCAGCTCATAATAATATTCTAAGAAATAAAAGCTCGGGGCATATAACAGTGGGAACAGGTAACAAATCTGACTTGTCTGGGGGTCACTGAAGGCCTTCCTGAGGAAGTGACACTTGAGTTGTGTCTTGGCCTAGGCTCCCCCGAAGGTAGACTCTGAGACAAAGGCATGCATGCAGGGAGTTGAATTGTGAGGTGATCTCAGAGGGCAGGGACAGGGACAGGAGGAAAGACCGGCAACACGAGGATGCACTGTCCAGCAGGCCAATGCGACAAGCAACTGGGCTCACACTGCTGGGATTCCTAGGAAGCATCTCAGAAGTGTCCACCCAGGAAATGAAAGGGAGAGGCATTTATCCATCCCTGCGATTCCCATTGATTAGGGATGGCCACACTGTACGCCTGTATTGGTATGTGGGTTCCCCGGGGAGTCTCTCACCTCAGTGTCAGATCTAAGTCCTGGACAGGAAGTGAGAGGCACGTTGAGTGGACCGAGGTGAGGCCTGTCAGATCACAACTGTGCAAAGCTGGTTAAAGCCTGTCAGATCACAACTGTGCAGGGGCTGGAGTAAGATGTGGAGGTGAGAGGATATGAAATGAGGTCCAAGAGGTATCAGTACAAGCTGTGAGCTGCAGGATGCGGAGGGGTGAACCAGAGAAGGGTAAGTGCAGGAAGAGCTTGCTAACGGCATGTGCAAAGACCCGGGAGCAGACAGGAACATAGACATTCGGAACACTGAAAAGTCCGTGTAGCTCGAGCTCAGGGGAGAATCAGTAGAGAGAGAAGAGGCTGGGAAGGCAGGCACACGCCAGGCAATGCAGGCCCATATCAAAGACGCGGAACATTACCCTAAGAGGGATGGGAACTATTGAGGGGTTTTAAGCAGGGAAAGGGAGAGCCTCATAACAAACGTGTGTTTTGAAAGTTTACCTACTTAGTGCAGACAGGTTTGGGGTGAAAAGCATGGCTCTTCTGTGACTTTCCTGAAGTGCAGCATTCATCCTACCTGCTTCCAACCAGGAACGAAGGTAACCAAAACCCAAAACAAAGAGGTCAGTGCCTCTAACTAAATGAACTAGTGTCTGTGGTGCCTGTAGATGTATCATGGCTTGAAATGCTTTCCTGGGAAGGAAATGGATAGGGAGGAGGAGGAGGCCTCCTGGGAAAGGAAGAAGATGACTGGTCAAATGTCCTAGTAAACATGCTAATGACAGATGTCTGGCAACAAATGAATGAAGTTTGCTAGCAGGGAATCCTTATCTATGGAGTGCTTTTAGCAGATGTACCTGGTTTACCTGGGTGTTTGGGATTGTTTATGGTAAATAAATATGGAAATCTATGAATGCATGGACCATGTATCTCTTTTGTCACTATGTAACTACCTGAGTATAAAACTGAGATGTTTCAAAACCAAACTCGCTCCCTTCTACGGAAGTTACGTAATCACATCAGTTCTTAGAGATCTCAAGTGGAAAGCTGGGCAGAGCAAGGCCTGACGTGCTCAGAAAGGACTTGGTGAGCTGCTGTCATGGTCTCAGACCTCTCCCTGCTTCACTTGTGCCTCCTGTATTCTTGAAATTATTCATAAATCTTGATACTGGGTAAGGTCTCTGATTCAGGAGAGTCTGGTTTGACAATTCAATGTTTTGTGTCATCTCAGCAGGACAATATATGCAGTCTCATCCCAGGTTCATTAAATGCACATTTTCTCTGCCTTTTGGACGATTGTCTCTCACAGAGATGATGTCTTTAGGTTCCAACTATATCTACAAAGTCTCCAAAATTCCTTTGTCCTTGACTGTGTCCTAATGCAGCAATTTTCAATCTTTTTCATCTCACGGCATACCTAAACTAATTACTAAAATTCTGCGATACACCAAAAAAATGTATTATATTTTTTGCCGATCTAACAAAAAAAAATAGATATAATTTAGATTCGTTCACACTGGATGGCAATAGTTGTGTTGGCTGTTGTTTCTTTATTTGACAGTCTAAGGGAAAAGAGGTCAGTGCCTCCAACTAGTCAGGTGTTACATGTTTTTAAAATTCTTGCAGCACACTGGTTGAAAAATCACTGTCCTAATGGGTAGCTCACAGCCTCACTCCCAGCAAAAGTTGAATGTTTGCTCCAGTAGGGTCCACTTTTTTTTTTTGTAATATGTTTTTATTGATTTCAGATAGGAAGGGAGAGGGAGAGAAGGATAGAAATCTCAACGATGAGAGAGAATCATTGATTGGCTGCCTCCTGCATGCCCCCTACTGGAGATGGAGCCCACGACCCGGGCATGTGCCCTGAATGGAATCAAACCGTGACCTTCTGGTTCATGGGTCAACACTCAACCACTGAGCCACACTAGCCAGGTGGGGCCACTTTTATTAATTCTCCATAAACCCCAACCCTCAGTAAGGCCTCTGGGTTTCAAGAAATGTTGCCCACAGAACAAGTTACATTTACCAAGAAAAAAGTAATAGTTTTTCCAACTTTATTTTTTTTTTAATATATTTTTTATTGATTTTTCACAGAGAGAAAGGGAGAGGGATAGAGAGCTAGAAACATCAATGAGAGAGATACATCGACCAGCTGCCTCCTGCACACGCCCCACCGGGGATGTGCCCGCAACCAATGTACATGCCCTTGACCGGAATCGAACCTGGGACCTTTCAGTCCGCAGACCGACGCTCTATCCACTGAGCCAAACCGGTCTCGGCAGTTTTTCCAACTTTAAATTAATCAAAGACATTCATAACTACCATTCATAGCTTCTGACCAGTGTGAAACCACCTACCATGTGAACTTGACAGCATCTCAGATAAAAGCAGAGAAAAATAGTGTCTGAACATGGATAAATGTTCATGGGGGCAGGAGAGGACTCTTTTTGAAATTCTGGATATATTTCTTAAAGGGATCCCAGGTTGGAAACCACTGCTGTATATATTCCTTTATTTTCATTCATTTTGTCCCTCGCCTCCCATTTCTCTGGCCGTTCTCAAAGCTCTCCCATTTTCCCTGTGGCTTATTTGCTAGCCCTTCCCCACCCACATGAGCTTAATGTCTGAAGTTCATCATGAATATTGACTTCCAAATCCCAGGTAAAAATGTTAAATAACCTTCTTGGGAGTAAACCACTGGGTGTGACTCTGAACCCACCCACAGGCTATTTTTCTCTCCGCCCAGATTTTCTCCTAATGGCTTGGGCCCCAACAATCCCACCCCTCTATAGCAGGTGTTCTCCAACTCAGAGTGCACAAAGAGATCTGTGGCTCTCAAATCTCCTGTTTGTATTACTTGTTCTAAAAGAAGAAAATCGTTGTTATTACTTAGTGCACATTGACAAGCAGTTCATGTAGATACTTTATTAATAAATTTACATATTTTGGAGTAGAGCTCAAAACTTTTTTGAAAAAAGAGCAGTGGACAATCCAAAAAATATAAATGCCACTGTTGAAAGTATTCTTCTATCCCCTACTGTCTTCTCTATGCCTCCTTCCCTCCTTCCTGCAGCCCTATTGCCTGGATGTTTTTCTAGCTGCCACCTTTCTCAAATCTCCACTCTGCTGCTACCTGCTTCAGCCCTCTGGCCTGCTCTCCACCTGATCTCCTGGACTCAGTATTTCAGAGGCCCCTTGTGTGCTGACCAGCCATCAGATGGGTCTGAACCCTGCTCCCCATGCCAGCCCCTGAGACTCCCACACTATGACCCATTTCCTGAGCCCACAGTCCAGCTCAACACCCAGGGCTCTACTTACATAGGTAATTGTGTAGTCAATACATACCAACAATATAAAAATGTCCCTTGCCCAGCTGGTGTGGCTCAGTGGTTGAGTGTCAACCTATGAACTAGGAAGTCACAGTTCAATTCCCGGTCAGGGCACATGCCTGGGTTGCAGGCTCTATCCCCAGTAGGGGGCAGGAGGAGGCAGCCGATCCATAATTCTCTGTCATCATTGATGTTTCTACCTCTCTCCCTCTCCCTTCCTCTCTGAAATCAACAAAAATCTATATTTTAAAAAATGTCCCTTAAATGTTTTCTACCTAGTCAAAACTGAAAAGAATCTAAATACCTACCAGTAGGGTTTTGAGGGGAAATAAAACTTAGAGTATGCCCTAACCGGTCTGGCTCAGTGGATAGAGCGTCGGCCTGTGGACCGAAGAGTCCTGGGTTCGATTCCGGTCAAGGGCATGTACCTTGGTTGCGGGCACATCCCCAGTAGGGGGTGTGCAGGAGGCAGCTGATCAATGTTTCTCTCTCATTGATGTTTCTAACTCTCTATCCCTCTCCCTTCCTCTCTGTAAAAAATCAATAAAATATATTTTTAAAAAAACTTAGAGTATATAAGACACTCTATTATGCAGCCATTAAAAATTATATTCTCCAGAAATTTCTAATAGCATGGGGACATTCTCAAGCTATAACATCATGTGCCAAAGCAGGCCTCAAAATCTACAAGTGTAACCTCAACTATGAAATTGTACATATGCAGAGGAAAACAAGCCTGGAAGGGAACTCGGAGACTTTCTCTGTCTTCATTCAACAAGTATTCGCTGTCCAGCACGGAGCTAGACCGAGTTAGGAAATCAAGGCTGGTTTGGGTTTTCTACCGTATACATTTCTGGGCTTTTCAAGTTTTCTACCAAAAGCCAGTTTTACTTTTATATTTATAAAAATAAAAGAGAACTAAAAGTATTTTTCTTGGAAAAGCTCATACTGTGAATCCAAAGACTGATTTGAAAATCTGTATTGTATGTAGTAATTCCTGCTGGCTTACAACATTTTTTTTAACCTTGTAAACATCTGGGGCAATAGGGTATTATTGCTTCTAGAGGGAGGGTGGTACCTTTTCTGGGTAGTTACACTCCCTAGAAATGTAAGGGTCTTCCCTCTTATCATCAGTTACCCTTCCCTACCCTCAGAGGCCTTGAACGTGAGTGACTGGGCCCAAATTAGCAAAGGGGCTGTGACAGACACAGCCAACCCCCCTCCACTGGAATCCAGACGCACAAAGAGTGAAGTTAGACATAAGGCAGAACTTCCCTTTCAATGTGGTGTTTACACCATGAAACAGGGAGGCTCTCTTCCCCCACGGGCCTCAGGAGTGGGCTGGGTGAGAGCAGGCCCACTGGACCCTCCTTCCACCCCTAAGATCCCCGTGTGCCTCTATGGAGTCCTGAGGGGGTCTTGTTCTGGGGATTACCACTGCTGAGATCCAAAGCATCCCGCAACCTCCCCACTGCCCAACAGGAGTGTTTAGAACAAACCCAAAGCCAGTGGGCTAGGCTGCCCGACATGCACAGCTCATCCCGGAGCAGCTGTGGTGGGACCAGGTGGCCTCCGGGCCACACAGGGCCAGACGAAGGGTTTCTGATGCCCAATGACAGACCCGGAAGAGAAGCCCTCACACCTTCATAATCAGCACTCAACACTCCTTGGACCCAATGAGGTTCACACTTCTCCCTCATCCCACCCCAACCCCAGTTCATCCATCCCCCGTCTCCCCTTCTTCCTCCAGGCCTCAGTCTCAGTAACACAGCCCCCTCCCCCAGTCTCCTGGTTCCCTTGCTCCCTCCTCTTCCTCCAGGTTGAATGTGGGATTAGAGAGGCTGTTTCGAGGCTGAGGAGAAGCTCCACCTTATAGCTACTCTCAGAAAGGGGTGCATGCGGCGGGCAGGGGCGGCCCAGAGAAAGTAGAGAACACTAGAAAAAAAAAAGGCAAATGAAAGCACACAGGTGCACAGGGAGCTGAGGCCAAGCAGAGCTGCACAGGGGTGTGTACTAGATGAGAGGGTGAGGTGATGAGCTGTGAAAACATGGATGAACACGGGGTGGGGGAAGTCTTACAGAAGGAGTAATATTACCCTGCAATGTATGTGAACACTCCTGCCCAAACACTGTTTTTCCAAATGACATCTTTAACACCCTGAAATGCTTCCTACGGTTTAAAACCTGCATCCAGGCCTTGCCATTTACTGCCATGGGCGGGGTGGCTTTCCCAGGGTCCAGAAAGAGGAATGGCAGGTGGGGGCCAAAGCCATTGTAAGTGCCAAGACCCTAATGTACTTACCTGCACGTGCACGCACATGCACAAACACGCATTACAGACACACACCACACAAGCTTACACACACAGCACAAGTACCATCCATGTGCACACACGACACACATACACACATGTGGCATACATGCCAGACACACACACATGACCTCAACACAGCCATAGAGCAGTCAAAGCCCAGTGCCAGCTGGGCAGCCTGTATGGACCCCCGTGTTTTCCCAATGAAATGCTTAATGGCCAGGGAGAGCAATCATGCCCGCGGTGAGTGCACATGATGGCCCTCCACGCTAAGGTCAAGCTCCATTCTTCTCAGTAACAGCCACTCAGCCAGAGTGAAAAGGGGGGTCCTCCTGTCCCCTCCGAGGGGAGGGAGCACACTGCAGCCTGCTTGACAGGCTGCTACCCAATCTCCCACCCCCTCAGGGAGAGCCCCTGCAGCCCCTGGCCCTGGCCTCCCCACAGCCTGCCCACCCATCTTCTTCCTTCCCCAGCGTCTCTGAGCAGCACACCCCCAGTCCCTAACTGTTCACCCAGCACAGCATTCTGAGCAAATCCTTCCCTTTCTGGAAGCTTCCCTTTGTTCTTATGGTTGGGTTTCCTTCAGGACTGGCTGCCAGGCAGGGCTGTGGCCCCTCTCCCGGAGCTCGGGTCCCCAAGAGGATGTGAGTGTCCTGTCAGTGGGAGATGGCCCAGCCCAGCGGGTACTGGGGCAGACATATGCAGAACGTGTGATCAGTGACAAAGAAAGGCACCACTCTCTTTCAGCCTTGATGACTGGGTCCTTCCACCCTCGGAGCCTAAAGGAACTGACCAGAGGTGTCCAGCCACGTGAGACAGCCGCTGTGCCCCCAGCTCCTCCCCAGCCCTCACCTCTCCTGGCTGGAGAAAGCCCCATCCTCACTGCACACCACAGACAGAGCGGCTCCAGAAGCTTCAACTCCCAAACATCAGCCCAGTTCCCACACACCCTAACCCTGCCTCTCTGCCCATCCCAGCAACCAAAGTGCCTTCTGCACCCCACCTGCCTGAGCTTGGGCACCCCCCACCCCCCAAGTGGGCAGCAGCTAAGATACCGAGTGGCCACACACACAGGCCACTGTGCAGTATTTATGGGGCGTGACCAATCCTCTGGGGCAGAAGGGAAAAGTCACTTTGAATTGCACCCACCACCCTGTCTGGTTTCCCAAGAGGCAGCGTGAGTCAACTTGTCCTTTCATTTGGAACTGGCATTGGGGAGGAGGTGGGGTCCTGGAGCCTTCTAGTCAGACTCCGGGTCCCAGTGAAGGAACGAGGGCACAAGCCTAAGTTGTCCTGAACACAGACTGTGAGTACCTGAGGGGTGACCTTGCAGACCCCTTCTTATGCCACAAGTGGCCTGCTGACAAGAAAGATAGGGTCCCAAGGAGAACGCTGATCCCAGAGGGAAACTGAGTCAGGCGGTTCCAACTTTGACCCCAGATACTTTTGTTCTTTCCTCCCCACTCCACCAGAAGTAACCAAAACAAGACTGTTCAAAGGTTAGAAATAATCACTCAGATTAAATAGGACAAAGAGACCAAACAAGCAATGTGATGATGCATAATTTTTCATTGGAGCTTGGTTTGGAAAAAAAAACAAAACACAACACCACAAAACAAGTTATAAAAGACATTTGGGGGACAATAGAGAAAACTTTGTTATAAACTGGGTATTAGAAGATATTAGGATATTATTAATTTTGTTAGTTGTGCTAACGTTCTTGTGATTATGTAAAAATGTGTTTATTTGGGGGAGATGTATACTGACATGGTTAGGAGTAGATATCATGACGTTGCAATTTACTTTAAAAATAGTTCTGCAAAAAAAAAGATAATAGATGAAGCAAATATAGAAAAATGTTAACAATTGTTGAATGGTGGTGGTGGTATATGGACTTTAATTATACTATTCTTTCCACTCTTCCATGCCTTGGAAGATTTTCGTATTAAAAGGTTAAAACAAAAACAAACAAATAACAAAACAAACACTCTTAAAAGAAGGAAGAAAGAACCACAGGGACACTTCCAGGGTTTGTGATGCCAGTGGCAAACCTAGAGTTTCGCTGCTGAGTGACTTCTAGAAGAAAGGGCACATGCACTGAAGGCAGAGAGCCGAGTTCAAGGCCAGCCAGCCCCTCCTAGCTGCCTGAACATATTTTCTTTGAGCCCCGGGTTTTTCTTATCCATAAAGCAGTAATAACAAAACCATCCCCACCAACGTGTGAGACGGCAGTGAACTTTCACATGTGGAAGCCCATAATACCCCCTGGCTCCTCAATAAATGTTCATTCTTGTGCTGTCTCTGCATCTCCCCTACCTGGTAAGAGGGTCAGTCTAATATGAGGCAATTAAATGCAAAATTTAAGGATTTCCACTTCCCAGAAGATAAAGTAAATGTACTTTCCCTTATTCCTTGCTAAATATAACTAGACAAGAAGATTGTGAAAGGTGAAAGGAAGAAGCAGACCAACTAGGGACCTCAAAATTCACAAGACAGTTTAAACCTAATTTTTGGTACCTTTTTTTGTTCCTTTTTGTGTGATTTAAGAGGCAACTGCAAAAAGCAATAATAATTAATCATCTTATATGACCTGCACTTCAGGAAGTCAAGGGTCTTCCAGCTAGCCAGCGTTCCCTTCTCAGGAGGAACACACCGGGTAGGATGTGGGACACCAGGCTAATCAGGCTCCCTTTGTACCAGACACCTCCAATCACCTCTTCAGTTCCTGCTGGCCTCACCCGTCTTCCCTGCTCTCAGCCAGGTGTTACACCTCAGCCACTGCCAGCTGTGTGGCCTCATGCCCCTGTCACAAGCCCCCCTCCTGCCGAGGGACTTCCTGGGGTCACTGTGGTGTAGAATGCCCAGGGGCCACTCAGCACCCAGACCTAGGCAACCCAGAAGTGTGGGAAGGCAATACCCATTTGTATATAGGAGCTGGAGTTAAACTCTTCTTTCTTCCCCCAGATGCAGGAGTGGGTACAGACAAGATGGAGCCCACGGAGCTTACCACCAGCAGTGCCCGCTCCATAACGCATCGCCTTGTATTTTCTCTCCTTCCTTCCCCGTCTTCTTTTTCCCCTCATTCCCACTTTCCCGGGACTACACTGCTCCACAAAGTATCAATACGATTCCACCGCAGATTCTGTTTTCTAGAGACCAGGACTAAAATACCCTCTTTGGGGGAATTAGAAAAGTTGGATAAACAGAAGAAAGGCCTCTGAGGCACTGAGCAAGCTGGGCTTTCTCGCTGCATATCCCTATCCTGGGGCCCCTAGGTCCCTATGTATCTCCCCGGCACTTCCTTCCCTATGAACTTTATAACAGGAACAAGAAAAGCAGGGTCTTGCCAAGTGTGTGGCTCGGCCCCATTTTCCAGGCAAGCATGCAAAGCTGAGACATGGTCCAGAACTAGTCACCAGCAGTTTACACTGATCCAGCTCAGTTACTAAGGCCGGTGTCCTGAACTCTGCCAGGAGCCTGTTCCCATGGGCCAGTGCCTCATTCTGACTGTTCAGTGCTACCATGTACCAATTGTCAAATATTCTGACTGTGACACTGGGTGAGACACTCTCCTGACCCACACGGTAGGTGAGAGAGCCTTGTGGAAATAGCGCCTTGCCTTCCTCTGGGTATATTCAAAATGCCAGCTTGTGTCCCTTCCCTACGTAACTCCACCTGCCAGAGAAATCAGAGAAAAACACACTGGTTTGTTGCCCTTGGGACCCAAATCAATAACGCAGACCCATGGCAGAGACCTAATGAAACAAAGTCAAACATCCCAAGTCATGCACAGACTCAAAGGGGCCATCAGAATTCCACTCAAAAGCCTTTAGCTGAGCAGAGTTTACTGACGGGGACCATTTACAGAGGCATGGGAAGGATTAATGGAATCCACAAGGAATGTGAAAATACTTAGAGATCTGCAATGGTGGGAAGACCCCCAGTCCTGAGAGGGCAAAGTGAAGAATCAGGTTGGCAGGATCCAGGTGAGAGAGAGAGCTGAGGACCACGGAGCTATAGTGATGGAGGACTGATGCAGCCACTGCCAAAAGAAGCTCAATAGGGAAGAAATCCCCCAACCTCTCTCTGCTCCCGCCCTCTAATTTCCCACATGTGCCTCCCTTTGATCAAACCCAATCAGAAGGCAGAACGCTAGGGGGGGCCACGCAAAACTGGGCTTCTCTGGGCACAGAAGGGTAGAGATGGGTGTGAGGAGCTCAAGTGGCAATCCGAGAGGCACAGAGGGACAATCAGAGACCCAAAGGGACAGAGGACACCTGTCACGTGTAGTCAGTGACACACCAAAGACCAGGCCCACCAGCTGCAGGACTCAGCACCCACCTCCCGTCTCACAGCTATCCGCTGATTCTCCTGTCCTGCCCCATCGGCACAGGCGTGGTGTGTCCTGGGAAGACTGCCTGCCAAGGGGAAGCCAGGATATCCTCCCAGCTTCTGGCCTTGCCCTGGGCCCCCAGGAAAGGGAGACAGTAAAGGGGGGCTTCTCCTCCTAACATGGCCAGACCCTCAGTGCTCAAAGGCCTAGACTCAGGCTGGACTGGCCCTTCACTCTGCCAGGCACCCAGTACTCAAGGTAATGATGTTTCTTGCCCTTCCCTCTTGTCACACGGCCCCAACAACACAGGGGTGTACTTCTCCCACCCCCCAGCTCTTTGCCTGGTCTCCACCCACAAACTCAGCATCCCCATGGCAGGGCCTGTCCCAGAGGCTTGCTGGCAGATGCACTGAGGGAACACCCAACAGAGTCCCCACTGCCAGGGACTCCCAGCCAGGACTCCCACGGGCCCACACAAGGAACACTAGCAGTGGGCACGCAAGTCAAGGGCTGGGCAGGTTACTCAAAACGCAGAACTCAGGAGGTGTCCCAAGGGAAAATGAACTGCAGGCTCCAAACAGCTGCTCAGGACTCAGTTCTGTAAGCAAGTCAGCCCCCTCGTCCTTGCCAGCTTTCCAGGGAGAGCTGTGGAGGGTCAAAAAGCTGTTTGGTGGCATCAGGAAATTGTAGCACAAGGAAGGGCAGGAAGGAGAAGTCGTAAGAGACTAAGCTGGCAAATCCCCTTGTTGGAGGAGTGCTGATGAGCTCCAGCTAACTCAGACCTGAAATTAAAAATCAAACTTGCCCCCTCGTCTTCTCCTGCTCTCTCTGACCCTCCTTGTGAGTAAAATAAATGGAATCAGCCAACTAGATACTTACGATCATAGCTCATGAAAGCTGCAAGGGACGAGACCAACCCTTTAATTTATGAAGGAAGAGACCCAGAGTGGAGAAGCAACACAGCCAGACAGCGGCAGCACCAGGGCTGGAACTCCTCAAGTCTCCAAATATTGAGCACCTACTGTGTGCTGGGGATTCTTTTAGATGGTGGGGATACAGCAGCAAACAAAACAGACATGAATTAACAACCTAGAGCAACACTACCCAGGGAACTTTCTGCAATGATGGAAATTCCTACACTTGGCTGTCCACTGGCCACGGGTGGCCTTTGAGCACTTGAAATGTGGCTGATGTGACCGAAGAACAACTTTTTTGCTTCATGTACTTTGCAGCTCTGTTGTTGGACTGACCCTTTCATCATTATGTAATCCCCCGCTCCATCCCTGATCATTTTCTTTCCTCTGACGTACACTTTGTCTGATACTGATATAGCCACTCATGCTTTCTGCTGGTTAATGTTTGCATGGTGTATCATTTTTCATCCAGGAACCAAATTTTTAATTTATTTCTTTTCAATTGATTTTAATTTAATTAACCACATGTAGCTAATAGCTATAATATTTGGACAATGCCGCCATAAAGAACTCAGTTCAATAAGTACTGTCTCCACTCTGCCCACGGCTAAGCAGACCAGCTCCTCCACCTGGGGAAACACGACCAGCCAGTCCCTTGGAACTCAGAGGCCCCCACGGTGTGCCCCAGGCAGGGGACCTATCCCATCGCTGTTCAAGATGGAGAGAATGGCCCCCGGTGGCTCGGGAGCAAATGGAAATATCCCGGGGACAGAGACTGAGCGTGCACCAGCCACGTCTGAGGGCAAAACTGTGTCTCTGTCCTTGCTTCAGGCATGCTCTCCCTCCAGGTCAGGCTGGCCTGACCCCTCTCAGTTCTGGTCCTCATACCATAGGAGGGAAGCATTCTTCTACTGTGTTCTGGAACCTTCTGGAAGGTCTTCTGCAAGAGGCAGACCCTAGTTTTTCTGGCTTGGCCTGGGCCTATTTAACAGCAGCTGGAAAGGACCCAGCACAAGGCAAAGGGGCAGGCCTCAGGGAGGGGAGCAATGGCAGCTTGGTTAACAGAGATTACTTCTATAAGCCAGCCAGGTAGACCCCTGCTGCCAAGGACCCCCAGTCAGAGTGACCTCCTCGCGTCTCCACGCTCCCACACAGCCTCCTCCTGGCCGCACTGTGTTGGCTGCTTACTTGCCCTCTCACCCCCTAGCCTGACATCTCCTCAAAGGAGCTTTGGTGTGCAGACATCCTTCCTAATAGATGGCACACACAGAGGCTGCCCCTTCCCTCCCATATCACACCATGGCCAACGCCCAGCTCAGAGCTGGAGTGAAGTGAGCGCGTGAAAGGACGCGGAGAGAAGGGAAAAGGGAGCAATTGCCACCTGAGCCAGCAACAGTCCTGCTTGGGGGAGGCAGACCCCAGGGAATCCAGGAAGAGAGTCCTGATGTCCTGTTTACCATTAACATCCAGTTTTAGAACTACAATGCCTCCTCTCCCTCCCAAACACACTCTCCTTCTCTTTCTCTCTCTCTCTCTCTCTGGCTCTCTGGCTCTCTCTCTCTCTCTCTCTCTCTCTCTCTCTCTCTCGCTCGCTCGCTCTCGCTCTCTCTCTCTCTCTCTCTCGCTCTCCCCCTACCTCCCTTCCTCCCTCTTTCTCTCTCACCCCCAGCCCATTGCATTAACTCTGCACAGTAATGCTAAACCTGAGTTCCAGTCTCAGTGCACCCTGATTTTTACCGGCTTGTCCTTTGACATATCCCAGCATCTTTACTCCCCAAGCATGGCTTTGCATCCTTGCGTTGGTCTTATTCCTGGGCTTAGAAGGCAGAGGAGCTGGGAGAAGAGGGGAAATGCCTCAGCTGGAGCCTCTGAGCACATGGAACCTCCGTATCACACCCAGCGCACCTCTACTTTAATTTACACATCTTATTTCATTTTCTTACCAAATAAACTGTCACCATAATACAGGAGCTGATTCAATTCAGGCAGAGCCACACAGATCACATCAGAAAATGACTGATAGTCTTGATGCGGAAATTGCATTTATCATACAGGTAAATAAAGCGGGAAGAGACACACTCAGGATAAAGGTTTTGTGCACAATTGACCCGGGGTCCCCCCATAAATGAGCACAGGTTTAAGACAAGACTGAAATGGGGGGCTGGGTAGAGGAGGGTCGGTGGGATCAGGGGACAATGAAGGCCAGCGGGGTGCAGTGCATGGGGTCCAGTCCGCATTGGCAGATGCTCCCAGACATGCTAGGGCACAGCCTCCACCTCCACCTCCATCAGGGGCGGGAACAGGGGGCAGGAGCACAGGGCTGCCGCCCCGAGAGGACCTGGAATCACTCCACATTGGAAATTCATGGCAAATTGCTCCTGTAATTTACTGGTCCGGCTGGAGAGATGCATCTTTGAACTGCGGAGACAGACTTTGAAAATCACTCTCAATCCTGGCTCTCCAAACGCTGTCTGAGATGAATTAAAGGGAATTATGCACATAACCTCCCCTCCCCCCGGATCAAGGGGACACCCACTCTCCCTCAACTGCCTGCAAGCTGATTAGACAGACTGAGTTCACAGCAGAATAGGCACTCAGGCTGGAAAAATAAAATAAATTTAAAATGCAGAGATTGATGGCTTCTGCCACAAAGTCTCTCCAAAACCACGGTCCGTAAATTAGAATTTCCTTCGATGCTAAGGCATGGGTGGCAGCTCAGTGGCAGTGGCTGGCCCGGTGGGGTCTTTGGGGAAGGACTCCAGATGCCCCTTGAAATCCACCCACTCTCCAGTATAGGGGGGTACACCTCCCCGGGAGATGGCTGTGGTTCTAAAGGACACCCCATCACCCCAAGAAGGAGACGCTGAGGCACAGAACAGTCGGGTCACACTCAGCCCCCCACACCTCCTACACTAACACCCAGGGCCTGGCGCCTCGCTGGTGCTCAGCAACATTCATGGGAGACCAGACCCGAGAGGACAGGGCCCTGCTGAGCAAACGCACTCCAACCTCACCCTTCTCTGGCACAGCACGGGTCCTAAGACAGCCACAGAAGGGAGGTAGTAGACAGGTAAGTCCCAGAACTCAGTTCTGCTCAGACCCTGGTCTAGGCCAGAGGCACCTGGCAATCAGAAGGGTAGAAATCTAGGTTTTTCACCAGAGAGGCTCAGGCCTGGTCACCTAGAGGGGAGGATGGAGGAGGATGTATTGAAGGTCATGGAGAGCCTCCCAGATTCCCCCTTCAGGACTGAAACATTCATCCCTAAGTCCCTCTGTGTGAACTGCCCTCAGCCAGAGAGAGCCGCCTGGCTCAAGGTCATGTCCCAGAACTACATTTAATGCCTGGTTAGTTGGCCAAGGGGAGAGGAGTTATAAGGCCTGGCCCTCTTGCCTCAAGGTGAGACCATTCTGCAGGCCATCTCTGCTGCACAGCTCCCCATGGGATGGCAAAGCCTGCGGTGTGACTACCTCACGGCCCAGCATCTCCCTCTGCCCCACTGTGCCGCTTCACCCCCCAGAGGCTGATGCCGAGGGCACAAGGGGGACAAGCCCTGATACGGCAGGTGCCACAGAAGTGGAGGTAGCACGAGAAACCTTGTCTAGTCTAGTCCTTCGTGTCAGAGCCCAGGGGACCAGCGAGGGGAAGAGACTTGTCTCTGTCTACATGGCCAGTCCGTGGCAGAGAACTGAGGCCTCCTGACTCCACGCTTCTCTAGGAACCTTCCAGAAAGGCAAGGCCCAAGCATCCCTCCCAGAAGGAGGCTCAGCCCAGATGAGTAATAGGGAAAGGTCGCTTCCTGGCCCCACTTGCCCCAGCTTTCACTCTGTCATTGTGTGGGCTCTTAAGCAAAAACCACGCTCCATGGTCTCTCAGCATTCTTTGGCGCATCTCATCAGCATCCTTCTCAGAACGGGCATGAGCGCTCCAAGATTTTACGAGATTTATTGGAAGCCTTTTTCAACTAAGGAAAAAAAAAAAATACTTTCATCATTCTCAGCTGGATTATTTCAGTTTACAATCACAATCACCTATCTATGTGTCCCCCAAATTTGATGGAATAAGATGGAAAAAAAGAAAACAGAATTACAAATTACCCAACATTTGCATTGATTTGGTTAATCCCTAGAGGAAAATACAATTAAACGAAAGGAACAAAATGAAAGCTGACTGATGAGTTGCCATTTTAAGACATTCGGTTCAATTAAGCTAAAAGCCTGCTCTCAGGACCACAGCGATCGTTCCCAAACACTGCGCACGCCAGCTCTCCAAGTCAGGGCTCTCCAGCAAGAGTCGGGATGCTCTTCACGCCAAGAAGGAGGGAATCCCTGGAATCAGCACCAGAACCTGGCTTTCCCAGGTGGGACCAACTTCTCAGATCCGGCAGACAGCCAATCACCCCTTCCGGCCGGATGCGGCTCAGTAGGGGACAAGGATGTAGGGCAGGTTCTATCACCAAAATGTTGAACTTCTTGTGCTTAATTCTGTGTGCTTGCCTATCTGCTTGTTTTATAAAAGGTGGCCCCTGGTGGGAAGCCAGGGCCTGTTTTGTCACTAACTAGCTTCATATTCCTCATCCTTAAAAGGGGGATGTCCTTGCACCAGGGAAACCCGGACATTAAAGCCCACTCTGTTGATAACTTGAAGTATAACTTCAAACTAGTCCTTCATCCTCTCTGCTTCCAGCTTCCTCAGCAGCAAAATCAGACTAAAGCGCCTGTTTACCCCACCACACTGAAGCTTAAAAGTATTGGAACAGAAAGGATAGCCTTTTCAATATATGGTATTGGAACCACATGATAAGGCCTTGACCTAAGCCTCCTCTAGATATATAGATTCTAGAGGTCCGGTGCATGAATTCGTGCACTGGTGGGGTCTGGCCAGTGATCGGGGCCAATGGGGGGGGGGGGGAGGCCCACCTGGGGGAAGGGACACGGGAGGTTGGCTGGCCAGGTGGAGGGACCATGGGAGGTTGGCCGGCCGGAGAGAGGGACTGCGGGAGGTTGGCTGTGGGAGGGCACTGACCACCAGGGGACAGATCCTGCGTTGAGCGCCTGCCCCCTGGTGGTCAGTGTGCATCATAGCGAGTGGTCGACCTGTCATTCAGTCGTTTGGTCGCTTAGGCTTTTATATATATAGATAGGTGTAGATATGTCTCTATAGAGATATATAAAGATACGTATTTCTTAACTCAAAATGGATAGACTTAAATGTAGAATCTAAAAACTTTTAGAAGAAAACATAGGTAGGAGAAAATCATCTAGGGCAAAAAATTCTTAATCACAGCTCCAAAGGCATGATTCATAAGAGAAAGAATCAATCCATTAGACCTCATAAAAATTAAAACCTTTGCTTGGCAAAAAATGGTGTCAAAAGAACAAAAAGACCTGTTACAGACTGGGAGAAAATATTTGCAAATCACATATCCAACAAAGGACTTGTGTCTAGAATATAAAAAGAATTCTCTAAACTCAGCAGTAAGAAATCAACAATCCAATTTAAGAATGGGTAAGTACTTGAACCTGAAATACTTCACCAAAGAGGATCTACAAATGGCAAATAAGCCCATAAAAAGATGTTCAACATCATTAGCCATTAGGGGAATGAAAATTAAAACCACAATGAGATGTCGCTGAGAATCTCGTATCAGAATGGCTGAAACAAAAATTAGTGACAACACCAAATATTGGCAAGGATGCAGAGAAATGGGATTGCTCGTGCACTGCTGGTGGGGATTCAAAATAGTACAGCCACTCTGGAAAACAGCTGGGCAGCTTCTTTCTAAACTAAACATGTAACTGCCACACAACCCAGCCACTCTTGAACGCTTATCCCAGAGAAATAAAAACTTACATTCACACAAACACCTATACAAGGTTTACAGCCGCTTTATTTGTAATAGCCAAAACCTGGGAACAACCCCAATGTCCGTCCAAGGGTGAACGGTTAAACAGACGGCAGTTCACCCATAGCATGTACATACCCGGTTGAGTAGTCTCCTCCCAAATCCATATCCCCCCAGAACCTCAGAATAGGAACTTATTCAGAAATAGGGTCTTGGCAGATATAATTAGTTAAGATGAGGTCTTACTGGATAAGGTGGGCCCTAATTCCAAAGACCGGTGTCCTTATGAGGAGGCCGTGTGCTGAGGGCGGCAGAGGGATGCACCTGAGCCAGGAACACCAGGGTGGCTGGCAGCCAGGAGGCTCTGGGAAGAGGCAAGGGAAGGTTTTTCCCTAGAGCCTCCCAAAGGAGCATGATTTCCACTCTGGCCTGCCGACACCTTGATTTCCACTCTGGCCTCCAGAACGGTGACAATAAATGTCTGTTGTTTTAAGCAACCCCATTTGTGGTATTTTGTTACAGGAGCCCTAGGGAACATACATCACAGGATGCTACTCAGCGATATAAAGGAACAAACTGATACACCCAACAACCTGGATGAATCTCCAGAGAATTATGCAAAGGGAAAAAAGCAAATCTCAAAAGGTTACATACTGTGCAATTCCATTTATACGGCAGTCTCAAAATGACAAGATGGGAGTGATGGAAACCAGATCAGTGGTCAGCAGGGGAGTGGGGAAGGAAGGGTAGGCCTATACAGGACCAGCAAGAGGAGTTTTTTGGGGTGATTGAACAATTCTGTATCCTGATTGTGGTAGTGGTTCTATGAATGTTTACATATAACAAAATTCACAGAGATACACACACATGTAAAAATTGATAAAAATCCCCCTGGCCAGGGTTGCTCAGTAGTTGGAGCGTCGGCCTGCGTACCAAAGGGTCGCAGGTTCAATTCCTGGACAAGGGCATGTGCCTGGTTGCAGGGCACATGAAGGAGGCAACCAATTGATGTGTGTCTCTCTCTCTCATCAATGTCTCTCTCTCTCTGTTACTCTCTCTCCCACCACCACCACCCTCCCTTACACGTTCTCTAAAAAAAAATCAATGAAAAAAATATTCTCAGGTGAAGATTTACAACTACACAAAAATTTATAAGATCTGTAGTTTGGTAAATAGCATGGTGCCACATCAATTCCTGGTTTTCATAATTAAACTACGGTTATGTAAAATGTTATCACGGGGAAAGAGCACCTGAGAACTCTCCACTATTTTTTCAACTTCTTTGTGAGCCTGAAATTATTTTAAAATAAAAGGTTTAAAAAGGAGAGTTGGGACGATTCAATGTTTTACAAATGTAAAGAAAAAAAAATGTTCTTACTCGACAGAGTTGACTTATAGAAAGCTCCGGAGACAGACAGACCCAGTCTAGCATTTCCACTTCACCACTTGCTAACTCTGCAGCTTTGGAAAACTTCGCTTCTCTGAGCCTCAGGTTCTTCACACATAAATTCTCATAGAGAAACGACACGCAGCGCACACATTACAGACGCGACGGTATGTAAAAGCATCTGAAGTCACGACTAACCACGGACGGTTGCTGAGTAAATCTTAGCTCCCCTCTTCATCTCAACTGACGCAGCTCCTCCGGTTTGTTTCCTGGACCTGCTGTTGTATTTGATTCCACCCTTCAAGGTCAAAGAAGGTTCTCCTGGGAACCCAGGTTCTTCCAGAATACAGGTCTTCCGGATCTCCTCACCTGGGCCCACCTTGGGCAGAGCTGCCTGAAGGTCCGACCTCCATGAAAACAATACCCCCTCTGGTAGCTCCAGCCAGTGTCCCTGTCCTCTGGCCCTCAGTGTTACTAGGATACAGCCAGTAACCCTCTCTGCTCTGAGACCCCATTACCACCCCTTTTTTCCTCCCCTCCATCATTACTCCAGCTACTATTCCAAATGGTCTTGCAAAAACAAGAGTTGCTCCTTTATGGTTGCTAAGCACAGTTTACAAAGTACTTTTTACACATGTTGTACGTCCTTAGACCCCCAGCAACCTTGGTTAGAGACAGAGCAGGTGTAAGAATCCCAATTTTCCAAATGGAAAGAGGTGCACATTGAGGAGGTGGGTGAGGAATAGGAAGGAGAGAAGGGAACTCACATGATTAACCACCTACTATGTGCCAGGCACTTGATTATCTTTCATATGATTATTACAACAAGATTATGACATAATTACTATTAAAATCTCCATTTTGCGGATCAAAAAGAAAAAACCCTCAGTTCAGGAAAGTTAAGTAATATAACCAAGAACACACAGCCAGTAAGGGCAGAATAGGGATCAAACCCCAGCCTGCCTGTCCAAAGCAGGGACTTTCCTTTCCATCAGGCACGAAGCCTCATCAAGCTCTCATCCATCCATTCTTCCTTTCTTTCAGTTTTATCAAGAGGCAATTGGAAATCCTTCCTCTCCGTGAAGATTTCCTTGATTGACCAGGCCCCTGAGTGCTCTGGCCCCGGGCATGTGAGGACCTTCAGGTGTTCCTCTTTACTCCACATCGCCCTTTCCTATTTCGTCATGTTTCCACCATGGGAATTCTCCAGGCACCTGTCTCAAGTTCCACTGGGAGATAGTGGGAGGGCCAGGACTAGCACGCACACTCCAAACCAACCCCCCAGCCTCCCAGCTTGTGTCCAGCCCCCTCGGCAGGCACAGGTTCCACCCCAGCAGCGCTGTCACCGCTGAGAGCTACGCCCGCCTTCCTCCTGGCACCTCTCCTGGGAGAGGGCTGCCTGCATCAGGGGCTCATAGTCCTTCCAGGGGTCCCTCCTCCCTTCCTCACTCCTGAATCCTGCCCATCCTCCCCGCCCCAGCTCAGTCCTGCTTCTCCCTCCAAAGCTTTCCAGATTAATCTCTCCCCAAGGCTCCCTGCCTTCTACCCCCTCACCCCAAAGCCTCCAGATCTCACATGCTATCACAACCACCGTGAGCCTTAGTTCAACCTTCCCAGCCAGACCACTGCCCTCCACAGCTCTTGGCACAGCTGAGTGAACAAAAGCAAAAAAGAGGGAGGGGCAAACCCTCTGAGTATTTGTCCACATCAGTCTTATTTATGGGGAATCTGTCTTATCTTTTCCCATACTACGGAATTGGCCATTTCCCCCCAAAGAACAATCTAGAAGACCCCTTTCCCATTATAATATTGCCTAATAACCTACTCAAAACTAAACTTTTGGGTAAAATTCCACTTTTAAGTTGAGACGTGCCCCCTCATGACTAATTGGGACGCCAGGTTCAAACCAAGTCTTCCATCCATTAAGTAACGCCACATAAAACCTGTTCCTGAGAACAGCACTTCCCTGCTTCCTCAAGCTGGCCTGCAATAAGTATTCCTAATTGTGCTTGTTAAAAAGTGGATTTATGAATCCCAATTAGGCCACTTACACTTACACAGCAGCAGTTTTCAATACCACCAAGCCTTCCTTCTTCCCGGGATGAAATTATTTTTGGTAGGTGACAGGATAATCACGGAAACATAAAAGGGCCCACTCGATACCACAGCAGCAGCTTCAGCAGTTCCGTTAGGAAGGCTTGAGGACAAGCAGGCTTTGGATGGCAAGTTTAAAACCATGGTCAGCTTCCGCCACTCCGTACCCCTCAACCACGGAGACACTTCCCTTGGTTCCTTCTCCTTGGATCCCAAACCACCTTCTAGATGCCTCATCCCACCCTGCCATGCCCTTCCTTCTACCCTGCATTGCCTAGTTGCTCCCCAACGAAAACTGTGCTTTCTCCTCCCAGAGCTAGTTCTTCCAGCTGAGCAGCCTTTCCTCATTCTCGCTCCCCACCCCCCATCTCCCTTGAAGACCAAGCTTCAATGGCTCCTCCTCCAGGAAGCCCTCCTCCCTCACCCAGCCTCTTGTACCTACTGCTGTTCAAGCACTGGTTCCTGAATTGTGTATTTGTCTCCAGTTCTGGGCTCCCTGAGGGCAAGAAGTGGGTCTTATTCATCCTGGCATCCCCATGCCTAGATGTGGAAGGCTGGCTCGCTCCTTCATTCCTCCCCTCAGTAAAATCATCGGAACCCCATTTAAAAATGGGCAAGGGACCTGATAGTGGCCAATAACCACATGAAAAGATGCTTAACATCACTAATCATTAGGGAAATGCAAACCTAAGCCACAATGAAATATCACCTCTCCCCATCACATGGTCACTATCAAAAGAACAGAAAATAACAGGTGTTGACAAGGATGTGGAGAAACTGGAACCCTCATACACTACTGACAGAAATGTAAAATGATGCAGCCATTTTGAAAAACAGTCTGGCAGTTCTTCAAATGTTAAACATAGAGTTACCATATGACCCAGCAATTCCACTCTCACATAAATACCCAACATAAATGAAAACACACTGTATATCCATGCAAAAACTTGTACACAAAAATAGCAGCATTATTCGTCGCAGCTGAAAAAGTAGAAACAACCCAAGTGTCCGTCAATAGATGAATGGGTAAGTAAAATGTGGTATATCCACACAATGGAATATTATTCGGCAATAACAGGGAATGAAGTATTAGTTTATAATCCCATATAGATGAACCTTGGAAACATTATGCTAAGTGAAAGAAGCCAATTACAAATGATGCCATTTACATGGAATGTCCAGAACAGGCAAATCCATAAAGACAGAAAATAGATCCGTGGCTACCAGGAGTTGGGGGAAGAGGGATGGGAAGTAACTACAAATGGGCATGGGGTTTCTTTTTGGGGTGATTGTGGTGATCACACCACAAGTTGATCATGGTGATGGCTGTCCAACTCTGAATATGCTAAAAACCATTGAATCATATGCTTTTAAATAGTGAATTGTATGGTATATGGATTGTATTTCAATAGAGCTGTTACCAAAATTTTTTTTATTTTAAAACTAGAGGCCCGGTGCACAAAATTTGTGCGGGGTTGGGGGGTGTCCCTCAGCCCGGCCTGCACCCTCTCCAATGTGAGACGCACAGGGATCAGGCCTAAACCAGCAGTCGGACATCTCTCTCACAATCCAGGACTGCTGGCTCCTAACCACTCGCCTGCCTGCCTGCCTGATTGCCCCTAACCACTTCTGCCTGCCAGCCTGATCACCCCCTAACCGCTCCTCTGCCAGTCTGATCACCCCCAACTGCCCTCCCCTGCCAGCCCATTTGCCCCCAACTGCCCTCCCCTGCCAGCCCGATTGCCCCCAAATGCCCACCCCTGCCGCGACCCAACTCCTCCACCAGGACCTACCTCCTCCGTGCCGCACAGAGCCATGGGACCCCCAAGCCTCACCACACGGAGTGACCACTGGGTGGGCCCCGCCTCCACTGTGCATGCGGCCATCTTGTGGCAGCCATCTTGTGACGACATCACGCGTGAGGGCGCGAGGACCACCTAGGCTTTTATTAGTATAGATTGTTTGCTGGGTTCTTGGAAACATTATGTGGAGGACAGGGAAGTACTAGAAGGCTGAGCCACAGTAGCCTAAGCCCCTGGCCACACCTCTACGCAGCGTGGTTGAGCGTGGGGCATCCTTCCTCCACTATTATAACCTCCCTCAAGATGTCAGTTCCCCACTTGGCCCAACAGGGACAGTGACTGATCTCTTCCTTTGAGTCCGTTTGCAAGGGGGAAATTTAATCAACAACAGGACAACTTGCTACTTCAAGATTTAATATAGTGTAGCATTAAGAGCAGTCCTAAAATGAGACCACTTAGTATCAAATCCCAGCTCTGCCTCTTACCAGCTGTGTAATCTTGGACAAGTTACTTCACCTCCCTGACCCTGGGTTTTGTCAGCTGTAAAATGAAGAAATAACATTTCATCTACATCATAAGGCTATTGTGTGGAGAAAATGAATTAATACATATCAAGTACCTGTCAGAGTATAGGTGCTAAACAAGGATTAGCTAGAAGAGTTCCCAAGATGAGGGAGTGAATCTCATTAATTGGCTTAGTGATGGGCAAATCTTAACAAAATTCATACCCATCTCAGTCAACACCTCCAAACCCCCATTTCTCCTTGAGTTACACAGTTCTTCCCCCAGCCCTCTCTCCCTTCAGCCCGCACTGCCAAATCCCTCTCCTCCCCACATCGGAATGAGAAACTGGACTGTCTGCCATCAGGGTTGCCTCATTTGAGTGTTAGAGGATGTGGAGGTGAGAAAGAACACAGCAGCAGACTCTGGCCATCCTCGGGACCCTGAGACAAGGAGGCAGGTGTGCGACAGGAAGAGGCTCAGGACAGGGGAGCAGCCGGCCAGAAGGGCCCGGCCCTGCCATCTGCTCTCCTGTCCGAGGTGTGTGGCCTGGCATGGACTCACACTTGGTCACAGCCCAGCACTTCTACCGAATGCCCATTTGGGAGCAGCGCCAAGGCCCAGCCATTCCCTGTCATGGGAGAGAGGTGAGCAGCCCTGCCCGAAAGAGGCCTCTACCATGTGCTTACCCGTCGTCCACACTCCATTTTGCCTAAGTATGGCAATAAAAACCAGCTCTCTCCCAAAGAAGGTGATGGTGGAGGGAGCTGTTTAGTAGGCAACATGGCTTTCATGAGCTCCTGTGGGGAGGTGGGAGACCAGTGCTCAGTGGGTGATGCCACTCTGCGCCTACTAGTTTCCTCCATCACGTTTGGATAATTAAAATATTCCCAAACAACTGCCCTTTGGAGGGGGCCCAGTAGCCTTGACCCATCTGGTCACGTCTGGTATACACACACTCACACACAGGCATATGTCAGCAAGCACACATTCACATAAGGTCACATACTCCCATAAATAGCTGATGTACAGACATGCACATACACACACATTCATGCACATACACATGTGCATACATACAAATTCACACACTATACAGACACACATATATACTCACACAGCCATACATTTACAAGTACACACACATATGGTCACACACACTGAAGTACACACATGTGCACATAAACGGCTTATATACATATAGTCAAACACATCCACACCCCTTCATGCACATGCAAACATGCTCATCTGCACCCATTCACTCCACACACATTCATACCCACACATAAACACATATGCATATACTCACACTCACCTGTGCTCACAATCACAAACATATGTTCACATACTTACACATCAACACGCTCACACACACACACACACACACTCAGCCCTCCAGGGCTCTGTGCTCTCCTGGGAGCACAGGATCGGGGCCCAGCAGTTGAGTCAGAAGACTGTTTTCCCATTTGCAGGCTCTTTTCCTCCTTCAGAAAAATATTCCCAGCGAGGTGGCATGAGGAGTGGAGAACACACAGGTCCATAGAGACTTCAAAAACCCCATTCTGGAAGAAATCCCCCAACATGTCCACAGACTGTGGGGAGTGATGCTGATGGTGATGGCTACTTTACTTTCGCTTAGGTCAACAGAAATCACATCCGGGTTTTGCAGTTTATGGAGAATGTCTTCTTGCACTTATAAAATCACCTTGAGCCTCAGTTTCCTCATGGAGTCGTAAGGCTTAAATGAGATAATGCACGGAAACTGTGGAGTGCAGTGCCTGCCATATGGTAAGCCTCAATTAATGATAGCTTTTATCCTAGGTATTATTATCTATATGTATATTAATAACAATAAATCCCACAGCAATCCTGTGAGGTATTCTTTTCCTCATTTTGTATAAATAAAAACAGGGTTCTAGAGCTGGGGAAAGAAGTCCCTACGGGCAGTACCTAAGAACTACAGGCTGTAAAAACCAGTGCCGATTGGGGCTGAGTGACACACAGGCTGCTGGAGACCCAGCTGCTCCTCTTAAAAGGCCGCATCATGAACTAAATTTACAAGCTCCCACTTCCTCTGAGCTCCAGTGCCAGACGAGGCTCTGGGGGACCCTGACAAATACAGAGAGAAACTGGACTGTCTGCCATCAGGGTTGGAACTCAGGGGCGGCTTTCTTCCAGACGGAGGTGCCTGCATCAGTCATTGTTCCTGTGCTGGGACCTCCCCAGTGCAGGGCTGAATGGCAGCCATTTCTGTTTGCTCCATCCTGATGATTCCCTGAGACCCCCACCCCACCCAATTTACAACCCCACCCAAGCTGTAGGCATCAGCTTTTGCATATGAATGGCCTGTCCTTTCTCAGGCTAAAAATCTGTCAAACAAGCTGCAGCTGGGTCAGGAAGCCCCAAACCTATCAATAAAAGGCCCAAGACCCAGCACCAGCATCAGCCTGCCTTGCTTCACAGCTGGGCCTAGCCTGGGCACTTCCAAACCCGATACAAAGAGGAGGGATCTGCAGATCTCTCTGTAGCTCCTGCTGGATGGCCCCAAGCAGTGGCTGACTTTGCACTTCCCTAGAGCCCTAAGAGCCGGTGTACCCAGTGGTCAGTGTGAGACCATACCAGATTACAACTCTTCACATCCATAAGTGACACACTCAAGGGACAGACTCAGTGAGCACCAAAGCCCCACTGAAGCAAGTCCTGCCCCATAAGGGTGTCTCCTGCACAGCAGCTCTTCCATTGTAAACACAGTTGGTCCTCACAGCCAATTGGCCTAGAGGTCAATTCCTCCCAGTGATACCAACAGCAATCAAGGCTCAACTACAACAAGACTATGCACACAGCCCACAAAGGGGTGCAGCAAGAGTGTCCACCTCAGGTGATTGGGGAGGCTGAGCCACTGGGCCCTATAGGACACCTAGCACACAAAGCCACTCTATCAACTCAAGGAGACTTAGCAGCTACCCAATACATAGAACACAGGGAAGCAGCTAAAATGTGGAGACAAAGAAATATGTCACAAATGAAAGAAATGGAAGAAAGAAAACTACTGGATATAGAGTTCAAAACCACAGTTATAAGGTTACTCAAGAATCTTCTAGAAACCTCTGAGGAACTTAGTGAGACTTTCAAGGATCTTAGTGAGAATGCAAAAAAAAAAAAAAAAAAAAAAAGGAAAAGGACCAGTCAGAAATTAAGCATACACTGACTGAAATAAAGAATAATATACAGAGATTCAACAATAGACTAGAGGATCCCAAAAATCAAATCAATGATTTGAAATATGAGGAAGCAAAAAAACACCCAACTGGAAGAGCAAAAAAATATAAAAGTCCAAAAATATGAAGATAGTGTAAGGAGCTTCTGGGACAACTTCAAGCGTACCAACATCCGAATTATGGGGGTGCCAGAAGAAGAGAGAGAGCAAGATATTAAAAATCTATTTGAAGAAATAATGACAGAAAACTTTCCCCTACCTGGTGAAAGAAATAGACTTACAAGTCCAGGAAGCGCAGAGAACCCCAAACAAGAGGACCCAAAAGAGGACCACACCAAGACACATCATAATTAAAATGCCAAGAGCAAAAGACAAAGAGAGAATCTTAAAAGCAGCAAGAGAAAAACAGTTAGTTACCTACAAGGGAGTGCCCATACGACTGTCAGCTGATTTCTCAACAGAAACTATGCAGGCCAGAAGGGAGTGGCAAGAAATATTCAAAG
This sequence comes from Eptesicus fuscus, assembly GCF_027574615.1. Classification (NCBI taxonomy): domain Eukaryota; kingdom Metazoa; phylum Chordata; class Mammalia; order Chiroptera; family Vespertilionidae; genus Eptesicus; species Eptesicus fuscus. Next base: position 44,335,902 of record NC_072477.1, on the reverse strand, counting down.
TGATGAATAGCAAGAACCTACAACTAAGATTACTCTACCCAGCAAAGCTATCATTTAGAATTGAAGGTCAGATAAAGAGCTTCACAGACAAGAAAAAGCTAAAGGAGTTCATCACCACCAAACCAGTATTATATGAAACTAGAGGCCCAGCACACGAAATTCGTGTACGTGTACAGTCCCTAGGCCTGGCCTGTGATCAGGGCCATCTTCCCTGGCTGCCGGCAGCCAGCCCCACCCCCTGCTGCCACCCACCCCCAGTTCCCCATTTGCCAGCAGGGGATCAGAGCCTGCCAGCAGGGGGAGACTGGGAGGTGGTCAGTGCACCTCATAGCAACTGGTCAAGCAGTCATTCTGCTGTTCGGTCGATTTGCATATTACTCTTTTATATATATAGATGCTGAAGGGTATTCTTTAAGAAGTGGAAGAAGAAGAAAAAGGTAAAGATAAAAAATATGAACAACAAAAATCTATCAACAATTGAATCTAAAAATCAAATGAATAAAAATCTGATGAACAGAATAAACTGGTGAATGGAATAGAATCAGAGGCATGGAAATGGAATAGACTGATGATTCTCAGAGGGAAGGGGGTGTGGGAGGGTGCGGGAAGAGATTAGACAAAGATCTTACATGCATGTATGTATTACCTATGGACACAGACAATAGGGTGGTGAGGGCCTGGTGTGGGGTGGGAACTGGGTGGAGGGGAGCTATTGTGGGGGGGGGGGGAAGAAGGACATCTGTAATAATCTCAATAATAAAGATTAATAAAAAAAAAAATAAATAAATAAAGACTAAAAAAAAAAGTAGAGGACGCACTGGACAATGAGCTGGCCTCAGAAAAGTTTGGGTTATTTTGTTTGCTTGTTTCCAAACTCTGTTTTGAGGCTGCACCAAGTTCTATCTGAAAGTTGCAGTGGTAAGTGCTCCCCATCCTGGTGGGGAAGGTGATGGCAGCACCGTTAGCTGCACGGCGAGTGGGACATTAGTGTCCTTCACAAAGGCTCAGCATCTGTCTGCCTTCAGGATCATCAAATCACTCAGGGCTTAGGGGGCTATGTCCCCAAAAAGAGCATTTTATCCCTCCAGCTGCCTCCAAGTCCAGCCAAGCTCCCAAACTCCCTGGGTAGGAAAAATCTCTCCGATGAGGAAAAGCCTCAGCTGGCCATTCCTCGGCCTCCTGCTCCTTTCCTTCCCCGAAATGCTCCAGAATTGCCGACGTCCTCTCTGGCACTGCCCAGGCACCACCAGCTATTGCAAGGCTGCCTTTCAGATCTTCCATCCTGTTATAGACCTATCGCCCCTGGCAGCAGGGTGGAGCTGAAGCTTCCTACCGCTCAGGGTTCAGACCAGCTTCTTACAGATGGAGGTGCATAAATATGTACATTATTGGGCATTTTTGGTGATGTGCCTGGATAGTAATAAGAAATTATAAGCAAAATAATAATGATGACAGATGCCTTACATTCATGCAGAACTTTGAACTCCAAGAATAAGAAATAATAAACCTAATCACAGTAATGACAGATGCCTTACATTTGTATAGCACTTTGAAGTTTGCAAAGCACTTTCATAGGCTTAGGCTTAATTTTACATCATCTTCAAATTATTCTTATAAAAAGGGGGAATAGATGAACCAAGACAGGCAAAATGCAAATTACTGCCGATGCAGAATGATGTGGACATGGAGGGCACTATACTCTTCTCTCTACTTGGGGATCTGTTTGAAATAGTCCATTGTAAAGGGTTTAAAAACCAACAACACTCTAGTATGTAAGTAAAGTAAGAGGCATTATAAACACCAGTATTATTTTAAAGCTGAAGAAACTGAAGCTCAGCCAGGGGCTTTGGCCGGCCTCAGTCACTAAGTTTGTACCGACCACATGACTGAGACGAGAGAAGTAGCATCCCCACACCTTGGCAGGTGCTTTCTTTCCTACATCGCTGTTGCCAAAGTGGGTCCCACAAACATCATTTTCTTGGAATGTTAAAAGGGTTCCACAGAAGCTAAGATCCCGTGGTTAAATAAGTTTGACAAAAGGCTAAACAAAGCAATCGGGTCCATTTTGCGAGCCTTGTCAGAGCCTTCAGAGGACATCCTGTAGAACTAGTGCTCTCTAGAACACAACTGGGAAACATCTGGCTCCATCAGACCCACGAGCACAGAGGAGCCTTGCATGTATGCATCCTGACCCTGCCAGCCTCAGAGCTTTTGTACCTTTCCGGAGACCAGAACCCTACCTGAACGAAATCCCTACGGAAGGATGCTCTGCAGTTGTGCCCTGCCGAGGGTGTACAAAGTGTTGGGTGACAGAAGTAGGACAAACATAATTTTCCAGGGGGGTGGGGGACTATTACAGAGTATGAAAATCCCTCTAGATCAGTGGTCGGCAAACTGCGGCTCATGAGCCACATGCAGCTCTTTGGCCCCTTGAGTGTGGCTCTTCCACAAAATACCACGTACCCTAATTAAGTTAATAACAATGTACCTACCTATATAGTTTAAGTTTAAAAAATTTGGCTCTCAAAAGAAATTTCAATTGTTGTACTGTTGATATTTGGCTCTGTTGACTAATGAGTTTGCCGACCAGATAATGGCTGAGTCAGAAAAGGAATTGTTAACGATTCCAAGATAGCCCATTAGGCTGTCCCTGGGCCTGACCCTCTAGGCTCCCAGATGATGTCAGGGCCCCAGGAAGCTTCATTTGGGAGAATGGAAAGGGGCTGTTTTTCCTGCACAGGTTGCTCCTGAGCATTCTACAGGAACAGATGCTCTAACCCTCTCCTGAGCCATGAATTGAGCTGCTGATTCAAAGCTCCCTCCCCACCCGTCCTTGCTAATCCCTCACCCCTGGACCGTTTTGTGCTCACACCAGCTTCTTTGGCATTTTCACGGGCCCTTTGGGCAGCTACATTAATGCTTAATCACTAATGGAGCTCGGCTTTTTCCATCTTCCTCTCCACCTTCTTCCCCTCAGTAGGGGATCTTGGGTCGTAGAAGAGCAAGAAAGAGAAAATATGATTTGTTCTGTGGAAGCTAGAAATGTATCTGTTTATTATCCTCAAATAACAAGTAATCCTTATCGAGCACTTCCTGTGTGCCAGGCCCTGTGCTGAGTGCTTACCCACTTACAACCCCAAAAACTCTAGGAGGTAGGTCAGATTGGCAACTGAAGGCACACAGAGGTGAAGGAATTTGGCCCATGTCAAGCAGATAATGAGTGTGAGAGCTGAGCTTTGAACCCAGGCAGGAAGGTCTATAGCCATACCACCCTGCACGCACCTGATCTGGTCTGATCTCAGAAGCTAAGCAAGATCGAGCCTGGTTGGCACTTGAACCCAGGCAGGAGGATTCTAGAAATCTGCTCAGAACCACCCCCAGCTGACAATCCCTGGTCAGGAGCCTGCAGAGCTGAACTGTTGCCAATAGAAAACCTTGAGAGTCAAAGATGGCCCTGGGGCAGACAGCCTGGATTAACAAGACACACCCAGGCTGTAGAGACCATCTCCAGCAACCGCAGCAATTTCTAAAGCCCACTGGCTTATCTGTTTACTTTTGTCTCCACCCCCACCCCCAGTCCTGGTCACCTGCAATTGGGAGGCCTTTACCTGTAGCTGGACCAGTCCCGGTCAAGGCAGACAGTGGGAGTTTGAATTAGCTGTGCTGTCAGAGACTCAGCATCCAAGTCCCCAGGGAGCTCTGGGCAACCTCCTGCCACCTGAGCTTTGGCCTGCCCTTTGCCCATGGCCTATTGACTCCCTCTAAAACATTAGGCTTCTGCTTTGTTTCCTAATGGGCACCGCAGTCCCTTGGGGACCTGAACTCTGACTAATATAGCCTGCTTCACCTTACCTCCCCCAAGAGAGTGGACCCTGATCCTACACCTCCACTCTCTGGTTAGGGTCTTGCTCTAAATGAAATGAGCGCCCAGGATGGGAAAGGAAGGGATGGGAGTTTTACTGAGGCCTGCTGTGTGCCAGGCACCTATGCCCACTCAGTACCTGTACATCTGCCTCATTTATTTACCCACCCAACTACCTTATGAGGTAAGTAATAGTATCACCAATGTATAGATGAGGAAACTGGACCTCAGAGAGGTTAACTACAGGTTAGGGGAGAACCCTAGCCTGATTCAAAAGCCAACACTGCTAACTAAGGTGCCACAGTGTTAGGACCATAATGACAACTCTGCTGCTGTTAACAAAGGCAGGTGTAGCCCTGGAGGAGATAATACCTCCATTTTACACAGCGCTGGCACCCATTTAGGGTAAACTTCACATGCTGTTACTAACACCTGATTTAGCACACACTATGTGCCAGGCACCTTGGTACTAACTTATCATGAATTATCACATTTAATCCTCACAACATGATAAGAAAAGTACTATTATTATTATCCTCACTTTACAGATGGGGAAGCTAAGGCTCAGAGAACTAAAACCAATTACTCAAAGTCACCGCAGTAAATACCTGCCCAGCAGCCATGTCCTGTGCTTCATTCCCAGAGTGCCCCCACTTGTGTCCAGGTGCCCACGCCTCTCCAACATGACTCAGGGAAACTTAAACAAAGTGAGTCTACATCGATTGGGCTAATCATGGTAATTCCTTTCATCATGCCAGTGACTGGTTTAGGAAGAAGCATATGACCCAGTTCTGGCCAACAGATATGAGGAAAGCCTTCTTGAGGGCTTCTGGGTAATGTTTCATAAATGAAGATGCCCAGTATGAGATGGGCACCCCCTTCTTCCACTGGACATTGCCATTTCTGAAATGTGATGACTGGAACTGCAACAACCATCTTACTACCCTGAGGCACTAGCACACAAAAAAAGCCAGCATGCTGAGGAGAGCAGCCAGAAACATGGAGTTCTTATTGGATAAGTCTCTGATGCCATGCTTTTCTATTACTTGCAGCCTAACTGATGTAGCCAAAGAGAATATGAACTTCCATCTCTCTGGCTCTAGACTTAAAAGTAGGTAGCTGGACATAACATCCACATCATTGGGGTACCAGAAGGAGAAGAGAGAGAGCAATAGAATACTACTTGGTCATAAAAAAGGAACTGTTACCTTTTCTGACAGCATGAATGGACCTGGAGAATATTATGCTAAGTGAAATAAGCCAGTCAGAGAAAGACAAGTACCACATGATTTCACTTATATGTGGAATCTAATGAACAAAATAAATAAACAAACAAAATAGAAACAGACTCATAGATACAGAGAACAAACTGACTGACAGCTATCAGAGGGAAGGGGGTTTGGGGAGTTGGGTGAAAAAGGTAAAGGGATTAAGCAAAGGAAAAAAACCTCATACACACAGACAACAGTATGGTGATTACCAGAGAAGGAAAGGGGCGTGTGGAAAGGTAGAAGAGGATATAGAGGGCATAAATGGTAATGGAAGGAGACTTGACTTGGAGGTGAATATGTAATGCAATACACAGTTGTTGTAATACAGAATTGACACCTAAAACCTATGTAATTTTATTAAGCAATGTCACCCCAATAAATTCAATTAAAAAGTAAAATGAAATTACAATAAAATAATAAATTAAAATGCCAGAGTAAATGGTAAAAACAAAAACAACACAACACACACACACACACACACACACGTAGATCACTTGAGTCCAAGCCCAGAACTTGTAGCTGTATGCGACTCTAAAGACTATCAAGCTGTCAACCTAGACAGAACCAAGGATGGTTCCATCTCCTCAACCTTAAGCCTGCCTGTTTCAAAAACACAGGCCTGACTAGCCAACCATGACTCCAAGCCCTGAAGTACAAGGATCCCAGCAGGGACCCTCAGCAGAGGTGGAGGGAAGATCCTGGAGCCAGCCCGGTCCCTTGGGAACCAAGTCTCGTTTCAGTCTCCATTTCCACCGCCTTCCTCTGCCACTGCCCCATAAATCTCCAGTTTATTAATCCGTTACATGAAGCAGTCAGTTCGGGATCCTGATTTACTCCCTGTTCATAAAACACTGAGAAATTAAAGGTGGAAATTACCCAAAAGGACACAGAGCCTCCACTGAAGAGCCCAAGCACTTCCTGGCCCTGAACCAGGCCCTCTCTGCCCCTCCCACCCACGAAGCTCAGGATCCGGTGATGTCATCGCATTGTCCTCCCTCACAGCCCAGAGCATGGGGCTCTTTGCTGGGATTACCTCTCCCCCCTACTCAGCTCAAAGCAGGAAAGTTGGCGCTTCTGTCTCCCTGAAAACCCATTACAGTCTCCTACTTTCTGAAAACGTTCCTCTTCTTAAATCCCTTTTGCTACACATGGGGAGTGGGGGGAGAAGGGGTGTGTGTACCAAGTTGAGGACAAAATATAGGTAGCTGATGAAAGCAATTCAAATACCAAAATATGTAACAAACCCATAGACATGACCAAGAAGGAAAATGGATACTTTAAACCAAATGACTTTACCCACCCAGGTGGCTCAATTGCAGAGGATCATCCTCATTTCTCAAGCTTCTGGATGCACCTCAACATCACTTCACCCCGACACTCCCCACCACCCTCCAGGCACTAAGAACACTGTCAGTCTTTAAAATTCAGCAAAGCCTGATCCTCCTAATGAAACCCTAGGTGGGTCTCAAGGCTGCCGAGGTTCCCACATCTCACAGTTCACCCCAAAATTGGCTGCCAAATCCCAGCTCTTCCCCACAGGCATCAGGGTCTCATATGAAAGGCAAGGACTATTCTACAACTAGTTCTGTCCAACATATCTTTAGCCTGACTATATGCCAGGGGTGGCACCGAGTACTGTGTGCGTGTTTGGCCAGGTCCCTACTCCTGATGTTCTCACTGGGTTGTAAGACTGTAATAAGCAGAGTGCCAGAGGAGCAGAAACAAGGGTCACTTACCTCAACAGAGGGAGGGGAGTTCAAGGATAGCTTCCTGGAGGAGGTGGCATCTGGGCTAGACTGTGAAAGATGAGTAAGAGTCAACCAGAAAACAGCATGAGCAGTGGCACAGAGCTGTGACGAAGCCTGTGTGGCCTGGGGGCAGGGGTACCAGAATCAGGTTGATGTTGCCACAGAATAAAATAAGAGTAGATGATGGAGAGAGGACAGGAGAGGCAGCTGGGCCTCGACTGCTGTGCTAATGAGCTTTGACTTTACCCCAAGGTCAATGGGGAACCATTACAGGGTTTTCGACAGGACAAGGACATGGTCCTGTTTGCACCTTAGAAAGATCCCTCTGCCTGCCACAGGGAGTATGGACTAGGAAGGGACAAGAAGAGAGGAGGGAGGGATTATAGGCAAAGGATGGAGAAGGTTCAAGGCAAGGCTGAGGGCTCGTGAGCAAGGAGCAGTTCTTCAGTCTGGGGGCACGAGCTGTGTCTGCCCTCAATACCATTCAAGGCCATGCATGGAGTCTGGATGGGACAAGGAGGAGTGAGGGGGCAGCTTGGGGGATCCATGGGGCATGGAAAAGGCTGCACTGGAGGGAAGGAAAATAACTAGAACCCCAGTCTTTTGGTTCATGAGGGGTCACTGTGAGCCTCCATGCCCACTTGGCCTCAGTGGTTTTTGCTATCAGCCTCCTCATCACCCCCAAGACCCCTGGCCCCTCCTGCCTCTGCTCAGCCTCCAGATCCTCTTCCCACCTGGGTTGGGGAGGAAGCTCTGCTAAACACCATCCATTTCCCCCATGAGAACCGAGGGGCAGAGGGGCCAAGCCAAGATGGGCAGCCCACCCCAACCCCAGGGAAGGACTGGACTGTTGTCCCCACCATCTCATACTCAGATTCCACCTCAGTCCTCATACTTAGGGCCCTCTGTGTACCTGGCATAGGACACGCCCCATCCAACACCCAACAACCCCTTCCTTTGTCCACTGGTGACACTATGTGGGTGCCCCTGCTGTTGGGGTCCCGGCACCTGTGTCCTGACCTCCATTATGCCTTGTCACACTGATTATTGAGTCTGTTCATTTCCACTGGACATGGTGCCTCAAGGACAGGCGCCACATTCTTTCATTCCTCAGGCTGGTGCTACTCAGAGCCTGATGGAGGAGACTCCCCGTGTGAACACTGGGATGAGCTTCCTTCTCATGGTGCCCAGTCTGCCCAGAGAAGCTGTTTCCTGACGACATGGGGGCCAACACCTGTCTCCTTCCAAATCACTCCCTCCACCTCTCTGCCAAAACAATACCCTCAAAAACGATGTTCTCACCATTCACCTCCAAGTAAGGAAATCAACAAGCATGTTTTCAATGCCTGGCCTGTGCCATTACCTCTAATTCTCATAGTCCTCCTGAGTGGCGACTATTACTACATTTTTTCAGGTTAAGAAATTGAGGTTCAGAGAAGCTAAGCCACTTGCCCCAGGCAACCATTCCCCAGTCCCAGCCTGAACCACCAAGCTCTCCTGTGAAGTCCACCAGCATGCAAAGAGGCCCAAGTGTGACCTTGGGTTGTGTCACGTCTCTGGCCTCAATTTCCTCCTCCAGAGATTGGGAAAACAGAAGGACCACCCTCACAGGGAGGTCTGAGAGAACTGAATGAGACCATCCATGAAGACTCAGGCCCGTGGTACCCTCCCAGGCACAGCCATCGCCCTGCTCGGCTCAGTGCTGTCTAGAGGGCAGGCTGCCAGCGCCCACCGCTTCCATGGACTCTACAGCCCCTTCCCGGGATGACGGGAGATGCATATTCCTGAATGAGAAGTGAACCAATAAACCAATCTTCTTGTCCGGGTGGGTATAAATTACAGCAGGAAGCTTTTGGGGTTGGTGTCGTCCATGGCATTAGAAGTATCATTAATTATGTATTAAGTGTTTGAAAGGAAAAGACATCAGTTGCCTATAGGATGTATTTGCATAGTAATAGAGGATTGATTAGATGCAATATCTATACTGAGGGCTACTGGGATTCAGGTCCCTGGGCTTCGCAGTGGTGGTAAATTACAGTCACAAAAATCTCCGCGACAGTAAATAATGGCGTCATAGTTGCTGAGGGGATTCTTAGTGCCTGCTGATGAGAGCTGGGCGGCCATCCAGCCAAGAGAGGGGGGTCAGAGCAAGGCCCCATGTCCCCACCGATGGGGGTCCAGTTTTCTGGGTGGGTGGCCCCTCCCCCAGCCCAGCCCTGAGCTGGGCCCGAAACCCCTGCCCACCTCAGTCTGCAGAGGCTCCAGAGAAAGGCTTGATGATGCTTCCTAAAACCTGGATTTTGCTAAAAGCTCTTCTGTGATTCCCGCTGGGGGTTAGACACCCAAGACAAAAGAAAATGCATGTGTTGCTTCTCCAACTGCATGTTGCATGTCCCCTTTTAATGAGGATATGGGGATGGCTGGAGGAGGCTGCTCCCACTCCAGGGGGAGGAAGGCCACAGAAACCCCTGTAGTTTGGAGCCCAGCATGCCATCAGGAGGCACAGGGTCGGGCTCCTACCTGAGCAGCAGTGACTATAACAGGCCACACTAATGAGTGCTTTCTGTGTGCCCACCAGGTGGATTAACTCACTGTGCTGTGCAGCTCTGTGCAGTAGATGCTATTCTTATCCCATTGTCAGGTAGGAAACTGAGGCACAAAGTGATCTCCCCTAGGTATCAGCATTGCTGACTCCCTCACCTCCCTTGGACTTTACTTAAATGTCACCTTTTTATTAAGACTTTGCCTGACCACTCTTTTTAAAACTGCAACCCCAACCCTATCCCATCACTCCCTGGTCACATTTCCTGCTTTATTTTTTTTAACCAATCACTGTCACCTTCAGGTATGCTCTATCATCTTCGAGCTTATTTTGTTTACAGTCTAGCTCTCTCCACGAGAAGGTAAGCTCCACAAGGGCAGGCATTTCAGTCTGCTTGCTTTATATCACTCACCGCTGTATTCCCAACAGCTAGAATGGGTCTGGCACATAGCAGGTGCGCAATGAACATGAGCAGAGGCTGAGTCACCTGGCCAAGATCACCCAGCTTTTAAATGGCAGCGCTGGGGTTCAAACCCAGGCACTCTGGTCCCTGACCCAGTGCTCTGAATCAGCACGCTTTGCCCAGGAAGGACATTCTCCTCTCTGATGAAGACATATGCAGCTGTTACAGGGGGACCCAGCCTCACCACTGCTGAAAGCTTCATGGGCAATGGTGACCTCTGAGCCTTTTCTGTTCACCTGAACTGAGCTGGGAATGCCAGGGCCTCTCGGAACAACTCCCATCTGATCTTTTGTGGGCAAAGACCAGCAGACACGGTGCCTCAAAGACAAGCAAAAACAGGCCCTCTCTAAATAACCTCTGTGTCCTGGGCTGAATATTTATGTCCTGCCAAAATCATATGTTGAAGCCCCAACCCCAAGCGTGGCTGTATTTGAAAGCAATTAAGGTTAAATGAAGTTAGTAATTGAGAGTGGGGGCCCAATCTGATAGGATCATCAACTTTGTAAGAAAAGACACCAGCGACCCCCCCCCCCCCCGCCCCACACTCCCTCCAGCACCGGTGGAGGAAAGGCCATGTGAGCACACAGTGAGGAGGCAGAGTCCTCACCAGAAACCAAATCGACAACAATCTTGACCTTGGACTTTCAGCCTCCAGAACGGTGAGAATATGAATTTCCACCCAGTCCGTGGCATTGTGTTATGGCAATCCTAGCAGACTAATACATCTTGTCATTGCTAAGTGCTGAGTGGGTTTCTCACCTGCTCAAGAATGCTGATGGCTCCCCACTGCCTACAGGGTAAGGTCCAGACTCCAGCACCTGATCCCAAACGTAGATTAATTAGTTGACTAATGGTGGCTGAATCAGGCCCTAAGTATGTGCCTTCCCAGATTTGCTCAGTCCCAGCAGACTGTCAGCTACTTTTTCAATGGACAACGAGGCCGCCACCACTGCCTGGTCTCAGCTAGCACCACCAGCTGTCTCGGCCTGCCCTGGGTGATGGCCAGGCTCTGGCACAACCTCCACAGCACCCACCACAGGAGCCATAGCAGCTCCAGTACCCAGGTTCAACCCACTGGGCCTCCAGTGGCACTGGCTGCTCTCACCCCCTCTGGACTCAGCTGAGGTGCCATGCCATGCCACAGGGCATGGGTTAGGCTTCTCCAGGGGCTGCCCAGACGGACCAAATGATATGACCCAGAAGTACAAGGGAGTTAACGCCCATGGGGATAACTTGGACCAATGGGACAAGATGCTGGCAGATAAACTCTCTCCCCTGACCCTCAATACTTGTTCTGAGTCACAGTGGTTCCACTCAGCTTAACCACAGGCATCTTTCGTGACCAAGCAGACAGGGTTCTCTCCTCAGGCAGCTGTGGCAGGCTGGCATGTGCTTTGCCTCGTTCCTTGCCTCGCCTCCCTTTCCTCTCACTCTCCTTGCCCTGACTGAGACTGCACCCCAACTCCCAGGAAAGCATTAGTTCCAGTTTTGCCTCAAGCTCTGTTTTCTGGGAACCCAAAATCTGCCAACTGTGGATGGCCCTTGGTACCCAGCAGGGCCTTGCTCAGAGTAAAGACACACAAGAGACGATGAATTCCTTGACTTTGAAAAGAAAACCAGATGCTGCTGACCCTTTGATGAGGGCAGAGTGGGGACCTGAATCCTTGAAGACAAAGACAAGGACACTCCCACTTCTTTGCTGTCTGTGCACATGTGCCCGTGGGAAGACAACCCAGTTCTCTGGGGACTTGCCTTCCTGAAAGGCACGGAAGGGATCCAGCCTGTTGCTAGTCTGAGGAGCATCTGACGAACAATTTATACTAGGGTGTAAAGACATACGATAGGTCCTCTGCTTTGTAATGGAGCCCATGGGACTGGCAATGCTAACATTTACTGAGTCTTTACTATGTTTCAGGCAAAACGCTAAGCCCTTTATTCGCATTGTTCATTTAATCTTCACAACACCCTATGTACTATTATTAGCATTAAGTACTATTATTATTACTCCCCCTTTTATAGATGAGAAAATGGGTGCTCAGACATGTTAGGTAACTTGCCAGAAACCATGCAGGCAGGACATGAACCCATATCTAAAGAGGGAATGTTGAGCACAGGGATGGCCCATAAGGAAGATACTTGGAGCATACAGCCCTCCTGGGGGAGATTTTTTGCTTGGTATTTTCTGTGGCATTCGAAATTTCATTAATTATGTACTAGGTATTTGAAAGGAAAAGACATCCTTTGCTTCTTTGTTTCCTATAAGGCCAGCCCTGGCCTCAAGGTCTCTACCCAGCCAGGGACTGGTACCGAGGTGCCGAAACATCCAAGGTGGGCCTTCCTTTTCATCCCGTGGGGTAAGTCAGTGGGCACTAGGGAAGCAAGCAACAGGGCACAAGATGGACTGTATTTAACCCTGGCTATGACATGACAGAGTTGCAACAAACCACGGAATAAGAAAATCTTCTCCCCTCAATTGCTCTGCCCAGGGTCCCAAGGCCGCTGGCCATGAACTGTTCAACAGAAGGAAAACAGGCTCCTGGGGCTTCCGTCTATCCCTAGCCCCCCAATTCTGGGAGGGAGTGCTGGACCAGAAAATAGAAAAGAAAAAGCAATTGTTAATGACCTTCAAGAAGAGCAACTACATTTTACCTTGAAAACTGCAGAACTGAAAGCAGAGACTATGTAGACAATGAAAATGAGATGCATTGATATGCAAACACAATGCAAATGGGCCAGGGCCTCAGCCCAGTGGGCCTCTAGAGGCTAGAAGAGGAGCATGGACAGAGGCCAATTAGGGCTCCAGGGACCCGGGGTCAGGGCCTGGGTGTTCTGGGTGGGAGCACCTTAGAGAGGACTCCAGGTCCAGGGCTCTCTGTGCACTATTCACCTTCCCAACCCCATGGCACATTCTGGTCACACCAGTCCTGCACTATATACACATGCATGCACACACTCACAGTCACCACAAACACAGGCATTAAAGCACACACTCACAGAAACATGCAGTAACAGCTATGCTGTCATGGAAACTGAGACACCTAGCCACTCACAAAGAGAAAACTATCATTCCAACACAGACACAAGGCACAGACTCACTCACACACCTACCTACACCACCACTCAAAAGCAGACAAATGGATGAAAGCAGAGACACACACAGACAAACATACACAAACAAGCGCACACAGAAACACCCCAACACACACACAAAAAGAGGCCCACATGGAAACACAAGCAGCGATACACACACACATCCATACCGACCCACTGCAGCCAGTCAGATAAATCTATCTGGAAAAGAGAGGAATCGGATGTATTGAACACCTACTTTGTGCCAGACATCGTGCAGGAACTTTAAATCCTCATTTAATCTTCACAAAGCAACATTAAAAAGTGAGGTGATTATCCCAACGTTTACTGACAAGAATAAGGATGCCCAAAGGTGAACTGCCCAAGCGCACCCCGTAATCAGCAGGAAAGAGACCCCCACTTCGTACGGTAGTGATGCTGCCGCATTCCCCTCACCCAGCAGAGCCTTCCTGTACATAGTGGGACACAGAAATTACTGCCAATTAATTTTCCACCTCATGGTCCTCCCCAGCCAGTTGTTAACCCCATCTGGCTTCCTCCGACACACTCACACCCTTTTCTATCTTGGGATGTGCACTACGATGCAACCTCACATTAATTCTGGCCTATGTATAATCTAATTGAGAAATCTACTGGGGGAGGAAGAAAATCATTTCTTTAGACCCAAATGGGATACAAGACCAGGTTTTCAGTCACAGCCAGTCTCTGAGCGAAGGTTCACACTAGAAGAATGACTCTTTCCCCCAAAGTACACAAACTTTAAATGCCACCCTGCCCACCCCTTCCTATACACACACACACCCTAAAAATCAATGGAAAAAATATTCTCAGGTGACGATTAACAAAAAGAATGAATAAGATTCCTCACTTCCTGTCATTAAGTCACTATGTCACCCTAGGCAAGTCACCCACTGTCCCAGGGTCTCAGTTTCCTCATTTGCCTGTGAGTGGTAAGATGAGCTAATTCCTCAGGCCTCTTACCTCCCCCACCTCTCATCTCCTGGACAGCACAAGAGCCTGAGGGTTACAGCTGCCTGCAGTGTTCCCCAGAACTGTCCCCTGGCCTTGGGGACTCACTGCTAATGCTGGGGTCTGAAGAGGATCTAAGGCCTGGGAAGGTCAAGGTCAGCCCCAGCCCCAGAGTCAGGATTCAGCCATCACCCTGAGACACTATGACCCCCTAGTAACCTTGAGAGGTTCAGAAAGGAAGTGAGCTGAGAGCAGGGGAAGCTGAAAATATAATAAGGCCGTCATTTTCGAAGCGGACCAGAGGAGTTACAAAATGCCACATTGTTGATTTTGAGTGTATTTTAGGGACTCGGGCTGTCTTTCCAAATTAATATTCATGGGGACTGGTGTACCATTTATTTGCATATGTAGATTATTGCTCATCTACTGCAGGATAAAAAAATTTTAGGGTGTTTTTATTGATTGTACTTATTTTAAGCTTGGATGATAACCCAGGCAGGTCGGGCAGGGGGAGGGCAGTTTCCAAGGGCAGGAGTGGGTTTTAAATAATGTTCGCTGTGAGGAAAGGCGGGGCCTAGATCCACAGGAGTAAGTCACCCCTTACCCCGACCCACAGAATCAATTCCAGGACAGCCCTTCCGAGGCCATCCCATTAAACCCCTACCTCAGGAAACCTGGCCACCTCACGTTACCCCATACAAGCCTCTGGAAAACCAAGCCCACCGTTGTCACTCAAGGTCACTGTCAAGAGGCAGGCACCAGGTATGAGGTGTTACTTTGGACCAGTCATCTGAGTCCCTGATTCTGAGGACGATAACCCACTCTTTAAAGTTGTTGTAAAACACACACTAGAGAGTTATGGAATGGATGGAAGCAATGGCCACACAACATTAATACATGTATTTAATACCACTGAACTGTACACTTAAAAATAAAGTGGTCAACTTTGTTATGTGTATTATACCACAACAAAAATAATATTTAAAAACCCACACACTGGAAAATAAGCACAATAAAAAAGTGCTTGCTCAAGTGCAAAACCCTAATAAAGGTAGGTGTTGTTAAGGTATCACACCTACCTCTCTCCTGCGGTAATCAGCATCCACTCCGCCCCGGCACCTTCAGGGAAGGCCCCATCCCCTGCCACTGCCACCTACAGCCTTCTGGGGCTCTGAGGACCATCATTAAGTTCTATCCTGCTCTTTACCAGCTTCCCTCATCTTTTCTGAAACAAATAGCATGTCTTAACAGCTCCACCAGAAAGCTCTGAGAAGCTAGAGGTTCCTGAATTGGCCCGAAGTCCTTGCACTCTTGTACTTCAAGGCGCCCTGAAGACTTGTGAGGGTCTGTAGGTAAGGAGGCAGTGAGGTCTGGTGGGAAGTTCATGGGTTTTGAGTCATGCACAACTGGGTGGAATCCAGATGCTGCTAATTACCAAAGGGACCTTGACCCAGTCACGTTCTCTCAGAACCTCAACCTTCTCATCTGTACAATGAGGTTAATACTATTCTACCTCCCTCCTGAGATAATGGCACATAACAAAGGTTCAAAGCATGGTTTCTGTTACTCTGATTACAGAACCATTAGCAGCTCTGGCATTAACTCAATCAGACCACTAGGGGCGCTGTTTCAGAGCTCTCAAGAGCTGCTTTCAAGCAGCGGTTCCGTAGGCGCTGTACCAATTCCGTAGTGTAGTGTGTAGTGTTGTGTGGTGTTGTGTTTTTAAAGGAATGTTCTTTTTTAATTGAATTTACTGGGGTAACATTGGTTAATAAAATTATATAGGTTTCAAATATACACTTCTATAAAACTTCACCTGTATATTGTATTGTGTATTCACCACCCAAAGTCTAGTCTCCTTCCCTCACCGTTTATCCCTCCTTTACCCTCTTCTACCTCCCCCACCGCCTTTTCCCTCTGGTAATCACCATATTGTTGTCTGTGTCTACGAGTTGTTGTTTTGTGTTTTGTTTTTTGTTTTTTGCTTGGGTTTTCATTTCAATAACTAAGCGGTGACACTCAGTCTCAATGCCCAGCTTTGTTTGCGTCAGGGTCTGCTGTTGCACCAGAATCAAACAGAGCTCCTTTAATTGTCGCGGGCTAACGAGGAAAAAGCGGCCGCTAATGCACAGATGCTTCTGTGCCAAGTGCCAGTCAAATGACCCCTCCGCAGGTGTAGGAACAAAGGTTTCAGCGTCGTTCCAGTTGAGCAAGTGGTGGGAGCTCAGAGTCACCACAGGGCACATGGTGGAGGAAGCAGCTAAAACGCTGCACACAGCCAAAACCACAATCACGTCGCAAGGGGTGCTTTAGTCTTAGTGGAACAACAGCATCTATCACGTTAAATTAATGCTGTTAATCAGAATGTTGTTGGCTTTGTAGTTTGCACTTTAATTTATAAACTTGTGTGGGATTTAAGGTTGTGTAAGAGTTATAAGCATAAGGCTTATGCCTATTTTTGTGTTTATGTATATTTAAATACAGGGTGGGGCAAAAAGTAGGTTTACAGTTGTGAGTACATGAAACAGCTTTTATTCTTGTAGTATCGTTTAATTATTGTATTATTTTCTACATGAACAACTCTAAACCTTTTGCCCCCACCCTGTATTATTATATTAATAATTTAAGGTAATATTGGAGATCTATGGGAAGCTTTCCCCCTTTAAAATAGAACCATCTGTACAGTTCTCAAGTTTTAAAACCATTGGCCTAAAAATTAGTGCAGAGACCAATCTGGGGAGTAGCAAGAATCCGTAAAAATCAGATCTATTGTTTATTCTCTTCTACAACGGGTGGGGAGAATGGTGGTTTGGCTGAGAAGAAACTGCAATAGAATAGGCAAACATTAAGCAACTTGCCCAAGGTCAATTACAGGTCAATCTTCCCCCCAGTATTCCTGCCTTGGATGGTAGAGATGTCTCCAGAACCTTGGGTGAATTCCTTCCACCTTGCTCCTGAAACATCTTATTCCCCCTCGACTGAGAAATAAAAGCTAATAAAGAAGGGTTTCCTCAGCATCCCAGCTCTTCTCCCTCCCCACTCAGAGCCGAAGTGGTATACCAGTCCTGGGGAAAGGTAGATTCCTCCTCCCAGCTCCAGGCAAAGGCTCCCAGAGGCTCCCAGCTCAAAGTGCTCTGAGAATGCCCAGAATAAAAGATTTTCTGTCCATTTAAAAGGACCAGGGAGGAGCAGAGCATAAAGAAGGTTCCACCCACAGATTTCTGCAGAGCCCACCTCTTTCCTAACTCTGACACTAGCATCGCCAATGAACAGACACTGAGCCCAGCTCTGTGCTGGGTCCTGAGGAGGGGTAATTAACCATTTTCAAGAAGCTGGCTCATTAGAGATGAGACTCACACAGGCCAGGCCATGCCCACAGGAAAGGAAACTAGTCAGCAAGTAATCAAGGGCTCAGTTGTGTAGTGGAGAGGAGAGAGCTGTAGGAACTCAGAGAAGAGGTAAACCAATAAGAGATGGCAAAGATGGAAACCCCCTAGAACAAGCATGTCAAACTCAAAGGCTAACACAGGCCAATTAAGCAAGGTTTAAGTTTATGTGAGCCGCAAAAAAACAAAAGCTTCAATTTTCATAAAAATGTAGGTTTATTTCTATAGAGCCATGCTGAATACAAAGGGCTGAAATAAATGAGTCATCGTTAACATAAAATAATAGAGCATTTTAATAAAAATTAGTATTTTTTCTTGAACATTAACTTACCAGACACTAAATAACTGCACAAATTAATAAGTGTAACGCAAATAAACCTATTTTTCTTGTTCTCTGAAAGCAAAACATTTCCTGTTGTGCACACCAAACAAGTCAGTACAAGACCAATGACGTGGCAATCGGCTGCTAAAGTATTCGCTGCTAGTATTAGTGGAGAGAAATGGTGCACCTGCACGTAAGGGAAATGAATGCAACACAATTATAGTAATCAGTCATTACAAACGTTGTAGTTCGTTACTAATAATTAGAGGCCCAACGCACGAAATTGTGCGCAGTTAGGGTCCCTAGGCCTAGCTGCGATCAGGGCCATGTCCACGGCCCCACATCGCTCCTCCACCTCTACGGCCCCCACCCCACAACGCTCCCCTGCCTCCACCCTGCCCTCCCCCTCAGTCACCCCCATGACACTCCACACTCAACACCGCTGCCCTTCAACGCTCCTCCCCCTCAGCCACCCCCATGATGCTCCACACTCGCCTCCCGCTGCCCCCTGACACTCCTCTGCCTCAGCCGCCCTGTGAAGCTCCATGCTCATAGCTCCCACCCCAGGAGGCTCCTCGGCCCCCGCCGCCCCGCCACGCTACACCACGAGAGCTGGACCGGTCGTTTGGTCGTCCTGGTTGTCACGGACACTGGCTTTTTATATAGATAGATTATGTATAACAGGATATTGTAAAAATTAAGTTAGGAAATTTTTATTAAAACGTTTCTTACATACCGTTATATTGGCTGGGCCGCAAAAATATTCGTTGTGGGCTGCAAGTATGGCATGCTTGCCCTGGAAGGTGGGGCACCAGGGCTGAGCTGGGAAGGCTGAATGGCACTTGGCTGCGTGGAAAGAAGTGGCTATTTCAGCCAGCAGAAAGAGCTGTGAGAAGGGTGACTTGGAGACAGTGAAGAGGCTGAAGATAAGGAACCTTCACCTCCTACCAAGTTTTCTTCATCTCCACTGCTGCCTTCTTGTTGATCCTCGGACCTACCAGGTGAGCTCTCACCTCAGGGCCTTTGCATTTACTATTCCTCTGCTTTGTGATCTCTGACCCAACCCCCCATCTCAATATCCACATGGCATCCTTCCTCTCAGTTTCTGCTCCAATGTCACCATCAGAGAAGCCTTCTCTTTGTAAAATAGTGTAAAATAGCAGCATTCTATCATCATACATACCCCTTTACTTTGCTGTTTTTCTTCATTATAACCATCAAATTATATACTGTGTTTGCTTTTTTACCATCTGTCTTCCCTCACTTCAAAGCAAGTTCCATCAGCCAAGGACTTTGTTTTGTGCCTTGCTATATTGGTCATGTGGTCAATATTCAGTATTTATTGAATGAATGAGTGAATGAATGAATGAAGAATGCCACAGAGGACGGAAGAATGACATTCATAGCTTCTGGAGCTGGTAGAGACCTCCAATAGACCACCTTCCTGTTGATAAGTCAGCAGTGTCTTCCTTCCCCGGGTAAGATAACTGAGACACAGAACTGGAGTAATGGCAGGTTGAGGGTGGATGAATACAAAAGGTCAGATGGGGGCAAAGGAAGGGCAGAGGAATTCAGAAAACCTGGCTCTCAGACCCAGTTTGATTCCACTAGCACAGTGGTCAGCAAACTGCGGCTCGCAAGCCACATGTGGCTCTTTGGCCCCTTGAGTGTGACTCTTCCACAAAATACCACGTGCGGGCAAGCACGTACAGTGCGATTGAAACTTCGTGGCCCATGCGCAGAAGTCGGTTTTCGGCTCTCAAAAGAAATCTCAATCGTTGTACTGTTGATATTTGGCTCTGTTGACTAAAGAGTTTGCCGACCACTGCACTAGCACAATGTTTTATGCTCTAAAGCAGGCGTCCTCAAACTACGGCCCGCAGGCCACATGTGGGTGTTTTTGCCATTTTGTTTTTTTACTTCAAAATAAGACATGTGCAGTGTGCATAGGAATGTGTTCATAGTTTTTTTTAAACTATAGTCCGGCCCTCCAACGGTCTGAGGGACAGTGAACTGGACCCCTGTTTAAAAAGTTTGAGGACCCCTGGTCTAAAGGGAATCTCTAGCTTAGGCTTGAAGATGACAGGAAACAGTCAAGGTAAAAAAGTGAGTGATCTATAGAAGCCACAATCTAACAGGAGGGAAGGTCCTCAGGAAAAACTTACGCAAATGTCAGTGTTTAAAAAGTCCCCAAACACACTCTCAGGACAAAAGGGGATCTGAGGATTGTCAGAGAAAGGAAACAGGATGAGGCAGGGAGACACAGCAAATCGGGGGAAAGAGACCAGAGAACAGGGCACCCACAGGGTCAGGAGAACCTCCAGAGATATGAAACAGAGCACAGAGGAAAGAACTTGACTGTGTCCCTCACTCCGCCTCCTGCTGGCTGAGTGAGGTTGGCAAGCCACTTAACCTCTCTCAGACTCCACTTCCTCACCTGTAAAAGGACGAAAATAATCCTGACCTCACAGGGTTGTTACAAGGATGAGTTAAAACAGTTCCTTAGAAATCACCTAAAATAGTGCCCTGCATCGAGCACATTCATCAAATTCTTTCTACATATTGAGGTTAAAGGGAAAAAAAGTGAAGATTAATTATTTTCAGGTAAATAATTTTTAAAAAAATATTTTTATTGATTTATAGAGAGAGAGGAAGGGAAAGGGAGAGAGAGAAACATCAATGTGAGAGCCAATCATCAATTGGCTGCCTCCTGCATGCCCCCCACCAGGGATCGAGCCTGAAACCTGAGCATATGCCTGACCTGGAATCAAACCGGCAATCTTTTGGTACCCGGGATGATGTCCAACCAACTGAGCCACACCAGCCAGGACAGGTAAATCATCTTAATTTCCCCTATTCCTGTGATTTATTAATTAATAAATACTCATCAAAGGGCCATGTGCTTGCTGGCCACAATGCTGGGTACAAAGAAAGATCCACCCCACCTCATCTCAGACTTCCATGGTCTTACAGCCAATTGCGAAGCTGAGGAACATTCCAATAAAACGCTGAACAATGACACCAGCAGCACATTATTAAGTACTGAATTTGTGGTGTAGGCAATAATTGCTACAGAAGTTCAGAGGAAGGAAAGATCGATGCTTCAGGATCGCTGTGGGCTCCAGTGGTCAGGAAAGGTCTAATGAGGATGCAGCTCAACACTGGCCTTGAAAGAAAGAGCGGAGTGGGTTAAACCCAGAGAAGAGCAGAACTTGAAGCAGCGTCGGCAGTGGTGGTGAGTCCTAGCAGTAAGGATGGGAAGACAGGATAGGATACAACTGCTTGTGGATGCTTTCAAATGTACATTTGAGGAGTCTGAGCTTCATTAATCCGGTGATACTATGAAAAGGAATGTAAGATAATGGGTGGATTAAAAAAAAACAAACATGTTTTGGGATGACTTAAAGAAGAGAGAGAGATGGGAGGTTGGAAAATGGCATCCCGAGCAACATAATGTGTCTGCAGCCATGGATTCTAGACTCCCTGCCACCCCTGCAGTAGAAATTACAGACCATGCTATTTGCACAGCCCACAGGCTGTTCCTAAAGACATACATCCATCCCTGTGACCCCCATGCACTGCCCTGAGGATGGGAGATCAGAGCGGGAGGCTAGTGCCACCACCCCACATGAGATGGAAAGAACGGGAACAAAGCAGATATCTAACGTCAGAAAGGACTTACATTCAAGAAACATAATGAAAACCAAAAAAAGTTGGTGCTTGAATATTGGAAACAGAGGAAGGAGGTGGGCGTCAAAAATGTTGCTAAGGTTTGATACCAACACCTAGGAATATAGTGCTGCCAACACCAAAAACAAAGAACCCAGAAGAACAGATGGCTTACGACATGGGAAGACGTCAGGCTTCATTTTAGGCCTATGGATTTTACAATGGCAGCCAGACATCCGGATAATAATATCTAATAAGCAACTGAAATGTAGTATGAGAGGTGGAGCTTAATGGGTCATTCGGAAGTGGAAACCAGGAATCCAGGACTGGCAAGGAAGCCACTGTGACCTGCCTCCCAGAACCACAACCAGCCATATTTGGATTGACTGTCAAAGACACTGTGATTGTAGAAATAAGATCTCATCTTGGCCTAATGGTCCCATTTACCATTGACAAAAGAAAAGCAAGTTGGGCAGAAGGAGCTCATAACCCATCCATACCTAAATATTGGTGCTCCAGTGTGCACATGAACCATTCCCTCCAGGAAGTCTTCTCTAACTTTTGTGTCTTTCACTGATGTCACATTCCTCCTGCCATAGTTGGTCTGCAAGTCATAATTATTTACTCTCTGGTTCTGCTCTCTGATCTAGTCCTCACATGTCTCCTGCACTAGATAATTCTTTGATGGCAGAGATCAAATCTTTAAATAATCATCTACTTCTCTTATGTCAACCAAGTGTAATTATTGGGTTAATTCAGATTTATGTTCCCAATAAATTCCCATTAAACTGAGGCACAAAGAAGTGAAATAGCTACCCAGGGTCACAGGACTAAAAAGGAGTGGAGAGAATTAAAACCCAGGCCTTAGGCTCTATGGTAGGCATTGTTGTTTGCTTCTTTCTCCCTTTCAAAGCACCCTAATGTTGTTCTTCTCTGGGGTTCAACACATACATCAAGATTATTCTAGGGCGATTATGATGGTCTCCTTCCCTTGCCTGTGATTGCTTAATGCATGGACGTGTGATTCACAATTCCACCCAATGAGAAAAGGGACAGTCTGCTGAGAAGCTCCTGGGAAAAAGTTCCCTTCTTGCCTCTCTGCCTCTGCACATCACTGTAAGGGTGTGACACCTGGCACTATTGCAGCCATCTTGTGAGCTTGAGAACAAGGAAAGATGAAAAGCATCTGGATCTTTCATGACGCTGTTAAACCAGTGAAAGAACCAAGCTTAGGGCAGACATAGCCTAGACCTCTTGTTATGGGAGATACTAAGTTCCTTACTATTTCAGCACATTGAGTTCAAGTTTTCTGCTACTTGCAGCCCTGACTGAGACTGACTCCATTCAAGGGCTCCTGTCACTATAGATACCAGAGCCAAGCATTATGGGAGATATACTAGTTATAATAGGGGAAAGTCCTGGTCCCTATCCACACTGTGCCTATTCCAAGATTAGACATTCAATAACTATTCAATCTATATTTGATTACGTGATTCTCCCTTTGCTCACCAGTTACAGGGGATATATTCCCTGAAGACACCTCTCTTCTCTTTACTAAGCCTCACTGAGTTTCAGCCTAATGTTTTGACTGTGCTCTCAACATTACTGACCAAGTCTTTCCCTATGGCCTCCCCCCACATCTGAAGATCAAGCTAAAAGAAAGGTGCTTGCACTTGGCCCAGAGAGACCATCATTGAAACTCTGCATTCCTAAATATTTGTTCTTTGAAATGTCTTTTTCAATTAGATCTCATCCAAATGTTTGAGAGTCAGGCTGAATTCCAACTTCCTGCTCCAGAAGAGACATGTTGAGCCTGCATAATTACTGCAGCCAGTTTTATTTGCTGTAAAAACATAGATTTTTTGCTACTTCTCGACTGTAAAATAATCAATAAATAGAATCCAGATGAAAAATGCCAGCATTTAGAACAACTCTTTTATGGTTCCTTTCTTTTGGGTCTAATAAACATATTGGGGATGAAGTGTGCTGCTACATTCACCCAACCAGCTAAGTTGAAACACAAACTCTCCTCCTGCTGAGATACACCTTAAAGTCAGAAATTTTATAGGAGAAACAGATAGACAGAGTTTCAAAATATGTTGACATGTTCAACAAACAGATCTGTAAACTTGTGGTGGGGACTGCCTCCAACCTCTATCTGTTCACAATGGCTGTTCAATTTCCCTCTCTCTCCCTTAAGAACACATGGCACAGTTCCTGTCAAACGAAACACAGAGAGTCCCATTAGCAGGAGAAGGAATCTCTCTGACTTTCTTTTAAATGAAGAAGACATGCTTTTCTGGACAATGACCACCCAGGCCATGAAAGTTTCATGAGGGGCTCTCAGAGTGGATGACACCTTTTCAATTATAACCGCTCTAATAAACCCCCACAGAGCCATGGGGCAAGGAGCCTACCTCCAACGTGCGACACCTATGTATTCCCTAATTATATTGCAATATATCCTCTCTGCGTGCGCTGATGAAGATAAAATATTCTTTTAATTCTATGGCCTCCTTGGGGGCAAGGGGAAGAGGATTATACATAGGCAAGTTCTGGAAGTTCCTAGAGCAAAATCAAAGCCTTTGTTTCAGGCTCCCCCATTGCATAAATCTCAAGGAAAGAACTCACTTTCCCTTGTTCTGCCACACTGGTTCTCTAAATATGGTCCCAGGACCAAGAGGATCAGCATCACTTGTTAGAAATGCAAATTACTGGGCCCACTCCAGACCCACTGAATTAGAAACTCTGAGGGTGGATCCCAGCAATCTGTTTTTTGACAAGCCTTCTACATTGAAGTCTGAGAGCCATTAGTCTACAAAATAGGAAGAAAAAAAGCATCATTTTAAAGTAAGAGATCAGGGATACCTGGACTCTATAGTGGCTGGGTTGCCCTTTCTGCATAGCTATCCCAATCTGCAGTCAGGGCTCCATTTACTCATCTGTACAATGGGGCTATAGAATTCGCCAATGGCTGTGGATGCTGGAATTTAAGAGGCATATGGTTACCTGGCACCAGTCTCTATGGATACCTAGCAAGTCCACAGCTGCCAACACTCACCAGCTCCCTTCTGACATCCCTGACTGGCGACTGCAGAAGCTTTGCAGAGCAGCTCTCTCCACTGCCATATCTGAGGTCATCAATGCAGCCGCCTCTGGGTTACCCTTGGCAACCAGGAGCTGGGGTCATGGAAGCCCACAGAATCTCCGAATCGCATAGCCAACAGCTTCAAGTCTTTTCACCTTGGAGCCTTGAACCGCTAGAGGGGAGGCTCAGGATTTTCTGTGTTATATTGTCCCACTTCAGCACTTTTTCAGATATTTTTTGTGAATTCCCTTCCACTCTGCAACTAGACTTCAAATACATGGAGGACTGAAGCCTACAATGTCCAGCATCATGAGGTATGGGACTTTGCCTGTCGGGTTCACCACTGTATCCCCAAGACCAATCTTACAACAAAGTGGGAACTCAAGAATTATTTGTTGACTATTCCTATCGCAGTAAATGCCTTACCCATAGTCGGTCCAAAACACTCAAGTATTTTTTTTTATATATTTTATTGATTTTTCACAGAGAGGAAGGGAGAGGGATAGAGAGCTAGAAACATCGATGAGAGAGAGACATCGACCAGCTGCCTCCTGCACACCCCCCACCGGGGGATGTGCCCGCAACCAATGTACATGCCCTTGACCAGAATCGAACCTGGGACCTTCCAGTCCGCAGACCGACGCTCTATCCACTGAGCCAAACCGGTTTCGGCAACACTCAAGTATTTAAATTCTAAAATTATGGTTGGAAAGAGACAACGAAACAACATGGGTTTGAACTGCGTGAGTCCACTTACACTCAGATTTTTTTTCTAATCAATATGTTGAGTTCTGCCTGCCATATCCACAAATTTGGCATCCACGGATCCAACCAACCCAGACATAAAACAGTATTTTTCACCCGTGGCTGGGAATCTGCAGATGCAGAGGGATGACTGTATACACTGTCCTATACCATTTTATATAAGGGACTTGAGCTTCCACCGACTTTGGTATCCACAGGGATCCTCGAACCAATCCTTGGCTGATATATAGCAAGGAATGGCTGAAGTTTGGATAGATCAAAAGTTATTCAGGGGTTTTTACTAGGGGTTAGTGCTCCTAACCCCTGCCCACCATCCCAAGTTTTTCAAGGGTCAACTGTATTTGAAACCCGGGGACGAGCAGAAAGAAGAAAAGGAGAAACAAAAGCCTGAATAATTCCCAGCACCTCGGGATGCTGACTTCCCAGCCAATTGCTCACCCTACATGTAGAACTCTCAGACCTCTGGGCCAGGTTCTGAGCTTGGATTCAGAGCAGCTGGATCTTCTGGGTGCCCTTGGGCTTCTCATTCAAAGGTCAAATTCTCATTTGCCCAGACCCTGCTGTCCATTGATCACCAACTTAACAATTTATGAGCTTTCCTGCCTCTCTCTTAGTTCTCAAACATTGTGTTCCATAATCCTCCTCCCCCAGCTGGAAACCTACCCCAGGCTAATCCCAAATCCTCCCTTCTCCGGGGCCATCCCTAATCCTGCCCCCTCCAAAATTAGTTTCACCTGAGAAGCCTATGCAGGCTTCCTTTGCTATAAACAATGGCTGCTCTTTCCCTGTGGACTGCAGTTTCCGGAGCCTATGGACCTAAGTTTGGGCACAGGATAGGTAGCAACAAACTGTCACCGAAGTGATTATTTTCTGGGACATGATAACACAGGACCTAACAAGAGAATCCAGAGACCAGTCCTCTGCCTCTAACCTCATACATGCCCAGTCCTCAATGACTTGCTGTGGCCTGACTGGGAACACTTGTGCTGGTGCTGAGAACGTGGTAACATCGGCATAGAATGCTAGAAAAAGCCCTGAACTAGGGATCCCGAGACCTACCTGGTTTACGGTTCCCTCCCAACCTTAACTAGCTCTAAGCCAGTCCTGTCACGTCTCTGGACCTTGGTTTGCTGACCTGTGAGATGGGAGAAAGAGGTGGGACTGCAGTGGTGGACTCTGAATTTCTAGGGGATTAAACAATATCTGAGCAACATAGAGACCGGGTGCGTGGTGTGCACCAGCTGAGAATGGAGTGCTGGGGGTGGGGGGGAGCCGGACCCCGCCCAACCTGCAGGAAACGATACCCTAGGGACCCTCTCCGCAAAGCCCCCAGTTTTCCGCCCCACTAAACCTACTGTAAACCTTTCAACAGAACCTCTTCAGCAGCAACTCCTACAAAGAGGGCTGCGAAGCCAGGGCCCCGCTGGTTCCGATAAAGCGGCTCGGGACGGAGAATCCGGCCTCCTGGACTCCGGGAGCGATGACCCGAGCCTTCCAGCCTTGGGCAGGCTCCGACAACCCAGGCCAGCCTCTGCTCTCGGGCCCCTGGGCCGGGCGTTAACTCCTATTTTCCAGGCAGAGCGCGGGAGGAGCGCCGATGCCCGGGCACGAGTTGCCTGGCCAGAGCGAGCGGAGATGACCGGGAGCCCAAACCACCCAGAGGCTTCCTCCAGCCGCCCGGAGGCCGTGCTCTATGCGTTCCCTGGGGAACAGAATGGGAGCTCCTGAAGCCGAGTCACTTGGAAGTATTTTTCTAGAGGACATGAGCACGCGGGAGAGAGTCAGACCGGCCTCGCAGCGCGGGCTACCAGGGACAGACCCTGAGAAGTGACTACCGGAGGCTGGAGCCGGGAGTCGGGTCCGGGAGAGCGCAGCCGAGCTCGGGAGCTCTGGGAACGATCAAGCCGCGGCTGCGCGCCCCCCGGCTCCCCAAGGGCGAAGGCTCCGTCCCACTCACGGACCTGGACGCCCGCAAGGAACGATTTTGCATTTTAAGTCGTATTTTTTCTAAAAAAAATCAAGAAAATGAACCAAGTCCAGGAGGAAGGCGGTTGCGCTCTGCGGCTCCAAGGGGCTCCAACCACCACCCATCTCCCCGCCTCCCACACCACGGACCGGGGCTGGCGAGAAGTTGGTAACTTCCGGGCCGCGCTCCGGGCGCGCACGGCGAGCGACTCGCTTCTCTGAACTTCGGGAGCACGGGTCGCCGCCCAGGGCAGGAGGGACGCCCAAGGTGTCAACCCAAACGTCGGCGTCCGGGACTTCTCCGAAGAGAGTCGGAGCGACGGGAAGAGAAAGACGTGAAGGCGGTAGACGTTCCGTTGAGCGCCTCCAAAAAGCAAAAGCGCGCACGGCATCGGCTGGGGCTTGGCGCCCGCGAGGCGCTCCGCTGGCCGGGGCGGGGACCTGGCCGCGCCCCGCAGGCTCTGAGCCCGGACCCGGGCCAGGAGGGCGCCGGTCGCGAGGCGCGCAGCGGACGCGCCCAAGGCGGCTCGGGGGTGGGAGTCCCCAGACTCCGAGGGGCGGGTGGGCGCCTTCCCGGGGACAAACGCGCCGCGCAGCTGAGCTCCAGCCTTCCCCAGCGCGGGCACTGCGTCCCGGCTGCGGCCGGAGGGCTGGCGTGTGCCTACTCCAGGGCCACCCTCCTCACCTCCTGCCCGGACCCCAAATTCACCCGGAATTCACCCCCCTCCCCGCTCTAAAGTCGGCTTCGGCAACCCGGACCCGGGCAGGACCGCGGGGATCCACGGAGCCGGAGGAAAGTTAGTCGTGAGGCTGCACAGCCCTATCCCGACCCGCGTCCCCCCCTCCCCGTACCCCCGGCGGTCCGAAGCTCCGCGTCTTCGCAGTCCCCGCCCAGCCACCTACCTGCTTCCGCAGCCGCCCTGGGCTCGGCCGGCCAGTCGCTGGGTCCGGTCCTCCGGAGCCCGAGCCACGCCGGGGCGCCGGGCCAGCAGCCGCAGCTGTGAGCAACCCGGAGCGGGGCGGCGGGCGGCGGGCGCCGCAAGCGAGTGAGCGAGCCGGCGGGCGGCAGGAGCCGCGCTGCTGCTGCGGAGCCAGCCCCCACCCGCTCCGTCCCTCGGCCCCTCCCTCTCCTTCCCCACCAGCCGTCCGCTCCCCGCTCGCGTCTCCCGCCCGCTTTCCCCCCTCCCCTCCTTTTTTTCCCTCTCTCTCCCTCTTCGGTCTTTTCAGACCCTGCTCTCTCGCTCGCTCTTTTCCTATCTTTTAGTCTCTCTCCGGATTCCTTCGGGTTCCTTTTTCTCCGGCTCACCCTTTGCCAGCATCTCTTCTCACCTCCCTTCCCCCACTTTCCTCCTTTTGCTCGTTTCTCTCCTATCCCTCTTTTCTCTCTCTACCCTCTGTCTCTCTGCTATTTTCTCCTCCTTCTAACCTTTGCTGTTCTCTACTCTCCTTTCTCCCCCCTGCCTCCCCTCTCCCTCGGGTGGGTCAGAACGGGCTGCGCACCGCCTCCTCCTAGCTGCTCCTCCGAGTAGGGAAGGGGCGAGCCCCTGGGATCGAAGGGTACCAAGGGAGCCCCCAGCCATGATGGTCACAATCTGAGGACGGAGAGGCCGTGCCAGGGCTGGAGGCTGGGACCCCACGCAAGGGTTTGAGAAACATCTGGAGGACAAATAACCCAGAATGCCAGGCCCTAGGCATGCCAAGCTGGGCCGCGCCTGGGAAGATGAGTAAACTGAGGCCCAGAGAGAAGAGATCGTGGGACCTACCTTGGCGAGGTCAGCTCCAGAGTCAGGGCCTAGTCCGTCACTGCTCCCCGCAGCCAGGACAGGGCTCCTCCGCTGACCTGGGAATTGCCAAGAGGCTAGGGGCCCATCCAACCCTTCCAACCTCTCTGCCTGCCCCAAGCGCCCAAGCCCCCAGACCCGAGACCTCGGTGCCAGGAGAGGAAGCTTTCTCCCTCCGGGAGAGCACCTTGGACCACCTCACTGCCCCTCCTGGGTAGCCAACCGGGTGAGGGGGAGGACATAGCACCGGGACCCCTCTCTAAAAAATGCGGGACTTACCATCTTTCTCCTGCTTACCGGGGATGGAGTAGCAGGCATGGGGTGCTTTGCCTTGCGTTTATCTCCTTTTCTCCTTGAACTACAAGAGCAGAAAGGCCCAGACTTGGGGGAAGGTGCTGTACACATCTCAGGGAGGAGTTTTGTAGAGTGAAGCACACATCATCTGAGGCTTTGGGAAAAGGTGAGTCTGTACATGTGTCTGAGCACCGAGCCCTCTTGCTTCCACCGTTGGTAATGGACTTCGTTCTGATCAGGGAAGTCCCACCCCTAGAAGCTCTTCCTGGCACTTCCCCATCTCAGCCCTACGGTGGATCCAGAGAGATGAAGGGTCCTATTTTCATGGACCCCATTCTGCCACCCTGCTTTATCAAGACAGGACCATGATGCTCCTAGGCCCCTGCCTAATTGCTGGGGCCAGATGTTGTTCCCCTTCAGTACAGTCCCTTCCATGGTAGCAACCAGAAGCAGACCCTCCATTCAGCCCCTGGGTAGACACCTTGCTTGGGATGTTGCCAAAACTCCACAGAAATATCCCATCAGGTTTCTGTCTTGGGACATCAAATCAAATAAATAAACCTATGGCTGGCCCAGCTAGGGTGGCTCAACAGTTGAGCGTCAACCCATGAACCAAGAGGTCACCAGCTCGATCCCCAGTGGGTGGTGTGCAGGAGGCAGCCAAAGGATGTTTCTCTCTCATCAATGTTTCTATCTCTCTACCTCTCCCTGCCCCTCTCACTAAAATCAATAAAAACAGATTTTTTAAAAAATAAATAAACCCATGCCTGGGCCATAGTCATCACACCACAAAATCAGAAGAAGCATCTGACCAGGGCTGGGACTA
The DNA here is from genome assembly GCF_027574615.1 of Eptesicus fuscus. NCBI lineage: Eukaryota > Metazoa > Chordata > Mammalia > Chiroptera > Vespertilionidae > Eptesicus > Eptesicus fuscus. The sequence goes on along the minus strand of NC_072477.1, from coordinate 44,305,861 downwards.
GGCTGAGGCAAGTGAGGTGCCTAGGGCACAAGATTTAAGGAAGCAGTCACTCTCAGGGTTGTGCAAGTGCAGGTTTGGCATCTGAGAGAGAATACCTCCTTAAATGCTGCATCCTACGGCCTTCCCGCCTCACCCTAATCCTGGCCTTGCAGTCAAATCTTAGGGCTCTCACTACCAGCTGTCTGACCCTGGTCCATCACTGCAATTCTCGGCCTTCAGTTTCCCTACCTCATGCTGAAGAGGCTGAAATAGATGTTCTCTAAGGGTTTCTCCAGCTCCGAGGTGCTGCAGTCTGTGGGGATCAGAGATGCTGAAGGCCAAGAGTTCTAACTTTCCGGGTGTGTGTTCCTGCTCTGCCACTGACTATGACACTTAATCTCTCTGACCTCAGCTTCTCTATCAGTAAAATGGGAATGATAACAGTACTGTAAGCCCTGGGAAGAATAAACCAAATAATACACACAGTGGCACTTGATAACTGTTGGCAGTTAATATTACATAAGGTAGGTTTCTGCTCTCTTGTCTTCATCTTCGCATTCCCTTTTGGATTATGAGTTACAGTTCCCTGCCTCCCCCTGGCTCCCCTACACACACACACACACACACACACACACACACACACACCCTCACTTCTGTGTGGTAGCTGTCCATTTCTAACTCTTAAACCTTAGTTCTAACAGGTTTGGGGAGGTGGGCAGGTCTTGCTGGAAAACCATTCCACCCCATCTCAATAAGCAAATGCATGGGAAGCACCCATGTCTCTCGCACACACACTCGCGCACTGCCAGGCGGGAATTGTGAGGCTGAGGGGTATTGGCCCCCCTCCATGCCAAGCTGGGGATTGCCTGGTTTTCTGCCATCCTCTAAAAAGCCACATAGATCTATAAAGCTGCACCTTCTCTACCCATCTGGCAGGCCTCCAAGGACTCATGTCCCAACAGAGCCAGGAACACTTTTAGCAAATGTCTCTGAGGGTCAGGTTGGGGTCACATTGGAGCCCGTGATCCATCATTCATTTGCCAGTCCCTGAGAGCCTGCACTGAAAGGTACTGCTTTGCACATCCTATATGCTCAACCCAGCTGCAACAAGTTTATTTTGGAAGTCTTGGACCCCCCTACTCATCTAAAGGCATAATCTGAGACAAGAGTCCACTATTAAGAGCTGTAAGCCTTGCCCTAACTGGTTTGGCTCAGTGGATAGAGCGTCGGCCTGCGGACTCAAGGGTCCCAGGTTCGATTCTGGTCAAGGGCATGTACCTTGGTTGCGGGCACATCCCCAGTAGGGGGTGTGCAGGAGGCAGCTTATTGATGTTTCTCTTTCATCAATGTTTCTAACTCTCTCTCCCTCTCCCTTCCTCTCTGTAAAAAAATCAATAAAATATATATTTAAAAAATAAATAAAAGAGCTGTAAGCCTTGCTCTCAAAAAAACTTACTGGGCAAGAAGACCGTAAAACCGAGGAGGTGAGTGAGGTTGTTGAGAGCAGGAGCCCTGGAAACAGATGCCTAAGTTCACATCCTGGCCCTATCACTTAGCTGCATGTTAATCTCTCTAAGCCTCAGTGTTCTCATCTGCAAAATGGGAATGATATGAGATAAGCACTGCTATTATCTCCATCTTATAGAGAAGGAAACTCAGGCTCAGAGAGAAGAATTGTCTGGCTCAAGTTCACTCAGAAAGTAAGCAGAGCCCAAGCAGAATTCACTTTATAGCCTTTGCTCTCACCCTCTACCTTCTCCTCTCAGCCTCTCTGATCTTTCTTCCTACCGGGATCCCAAGTATCTCTTCTCCAGTGAGATGACATCTGAAACCCAGCTCCATTTCCACCCTCTCTGCACAATTCAGTCTAGATGGGGATGGCAGGTGAGGCAGCCAAAACTCTGGTGACCAAGGTGGGAGGTCCTCTTTCTTCTTAGAAATAAATTATCAAATGGCTAGAACACTGGACAGACTGTCCAGGGCTCAGACCACGATGGTCCATGCCTTCCTTCACTCAAGTGAACAAGAAATGACCTTTGTTTTCCTTCCTCGCCCACCTTTCTCTGCCGGGGAACACCTTTCCCCTCCATCTTCCTGCAGAGCTCTGGCTCCAATCCCCAGGGGCAAACATGCAGCACACACCAGGCATGACTGGAATCTGTTGAGTGATGGAAAGATTTCAGAACTTATACAACTTTTAAACTCAAGTGAAACCTGACATATGAGAGTGCTTGAGAAAATATCTATCTTCCCACCAGACTCTAAGGTGTTTGGGGTCTTATTTACCTTCATGTGTATTATAAAGCCTAGCATAGGGCCTTGCCTTGTTACAAGAATAAATATCTACAATTTACTAATAAGGTATACACGTGGTTTCATTTAAACCTCCCAACAATTCTACACAGCAGGCATTATTATCCCCCTTTCATAGAGGGGGAAACTGAGGCTCTTAGAGAATAAATTGCCCAAGGCCACACAGTAACAAAACTCAAATTTGAACTCAGGCCTCTTCAAAGCTCTTTGCTCAATGCTCTAGTGTCTTGTGTTGCAGGAGTGGACTAGGGCAGTGGTCGGCAAACTCATTAGTCAACAGAGCCAAATATCAACAGCACAACGATTGAAATTTCTTTTGAGAGCCAAATTTTTTAAACTTAAACGTCTTCTAACGCCACTTCTTCAAAATAGACTCGCCCAGACCGTGGTATTTTGTGGAAGAGCCACACTCAAGGGGCCAAAGAGCTACATGTGGCTCGCGAGCCGCAGTTTGCCGACCACGGTACTAGGTAAGGTAAGCAAAGGGTCTAGGGCCAACGCTTAAGAAGGCACTCACTCTCCAGTGGTTAAGGACAACAGGGGTGTCGGGGCATGTGTGGGGAGGGGTGTGGGATGGGAATGGGGGGGATGAGGACAAATATGTGATACCTTAATCAATAAAGAAATTAAAAAAAATAAAATAAAATAATAAAAACTAAAAAAAAAAAAGAAGGCACTCACTCTCAAGTACCATCTACACTTGCACAACCCTGAGAAAAAACAACCTTTGGATATTCCCCCTCCAAAAAATTATAAGGAACTGTGTCATAGCCATTGACAAGATGTAGAGAAGAAACCATGGAGCAGACAGGATCTAAGGTAACTCCCAGTGTTACATCTGCTCACCTAACACACACTGACAGAGTCCACCCCAACACAGCCTCAAGCATCTCCACTCACCACAATTTCCCCAACGTACAAATCACTAAGAGATAGCAACCCAATGTACACACCAACAGACACCCAATGCCTACACATGCATATAATACAATTCCTGAACTCACTTAAAAACGGGAGGGAAGTGGAGGATCAGAATAAAGTCCAAGTGAAATGAATCTTCAAAAGCTTTTTCTGAACCCACAACCACCAATCGAAGCCTTGATTAACTTGGTTGTACTTATTAAATTGTGATCAATATTTAATAACTTTGAATATGGATTGAATATTTAATGAGATCTATTTACATATAAACATCAGAAGTGCCAATTGCTTTGAATTGAGAATTGAGTTTGTGACTCACTCTCAAAAGCTAATGCTGGAGATCTTTCCATCCTACATTTCCACAGATTTATTTAAATTATAGCTTATCACTATGACATTATTACTCTATCATTTATTATGATGCTCCATTATTATAACAGATTACTGCACAGTTCCGGGAAATGTGGCATTTGGACACTGAATTTCCTTGCATCCAGGCAAACTTGGATTGGGTTTCTTGTTCTCTTTCCTCCATGTTTACCAGGAAAAGGGATCAAATATGACACTAAAATGCATCCTGGCTTGAGCCCTTAGTCCTCCCACAGGCACAAAACTATCTGGAAGCAATTTATGTGGTATACTTTGTTTAAGACCAATTTACCCAAGAGAAGAAACTCTGCTTTGTGGACTGGTGACAACAATATGAATTTCTGGATCTTTATTTATAAAAATCAGAGAATCAGATGCAAACGCAGCTTTCCAAGGTATCATGGAGATTCGTGAAAGTCCTTGGAGGATTTGAGATTTCAAAAATTAATAAATGAACTTAGCATATCCACAGATGCAGATTTTACATATTACCATTATATTAATAAGTAATTACCTATCACTCTCTGGGTAATAAGTAATTTAAAAATGTGGTTTGTTAGGGGCTAAAGTTAAATAATTGGAAACAGTCCTCTGTATGCCACAGCAGGCAGCGGCCCAGCAGGACATAAACTGCTCACTCACAAAAGAGAGCAAATGCATTCTCCATCAAACACCTCATCTCATGGACACACCTTTGTCAGATTCTGATTTGCTTTGATTTGTGGTCTAAAGCAAATGTAAATGATGCTGCCAAAAGAATAGTAATGACAATGACACCATCAGGTGGAGAGTGAGCCTTCTGAATCAAAGTCGGTATAATCAGACTTCTCGGATACTATTTTTATTTTATTTGAAACAGATAATTGGAAAAAGTATATCTCTAAAACTTCCCCCTCTCCCCATTTTCCATAATCTGTCAATTTTAGCATCCTAACAGATAGCCATATGAGTTTACCGGCATGCCTTGAATTTGACATAGTGTTCTGGGTTCCATAATTTTTTTGTTTGTCCGTTTGCTTGGTTCTTTGTTGTTTATTTTCTTTTTGTTAATCCTCACCCGAGGATATCTTTTCCACTGATTGTTATAGAAAGTGGAAGGGAGGGGGAGAGATAGAGAGAGAATCATTGATGTGAGAGAGACACATCGATTGGTTGCCTCCTGCGTGCAACCGGACCGACCAGGCTAGGAGATATGTCCCTTCACAGAAATCGAACCCTACACCCTTCAGTCCTTGGGTCAATGCTCTTACCACTAGCAAAACCAACTAGGGCTGGGGGCCCTAATTTTATTTCTGCTGTTCTCAGAGTCTAATTGCCCTTCCCATCCTCTTTCAAGCTTGGCAAACTCCAGTCTTATCCTTTAAAACTGCTCATTGACAAGGTCTTCCTTGGCCCCCTCACCGTCCCTGTTTATCTACCTCCATTAACACTTTTCTCATTGCTATTAGACATTTCACAGATCTATCTGTCCCTGTTGGATGGTGAATTCATAAAGTCATTTCAATATCTCCAATGTCTTGCACAGTGTCTGGCCTAATGTTGGTTGAGTGGATGGATGATTGGACTTTATATATAGGCACATGGGTTTTACTTTTGGCTTTTTATCTTTTGGCTTGAGTTGAGCGAGGTGTTGGTGTAGGAGCCATCTTCCTTCCCAGGAAGCTCATAATGCCATCATTCGTAGACTCAAGTCAAAGCTCAAGGGATTAGGCATGCCTTTGTTTTACAGATAAAATCATTACCCTTTTGTTTTCATTCAGCAAACATTTATGAAGTTCTTACAATGTGCCAGGCTCTCCACTCTCTGCCTTGAGTCACAACCCAGATTATTGAATCAACCCACGAGGATTTCCAGGAGCACATAGGGTCCAGGAACAGCCTCTTTTGTCCAGCACTGTTAGCATTTTCCCTGCAGCAGCCAAGAGACTGGGGAAAGGGGCTGGAGTTGGGGGTTGGACTGCTGCTGGTGGTAGCTTGATCTGTTAATCCTTAGCTTTTTATAGGTGCCTCAGTCCTCTGTAGAAGTAGGTAGAGTATCAACTCAACTTTCACACATAGAACTGCCACCCTCCTCTCCGGCTTCCTCTGCCACCACTCCCTGCTCTGCGCTGGGTTCTCCAGCAATGTCGAAAGGCTAGTGGGCCATGTGTCCATCAGAACACAAGCTCCATCAAGAAAGGGAGTTTGTCTTGTTTGCCTCCATATACACAGCACGTGTGGAACATAATAGGCCAACAGTGACTGTTTCTTAGATGAATTAATGAATGCGATGTCATACTTTGTCTTTGCTAGTGACGTCTCCTGTGTTTGGAATGCTCTTCCATCTTTCATCAACCTAATTCTTCCTCATTCAGCAAGACAGCTCAGGCACAGTCTCCCCTAGGAAGTCTTCCTTGAAGCCCCCGGGGTGGACAGAACACCATTCCTCTGGGCTTCCTGGCACCCTGTGCATAGGCCTCTCTTATTACCAACCACAGCATAGGGCATTGATCTGTTATGTCACTGCTTCCCACACGGGCCTTCGAGAGCTTGAAGACAGGAGCCATATGCTATTCATCTTCATACCCTGAGCTCCTTGGCAGAATGTCTAGAACATAGAAAGCACTCTATAAAGATTTATCAAGTTAAACTAAACAACCCCCAGTGGATGCAGATTGGGTCATACTCAATGTGATGGCTGATTCATTTGGTCATTTGGCAAATATTGATTGAGTGCCTATGATGTGCCAAGCACTGTTCTAGGTACCAGAGATCCAGCACTGAGCCAAACTAGACACAAATAATCATAATGATAGTGCTTATCAGTTAAACATGACCCAGATATTTTACCAGGCTAGTTAGGTGTTGTATCGAGTCAATATGAAGACTATTTTAAACTTCAGCTTTAACCATAATATCAAGTCACGCAGGAAATTCAGGGTCCCAATAACTCAGCAGACTCTCTTTCCTGGACTTTGATGTCCCCACCTATATAATGGACATTTACCATAGTCTCCCATGAAATATATGTTTGTAAGGGTCCTCTGAAATTCCTTGCACATTTTTAAATCTCCAAAATTTGCCTAGAAATGCTTTGCAAATAGCATGAAGTATTTCAAGGCTTAGAAAACACTCCACAGTTGCACAAGATGTGTTTGTATTTAAGATCCCATGATAAATAAAAAATTAAAGTGCAATCAGGTTTGAATTCAGTTGAAACTCAATTTGCCTTTAAAATGCCATTTATAGATTTCTTTGATCACACCCACCACCTATGTAACATTAATAAGATATGATCTTGACCTTTACAGAGCCCCAGTTTAGTGAGAGAGACTGAAGCGTACCTGTCTACTGTAACAGGTAAGACTGAGAGATGCTGCAGCCCAGGTACACACAGGTGTTATGGGATCACAGAAGACAAACATATTCATTTTGCTTGGGGAGGTATCGGGAGGCTTGACAGAAATGGTGACACCTGAGCCAAGCCTAAATCCATAAGTAGAGTTTGACAAACAATGCAAAGAGGGGAAGGACAAACTAGAAAGAGAAGTGACATAAGTAGTGATAGAGAGCACATGGCACAGTCATGAAGGATACCTGTCATAGGCAGCTGGAGCAAATGTAACAGCAGGGGAAAGGGGGAGGAAAAGGTTGAAAATGTGAGCTGGACTCTGATATTGACTGATAACAAGTTCGAATTTTATTCTGCAGATAATGGAGAATATTATTAAAGCCTAAAGGTGGCCGGTGTGGTTCAGTGGTTGAGTGTCAACCTATGAACCAGGAGGTCATGGTTTGATTCCCGGTCAGGGCACATGCCTGGGTGGTGGGCTCAATCCCCAGTGTGGGGCGTGCAGGAAGCAGCCGATCAATGATTCTCTCTCATCATTGATGTTTCTATCTCCCTTTCTCTCTCAAATCAATAGAAATATATATTTTTAAACTTATTTTTAAAAGCTTTTTAAAAAAATGTTCACACTCTTTAATCCAGTAATGAGACTTCTGGAAACAAATCTTAAAGAAATAATCAGAAATCCACCCAAATTTGCATGCACAAACATGATTACAATTTATTTATAGTAGAGAAAAGGGTTCGTTATAAAGTGATGGAGTATTATATAACCATTAAAATCTCAAACAACTGGGAAACAAATGATTGCACAGGATAGAAGATTATGTAACTGTGTAAAGAAAAATACATAGCAAAAATAAAAATCCCAAAAATAAAAAAGACATGTCAAATATAAATAGCAGTGGCCTCTGTGAGGGAATTGGGATTCCCGCCCCGCTACACATTCCAAATTTTCTACATTTGAGCACCTCATTGTTCAAATCAGAAAAAAGAAAAAGAAAAAGAAATGCACCCTGTGTCCTGATGAGAGTCATGTCATCTAGGTCTGCCGGGGCAGTCCGCAAAATGAGCAATGTCACAGCCAGATCACCTCCCTGTCACTGGATCCTAGAATGTGTGGAGATCCACACATGGACTGAGCCAGTGTCCTGACCATGACCTGCAAGGGTCCGAATTCAAATCATCCCATTTATTCATAGGTACTCAAACATTCAAAAAAAATCAGAAAAATTCATCTTAAGTAAAAGTACACATTGCTAGAACATGGCAATTTGTTTAGTCAACACTTCTGTTAAACATGACCATGTTTGTTCTTTAGCCTGACGGTGTTGATTCTTCCGGGGAGGAAGGGGGAAGAAGAAGAAAGAACAGATCTAGACCTTTGAGGCCCAACCTGGAAAACCAGTTGTCTGGCTAGGTGCTGAAACTTACTGTAAGATTGGTGGGCCCTCTCAGAGGAATTAGAGTTAAAGCAAATAACCCAATTTGGAATAATTTAAAGCTCTTTTTAGGGAAGTTTTTTACTCAATTGGGCTCATTATGTATGGGTTTAATGTGAAACAATTTGTTCTTGAAGGCTAACATTATTGTTGGCAATAAAGATAGGAAGTGGAAATAAGTTTCCAATATGTAAAGCAGATTTATTTCTCATTTCATATGGACTTGTTCCGGGTCTCTGCTTATGAATCACAGCGTGCTCCCTGCCATAAGATGCTGTCCATGCAGTTGGTTATGATAAATGGCCTGTAATTGTGAATCTGATATTGGTTTTCAATATTAAATTTATCATTCTGTCCTCTTAACAGATATTAAATACTTTTAAGAATGTATACATTTGCCTGATCCATCTGTGATTTTTCAATATGTAAAATTTATTAGTTTCCTAGTTTTTTGAGATTTTAACAGCCGACAACATCATTAATAATGCTGAGTAATGGAGCTGACCTCTTTAAACCTCGTTCCCTTCCACTAATTCAGAACATCCAAATGGAATCAAAATGTATTCGATTTAGGGACCCAAAAAGAAAGCGATCAGTAGGGTACCTGATTGAGATGCGGCTCCCCCAGGATGGTCATCCTTGGGCCTTTTCGCCTCTAAGCCCCTGGCTGAGGGAGCCAGGCTGAGGCTGCCTCCTCCCATGGATGAGCCAGGTTGGGCAGCCCGCCATTCCCTCAGCTGCCTCAGTTTCTTTAGTGCGGAGTGATTGATGATAATAATAATGCCGCTTGTCTGGCTCCCTCACGGAGTGCGCTCTGTGAATTAATGGAAGCGTGCGGGCTCTGCACTGGAAGAGCCCCCTCCCGGAGGGCTCCTTGCTGCCCTGGAACTCTATTCAAGCTTGGGTGGTGAGGATTCCTGCCCTTCTCTGTTGGGATAGAGCAAAAGGAGGCTGAAAGAAATCAGGATGCGTGAAAGAGAAACAAGGCGGTGTGAAGCACCAACAACAAAGCAGGACTTGCCCTGCCCCTTAGTCCTGTGTGATTGAGGCCACCCCTGCATGTTGCCACCAGAACAGCATGAAGCTAGCTCAGGGTCAGAATTTGGGATTGTGCCTTTTCTGGGTTTGTCATGGCTGGGTTTTGTAGAGCCTACAAGGCTACACCTCATGGTTCCTATAGAATCCACTGTGTCTAAAAAGAATCATGCTTAGTCCCTCCCCACGTCGACACTGAGAAGCACAAAGGCCTATAGAACCTAGCTCTCAAGGTCAGGGATCATGTTGACCACCAACCGCAGAAGTCCCTTCACCAGGGCCCAGAAGGGGCTGGAACCAGTGCTGTGCACACAGGCCCTGTGCCTCATGACAGGCCTTGGGAGAGATGGAGAGCACACTTAGGGACCCAGAGGGTCACCTTCTCAAGGCAACTGCAGATAAGCAGCCCACGGCAGCCTCCAACCTGTGGATAATTGAAAAATAAATGCCTTTTCTTCCCGAGGCCTAATTTCGTATTCCTGCGGCGGCCTGATTGACTTTCAGTCCAATGCAAACCGGCTTCTTTGGAAGTTTTACCTGTTTAAGGATTATGGGCTGAGATCAAACCTATCAGAAGAAACTGGGAGCTGTCAATAGGGTCACTGAGAGGTGAAAAGTTTCCAAAGGGCCCCTGAGTCAAGAGGAAATGCGGGGGCCTGATGCGGCGGGGGCCAAACATGGCGGGGATCTCCCTTTTCCGTGTCCCGCGCAGAAAGAGAGATGAATGAACCGGTTCTAAGTGGAGGCGGCCAGGGATTGAGAAATAATAGAAATAAAGAAAACAAGACGCAGAAATAGATTCACAAAGCTGGGGCTGGGTGGGACGCCATCTTTCCTCTCTGATGAAGAGGCTGCATGAGGACAACCATGAGCCACCCAGCAGGTTTATTTTATATCCTAAAACCCAGGAAGTAACACCAAAACTTAGGATCAAAGGAGCTTATTTGCATTCTTACTAGGCCCTAGCATTACTGGATTTACATATCTAGACCCGCCCCTGCTGACACCTGGGCTGCTGTGAAGTCAGAACTGATTAACATGTCCAGCCTCATTGGGGAAGCATGTTCCCGGGGCGTGACTCGGCCTAAGCCCTGAGTTCAGCTGACGATAATTAAAGGAAATGCCCAGGTGCCTCCCAGGCGGCCCTCTACAAGGAAACTTCTTCTTCTTTTTTTTTTTTTTATAATATATTTTATTGATTTGTTACAGAGAGGAAGGAAGAGGGATAGTCAGAAACATCGATGGGAGAGAAACATCGATCAGCTGCCTCTTGCACACCTCCCACTGGGGATGTGCCCACAACCAAGGTACATGCCCCTTGACCGGAATCGAACCTGGGACCCTCCAGTCCGCAGGCCGACGCTCTATCCACTGAGCCAAACCGGCCAGGGCAGGAAACTTCTTTTTTACCAAAAGCCAGAGGGCCACCTGGCTCCAGACCTGGCCTACTTGCCTAGATCAGATAAATTATCCCAGTGGAGACCAGAAGCCAAGTCTCCAAACTCCCTATGCAGTGCTTTTCTGCCCTGCCAGCATATGATTCACAAACGGTTACAAAGGAAGATAGATCGTCCCCAAATCACAAGCATTTCAGAACCTTTTGTAGACTCAGCTTTTACTCCCCAGGCCTCTTGCTATACTTTTCATATAAATGGCTAACCACTTCACAAACCCATCCCTCAAAGCTTACGGTAATTTTAACCTGGCAAATGTTTATTGAGTACCTACGAGTATCTAGATGCTTAGCACTAGGCCAACTGCTATGGAGATACAAAAAAAAAAATAATGTAAAATGCAGTCTCTACCCTCAGGTAGGATTAGTAATGGCACTGCGTTTAATAATCAATTATTAAACATTCGCTGCATGCTGGCTGCTGCAAAGACACAGGAAAAAGAATCATACTTAGTTCCTTCCCAAGGAGCTTACCTTATTAGAGAGAGAAGATCGTCACATACAACTCATGACAGTTTATAGTAAAATATAAAGTTGTGTGGTTGAGCAATGAGGACAAAAGAGCCGGGCAGGATCCACATAGGAAATAATAGAGTAAACTTCCTGGAGAAGGAGGCAGCAGAAATGGGCATGAGAAATGGATAGGATGGGGACAGGCAGAGAGGACAAAATAGATGTGTGTGTGTGTTCTCAGGAATTACTATCTTTGTTATTCAGCCCTTCAAACATCTGCCCACACATTCAGGCACTTTCCCACACATATCTGATAAGGGACAACAAATGTTCATGGTGCACCTACCTCGTGCCAGGAGGCATTCTTCACTTGCACTCATTACCATATGCATCTTTCTCAACCACCCCACCAAGTAGATATCACGATCCCCTTTTATGGGAGAAGACCCCCTGAGCTCAATGGGAAAATCATTTGCCCAAGATGGCATCACCAGTATTGGCCAGGCTGAGATTCAAACCTTGATCTTGGCACCAGTGCTCATAATCCTTTACCACTGAATCACGTGGACTCTAGAGAGTGGAAGTACTCCAGAAGGCCATGCTAGATGAGAATCTAGAAGGAAGAGGACATAAAGGAAAATGGCTCGATGACTGTCCTTCTAAGCATGACCAGGCCAGGTGCTATGAATGACAGGGAACAGTAACAGGAGATCATCCATTCACCTGTGGAGACAGCCCCTACGGCATCCCCTGGAACATTTCTTGGAGCTGACATCCCAACTCTTATTTCCCACCATGAGGTGACTCCTTATGGCAAAATGCCAGTCCTCTTGAGGCTCAGGGCTCTCTCCTGCAACAGCTGGAGTCCCCATGGAGGCTCCTCGCCCTTCATCCAGGGCAAGGCAAGCTCAGTTAGGTTTGGTGCTCAGAGAAGGGCTATCTCTCAGTTGCGTCCTCTGCTAAGGGGCGTGAAAGGAAACGAAAACACCTCACTGAAAATACATATCATTTCAGCACTTAAATGGATCCTGTTTTAAACCAAGATCAGTGTAATTAAAATTATAAGAAAATAAGACCAAAGGATAACCCCTCACCGTTCTTCACTAGGTACAAGATAAGAAAAAAGAAATTCTGGTATAGCTTATTTAAAAGACATAATCCTGACATGGGACCAAAAAAAAGACAATAATTAAAATGAAGGCATCATTCTTGTTTTTTAAAAGGCTCTCTGTAGACAGAGGGGTCTGATTGGCAGACAAGACACATGAGGGGCATGTGCTTATTCTCAGAGTGACTGTTCTGAAGATGACGACGCAGGAAGCTCTGGTCTCCAGGACCTCTTTTCTACATTCCCGGAGTCGGTCCAAGATGGGAGAACAGGAAAAATACCAGGGTGTCAGGATCAGTGGCAAGGAACCCTAGCCTTGGTACATTAGCATCAAATACAAGAAGTGGTTAAATCTCTTTACCACTGGCATGCAGGAGGTGAGGTTACCACATTATTATTGTCCTCATCATTATTGTCCTCACCACGATGGCTGCTGCTATAAACATTTATCTGCACCAGCACTGTACTTAGCACAGCAGAGCATAAATGAAGATGCAGCTCCTGCTTTGACAATAAACACCTACGCTTCCCTACTGGTTTTTGCCCCAGCGGGGTGAACCCAGCCTTCAGCAACAGGAATACTCCACCCTCGCTCTGCCCCATGATGCTGTCTCTTCCTTCTCCCTGAGCAACTTCATGTCTCTGGATCTGCTTGGTGCTCCGGGGCCCTGTCTGGGTTGCTTGGCCCTACACTGGCCTCTGTGGCCAAAGTCAGGGCTTAAAGAACAGACTAAGGGCAGAGGCAGACATAGACAACCAGGGCCGAGATGGAGCTAGAACAGGCAGGGAGCATGCAGGAAAGAAAGCAGTGTTTTCTAAGGACTGGCATGTGAATCGAATTAACACTTCACTTAAGGTCAGCATCCTACTGCTCCAGTCCTTTCATTTGTCTTACCACTTCATTCTGCAATCTCCTGCTTTACAATTCCTTGCATACACTTTAGAAATCAAGACCCACGCTGTAGTAAATTTTATCTTTGCAAGACTTTGGAACACAAAAGCATTGCCAAGTGTCCATGGCCATCTAAGAAATGTACAAATATTATATATACACATCAGTTCCTCAAGCAAAAGTCCCACTTTCCACTGCCAAATGTTATTTTTTACAGCAGGTCTGCCAGATGAGTGAAGGCGTATATTTCATCAGTGAGCCACTTTTTATAGAGTGAAAAAAAAAAGCCCCCAACACTTTTATTGCTTTTTAACCAACAGGATTTCTGAATGCAAATGAATGAATCACCTTTGTAACGATTGGCTGCCTGAGTTTCCTTGTCACACACAGAGCAGGCACCGTGGATGTGACTTGTATCTTCATGAGTCCAGGGAAAGATAAAAGACTGACATTGCTACCAGTGAATTATGAGATTTGTCTTTATCAGTGACAATAAGGTCATAACTGAGCCCAGCCACCGCTTATTATATTTGTGTTCCATCTACTTTTTTGTATAATGTAATCCAGGCGCACCTGGGTAAGCTGGAGTAGCCCAGTGTATAAATTAGCCATTTTATAAAGCTGAATTAAGTCTTTAGGGCCACCAGGGTACCTTTTAATGCGTTGATGCCACTCTTCAATAGACACCAGTCTTCCTTTCTTTTGGCCTGCATTTCAATGACACTCTGGTCAAAAAGAGTAGCTAGAAGGACTCTCCTACATAATTTAAAGGTAGAGAGAAAAAAATAATATGAAGAACAATTGAGAGCCATATATATATATATATATATATATATATATATATATATATATATATATGGCGTGGCTCAGTGGTTGAGTGTCAACCTATGAACCAGGAGGTCACTGTTCTATTCCTGGTCAGGGCATATGCCCAGGTTGCCAGATCCATCCCCGGTGGGGTCGTGCAGGAGGCAGCCAATCAGTGATTCTCTCTCATCATTGATGTTTCTATCTCTCTCTCCCTTCCTCTCTGAAATAAAAATTTTTTAAAATATGTATGCAAATAACCCATGTATTCATTCATTCATTCAATACATTTTTACTGAAAATCTAATATGTACCAGACATTGTCCTAAGCCTGGGGAACAGTAAACAAAACAATATCCTGTCCTTGTGGAGCTTACACCCAACGGGAAAGATAGACAATAAGCAAGCACATACATGAATATATACATATTTTACACATACACATCTATAATGAGATGAGCATAATAGTAGATTCTGGATCCCAACTGCCTTGGTTCAATTCTACTTCTGTCAATTACTAGCGGCAGAACCTTAGGGAAGTTATATACCATCTGTTGTCTCAGTTTTCTCATCTGTAAAATGGAGATAATAACAATACCTAATTCACAAGGTTGTTATTAAGATCAGTTATATCAATTATGTAAAGTATTTAGTGTGCCAGGTACATAGTCTGTATTATATGTGTGTGCCATTAATATAAATTCCCTACTTATCAGGTAGAGATAAATAACAAATTGAAAATAAAGACATCAAGAGGATGAGGGTACTATTTTAAACCGGGTGGTGGGGGAAGGTGTTTCAGAAGGAGGGGACATTTGAACTGAGATTTGAATGAGGCGACAGTACAAGCCATGCTAGTTACCAATGAAGAGCATTTTAGGCAGAGAAAATGGCAAATAAAAAACCCTGCAGTAAGACAGTGCTTGGCATGACAAGGAGCAGCAAGATGCTAAGAATGGCTAAAGCAGAGGAGGGAGAAGAAGGACAGAAGATAAGACTGGTGACATGGCCATGGATTGATAACTTGTTGGCCATCGTCAGGGTCATGAATATTACTCTAAAAGTAATGAGAAGCCAACGGAAGGTTTTGAGAAGGGAGTGACAAAATTTGTTGAAAATCTTCTGTGTATGTAGGACCCTCAAAAAATTAATAATCATGCCTGGCCAGTGTGATTCAGTGGTTGAGTGTTGACCTATGAATCAGGAGGTCATGATTCGATTCCCTGTCAGGGCACATGTCTGGGTTTTGGGCCCAATCCCCAATAGGGGGCATGCAGGAGGCAGTCAATCAATGATTCTCTCTCATCATTGATGTTTCTATCTCTCTCTCCCTTTCCACTCCTCTCTGAAATCAATAAGAATATATTTATTTAAAAAAACATAACAAATACTGTATGATTCCACTTATACAAGGAACCTAGAGAGTCAAATTCTTAGAAACAGAAAAAAAAGCGATTATCAGAAGCTGGAGGGAAGAGGATATGAGAAGTTGTTTTGCAAGATGAAAAGAGTTCTGGAGATTGCACAATAATGTGAATGTAACACTACTTAACACTACTGACTGTACACTTAAAATGGTTTAAAAATGGTTAAGATGGTGAGTTTTATGTTAGTTTTCTTTTACCACAATTTTTAAAAAATATTCTGTGTGGAAAATAGACTGGTGGCAAGTAAGACTGGAAGCAAAGGAGACCCCTAGATGTTACAGTTATCTGTCGCTACATAGCAAACCAACCCCAAACTTAGTGGCTGAAAACAACAACCATTTCATTATCTCTCATGATTCTGTGAGTCAACTGGGCTCAGCTGGGTGGTTCTTCTGCTCCATGTGATACCAGTTTGGGCTGCAGTCCTATGAGGGGACAACTGGCTGAAATGTCCATGATGCTCACTCACATACCTAGCACCTTTGTGGGACAGTGAAAAGGCTGGGCACTGACTGCTGGGCCTCTCTCACTCCATGCAATCTCTGGGCCTCTCCCTCTTCACATGGCCTCTCCATGTGGTCTCTTCACTTAGTCTCTCCAGAAGAGTAACTGGATTTCTTAGAGGTGGCTCAGGGCTCTCAGAAGTACAAAAGCCTTCATGAAATGCACAGAATCACATCATCCACCTTCTACTAATTAAACTACTCACAGAGCAGCTGAAATTCAACATTGTAGAATCACATGACTATAGGAGGCCCGGTTCATTGGAGAACATCTTTGGAGACTAGCCTTACAGGATTGCTGCAGAAATCCAGGTGAGAAAGACAAATGCTTAGACCAGGATAACATTAGTGAGAAATTCTTGATTTGGAATATATTTGTAATAAGATTTGCTGATGGCTTAGATATGGGGTAAGAGAAAAAAAGGGAGTCAAGGATGAGTCTAAGTTTTTGGTCAAGGCAACTAAAGGAGTGGTTTATCACCATCTTATCTTGGTAACTCATTTTCTCTGGGCTTCTACTTCCTGATCTGGAAGATGTAAATAATAATACCTGCTCACCCAGCTTGTAAGGTCATCATGGAATCAAATGAAATCTTGTACAGGGTGGGGCAAAAGTAAGTTTACATTGTCCATATGGAAAATAATAGAGTAATCCTACCTTATAATAGAGAAATATGCAAATTGACCGCACCTCCGCTATGCCCATGATTGGGCTGCGAGAGGCTGGGGGCGGGACTCCAGGTGGCATATCCGGCCGTTGAGAAGAGCAAGATGGCGGCGCCCAATCCTCTTAGTTCCGGGGGTCTGGGGCAGCGATCGCCACCGGGGGGGCGTGTCCGGTCCGAGCCAGGCGCTGCCGGGGGTCCGAGCCAGGCGATCGCCACCCGGGGGGGCGTGTCCGGTCCGAGCCAGGCGCTGCCGGGGGTCTGGGCCGGCGATCGCCACCCTGGGGGGCGTGTCCGGTCCAAGCCAGGTGCTGCCGGGGGTCCCGGGCAGCGATCGCCACCCTGGGGGCCGGGTCCGAGCCAGGCGCTGCCGGGGTCCGAGCCAGGCGATCGCCACCCGGGGGTGCGTGTCCGGTCCGAGCCAGGCGCTGCCAAGGGTCCCCAGCGGCGATCGCCACCCGGGGGGGCGTGTCCGGTACCAGCCAGGCGATGCCGGGGGTCCGAGCCAGGCGATCGCCACCCTGGGGGGCGTGTCCGGTCCAGCCAGGCGCTGCCGGGGGTCTAGGGTAGCAATCGCCACCCGGGGTGGCGTGTCCGGTCCGAGCCAGGCGCTGCCGGGGGTCTGAGCCAGGCGATCGCCACCCGGGGGGCGTGTCCGGTCCAAGCCAGGCGCTGCCGGGGGTCCGAGCCAGGCGATCGCCACCCGGGGGGGCGTGTCCGGTGCGAGCCAGGCGATGCCCGGGGTCCGAGCCAGGCGATCGCCACCTGGGGGGGCGTGTCCGGTCAGAGCCAGGCGCTGCCGGGGGTCTGGGGTGGCGATCGCCACCCGGGGTGGCGTGTCCGGTGCGAGCCAGGCGCTGCCCGGGGTCCGAGCCAGGCGATCGCCACCAGGGGGGCGTGTCCGGTCCAAGCCAGGCGCTGCTGGGGGTCCGAGCCAGGCGATCGCCACCCGGGGGCGTGTCCTGTCCAAGCCAGGCGCTGCCGGGGTCCCGAGCCAGGCGATAGCCACCCTGCGGGGCGTGTGCAACCTGAGCCAGGCGATGCCGTGGGTCCCGGGCGGCCATCGCCACCCGCGGGGGCAGGCGATCGCCACCCTGCGGGGGTGTGTGCAGTCCGAGCCAGGCACATACGGGGGTCCTGAGCCAGGAGATGGCCACCCTGTGGGGGCGAGTCCGGCCGAGCCAGGCGCTCCGGGGGATCCCGGGGCCATCGCCACCCTGGGTGGTGCGTGGCAGGACTCGCCCAGCCCCTCCCAGGGTCCCTGGGAACATTGCAGGCATGTGGTTCCTGAGACCCAGACCAGGCCTCTGGCCACAGATTCATAGCTTTGCGGAGACCTAGGGCAGGGATCTGCTTCATCTGCAGAGAGACGGAGGTTCTGCAGTGCCCCCAAGATGTGGGTGGGCCCAGCCAGGGGTCAAGGGGCATGGAAGGACTCCTGGCAGAGGGGCAAGGACCCTCACCCCTGAGGCGGGGGTTGAGGGATGGAGCCACCTCAGTGGAGGGGTGCTGCACTGCAGGGTACTGGACTGACTGACATGATTCAGAGAAGCTCCCAGTGCTAATGGGCCTCGCTCAGGCGGCCTTCACACTTCAGAGGCAGTGACTCCTGCTCCTGCCTTCACCCAAAAGCAAGCTCGCTACACGCTGCCCCATAGCAGAGCATGCCTAGGCAGTGAGTGGGAAGCCTTCCACCTGCTTCGGAGAAGGGGGGGCAGTAAAGAATGGGGGGAGAGAAAAGAATGTGGAGCATCCGCAATGAAGAGGTGCTTGAGAAAGAGGCTGGGAAGCCTGACTGGAAGGTTTGTTCTGTTTGCTGGGCCGCTGCCCCTTAGGAAGCGCAAAGAGCATGGCTCTGAGGGCTTCCTGTGTGCTCTGAGGGCTTCCTGAGTCAAGTTCCACAGCCAACTGGAATTGGCCTCAGTTTCCTGGTCTGTAAAATGGATGAAGCGTGTCCCAGTGCCTTCACTGATCTTTGATGGCCAATTGAGATACTATATAAACAAAATGAGGGAAGAAGTGAGAAAGAAAAGTAAGGACAAAAAAACACAAAAGAAAGATTGAAAGGAACCTGTAAACCCATTGTCACTTAAATAGGGAATATAGTCAGTAGTGTTGTAATGATGGTATGATGCCAGGTGGGTACTAGAAATATCGGGGAACACTTTGTAAAGTATATGATTGTCTAACCACTATTCTGTAATATAAAACCTGAAACCAATACAAAATAATGTTGAATATAAAGAAATGAAAATTGGAGTGAAATTTTTATAAATTTCAAAGTTTAAATAAAAGCTGTAAAGGAAGGAAGGGGAGAATAAAAAGTGTTTTTCATTTTGCCACTTCATTAAAAAGACAGTTGTCTTTATGTGATGCTTTTATACTTTTCTAAGTCATTATCTCATTTTAATTTCCGGGCAACTTAAAGACAAGTATTCCCTCCACTATTCAAAGAAAGGAAATCTTGGTGTCTGGTCCTAATGATTCAATCGTCAAGCCCTTATTGTAAAGCAGAGTTAGTAAAATTTTCTGTGCAGGGTCATATCTATACTAATAAAAGCCTTGGGGGTGATCAGGCCAGCAGGGGAGGGTATTTGGGGGCAATCAGGCCCGCAGAGGAGCAGTTAGGGGTCAATCAGGCCAGCAAGGAAGCAGTTAGGGGGCAATCAGGCAGGTAGGTGAGCGGTTAGGAGCCAGCAGTCCCGGATTGTGAGAAGAATGTCCAACTGCAGGATTAGGCCCGATTCCACAGGAATCGGGCCTAATCCTGCAGTTGGACATCCCCCGAGGGGTCCCATATTAGAGAGGGTGCAAGCTGGGCTGAGGGACACCCTCCCCAGTGCACGAATTTCGTGCACCGGGCCTCTAGTTAATAATAATAATACAAGAATAAACTGTTTCGTGTACTCACAACTGCAAGCCCACTTTGCCCCACCCTGTATGTAAAAGCAATTGTCTTGAGTTTGTTATAAAATGCAGTGACTGGAGGAAAACCACACACCTTGAAATCAGGAAATCTGGTCCCAGTTCCAGGTCCATCTTAGACTTGCTGTAAGTACTTAGGCAAGTCATTTAGCCTTGCTTTGTCTGTTTCCTTATAAAAAAGGCCATAAGATCTGCATTCCCCGTACTGAAAGCATTTTTTTGAGAGTCAATCACAGAACATGTAAAGCATTTTGGGGTGTTTGTTGTTGTTGTTTATCAGAGAAAGTTTATTTAGAAAGTCACAGAGGAAGAAGTGAGCAGTAGAAGAAATCGGCTCAGGAAACAAGTTATAGAGGCAAAAGAAGAGCCCTGGAGCTTAGGAGAGAGAACGGTAAAGGTAAGGCGCCTGAGGGGGAAGAAGGGAGGAAGGGGAAGGTGCGGGCGTGCTCCCAGGAGGGAGAGCATGCTAAAGCACTTTTGAAAAGGCATAATATAGCAAATGGAAGGTATCATTATTACATCACTAATTACAGATCCAATATCAAGGCTTGGAGGGGAAAAAGCAACAACGATGGGGTGGAGTCTATAAAAATCCCCCCTTTCTCATGTGACCCAGGGGTTCCAGGCTTGGCTTAAGGAACAACCAGGGGAGAATACCATTCAGAGCTGCTGTAAAACACAACCCATAATTGCAAGTCAATCATACACATGGCAATCGAGTTGTGAGTTATTCACAATAATGGAATACAGATAACAAGCTCATATTTGTAGCCCTTTGACTCTGAGGCAAACTCTTTTGTTGCTTGGTGTGCTTTTTAATGCACTGGAAAACGAGAGGGTGAAAGCAGCAGGTCACATCATGGAAGCAAGGAAACAGCAGTACCTGAAGGAAGGTCCAAATAAGCATCTCTCTTCAAAGGCGAGTGTGTGACATCTGGGGCCAAGCCAGGTTCTGGAACTCAGACCAAGGACAGCAGGACAAGAACTCCAATGTCCCCACAGGCCACAGAGAGCCTCTGGGTTTTAAGGTCTCATCTGAAAGACACCCACACACTGGTATTCAATTTATTCTCTGCAGAGAATAAAAGACTGAGTCAATGCTGCAAGGAAATAAACTTGGGTTCTGAGTGAGTCGGAGCGGATGGTTTAAACGCTCACCCGGCCCCTTCAGGCAGGGGAGCACATACACACTGAAGGACATGGAAAGCAGTCATCGCCTCTTGAAAAGAGTGTTTCTGTTTTCATTATCGTTTAAGGCTGTAGTCAGTGTTGAGCGATAATAAGAAGCAGGCATGGGGGAAAAAAAGCACCCAAATCACAGGCATACACAATAAAAATGCTATTATAGACTTTTGTGAATATAAATAGTTTTTAAAATGAGGCTGCTAAGACTGGCATCTTAGATGCTCCCTGAAAAGGAGTCATGTTTATATATTCCAAGTTGCACCCGTCACCAGTCTCAGCTTCCGACCACAAAATGGACTGGGTAATTTTGGGGTGAATGAATATCAATGCAGACTGGTTGTGTTTGGCAAAGAAGGGAGATGCAGATCAAAGTGAAAGGAACACAAAGGGCAGAGAAAAAGCACTTGATGCCCGACAGGGCAAAATTGAAAACAAAGGGATAGGAAAAATAAAAAGGAATAAGGACGGGTTTACCCAGAACCCTGTTAAACAATGCATCCTCCGTTGTACCTAAGTACAAGCTTTCACTTGGGGATTTTTGTCTTTGCATTTAGCAACAATCCCAAAGAGGCAGGGTGCCAACTTCTTGGCCTCCCCCATTCTGACAAAGGCATTGCAATAATTAATGAGTATTCAATAGAAGCATAATAATATTGCTGCTAGCATTTCTTTTAACAGAGTTACTCCATACATACATGAGCTCATAAACTTCAAGGGGAACTAGTTGAAAGGGGTCGGGGGGCACATTGTAACTCCATTGTGAAGGTCAAGCTCAATCTGAGCAATGTAAAATAAGCATAAGGAAGGACTTCAATGGTGGAGCGTGGTAAACCCTGAAAGCATAGTCCAAAGAGCTTGCTGAGCTCTGGCTGGTGTGGCTCAGTTATTAGAGCATTGGCTTGCGCACCAAAGGGTAGTGGGTTTGATTCCCGGTCAAGGGCAGGTTTTGTCCCTGACCCTGGTTGGACAAGGGCCTCATGCAAAAGGCAACGAATTGAAGTGTCTCTCTCACATCAATATTATCAATGTTTCCCTCTCTCTCTCCCTCTTTCCCTCCTTTTCACTCTCTCTAAAAAAAAATCAATGGAAAAAAATATCCTCAGGTGAGGATTAAAAAAAAAAAAGCTTGTTGAATTTCAGAGGTGTGGGCTTCCTGAAGATGGAGGTATAAACTAGAGTAACTACTACATATCTTTCAAGTCGTTCAGCTATAAAACACTCAACCAGGCAAAGATGTGTGATGGGTGGTCTAGTAGATCGGAGACTGCTGACCCAGCTGGAGGAGGTTGGAGGGCTTGCAGGTCTAACAAGGCAGCATCCACCATAGGGCCTAACTACCTGCTGGTGTTAGGCCCATGGAGTGTGAATGAAGAGATGACCATGTGCATAGATCAGTTGAAAATGTAGATCACTATATCTGGGTGCCCCATCGAGGCCTCAAAGCAGGACTCAAATCAATCTGCTCTTCCTGCCATCTCCCATTGGACCTCCTGCCACACGTGGCTCTTTTAGCCCATGGTATCACTGATATCCTCATTTCCAGCCCAAACCTAGAGTCATTCCTCCACCCTGATGTTGCTGCTCCTCCTCCTCCCCTGTTCATTACAATCTGTCTGCCCCTAAGTCCTTTTGTCCCCAATCTATGCCTTCTTTTCAAGTTCCTCTGCCTTTCCAAGGCTAAGCCATTTCTCCTCTACAGGAACTTCCCTCCCAGTGTCCCTTCTGCTCTCATTTCCTTCTTCTTCCAAATCATCCTGACATCACCTCCAGATTGATCTTCCAATACACAACTTGGATCATACCATTCCTCTGATTGCAAACTTCCCAGGACTCCCCATTGCCTATGCAACAAAGCCCAGGATTGGTGATCCTGTCATTCAAGATCCTCCACAATTCTGTGGAGGCCTTAACCTTTCTGACCCATCTCTCTGTCATGGGCAAAGCCACCTTCCATTTTCCACTGCCACGTGTCTTCTTGGTGTTTCACCTTCTGTTCTGCTTAGACTTAATGCTTGGCCATCCCGTGGCCTGAAATGGTATTTCTCTTCCCTGAAGGAATAAATTGTACATTTATAGTCTCTAAGTGTATTTGGCAATACACTTCCAAATAAACATCCACTTGGCAAATCATGGCTCATTACCTGTGGTATCTCATGTTTTACATAATACTGTGCTGTTACTTAATGTTTGCCTCTTTGTGTCTTCCTAATCAGACTGAAAGCGCCATCCATGTCTTCATTTTTTTGTGTGCCCTAGCCTAGTGCTCGGAACAGAATAGATACTCATTAAATACGTATTAATTTAGGAGGGGGAAACCATAAGAACATTCTTCTACACGGAGTCAGCAATCTGTTCTGGAAATCACAGAAAAGGACTGCCTTCCCAAAAGGCTTCAGCGCCAGCTGAGGCGACACTCTCTACAACCCACTTCCTCTCACCTCCACAGCTCAACTCGAATTAAAAATTCAAGAATTTCACTGGAAACACCGGACAAGAGTCGATGCAGATCCCTATGAGAAAATTCTGTAGCGGTCCTGGTTCCAACCCAATAATGAGGAGGCTAATTTTGGCTCATGACCTATTAATCCCTCAGTTGGGGTTAGGAGGACAGGTTCTGGCCCAAGTGGAGTGAAAACACATTCATGTTCCTGTGGGTGCACACACACCCGTCTGCACAAACTCAGACAGACGACATAATCATCCTCAGCCGAATTTTGAAACTTCGTTCCCAAATAGCCTGTGGAATTGAATTTCTGATATGAGTGCATATATGGATATGCATTTTCCATTACTTGTTTAGGCAGACTATAAAACATCACTGTAGAGGAGCCACCAATTTATGAACTGGTTGCATGCTTCAGGTTCATTTGTTGGCTGTTTGGAACTTAGAATGCATTTTTTTCCTGGAAGCAAGAGTGTGCACAAGTCCACTTAACCCCTAATGTACTGTACTATAATATCACAAAGTGATTTTTCATTCTATTCATCATGGGTTTGCAAACTCAAATGCCTATAGTGGCCAGGGAGGCAATGCAAATGAGGGGAGTCAGGTCAGGAAAATACAAAATAATGGGGCTGTGCTGCGCGTGTGTTGTTCACCTAGAGGAGCACTACTCCCCAGCTCCAGCAGGTGGCTGCCATGGGAGAATGCAGACCCAATGCAGCAGATCAGAAGAAGCCAAAAACCAAAGTTTTATGAGAAAACAGTTGGCAACTAATTTGAAAAAAATTTTTATACACACAGTGTAGATGAAACAAGACTCATCAGTGGGCTAAAATTGGCCCATGCTTGCAACCTCTGCTCAATAATGTTGCTTCTTTGGAAGAAAGCAATTTAATTTCTGTAAGTCAATACCAAGGAAGTATTTCCTCTCTTTTGGCAATGTGGGTGGCTCTTCCTGGGCACAAGGCCCAGGTGAAGGCTCTACCTTGCATGTGAGAGAAGGCTAATGTATCTAGGGTTCTGTCTAAGAACCCAAGTCTGACGCGAGGCCCCTGTCCTAAATCTAAGCCCCCACCTGGCCCTATCACTGAGTTGAGGATATGACCTTTCTACTCTGTTCTGAGTGTCAAGATCACGTGTTAATAGAGTACGTGTAAGTTAGGATATGCCCATGTTTTGCTTTTGTTGTGGTGGTGGTTATTATTGCTCTATATTTTATACGTCTGTTTTTTCTAATTATTAATGTCACATTAGGTTCCCTATAGAAAATTTGGAAATATTTCCCTCCCAGAAGCAATCACTATTAATAATGATTAATTTTTTTCAATCTTTTCCTTTTTAATTTTTTCAGGTTACACAAGTGTAGTAGGTTGAATGACGCCCTCCAACCCCCCACCCTACCACCCAAAAAATGTATGTCCTTGTCCTAGTCTCTCAAACCTGTGAATGAGACCTTATTTGGAAAAAGAATCTTAAGGATCTGGAGATGTGAAGGTCATCCTGCATCATCCAGGTAGGACCTAAATCCAATGACAAATGTCTTCATAAGAGATACACAGAGGGGACACACAGAAAAGTAGGAAACAATGGGACCGTGGAGGCAGAGATTAAAGTGATATGGCTACACGTCAAGGAACAACGCAGCCACCAGCAGCTACAAGAGGCAAGGAAAGGATTCTCCCCTAGAGCCTCCAGAGGGAGGGACATGGCCGACTTCGGACTTCTGGCCTCCAGAACCGTGAAAGAGTAAATTTCTGTTTCAGCAGTTGTGTGGTAATTTGTTACATCAGCCCTAGGAAACTAATACAATACATAAATAAATGGTTGCAATTAATTCAAACAATACAGGATTATGTAAAGTAAAAAGGATTATAATCTTCTACGTGCCATACAAATCCCTCTGTATTCCCCATGAATAGTAACTGTTTAGTAATAAACTGTCTAGGCTTTTTCCTATGCACTTCACACACACACACACACACACACACACACACACACACACGCATATAAACATATTTATGTATTTTGTATCTTTTAAAATAAATGAGATCAAGATATTCTGCTACTTGCTTTTTTAAAAATTCAATATTTCTAGGGATTATTTGCATGAATGTACATAAATATCTGCCTTATCCTTCTCACTGACTGTGGTATATTCTATGAACACAGCCTAAGCCATTGCTTTTACTAATTCTAAACTTACTGATGTAACAATATTACAATGATAAGTCAAAGTTGATTTTCTTCAGCAACTGAAGTTATTTCCCCCATTTCAATCTACACATTAAAGTGTGTGTGTGCCCTGACCGGTTTGGCTCAGTGGATAGAGCGCCGGCCTGTGGACTGAAGGGTCCCAGGTTCGATTCCGGTCAGGAGCATGTGCCTTGGTTGCGGGCACATCCCCAGTAGGAGGTGTGCAGGAGGCAGCTGATTGATGTTTCTCTCCCATCAATGTTTCTAACTCTCTATCCCTCTCCCTTCCTCTCTGTAAAAAATGAATAAAATATATTAAAGTGTGTGTGTGTGTGTGTATGTGTGTGTGTGTGTGTGTGAGAGAGAGAGAGAAAGAGAGAGAGAGAGAGAGATTAGTTCTGTTCACCAAATATTTCTGGCTCTCTGCACTAGGAATTGGATGTGACCAAGTGACTTGCTTTGGCTACTGATATGTGACAGAAGTCACTGGTGTCATGGAAGCTTTAAGAGCCAGTATACCATTTGTCTCATTTCTTTCCCCTGCCGAGCCATTGCAGCAGCACCGGCAGAGATCAGGCTAGGTCTCTTGGTAAGGATGACACAGAGCAGAGGGACATATGATGTGAGCAAGAAGTAAGCCTTTATTCTTTTAAACCACCGAGATTTGAGGACTACTTGTTACTGCAGCATAACCCAGCCAATCATAACTGATTTTACATATATGTGATGTATATATCATATATATGATGTATCCATCTCATCCTATCTAATAAAAGAGTAATATGCAGATTGACCATCACTCCAACACACATGATGGCTGCCCCCATGTGGTCAAAGATCCTGCCCCCAGGTGGACACAAGATGGCCACCACAAGATGGCCAGCAGGGGAGGGCAGTTGGCAGGGACCATGCCTGCAAGGGAGGGCAGTTGGGGGCAATCAAGCCTGCAGGGGCCGGCAATTAGGGGTGACCAGGCTGGCAGAGGAGGGAAGTTGGGGGCGACCGGGCCTGCAGGGAAGGGCAGCTGGGGGGGGGGGGGAACCCAGGCCTGCAGGGGAGGGCAGTTAGGGGCAAACAGGCTGGCAGGGGAGCAGTTAGGCATCAATCAGGCTGGCAGGGGAGTGGTTACTGGGTGATCAGGCTGGCAGGCAGAAGCGGTTAGGGGTAATCAGGAAGGCAGGCAGGCAGCAGTTGGGAGCCAGCAGTCCTGGATTGTGATAGGGATCAGGCCTAAACAGGCAGTAGGTCATCCCTCAAGGTGTCCCAGATTGGAGAGGGTGCAGGCTGGGCTGAGGGACATTCACCCTCCCACCCCCCTGCACAAAGTTCGTGCACCAGGCCTCTAGTATACATATAAATATGTATACCTCCTATTCTTCTAAAATTGAAGAAAGCCTAAAACAAGTGGCTTATAAAAAAAAAAAAAAGTATGGTTTATTATACCCTGCTCAGTATTAATCAACAATATGATTAGCAATACACTTTTACTTCCTGTTTAATCATTTATCCTTTCTACGTTTTCACTAAGATGATGAACTTAATGCTAAAGGAAATGAAACAACATGTTTTCAATGTCACAAATATCACACTAGACATAAATAGGTAAATATGTTTGGTGGGTAAGTGGGTCCATGGCCTTGCTTTTAAGTCTATAAATACCTCTACGTTCTGTATCGATCAACAAGGCAATGGGTTTAATGTCATTCTCTGTTTTCTGTACTTTTGAAATAATGGTGCTCTGTGGGCTCAACGAACAGCTCTTCCTCTCTCTTGCTTCTGGATAGGGAGACTGGCAGGTGCTGTCCTCTTTAAGGAGGGAGATAATGCTTTTCTCTGATCAACAGTGATGCCTTGAGCTCATTTCTTTCTTTCTTCCTTCCTTTCTTCCTTCTTTCTTTCTTCCTTTCTTTCTTTCTTTCTTTCTTTCTTTTTTTTTTTTTTTTAGAGAGAGAGAGAAAGACAGAGAAAAACATCGATGTGAGAGAAACACATCGATTGGTTGCCTCCTACACGCGCCCAGACCAGGGCCTGGGCCAGGGAGCAGCCTGCAACCAAGGTCTGTGCCCTTGACCAGAATAGAACCCGGGACCCTTTGGTCCGTGGGCCGACGCTCTATCCACTGAGCCAAACTGGCCAGGGCAAGCCTCAAGCTTATTAAAGAACAATGTTTGTAGAACTGGAAGAGGATCAAAATGCCTTCAGTTCTCCAAATCAAAAAATATAAGACCTTGAAGGCTAAAGTGGCAAAGATAACAAGAGTCTCATTGTTTCAATGAAAGATATCAAAAATCCAGGCCTTGTCTCTCCTGTGCAAAAGAATATTTTTAAATGTTCTTAAAATGTCAGATATGAGAAAAAAAAAATGTAAAGAAAGCCCTCATGCTTTTCCGCAACCAAACACAGCAATCAGAGAAGGTTCCTTAATCACAGCTCTGACCCCATCACAATTCTATATGGGAGATGGGCAGCAAATAGCAGCAGCTAACCAATCTCCCAGGTTTGATAACGGCAGCTAGCCACCCAATGAACGATGTCTATGATGACGACATCCTTTTTAAATTTTATATTTAAAATTCACATCTTCAAAAAATGCCAGGGCTTTCTATCACCTCTCACAGTGGGGTCTTCTTTCAAGCTCACAGGGTTGTTGGCAGAATTCAGTTCCTTGCAGTTGAAGGACTGAGGCCCCTGTTCTCTTGCTGGCTGTTAGGCAGGGGCAGCTCTCAGCTCTGGAGGCCACCCACAGTTCCTTGCCATGTGGCCTCCTCCATATGCCTTCTCATACTTTCACCAGAAAAAACCCAGCCCCTTTAAGGGCTCACCTGATTAGGTCAGGACCACTGAGGATAATCTTTCTACTTTAAGGTCAACTGATGTGGCAATTTAATTGCATCTGTAAAATCCTTTCACAGCAGCATGTAGATTAGTGCTTGAATAACCTGGAGAAGGTATGTGTATGCCAGGGCACAGGAATCTGGGGAGCCATCTCAGAATTCTGCCTACCTCTCTTAGTCCATTCAGGCTGTTCTAACAAAATACCATTATCTGGGTGGCTTATAGACAACAGAGATTTATTCCTCACAGTTCTGTCAGCCCAGCCAACACCTCGATTTCAGTCTTGAGAGACCCTGAGTAGAAAACCTAATTTGGCCATCCCCAGACTTCTGGCCTACGGGAACTGAGATAATAAATGAGTGTGTTTTATGCTGCTACGTCTGTAGTCACTTGTTATGCAGCAATAGAAATCTACTACAAGCAGATATGACGTGCTTACTGTGGCCTAAAATATAAAGAAAGTTAAGTATAAATGTAAATTTAACTTTTAGCCCTCATCCCTCATTCTTCTTCCTTTGGGACCAAATACAAAAGTGTTGTTTAATATGCCTTTTACTTATTAAATAAATTAAACTGAAACGTTTAATACTTTATCCAAAACCTGGAAGGTTTTCTAGAAGTTAGGATCATTGTTAAGCACTCCTTATTCTTTCTGCCATTTTTCACAACTTTTCTATTGTAATTATAAGGTTTTATAATTCATAGTCTATCTTTGTAAGACATAAAATGGAATTCACTTTCCCAAATTTAAACATATTCAGTAAGAATATAGTAAAATACAGGAAAACTCCTTGTAATACATTCACCCAATAAAATAACTAATATATCATGGCTAATATTCCACTGGTAATAATAATCCTACAAGATTAATGAAAATTTAATTTCATCAAATAAGATCAATATGAAAAAAATTAAATGACAAATAGTAATGCTTCTATTTTTGAATTATAAGTGGCTAGCCATATAACTGAATTTTCTTCTAGTCTTACTCAAGATTTAAAGTATTTTCTTTTTATTTTCTGTATTAATCAATGAAGCCCAGTTTCTAATTAATTTTGGAGCATCTGAACCTTTATGCTCCTGGATAAATGTATTGTTTAATACTAAAAGGTTTTCTTTTATTACTAAGATTTGTTTGTTTGCCTCAACTAATTGGATGTGTTTTGATAGTAGTATGCAAAAGGCCAAGTTTCAACTACTCAGATACCAGCACAAAAAAGGAGTTCAGCTGAAGAACCCTCACCCTCCACCAAAAAAAAAAAAAAAAAAAATATATATATATATCAATAAACAGCGCCCCTTAGTGGTAGAAGGACAAAATTATTGGTAGGTTAACAGTACAGTAACAAACTTGCTGAGATATAAAATTGGTAAGTACAAAATAATTTTCTCTTTAAAAAAATTAGAAAGAGTTAAGCAGAACATTTTAGAGTAATCATTGCAAAGTGGATTATGGGAATTCATAGCATCTTTAGAAAGTCAAAAGGGAGCCACTGTATCTGCTGGGAAAAGTGAAAATCTAGGATTAACACATCTGAAATTAAATCATCCCTAAAACAAGCAGCACAGTAATCTCAGCAGCCGTTTGTCCTCCCCGGACTCTCCCACTGAGCTAGTACACAACTGAAGGTAAGTTGATTCTTCAGATAAAATGGGATAATTTTAGACACGTACATGACTCTTTAGAATCATTGACTCGTAAATACGGCCAGCGACATCTGTCCTGCTAGCTGTATTTTATAGTCAAGATCACTAAGGCTCATGGAAGTTAGGAAAGTAGTAGGGTCACCCTAGTGGGTCTGGATCAGTGATTGGAATGTCGGCCCTTGGACTGAAGGGCCCCAGGTTTGATTCCGGTCAAGGGCATGTACCTTGGTTGCAGGCTTCATCCCTAGCCCTGGTCCAGGCACATTAGGGAGGCAACCAATCAACATGTGTCTCTTTCACATCTGTCTTTCTCACATCGATGTCTCCCCCTCCCTTCCACTGTCTAAAAAAATCAATGGAAAAAATATCCTCAGGTGAGTATTAACCAAAAGAAAAGAAAAGAAAGAAAAGGAAAGAAAAGAAAAGAAAAGAAAAGAAAAGAAAAGAAAAGAAACGAAAAGAAAAGAAAAGAAAAGAAAAGAAAAGAAAAGTAGTAGGGTCAATATTTGAATGGCACTGTTTCCAGTTCTCTAACCCTAAAATAAGTGGGTTCATCCATGGTCCACTAAATAGAATGTACCCCATTCTGTAACTCACTGTTTACTAGCTAAAAAGTGTAATGACTGCGTCATTACCACCTGAGCTCTGTAGCCAAACTTTCTGGAGTCTAAGTCTAGCTTTGCCACACACTGAATGTGTGGCTTGTGTCTCAATCCTTCTGCACTTCTGTAAAATGTAGTTGGTAACAGTATCACAATCAAGGCATTGTTTTGAGGATCAAATGAAAAAAAAAAAAACATAAGAAAAGTGCTTAGAACACTGCCTGGCACCTGAGAAATGTTAGTGTAATTAGCTGATACTGCATAAATTGACAAGCTGTTCAAAAAGTTGCAAATTGGGGGTTGTATTTAAAACCTTCTAGGATGAATACCAACTATCAACAGTAGTAAATTACTTGGGAGAAGTAGACTTTGGATGCAAGCAGAACATCAATGTTTTTACTTGGCATACTTCAGTATTGTTGGAATGTATTGCAACAAGCATGTTGTACCATTGTACTCTTAAAGAGATAAGTCAAGACAGAATATTTCAAAGCCTGCTTCAGTAATCCATTCTAGCCCTTAGAGCTCATCTTCCAGAATTCCTTTTATAGATTTAACCTCCTTGTCCTCTTAGCCCTTTATACAGATGTCCTGCCCTCTGTAGACTAACCTTT
Organism: Eptesicus fuscus; assembly: GCF_027574615.1. Taxonomy (NCBI): domain Eukaryota; kingdom Metazoa; phylum Chordata; class Mammalia; order Chiroptera; family Vespertilionidae; genus Eptesicus; species Eptesicus fuscus. Next base: position 44,274,722 of record NC_072477.1, on the reverse strand, counting down.
TGATGAGACCTTTTGATTATAATCCAGTGGTTGCTGATGTCTGCACTCCCAGAGTGCATCTGCACAAGGCATGCAAATGTTACAGACTCCTGCAGTGTAAGCATGCTGGTGCTCAGCCTGAAAAGGGACTGCAGTCATGCACCAGGGAAGCCGAGCCACCACTGAGATTTCCATCAGTGCTGAAAGCTGTCACGGCATTCTGCTATCTGGGCACCAGGCTGTCTATCTGTACTTAGATTGACAGGGCACGAAAACACTGAAAAGAGAGGCAAGCCACCAAGCATCCTTCCCCGTATGTCCCTGCCATGGCACCATAGCCCAGACCTAACCAGAGCACGGAAGATCACAGCTGCTCTCCCACCTCCTAGAGCAGTGGTCGGCAAACTCATCAGTCAACAGAGCCAAATATCAACAGTACAACGATTGAAATTTCTTTTGAGAGCCGAAAACCGACTTCTGCGCATGGGCCACGAAGTTTCAATCACACTGTACGTGCGCACCCGCACGTGGTATTTTGTGGAAGAGCCACACTCAAGGGGCCAAAGAGCCGCATGTGGCTCGTGAGCCGCGGTTTGCCGACCACTGTCCTAGAGGACTGCACAACTTAGAACTGCTGTCGCATCCTTGAGCAGCTTCATCGAGACTATTTACTATCTACTAAGGGTGTGTGTTTTTTAAACAAATAGTCAATTCTCAAGCCTTTACTCTCCTTTGTCAAGTAGGTGTGTATTAGCTAGGGTAATGCTAGCTGCTATAACAAAAGTTTATTTCTCCTTACATTAATCTTCTGTAGATGCTCTTGGGTGGGAGAAGCAGGGCTCTGCTCTGCACAGTCCTTCTGAGACCCATGCTGATGGGGGCGGGAGGGAGTTTGCTGTCTTCAATGCTGGCTTCCAAGACCCTGTGGGCTTTCAGCATCTAACTAGTAGAACAGGAAAGAGGAGCATTCATGAGAGGTATTTATGGGCCAGTCCTGGAAATGGTACCATAACATTCTGTGGCCACACCTATCTATGTGCAAAGGAAGATGGGAAATGTGGTTCATCTGTGTACCCAGAGAAGAAGAGGGCATGGATCTACTGAACAGAGAACCAGTCTCTGTCACACACACACAAAACACATATTTACCTTGAAGGACTGTGATAAGGATTAAAGATGATATGGTGACTTATGTTTGGGTCACTCGCTATTGGGGAGAGGGGTGAGGATGTAAAAAGAGGCGACAGTAGAATACTTAAGCAGGGACTGGATAGTGGGGCAGAGCTAGAGTAGTCACAGGCACAAGGGTGAAGGTGAGGGCAGAACAGGCTGACAAAAGGGTGTGAGTTGGGGACACTCAGCCACTACTGCTGCTCACCAAAGGGTTTCTGTGCTCTGCTTTTGAGTGTGTGGTCATGTGACTAGTTCCAGCTAGTCAAATGACCACACACTCCCTGTCTGAGCTTTTAATTGCTGGGGTAAGGCTGTCCAAAGGGCTCTTTTCCCTCTGCCAAAGAATAGCAAACAGTATTCCAGAGAGGACTGGCCTCCATCAGTCTAGCTTCTGGTGAAGGGCAACAGACTGGAGCTTCTAGTCACCCATGCAACATCTTGGTGTTTTTAAGTCACTGGGATTTTGAAGTTGTGTATTACTGCAGCATAACCTAGTTTATTCTGACATAGAAACCTTTTTTTTTTTCAGACAAGAGGAATCAGATGGTCTGTGAATCAGATGCTTGTCCATTTTAGGTCATCACTTCCAAGAACTAAGGGGCCATGCTTTTAAGAATATAAGTTAGCCCTGGCTGGTGTGGCTCAATTGGTTGGAGCATCGTCCCATACACCAAAAGGTGGCAGGTTTGGTTCCTGGTCAGGGCACATACACAGGTTGCAGGCTGGATTTCACACACACACACACACACACACACACACACACACACACTGATTAGGGGGTGAGCAGGGAGGCAGCCAACTGGTGTTCCTCTCAACCTTCCTCTCTCTATTGATTTTTATTTTTATTTTATTTTTTTTTTACAGAGAGGAAGGGAGAGGGATAGAGAGTTAGAAACATCGATGAGAGAGAAACATCGATTAGCTGCCTCCTGCACACTCCCTACTGGGTATGTGCCCGCAACCAAGGTACATGCCCTTGACCGGAATCGAACCTGGGACCCTTGAGTCCACAGGCAGATGCTCTATCCACTGAGCCAAACCGGTTAGGGCTCAACCTTCCTCTATCTAAAAAATAAATTTAAAAAATATTTTTTAAAAAAGAACATAATTTATACATCTTTGCCTCAATGCAAGCAAAAAAAAAGTGCTTGATGGGCTTTGGATTATTTTAAATACTGATAAAACCAGCTTTCAATACAGCTGCCAGATACACTCTCTTCCTCAAAAGATCATTAGTTACAATTTAGAGAAAGCTTAAAGCTACAAAATGCCAAGGAGAGATGTTAAGAACATAAAATCAGAAGTAAGAGAAAAATGAAAATGGGAGAGCTTTGGAGGGAATTGGGGGCAGCAGTAGGAAGCATTTTTATGTAAAGGACAAGTTTGCCTCTCCCCTGGGATCTCTAGAACTGGCCTCCTGAATTAGGGAGGGCCTCCTGCACCTCGGGTTGCTTTAGGGGGCCGCCTAGTGTTCTGGCCTATGGCGCAGCCCTGTTTTCCTAACTTGTGAAACTCCATCTCAGATCTCCCTCACATTGTCCCATATTGCAGATCACTTGACATAAAAGCACAATGAGTGAGGGACTATGGCTCTTTTTTACTATGTCCCCCTAGAATAAAAGTAAGCGATCCAACAGGACACCCTCGTTCTGCTTACTTCAGCATACCAAGAAACCCCGCTGTTCCCAGCCAGCTGGTCGAGCTGCCTGAACCAGAGCTCAATAAGCAGACGATAAACTCCTTAGATCCAAGAGCTATATTTTATTCATCTGTGAATAGCACAGTAATTAGTTAAGAGCCTGCTTTGGCTTGAATATTGATTCCTCCACTTAATAACTGGGTAAACTTTGGCCACTTAACCTCCCTAATCCTGTTTCATCGCCTGTGAAATGGGGATGATAATGCCGGACTCCCCTGACTTGTGGAAATTAAATGTGACAATTGTGTGTAATGCTTCTGGTGCAGCTCAAAGGTCTTTGTTAAAGCGCTTGAAGGAACAGTGGCTTCTATCCAGCTAAGGCTGTGTGATCTCAGAAGAAACTGTGTGAGTCTCCACCGAGTGTAAAGGAAACTTCCTTTGCCAGAGGCTGCAAATGCTACAGAGTTGGGGTTAAAGAGACATGTCTACACCTCAAGGGACGGGCTTGGTTTTCATTTCCTCTGCATTGTTTCAATTTTTATATGGATTAAAAATACATGAAATTAAAAATAAATACAATTTTTTGAAGGGAGAAGAAAAACACGGGGCTGGCAGGGTTCCTGGCTTATTTGCTGATTCTTTTAGCTCTTTCAGGGACAGCGAGCACACAGTAATAATTACCCATATTAATACGGCTGCTCATTCCCACCTGGGCCTGGGGGTAGACACAAAGTATAATCATCCTTTGTAGTTGTACCACATGTTTCTTCACAAGACCTTAGGGTAGCTTCCATGTATCACCTTCCAGCTTCCATACATTATCTTCCCTAAGTCCTTTGCTTGCCCCCCTCGGCCACCTTCCTGCTCCCAGGCAATGAGGGGAGGGAGAAACTGAGGCCGGGGTGGGGGGTGGGGGATCGGGGGTGCGGGGAGGCGTAGCCCGGCCAGGAGAACCCCCCAACCCTCCACCCCGGGGCCAGGGCCGCTCGGGCGGCGGCCGGGAGGGCAGGGCCCGCCGGAGCCCCGCGCGGGCCAGGCCGCCGGCCGAGGGGGCGGGCCCGAAGCCGCGGCCTCGCCTCCGCCCGCGCCGCCGCTTTGCTCGGGGCGGCCCAGCCGGGCCCGGAGCCGTGCGGCCGCGCCGCCGCCATGCTGCAGAAGCGGGAGAAGGTGCTGCTCCTGAGGACCTTCCAGGGCCGGACGCTGCGCATCGTGCGGGAGCACTACCTGCGGCCCAGCGTGCCCTGCCACAGCCCGCTGTGCCCGCAGCCCGCCGCCTGCCGCAACGGTCAGGCCCGGCGGGAGGAGCGCGGCGGGGCGAGCGGGGGCGCGGGGCCGGGGAGGGGGAGCCCGGGCCGGACGGGAACTAGGGCGGCCGGGCGGGAGCGAGGGGAGCCGAGGCCGGGAGGGAGCGGGGGCGGCGAGGCGGGAGTCGAGCGTCCCGGGAGGCGGAAGGGCGCGGCCGGAGGCGGAGCGCGAGGCCGGGGACGCGCCGAGTCCAGGCCCCCGGCCCCCCACCGCCCCGGCTTCCCCTCCGTCCGGGCTGCAAGTCGGGAGCTTGGAGCTGCGGCCCCCGAGCCGCAGAGACGCCGTGGCGCGCTGCTCGTGGGGCTCTCCGCGTAGGACTCCCCGAGTGCTGCGCCCCGGAAATGGAAGGGCCCAGAAGCCTGGGCTCCCGAGAGGCTGGAGCGCGGGAGCCCGCCCGGCCTGCCCCCAGGGCTGCAGGCGGTGAAAGGGGGAAGCCCTGAGCTGTGGGCCCGCAGCGACTGGCGGGACGCGAACCGGTGGCCTGGGCGCGGGGCCTGCTGCCGCTCTTTGTCTTTGCTCCCTACAAACTCTCTGGCCCGCCCGCTCCGACGCCTGGGGCTTTTACCCAGGGGAGAGCCCTCTGCACCTCCTAGGGCTTGTGAACGATGTGCACCCTCGTGTACTGGAAGGCCCTGGGGGAAGCTGGATTTGGGTCTGCAGTGCACTAGACCTTCCCGCACTGGCCCATGGAGCGCAGGAGGTTACCTACTGGTTCTCTTCCCTCTGGGGGGAGATGCACGTCCTGGTCCTTTTCTAGGAATATTTGGAATCCTTCGCTTGATTAAGAATTGATGGTTCAGGTGAACATCTCCGTTACTGCTTGGCTAACCAGCTCCCTGACAGGGTCTGGGTGGAAACCCCGCCACTGCCCTTGCTTGCCCTGAGCCTCTTTTCTGGACCTTGGAGACTTCTGCGCATGTTCACAAACTTGAGACGGTACCGACTCGAAATTGCCGGACAGAGACAAGCGGCTAACATGTGCATTTTTAGAGTGCCTCATTTAAATGGAAGGTTCTCCCGAGTTAACACACATATTCAGGTTGTGTTGAAGATGTGCCCGTCTTTAAAAAATAAAAATAAAAAATCAGTTATCCCCTGCTCCACTGGCGACACTGTCAACCACACTGAACTTTTATTTGCCACAGCTTCAGGTGCCGAACTTACCTGGATGTTGGGCCTCTACCCAAGCACATGTGTCTTGTCCTTTAAAAACTTCACAGCGTAGTTAAGGTTGGAAGTTATTTTGCACAGGAGGGCACCGTGACATTGAAATAGTAATAAACCAGGTTTGCAAGTGTTGTCTAATCTCTGACATTTTGAATTATGTTTCAGATGGGAAACTCTTGTCTGGTGACGTGACTCATTACATGATCCCAGATTGGAAAGTTGTTCAAGATTACCTCGAGATCCTTGAGTTTCCCGAATTAAAGGGGATTATTTTCATGCAAACAGCTTGTCAAGCTGTGCAGCATCAAAGAGGCCGGAGGTATCTGTTTTGCATTATTTATTTATGGCGTTGATGCTCCCCCCCCCACACACACACACACCTTTTTTAGAAAAGATCCTTTGTTGTAGGGGGAGGGGATGCATTTATTATTTTGTCAGAAAATATTTTTTGAACTAATTTAGTATTCCCTTTGCTGGTAGGAATGCAATAACATTATTTTATATTTCTGCTTCAACATCTGTCCAAAAGATCTGACTGTAGATCAATAAGCTGCAGTGTCCCCAGTATGTGGGTATTTAAGAGTCTTGGCTTTTGGTTTACATTTCATAGCAGTTATTGCTTATTTCTTGTTGATAATGCATATTATTTAATCTTCTTATTTATAGATCTATTGTTTCAGATGCTTACTTTTTATTCCCTTGGGGAAAAGTACTTTATTTTTAAATTTTAGACTCCTTTAGGGTAGATACAAATCGTATTTGTAGTGATTTATTCAATGAAATCAGAAATAACTTGTTTTATTTTTAGGTTACTGTTATAACTACCAACCATAGTAATTGTATTTGCTAAACAAAGGATTTTTTATTGAAATCAGTCTAAAATGCTTGCCTTGTACCTTTTAAACAAATGCTCAAAAATTGGTTTTGTTTCATTTAACATTGGGGAAAGATTTATGATTTGAACTTGAAGACTCATGCTGTATGGAAACAGCATACAGTATTACAAACTATATATCCAGACTCCTCACACCCCAAGTCATTTAAAAAGCAGAAACTATGCATTTATTCTTTTTTAAATGTTGTAGTTTCTTCAGATCTTAGTCGTAAAAGATGAACTGTGTTTATTTGTATATGAAAATGATAAGTTGTCCTTATTATATGCTCAGTTCAAAAAAACATGCATTAAGTAGATTGTGTGCAGGTTTTTCGGATAGAATATTTTTAAATGAGCTTGAAGTTGATTTTGTGCAGACAGAAAGATATAGATGTTTATACACATTCAGATTTAAATGCTGCTCCAGGTGTCGTATTTCAATTTCTGCTACTAAAATCAATTTGTTGTTATCATTCAGATTGCTAACACACTGCAGAGCCTTTTCAGCTTCTGTTTTCTAAAATATTTTTAATATTAAGGATTGTTTTAAAAACCAATTGCTGGGACATTAAAAAACAAAGAATTTGGATTTAAATGTCTTTTCTCCTGAACATTTCAAAAGTAAGTTAACTTGATGAAAAACTATTGGTTTTCCATCGCTTTACCATGTCTATGAATATACTCAATGTGAAAACAAAAGATGAGTTATGAAGTAGGCCATATGATAACACCCTGGTTTCCCATTTGGTAAGCACTCTGTGAGCCCCTACTTTCAGGCCTTCTGGAGTAGTACAAAGTCTTAGTTCCTTTCTCAACAGGCCTATTGTCTTGTTGGAGTCGGAAGCAAGAAACAGGAAGGTAATTATGACACACCTTAGACACGTGGGATAATTTAATGTGGACTGTACAAAGTGCAGAAGTATCTCTGGGGTGTGGGGATTAAGCTACAAAGTCCTCTGAAGAGGTTAGAGACTGGTCTTAAAGGAGGGATAATGAACATGACTGATGTCGAGAGAAAAGAGGCAGGAAAGGAACCAGCAAGTTTGGGACTTGGTGCTTTGTTTATCTGTTAAGCAGCCAGCTGGTGTATTCAGATTGACATAGCTCAATGACCAAGATGACCTAAGCCCTAGACAGTGTCAGATGTGGAAAGCTAACTTTAGAATCGATGATCGCTGTGGAATAGATAACATCCAGGAGTTTGCTTTGCTAACCTGGCGTTCATAAGTGTTCAAAATGGCCTGCTCTCATTAGTATATTGTACAAAAGTGTAAGTCATTTTACTTTTTATATTTAACCAAATGTGGCCTGGCAGAAGCTCTGCGGTGTTCGCTTCATTTAATGTTGGGAAACGTTTTGTTTTTTCAGTTCTTCCTTGGAAATTTTTGAGATGCTAGTAAATAATTTTTTTACATGGTTTTAGGAACAGTATTGCTCAGGAAAGCTTTGTCAGTTAAAAATATCTGCTCTGGCCAGAGCCGGTTTGGCTCAGTGGCTAGAGCATCAGCCTGCGGACTGAAGAGTCCTGGGTTGGGTACCTCTGTTGCAGACTTGATCCCCGGCCCCATGGGGGTGCATGCCGGAGGCAACCAGTCAAAGTGTTCTATCTCTGTCTCTCCCCCTCCCTTCTACTCTGTTAATAAAAAAAAAAAAAAAAAAATCAATGGACAATATCCTCGGGTGAGGATTAACAAAAAATAAAATAGAATCCCTGCTCTCGTCTAGTGTCTAGTTTAAGGATACCTTGCTTTCTCCTTTTGACCCCCTTTCTGATTTCTTCTGTATAGCTTCAGAGTCTCAATAGTTCATGCCTCAGTTCCTCGATATATAACATAAGATAGGGATCATAGACTATTACAGTTGAAGAGGATCTAAGAGGCCAACATGATCTATCCCCATTCAATACATCAGTATTACTCAACGTGAGTAATGTCACTGATTTTGTTTCTAAAAGAAAACATTTCTCATGGACACACAGTATTAATTTAAATTATGTTGTTGTATTATTATTTAAATAGGTTTAAACATAAATCTAGGTGTAAGTCCTCATGCTTAAGTACTTAATACAACACTAAGACCAAATAGAGCCCTAGCCAGTTTTGCTCAGTGGATAGAGCATCAGCCTGCGGACCAAAGGGTCCTGGGTTCGATTCCGGTCTAGAGCACATACCTTGGTTGCAGGTGCCTCCCTGGCTCAGGCCCTCCGTGGTCAGCTCATGCAGGAGGCAACCAATTGATGTGTTTCTCTGACATTGATGTTTCTCTCTGTCTTCCTTTTTCTCTTCCACTCTCCCTAAAAATCAATGGAAAAATATACTAGGGCGAGGATTAATAAAACAAAACAAAAAATCAAACCTTCAAATTCAATAAACAAAACTAAAATCAGAAAACTGCAAACGAACATTAATTTAATGTGACAGATGACATTATTTTACTGAAGTGAAATTACCAGAGTCGGAGAGAGACATAGCTCTAATCTGCTCCTGTATTTAATATGACTTTGGGGTTTTTTTATTTAAATAATATTGATGCAGAAAAATGGCCTGTTCTCGTTAGTATATTGTACAAAACAGTATGAAAAATAATGGTTTTGATTGTTCAGGGTAATCACACATTCTGCCATCTAACAATCCTCAGATGATTATTTAGTGAGAGGTTTCTTGATAACTCTGTAAGGCTATCTTGTTGACCACATTCATTCACAGGTGTTTGTTTTTTTATCCAACAAATCTTTATTGAAAGACTATAGGTTCCAGAAACTGTGCCAGCACTGAGGATACAGTAGTGAGCAAAAGCGGATATGGTCTTGAGGGGAAACAGGCAGTATCAGGTAACCACAGGAACAGGTGGAGAACTGCAGCTGTGACAAGGGCACTGAAGGACAGGCACAGGGCTCCAGGAGAGCCCGAAGTCATCAGGGAGACGGGAAGGGCTTTCCTGAGGGTGGTGCCTATTCTGAGCTCCGAGGGAGGAGTAGGTGTAAACCAGAGGAAAGCTTCCCAGGTGAGGAAACTGCTGTGCAAGGTCCCAGGGAAGGGAATGCTGCTCAAGGAACATGAAGAAGGCCCTGGGTTGGGTGGTAGATCTCGGGGGCCTCAGGGATGTCCGTGAAGGGCCTTAAGCAGGGTGAAATGACATCATTGGATTGCTGTTTTGAAAACATTACTGGGCCAGTGGAGAAAAGGCAGGCAGAAGACAGGAGGCTATTGCTTTAGTTCAGACGAGAGATGTTGGTAGCTTAGAGATGGAGAGAAATAAGACACTTCAAATAGCTATTTAGTAGGTAAAATGTATAGAACTTCCTAAGTATGTGACCAAGAGAATTGAAAACATGTCCGCACGAAAACTTGTACATGAATGTTCATAGCAGCTCTATTTATATTAGCCAAAAACATGGAAACAACCCAAATGTCTATCCATTGATGAATGGTTACATAAAATGTGGTTTATTCATGCAAAGAAATATTATTCAGCCATAAAAAGAGATGAAGAACTGATACATGCCACAACTAGATGAACCGTGAAAATATTCTAAGTGAAAGAAACTAACCACACAGAAAAATTATATAGTGTATGATTCCACGTATATGAAATGTCAGAATAGGTAAATCCAAGAAACAGAAAGTAGATTAGTTAAGTTGCCAGGGGCTGTGGGTCAGGGGAAATGGAGAATGACTGCTTAATGGGTATTTTTCTTTTGAAGGTGATGAAATGTTCTGGAATTAGATCGTGGCCATGGTTACATAACTCAGTGACTATATTAAAAACCATTGAAATGTTCATTTTAAAGGGTGAATTTTATGGTATGTGAATTATATCTCAATAAAGCTGTTACTTTTTTAAAAAATCTATAGAACTTAGTATGGATTTAGATAAGTGAGGTGAGGAAGAAGGTGGTGTCAAGGATAACACTACGGTTTCTGGCTTATGTAAGTGGATGGAGAGAGGATGCACCCAAGGAGGTCTAAGGGGGAGGGGCAGAGAAAGGTCTTGAGTTTGAAGTGTCTGAGGCTCCCAGGAGGGCAGGCACTGACCGACAGCAAAGGGTACCGCAGTTAGAAGGCAGTGATTCAGCTGGTCCCAAAGATGCTCTGTTAGAAACGTTTTAAGAGAATCACCTAATATAAATGGAAACATAAACTTAAAATTCTTGTAGAAAACTCAAGGACCTTTGAAAGTAAGTCTACTAGACCCTACCAAGGTTCTGGGGAAACTGGCTGAAGAAACGCAATGCTGAAGGCAGAACTCACTTCCCCACTGTTTGTGGGACACCCACTTCTAATCCCCAGAGAGTATAGTCAGCAGGGGGATGGGCTGAAGGGATGTTGCATCTGTAAGATCACCTTGGATAAAAACAGTAAAAAAAATCAATTTAAAGAAGGTAAGTTCAGCTGTCCCCCTAAGAAATTGTTGGCAATGTTTTTGATAATAGAGATTTGGAAAACACTGAAGCCAGTCCAGGGAAACGAGGGGTTTTCTGTAAGACTGGAATTTTTAAAACTTAAGATAATTTAATTGTACTTCACTATCTAAAACTTATTATTCTCCGATTATTCAGGCCAAACTTGTTCAAGGCACTATGGATGTTCTTTGCTGGTTCCATGCAAGTTTCTCAGTTCTATAATATGCACCGCCAACCCTGACTAGCAAAAAATATGACTGTATTGTATGTGTGCACTATTAAATTATAACCATCAGCCCCCATGCCTACAAGAAAATCCAAATGTCACTCTCAGAGTGATTCCCCGTTTCTTTCCTGCTTTCCCCATTAATATTCTTATGCCATTTGTTTATTTGTTTTATCCAGCTGATAGGTAGTTGACAAATGGAAGCACACTAAAAATCTAAGGAAAATATAAGGGATGAAACTTAAAATTGAGAAAATTCTTTTTTAAGTTATATAATTTTCTAAACATTAGAAGAATTATCATTCTTCTCTTTTGGTGCTAAACCCCCTGGATCTGGCTTGTAGAACATCATTATTTGGGAAGGACAGGATTTGAGAATACCTGAATCAAAAATGCAGTGGCATAACAAGTGCTGTGTTGCTAGGAAGCCTAGCAAAGAGTAACTGGGTTCTGAAAAGGTCAGTTTCTTCTGAGGACTATCTTGTATTTGGATCACTGTTGTCACAAAGAGTTGTGAGTTCATGGATTCATTTGGGAAACGTTTATTGAGCACCTATTTTGGATTAAGCACTGCAGATACAAAGATGAACCAGACTGTCTGCTGTCTTGAACATCGGTACCCTCTCTCCTCCCTTGGGCCCTTTGTCTAGCTAACTTTCATTCATCCTTCAGGACTCAAGTGTTGCCTCCTCCCAGATGCCTTCCCCGTCCCTCTCATGTTCTTGTCACACCCCGAACTTTTCCTTTCATGACACTTATCCCACTAGAATGGGTGGTTCTGTTTTTTGTTTTATTTTGTCTTACCAATTAGTATAGCTATTTTTTAAAATTGTGGTAAAATATATATAACATAACATTTGCCATTTAAAAGTGTACAGTTCCGTGACATTGAGTGCATTCCTGTTCTACAGCCAATCTCCAGAACTTCTTTCATCTTCCCAGACTGAAACTCTACCCCCATTAAACACTAGCTTCCCACTCCTCCCTTCCCCATCCCCTGGCAACCACCATTCTACTTCCTGTCTGTAAGTTGACTACTCAAGGAAATTCATATAAGCGGACTCATACAGCACTTTTGTGCCAGGCTTATTTCACTCAGCATCATGTCTTCAAGCTTGAGCCATGTTATACCATGTATCAGAACTTCCTTTTTAAGGTTGAATGATATCCCATGGTACATGTATTTACCACATTCTGGTTTTTCCATTTACCTGTCAATGGACACTTAGGTTGCTTCCACTTTTTGGCTGTTGTGAATAATGCTGCTCTGAACAGGAGTGTACTAATATCTTTCTGAGACCCTGCTTTCAGTTCTTTGGGGTCTCTACCCAGAAGTGGGATTGCTACCAAAGGATAGTTCTCGTTTTTATTTTTATTTTATTTTATTTCATTTATTTTTTTTTTGAGGAAGGGGTGGTTCTGTTGTGTTCACCAGGAGCAGGACCGCTTCAGACAAAGGACAGCAGTGAGATGTCTGGGTGGCGGCCCCTGCGGGCATGCCGTGGAGCAAAAGACCTGGCACATAGGAGAGTGCAGCAGAAATGTGCGGATGAAGGGTATTGAATCAGGGAGATGATTTGTAAACAAATAATTACACTAAGTTCAGGTGCCTTATTGGGGGTGTCTAAAATGTGATGGTAGATAAAGGGAACAGAAACTGTGGAGGATATGATCAGGAAAATGGGCAATATGCGTTTGGTGTTTCCTCTGAAATCATAAATTGTAGATGTTTATGAAGCCTCTTCTAAAATATTTCTTATTGCTTAACAAATAAATGCTGATTTGGAAAAATTCGTGCGTGACAGAAACGTGTAAAGCAGGAAGTAAAAGTCTTTGCCTCGCCAGTCTGCAGGGATGATCACTGTTGACAGGTGGTGTAGACTCCTCTGTGCATAATCTAAGAGGCTTTAAAAATGATTTCAGTGTATCTGTGAGTGTGGGAAAATTACCGACTTAATGGGTTCTAGGCATTTTGGGGTGGGGCAGCTTTTTCTGCACAGTGGGATCTGTTAAAGAAAGCTGCCTTCCACAGAAATGAAAATGAATCCCTTTGTTTATTAGGGAATTTTTTAAGTTGTATTACTTGATGATTCTTTTTATGTTGGCTCAATTATAGAATTACTAAGAAAAGAAAATCAGTGTTTCTTGTTTTCTAATGAAATGTTGAGGCCACACAGACAATGGTGGTTAGCATTTATTTGGAGAGTTCTGCCTTTGCTTTCGTGAAAAGACTGATTTCTTAAAAATCCACAGTGGCAGCCTGGTGGTGGGAATGGAAGGGCACAGATTTTATTATATTAAGTAATAATAAGTCATCTACCTTGGATAATTCATATATTAATTTAATATCTGGTTTAATGTCAATCTCTTTTTAAATAAACAGTTATTTCTTCCTATGAAATAACTAAATATTCTGTAGTCCATATTACCCAGACTATTGAAAAGCACCTTCTCAGAAATGGACCCATATAAGACTTCATATTTGATTTGTGACTTTGACTAACATTGGAAGGGTCTCCTGATGGGAAACCTTAAAACTCTGTTAGTTCTCTGACAGATGAAGCCGGCGGCTTCACTCATGTAAATGACGTGGCTGCATAAATAAAATTTACAGATAAATCCCCATACTTAGTTTTCTGGGGCTGCCAGCAAAAAGCAAAAGGTACTAATGCCATTTAGAGAACAAAGTGAGGTACAAAAGTAAAGTGCTGAAGTCTGCTTGCCGCTGTGTCCTCTGTGAGCCTTTGAAGTGGGGGCTCTGTGGGGCAGCGTCATATAATTACATAATAAATGGCCCGAAGTCCCAGAAGGAGGCAGAGGTATAGAGGGGTGGGATTGATCCACAAACTAATTAATGAGGCCCTGCCCAGGCACATTCCAGCAGACAAAATTGAGAAAGAGCAGCCCAATGATACTGCGCACACTAAGGCCAATATTAAATAAATGGTTCTCGGGTTTTAAATGATCAATCTTTTTCTCTAAACTGCCTCATCTTCTTTGATCCTTAGCAAGAGCTGGCAGTAGATGAGTACCTGCTACGTTAGATTTATTTTCTCCTCTGTGTCACAGACAGTATAATAAATTGCGAAACCTCCTGAAGGATGCGCGTCATGATTGCATTCTCTTTGCTAATGAATTCCAGCAATCCTGCTATCTCCCTCGGGAAAGAGGAGAATCCATGGAAAAGTGGCAGACCAGGTATGGCACTGAATTGCTGTGCGTGTTCATAGGATCATCTTCTGTAATTTCTTTATCATTGGCTATTTGGGAATGAATCTAAGTGGTACGCTAAACTCAACAAAATTATTCTGGAACCATGATTAATGCTGAAACGCTTACTATGTCAACATTTTAGATATGTCAATTGAATGCATAATTGATTTATTTTCGAAATTATAATTAGGGAGGTTATACCTAGAGTAAGTTTGCCCCAGACCCTAATAGCTAGCAGGGTCATTCCAGTGATCCAAACGTCATCACTTTAATGCTTGTGTGTGCGAGGATGGGAAGTCCTACTCTGGAGCTAAGATCTCAGTTTTTTGTTATAGCTCTATTATCCCAACCAGTCTTATTAAGCTGAAACTGGTAGGTTAATTCTAGTAGATCTGTTTTAGGAAGAGCCGTGTCATAGTTTAGATCCACCTAAAAGCAGAGCCTGAAGCAAGGACTTGGTGTGAGTTGTTTACTTCTGAGGCAATTCCCATAAGCAGGACTGAGGAAGTGGGGAGAGTGAGACAGAGAAGGAGGGAACGCAGGAAAGGATGTGTTAATGCCGTGGGAAACCGAGGCTCCGTCCTGCTGGGATCCTCTGAGAAGCTGAGTAGCGTGTGCCTCACAAGTTACCTCAGTCGGAGGCTAGGGCTTTGAGTTAGTGCCCCCTTTAGCTTTCTAGGATGTGCTTTTTCATTTATTTTTAGAGAGAAGGGAAGGGGGAGAGAGAAATATCCATCAGTTGCCGCCCATATGTGCCCTGACCCAAATCGAACCTGCACCCTAGGTATGTGCCCTGATCCGGAATCAAACCCGCAACCTTTTGGTGTATGGGAGGACGCTCCAAGCAACTGAGCCACCCAGCCAGGGCTTGTTTCTTTATCTTTTAAGCCTCACATAGCTTGTCATCCATGTGGTGCTGTGTCACTCACCCTCTCATCAAAAAGCGATGGCAGGTGGCAGAACCTCATCGTTTTTAGGCCACATCGAGCAATGAAAGGGATTGCGGTGGTGGGTGGATGTCGTGGGGAAGAAGAGATGTCAAGCACTTTTTGATTCATCTTTGTATCCCCCAGAGTACCCAACCCGGGGGTGTTTATAATGGTGTCAGGAAGTATTTGTTGAGTGAATAGCTCGCTGTATAAACCAAAGGATTGCAGATCGAAAGTAAGATATAAAATTCTGAATAAGAGCTTGTGTTTGTCTGCCTTGAGGGCTCACGTGCCCTTTGCTTTTCTAGGAGCATATACAATGCAGCCGTTTGGTACTATCACCACTGCCAGGACAGGATGCCCATCATTATGGTGACAGAAGATGAAGAGGCAGTTCCGCAGTATGGAAGTGAAACAGAAGGAGTGTTTGTGATTTCTTTCAAGGTATTTCCAGCTGTGTGTGTGTGTGTGTGTGTGTGTGTGTTCATTTCCTAAGTAGTTCCCAGAGGGCTCTAGATCCCTTTGGCAATATAGAAAAGGGAAAATAAAGAATGAAGACTTGAAGAAGTTCCATGTCTTTCTTCATTACTTCCCAGCTAATTAATCTTGACTTTTGCAAATCTGGGCAAACTACCTGTGACTGACTGTAAGGCCTAGAGCATCCGAGACCTCAGTCCAACAAGCCCCTGTTGACAGAAACTCATGTTTGTAGTTTCAGCAATAACAAGATTAGTGATGATGATGATGATGATGATGATAGGTTGAATCTTATAAAATTGCCACTGTTCTGTTGTTTTTGATCTACAAAATGGCGATTTTACCTAATTCTACCTACTAGCAATAGCCGACATATCTATGCCAGACACTGTTCTAAGTGTATTATTTCATTTAATTCTGGCAACAATCCTGTGAGGCATGCGTTATCATCCCCATTTTATTGGTGAGGAAGAAAACTAAAGCACAGAAAGGCTAAGCAACTTGCCCAAGGTCATATGGGTAGAAAGTGGTAGAACTGGGACTAGAACCCAGGCAGTCTTTATTCCAAAGCTCTTAACTATCATGCTTTTCTGCCTCCCAAATAATTCCTCTGAATACACATAAAACACAGTTTTAAAGGCCAGTCTTGTTTCTTCACTCTTCCCCACTTATGAATATGCATGGGGGTTGAGAGAATAAAGGAAAGGGTGAGACATGATATCGTTTATGTGAGGGCTGTTGGGTCAGTTAGGTGTACAGATCACAGTTAGGAAGGAGCAGCATTTTCTGTGACAGGTTCTTGGGCCGTTTTAGCAACACAGTTCTCCTATTTCGTAGGTACCTTTTGGGACAGTAGGATGAGTATTAATCTATCGATTACTGGTCTCTTCTGTCTGCCCAGTTGGTCAATCAAGTTCCAATGGTTGATATCTTTTTTTGACTCAGAGACTAGAATGAGGCCCTCCATTACCCCTGTCAGTTTACAGAAAGTCTAGTTGGGTTTTGAATTGTAGATTCTATAAGTGTTCCAAGGTGCATGTATTGCTAAAGATTTGCCAATAGAATTCTCTTGGCCCCACTATAAAAAGTGTTCTGGCGTGCCAGCGAATTCCAGGGCACTGGATATTAATGGCAGTGTCACTTATTTTTTCTGTTGCAATACATCATGTCTTGTTCCTGCAGAGGACAGTTGACTAAAATTACATTTTTCTACTTTTTGTGAAAATTACTTTTCTTTGTAGTTTAGTGGTATAGTACAGTTTTATTTTGTATAGCATTTCCAAAGCAAACTCCTCTGTGACCGAGGGCTTCATAGAAGTGAATGATAACAGGAGAAAGGAGATCCTGTGAAGATCAGATGGGAAGGAAGCCTAGAATTTTCTGTGGGGACTTGAAGTTAGATGGGGAAGAGCAAAGGCAATAAAGCCTCTGGAATTGGTGGTTTATAGTAGTAAAAGTTAATCTTGGTAACTTTTATGCCTTCTCTTTATAAATTCAAACCTTGGATAAAAGTACTGGAAAATTTTCTGCAAAATAAATTTCTTGATTTACATAATTTATTAGTATCTGCTGAATTAGAGACCTTTGGATGAATTTATTTTATCTTATTCATTTCTTTTGTGTAAAGCCTGGTGCTTTTTTAAATCACTTCTAATCATTTAATGTAGTTAGTTGCAATTTAGCTTAGATTTATGTGTGGGGGTTTTTTGCAATTTAGGAGTAAAACTTTTTTTAAAATATATTTTTATTGATTTCAGAGAGGAAGGGAGAGGGAGAGAAAGACAGAAGCATCAATGATGAGAGAGAATTACCAATGGGATGCCTTCTGAATGCCCCCTACTGGGGATCAAGCCCACAACCCGGGCACCCAGGCATGTGCCCTGACCAGGAGTCAACCAAGTCCTCCTGATTCATACGTTGACACTCAACCACTGCGCCACACTGGCCAGGCAGACTTTTTTATCAATACTTTTCCTCTGATGTTTTAGCTATAAATTTGCCTTGTCAATGAACATGTAAAGTTGTACTGTGGCTTATGCAACAGCTATCACTTAAGCCTTATTTTCAATTAGCACTAAAACGCACCACTGCATATTCACTTCTCACTGAGTTGCCCATTTTGTTTCATACTATTCACACTCTTGTTTTAAATGCCTTGTAATTTTAACAGTTCACTTTATAGTGCCATTTACTGAAGTTATTTGATAAATAAAAATGCATACATTTAAACATACACACACACCTAAGCAGACAACTTTTACCAAGGCTCCTGTAACTTCTGGTGTCTTTCCTGACCCCCCTCACACAATTTTCTGAATTATGTTTTCCAACTTAACCAGCTGCACCACAAGGGTAACTGCCACTAATCCTAAGTAAATATTTCCTATTCTCCTTAGAAAGAATCAAACCCAGCTTTGGTGTCTGAGGCTCATACTCATGGTGTGCAACAGTTGCTTTTTTGAGCAGAGACTAATTCTTGGTGCTGATAAGTGACAAGTGTCCATAGAATTGGGGTACCAATGTTAACACAGACAGAACTTCTGGGAGGACTAGGGAAAGAAAGGAAGCAGTTTTAACAGGACCCTAAAATTAGTGGGAGAAAAGCTAGAGTTAACAAGGATAATTTATTTTCTTTTTAAGTACAGAAAGAGAATGCTAGATCCTACCTCAGACTAAAGTTGAATTAATGCCCAGCCGGTGTTGCTCAGTGGTTGAGCATTACCCTATAATCCAAGAGATTTGATTCCAAGTCG
Organism: Eptesicus fuscus; assembly: GCF_027574615.1. NCBI lineage: Eukaryota > Metazoa > Chordata > Mammalia > Chiroptera > Vespertilionidae > Eptesicus > Eptesicus fuscus. The sequence continues at coordinate 44,256,585 of NC_072477.1, read as the reverse complement.
GGGCACATGCCCGGATTGCTGGATCAATCCCCAGTGTGGGGCGTGCAAGAGGCAGCCGATAAATGATTCTCTCTCTTCATTGACGTTTCTATCTTTCTCTCCCTCTCCCTTCCTCTCTGAAATCAATAAAAATATGTGTATTTTTAAAGTTGAGTTAAAAAATCATATCTAAATTTGATTTTGTTTAGTGAGAGTCATCCATTTGAGGGAGTGTTCCCTGGACACACAGAGTAGAAGTAACACAGCCAGCCTCACCCACCACTCCATCCCCTTGTGGGTGATCACCTTGGGGTTTTGTCCAGGGCCTTTCTGAAAGAACTATGCCAAGATGTTCAATGGTATTCGGTTATATTGACGGGGACTCTGGCCACTTGTTTCAAAGTTATGTTTCAGACCAGGTCATCACACTAATAACAGCTTCGAGTGTCACTTACATGAGGAGTGTTACTACATCTGTGGATAGTCACAGAAGAAGGCCCGGTCTTCTGGGAGCTGATGAAGTGGGGGGAAGCCTAACACCAAAGCACACTTTGCTCGCTTGACTTTCCCCGCTCTCTGCTCATTTGACATTGCCAGTGGATTGAGGGAAGGGAGACATTTTCTTATACACTTTACTTCTTGCCATTTTTATATACTTAAGCTTCTTATAAATTTCAAACATTTCAGGGTATTAAAAAAAAAAGATAGGAGCTTTTTCTGTCCATTCATTATAGGCCATTATCTGCAGCAATGACATGACAGGCAGACTGTGTGTCTATGCCTGTGTGTGGAGAGAGAGGGAAGGAGATTTGAAAGTTCAGAGTAATCAGGGAGGTGGAAGGGTTCCATGGAGGAACAGCCTCCCTAGGGTTCATTGGCAAGGCTTCCGGGGTTAATGAGATGGTAGCACGAGGTTTAGGAAGGTAATGCTCATTTGACACATCTTCAAAACTGCATGCTGGCCATTCCTGTTTGAGATTGTTTTATAATCCTATATAATAAAAGGGTAATATGCAAATTGACCCTAATGGCGGAACAACCAGAACGACTGCTCGACCAGTCACTATGAGGCGCACTGGCCACCTCTCAGTCCCTTTCCCAGGCCGGCAGGCTCCAATAGCCCGAAGGTGAACAGGGAACCAGGGGTGGGTGGCAGCGGGGGGCAGGGCCAGCTGCAGGCAGCTGGGGAAGATGGCCCCGGTCACAGGCCAGGCCTAGGGACCGTACCCACGCACGAATTTCGTGCACCAGGCCTCTAGTACTACTATAATGAAGAATTACTCTTCTGACCATGTTTCTCTTGTACCTACATTGAATGCAGAATTACCTGGACAATTTTTGGCCTGATTTAAAAGCTGCCCACGAGCTTTGTGACTCTATCCTTCAGTCTCGGCGGGAAAGAGAGAATGAGAGTCAGGAGAGCCACAGGAAGGAGTACCCTGAACATCTTCCCCTGGAAGTGTTAGAAGCTGGCATTAAGTCTGGACGCTATATCCAGGTGAGGTGGTAATGAAGAGTGCGCATCAGGACCGGCCGGTATGTTTTCTTCTCTTCTTTCCTGGTCTCCTGTCACGGGTGTCTAATTTCAAAGGCTGTAAACAAGATGGGTGGTTATGAGCAAGCCTAGACCAGCGATGTTTAAGGTGCTTTGGGAGTCATTCTTCCTGTAGACACGGCTGTCTGGTTGGAACTGCTCTATAATGTTCTTAATTGGGTTACATATTGAGCATCACACGAGTAACCTTGTAAATGCCTTCTTCTCACTGGGAAAGAGAATGTATTTTTGAATCAAGGTCTGGAGGTTTGGCAGAATTGTAAAATTTGTGAAATTTGGCTTATTCACTCCTTTGTCATTTTTTTACCCCTTTCAAGGGCCCTTTATGACCCCCCAGAACCCAGAACCCGTATGCTGTCAGGGGCTTGAGAATAAAGCAGATAAAATTATTCAGATTTTAAGTTTTGCATGTACTTGTGTGTGTGTGTGTGTGTGTGTGTGTGTGTGTGTGTGTGTGTGTTTCTATGCAGTTTTATGGTTAGATTTGTGTATGTACCTCCACAATCAAGATACAGAATTGTTCTGTCTTGGATTTTACATTTTTAACAAGCTACTCAGATTACTTTTATGCAGGCAGAAATTTGAGAATACAACACTGAAGTCCTTCCCTTAAGTGTTGGTATTTTAAATTAATATACCTAGAAGGGCTAATTCTTCCAACTTGAGAGTAAATTTCACAACATTCTTAGGAAGGCACTTTGAGAAAGAAGGTTTTTAAAGACCACTCATCACTTAGGTAAGATAGATCTTGGCACTTTCAGCACTTGGTATAGCTAAGAATAGTTCAAAATGATGGTGTATTCCCTGGAGAAAAGAAACCTTAGGTGATGAATATTAGTCCTAAACAAAGGGATCACAGACCTTATAAGAATATTATGGGGATATTTTTATATAGTTTTTTTTTTTTAATTTAAGTTTTTATCTTTTGGAGATAAAGCAGGAAGGAAAAAATTTCCACATTGATTTTTATTATGATTTCAGGGAATTCTGAACGTCAACAAACACAGAGCACAAATAGAAGCTTTTGTGCGACTTCAAGGAGCCAGCAGTAAAGATTCAGGTTCAGTATAAACCTTACATAAATCTCCATGCTAGCTTTTCATTCTGATATTACCCAATGAAGAAAGAAAAGTTGAAATGGTCACATCGTATACGCCATGTCAGATCTCCCCATGTACACTGGGCATGTGGGATCATGAGTTGATTTTTTTTCTTCTCTAACTTTTTGTTGATGATTTCTGAATTTATTGTCAGAAACTTTAAAAATTGTAATAGCTAATATTTTATTGAGTGGTTACTGTATACTAGGTACTTTTCTGAACACTTAACGTAGGTATTATTGTTTTCCACCTTTTATACATGAGGATACACAAGGCTACACGTGAGGAACTAAATTCCAGCGAAGCACAGTAACTTGCCCAAGATCACCACTTGCTGAGTGGGGGGCTGAGACTGCCACTCAGACAGTCTGACCATGATTTTAAGACATTGCCCTGAACTGCATCCTTGTGCTATATTACCTCATTGGAATCACTAAAAAAGTATAAAATGAAGAAAATATGTAAATAAGTTGAATGATGGAGTATACTTCCTACTTCTCCAATGACAAGGTGAAGAGAACGCTGACAGTCAGGGAGCATGGCTGGGCTGAAGGAGAATGAGTCGCAGTGGCTTTCTCGGGGCTTCTGCTCGTCAGAATCCCCCGTCAGTGCTGCAGTATCCATAGTTCATCAGCCTGCTGGCCTCGCCCTGGCTGCGTGGCCCCTGCAGGTGTGTGACAGAATCCCAGTGTTGGCTTACATGGTCTCATGCAGGGAGCTGTCACCTACTTTAAAAGACGATTGAAGGTGATCCTTTATGAAAGCACATTATACAGTATGCCATGGCGGCTGTGTTTCCTCATTCCTAGCCTGTGGAACAAAATAAAGAAGCTTGACCTATTTTTTTTTTTTTAAAGAAGAATGTTTTTCTTGGTAGGAAAGCTGATTAGACCTCAGATATATTATGTTTGCAGAGCCTCACTGGTGTGGCGTCCCCCTTGGCTTTATGGGTTTCTCTGTGCTGTCCCAAACACAGGTTTAGTTAGTGACATCCTAATCCACGGGATGAAGGCTCGAAACCGCTCGATTCATGGAGACATGGTGGTTGTGGAACTGCTTCCTACAAGTGAATGGAAAGGAAGAACCGTGGCCTTGTGTGAGAATGACAGTGATGACAAGGCCACAGGGGAGTCCCCAAGTGAGCCCATGCCCACAGGTGAGCCAGCTGGAAAGTCACAGTTACCCATTTCTCTTGTGAAATGTTTATTTTGCCTCTCCTCAACAATCCAGAAATTTTGCGACTATTAATATACGATATCGGCTCTTTTCCTACATTATCAATTTCCCCTCTCTGCAGGTTTATTTTGTTCTCATCAGCACCCAAATATGCTGTAATATCTCCCATCTTAAAAACAAAACCCCCTTGAGCCCCACATCCCCTGCAGCTACCACCCTTTTCTCTGCTTCCGTTTGTGGAGAGACTCAGTGAAACGGTTAACTTGCATTCTCTCTGCTTCTTCTCTGCCCATTTTCTCCCAAAGACACTACATTCAGGTGCGCTCCCCCCTCCACCCCGCCCCGCGCCCCCACCCTAAAAAGAAAACCTTGATCTCTTGTCAGATACAGCAGCGACCTGACCTCCGTGGCAGCAGTCCTTGGCATATGTAGCCTGTTGGTGGCGCTTGGCCTCTGGACCACATCCTCGTCTTTGGCTTCTGGGTTCTTCCCTCCCCTGCAGGTTGCTCCCCTTTGCTGGTTCCTCTCATCCTATTGTCTGTCCCCTTGCACGCACCCGGCTCCTCTCTGGATCTCTTTTATCCTGCGCACTCTCCGTAGGACCGCTCACTCAGTCCCCTGGCTTTCTGTCTCCAGCCCAGACACCTTTAGCCTCCAGGCTTGTCTGCTCGGTTGTCCATTCGGCATCTTCCCCTGGATGTCTAATGGGCATCTCAAACTTAACATGCCTAATAACAAATTCCCTATTTCCAAACCTGCTCTTCCCTGCGTCTTCCCCATCTCCATAAATAGCGTGTTCACCTTAAATTGGTCAACCCAAAGACCCGGGAGTCATCCTTGAATTTTCTTTCACACATCAGCAGGTCCTAGCATCTCTAACTGAATTCGGCCACTCCACACTCCACCACTTCTCTCCTAACTGGGTCCACTAGAACTCCCTGGCGAGATTTCCCCAGCGGCCTCCCTGCTGGTCTCCTGCTCCCACCCTTGCTCCCAGATAGTCTTTTCTCCACACAGAGTCACCGTGGTCCTTTTAAAAATCTAGGTCTTGCCACATCCCCACTCAAAATTCTCCAATGGCTACTTCCTATTCCTCTGAATAAAATCCAGAGTCCCTACTCTGGCCTACAAGGTCCTGCCAATGTGGGCTGCCTGCTGTCATTGTCCTCCTCACCATTCTGCTCCTGCCATTAGCCAACTTGTCCTTTCCACCACCGGAAACAAGCTGTCCCCAAACATCCTCACACCTCCTTTTCTCACTTCATTCAAAATAACTGCTACTTCTGACCCTTTATTACTCTGGGTCACCTTACCCTACGTATATCTTTCTGAGCAATCATTACTGCCTCACATATAGTTATTGTGTTCACTGTTTCCCACCCCTACAGACACCCAGACTACAATGTACACTCCAGGAAATCAAGGACTTTGTTTTGATACTGCTATATCCCCTGCACCTAGCACAGGATGATTGCTGGTAGAGGCTCAATAAATGTTTGTGAAAAGAAAAGATAGCACTTTTTAAAATATATATTTTTATTGATTTCAGAGGAGAAGGGAGAGGGAGGGAGAGATAGAAACATCAATGATGAGAGCGAATCATTGATTGGCTGCCTCCTGCACGCCCCACACTGGGGATTGAGCCTATAACCGGGCATGTGCTCTGACTGGGAATCACACTGTAACTTCCTGGTTCATAGGTCAACGCTCAACCACTGAGCCACTCTGGCCAGGCAAAGACAACACTTTTAAATATTAAAACTTGTTTTTTCAGTCAGTGATGATTAAAAGTGTTGTGTATCAGACTTAAATGATTTGTGTCCTTTCCTGTATATCATGTTGGGCCAAACAATCTTGGCCGGTGGGAAAATGCAAGAAAAATAGTAAAAATGCCCAGTAGAGGGAGTGGGTTTAAAAAAGTGAAAATCATTGACTTTCTCCAACATACCTAAACCTGAGGTCAATAAGGTAAGAGCAAAAGAGAAAGTGGGACTAGTGGATTCTAAATTTCACATCAGACCCCTCAGAAGAAAGGGCATACTGCCAATGTTACTTAAAAAATCTTTTTAGCCCTAGCCGGTTTGGCTCAGTGGCTAGAGCATCTGCCTGCAGATTGAAGGGTCCCAGGTTCGATTCCGGTCAAGGGCACATGCCTGGGTTTTGGGCTCCATTCCCAGTGTGGGGTGTGCAGGAGGCAGCTGATCAATGATTCTCTCTCATCATTGATGTTTCTCTCTCTCTCCCTCTCCCTCTCAGAAATCAATAAAAAATGTATTTTTTAATTTTTTTAATCTATCTTAATAATAAAATGCTGGGAAGGCAAATGTTTAAGCATCTCTCGACATGCGTGGATGTGCTTGAAAAAAATAGGATGTTGTATTTCCTGCTTTCTTCCTCACTTACTGCTAAACTTGTCTGAGTCCAAATAGGTGGCATCTCACCACTTAAGGTTTGTTTTCTTTTGTTTTGTTTCCCCAAAGGCAGAGTGGTGGGCATCCTCCAGAAGAACTGGCGGGATTATGTGGTGACATTTCCATCCAAAGAAGAGGTCCAATCTCAGGGGAAAAATGCTCAGAAAATCCTAGTTACACCTTGGGATTACAGAATTCCCAAAATCCGAATTAGCACTCAGCAGGCAGAAGCCCTCCAGGTAGCTGACACTGAACCTCTACTGTTTTCCTCCAGTTTCCACCAGCTCTTGAGCAGTTCCAGAAAACATTGTTAATTCCTTTGCATAAGAAGGCATACAATGCCCTAGCTGGTTTGGCTCAGCGGATAGAGCGTCGGCCTGCGAACTGGAAGGTCCCAGGTTTGATTCCGGTCAAGGGCACATGCCCAGGTTGTGGGCTCGATCCCCAGTGGGGGACTTGCAGGAGGCAGCCGATCAATGATTCTCTCTCACCATGGATGTTTCTATCTCTCTCTCCCTCTTCCTTCCTCTCTTAAATCAATAAAAATATATTTTAAAAAAAGAAGGCATAAATTGTTGATAGCATCTGGCATTTGAGATCCCGTTTTTTTTTAAATTCTAAATATATAGAACCATCTATTAAATAGTCCTTGGTTAATGAATGAAGGCCAGAGAGAAACCGTCCTAGAAAGAGCTGTGTAAGACTACTAGAGAGAACATACATTATCCAGCTGTCCAACACAGAAACTTTGAATAGATACACTGTGCCAACACTAACAAGCTTTCTTCTAGCAAGCGATACAGAAATACGATCACTCTGCCCTGTAGAGATGATATAGTGATACTTCACAGAATCGATTATCCATAAAGGAATATAGCACCAGAGAGAAGACATAAACAAGAACGTTAGAAATTAAACTTTCACTGTGGTGAAGAGTGTAAGCATCACCCAGTTTGATTGGCCTGATGCTTTGCTGTTTCTAAATGAGACAGTGACCTGGTCATTGTGTACCTCCACCTGGGAGCCTTACAGTGTTCAGCTTTCTGAGGCCGGTTGGAAGTACTGCTTTCCTTATCCAGGGTTTGTTAGAAGTTGGGAGCATTGGCGTCAATCACACTGATACCTTCTTCCCCACCAGAAGATGACTTAAGAAATTAACTCCCACACACAAAAAATTAAGATTTTTGTTTTGGGAATTTAATTTGGATTGTGCATAAATGAATTTTTTCCTTGTGTTGCAAATGTTAACTAAAATGTGTTAGTAGGCTTTCTTTTCTTTTTTTTTTTAATGAACTAAAATTTTCAGCCCATTTATTTGATGTAGAGAGGTGATGCCTTCCTCCAAAGCACTGGGCCAGGCATTTATATACCACTAGCAGCCCGTTTGCACGAAGATTCGTGCAATAGACCTTCATTCACCTGGCTGCCTGCACCAGTTTTCTGCCGGCACCGGGGACCCAGGCCTTGGCTGTGGCCACCGCCTTCTGCCTTCTTTCAGGCTTTCCCGGCCTTGGGCTCCGCCACACCCCAACGTCCCCGAAACAGTTTCCTGGTGGGCGTGGCTTGTGGGTGTAGCAAAGGTACGGTCAATTTGCATATTACTCTATTACTAGGTAGGATATGGGCATTTGGTAAAACAGGAAGGCCTGTTTTAAAAAACACACACCCGTTACTTGCAAATTGGCTACTTTTGGAGCGCGATGCGGTTTATCTCTTGTTTGTTTGGTGCTTCTAATTGATCTACTTAACTCCTGGCGCTGGGCTCATGTGTTTTGTTTTTGCTTTTTTCTCTCCTTTTGTGCAGGACTTCAGGGTGGTTGTGCGCATTGATTCCTGGGAGTCGACATCCGTGTACCCAAATGGACATTTTGTGCGTGTTTTAGGAAGAATCGGAGATCTGGAAGGAGAAATTGCAACCATCCTGGTGGAAAACAATATCTCTGTCGCCCCTTTCTCAGAAGCTCAGGTGAGATTTCTCTGAGAACTTTGGCTGGGTGAAAGACATTTTGTACATTTTCTTTTTGCCTTTGTTGTTGTTTGTTTCATCATTAAGAGAGAAAAAATCTTGGCACGTCACAATCCACTGTCTAAAGGCACACATAATGAAAAATTCTCACTCTTCTTTATTCTGTGTTTGGACCAGACTGAAATCAGCTTGAAGTGCAGAGTTAGTTTCCTATAGCTTCACAGCTCTCAAGTTTTTACATTTTCCAACTGTGCTTAAAAATGGTATGTCATATCTTACAGTCAGTATGCATCCATCCCCAGCAACTACAAGGGTACCTAGTTACAGACCCACTGGGCTCTGCTCCCTGTCATAATCATTCACAGAGGCCTGCAGAAGGCTGCGGGAAGCAGCTTGTTGGGCGCCATACATCTCTGATCCTGGGTAAAAAATATCATGCTCATTATGAAACAGCTTTTGTAACCTTTACAGAAGACAAAACTTTCATGAACATAAAGCATCAGCTATTTTCATCACTTTGTGATCTTTTAAAATCCTCATAAATCTTGTTTATTATTCTTGCATAGCTCTATTCCTACTGTGCACATACTATTTTCTGTTCTGCTTCTTTCAGTTAAATTTATTTTTATATATTGATGTAGCCTACTTACTTTTATTTTTTTTAATTTATCTGTATTGTTGAAAATATTATAGATGTCCCCTTTGTTTTGTTTTTTTGTTGTTTTTTTTCCAATTGACTCCCTCCTTCCCGCACCCGCCCAAGCCTACTTATTTTTAATAGTTATGGCAAATTATTGTATATTGATGTACTCTAGTTTGCTTAAGTGTTCCTCAGTTGTTGGGCATTTGAGCTGTTTAATTTTTCAGTATTATAAAAAAATGCTATTTCAAATATGTACTTTTATAAACATTGTGTGTTTTTTCTTCTTAATCATTTTCCTTGTAATGTAATCCTTCAAGTGAGATTACCAAATCAAAGGACATAAAAAATTTAAATAGCTTTTGTTACGTATTGGCAGATTGTTCTTCAGAAAAATTGGACCAGTTTGCATTGCCATCAAGAGCATATGGGTGTTATTTTCAGTGCAGTTTTTGACAGATCAGTAGATATATTAGTAAAATATTTTAGAATATTTTACATTGTTAAATTTTTATGTTTAACATTAGTTTTTGGAGATTATTTGTTGACTTGTTTCAGCTCTTAATGAAAATGTTAGAATAAAATAAAGCCTGGATTAGATTTACAGGACTAGAATTCTCTTCCCTTTTAGCCTACTTAGCTACAAATTGATGGTTTAAGCGGGTAATTATGGAGAGAGAATGTCCTAGATTGGTCCTGCTTAAATTATCTTTGAGGAATACACTTCTTTAAAAAAATAAGCTTTTAATATTTGGGACATGTTGATTTTTTTTCAGGGTTTGACTTGATTTAAAAGCTCAACTACATTTAAATAAATGGATCATTTGAAAATGGAGTAGAGGCTATACCCTTTGTATGCCACCCATTCCTTTCTGCTTGAGCCCCCTAACTAAAGAGGCTGGTGAAAGTTGTGGAACATTCCTGTCAGACTGGGAGGGTCCCCATGGGCAGGAGACTGTTATTTCTATAGACTCCTGACTTTTCAGAGCCTAGCACATTTCCTGACACATATGAGGCACCTGATAAGTCACTATTGATCAAAAGAAGCAAGCACAAGTCAAATGCAGAGGGTAGTAGGTAATGAATGGGGTTTCTCTGAGGTCACATTGAGACTGTCAGAGTAGATTTTTATAGGAAACGTGTGCTGGGGAAGTAATCAATATTTGGCCTCTCGTTGTACAGATGTGTAAGATGCCAGTAAACACACCAGAAAATCCCTGGAAGGTGAGTCCTGAAGAGGAACGAGAACGTAGAGACTTGAGGAAAACCCATCTTGTATTCAGCATTGACCCCAAAGGTTGTGAAGATGTGGATGACACACTCTCAGTCAGAACCTTAAACAGTGGCAACCTGGAGCTCGGGGTCCACATTGCAGATGTCACACACTTTGTGGCTCCAAATTCTTATATTGACATTGAAGCTAAGACAAGGTAATGCTATTTGAAATCAGCAGTGTGATTACGTGTATGTCACTGTAACATATTTTGTAACTATGCTAGTTTCAGATTTCCAAAACATAGATTTCACAGTTTATTACAATGCTGAAGATCGCTTCCAGGAGAAGAAATTGAGGTACACTTCCCCTTTTCCCTTTAGAAAAATAGTACCTTGATCAATGTACCTTACTTTTTGTAACAGAACCTTTTCACACATTATTTCCTTCTAAATTGAAATGGGTTAAATTTTTCATGTAGCAATATACTATTTTATATAAATACTGGATCATTACACTCTAATTTTTTTTTTTATACAACTAAGAGTCGTGTCATTTTCTCTTTCTTTTTTTATATCAGTGGAAGCATACTCAGCCCGAAGCGGCATCGCTTAGAAAAGTGGGAACATGGGAATAGCTTTATTACCCAGTCGGCTGCACTTTATGGAAAAACAACAGCCTTGGGGAATTTGTACTGAGATTTTGGCCGTTTACCTCACAGCAACCCATGCAGTCAGCAGTTGTACTTCTTGCTGCTGAAGGTCATGTACCGTATGTGTGTCTTTCACAGGGCCACCACTTACTATTTAGCAGACCGACGCTATGATATGCTGCCCTCCATCCTCAGCTCGGATTTGTGCTCCCTTCTGGGAGGCGTCGATAGGTGAATTCATTATTTTTACCTGTGTGACATCTGGTGCTCTTGCTTCTGGTCTCTTTCTCCTCTTATTTCTAACACACTCTATCACCCCACACCCCACCCCTGCTTCCTCCCTGTATCCTCTGCACCACTCTGTACCACTTATTTTCAGAAAGCTTTATTTCTCCAGCCTTCTCTTCCCTTCCTCTCTCTCCCTGTGAGGCGTTTCTCCCTCTGCTTTTTGGCTTTTTAATGTTGGCTAACGTCTGGGAACATTTGTGCATATATAGTCCCTGGTTGAGGCTGTTTTGCATAAGGAGCATGAACTTAGGAAGGTGTGTTGTTATTTTTTTGTAGTTAAAGTTTCTATCTATTATTGAATAGGTAATAAAACCATGTAGTCCAAAAATTTATACTTCTAAAACATATTTAGTGAAAGAATCTCTCCTATCACTTTCCCTTAGTTACCAATCTATATATATAAAAGCCTAAGCAACGGTTGGACCGTCCGACTGGTAGCTATGATGCACACTGACTACCAGGGGGCAGACGCTCAATGCAGGCGATGCCAAGCTGTAGTGACTTGGCAGCTGCGGTTCTCAGGTGATGCACTGGAAACCAGAGAGGAGGGAGCCCAATTCCGGGGTGCGTTACCTGAGAACTGCCCTCTCACAATTCGGGACCCCTCGGGGGATGTTAGAGAGCCGATTTCAGCCCACAGGCCAGGCCGAGGGACCCCACCAGTGCACGAATCTGTGCACCGGGCCTCTAGTTTTGTACATATTTTTCTAGGTATAACATACATAAGCACAAGTATAGACATGTGGTCTGTCTTCTTTTTTTTTTTTTTTTTCCAGAGAGGAAGGAAGAGGGAGAGAGAGATGGAAACATCAATGATGAGAGAGAATCATTGATCGGCTGCCTCCTGCACACCCCCAACTGGGGATTGAGCCCACAACCCAGGCATGTGCTCTTGAGTGGAATCAAACCCAGGACCTTTAATCCACTGAGCCAAACCAGCTAGGGTGACATGTGGTCTTTCTTTTTTACACAAATGGTGATACGTGTTATATACAGGTCGGGGCAAAAGTAGGTTTACAGTTGTTTGTGTGGAAAACAATACCATAATTAATAAACCTGTACTAAATTACTTGGAACATAAGTCATTTCATATTTTAAAAGGACACTGTATCTGGAGGATAAATTCCTAAAGTGGAATTTCTGTGTCAAAGGGTATATGTAGCCCGGCCAGCGTGGCCCAGTGGTTGAGCGTCAACCTATGAATCAGGAGGTCACAGTTTGATTCCTGGTCAGGGCATATGCCTGGGTTGTGGCCTTGATCCCCAGTGTGGGGTGTGCAGAGGGCAGCTGATCAGTGATTCTCTCATCATTGATGTTTCTATCTCTCTCTCCCTTTCCCTTCCCCTCTGAAATCAATAAAAACATATTTTTAAAAAATAAAATTAAAATTAAAATAAATTAAAAAAAAAAAAACCTTGAAAAAAAATTTTTAATAAATTTTTTAAAAGGTATATTATATAGATTTAATCAAATTTCCCTGTAGAGGTCACAACAATTACATTCCCACCATCAATGGATGAGAATGCTTGTTTCCCCACAGCCTTGCCAACACAGTATGTTGTAATTTTTTAACTTTGCCAATTTGATAGATGAAAATTGTATTTTAGAGTGGTTTTAGTTTGCATTTTAATTCAACTACTACAAGTAAAGCTAAAACATTTTTATGTTTAATAGTCATTTACGTATCCCTTTCTGTGAATCATTACATGTTTCTTTGCCCTTTTTTGAGTTTTTGATCTATTTAGTAATTGATTTATAAGAGCTTTTTTGTATCTTGGGGAAAAATAGTGGGGTTTTTTGTTTTGTTTTGGGGGCTTTTTTTGGTGAGGATATTTTTTTCCTTTCCTTTTTAGAGAGAGTGGAAGGAAGGAAAATGGGGGTTAGAGGGGAGAGAAACATTGATGTGAAACACATCAATTGGTTGCCTCCAGCACATGCCCTCGACCAAGACTGGGGACTGAACCAATGTGCCCTTGACCAGGAATCGAACCCCAAATCCTTCAGTGTGCCATCCGGCACTCTAACCACTGATCAACACCGGCTAGGGCTAGCCCTTTGTTTTTTATGAGTTGCAAACGTTGCATGTTTTTAAATAGAGTGATTTGGTAGCTGAGTGGTTCTTTAGTAAGTGGTCTTTTTGCTAATTTACCTACCATCAACACTGATGTCATAGTTCAGTGTCATTCTATAGGATTTGAAAGGCTTTGCTCTTCTTTACTAGAGAGCCAGTAGACTTGACTCCCTCTGTCAGTGCTATGCTAGTCTAATTAAAATGGAAAGCTGTAAGGTAGGAGTTCTAACATTACATGTGAAGTCATTTCAGATTTGCTCAGAGCTCAACAAAATCTAGTCTAACTTTGATTTAGTGGTGGAGTGTTTAGGTTGAGACATCAGACCAAAAACTTGTAGCAATGCCATTTATTTCAAGTTACACTTAGGGTCTAGTTCTGCTTGCTTCAAAAATGGAAGGATTCAATAATCATTTCAGTGTTACTGGTTTGTAGGTATGCTGTAAGCATCATGTGGGAATTGGATAAAACCTCCTATGAAATTAAGAAAGTGTGGTATGGCAGAACCATTATTCGATCATCATACAAACTGTTTTATGAAGCAGCCCAGGAACTACTGGACGGAAACTTTAACATCATCGATGATATTCCAGAATTCAGAGACTTGGATGAGAGGAGCAGACAGGCCAAGCTAGAGGAGTTAGTGTGGGCAATTGGAAAGCTGACTGACATCGCACGCCATGTCCGAGCTAAACGAGACCTCTGTGGTGCCCTGGAACTGGAAGGGGTAGAAGTTCGCGTACAGCTGGATGAAAAGAAGAACATTCGTGACCTCATCCCCAAGCAGCCCCTGGAAGTCCATGAGACGGTGGCTGAATGCATGATCCTAGCCAACCACTGGGTAGCCAAGAAGATCTGGGAGAGCTTCCCTCATCAGGCCTTGTTGCGCCAACACCCTCCTCCACACCAGGAGTTTTTCTCGGAGTTAAGAGAATGTGCTAAAGCGAAAGGCTTCTTCATAGATACACGGTAGTTCCTCTCTTGAGGGGGCAGAGGAATGGGAGGGAATGTTGTACACTTATTTATCTTACAGTAGATAAAATGTGATAGCCAGATCGTTGACCAAAAATAGAAAACTTCTTGGCTTTTTCTTCATATACTAAAATGTAGGTATAGTAGCCTCAAAATTAAAACAAGTCTATTGAGGCATAATTTTGACCCACTACAATTTGTAGTACAGAAGCAAAGAACCTTGATTTAATTTCATCTAGTCCTCAGGCAAATCCCCCAAAATAATTCTATTTATTTCACTACTTTAAAAATGCAGCAGATCATAAGGCTCCACACTGATGGCAAATTAGTCTAAGCCACCATGGATAGAGACTTTTTACTCCCTACCTCCAGGATAAAATGTTTCCCTTTAAAAATGATGTATAAGAGGATTTTTCAATATTTTATTTTGAAGTAACAGGTGCTAATTTTATTCATTAATCAAAGTGGATTTTTTGCCACTATCTTAGCTGATGGTATCTATTGCTCACGGTATTGCTTTGCTTTCCTATTCCTCATTCTCCATCATTCCTTTCCCTCTTTTCTCTTAGTGGGCTACATACGGAACTGAATTATATGCTCTATTATTAAATTTTTAGTATAATCCTATATTTCCTGTGGGTTTTTTTAAATTTTTAAAAAATATTATTTTTTACTGATTTTACAAAGAGGAAGGGAGAGGGATAGAGAGATAGAAACATCAATCGGCTGCCTCCTGCACGACCCCTATTGGGGATCAAGCCCACAATCTGGGCATGTGCCCTGACCAGGAATTGAACTGTAACTTCCTGGTTCATGGGCCGACACTCAACCACTGACCCACACCAGCTAAGCTATTTCCTGGATTTTTAAAAATTATTTGAGAGTAAATCAATAGAATGATTTATCTCTCTTTAAATAATAATAATTTAGGTTTATTTTACTTGTGTACCTCATTTAGTTTAGTTTTTTAACTCTATCTGGCTCTATAATTCTTGATTTAAAAAAATGAAAAAGTCCAGCCCTCACCGGTTTGGCTCAGGTGGTTGGAACATCATTTGATTCCTGGTGGTTTGATTCCCGATCAGGTTACATACCCAAGTTGTAGGTTCGAACCCCAGTTGGGGCATATACAGGAGACAACTGATCAATGTTTCTCTCACATTGATGTTTTTCTCTCCCTCTCCCTTCCTCTCTCTCTTGAATCAATGAAAAAATATCCTCAGGTGTGGATTAAAAAAAGAAAAGAAAAAGTCTATTCTTTGACCTACAGTATGTTTAGGTTAAGGGTGTTAGTTCAACAAGTATCTGACCACCTGCTTTGTGCCAAGCATTAATTTAACCTTGCAGGTATTACCACATTACTCTTTACTACTCAAGAAACAGACTGATGAGTGAAGTTTCCCTCAGAGTGTTAGCTTACAAGTCATTGCTGGGGACTAAATAAAAGTTCTTCCATTTTTTTATCAGGTCCAATAAGACACTGGCTGATTCTCTGGATAACGCGAATGACCCTAATGATCCCATTGTAAACAGACTGCTCCGCTCTATGGCTACGCAGGCCATGT
Source organism: Eptesicus fuscus (assembly GCF_027574615.1). Lineage (NCBI taxonomy): Eukaryota > Metazoa > Chordata > Mammalia > Chiroptera > Vespertilionidae > Eptesicus > Eptesicus fuscus. The sequence goes on along the minus strand of NC_072477.1, from coordinate 44,240,999 downwards.
CTAACGCCCTCTATTTCTCCACTGGATCCTGTGCGGAGGAGGAGTTCCATCATTATGGTGAGTGATAAAGTTTTCCTTCTGTGGCCCTAACCTTGAGCTGGTTGTTTCAAAAGTAGTTTTTGTTATTTATTTTGATCTTTTGGTTCTTTTTGAAGGTCTTGCATTAGATAAATACACTCACTTTACTTCTCCAATAAGAAGATATGCAGATATCATAGTACACCGATTGTTAATGGCAGCCATTTCAAAAGATAAGAAAATGGAAGTTAAGGAAAATTTGTTCAGCAACAAAGATCTTGAGGAATTATGCAGACATATCAACAATAGAAACCGAGTAAGAGGGGTTTTAATTTCTCTTATCCAGTATCTCTTTTGCTAAGAGAATATCACCTTTTATTGTGTAATAGAATGAAGTACCATATATTCTAGCAAATTAAATGTTAGAATCATTCTAACCAATGAAATAACATGAAAAATTATAAAGCTTGTTGAGTAGCTCTTAATACATTTACAAATGTCCTGAAGTAACTTAGTGTGAATTTGGAAGATTTAACAATAGATGGTTTTCCCTAAAATGTAGAAAAGTAAAAAATCATCTATCATCTTACCATCCAGAGATAACCATTATTAACAATTTTAGATAATGCTTATTTATAAAAATATTATACCATCCATGTTGTTTTGAAATCTGCCTTTTTTTCCACTTAAAACATCTGTTATTGATTGCACACCATGTCAATATACTTACATCATTGTTTTAGAAGCTGTTTTGTGTACTATTTCATATTGTTGCTAGTGGCTTCAATATTGCACAGCATCAAACTAGACGATTTGGTGACACATAAAATTAGAAACTACCTTAATGTTTAATATAATTTTCTATATCCAATGTTCTATAGTTCTGTGCTTTGCAGTATTATTATAGCCACTGGCCATGTTGGCTATTTAAATTAAAAAATTTTAATTGATGCGAGAGAAACATCGATCAGTTGCCTTCTTCATGTGCCCAGACCGGGGATCAAACCTGAAACCTAGGTATGGGCCCCAACCAGGAATCGAACCTGCAACCTTCTTGGTGTATGGGATGACGTTCCAACCTGGGGCAGAACCTAGCCGTTTTGAAGACATTGTTTCTGTGGGACTATAAATTCATGTTTCTTCTGGAATGTCAGAGAAGTCTGTCATCATGCTTTGGGGTTGTGCTTCTTACAGGCAGCACAGCATTCTCAGAAGCAGTCTACTGAGCTCTTCCAGTGCATGTATTTTAAAGACAAAGACCAAGAAACTGAGGAGCGTTGCATAGCCGATGGGGTTATTTATTCAATTAGAACAAATGGCGTGCTTGTATTTATACCAAGGTATGTTATGTCTAACATAAAAATTGTTAATAAATTATAGTTAAACTAAAAATGTAGAGCAACAAACAATACTTTAGATATAATTTAAGATTTATTTTAGCAATTATTATTTTTTAAATATATTTTTATTAATTTCAGAAAGGAAGGGAGAGGGGGAGAGATAGAAATAGCAATGATGACAGAAAATCATTGATGGGCTGCCCCACACTGGAGATCGAGCCCGCAACCCAGGCATGTGCCCTGACCGGGAATCAAACCATGACCTCCTGGTTCATAGGTCAATGCTCAACCGCTGAGTCACGCCAGCCAGGCTTTTAGCAATTATTTATAGTTACCATATGTACATAATGTATTATACACAGTAGGGAAAAGTAGGTTTACAGTTATTCATATGGAAAATAATAGAATAAATAATAAAAGAATAAACTCTTGTGTTTCACATACAACTGTAAACTTACTTTTGCCCCATCCTGTATAATTCACTATAAAAGTATAAAAGATTAGAATCTAGTATATCTGTATCAGTCTTAGGATAGGATTTTACTTATTTAGCAAGATATTTTGTTTGATCAATGAAATAAAAATTTAGAGGTAAATCACAGGAAAAATTATTTTTAATTTAAAAGAAAAACTAGCATTCTAGATAAGTATTCCAGATCTGCATACTAAGAATATATTATCTCTGGATTTTTATTCTGGCAATGATTCAGGTTTGGGATTAAAGGTGCTGCTTACCTAAAAAATAGAGATGGCTTAGTAATCTCATGTGGGCCAGATAGCCGTTCTGAATGGAAGCCAGGATCCCTTCAACGATTTCAGAACAAAATCACCTCTACCACAACAGCAGGGGAATCTGTTACGTTCCATTTGTTTGACCATGTAACAGTAAGTCTTGTGTTTACATTACATATTGCTTTCAGTGTAAAGAACAAAGAATGTGATTTAATAATACGCATTTTATCCTCTGTGATAGGTGAGAATATCCGTACAGGCCTCACGATGCCATTCTGATACAATCAGGCTTGAAATAATGAGCAACAAACCATACATGATACCAGATACAGAACTTCTTCATCAGAGTGCCCCCTTGCTAAAGAGTGACTTGGTGAAGGAAGTAACTAGATCTGTGGAGGAAGCTCAGCTTGCCCAAGAAGTCAAAGTAAACATCATTCAGGAAGATTTTCAAAAATACTGCCAAACCAAGGGAAGAAGCCTGTACATGCTTCTAGAAGAGATACGGGACCTAGCTCTCCTAGATGTCTCAAACAGTCATGGAATATGAAATACTCATCTTACTTCAATAAAATAAAAGGGTTTTATGTGAATGTTTTACCCTCTTTCCAACAATAACGTTAGTCGAATTTTTGTGTCACCCAATGTTCTAATCCATTGAGATTGGGTAAATATTTCACATACTGTAGTCCCCCCTTACCTGCAGTTTTGCTTACCATGTTTTCAGTTACCCACAGTCAACCACAGTCCAAAAATATTAAATGGAAAATTCCAGAAGTAAACAATTCATAAGTTGCAAAGTGCATGCCATTCTGCCTAGCATGATGAAATCTCGCTGTCCTGCTTCATCCCGTACAAGACATGAATCTTCCAGTGTACCCACAGCAAAGCAGTATATGCAGTCAACCTGTTAGTCACTCAGCCATCTTGATTATCAGGTTGACTGTCAGGATTGCACTGTTTGTGTTTCAAGTAACCTTTAGTTTACTTCATAACGGCCCAAAAGTGCCGGAAGCTAATTCCAGCATGTCATAAATGCAAGAAGTTTCATCAAAAGGTTGATAGAACCTTGAGGATTGCCTGCTGGAAATGGCTAAGGGCATTTCCCCACACCTAAAGATTTGCATAAATGATTGCTTGCTGCCAGACAGATGAGGGCATTTTAATCTACATGTTATTGCCTCCTACTGGCCAAACACCTGAATAGTTGTAGGCAGTTCCCCCAATCTGACAATGGATTCTATATACTAAACCTTGCCTTTGATGTATTCTACTTTGCCTTAGAACAATTTGTGTTAATTAAAAGCAAGGGGTCCAGAGAGACAGAGAACTTGGTTACTATAGCCAAGCTCCTCTGGCTCCCCAAAATGCCTTCCAAAATTATGTTTCGTCTCTAGACTCTTTAATAATTTACAGCAGTCCCTTCTCCAGATTCCTGAACCCTTCTAGATGCTGGACAAGACCCCCAGCACAAAAGCACAAAGTGATGCTGATAATTCACATGTGCCACAGAGAAGCAATAAAGTGCTTCCTTAAGTGAAAAGGTGACAGTTCTCAGTAAGGAAAGAAAAAGAAATTATATGCTAAGGTTGCTAAGATCTACAGTAAGAATGAATCTTCTGTCTGTGAAATTGTGAAGGAAAAGAAAATTCATGCTAGTTTGCTAAGAGACCACATTCACATAGCTTTTATTCCAGCATGTTATAATTCTATTTTATTATTAATTATTGGTGTTAATTTCTTACTGTTTCTAATTTGTAAATTAAACTTTATCATAGATATGTATATATAGGAGAAAACACAGGATAGGTAGGTTTTGGTACCATCCAGTCTCAGACACCTACTGGAGGTCTTGGAAAATATCCCCTGGAGCTAAGTGGGACTACTGTATGTGTAAAATGTTTTCTCATCACTAAAGTTGCATTAAATAAAGTACAATTAGGTCACTATGGAAACTGATTTTTCAGAAATGAATAGTGAATGTTGGCTCTGCAAATCAGGTTGCCAGTTGTTTTTTAATAAACCCAGAATTAATATTTGGTTAGCTTGCCTAAAAACAGTTCTTTCAAATCAGTTCTTTCCACTAATTACAACAGTGGACCATTTGAGTCATAGTCCCGTCTGACATCTGTCAGATTAACTTTTCAGTCACTTTCAGATAGTGAGACTTGGTCCTGTCCACCTATCCCTTTTAAACTATTTCATATTTGACTCTAACCTCCCCTGCTATCCCCAGCACCAGTTGGTGATAGGGCATAGGAGTAGAGTGGGGTGCTCAGGTAAGCTCTGTTCTCTCAAACCTCCCTTTCCACCCTCATTTTTTATAATGAGTTACATTGGTCTTGCTCTTGTTGGAGACTTGTCCCTTTGCCAGCAAATCCCACCACTGGAAAAGTAACTGCCCTTTCCCTTTGTCATCTCCTCTAATCCAGCTGGTGAGGGTGAAGAGCAGAACAAGCCATCCTGAGAAAGCAGTTTCTCTAGCCATTGGTTGGATCTAAAGAGACTGGGCTCCATCTTCTAGCTGATCACCCTACTGACAGCGACAAGCCACAATCCTCAAAGCTTATGCCTCTTGGCCCTTTACTATAATGGCCCCCAGCAAGACTACAGCCTCCCTAGCCCCCCATATCTCTATATTCTTGTACTCAACTTCCTGGCCTTTCAACCAAACCATCCCTGTCACTCTCCACCCCACCTGAATCAACAAGCCTGAAGAGAGCAAGCTGCCCAACTTCATGGATGGAAGCCACTTCAGAACCCATCCCTCTGTCGGTCTTTCTCATATAAAGCAACTCTCCCATCTCCTAGTTTGTAAAAACTAGCTTTGACTTTCCCTTTCCCCAATGGGAATCTCCTGCCAAGAACTAGAGAGACTTTCTTTAAACTTAGTTGTCAATGTAGTACTTCCTTATCTGTAATTACCCCTCTAAAATCCCCAATCCAGGTGGGGAGAAAAAAAAAGAAAGAAAATCCCCAATCCTTGGAATCTCTCAACTCAAAGGTCTCCTGTGAACCTGCCATATTCTCATACTTTTCAAGTTTCTCTCCAACTGGTCAGTAGGTACCAAGGAGCATTTGAACCTCCCTAGCTCCTAGGCAGGCCAGGCAATATATCAACCTTTCATGTGACCCTTTAAATATTAAAGTCATTTCTCAAAATACATGTAAATGCATATAAAAACCTTAACCGTTTTACCAAAAGTGAAAATTGCTCAACTAAATAGCAATAAGAAACTTTTATAGAACCAAGATGGTGGCATAGGTAAATGACGTTACTCACAGCCTCCCACAACCACATCTGAAATACAGAGCAACCATCCTTCAGAACTGCCTGAAATCTGGCTGAATAGAACTCCTACAAATAAGAAAATACATCGAGACTAGTGGGAGGGGTGGAGGCACATAATAGGCTGTTCAGACACCCACATCTGGCATTTTTTTTCATTAAGAGGGATATCTTGGCTGCAGAAGCCTCCCGAGAGAAGCAAGGGGTCCCAGGGTTCCTGAGCTGAGAATCCTATATAATAAAAGCCTAATATGCAAATCGGAACAGCGGAATGATAGGTAAAACAACCGATCACACACTGACCACCAGGGGGCAGACGCTCAACGCAGGAGCTGCTCCCAGCCCACAGGCCCCAGACCAGCCAAGGCAGGTGCCAGCGGGGTCCACCCTATCTCCCCGCCAGTCACCCCACAGATCAGCCCTGATCACCAGCCAGGCCTAGGGACTCTATCCGTGTACAAATTTCATGCACCAGGCCTCTAGTTTGGGCTATAAAAACCAGCAGGGATTGGCTGAGTGATACAAAGGCTGCTGGAGACCCAGGTAGTTTCTCAGAAAGAGCCAGTGCTCAGACTTACTTCCTCTGAGCTGTAGCGCTGGGGCAGCAGCTTGGCCAGGGGGATGGGGGAGATCCAGGAACATATGGGGGACATCTGGATTATCTAGCATTGGAGCAAGAACTCAGGGGTGGCTTTCTCTCAGACGAGGCTGTTCACTGGGGTCATTGTTCCTATGCTGAAATCTCCCCTGTCACAGAGCTGTCGTGCAGCCATATCTGAGTTTCTATCAGCTTGGTTCATACTGTTCGCTCCACCTGGAAATTCCCAGAGGCTACACCTCACCCAATTTGCTGCCCCACCCAAGCTGTTTGCAGTGGCTTTTCCATATGAATGGCCTGTCCTGGCTCAGGTTTCAGACATTCCTAAAACCTCTCAAACATGCAGCAGCTGGCATCAGGGTGCCCCATATCTATGAATTAGAAGCCCAAGATCTGGCACTAGCACCAGCCTGCCTTGCTTCATAGCTTGGCCTCAGCTGGGCACTTCTAAGCCCAACACAAGAAGCAGCCATCTGCAGATAGCTCTGTAGCTCCTGCCAGGTGGCCCCAGGCAGTGGCTGACTTTGCACCTCCCAGGAGGCCCCAAAGCCACTATACCCGGTGGACAGTTTCAGACCATAGCAGATTACAACTCTACACATCCACAAGCAACACACTCAAGGGGAAGACTCAGCAGCAAAGCCCCACTGAAGCAAGTCCTGCTCCATAGGAGTGCCTCCTGCACAGCAGCTCTTCCACTGTAGCCACAGCTGGCCCTCACAGCCAATAGAGGTCAATTCCTCCCAGTGATGCCAACAGCAACCAAGGCTCAACTACAATAAGACTGTTTACACAGCCCACACGGGGGGAACTTAGAGTGCCCAGATTATGTGACTGGGGAGGCTAAGTCACTGGGCCCTCCAAGACACCTACTACACAAGGCCACTTTACTAATCAGTAGCTCTACCTAATACATAGAAGCAACACAGGGGAGCAGCCAAAATGTGGAGTCAAAGAAACATGTCACAAATGAAAGAACAGAAGTCTCCAGAAAAAGAACTAAATGAAATCGCAGCAAGCAAACTACAGGATACAGAGTTCAAAACAATGATTATAAGGTTGCTCAAGGATCTTAATGAGAGCTTCGAGAGACTTAGTGAGATGTTCAGGATCTTAGAATTTCAAAGATATGAAAAAGGACCAGTCAAAAATGAAGGATACACTAACTGAAATGAAAAATAATTTACAGGAAATGAACAGCAGAGTAGAGGATACCAAGAATCAAATCAACGATTTGGAATATGAGGAACCAAAAAACACCCAGTCAGAAGAGCAAAAAGAAAAACAAAATCCAAAAATATGAAGACGGTGGAAGGAGCCTCTGGGACAACTTCAAACATACCAACATTCACATTATGGGAGTGCCAGAAAAAGAAGAGAGCAAGATATTGAAACCTGTTTGAAGCAATAATGACAAAAAACTTTCCCTACCTGGTGAAAGTAATATATTTACAAGTCCAGGAAGGGCAGAGTCTCAAACAAGAGGGCCACACCAAGACACATCATAATTAAAATGGCAAAGGTTAAAGACAAAGAGAGAATCTGAAAAGCAGCAAAAGAAAAGCAGTTAGTTACCTACAAGGGAGCTCCCATATGACTGTCAGCTGATTTCTCAACAGAAGAAGAGGAGGATAAGGAGGAGGAGGAGGAGGAAGAGGAAAAAGAGAAGGGAGGAGGAAGAGGAAAAAGAGAAGGGAGGAGGAAGAGGAACAGGAGAAGCATAAAATGGCAATAAATACATATCTATCAACAATTATATCTAAAAATCAAAATAAACGAACAAGGATTCTAATGAACAAAATAAACTGATGAATAAAATAGACAAATCTCAGTGGGAAGGGGGGCGGGGGGCAGGAAGAGATTAACCAAAGATCTTATATGCATTTATACCTTACCTATGGACACAGACAATAGGGTGGTAAAGGCCTGGGCACGGTGGAGGGAGGCAATGGGGGGAAAGAGGGATATCTGTAATACTCTCAACAAAAAGATTTTTTTTAAAAAAGAAACTTTTATAAAGCATCTATAGTTGATAAGATTATTTCTTTTATTTAAATGACATTAATATTCATATATATTTACATCTTAAAACTCCACCTAATTTAGTGAAAACAAAGCATAGAATGGCACCCTGGCACCAGAAGGTGCTTATTAAGTACCAATCATTGTTATGAAGTCATATCTATATACAGGCAGTCCTCAGGTTATGTCGGACTCGACGTATGTCGTTTACGTCGCCATCTCCCATTTATTTATAAAAAAAAAGTTCCATCATTTCGACATATGTATGTATGTGCTATATGTTTTTTATTATTTATTTACCACAAGTAAAGATCAGGAATTGTTATCTTTTTTAAAATTTTTTTACTGTTTCACTTCATTACTGCTATGTATGTGCACCATGTGAGTAATGTAGGTGCTTATGTAGGTGGGTTCCAACTTACGACGAAAACCGCATTACGTCACACTGTAAGAACAGATCTCTGACATAACCCGAGGACCTACTGTACAACACTAAAGAAAATAAATAGACTTAACTAAAGTTAATAAGAAGCAAGTATAATTATAAATATTATCAGATTTTAAACAGGAATCTGTAAAGGTTTTACTACATAAGGATTTCACTCAAAGTAGACAAAATATATAATAATCTCAAACTTTGAGGATACCAAATCAATTTCCTCTTAGTTGAGACCTATTCAACTTCAGTAACTTTTTGGAATGAAGCATAAAGTTAATGCTATACATTTGAAAGGATTGGTCCAGTTGTTTTCTCTATTTTTAATTCCTCTTCATTTACAGTATTGGCAACAGCATCATTATGTGGATTATCTAGAATGTCTTCGTTAAGTTCATCTGACTTCTCCTTGTTTTGATCCTCACCCGTATTAACATCTTCAACTGTCTGTGTCCTGGACGTGTTTATTAACAAGTCTGAAAGAGAAATCATTGTTACACATTATTTAACCACCTCACCCAATTTTACCTAACACAAATTTCTTCACAAGCTTAGATCAATAGAAATGATGTCTATGACCATTTTAGTTCATGTTAATTATGGTTACCTCCAAATAAAGCCATTTTTACACATGTATAAAAATACAAGAGGTCTTGGCCCTGGCTGGGTGGCTCATGTTGTGGTTCTATTACCAAGGTTGCTATCCCTGCACATACAAGGAACAATCAATGAATGCATAAGTAACTGGAACAACAAATCAATGTTTCTTTCTCTTCCCCTTCCTTTCTCTAAAATCAATAAATAAAAATTTAAAAAAAAATTTAATGTGAGAGGTCTTGAATGGTACTAAACTCAATCAAACTTGAATCACTGCCAAATGCAACTGTTCTCATTCAAAATCACAACTACTAGACAAGTTTTAAAAGTTCAAATGCTCTTAATAGCTGTATGTCAAAGTGTCATATAGCAAAGAAAATTTCAGGTACTTATATCTACATAGGAAATTTTTAAAGTCATATATTATAAATAGAAAATAAGCCTTAAAATGCTTATTGATAATGATAGCAAGGAAGACACTGCTATCAACAATAGTTTTATCTTCAGGTAATTTTTCACATGGAAATAAAACATCCATTTGTCAATTTAAAACTTAAAATTCACTTTAAATATAAAAAATCATGGTAATGTAGTCACAATACTTTTCACTTGAGAATTTTATTATCTTGGGTGAACCTTGTTTTATGACATGATAATCTTCACTACTTACTATAATTCTTACTTTCCTATTTCAAAAGGAAAAACTGGATTGGAAATAGAGAATGACATGCCATCCTGCTTCATTCAAAGCCAATTTGCAATTTTATTTAGCTACCTACCTATTTATTTTGATTAATTGATTTGAGAAACATTGACTGTTGTTCCACTTATTTATGCATTCATTGGTTAATTCTTATAGTGCTCTGATTGGGGATCAAACCCACAACTTTGGCATATTGGGTCGATGCTCAAACCAACTGAGCTACTTGGCCAGGGCTGCAGTTATTTCAAAATACAGTTTTGTTTTGTTTTTGTTAATTCTCACCTGAGGATATTTTTTCCATTGATTTTTACAGAAAGTGGAAGAGAGGAAGGGAGGGAGGCAGAGAAACAGAGAGCGAGAAACCGACCGGCTGTCTTCCCACGTGCCCCAACAGGGGCCTAGGATTGAACCTGCAACCAGGTACTTACCCTTGAGCTGGAATCAAACCCAAGACCCTTCAGTGCACAGGCAAACATGCAACCACTGAGCCATACATACCAGCCAGGGCTTAAATACAATTTTAACAAACATGGCTGTCTAGTTTCCAAACCCAGAGTCTGTTTTAAAAACAGCACATTTTGCCCTGGATGGTGTGGCTCAGTTGGTTGGGTGTCGTCCCATGCACCAAAAGGTTGCTGATTCAATTCCCGGTCAGTCATGTGCCCACATAGGGAGCATGCAGGAGACAGCCGATATATGTTCTGCTCTCACATCACTGTTTCTCTTTCTCTCTCTTCCCTTCCTCTCTCTCTAAAAATCAATAAAGATATTTTTTACAATTCAAACAGCTCATTTTATGGCAGTTTTTCTAGAGAGAAGGGAATGTAACAGGTAATCAAACTGATAGCTCACAACAAGTGACACAATGCAAAAAAAAAAAAGCAAAACATTTTAGGGCCCAGCTGGTGTGCTCAGTGGTTGAGCATCGACCTATGAACAGGAGGTCATGGTTCAATTCCTGGTCAGGGCACATGCCCAGATTGCAGATTCGATTTCCAGTGATGGGTGTGCAGGAGGCAGCCAATCAATGATTCTCTTTCATCATTGATGTTTCTATCTCTCTCTCCCTTCCTCTCTGAAATCAATGAAAAAATACATATATTTTTTTAATTTTAGGACCACTTATTCATGTCATAGCAAATGGCTTTAAAATCCCCACTGGGTGCAAAAAGCATTTTATATGTTTAGGAAAAGTACCATAATAATTAATGTTCATAATTATGATCCTAAAGATAAAATTATGTTACATACTTTAAGGAGTCAGGGAAGAATGTTTTTGAAAGACTCAGAATCAATTTTAAATGATTAAAATAACTTTTTAAGAAGTATTCAACTATTCAGAAAATCATTTTGGACTCATTTATTCTTTGGAGATTCCAAACAGGTAACACACACACACATACACATACACACACACACACTGTCTTTTTCTCTCAATTGTACATAAACTTAATATACTGTATCATTTTTCTATTTCTAGAGGTATTTTATTTTGGAAGATAGTAGAGAAGTTAAAATTTCTAACATGCCCTTGCTATATTAATGGTAACACATAAAAACCAGCATAACATTTACCATTTTCTAAGGACTGACTATTACTCAGTAGCTTTGCCTGTCTTCTTTCCAAGGCCAGCTGTTTATTTCTCTGAATTCTTTGTTGTTGCTCTTCAGTTAGGCTTCTACTTGATTCAGAAGCAAACGTCACATTTTCAGATGAGTTTGTCAAAAATGGATCTAATTCAGTAGCAGTTACATCATGGTCATTATTTTCCCCTACTTCATCTGCAGTAGGAAAAAAAAAAAAAAGTGAGTACATCTCAAGTATTAAACTAGCTAGAAAGAGCTTATATAGCTATTAATTTAAAACCAGTTTAAAGTGACAAGGTGCAGACCAGAGGAAACAATTGGTGAGGCATGAAAATGTTACAAACATGTTTGATTCAAACAAGTAAAAGGAATATTTATAAGTCACTTTAAAAAGGCATTTTAAGTCAAATGAAAACACTAATTTAAAAATATACATGGGGAGAAACCCAGATGGTGGCATAGGTAAACACCTGAACTTCCTGCCTCGCACAACCACTTCAAAACTACAACTAAAAGACAAAACGGACATCATCCAGAACCACAGGAAGGTGGAAATTCTACAACTAGAAAGGAAGAGAAAAGCATACCGAGACTCAGAGGAGGTGCGGAAGTAAAGTGCGGAGGTACGGAGGCGCATGCGGAAAGGGCTGGCAACTGAGGATGAGGTTGTCTTTTTCAATCGGGAGGAAGACACAAGCTCCCGACTGCTCTGAACTCCAGTTCCGGGCGAGACTCTGGGGACCCAGACTCCTACGGGGGGAAACTGGACTGTCTGGCATCAGGCCAGAACATGAGGGTGGCTTTTTCTCAGAGGTGCTTGCAGCGATTACGGCAGGACACTGAGACCCGGGGGCCTTTTAGGGCACAGCTGAAGGTCAACCACTGCTATTTGCTCCACCCTGTTGATTCCGAGACCCCACCCTACCCAATTTACAACCCCACCCCAGCTGAGTGCAGAGGCTTTTGCATATGAATGGCCTGGCCCTTTGCAATCTAAAATTACCTAACAAACTGAAGCTGGGTCAGAGCCCCAGAACTTTCAAAAGAAAGCCCAAGGCCCCACAGCAACTTGCAGTGCTTCACAGCTGGGCCTCATCTGGGCACCTCCAAACCCCAAACAAAGAAGAGGAATCTGCAGATCTCTCTGTAGCTCCTGCTGGGTGGCCTCAGGCAGAGGCTAAATTTGCATCTCCTTGGAGATCCAAGAGCCAGTGTACACAGTGGTCAAAGTGGGACCATCCAGATTACAACTCCTCAGATCCATAAGGGACACACTCAGGGGGCAGACTCAGTGAGCACAAAAGCCCCACTGAAGCAAGTCCTGACCCATAAGGGTGTCTCCAGCACAGAAGTTCTCCCATTGTAGACACAACTGATCCTCACAGCCAATTGGCCTGGAGGTCAATTCCTCCCAGTGATACCAACAACAATCAAGGCTTAACTACAACAAGACTGTGCACACAGCCCACAAAGAGGTGCATCAAGAGTGTCCACCTCAGGTAACTGGGAAGGCTGAGCCACTGGGCCCTATAGGACACCTAGTACACAAAACCACTCTATCAACACAGGGAAGCAGTCAAAATGCAGAGACAAAGAAACAGGTAACAAATGACAGAAATGGAGGAAAGCAAACTACTGGATATAGAGTTCAAAACCACGGTATAAGGTTTTTCAAGAATTTTCAAGAAAAGGCCAATAAGTCCCTCGAGGATATGAAAAAGGACCAACTACAAATTAAGCATACACTGACTGAAATAAAGAATAATATACAGAGATCCAACAGCAGACTAGAGGATCACAAGAATCAAGTCAAAGAATTGAAATACGAAGAAGCAAAAAACACCCAACCGGAAAAGAAAAAAGAAAAAATAATCCAAAAATATGAAGATAGTGTAAGGAGCCTCTGGGACAACTTCAAGTTTACCAACATCCAAATTATGGGGGTGCCATAAGAAGAGAGAGAGCAAGATATTGAAAACCTATTTGAAGAAATAATGACAGAAAACTTCCCCCACCTGGTGAAAGAAATAGACTTACAAGTCCAGAAAGTGCAAAGAACCCCAAACAAAAGAAATCCAAAGAGGACCACACCAAGACACATCATAATTAAAATGCCAAGAGCAAAAGACAAAGAGAGAATATTAAAAGCAGCAAGAGAAAAACAGCTAGTTACTTACAAGGGAGTACCCATACGATTGTCAGCTGATTTCTCAACAGAAACTATGCAGGCCAGACGGGAGTGGCAAGAAATATTCAAAGTGAAGAATAGCAAGAACCTACAACCAAGATTACTCTACCCAGCAAAGCTATCATTTAGAATTGAAGGGCAGATAAAGAGCTTCACAGATAAGAAAAAGCTAAAGGAGTTCATCACCGCCAAACCAGTATTATATGAAATGCTGAAGGGTATTCTATAAAAAGAAAAAGAAGAAGAAAAAGGTAAAGATAAAAATTATGAACAACAAATACATATCTATCAATAAGTGAATCTAAAAATCAAGTGAATAAAAAATCTGATGAACAGAATAAACTGGTGGATATAATAGAATCAGGGGCATAGAAAGGGAGTGGACTGACAATTCTCGGGGGTTAAGGGGTGTGGGGGGTGCAGGAAGAGACTGGACAAAAAACGTACACCTATGGATAAGGACAGTGGGGCGGGGGGTAAGGGCAGAGGGTGGGGTGGGAACCGGGTGGAGGGGAGCTATGGGGGGGAAAAAGAGTAACAACTATAATAATCTGAACAATTATATAGTAACAACTATAATAATCTGAACAATTATAATAGTAACAACTATTATAATCTATATAATAAATAAAGATTTATTTAAAAAGAAATAAAATAAAAATATACATGAATGGCCCTGGCCAGTTGCTCAGTGGTTAGAGCATCAACCAGCTGACTGAAGGGTCCCAGGTTCAATTCTGGTCAAGGGTACGTAGCTCGGTTGCAAGCTCAATCCCTGTGGTAGTCAGGATATGTGCAGAGGGCAACCAATCGATGTGTCTCTCTCACATCTATGTTTCTCTCTGTCTCTCCCCCTCCCTTCCACTCTCTCTAAAAATCAATGGAAGCCCAAGCCAGTTTGGCCTGCGGACTGAAGGGTCCCGGGATCGATTCTGGTCAAAGGCATGTACCTTGGTTACAGGCTTGATCCTTGGCCCTGGTCAGGGTGCATGCAGGAGGCAACCAATCGATATGTCTCTCTCATCACTGAGTTTCTATATCTCTCTCCCTCTCCCTTCCTCTCTGAAATCAATATAAAATAAATAAATAAAATAAATAAAAATCAATGGAAAAAATATCCTCAGGTGAGGATTAATATATACTGAATATATGAATGGAAAGCAAAAGTTCTTAGTTATGATTAGAAATATTTTATGCTTGGACTAATAAAAGAACTTAAAGAATCCAAAGAATATTCTTATTTTATGTTAAAGAAAAACATTTTAATAGCTTGCCATAATACACAGTAATAGTTTTATATAGGCTATTTTTAATAGGATAAAACCCATACCAAAACTAGGAAAAGAAATTAAGAGATCTGTGGACATAGTTCCAAGTTAATTTTTTTTAATTCAGTGCATTATTCTCTACATTTTTACTCTTAATAAACTCTTAAAGCCATGTACACTAGTTATTTCAAAGTAGGATACTCCCAAAATAACCCACAATGTTATGGAAAGTAAGTATTAAATCTTTCATTTAGAATTCATTTAAGAATTATGAAAAATTAAATTTTACTAACATATTTAAAGTAAGAATGGGCAGTGATAAACTATCACTTATCCATATGACAGTTATCATGTGGCGTAAGCTATCTTAATAAAGGCAGCTCCACACTGAGGAAGGGTAGGAGAGTTGGGCTCACTCATTTTTTAATTTCAGCATATTGTGACACACAGCTGATTCTGATTGCCCAGTTAAATAGACCAAAAACCCCAACATAATAAACAAGTGGTAGTTTAAAACGATTTTTTTGCAAAATAAACACCTGAAAGTAGAAGGTAATACAAGCACAAGCTAACTAAAAAAATCTATATATATAAAAGCGTAAGCGACCTTTATGACCGAACAACTGGAACAACTGGTAGACCAGTCACTATGACATGCAATGACCATCAGGGAGCAGACATTCAATGCAGGAGCTGCCCCCTGGTGGTCAGTCCGCTCCCACAGCCAACCTCCCATGACTGGCCCCCCGAGCCAGCTGGCCAAACTCCCACGGCCCCTCCCCCTGGGCCCTGGTGGGGAGTGGGGGGCCAGCAGGCCAACCTACCACGGTCCCTCCCCCTGGCTGGCCAACCTACCCCGGTCCCTCCCCGCTCCGACCAGCCCCCCCACAGGCCTCGATCACCAGCCAGGCCGAGGGACCCCACCCATGCATGAATTCATACACCGGGCCTCTAGTAAAAAATAGCAAAGCTGACACTTTCCCTTCTTTCTACATCATTCACATTATAGGGTTAAAACATAACCTCATCAAATCTGACAACTAGGCGAGAAAAAAAATTTTCATATCGCCAAGATCATCATTAAAAAATAATAAAGAAAATGAAATATTAATTTACATACACCATCCTTATCTTATGTAGATACTATGCACTGAGATTAGCTGGTGATAGTAAAAACTAGCACAACTATCAAAACATTTCAAACATGAAGACAAACCTTTATAATTAATTATTCTAGTGAGTTTTAAAATTCATATATTTAATCCAGTCTTACAATTCAAACCCCTTTTGAGGTTTCTGCCTTCCTGATATGGAAAAAATTCGTGGCAAGAAACTAAAATGCATTCCTTTATTGGGAAATATTAATGGCGTACAAATAGAAAACTTTGCTGGGGAAGTTAAGAAATGTATTAGAACCAATTGTGCAATATGTAGGGTTTCTAATATGCTTTACCTTATAGGGCTTATAAGATTCTGAATTAATAATAATGAAATAAAGATCTATTTTTTGTGAGCTGTAAAAGGAAAGACATCATCAACAAAAAATGGCCTCTTTAATACAATGTTTTATGGAAAAACAATGTGAATGTAACCACTGCTGGAGCTGAGACTAGGATAAAAATGGGATTAAAAACAAATGAGAACCATACATGAAATACATTTACTGCAAGTTATAGGCAGACTATTGTGGGAAAGAAGCTAAAGCGAGAAATATTCAATGTGTTACAGGATGCTATCATGTTGGTACACATAATCTAAAAGATAAGCAAATCCTATATAATAAAGAGGTAATATGCAAATTGACCCTCATGCCCTCACAAGATGGCTACCCCCATGTCATCACAAGATGGCCTGCAGGGGAGGGCAGTTGGGGGTGACCGGGCCTGCAAGGGAGGGCAGTTGGGGGCAATTGGGCTGGCAGAGGAGCGGTTAAGGGGTGATCAGGCCAACAGGGGAGCGGTTAGGGGCAATCAGGTAGGCAGGCAGGCGAGTGGTTAGGAGCCAGCAGTCCCGGATTGTGAGAGGGATGTCCGACTGCCAGTTTAGGCCCAATCCTGCAGGGATCGGGCCTAAACCGGCAGTTGGACATCCCCCAAGGGGTCCCAGATTGGAGAGGGTGCAGGCTGGGCTGAGGGACACCCCCCTCCAGTGCACGAATTTTGTGCACCTGGCCTCTAGTTATTTAATAAAGGGAAACAAATGCTATTTAAAAGAACATAGGGAGGCCCTAGCCAGGTTGGCTCAGTGCATAGAGAGTCGGCCTGCGGACCAAAGGGTCCCGGGGGTTCGATTCCAGTCAAAGGCATGTACCTTGGTTGCAGGCTCCTCTGGCCCCGGCCCTGTTCAGGCTCCTGCAGGAGGCAACCAATCAATATGTTTCTCTCACATTGATATTTCTCTATCTTTTCCTCTCTTCCACTTTCCCTAAAAATCAATGGGAAAATATCCTCAGATGAGGATTTAAAAAAAAAGCATAGGGAACACTAGCTGGTTTGGATCAGTGGATAGAGCATCAGCCAGCGGAATGAAGGGTCCCGGGTTTGATTCCAGTCAAGGTCAAGGGCACATGCCTGGGTTACGGGCTCCATCCCCAGTAGGGGGCATACAGGAGGCAGCCAATCAATGATTCTTTCTCATCAATGATATTTCTATCTCTCCCTCTCCCTTCCTCTTTGAGATCAATAAAAATATATATTTTTTAAAAAGCATAGGGGAATCAGGATTAAGAATAAAGTATAATTTTACCAGTGTGGTTAGGAAGACTTCACAGAGTTGACAGTTGTGCACAGTCCTGAAGATAGTAAGAAATTTGGAGGCTGGAGGGAGGACGGAGGACAATGTTTAAGGCAGAGTGAGAGAGTGCAAAAGTCTTAAGACAGAAATGTGCCTGGAAGGTTCAAGGAACAGCTAGGAGGCAAGTGTAGCTAAAGCAGTATAAGTAGGGATACAGTCAGTGAGGCAAGGGGGATGGGTTGAGGACACAGAACAGATTCTGTAGGGCCAAGCTGGACATTACAGTAGGTCCTCGGGTTACGTTGGAGTACCGTTCCTACTGCGTGACATAACGCGATTTTCACTGTAATTCGGAACCCACCTACATAAGCACCTACATCACTCACATGGAGCACATAACACAGCAGTAATGAAGTGAAACAGTAAAAAAAATTTAAAAGAACAATTCCTGACCTTTACTTGTGGTAAATAAATAATAAAAAACATAAAGCACATATGTACATACGTCAAAATGAGAAACTTTTTTTTTTTTTATAAATAAATGGGAGATGGCGACGTAACCATTAAACGACGTATGTGGAGTCCGAAGTAACCCAAGGACTGTCTGTATAAGGGTTTTGGCTTTTACACTGAGTAAAATAAGGAGCACCTAAAGGGATTTGAGCAGGAGTAACAAGACTACACACTAGTAAAAAATATTAAAGAATAACCCCTAATTAATTTTTAAGAAAACCAATTGATTACAAAATGGTAAATGAAAATTTTCTAGTAAACTTCAACAAAAACCCTTGCATTGGTGAATGGATTTAAAAATGAACATTGAGATTTATTAAATACAATTAATGATGGCTTATTTCCATTTGGATTTATGTATTTTAGTAAGGTAAAAACCAAGATTTGATGGGGGGAAAAGTGTTACTGAATAAACTAACCCAGTGGTAGATGGTGTGGGATTTAGTACTGTAATAACTAATTCCTTTCCATATATAAAATTCTATGCCATCAGGACATACCATATATTATCAAAATATTAATTAATCTTGGATTATTTAAATCACAATCTTTCACTTTTAAAAGTAATTTATAAATAACTTTGGGGAATTCTATATGGAGCCTGTATTTTCCACCACATATATTAAAAGTTTAAAAAGCAAACAAACATGTATGGAGCCATCGCACAGAAAATCTGATAACTATACAGACCCTGTCGGCAGGAACCATGTTTTGATGTGTGTGACTGCCTATGGTTGCACTGTACAGCCAACAAATGCAATCAATACCAGGAACAGTCACAAAGGTCTTACTCAACTCCTGTACCCAGGATCTGTACTCTTTTTTTATGTTTTTATTGATTTCAGAGAGAGGAAAGGAGAGGGAGAGAGGGACAGAAACATCAATGATGAGAGAGAATCATTGGTCTGCTGCCTCTTGCACACCCCCTACTGGGGATCGAGCTGCAACCTGGGCATGTTTCCTGTCTAGGAATCAAACTATGACCTCCTGGCTCATAGGTCAATGCTCAACCACTGAACCACATTGGCTAGGCCAGGATCTGTACTCTTAAGTGAAATATAAACTATTTCATCATCAAATTATTCTGCCTAGTTTCCAAGAGCCACTTTTTTAATGGTATACATAAATTTTGTCATATATTTTTACTAATAATCACTACAAAAAAATCAGTGGGTCACCATCAGATTTCTTAAAAAGCTCATGTTCTATGGCTAAATACATTTTTACATCTCTTAATAGCATTGCAGCTATTCCTTTAAAGAAACAAATATACACAACCTTCTAAATCTACCAAAGCATTTAAACTCATTAGTATTTCCTGTACTTTAATTATATACTCAACATAGACTAAGAACCTAGTCCTGTAATACTGTCCACCCAACAAAATCCATTTCTAAAAGAAAAATTGTTATAAAGTAGACAAGCCTATATTCTTACCATTATTGCTAATAAAATCTTCATGTAAAATAGGGAGATCAAGTCGAATTCGTTTTAAACAGGTCTGAAAATAAAGAGACATTTTTACATTTTTATTAATAACATTTGGAGGAAAATGGTCATTTTTCCATTCTGAGATTCAAAAAAGATGTTATTTAAATAACTAATTTTCCTTCTCTCTACCAAGACAGATTTAAAAATTAAGACCCCAAACAGCTACTCAGCCTTAACTAAATCTTACCTCGTACTATTCAACACTGTGAATGAAACTCATAATAATCTCAACACATACCTGAACTTCCTTTTTATTTCCCAGGTATTCAACTCTGTCAATAAAATCCTCAAATTGCAGTTTAGGGAATAGCCTATGTGCCCAGTGCTCCATGTGTCTGATTAGCGTCTTCAAGTCTTCAGCCTGGCACATAAAAATAAAAATGCTAAATAGAAAACTCATTCTCAGAACTGACCTTGTCAGCAGATTTTAGAATTGAATAGTAATGCCAAAGTCACTGGTGTCATTTTACATTTATAAGGTGAAGAAACTCTAAAAAGGAAAATATTTATTAAGGGCTTAGAGGATTGCAGTCTAAAAGAGCACTAGATACAATTTTTTTTTTTAATCAGAGGCCCTAGCTGGTTTGGCTCAGTGGATAGAGCGTCTGCCTGCGAACTGAAAGGTCCCAGGTTCGATTCCAATCAAGGGCACATGCCCGGGTTGTGGGAGACTTGCAGGAGGCAGCCAATTAATGATTCTCTCTCATCATGGATGTTTCTATCTCTCTCTCCCTCTTCCTTCCTCTCTGAAATCAATAAAAATATTATTTTAAAAAAAGTTTAATATAAGTTAAAAGATAATCACATGTGGTTTTGCAGGACAGTAAAGTAACCCTAAAAATAAGCTTTAATAAAATATATCAAGATATCTTTTAGGAATAACTAAACAAAGTGGTTGGTCCCCTAAATCATATGTAGAGAAGAAAGCATTGAGAATTCAGCATTGTGAAAATACATTCAGAAATCTCAAGAGCAAAGTACTGAAGACCAGCAAGAACAGTTTAAACATTCTCAGACCAGAATACCTATGTTTGAAATTTCAATTTAACATTAAAATTTTTAAATTTAAATGAAATACAAAGCCTTTTGTTGCCCTAACTGGTTTGGCTCAGTGGATAGAGCATCGGCCTGCGGACTCAAGGGTCCCAGGTTTGATTCTGGTCAAGGGCATGTACCTTGGTTGTGGGCACATCCCCAGTAGGGGGTGTGCAGGAGGCAGCTAATCCATGTTTCTCTCTCATTGATGTTTCTAACTCTCTAACCCTCTCCCTTCCTCTCTGTAAAAAATCAATAAAATATATCTTAAAAAAAAAATCCTTTTGTTGTTGTTATCCTCACTGAGGATATTTTTTCCATTGATTTTTAGAGATAATAGAAGGGAGAGAGAGGGGGGGAGAGAGAGAAACATCGATTGGTTGCCTCGTGGGGCCGGGGGATTGAACCTGCAACCCAAGTATGTGCCCTTGTCCAAGAATTGAACCCACGACGCTTCAGTGTGCGGGCCAATGCTCTAACTCCTGAGCCAGCTGGCCAGGGTGACAGTTCTTAAATGTCTCCATTTTTCAACAAAACTTAACTGATGCCTATTATAAACCAGGCATGGTGCCGTATCTTAGGAACACCTAAGTGATCAATAAGGTAAAGTCCTTGCTCTCATAAAGCTTAAAACCACTCTCTGAAGTAGACAAAGTAAATTTTATTCCTCAAAATTATAAAGTACAAAGTAAGGCTTACTGACTCATATATGATTTTACTAACGTCATACGATGGCAAAACCAAGACATGTTTTCTGATTCTTCTAACAGTTCCCTTTCCACATCAGTTTCTCAAAAGATACAATGATGAGTGATTAAATCTGTGAAACATTTTAAGATTCCTAACAACATGATAACAGACCCAGTTTTATAAAGTCAGTCAAACCTACATATGACTGGGTTCTGCATACATGGATTCCACCAACTGTGAATTGAAAATATTCAGGGAAAACAAATGTTACGCTGTTGCTGACATGTGCTATGTACTTAGGCCTATGATGGTTGCTGCATCTGTATTGAACATGTACAGACACTTTTTCTTGTCATTATTCCCTAAACAATGTAATATAACAACTATTTACTTAACATTTACATTCTGTTAGGCATTACAAGTAATCTAGAGATGATTTAAAGTATGATATATGCAATAAGGGACTTGAGCATCTGTGGATTCCAGCATCCACAGAGGTCCTGGAACCAATCCCCCACAGATACTGAGGGATAACTATATTTTAAAAAACAAAGATCTAAAATAAAAACCAGACATTTCTTACCTCATGACCTTTACCTTTAAATTTTGTCTTATCAAACACATGTCTTAATGCTGGAAGCCCTCTCTCTGAAATCAATCTGTAAATAGAAATATGTTTTTAAATTCCAAGTTTTCTAGAACTATCAAGGCCAAACCAAGACCATAAGAAGAAAAGATATATAATAAAAGCCTAAGCAACTGTTACTGCAGAACGACCAAAACGACTAGTCGCTATGATGTGCACTGACCACCAGGGGGCAGATGCTCAATGCAGGAGCTGCCCCCTGGTGGTCAGTGCGCTGCCACAGGGGGAGCACATCTCAGCCAGAAGCCGGGCGCCTCTCCCGTTTCTGCAGCAGCGCTAAGGAGTAGCAAGCCGAGCAGTAAGGAGCAGCAAACAGGTGGGCAGTAAAAAGTGAGGTGTCCTGGGCCCTCCCTCCCACCCCCCGCAGTGCACAAATTTCATGCACCAGGCCTCTAATACTATCTAATAAAAGAGTGATATGCAAATTGACTGTACCTCAGCTACACCCACAAGCCACCCACCAGCCAATCAGGAGCAAATATGCAAATTAACCCAGCCAAGATGGCTGCAGCCACAGAGAGAGCAGGAGGCTTGGGTTGCCCCCGGCAATGTAGGAAGCCAAGCTTTCCACCTGCCCTGGCAGGCCCAGGCCTCTGCTCAAGGCTACAAAGTTTCAATTATAGAAGAGAAATAAATCCCAACAAAAATGGCTGCAGCCACAGAGCGAGCAGGAGGCTTGGCTCCGCTCAAGGCTACAAAGTTTCAATTAAAGAAATTAAATAAATCCCAGATACCAGGGCCTTCGATTGGGTCGCCGGAGGGGGGGGAGAGGGGGGGCGTGGCTGGCCTGCAAACCACCACAGGCCCCTCACCCAGGCCACCCCATGCCCCAAGGGAACCCTCACCCTGATCCGGGACACCCTTAAGGGCAAATCAGCCAGCCCCCACCCGTGCACCAGGCCTCTATCCTATCTAATAAAAGGATAATATGCAAATTGACCGTCACTCCAACACACACGATGGCTGCCCCATGTGGTCAAAGATGACTGTCCCCATATGGACACAAGATGGCCGCCACAAGGGACCAGGTCTGCAAAGGACAGTTGTGGGTGACCAGCAGGGGAGGGCAGTTGGGGGCGACCGGGCCTGCAGGGAAGGGCAGTTTAGGTGGACCCAGGCCTGCAGGGGAGAGCAGTTGGGGGTGACCAGGCCTGCAGGGGGCAGTTAGGGGCAAACAGGCTGACAGGGGAGCAGTTAGGCATCAATCAGGCTGGCAGGGGAGTGGTTAGGGGGTGATCAGGCTGGTAGGCAGAATCAGTTAGGGGCAATCAGGAAGGCAGGCAGGAGAGCAGTTGGGAGCCAGCAGTCCTGGATTGTGAGAGGGATGTCCGACTGCCCTTTTAGGCCCGATCCTATCTGGATCGGGCCTAAAAGGGCAGTCGGACATCCTTCGAGGGGTCCCAGATTGGAGAGGGTGCAGGCTGGGCTGAGAGACACACACCCCCGTGCACGAGTTTCGTGCACCGGGCCTCTAGTATCTTTATAAATATCTGATTTTCAAATCATCCCAACCAATAGATTGTAACATAAGGAAGAAAAAAAGATATTAAAAAAAAAGTAAGCCCTAACCGGTTTGGCTCAGTGGATAGAGCATCGGGCCTGTCCCAGGTTCAATTCTGGTCAAGGGCATGTACCTTGCTTGCAGGCACATCCCCAGTAGGAGGTGTGCAAGAGGCAGCTGATCAATGTTTCTCTCTCATTGATGTTTCTAACTCTCTATCCCTCTCCCTTCCTCTCTGTAAAAAATCAATAAAATATATGTTTTTTTAAAAGTACAAATGTTTAAGGCAATAGTACATATACCTCTGAGCATCAAGCTTGGGTATATTCCTTTTAACTGTTCTCCTTGGAGGTACAGGAACAGGTGCTCCTCTTCCTGACTCTGGTGAAATATACCAAGATTTAATATTACTTAAGTAATTTAAGCCTCACTTATAAAATGTATCATTTCTAAGCTGATAGATGGATAACTGAACATAGACACTTTTTTTAGAACTCCATACAGACCGTCATCAGGTTCAGCTCCTTCATCATCTCTATCTGGAGAAGCTGGAGGTGGGAAAGGAGGAAAAGTTTCATCTTCTACATGCTCATAATCTGGTAGGTCAGTCAAGCCATTCTCCTGGGGTTCCAGCATCTTTTCCTCTGGGGGGAAAAAAGTAACATGTTTATTCATCCAAGCAGTCTTCCTATTACAGTTAGGATCCACCTGCAGCAAAATACACCATATTTCAAACTCAGACATAATGAAAAGTGGAAATGATAATAGTTACAGAAAAAAGAACTGAGCTAAAAATCAGAAGAACTGAGTTCTAAACACTGAATAATAATATACTTTTGAACAAATCATTTTATCTCCATTGTTGAGTTTCATCTATCATAAAATGATCTGGACTTTTCAAAGGGTTTCAAACTATGATCCAAATGGGTGTGAAATATGCAGAGGACAGGTACCTCAACTGCCACTTCAACTAGAATAGCTTATAACAAAAATCTGTTTACATATTAATCTTCTAGATAAGGTTCCTTTGAAGAAAGGGAAATAATCCTCAGGTTGATAACTTGAAAGAATGCTTTTTGTACTATCTTACTCAACCTCTCAGCAACATCTGAAACTTTGATCAGTTCCTTTTTCTGCACAAGTGTTTCCATTTACTTCTGAAACATAGTACTCACCTGACTTTTCTCCCTTTCTGGACACTCCTCCTGGATCTTCTTTGAAGATGCAGCTTCCTCTAACCTAGTCAGTAAGTATCCATGACTCCATCCTAGGCCCTCTTCACTCACTTATACACATGGCATTACAGATAACTCACTAATTCTTTATCTCCATCCCAGGCATCAAATCCGAGCTCCAGATCCCTACTTTTCATTTTACAGCTCTTAAATTTCTCATTGGTACCTATAACTCATCATGTACAAAACTGAATTTCTAATTTTCCCAGTTCACTGCATAACATCTATCCAGCTAGGCAAGTCAGAAAATTACAAGTCATCCTTGACACTTCCTTCCGTCTACCCTACATATCCTATCCATTTTACCTCCTAAATATCCCTTGAATCTGTCCATTTCTTCCTATCTCCACAATCACATCATAACATTTCTACTTGGATTATTCCATTCCTCCTATCCAATTTTGACTTTTCCAATCCATTCTCCATATTACAGCTAAGTTTAACCTATGGAAATATAAAGCTGATCGCTTTACCACATGGCTTAAATATTTCAATGGCTTCCTTCTGTTCTTAGGATAATGATAAAACTCAGGCTCTGCATGGTTTGGCACCTTCCTACTTCTCCAGCTTTACACCCACTCTTCATGCGCTTTTCTCTCAGTTTTTTGAAAGAGCCATATCCCTCAGGCCTCTAGACTTTTTTTTTTTTAAAAAACATATTTTTATTGATTTCAGAGAGGAAGGGAAAGGGAGAGAAGGATAGAAACATCAATGATGAAAGAGAATCATTGATGGGCTGCCTCCTGCACACCCTCTACTGGGGACCAAACCCGCAACCTGGGCATGCGCCCTTGGTGGAATCGAACCCGGGACTCTTCAGTTCACAGGCTGACGCTCTATCCACTGAGCCAAACCGGCTAGGTCAGGCCTCTAGATTTAGCAAAGGACAATTTCCTATCTTGAAGGCCCTTCCTTGACTCCTAATCTCTTTCACATCTCTAATATCACCTCCACAGAAAAGTCTGCCCCAATTTCCCTAAACTAAATCCTCCTATAATAAGCATTCAAAGTATCAGGTACAAGTTTCATAGCACTAATCCTGTTTCATACTAAGTTCTATTTGTGTGATTATTTTATTAAAGTTGTCTTTCATACCAGACTGTAGCTCTAAAAGGGCAAAGACCAGATAGGTCTCTTTGTGCTTCACCATTGCATCTCCAAAGCTGGTACACAGCAGATGCTCAATATATATTTGTTGAATGAGGGAATGAAGAAAAGAATTCCAAAGCTTCCCCCAAAATTGTAAAACTACTGGAGCTAGATGATTTCTAATCTCTCCAATTCTAAATTTCCATGATCATCTATAATAATAAAAGCATAATATGCTAATTAGACCGGACGGGGATCTTCAGGACGAAGCCGGGGATGCAATGGAAGCCCAGGTCCCGGGTGCCTGCCAGCAGTCAGAGGGAAGCCCGGGTCCCAGGTGCCAGAGGTAAGTCAGTACCGGCAGCGGGGGAAGGAAGGCCTACTCTTGCACGAATTTCGTGCATTGGGCCTCTAGTAATATATAAAAACAAAGTAAGTATAAACTCTTGATGATGACCCACTGTATCTACAAGTAAGAGTCTAAGAACCATAGATTTTCAAAATTGGAAGAAAGGCTGTCAGAGACCATAACCTCTGAAGTAGCTGCAATAAGTATATTTAGCCCCATCCTAGTTAAGCCCTCTAGGAAGAAATGGGGTTCACACCTTGAGGCAGACCTGGAGGTCTGAGGTGGATGACAGGACACAAACTATATGAAGTGTGGCAAGACAGATGTAAGGAACTGGCTAAGCATGGGGTGGGACTGGTCAGTAAACTGGTAGTGAACAAGATATCTATCTTTCACTTCTTTTTTAAAATTTAATTTTATATCTTTCAACTTATTGATAACTTTTGCATTGTCTCTTCACTGTCTCCTTTTTAGACATCGATGAAATTCTCTTAACTTCTTCCTCTAGTCCTCAAGCTCCCAGAGGAGTGAACGTAACCAAGAAATGTAATGTTCAAACTACAGTTCGTTCCCAGACACTTTGGGTGTCCAATGTCCAACTTTCTCCAAGTTATCAAAACAGAGGCCCCTTTAGCAAGGGAAGTTTGTCCCTCTCTGCTAACCATCCCTGAAAACACTACATTTCCCATCCCCTCCATTCTCGGCCCCGTCTCGTCTCTCACTTCATTCATTCCACAGTCACCGATGCCTTCCATGTTTACAAGACCCTGGACGGAAGCTGGCCACGTAAAGATGTTTCTGATACACGTTCCCTCCCGCTAAAAGGCTAGGTTTAGTGAGAGGCGGCCCCCAAACATAAACAAAAAGTAAATGTGCACACCCTTGTCCCCGCCGGTCTCCTCGCCCCACAGGTCGCGCCGGGTCAGGCCTCTCCTGCTCTGTAGTCCACCTCAGCCCGGTAATCCACCTCCTCACTCCCTCCTTGCGGCTCCCCGAACCCCGACTCTTCCGCCCAAACCCCTCGGCCGCTGGTCCCATAAGGGACTCCGCTCTCCCGCCAGCCCGTTCTCACCTCACGCGGCCTCAGCACCCGCCGTGGGGCGGCGAGCAAACCGCGCTTCTCGCGAGACTCTAAGCTACCGCCGCGAAAAGAGCCTTCGGCGCTTGGCGCCAAATCTGCGCGCGGCGCGGCGCGGACGTGGCTGAAGGGCCCGCCCCCGCCCAGGTCCCGCCCCCCCCCCCACGTCCCACCCCCGCCCTTCCGGGTCCCGCCCGTCCCACTGC
This sequence comes from Eptesicus fuscus, assembly GCF_027574615.1. Lineage (NCBI taxonomy): Eukaryota > Metazoa > Chordata > Mammalia > Chiroptera > Vespertilionidae > Eptesicus > Eptesicus fuscus. The sequence goes on along the minus strand of NC_072477.1, from coordinate 44,213,655 downwards.
TCCCCTCCCCACAGCTTCCTTCTTCCTGAATTCCTCGGAGAGGATAAACCTCCCTGCTTGCGTAAACTTCACCTTTGTATGGCTCTAGGCATTTTAGACTTTGGAAACAGGTCTGTGTTTTAGAAAACTGGATTGTGGGTGGAGTAGAAAGGGTAGCGGCAAACAGTTTGATGAGAAACTACCGATTCTCCCTAGGTAACAGAATATTAACAGAATATCTTGAACATGGAGTTTTATGCATCGCTTATTGAAGAATGAGCTGAGATGAAAGAGGCGGTGAAGAGTTAGTGGTAGGAGTGTAGACATCAAGAAGAATGTCAAAGATTTGTTACCCTTAATGTTTGTTTGTTTTTTAAGTGCGTCCAAATATATTCCTATTTGTTTCTAGATACATATGCGCACTGGCACACAAAACTGGGGGGAAATAAATATATAACACCTGTCGGATGGGAACTGGGCATATGGGACAGGGTGAGATGGGGACTTAACTCTGTACTCTTTTTAAACACATAAATGTATTAGCTATTCAAAAAACTAAAAAAAGTTATCTGCAGCACATATAGGATCAAGATTTGACAAACCAAGAACATGAGAAGTGCTTCCAACATTCTATTTTTCTGTAGCTTGAAGTATTTTATTAAAATTATAAAAGAATAAATCAAGTGTGTGAAATAATAAGATAAAATAAATTGTAAGTGTTAAGGTCGCCCAAGGAGGAACTCGAGGCCGAAAGGGGTAAAGGATTATGAATTTATGAGGTCATCTGGAAAACCAGATAGGCTGAGCCCCCAAATGGCGCCAGCACCTAGGTTTTAAAGGATTCTAGGTTTTAAAGGATTCTAGGCAGGCTTTTTCTGGGAGGAGAATTCTCTGGGCGAGTCCTGAGGGGAAAGATAAAGGTCTTAGCAAGTGGAATGTGGTCTTAGCAAGAGGAATATGTTCTAAGCAAAAGGGAATGTCGGTTGTGAAGTGGTATAAAGGTCAGTCCCAGGGGAGGGGATGTTGATTTAATTATTTGATCAGACCTAACAGTAAGCTCTATCTAAAATTATGTGTGTAAATATGTATATATGACACATTTTTCTTAGTTTTATTTCTATACATGCAAGATAATATGCAGCAATTAACTAAATTTACACTAATTTAACAGGAAATATGTCTCAAGAGTCTGAATAACTGAGGCAAGGGCACTCTTCTAATTATCTAGATAATCTATATTCTCTACTTTATGTCTAATAAAGTACTTTGAGAAATTAAAAAGTTATATACCACCCTCCACTCCCTACCAAAAAATAAATAAAAGAAAGCCTAGGGCAGAAGCTCTGAGGGTTTGAATCTCAGTTCCATCATTTAATACTTAATGACTTTTGACTATGCTTCAGTTTCCTCATTATTAATAATAGTACCTACTTTGTAGAGTTATAAGGATGATTAAATTATAGTACTTAATAAATGTTACCTATTATTATCCCTATAATTTTTTAAATATCTGACCCTTTCAGAAACTGTAAATATTTTGGTAAGTAATTGTTTGTGGGCCCATGTGAATATAACAACCACAGTTGGAAGGCATTGACATATTATTGTCAAAGGATAATAATTGTTTCTTTTATTCACATGTGAAGAATACTAGAAATATATTTTTCTTAGCAATTTCATCAGAGATATAAAAGATAGCTTTCTCATAGACCATATCATTAAAACTTTTAAAACAATTCAATATTGCCCAGCCGGTGTGCCTCACTGGTTGAACATCGACCTATAAACCAGGATGTCACAATTCGATTCCTGGTCAGGACACATGCTCGGGTTGGAGACTTGATCCCCAGTAGGGGGCGTGCAGGAGGCAGTCAATCAATGATTCTCTAATCATTGTTTCTATTTCTCTCTCTCCCTCTCCCTTCCTCTCTGAAATCAATTATATATATATATATATATATATATATATATATATATATATATGTATTTCAAAGTCTATGAGTCTTTTGATTGGCTGGGGTTATTACTTCGGTAAGCTCTGGACTGACTGGTAGTAGTGGTCTGCTGTGTACTTGAGGACTTCATCTCAAGGTTATGACATATACTTGCCCCTCCCTGCCTTATATAAGGCAGTTGGGCTCATATCACCCAGTCAGGTCTGCATCAACATGAGCAATCAAGGTGGCCAGGCCAGGGATTATGAATTAGGATCTGGTTCAGCTACAAATAACAGAAAAAAATAAACTAAAATAACAAACAAGATAGAAAGTTTGTCTTTCATAAGTCCACAGTTGGTATGGTACTCCATGGTGTTAGGAATCCAGCCTCCTGTCTTCTTGCTTTACCACGTCAGCATTCCATTCTCAAGATTACCTCATTGTCTAAGATAGCTCCTAGAGCTCCAACTACATTCCAGTGAGCAGGACGGAGGAAAGAGAAAAGGGTACAGCCCCACATTTTAAGAACATTTCCCAAATGTTGCATACAGCAATTCTGGTTACATCCAGAGTATAATCCTATGACCACACAGAGCTGCAAAAGAAGCTGGGAGCATAGTCTTTATTCTTGGTGGTCATGGTCCAGTAAAAATTCAGGGTTTCTATTACTGTGGGTAAAGGGATGAAAAGATGTTGAGGGACAACTAACAGACTGCTACATATAACAAAATAAAAAAATAAAAACTAATATTAATTTTGCAAACCTACAATTTTGAAGTGTTTCCAAAAATAAAGAATGTGAATAGCCCCCAGCTGGTATGGCTCAGTGGTCGAAGTGTCAACCCATGACTCAAGAAGTCACCAGTTCAATTCCTGATCAGGGCCCATGCCTGAGTTTCAGACTCAATCCCCAGTATGGAGTATACAGGAGGAAGCTGATCGATGATGTTTCTCTCCCATCGATGTTTCTATCTCTCTAGCCCTCTTCCTTCCTCTCTCTCTAAAAAATCAATAAAAAGCTATATTAAAAATTTTCTTTTAAAAATAAAAATGTGCCAAAACTGGTGGATAGAGCGTCGGTCTGAGGACTGAAAGGTCCCAGGTTTGATTCCGGTCAAGGGCATGTACCTTGGTTGTGGGCACATCCCCGGTAGGGGGTGTGCAGGAGGCAGCTGGTCGATGTTTCTCTCACATCGATGTTTCTAGCTCTCTATCCCTCTCCCTTCCTCTCTGTAAAAAAATCAATAAAAAAATAAAATAAAATAAAATAAAAAATGTGAATAGATAGTACTTTCACAGTAATGCACACGATCAATTTCCAGCACAGGAAGACTATAATATCACTGTACATTGCATCATGCCTGTTGGAATCTTTCCTACAATATATGCTCAAACTATCCTACAGTATCAGCTCTACTAAGATCGAAGGTCTGACCATAATCAAATCACTTTATTGCTCTGTTTTCTTCTTTATAATACAACTAGAGGCCTGGTGCACAAAATTTGTGCACTCGGGGGTGGGGGGGACGTCCCTCAGCCTTCCTGGACCCTCTCACAGTCTGGGAGCACTGGGAGGATGGGGAGCAGGTCTAAGCCAGACATCCTTAGTGTTGTCACAGAAGCAGGAGAGGCTCCCGCCACTGCCACTGTGCTCGCCAGCCGTGAGCCCAGCTCAGGGCTTCTGACTGAGTGGCCCTCCCCCTGTGGGAGCACACTGACCACCAGGGGGCAGCTCCTGCGTGGTGGTCAATGCGCGTCATAGTGACCGGTCGTTTGGTTGCTTAGGCTTTTATATATATAGACTAGAGGCCTGGTGCATGGATTCATGCACTGGTGGGGTCCCTTGGCCTGGCCTGCAGGGATGGGGCCAAAACTGGCTCTCTGACATGCCCCGAGGGGTCCTGGATTGTGAGAGGATGGTTCCCAGGTGACACACCCCATAATTGGGCTCTCTCCTCTCTGGTTCCAGGTGTGTCACCCAAGAACTGCAGCTGCCAAGTCACCGCCTGTGTTTCCAGCTCTCTCTTCCTGGCAGACAGCCACCCTGATGCTTTTCACAGCCAGATGTTATGTTGGTACCTTTCTCTGTTCTGATGTTCTGAGCTGGGGAGCCCAGCTTTGGGTTTAGACCCTAGAGTTCTCAGTGGGACACCCCAAAGCTGAGATATCCCTCTGGATTTTTAAAAATATACCTTTATTGATTTCAGAGAAGAAGGGAGAGGGAAAGAGAGATAGAAACATCAATGATGAGAGAGAATCATTGATTGGCTGCCGGCTGTCTCCTACTGGGCATGTGCCCTTGACAAGAATTAAACCTGGTACCCTTCAGTCTGCAGGCTGACACTCTATCCACTGAGCCAAACCAGCTAGGGCTCCCTCTGGATCTTAAACTGTTATCTGTGGGAGCCCAGCCAGGCCTTCTGCACCTCCAGAAGCAAAGCAGGACAAAGAGATCAAGGGGAGGTCATTGAAAAGTTCTCTACGTGCAGTCCCGCACAGTCCATTCCGATAAGGATCTTAAAACTGGTCTAGTGTGTGTCATCCTGGTTCTTTGTCATCCTGGTTTTACGGTTGAAGGTAAGCAATTCCCCTAGAGCTGTGGTGACTGAAGGTCAGAGACTGTATCTTCTGAAGTTACTTTCTAGGATTCTTATACAAACATGCTGTTATCTACAAGCTACATAAGTCAGAGTCCGCATTTTACAGAAATAACGTCAAAAAAGAATGGTAGGGTGGGGTGCAATTTTCCACTGCTACACAGACGTGAGTGAATTCCTTGAGTTCTTGAGGTTCCCAAAATACCTTGAGGTTCCTTCCTTGCCATCTCTCAGCAACCTTCGTTCCTTACCTGAAAACATAGCCATATAAAGTCTTGCACAGAGATGTTCATAGTAGCTTTATTAGAAATAGCAAAAAACTGGAAATGACACAAATATTCATCAAAAGGCGAATAGGTAAACAAATTGTGGTATAACCATAAAATGACATACTACTCAGCAATCAATAGACTATGGAAATACAGAACAACGTGGGTGAACCTCAGCAATTATGCTGAGTGAAAGAAGCCTGGCTAAAAAAAGAGCACATTAAAGAGTGCATATCATGCAATCCAGTTATATAAAATTCTAGAAAATGCAAACCATAGTGAGGGCAATGGGCAGATGAGAGAAATTCAAAAGGGGCCCCGGGAAACTGCTGGGGGATGATAGATGTGTTCATTATCTTGATTGTGGTGATGGTTTGTCCACTTATGTCCAAACTGTTCAAATTTTACAGTTTCAATGTGTGCCATCCATCTTATGTAATTATACATCAAGAAAGCTGTAAAAAAAAGATTCGAAGTATAAGAAATGTGTTTTTTTTTAATACAGAAGATTCCCTAAGTAGTATTTAAATTAATTGGATTATATTTATTGAGTTCCCAGTTATTGAGGGTATATAGCTCAGAATTTAGGACCTGTTACTTTATAGAAATTTAAGGAGTGATCACTTTCTGTCTTATTAAATTTTTTGTATTAGAAAGCAAATAAAACAAGAAAAGTACTATACTAGTAATTGTAAAGGGAGGAATAAAAAGGGCCATGTGAATTAGCTGATTATTTCATTTTACAATTGTTCTCTCCAGCAGTCTTAACCCTTCAAGGTGAAAATGTTTCTTTTTATATTTACTTGCAAACTGGCTAAATGGCTTGAAACAAAACAAAATAATTTAATGCAAAAAGAAACCATATATGTATTTTTAAATCACCAATGAGGGTGAAAAACTATTACAAAGAGTTTTGAGTAAAAGCCTTGGAATATTTCTTTTTTATGACTGGACACTATAGCGCATCATAAGTTAAAGTTTTTTTTCCAGAAACTTGCTAAGATTTTTCCTTCTCTAAGATGGTACAATTGTATATTTTTACGAAGAGGAGGGTGGAATTCTTTGATATCAGTGGGCTCTCAGGTAGGTTGCTATGGAAAGAGACTGGGGCTGGTGAGGCTCAAGACCTAGATCCTGTCAAATCTTTGCTACTAATTTATAGTGTAACCCAACCTTTGCTGGCAACCAACATCTTCTATAAAACAGAGATCACACTGGATCATATTACTTAATTAACGTGCCTCGAGATATTGTTTACAGGATCTGGTCAGAAGGAGAAGAAAGAGATTTACTCATTTGACAAATATTTATTGTCTATATGTGGTTCTTAGAGCCAGTGATGAAATGGGGAGCAAGATAGACGAGATCCCTCTCTTCGCAACAGGGACCAGAGAATAAATAAGTAAATAAATAAATAAGATAATAAAAGAAGAAAATAAAATAGTAACGTGACAGTGATTAGAGGAACAATGTAGAAAGGGTGAGGAAGTGACTTTGGGGCAGAGTCCTAATGACAAATGGTCAGGCAGGCAAAGGGTTAAGCAAAAGGTTGAGTAATCAGGAAGCCCAAAGGATCTGAGGTGAGAACAGAACAAGCAAGAGTGTTCAGAAGGAGGAAAGAAGGTCAGAGGCCAGCATCTGGTGAGGAGGGAAAAGCAGGATGAGGTGAGGGATGGAGGAGGCACAGCTGGAAAGTTCTGATAAAGGTTTTGAAGATGGATTCACTGGGGGATTCACTGAAGAAACACAGTACATTAATGTTTGTTTTAAGTTTTGTTTTTTTTTTAAAAGAAACCAGATTTTAAAATATTTTTTAAAAATATGTTTTTATTTATTTCAGAGAAGAAAGGAGAGGGAGAGAGAGAAACATCAGTGATGAGAGAGAATCACTGATCGGCTGCCTCCTGCACACCCCACACTGGGGATGGAGCCCAAAATCTGGGCACATGCCCTGATCAGGAATCAAACTGTGACCTCATGGTTCGAAGGTCAATGCTCAACCACTGAGCAACACTGGCCAGGCCTAATGTTTGTTTTTTTAAGACCCTCTAACTGCTGTATGGAGAATGGGTTATCAGGAAGGCAGCTGGAAAGTGGAGGGCTGATTAGGATTATATAATTGGGAAATAGAACTTAAAGCCAAGCCCAACTCTTATGGTTGCAGGGTCTAAGGCAAGAGAACAAATGGAAGCCCCAATTCAAATGCTTATATATATAAAAGTTATAAATTAAGTTGGAGACCATTAAATATAATATGTTCTATCCTCCTACCTTGAAAAAGGTATTTTGTGGAAGAGCCACACTCAAGGGGCCAAAGAGCCGCATGTGGCTCGCGAGCCACAGTTTGCCAACCACAGAGCTAAAGGAAGTTTTCTGTCATTATTTCTTCAAATAGGTTTTCAATATCTTGCTCTCTCTCTCCTTCTGGCACCCCCATAATGCAAATGTTGGTACGCTTGAAGTTGTCCCAGAGGGTCCTTACACTATCTTCATATTTTTGGGTTCTTTTTTCTTTTTGATCTTCTAACTGGGTGTTTTTTGCTTCCTCATATTCCAAGTCATTGATTTGATTCTTGGTATCCTCTACTCTACTATTGAATCCCTGTAAATTATTCTTTATTTCAGATAGTATATGCTTAATTTCTGACTGGTCCTTTTTTTGTGTCTTCAAAATTCTCTCTAAGATCCTTGAAAGTCTCACTAAGTCCCTTAAAGGTCTCATCAAGATCCATGAGCAACCTTATAACCATTGTTTTGAATGCTGTATCCCGTAGTTTGCTTGTCCCATTTCATTTAGTTCTCTTTCTGGATATTTCTTCTGTTCTTTCATTTGTGACATGTTTCTTTGTCTCCACATTTTCGCTGCTTCCTTGTGTCTGTTTCTATTTATTAGGTACAGCTGCTTTGTCTCCTGGAATTGGTAGAGTAGCCTAGTGTAGCAGGTGTCCTTGTGGCTTAGCCTCTCCTATCACCTGAGCTGGGAACTCTAGGTGTGCCCCTGTCTAGGCTGTATACACAGTCTTGTTGTAGTTGAGCCTTGGTTGCTGTTGGCATCACTGGGAGGAATTGACCTCCAGGCCAATTGGCTGTGAGGACCAGCTGTGGCTACAGTGGAAGAACTGCTGTCCAGGAGGCACATTCTATGTCAAGACACAACTTGCTTCAGTGGGGCTTTGGTGCTTACTGAGTCTTCCCCTTGAGTGTGTTGCCCATGGATGTGTAAAGTTGTAAACTAAAGCTATCTACCAGGTACACTGGCTCTGGGGCCTCCCGGGAGGTGCACAGTCAGCCACTGCCTGGGTCCACCCCACAGGAGCCACAGAGTGACCTGCAGATGGCTGCCACTTGTGTTGGGCATGGAAGTGCCCAGGTGAAGACAAGCTGTCTTGGGCCTTTTATTGATAGGTATGGAGCACACTGCCACCAGCTGCTGCTTGCTTGAGAGATTTTAGGAAAGTCTGAAGCCTGAACCAGGACAGACCATTCATATGGAAAAGCTGCTGCTTGGATGGGGCTGCAAATTGGATCGGGTGGGGTTTCAGGGAATTACCAGGGTGGAGTGAACAGTGTGAGCCAGGCTGATGAAAACTAAGAAGATATGGCTACCAGTCAGCTCTGTGACTAGGAAGGTCTCAGCATAGGATCAATGACCTCTGGGAGCAGCCCTTTCTAGCAGAGAGATGCCTGAGTTCTTGCTCTGATTCCAGACAATCCAGTTCCTCCCTATATGTCCCTGAATCCCTCCCAAGCCATTGTCCCAGCACTGGAGCTCAGAGAGAGGGAGTCTGTGTAAGTTCGTGCACCAGCCCTTTACAAGGATCTGCCTGGGTCTCCAGCAGCCTCAGTGTCACTGAGCCACAATTCCTGCTGGTTTTTATAGCTCGAAGTTACGTGGCCTTCTCTTCCTGGCACTGGAACCTTGGGCCGGGGGCCTGGTATGGGGCTGGGACCCCTTGCTCCTCATAGGGAGCCTCTGCAGCCAAGATATCCCTCCTGATTAAAAAAAATGCCACACATGGGTGTTGGACCAGCCCTTTCCACCCCTCCTATCAGTCTTCATATGCTTTCTTCTTTACTTCTTTAGTTGTAGGACTTCCATTCAGCCAGTTATCAGGCAGTTCTGAATGATAGTTGTTCTGTATTTTAGTTGTAATTTTGATGTGATTGTGGGAGGTGGTGAGTACAGGCGTTTACCTACACTGCCATCTTGGTTCTGCCCCATTACTCTTTTAAAGAGAGATTAAAAAATTGATGTGGCTATATCATAAAATCCTCTATGTTTGGACATTAATTTTTAAGATAATATAATTTTTTTAACTTCAAAGAAGAAAACCAAAAATTGTTCATATTCTTCCCACCTAGAAAATATCTGTTGATGCTTTTTGTTTTTGTTTTTAATCCCCACCTGAGGATATTTTTCCATTGATTTTTAGAGAGAGTGGAAGGAAGGGGGAGAGACAGAGAGAGAAAGAAACATCAATGTGAGAGACACACATCTATTGGTTGCCTACCACATGTGCCCCAGTCCAGGCCAGGGATCAAGCCTGAAACCAAGTTACATACCCCTGATCCGAATCGAATCTGAGACCCTTCAGTCTGTAGGCCGATGCCCTAACTGCTGAGCTACATCGGCCAAGGTGGTACCAAGACTTTTTAAATGATCATTGGCCTATGAATTGGGAAATATGTCCCTGTTCTACCCCTAACTAGCTGTGTGACATAGAATGACACCACTGAACTTTCTGAGGCTCAGTTTTCCCATTTATAAAATGGGGGGATTGGACACTATGATCTCTATAACTCAACTCTAAAATTCTAAAATGAACTCACAGTGTCTTTCTCTATATGCCAAAGCCTCACATCAGATGCCATTCCCTAATCCTACATAATAAAGAGGTAATATGCAAATTAACCCTCAAGCCCTCACAAGATGGCTGCCTATGACCAGGCTGGCAGGTGAGTTAGCGAGGGATGGCCAAATGACTGAACAAGTAGGCTGCGTGGGGCAACCAGGCCAGCAGGGGGGGCCTTGGGGGTGATTAGGCTGGCAGGGGGGGCAGTGAGGAGCAACTAGGCTGGCGGGGGGGGCAGTTGGGGGCGACCAGGCTGGCAGGGGGGGCAGTTAGGGGTGAGCAGGCCGGCAGAGGGGGCAGTTAGGGGCGATCAGGCCAGCAGTGGGGAGCAGTTAGGGGTGACCAGGCAGGCAGGCAGGTGAGCAATTAGGAGCCAGTGGTCCAGGATTGTGAGAGCGATGTACGACTGCCCCCAACTTCCCCCCTCCCGCCTGCCTGGTTGCCCCCAACTGCCCCCCCAGGATTGGGCCTAAACCGGCAGTTGGACATCCCCTGAGGGGTCCTGGATTGGAGAGGGTGCAGGCTGTGCTGAGGGGACCCCCCTCATACATGAATTTCGTGCACCAGGCCTCTAGTCTAGTTATAAAGGTCTATCTATTCAAAGAAAGCACACAGGAGCAAGGATAAATAACCACATGGTTCAGTAGTAATTATAATGACTATTATAAAAGCTATCATTATCATAACAATAATTTATGAGGCTGTATAATTAAAACAATCTTGCACTCTGCAGAGAAGAGATTCCTTGCTACCCAGAAGTATATAAAACTACAAAACACGCCGAAACCGGTTTGGCTCAGTGGATAGAGCATCGGCCTGCGGACTCAAGGGTCCCAGGTTCGATTCCGGTCAAGGGCATGTACCTTGGTTGCGGGCACATCCCCAGTAGGGGGTGTGCAAGAGGCAGCTGATCGATGTTTCACTCTCATCGATGTTTCTAACTCTCTATCCCTCTCTCTTCCTCTCTGTAAAAAATCAATAAAAATATATTAAAAAAACAAACAAACAAACAAAAAACCTACAAAACACAACAATGTATCAACAATTATAGTTTACTAGAGGCCCGGTGCATGAAATTCATGCACAGGGGGGTTCCCTCAGCCCAGCCTGCACCCTCTCCAGGCCTGATCCCAGGGTCAGGCCTAAACCAGCAGTCGGACATCCCTCTCACAATCCAGGACCGCTGGCTCCTAACCGCCTGCCTGATTGACCCTAACAGCCTCTGCCTGCTTGCCTGATTGCCCCTAACTGACCCACCTGCCAGCCTGGTCGCCCCTAACTGCCTCTTCCTGTCAGCCTGATTGCCAATAACTGTCCCCCTGCCGGCCTGGTCACCCCCAATGGTCCCCCCTGCCAGCCTGATCACCCCTAACTGCCTCTGCCTGCCGGCCTGATCACCCCTAATTGGCCCCCCTCCACCAGCCTGGTTACCTCTCACTGCCCCCCCCCTTCTGGCCTGGTCACCCACAACTGCCCCCTGCTGCTGGCCTGGTCATTCCTCACTGCCCCCCCTTCTGACCTGGTCACCCCTCACTCCCCCTCCTCACTGACCTGGTTACCCCCAGCTGCCCCCCCTGACAGCCTGGTTGCCCCATGCAGCCCGCTGTTCAGTCATTTGGTTGCCCCTCACTGCCCTCCCCCCCCCCCCTGCCAGCCTGGTCACCCCATGCAGCCTGCTATTCAGTCTGTTGCATGAGGGCATCCTGACCAATTTGCATATTTCTCTATTATTAGTACAGATAATATCTTAAAGCAGTGATGGGCAACCTTTTGAGCTTGGTGTGTCAAACTTCGCCAAAAAACTGAGCATAACTCGGGTAGTGTGTCACTTTGAGGAAAAAACTAACTCCAAGACTCTAGTCGCAAATGTTTCATCCTCAGGAGCAGCAAATGTTTCATCCTCGGCATGTGGCCGCGTGTCATCAGAAATGGCTACGCGTGTCAGTGCTGACACGCGTGTCATAGGTTCGCCATCACTGTCCTAAAGTATACATACCCAGAACTATGTGTTATTTGCAGTTCATTGTTGGAGCTGAAACTCTTTCAGGCAAATTCTCAGTTCTCTATAAGCTGACCTGGCCTCTGAGCAAGAGTGAGAATGATAAAAAAAAAAAAAAAAAGAAAAAAGATTGACAGATTTAAGATGGCTCTGCATGTGTATGTCCCATATGCTCTTATCACAGCTCCCAAAACACTATAGTTCAAATGGTCATTCTCATTTTGAATTTCCTGCTTGTAATCTTTGCAGAGCACTTGGCAGGAAAAGTGCAGGGGTTTTCCATTGATTAGAAGACAGCATTAAAAAATTTTAAAAGGACCAATGATGCCAAGCATTCAAAGGAACTTCTGGAAAAGAGATTTGTTTAATCTCACACTAGTTATGAGAATAAGGATATCCGGGATCCTGGACTGTGATTCAAAAGGAAGTCAAGACTTCCTTCTCCACAGCTGCTGTCTAGGAAGCTGGTATGTCCAAGTACATATATCTTCTTTCAAGGGTCAAATCAAGTACCACATCTCCTCTCTGGAATGCTAAGCCAGGGCAAGGTCCCTATCCTTACTCCCCTCCAAAAAAGGTGCCCTATTTGACATCCTGTTGGTTGAAGCCACATCCTTAGAGAGCCACTAAAATGGCATCATTCTCGCCTTGTTGAGGCATCTTTTACTGTAAATGAAGGGCAAGTGAACATTAAAAGTGGCTCCCAAAATAGCCCAGTGGTGTCACTGCATTCTGAATGTCTGACATCCAGAACTGAGGAAGCGGATGCACGTCCTCTGAAGGAGGAAAGGGGTAGTGTTACCCTTTACACAGTTACTCAATAGAGACAGCTGCCAGACTCACAGGAGCTTAAAAATGTAGATAAGGGATTCCTTAGCTATTTATTTAAGCATTTAAAAAATTGGCCCCACCCTGAACAGAATGAATTATAGGCAAAGGGAGTTAATGATAGTATAAAGCATTTAATTAAAAAAATCAGAGTTCTCTCATTACTAGAGATTTGGAAAATATGGCATTAAAATGAGAAAAAATGTAAGTGGAATTTCTTCATGTGAGATAACTTCTATTTACAATAACTAGACACTTTTTGTTTTCTATATTCCAACTGAATTTTTCATAAGAAAACAAAATACCTTAATTTATAAGGGACAAATATAAATTTGCCTCTACCATAAAGCCCATAAATTGATAATATCATAAAATTAACTGATCCTGTAATATCAACAGTGTGTATGCCTTATATAAATACTGGACTCCATAATATAAACAGAAGTTATCACTGAGTAGTGTATCAAGAATGGTGTTTATGATCTTTTTTCTACTTTTCTAGTTTTCCCCCACATAATAAGCTGGTATCTATATATATAAAAGCCTAAATGACCATCCAACCATTCAACTGTCTGACTGGAAGCTATGACATGCACTGACCACCAGGTGACTTGGCAGCTGTAGTTCTCGGTTATGTACCCAGAACCAGAGAGGAGGAAGCCCGATTCTGGAGTGCGTCACTGGAGAATCACCCTCACGCAATCCAGGACCCCTCGGGGGATGTCAGAGAGCTGGTTTTGGCCCGATCCCTGCAGGCCAGGCCTGTGATAAGAGCTCCTGTGAGTCCCTACCCCACCAGTGCACAAATCCGTGCACCTTGCCTCTTGTTAGTTATATATATGTTTAAAAACCCACAAAATTCTAAACGAAAACATAATGCTCAGAAAATGCAAATGTTTTAATGTAAGAAATACCTATATTATTCTTTCACTTTAAAAAGAAAAGCAGAACAAATAAAAATACATTTTGGTCATTCTGTCCTGTTTTCTGAGGGGAAAAAAAGTCTTAGCATAAATTTCTTCTTCTTTTCTGTAATAATTATTTTATTGAAAGGGTAACACATATCCAGAAAAGTGCATAAATCATAAATGGAAAATACACCTGTATTTTTTAAAATCCTCACCTGAGGATATACTTTAATTGATTTTAGAGAGAGAGAGAGAGAGAGAGAGAGAGAGAGAGAGAGAGAGAGAGAAAGAGAAAGAGAGAGAAACATCTATCAGTTGCCTCCTGTATGTGCCCCAACTGGGGATTGAACCTGCAACCTTGGTATGTGCCCTGACCAGGAATCAAACCTGCAAAGCAACCTTTTGGTGTATGGGACAATGCTCCAACCAACTGAACCACCTGGCCAGGGCAACACACCTGTATTTTATTGTGTATAAAATTATAAAGTTTTACTTTCTTGCATGTAGTTTCTTCTACTCAAGAGTATGTTTGTGAGATTCAATCATATTATTGGAAGTAGTTACTAAGTATTTTACTATGTATTCCATTTTATGAATTCACAACAATTTACGAATCTATTTACAATTGATGGACATTTGTTTTCCTAATAACTATTACAAATAGTGTTGCTATGAACATTCTTTTTTTAAAAAAAATATATATTTATTGATATTTTACAGAGAGGAAGGGAGAGGGATAGAAAGCTAGAAACATCGATGAGAGAGAAACATCGACCAGCTGCCTCCTGCACATCCCCCACTGGGGACATGCCCGCAACCAATGTACATGCCCTTGACCGGAATCGAACCTGGGACCTTTTAGTCCGCAGACCAACGCTCTATCCACTGAGCCAAACCGGTTTTGGCGCTATGAACATTCTTGAACATGTTTTCTGGAGAACACACACACATATATATATATATAGATTTCTAGTAGTAGAATTGCTGAGTCTTGGGTAGATGTAAATTAAACCTTAGTAAATATTGCCAGTTTTCCTAACTAGCTGCATAAATTTATAATTCCACCATAGTGTGTGTTTTTATTATAGTAAAATATATATAACATAGAAAACATACCACGTTGACCATTTTTCAATGTATAATTTAATGACAGTAAGTACTCACATTGTAGCTCTAATTTGCATTTCCCTGATAAGAAGTTCAGCATCTTTTCAAGATTATTGACTCTTTGGTATCTTCTTTTATGAAATGTCTGTTCAAGCCTTTTGCCCATTTTTCTATTGGATTGTCTGCTTTGTTTTGTTTTTTTCTTGTTAATATGTAGTTCTTTATACATTTTATTTTTGAGTTTTTCCCCCAATATATACATTGCAAATGTCTTTTATCTTTTTACCTTTTTTTGAGGTCAGAAATAATTAACCTTAATGTAGTCCAATTTATCACATTTTTCTTTTATTATTTGTTTGTTTTGTGTCTTGTTTAAGAAATCTTTACCTACCCTAATGCCGTGAAGATATGCAATATTTCCTTCTAAAAGGTTTACTTAGTTCCATAATCCATCTATTGTTGATTTGTTTTGTATGGTAAGAGGTAGGGTGCAATACTGATTTTCTTCCTTATGGATATTTAATTGACCCAGCACCATTTATATAAAAGACCTTTCCTCCACTGTACTGTATTTTCATCTTTGTCATAAATTGGGTGATAAAATACATATGGGTTTGTTTCCAGACTCTTGATTCTATTCCATTGATCTGTTTGTGCTTGTGCCAGTGCCATATTGCCTTAAGTATTCAATCTTTAGATGGATTTTGATATCTGGTAGTGTAAGTCCTTCAGCTTTGTTCTTCAACACTGTTATGGCTATTCTATTTTCCCCTTTAATTCCCTTGTTCATGTTGTTGTTGTTGTTTTAATAACAGCTTAATTAACAGACAATTCACATACCATACAATTCACCCATTTAAAGTGTAAAATTCAATAGTTTTTTGTTGTTGTTGTTGTTGAAAGAAAGTGGCTCTTTCTTTTTATTTTTAAAAAAGATTTTAATTGATTTTTTTTTTAGAGAGAGAGGATGGGAGAGGGAGAAAGAGAAACATCAATGTGAGAATGGAACATTGATCAATCGCCTCCTGCATGGGATCAAGCTCACAACCTGGGCCTGTGCCCTGACTCACTCGGAAGCGAACTGTGAGCTCCTGGTTCATGAGTTGGCACTTAACCACTGAACCACACCAGCCGGGCACAATTCAATAGTTTTTTTTTAAATATATTTTATTGATTTTTTACAGAGAGGAAGGGAGAGGGAGAGAAAGTTAGAAACATCGATGAGAAAGAAACATCGATCAGCTGCCTCCTGCACACCCCCTACTGGGGATGTGCCCGCAACCAAGGTACATGCCCTTGACCGGAATCGAACCTGGGACCTTTCAGTCCGAAGGCCGACGCTCTATCCACTGAGCCAAACCGGTTTCGGCCAATTCAATAGTTTTAATGAATTCACAAAGATGTGCAATTATCACCATAGTCACTTTCATCACATCATAAAGGAACTTCATACCCTTTAGCTATCATCCTTCTATCCCTCCTTCACCTGCCCCAAGCCCTAAGCAACCACTAATCTGCTTTTGGTCTCTATAGATTTGCCCATTTTGAACATTTAATGTAAATATAATCATATAATATGTAGTCTTTTGTGACAGGCTTCTTTCACTTAGTATAACATTTTCAAGGTTCATCCATGCAGTAGCATGGGTCAGCACTTTATTCCTTTTCATGGCCTAGTAATATTCCATTGTATGGATATGCCCCATTTTGTCTATCCATTCATCAGCTGATGGACATCTGGGTTATTTCCACTTTTTGGTTCTTCTGAGTAATGATGCTATATACATTTGTGTACAGGTTTTTGTATGGATGCACATTTTCATTTCTCGAGTATATTGTTAGGAGTGTATGGATGCACATTTTCATTTCTTGAGTATATTGTTAGGAGTGGAATTGCCAGGATATATGTTAACTGTATATTTAACAGTTTGAGAACTGCCAGAGTGTTTTCCAAGTGTCGGCACTATTTTACATTCCCATGTTACTGTGTTGTTGTTTTTTTAATATATATTTTTTATTGTTTTCAGAGATTAAGGGAGAGGGAGAGAGAGATAGAAATATTAATGATGAGAGAGAATCATTGATTGGCTGCTTCATGCATACCCCCAACTGGGGATTGAACATGCAACTCAGGTATGTACCCTGACCGGGAATTGAACCATAACCTCCTGGTTTATAGATTGATGCTCAATCACTGAGCCACGCCGGCTGGGCTTAATGTTTTCTTTAAATTTTTTAATTTTTTTAAAATTCTCACCTGAGAATATTTTTCCATTGATTTTCAGAGAGGATGGAAGAGAGAGGGAAAGACAGAGAGACATATTGATGTGAGAGAAACATATTGACTGGCTGCCTTCTGTATGCATCCTGACCAGGGCCCACGCCAGAGAGGAGCCTGCAATGGAGGTATGAGGTACGTGCCCTTGACTACAATCAAATCTGGGACCATTCAGTCTGCAGGTCAATGCTCTAGCCACTGAACCAAACCAGCTAGGGCGAAAATTTTAATGTTTTTAATTGAATAGGTTATATGTATAATAAAAAATTCTAACAATACTAAAGGCTACAAAATGAAAACTTACTCATCTCCAGACTTCTCAGGGCTCCTCCCAAAAGGCAAGCATTTTTAACAGTTTCTCTGTCTTTCCAGAAACTTTCTATTACATATAAGCATATATGTAGCTATATCAATTTTCCTATAAAAAATAAGACCATTTTACACTGTTCTGCTCTGTGTGTGTGTGTTTTTAACATAATACATTTTGGAACTCTTTCTGTAACAGCATAGATAAGTCTACCTAATTCTTTTAAAAGACTGTATAATACTTCTTTGTATAAATGTATTATAATTTTTGTATGTCATAATTTCCTTTTGATAGATCATCGCATTGATAACAGTTTTTAAAACTATTTTAAGTACTAGAGGCCCAATGCACAAAATTCGTGCAAGGGGCTCGGCCCTCGCAGCCCTGGCTGCCTCTTAGCCCCATGGCCCCGCCCACTGGTCATTCTGGAAGGTTGTTCCGCTGTCCAGTCTAATTAGCATATTAGCTCTTTATTATATAGGATTGCTGGAATGAACATGCCTTTAAAGATTTTTTTTTGTATAAATGTCTAAGTAAATTTGTAGGAAAAATTCCTAACAATGGCATTTCTGGGTCAGAGAAGGAAGGGGAGAAAGGGAGAGAGGGAGAGAAAGAGAGAGGGAGAGAGGGAGAGAGGGAGAGAGGGAGAGAGGGAGATATATATATATATAGTATTTTCCAGTGTATAAGATGACTGGGCGTATAAGACGACCCCCAACTTTTCCAGTTAAAATATAGAGTTTGGGATATACCCACCCTATAAGATGACACCTGGCGTATAAGATGACCCCCGACTTTTGAGAAGATTTTCCTGGGTTAAAAAGTTGTCTTATACACCAGAAAATACGGTATATATCAATTTGTTGTTCTACTTATTTATATACTAGAGGCCCAGTGCACAAAATTTCTGCATGAGGGGGGGGGTCCCTCAGCCCAGCCTGCACCCTCTCCAATCTGGGACCCCTTGGGGGATGTCCGACTGCCGGTTTAGGCCCCATCTGCAGGGATGCAAGACATCCCTCTTGCAATCTGGGACCGCTGGCTCCTAACCACTTGCCTGCCTACCGGCTTGGTCGCCGCCTAACCGCTCCCCTGCCAGCCTGATGGCCCCCAACTGCCCTCCCTGCCGGCCTCATGGCCCGCAACTGCCCTCCCCTGCTGGCCTGATTGCTCCTAACCACCTCTGCCTTGGCCCCCACCACTGTGGCTTTGTCCGGAAGGAAGTCGGATGGTAGGAAGATGTCTGGTCTCCCAGTCTAATTAGCATATTACCCTTTTATTAGTATGAATCCCTTGGTTGATTCTTGTATGTACCCTGATAGAGGACCAAACCCACAACCTTAGTGTGTCTAAGGCACTCTAACCAACTGAGCTATCCAGCCAGGGCCTGAATTAATTTTTCTTTTCAGTTCTCACCCAAAGATATGTTTTTTATTGACTTTAGAGAGATAGGAAGGAAGAGAGAGAGAGAGAAACATGGATGTGAGTGAAACATGCCAGAAGCCAATTCCAGCATGTCAGCAAGGCTGAATCATCTGGGAATGGCTAAAGGCATTTCCCCATACCTGAAAAGGATACATAAATTGATTGCTTGCTGCCAAGACAGCTCAGAGCATCTTAATCTACATGTTATTGCCTCCTACTTGCCAAACACCTGAACAGCCGTAGGCAAATTCTTCGAATCTGACAATGGATTTGTGTACTAAACCCTGGCCTTTGAAGTGTATATCTACCTCACTGTAGGACAGTGGTAGGCAAACTCATTAGTCAACAGAGCCAAATATCAACAGTACAACGATTGAAATTTCTTTTGAGAGCCAAATTTTTTAAACTTAAACTTCTTCTAACGCCACGTCTTCAAAATAGACTCGCCCAGGCTGTGGTATTTTGTGGAAGAGCCACTCTCAAGGGGCCAAAGAGCCGCATGTGGCTTGAGAGCCGCAGTTTGCCGACCACGGCCTTAGGACAATTTGTGTTAATAAAAAGCAAGGGGTCCTGAGACAAGGAGAACTTAGTTCCTTTAGCTAAGTCTTCTCTGACTCCCCAATATGCCTTTCAAAATTATGTTTAGTCTCTGGACTCTTATTTAATTTATGCACAGCGCCTTCTCCAGGTCCCTGAACCCTTCTAGATGCCGGATCAAGACCACTGGTGTTAGAAACATCCATCAGTTGCTTTTCGTACACACCCCGATGGGGATTGTACCTGAAACCTAGGTATGTGCCCTGACTAGAATCAAACCTGTAACCTTTTGGTGTATGGGTTGATGTTGCAAACAACTGAGCCTCCGGGCCAGGGCCTCAATTTTTAATGTTTATTATTGTACACTGATATGAAGAGTTTGCATGTTTAACATCCATAAATACAGGATCACACCTACCTACACACATTCACACATCTTTTCCTGTGTTTTGAAAACTATGAGTTTACATCAATAACTCCAATTCCAATATAATGTCACAGGATTTTCTTCATTTCCCTTTCCTTCCTTTCTTGATTTGAAACTTCTTTTTCCCACAGTGAGAAACGTGGCTCTTATTTTCCTTAATCATATTTAGGGTCCCATCTAAGTTTCCATGCTTCTCTCTCTGGGATGCTTTGCCTTACCCACTTGGCTGTAGGGCTACAAGATCCAGTGTAGGGCTGCTTCTGGGTGGGCAAGCCCTCTTCACCCTCTGGGGTTTCTACAGCCTTCTTCCCTGCCCCCGACACCCTGCTCTGCATCACCAGGTGCAGATGCTTATCTTGTTCTGCACACTTAATGCCTTTCCGACTGAATACTTGAGGAAGGGCAAAGGGGGTGAGGAAAACTGAATGTGCATTAAAAAAAATATATATATATTGATTTCAAAGAGGAAGGGAGAGAAAGAGAGAGATAGAAACATCAATGATGAGAGAGAATCATTGAGAGAGAATCATTGACTGGCTGCTTCCTGCACACCCCACACTGGGGATGAAACCTGCAACCCGTGCATGTGCCCTGACCAGAATCGAACCATTATCTCCTGGTTCATAGGTGGAAGCTCAACCACTGAGCCATGCCGGTCAGGCTGAATGTGTATTTTGAATAGGCTTTGTGCCTCTTTTATTTTACTAAACTCCTTATTCACTAATACTTCAAGTTCCATAAGAACTGGGATTATTGGATGAAATGGTTTTTTTTTTTTTTGAAATGGTTTTTTTTTTTAAGGCTACTACTCTCAAAAAAGTTTACCTCAATTTACAATATCATCAGCACTATCATTCTCTCTGTACCCTCATCAGTCAATAGATCAGTAGTATTACCATTATAGGCAAGGAGTCTCTAAACAAGTTTTCTACTCCCCCACGCTGTCCTTCCTTTGGACAAGAGAAGGGGCCCTCTTCCTTACTTATTTTGTTATTTCATCTCCGGAGGACTCCAGTCACCACAGAGTGGGAGGCATCACGGTACCAGACCCGGACAAACTCTCAGCTCGCTGTGGCAACCAGGACGCACCATCTCCTCTCCCGGTGGGTCCACCTCGGTGCCTCCGGCCAGTAGAGGGCACTGTGGAGCCCTCGCCGGACTCCGCCCCCCAGGGCAGCGCGCCGCGCCCCGTGACGTGTTTCCGCGTCTTCTGCCGCGGAGGCTTGCTCGCATTGGCTGTCGGCGAGGCGAGCGGGCGGAGCCGAGTGGGCGTGTGGAAGAGGCAGTGGCCCGGGGGCGGGCGCGAGGCATCCCCCTTCCCCGCCCCTCCCCCGCCCTGCAGTGTCTCCCGGGGACCGCTGCGCGGAGCGACTGGGAGCGCGGCGACCGAGGCAGCTGCACTTTCTCGGGCGGCGGTGGGAGCGGGGCTCGATTTCGCGCGCTGCGGAGCCTCGAGCCCGAGGCGCCGGCTGACTGAGGGAGAGGGGGGGGGGAATCCTGGGCTGCCGAACTGCGTCTGCTGGGAAACTCTTGGGTTCCCTGCGCGTGGAGCCCAGCCCCGGGCGAGTAGGGCGGGGGGTCCCACGAGACCTCCACCGCCCCTCGGCGCTAACGGGACCTCGCGGGGCGCGCCGTCCTCGGAAGGCAGTCCCCGGCCCGCGGCCCCCCGTTGGCCCCGCGCGGCGGGCTCGGGACTTAGCAGAGGGAGGAAGCAGAGGGGCCGCTTTCTCCCCTCGGAGTTGGAAGCGCCTTTCCCAGGTTCAAAATGCCCAAGAAGAAGCCGACGCCCATCCAGCTGAACCCGGCCCCAGACGGCTCCGCGGTTAACGGGACCAGCTCGGCGGAGTAAGTATGGGTGGGCGGCGAGCGCGGGCCGGAGCGGGGAGGCCCCCGCGGGGGTGCCGGAGCCGAGTCGGGCGTGCGCCGCGCGCTGGGCTCCGCTCGAGTTCGTCACGTACGTCTCGGGCGGGCGGGCGGGCGGGAGCGGAGAGGTCCCGGCCGCCGAGATATCGGTGACTAAGCACTGATTGTGCTCCTGACTCAGACCAGTCAGTGGACCCAGCGAGTCTGGGTTTTTACCCGCTTCCCGACCCTTTCGGTCATTCCAGGCCACAAGGAAAAAAATAAAAAAAAAAGCCGCAAAAAACTGGTTCTTCCACTGCCCCTCCCCAGCTGTTTTCTAAGTGCGATCCTCCGGGATTCTGGCCTGAAGGGGACACAGGTCAGGGAGAGAATTGAGATCGCATCTACTGGAGAGCGGCTCCGCATGTGGAGTGGAGTTGGGATCAGCTAGCAGCATTCTCACCTGGGTGCCTGACACCTGTGGGCCGGCACTGCCGCCCGGCCGCCGCTGCCTGGCCGGCGGGGCGTGTGTACACACGGACATCCAGGTGGCTCTTCCATTGCGGCTTTGGGGGCTCCTTGCCCTTGCCCTTCTTCCTGGAAACTATCAGGTCTTATAAGGAGCGGCTTTCCTCCTCATCTGACTCCATCCATCCATCCATCCATCCATCCATCCATCCATCCACCCACCCACCCACCCATCAAATCTGATGAAATTGTTTCATGGGGGTTTCTGAGCTCTCACATTTCTTTTGGGTTTTGGGTAAGGGGCAAAAAGGACTGTGAGGGAGAGAGACCCTCTGAAGAAATAACCGGAAAAGATTTGACTCTTAATCTTTTCCCTGAACACTGAAGACTTTAGGAAACTAGCTGATGACGTGGATAGAGTGGGCCTGGACCTCCTGTCCTTTGGTGATTTCTATAACCTTCCTCTCTCTGGATTTTAATATTCCAGGCACCTGTTGGCTTGGTGAATGTTCCCCTCTGTAATGATCATAAGGCCATTGCTGGACCTGTAGTGTGAGCTCAGACAGGTTCCTCACACCTGCTCCCAACAATCCCTCTTCAGTACTGTAGTGTCTGTTTTACATGTTATGGACTTGTACATGCCTTCCGTTTTAGTTGACAGAATTTTATCCCCTTAAAATAGACTGAAAACCCCCAGAGGAGGAGAGTCCTTAGTAACGACACTGTTTTCAGGTCAAATTTTTGACCTTTTGTTTTGACCACAGTGGATTCTGGCTGAATGCTGTGGCCTGGTCATCCTGCTCCTGTTTGATTTGGAGGAAGGTACTAAGTGGAATTACCTGTGGTCATTCTGTTGTTAATTGTAACACCACAGCTGTATTCTTGGAAAGGGGGGAAATTTCATTAACAGCAAACAGTACAGGAGGGAAAAGAAGAAAGTACTCGAGTTGGTGGCAGAAAAATTTGGGTGGGACTGGGAGATTCTAAATAGTGGTTAAGAGGTTGGACTCTGAAGTCAGGCTAAGTTTGAAGCTTGGCTCTGTTACTTGTGGTTTTTGTGACTTGGGACAAATCTTTTAATCTCTCTAGGGCTTAGACTTAGTTGTGTGTGTGTGTGTGTTGTGTGTGTGTGTGTGTTTTCCATCTGCAAAAATGGGGCTAATGATAGAACTGACTTAGGATAGTTATGAAGATTAAATAAGTTAATACATAGTAAGTCTCCCATAGATGTTAGCTCTTGGTGCCTTTGTTACTGGGTAAATGTTGAAAAGGCTGAAGGAAACTGGAAGGTAATTTTCATTCGTGGTGGATATGTATTAAGGTACCTTTGCTTCTGGGTAAATGAATCTCCCTTGCTTAGTTTTTTTGTGCCATATGCATCTACCTCCGTAACACATTGCTGTGTTACAATAGGAGGCATCTTTATGTAGGCTGCCTGAGACAAACAGGGCCTGTCCCACTACAAACAGGAGGAAAGCTGTATATACCTCTTCATCTTTCACCTTCGAGAGTGTTTCTCAAGCAAAGCTACAGTTCTCACCTGGCTGGTGTGGTTCAGTGGTTGAGCATTGACCTGTGAACCAGGAGGTCATGGTTCGATTTCTGGTCAGGGCACTTGCTGGGGTTATGGGCCCTATCCCCAGGGGTGGGGGACATGCAGGAGGCAGCTGATCAGTGATTTTCTCTCATCATTGATGTTTCTACCCTCTCCCTTCTCTGAAATCAATAAAGATATATTTTAAAAAAAAGCTACTGTTCTCATGATTTCTTTGATTAGACCAGGTTACAGTTCTGAGCATTATCATACAACAAGCATGTCAAACTCGCGGCCTGCAGGCCACATGCGGCCCACAATGAATATTTTTGCGGCCCAGCCAATATAACGGTGTGTAAGAAACATTTTGATAAAAATTTCATAACTTAATTTTTACAATATCCTGTTATATATAATTATTAATAACGAACTACAATGTTCACTAATGACTGATTACTATAATCGTGTTGCATTCATTTCCCTTATGTGCCTTATGTGCAGGCGCACCATTTCTCTCCACTAATACAAGCAGCGAATACTTTAGCAGCCGATTGCCACGTCATTAGTCTTGTACTGACTTGTTTGGTGTGTGCAACAGGAAATATTTTGCTTTCGAGAACAAGAAAAATAGGTTTACTTGCGTTACACTTATTAACTTGTGCAGTTATTCGGTGTCTGGTAAGTTAATGTTCAAGAAAAAATATTAATTTTTATTAAAATGTTCTATTATTTTATGCTAACAATTACTCATTTATTTCAGCCCTTTGTATTCAGCATGTCTCTATCGAAATAAACCTACGTTTCTATGAAAATTGGAGCTTTTGTTTTTTTGTGTGGCCCACATAAACTTAAACCTTGTTTATTTGGCCCGTGTCAGCCTTTGAGTTTGACATGCTTTTCACACAATGTAAACTAAGAAGAAAAAGCCACACTGAGAGTAAAGGACTCTTGGTACTAAATTGGCAAGGTTGGTTCTCCTCTGTGGCTCCCTGGCACCTTGAGATTTACCTCTCATGTAGCACTTAAGCTCATTCAGATGGAGCTGGGTTATATGGGACCTGATGTTATGCAAGTTCTGGGAGGTCCTTGAAGAAAATAAGTGCGAAAATACTTACTTTGCAACTTTTGCAGAAACATGGTCATATTGCAAGGATGCTAAGTGTTAGGATGAAATACATTGGAAATAAGATCATATTCCCCTGGTTTAAAATGCTTTTCATGGTACTATGGCAGTTAGAATAAAATCCAAACTTCTTATATTGGGCTATGAGAATAGGAGTGATCTACCCACTGTGCCCCCACCCCCATCTCTTTAATCACATTTCCTGCCGCTTTTTTCTTCCTCCATACTAGTTCTCTTTCACTTCCTCCGTAGGATGGTCCATACTCCCTGCAGGCCCTTGCACATGCTGTTCCTTTTCCTGGACTGAATCATCCCTTCCTCTTCCCAAGCTAGGAAGGAAGCAACCTCCACCTCTCTCAAATCTTTCCATAGAGATGTTCACACACCATCTAATTTAAAGTAGATCCCTCTTTCTCATGTTACTTTTTTTTTTTTTAATCCTCACCCAAGGATATTTTTCCATTGATTTTGAGAGAGAGGAAAGACAGAAATATTGATGTGGGAGAAACACATCGGTTGGTTGCCTTCTGCACGTGCCCGACCAGGGCCTGGGCTAGGGAGGAGCCTGCAACTGAGGTACGTGCCCTTGATCCGAATCGAACCCGGGACCCTTGAGTCCTCAGGCCGATGCTCTATCCACTGAGGCAAACCGGCTAGGGCTTACCTCATTTTTAGATGACACTCAATCACTTTCTATAATTTTTTACTAGGGTATTTAAAATATCTCTCTTCTGTACACCATAAACTATAAGCATAGCGCTGCCATTTTTTTATTTACTCCTCTGTAAGTATTACCTAGAATACAGTACCTGGCACATAATAACTGCACCAGTGTTTATTGAGTGAATCAGTGAGTGAATGAAGTTCCTCATATTTGTACAATGTGTTTAACAAACCTTTTTATACCTACTCATTATTTTCCCTTTTAGTTTCATTTCCCCATCCTCATCTTCTTTCACAGGCACCATTCACCCATTCTAGGGTATTTAATATATGGTCTTATAATTCCACCCATTATGTATATACTAGAGGCCCGGTGCATGAAATTCATGCATGGGTGGGGTCCTTAGGCCTGGCTGGCGATCAGGGCTGATCATGTTCCCCGCCTCCTTCCCTCACCACCCGCATCTGCCGCCACCCATCCCCAGTTCCCCATCCAAGCCCGGGGCCCCGGCCCTGATTGAGGATCGGGACCTGCTGGCTGGCGGGGAGGGGCCAACCACCATGACGGCGGGCATGTGGCAGGCCGATCAGGGCCTGCTGGCCAGGGGGAAGAATAGGGGGAGGTACCCAGGAAGTTGGCTGCTGGCCCCAAGGAGGGAGGCAGCCCTTGGCCCCCCTGGGAAAGGGACTGCATCCACCCCTGGTTCCCTGTCCCAGCCTGGGGGTCTGGCCCTGATCAGGCGATTGGGGCCTGCTGGCCGGAGGGCCGGGGGACAGGGGCTGGCTGGAAGGTTGTCTGGCAGGCCGCATTGGCGATCAGGGCCTGCAGGCTGGGAGCAGTTCCTGCATTGAGTGTCTGCCCCCTGGTGGTTAGTGCATGTCATAGCGACCAGTTCTAGTTCGTTGTAACTCGCTTAGGCTTTTATATATATAGATGTACTGTTGGGAGGTAGATATGTGTTTTGTGTGTTTCTATGCTTAGAGTATAGCTGAATGCTATTGTGCTACTATTCAGTCTTAAAAAAGAAGGAAGTCCTGTTATTTGCAACAATGTGGATAACCTGGAGGACATTATGCTAGCGAAATAAGCCAGACATAGGAAGAAAAATACTGCATGTTATCACTTACATATGGAATCTAAACAAGTGGAATGCACAGATGTAGAGAGTAGAAAGGTGGTTATCAGGGGTGGAGAGGTGGGGGAAATGGAGAGATGTTGGTCAAAGGGTACACAGTTGCAGTTATGTGGAATAAATAAGTCTAGAGATCTAATGTACAGCATGATGACTATAGTTAATACTGTATTGACTACTGGAAATTTGCTATGAGTGGACTTTAAGTGTTCTTACCACATTTAAAAAAACGGTAACTTAATTGCCTGACCAGTGGGGCTCAGTGATTGAGCGTCAACCCATGAACCAGGAGGTCATGGTTCGATTCTGGGTCAGGGTACATGCCTGGGTTGCTGACTCCATCCCCAGTAGGGAGTGTGCAGGAGGCAGCCGATCCATGATTCTCTTTCATCATTGATGTTTCTCCCTCTCCCTTCCTTTCTCTGAAATCAATAAAAACCTGTTTTTTTAAAAATGGTAACTGTGAGGAGATGGATATGTTAATTAACTTGATTGTGGTAATCATTTCACTGTATATGCACATATCAAATCATCATGTTGTACATTTTAAATATTCATTTTTTAATATAATACTTTTATTTTTTATTTTTTAAAATATATTTTTATTGATTTCAGAGAGGAAGGAAGAGGGAGAGAGAGATAGAAAAATCCATGATGAGAGAGAATCATGGATTGGCTGCCTCCTGCAAGTCCCCCACTGGGGATCGAGCCCACAATCCAGACATGTGCCCTTGACTGGAATCGAACCTGGGACCTTTCAGTTTGTAGGCCGACACTCTATCCACCGAGCCAAATGAGCTAGGGCTAAATATATTCATTTTTATTGTATTGTAACTCTGCATTAGTCAGGATAGACTAGGTTATATTGAGGTAACACCACAAAAGTCTTAACTAATTTAACACACTTGCAGGTCAATGGGAAGCTCTGTTGATCAGATTTCTTCAGGGACTAGACTGATATGCTTATGTGAGAAGGGAATCTTGTGAACCACATTTTGGCTCTTAAGTTTCTACCCACAAGTGATACATATCACTTTTGCCACCATTTCATTGGTCAAAGCATATCACATGGCCACACTGATCTTCAGGTGGGGGCCTTGGAAGAGAACAAGAATATGTGAACAGACCAGATTTTTTGAGTGCCTTATTATTATTATTGTTATTTTATATATTTTTTAATCTTTATTGTTCAGATTATTACAATTGTTCCTCTTTTTTCCCCCCATAGCTCCCCTCCACCCGGTTCCCACCCCACCCTCTGCTCTTATCCCCCAACCTCACTGTCCTCATCCATAGGTGTACGATTTTTGTCCAGTCTCTTCCCGCACCTCCCACAGCCCTTTCCCCCCAAGAATTGTCAATCCACTCCCTTTCTATGCCCCTGATTCTGTTATATTCACCAGTTATTCTGTTCATCAGATTTTTAAAAATATATATATTTTATTGATTTTTTACAGAGAGGAAGGGAAAGGGATAGAGAGTTAGAAACATCGATGAGAGAGAAACATCGATCAGCTGCCTCCTGCACACCCCCCACTGGGGATGTGCCCACAACCAAGGTACATGCCCTTGACCGGAATCAAACCTGGGACCCTTGAATCCGCAGGCCGAAGCTCTATCCACTGAGCTAAACCGGTTTCGGCTGTTCATCAGATTTTTAATTCACTTGATTTTTAGATTCAGTTGTTGATAGATATGTATTTGTTGTTCATAATTTTTATCTTTACCTTTTTCTTCTTCTTCCTCTTCTTAAAGAAATACCTTTCAGCATTTCATATAATACCGGTTTGGCGGTGATGAACTCCTTTAGCTTTTTCTTATCTGTGAAGCTCTTTATCTAACCTTTAATTCTGAATGATAGCTTTGCTGGGTAGAGTAGTCTTGGTTGTAGGTTCTTGCTATTCATCACTTTGAATATTTCTTGCCACTGCCGTCTGGCCTGCATAGTTTCTGTTGAGAAATCAGCTGACAGTCGTATGGGTGCTCCCTTATAGGTAACTAACTGTTTTTCTCTTGCTGCTTTTAAGATTCTCTCTTTGTCTTTTGCCCTTGGCATTTTAATTATGATGTGTCTTGGTGTGGTCCTATTTGGATTCCTCTTGTTTGGGGTTCTCTGCACTTCCTGGACTTGTAAGTCTATTTCTTTCACCAGGTGGGGGAAGTTTTCTGTCATTATTTCTTCAAATAGGTTTTCAGTATCTTGTTCTCTCTCTTCTTCTGGCACCCCCATAATTCGGATGTTGGTACACTTGAAGTTGTCCCAGAGGATCCTTACACTATCTTCATATTTTTGGATTTTTTTTCCTTTTTGCTCTTCTGGTTGGTTGTTTTTTGCTTCTTCGTATTTCAAATCTTTGACTTGATTCTTGGGATCCTCTAGTCTACTGTTGAATCTCTGTATATTATTCTTTATTTCAGTCAGTGTATGCTTAATTTCTGAGTGGTCCTTTTCCATTTTGTTGGCATTCTCACTAAAATCCTTGAAGGTCTCACTAAGTTCCTTGGAGGTTTCTAGAAGATTCTTGAGTAACCTTATAACTGTGGTTTTGAACTCTATATCTAGTAGTTTGCTTTCTTCCATTTCTTTCATTTGTGACATGTTTCTTTGTCTCCGCATTTTGGCTGCTTCCCTGTGCTTGTTTCTATGTATTGGGTAGCTGCTAAGTCTCCTTGAGTTGATAGAATGGCCTTGTGTAGTAGGTGTCCTATAGGGCCCGGTGGTTCAGCCTCCCCAATCACCTGAGGTGGACACTCTCGGTGCACCCCTTTGTGGTCTGTGTGCGCAGTCTTGTTGTAGTTGAGCCTTGATTGCTTTTGGTATCACTGGGAGGAATTGACCTCCAGGCCAATTGGCTGTGAGGACAACTGTGTCTATAATGGAAGAGCTGCTGTGCAGGAGACACCCCTATGGGGCAGGACTTGCTTCAGTGGGGCTTTGGTGCTCACTGAGTCTGCCCCTTGAGTGTGTCACATAGGATGTGAAGAGTTGTAATCTGGTATGATCTCACACTGACCACTGGGTACACTGGCTCTTGGATCTCCAAGGAGGTGCAAAGTCAGCCACTGCCTGGGGCCACCCACCAGGAGCTACAGAGAGATCTGCAGATTCCTCCTCTTTGTATGGGGTTTTGAAGTGCCCAGACGAGGCCCAGCTGTGAAGCAAGGCAGGCTAGTGCTGGTGAAGCCTTGGGCCTTCTTTTGATAGGTTTGGCACTCCCTGACCCAGCTGCAGTTTTTTTTGACAGGTTTTAGGCTGAGAAAGGATAAGCCATTCATACACAAAAGCCGCTGTGCACAGCTTGGGTGGGGTTGTAAATTTGGTGGAGCGGGGTCTCAGGGAATCTCCAGGGCGGAGCAAACAGCAATGGCTGCCATTCAGCCCTGCACTGGGGAGGTCCCAGCACAGGAGCAATGACAGTTGTGAGCACCTCCTTCTGGAAGAAAGCTGCCCCTGCGTTCCTGCCCCGATGCCAGATAGTCCAGTTTCTCCCCGTATGTGTCTGGGTCCCCCAGAGTCTTGCCCGGCACTGGAGCTCAGAGCAAGAGGGAGCTTGTATCTCCCTCCCGATTAAAAAAGGGGCACACCCAGGTGCCAGCCCGTTCTGCGACTCCACACCTCCGCACCTCCTACCAGTCTCAATGTGCTTTCTTCTTTACCTCTCTAGTTGTAGTACTTCCACTCAGCCAGCTTTCCCGCAGTTCTGGATGATAGTTGTTCTGTATTTTAGTTGTAATTTTGATATGGTTGTGGGAGGCAGCAAGTACAGGTATTTTTACCTATGCCACCTACTTGGTTCTCTTTATTATATTTTTAATCCTCTCCTGAGGACATGCTTAGAGGAAAAGAGAGAGAAACATCGATGTAAGAAACATTGATTGGTTGCCTTCCGTATGTTCCCTGACTGGGAATTGAACCTGCAACCCAGGTAT
This sequence comes from Eptesicus fuscus, assembly GCF_027574615.1. Classification (NCBI taxonomy): domain Eukaryota; kingdom Metazoa; phylum Chordata; class Mammalia; order Chiroptera; family Vespertilionidae; genus Eptesicus; species Eptesicus fuscus. The sequence goes on along the minus strand of NC_072477.1, from coordinate 44,183,511 downwards.
GTGCCCTGCTTGGGAATCGAATCAGCAACCTTTCCATGCACAGGATGGTACTCAACCACCTGAGCCACTCTGGCCAAGGCATCCTTTGTTCTTAATACCAAATTGCAAATGTTGATAAATCATGTAGATTTCGACATTTAACATGCTGTCCATCCTTTAAAATCTAACCCAGTCCTGCATCTAAACAAGCCTTGAGACCTGACTTCCTATTTACAGCAAATACAGGGACAGAGGAACAAGTTAAATGACACCAAGAGGAAACAATCAGACAAATCCAGGATGTGGAACATTCTCCAAGACAACTGATCCAGTCTATTTAAAAAGTCAATGTCATAGGAAAAAAGGGGTAGGTGGGGGATGGCTAGTGGTGCTGTTCTGGAATAAGAACTAAGGAACATGCCAACTAAATGGAATGCATGAATCTCAGTTGGGTACTGAGTCAAAAAATGAAACAGCTATAAAATGCATTCTTGGGTCAATTGGGGAAATTTGAATAGAGAGTTATTGTTGTTGTTTTTTTAGACATAATAGCAGTAGTATGATTATGTAGCAGAGTGTTGTGACTCATAGATGATGCATGAAACTTATTTTGAAATGGTTCAGCAAAAAATACACATACACACATAGTGGAAAAAGCAAATGGGGCAAATGTTCACAATTGTTTAGTTGGTTAAGTTATGAGTTTCGCTGTTTTTGTCTTTCCATTTTTCTGTATGTTTGGAAAAATTCATAATACATATTTTTAAAGTACCCAAAGAACAAAATTCATCTCAAGTCTTATGCTCTTTGTATTTTTATTAACAAAAAAATTTTTTTAAATTGATTTCAGAGAAGAAAGGAGAGGGAGAAAGAGAGAGAAACATCAATGATGAGAATCATTAATTGCTGCCTCCAGCATGCCCCCTTCTGGTGATCATGCCCACAACCTGGGCATTTGCCCTGATGGAACCGCGACCTCCCAGTCCATAGGTTGATGCTCAACCACTTGAGCCACCGTGACTTGGCCCTTATGCCCCTTTTAATGTTAACTCGCATTTCTCTCCTTTTGAACTATTTGTGTAATATCACATTAAATGCAATATCATTTTTAATCATAACGCTTTCTTGATTATTAGGGACCATACCATTTTGGACCCCTGAATCTTATAACACTGTTGATACCAATTAAAATTTTGGTTGAGTGGACAAAATCAAAATAATGTTTAAGCAAACAAACGCAGAACTTCTTGCTAGCTTTAGTCTATATGAATTGATAGTTATTTCCAGCATATCCACAGGAAGCACAGGTCAAGCAATAGTGAATCTTTCTGACACGTTGAGAAAACAAATCCAGAGAACCCACAGGCTGGGAAGAGGAGGTGAGCCTAAGAAGAAAACTTAGGGTTTTGTTTCTGTTGTTTCCTTGCAGAAGCTGCCAATTTGGAAAAATTGTCCTTGATTCTGACTGACACTTGATTGTGGTTTTACTTTATGTCCTGTGTCCTGGTTCTGTTGCCTGAAAGCCCAGGAGACTGTTTGGAGGCTAACAGTCCTGTTTGCAAAGTTAACACCTCCCACAATGAATGGCGTTTTGTTTTAAAGTAGCAGGTGTTCTCTAAATTCTGGTGCAAGGCCGACTGCTAAAAATGCTGATCCTGCCTCCAATTTCTTTGGTGTAGATCCCAGGGGCATCGTGCTTTGATGTCAGCAAGGGAGTCAGTTTAAGAAGAAGTTACATGGGAGTTGAACAAAAAGTGTACAAGGATAGAGTGACCTCTTTTTTCCCTCCCTCCTTCTTTGAACATTTGCCTGCTTAAGCACAACTTTCAAAAAACTTGAATGTATAAATACCTTTTAAAGAAAGAACCTACAGACATTAAGTTTTCCAGTTTAACTCAGTTTAACTTGGTTTTTCCATTATATACATATTTAGATAGTTGTGATCAGTTGATGAGTCCCCCCCACTCCATTTTTACACAGGGACATAATCCTCATACTTGTTTATTTTTGGCTGAAGAGTAGTATTTGATAGGGTCTGGCTTCACAAATGACACTTCGTTAATTATTTAGGTGGCTTTCAGATTTTATTAATAACAATATTGTTTATTGATATTCTTCTAAATGTTCTGAACCAATTTATTTTGTTCTGCTTTAGTTTACTTCATACACAGAATCAGAGGCAATGAACCAAGTTACCGCTGTTGTTACACATTAATAGAATATGTTCCAAAAAAAGATAGAACCAAAATTGACAATGTAATTTCAACTGTTTCCTCAAGATTCAGGAAGTGTTTTGTGTTTTTTTTATTAAGTTTCATGGTTTTTGATAGTTTAGTAGGCAGTACAAGGACTCCTTTAAAGGTCAGTCTGCTTTATGTTAATGGTTAGCCAGACTATTTTTGAAATGGGGTTATTTTTCTGTATTTCATCAATTCGTTTTCATATATTTTGATGGATTACTGAATGTAATTCACTACGCTGGAAACTGTAGGTAGGTGAGTAAGGCTGTCTTTGCCTCCAAAGATCTTAAAATCTCCTCTAGGAGGAAGAGGTTGCCAGGGGCACAAGAAGGAAACAAATGGCTGCAGAATAAGAAAAGTGCCCTAAGAGAAGAGGTACAAAGAAGGTACTGTTGGAGCTCATTGAGAGGAGGAAGACTCACATCCAGTGGAAGAGATTAGGAGAGCCTTGGAGGAGATGACATTTGAGCGGGGTCTTGAAGGATGGCTAGGATTTCCATGGGGTTGGGGGTGGGGGAAGCAGGAAGAAGAGAGAGAAGGATGAGCCACTTCACACAAGTGGGAAAGCTTGGGATGGGTGGAGGAGCCGGCAAGTAGTTTAGTGTGACTGGTGCATCAGTGCAGGTCACAGGAGATGAAGCTGGAGAGGTAGGTGGGATGGATTTTTGGTGCTAGCTGGACATTTTAAAAAGTCATGTGCAAACTTTTCTTCTCCTGTTTTTTAAAACATGTCTGAATAGTTTTTATATGCTTTGTATTTTATTTTTTCTTAGTTCATGTTTTGATACACAATTGCTTGTCTTCTGACTTTGAAGCAATAAGTCAGTGTGCTTTGTATTTTAAAGTTTTATAAATTATGTGGTTACTACATTGCCCTGTTGTAATGTTTTCCTTTTATGTTGTATTGCTTCAGAAAAAATAATATTTATTTTTCTCTTCAAAAGCATTCCTTTCTTATGGTATAGCTTCCTTTTCTTTATTTAGGCATCTGTTATCTCTTCATAACTAGCAGGATTATGTGGCTTCATTTTCTTCCAGCTTTTTCTCTCCCTTTTATGGTTAACTTTTTGTCCCATGTGGAATTAATGAATTAATGTATTTGACATGAGGTATGGCGTCTAAGTTAATTTTTCTCCACAGTGAGTTCTAGTATCTTACTGGAGTTGATGAAATATGATTTATTTATCCATCTGTTATATTTTCAGTTTACCTTTATTTGGTCTTTGTAGTAATTTGTTCTATTTGTAAAATTTCCTTTTAACTCACTCTTACAGTTTTGAGAGTCTTTTTTATACTTTTTTAACTTGGTAAGGTTAAAGAAAACTACGTTTTCATGGTATACTTTTCATTTAATAATGTTTCCTGTGATGGTGTTATAGTTTCTTCTGAAATATTCTCTTGTGTCCTGAGTTAATATATTTCAGATACTTAACATTTTGATGCTGTTGTGATTGAACCTTTTAAAATTTGTATTTCCATCTTAACCATGATTTGTATGAATTGTTTTGTGGCTTTGTTAAATGTACTTATTATATCTAGTAATATTTTGATTGAATATATGTACATTTCTAGATTTACTAGTGACATCTGCAAAACACAAATTTTCCCTCTCAACACCTTTTATATTTTATAGCCATCTCATCTTTCATTGCTCTCATTAGCAGTGCTTGTGTAACACTAGTAAGCATGATGAAGCTTCCCAAGAACCTTCTGGCCCAGGGACTTTTCTACTCTTTCCAAGGAGCCATGAAAACAGGAAGCAGCGGCCCAGCTTCAGAGAAGTAGAGCCCGTTAGGACTGGATGGGACCTTATAGATTCTCTAGCCCAGGGCCTTCGTTTGTGAGACTAGGAATCCCTTCTCACAGCGGGGAAGGAACTTCCAGGCAGGTCACACAGCTGGAGTGGAAAAAGGTGGCTGAGTTTTCATTCCCACTCATTTTCTTATGGTATATATATTATTGCATGTTTTTATTTGGTTTGAAAATTTTTCAAGTTTTTACTCAACCCTGAATTTTGGTAACTTTATCCAATATTCTAAAAAAGTTTTTAAAAACCTCTTTTCAAATAATAATCTGAAGCTCTGGAGAAGATACCTCTCTATATTACCACTCTCCTAGGTGTTTGAGGGAAAAGGGGAAATAAGGAAATGGGGGAAGGAAAGGGTATTTTAGCCCAAGATCCTTAGTAAGAGGGCCTATTTTTAAGCTTCATAATGTCAGTTTTAAAAGCAGTGGTTTTCAAAATAACCACAGACAAAAGTCCCTTAAAATGAATGCCGTTCTGGAATTGACCTATTTTGAGTTTAACTGTTACCAGGAAAGGTTCAGAATCTTTTGAATGCTGTTAAGTGCATTAACTTTTAGACAAAGTGGAACAATTGAGTTGAGTGAATGAGCCACTTGGGTTCTAGATTCAGGTTAAATCTTGAAATTTTGGATGATGTAAGAAGGCATGATTAGCCAATCATATTATTGTATTCACAGGTTTGTCTGGATCCAGCTTATGGTTCCTTCTTTATTGAGTTATATACAGGTTAGTTTTAAATAATTAAATGAGGCCTTCATTATATATGAGAGTCCAGAGTCAAAATTATTTATCTTATTTGGTTTCATACCATACCTTCAGTAACTGATCCTTCAAGAATGTCTTTATTGAGGGAGGCCTTAGAAGTTAGCATGAATCCAAGCTAACTGTAAACCCTTGTCTAATGGCTTACTCAAATCCAGATTGAAATCCAGTTAAAATGCCAGCCTGTGTTTCAGCGCACCTCTCCCCTGACCCTTCTTCTCCATCCCCTCTCCTCCAGTCTGAGGAATAGGGAGGAAACAAGAGAGCAGCTTAACATTCTAACAGTTATTTTTTTTATATATATTTTATTGATTTTTCACAGAGAGGAAGAGAGAGGGATAGAGAGTTAGAAACATTGATGAGAGAAACATAGATCAGCTGCCTCCTGCACGCCCCCTACCGGGGATGTGCCCGCAACCAAGGTACATGCCCCCGACCGGAATCGAACCTGGGACCCTTGAGTCCATAGGGCGATGCTCCATCCACTGAGCCAAACCGGTTTCGGCCTAACAGTTATTGATAGTAGATAATTATCCTGCTTACCTTAGTCATTTGTGTTCATTTGTGTAAACTTGGTCATTTAAATCATGTAAAAGTTCCATTTACCAAAGGACAGACCAGTGGGATATTTGGAACAGGCCCTTAACACATTATATTAATTTAAAGATTTGCAACACTTTTATTATTTTACTGGAACACTCTAAAACAGTTTCCTTGTTTTATTTTGGTAACTAAATTAATGCTGGATTAGACATAAATGTAGTTTGCAGCATGTCTATTTCTGAGTATACTGAACAATTGCAAAAAAAAAAAAAAGTCATTAGCTTTTATAAATTTTAAAAAGGCCATAAAATATTTATTAGGGGAAGTCAAGGAGAGAGTTGGTGAGGAAAGTACCGGAAACCAGCAACAGGTGCTTTAGTTACATTGAACAAAGTTTCAGCTTGATATGCAATCACAGGGAGGAGTTTTGTGAATTCCTGAATGCTGGTGTGAGCTGGAGGGGACACAGGGTAAGCGGAAATCAGCAGTTCCGGAGGCACAGAGGATTTGAGTTACAGAGAGCTCGCCCATAGCTGAGGACCTGGAATAATTCCTGAGCAAATTGCATTCTTGAAAGACAATGGCTGCATCTGTAGGACCACAGCCTTTAATATGTTGGGTAAGCCTGGCCAGTGTGGCTCAGTGGTTGAGCATTGATCCATGAACCAGAAGTCACGGTTCAATTCCCTGGGTTGTGGGCTCGATCCCCAATTGGGGGGTGGGGGGGAGGCACCCGATCCATGATCCTCATCATTGATGTTTCCATCCCTCTCTCCCTCTCCCTTCCTCTCTGAAATCAATAAAACATGTAAAAAATATGTAGGATAATAATTAAGTATGGGTCCTAGCTCAGGAAGGAACAGGAGGATGAAGTCAGAAGACACGAAACTTTTATCCCTGAAGGACATTATAACTAGAAAAATAACTACTATTTAGGGTTTATCTGGTCTATTTACATCCATTATCTTGAATTTGCTCTAAAATTCTGCAAGAAAGGTCATAATATTCTATTGTACAAAGAAGGAAAATGAAGTTAAGTATTTGTACAAGGTTATACAAGTAGTAAGTGGTGGAACTAAGTTTAGAACCCGGGTCTGTCCTACTCTAACACCCAGGCTTTTCCCACACACCCTCCAAAGATTGCATAAAATGCTAGAGGTCTTTTTAGAGCTTCACTCTCCCAAACTGTAGCCACTAGCCATATGTAGCTATTTAAGTTTAAATTAATTAAAATTAAACACAGTTTAAAAATCAGTTCCTAAGTTGCACTAGGTGACCCATGTGGCTAGTAGCTACTGTATTGGAGAGCACAGATTAGAACATTTCCATCAATGCAGAAAATTCTGTTAGTGCCTAGAGGTTATACAGTTTTACTGTTTTATTAATTTATTTGATTTTTGTTTCTTTATTTTGTGAAGGAGAAAATGATGGACAAAGGCAGGAAGTAACTTGTTCATTGTCATACATCGAATTAATCCGGGCCTTTGGACTGGTGGCTTTTCCATTGCTCCACACTCTCCCTTAAAGAAAAAATAACAAAATGGAGATAATGCAGAAGGAGTGACTTCCTGCTCTCACAGCTTTGCCTGGCCTTCAAATTAGGTTCTTCCCAAAGTACAGCCCTGTGTTTTTCTAAGTTCAAAGGGCATGCCTAGATTGGGTTTCCCTGGGGAAATGAAAGATGTTTGTTGGAAAGAAATTCCACGCTTAATGTGTGGAACAACACATTGATTCCTCTGGTTCTTTTTCTGCCTTCCTACCAAGCACTTTGTAATTGAACTTGCAGCTGCTAACCATTTGTCTTCCAAACGAGAAGACAACTTCAAAACAGGTCAAATGACAGAGGTATGTATACTTTGAATGCAAGCAGCTGCTTGTTATTGGCATTTGTGTTGAGGTCAGATAGATTTAGATTATGACTAAAATTACAATAGATGTCTAACTTGTGTGTTAAGAGGATAAAGATGTATTAACGTTGATTTAACTGATATTTAGTATATACCTTATATATACCAGGCACTGGGCTGAGAGATGGGTGAAAAGGTCTTTTGCTGAAAATTGAAAAAGATGCCAATGTTAATGGGTGAATTGAATGCATTTTAAAATCTTGTCTGAATTTTGTTAGCATTTGCCATCCACATATTTTCCTATTTAGTAAAAGCTGCAGTTTTCATCATAGCTTTGAAGTAAAGTGAAGAATCATGTGCAAATGTCCTTTGAGTAGATGCTATTAAAGACATTTAAATTATACACTCCAGTGTCTAAATGACAGTCTAAAGTATATGTGTGTGCATTTGGGTGATGGGCATGTGGGAACAAAAAGACATTGTGCTGGGGTAATATTTTTAGGAAGACTAAATGTGATGTTTGATTTCATTATAATAGACTCATGGTTTAGAAAGTTGTCTTTCAGAAACTGAGTAATTAAAGTTTTGGGTTTTTTTCCTAAAGAAATGTTAAAGTCACATGCATGAATATGCTCAGAGAGATTAAAAACAGAGAAATTAGAACGATGGCAGGGTGTCCAGGAAAGTGCCTGTGTTCCCTGCGAGCACAAAGGCAGGGGTGGAGAGGACTTCAAAGATGGTGGGGACAGCTGGAAGGGATCTGAAGGAGCTCTGACCTCTATCTGGTCTTTCTGAGATTCTGTAGTAGTGGGGTGGGGCCGAGCACCCAGATGAATCCATGTGTTGTTTTGTAGAGTAGGGTCTGATTTCTAGGAAGTTGGATATAGGCTATGAGAGTTTTGGAGTGAACAGGCCAAATGCAGGATTATCGGAGGACATACTGTTCACGTCTCAGAGTGGTACTTGTTTTGGGTATTAACAGTGCGGTGAAGAGCCCAGCTTCCTGATCAGATTTTGAATGAATGTTTTTGCCTCCCCAAGTGTTTCATTTGAATCCAGAGACTATCCTCTCTTCCAAAGGGATCTGAGAGTCTGCAGGCTTCAGAATTTTCAAGCTGCAGTGCTTTTGAATAACAGTGCTTTGTGTAGAGGAAAAGTGAGCGATCTGAGCTGCTTCCCTGGTGCAACTGTTCACTCACCACATGGCTACTCTGTGCCTGCTGCTTCTCTGCAAAGTGGTGGTAATGGCAATGCCTTGCTACCATTCGAGGTTTATACAGTGAACTCCACATGATCATATAGGTCACCACTGGGCACACATTCAAGCTCCAAGATATTAAGTAGATTAAATTTTATTGTTGAAAGGGATCTTGGAGATCTTTGTTGCTATCCTATCTTTTGGCAGAGAAAAGAACCCAGGGCTACAAAGAAGGGTTAGGGGAAGTTGGCCTCATTACACAGCAGGCTCTATTTTGAATTGTGAGTGTGACTTTTGAGAAAACATAGCCTGAGACAGTGTGGCATAGCAGAAAGGCTTTGGAGTCAGCAGACTTGGGTTTGTTTCTTGACCCTTTCTCTTACAGTCTGAGTTATCTATGCAAATTCTTTCAGCTCCTTGGGTCTATTTCCACATTTATAAAATGGGCATAATAACACCTGCCAGTAGAAAGGATTCATAGACACTGTGTAAACTGCTTTTTATGATTAAAAGGACTAATAGTAAGGGCCAGGACCAGATTCCCAGCCTAGAGTGCCTCATTCTCTATCAGGTAAGAAGAAGAGAAAATTCTCACTTCCCAAAGAACTTCCAATGATGGGGCTTTTTGCCTGTTCTTTATCTACACAGACTTAGAATGGAGACAATGCCGGCCGTATTTGCAATTTTGGGGGATGTGCAGGAAGCAAAAGAATTATTTTCAGTGAACAGGAGCTGCAAATTCAGCTTTCTCCGAGTTTAAAGAGGATTTCCTGGGTGGTGGTGGTGGTGGTGGTGGTGGTGGTGGTGTGGGTGTGTGTGTGTGTAGGAAGGAATAGGGAGAGGTGGTCACTGACATAAAGGGAAGGTAACAACACACTCTCTTCCTGTGGCTCTAGCCAGATGTTGGAAGTCAGGTCTAGGTAGATCTTGGATTCAACTTCTCCATGGTTCATCCACACCTCTTTCCCAGTGGGCTCTGGCCTCTGCTCAGACTGTGTTTTCTCCTGGGATTCCTTCCTCCACTCTCAGTGCATGTGGGAATCCTAATCTTACATCAGAACTCAACTTGTAAGCCACGACTTCTGTAAATCATCACAGACCTCTCCTCCCCATTCCAGGCAGTGGTCATCTGCTCCGCCTTTTAGAGCTCTCTGTACATGTCCTATTTAAGTTGTTTGTGTGACTCTGTCTAGTTGGGCTGGACTTGGGAAAGTCTGGGGCTGGGTCTTATTCGTCATTATCTCCAGTGCATAGCATGTTCCTTGGCATCTAGTTTGGTAAAATTTTGTTGAATGACTAACCTTTAGTCCTTTTAATCATAAGCCTTGAGATGGCAGTAAAGGCAGAGGGCAGAAGATGCTCGGCTCCCAAGATCAAGGCTCTGCTAATCCCTGCAAAGGCTTTGACTTTATTGATGGTTGATTATTTTCAGTTTATAGTATCTTGGCACAAGAGGGTCACAGTGTTGGTGGTAATCATAGTATTTGTTTTGCAAGGCTCTGTACACTGTTCATTGTTTTTACATCCATTTACTTCCTAATTCAACAACATGAGGCACGCGGGTTATGTGTTATTTCTACTCCATAGATAAGACTGATTCTGGTTAAGAGCCTTATGCAAGTCATACAGACAGCTAAGTGCCTGTAGACCTCTGTACTGCCCTTTCAGCCAACAGCTCCTACTAGTGCAGAGGAGAAACTGGCAGTGGCATTCTGTGGTGTTCCCTCAGCCCCATGCCTGGCACAGAAGAAGGCTCAGGGAATGTTTGGAGCCGGAAGGATTGACGAGCCTTTTTTGCATGCTGAGCTGAATACTTATCCTCAACAAATGTTGGGCTCCTTGATAGATATGTGACATCGTGGCTGAATATACATGGCACCTGTGGCTTTTCACACTTTCCCCCCACGCCTCTCCAGGGACTTGATAGGACAGATGGCCAGAGACATAGGATTCTCAGCTCTGCATCCTTTCTGCAAATCACATTGGGGGAAAAGTTAAGTTTGTGCAGTAACACAATTTCAGTAACACCGTTTCATAGTGCTGGTAGTTGTTTAACACTCTGGATAAATCACACTTCAGCAGAACTCTTTTGGGAACAGTTTAATTTTACTGTAGGTGGCTGTGATTCCCACCCACCAGTCCTCCTATAACCCTCCCTCTTCCCAATAAATCTAGGCTGATAAGGTGAATGTAGCACTAAGCCAGGCTATTGGACCCAGGATAGCATTACAATATGTTAATCATCATTTTCACCACCAACATCTTTCATTATTTCTGCCCTGAGTATCCTTAAATGCTAGGGATAGATCTTGATAGTTCAACCTGCTGGAAGTATGAAGAGATTAAGACCCGGAGAGGCTAGGCGTTTTACTCAGTGTTAAATGGCTGCTGAAGGCCTGGATTGAGGTCCAGGGCCCTGACTTTCTAGCGAGGCTCCTGTTTTCTGCCCTGCCCTACTGCCTGCTTTTTGATCTGTCTTACCAAAAAGGTAGGATTTAATGTGTGCAGTTTAAAATGAATAAAGGTGAGCAGTTCTTTGTTTGTTTGTTTTATTCAGTTGTTCATTGTTAAAGGCCACCAGCAGCTTTTCTGTTAACCCTCACAGTCTCTCTTTGACATATCTATAATAATAAAAGCGTGGACCGGGCCCACGGCAGAGGTGGCGGAGGCTTCTCCCCCGCACCCCCCCTCCGGCTGTGGCTGCGGGTGTGGCGGGGGGTGGGGGGGTGGGGTGGGGGTGGGGGCGGCGCCAAGGCCCTTGCACAAATTTCATGCATCGGGCCTCTAGTCTTTAATAAGGGCCATTAAAGTCTTGACATGTTTCTGTACAGTCAGCTGCAGCCTAGGGGTAACCGTGTGTGAATTTGATAAGATCAACTCCTAGGTAAAAAAGAAATGGAAGTATAATAAGTATATGTACAGGGAGAGAACAGTATTGTTATTTTTTTTTTTCTTAACAGTGTATCTTTGGATATAAAAATCGTCAGATTTTGATGTTTCAAATAAGGCAGGTGTCCAGACTGCTATAGATTATTAAAATGTAACAATAGGTCCAAGTTTGAAGTTTGAAAAAAACAATACTTCTCATTTGTCTTAGAAACTTCAGTATTCTCTGTTCTCTAGCTAGTGGACTTGGGGAGGCTTGGGAACGAAGCAACTGGGGTGCCATGAATGGCCTCTGGCTCTCTCCTGTTGTGGGTGGGCGTACTCTTTGTTCAGGTGTAAGCTTTTGGGAGGGACACACATGCCTGGCCAGCCAGAGGGGCATGATTAACCTGCACTAGGGTGGTATCTGTAACAAGAAGTCCAGTTGTAACACAGCAGATGATAATTCTTTGCACAGGATCTCACAGATAATAGGTGGTCAGTGTTTACTGACTTCTTGAATTAAAAAATAAATCTTTTCTTTCTTGATTACAAAGATTTCAAGTCTCTTTAATTAAGGGGGAGGGGGAATTAATTATGCCCTGCTCCTCTTTTAGTACCATGACCAATTCCCCCACAGATACAAACTCTGTTCTGGATCTTAGTGTTATAGGAATGGTCTGTGGAGGCAGACAGCTGTGATTGGAGTCCTGGCTTCACCCCTAAACAAATTGTGTCAGTAGGACTGGTTATTTAACTTCTCTCACACCCAGCTTCCTCATTAATAAATTAGAGGGTGATAATACCTAACTTGTAGGGTTGTTTTGAGAATTAAAGGTCTTTCAAATAACACCTAAATCACTCATGCAAGTTCCCAAAAGTTCCCACCTGAACAAAGAATACGCCCACCCCCAATAGAAGAGAGCCAGAGATCATTCATGGCACCCCAGTAAGCATTCAATAAAATGTTACCTACGACTATTTATGTTTCATTTGGGGTTTCTCCTTCAAGTTTGTTAACAGTGTTTGGGAGTGTAGTTCTTAATGTTTTTTTTTGACTGATTAAGCAAAAGCTGGACTCCTTGGAGCCCCAGATGGGACTAAGAGATGTGGCTTCTACTGACTCTGTTGTAGATAAATTGCTTAATTCAATGCCTGGCATGAAGGCAGTCGGGAGTATTATCAGGTCAAGTAGAGAGAGTCTAGTTACTAGACTGTATAAGTATGGTGGGTAGGGTGTCATAAATATACTAGTGGTCCGGGGTAGTGATTTTCAACTTTTTTTTTTAAATCTCATGGCACACATAAACAAATTACTAAAATTCTGTGGCATGCCAAAATATATATTTTTTGCTGATCTGACAAAAAAAAAAAAAAAAGGGTGGGGGGGGTGGGGGGTATGCTCCAAAGTGACTTTTAAAAAAAATCAGGTCAGTGCTGACATGTACACATAAGGAACTACTGGACATCGAAATTGGGTCTCAAAAGAACTGTTGGTCCAGGGGGAAGCTCGCTACAGATTGATTCATTTGCCTGTCAGCATAAATATTATTGCTCGTCTCACATTCAGTTCTTATTAGTATATATCTAGTGACATTTGATCTCGTTCATCTAGAGGAAATGATGAACAACATAGACTGAGGAACAAGAACAGAACCAGAAGCAAGGAGGCATCGATCGGACTATCGGGCCTCAGAGGGAGGATACGGGAGGGTAGGGGGAGGGTGGGGGGGAGGGGGAGAGTTCAACCAAAGGACCTGTATGCATGCATATAAGCCTATCCAACGGTTAAGTTCAACAGGGGATTGGGGCATGCGTGGGGAGAGGGGTGGGATGGGAATGGGGGGATGAGGACAAATATGTGACACCTTAATCAATAAAGAAATTAAAAAAAAAAAATAAATAAAAAAATCAGGTTCTGCCCTGCCTGGCATAGCTCAGTGGTTAGTGTTGGCCTGCAAATCAAAGAGTCACGGGTTTGATTCCCAGTCAAAGGCACACACCTGAGTTATCCCTAGTCCCAGTTGGGGCTGGTGCAGGAGGCAACCAGTTGATGTGTCTCTCTCACTTTGCTGTTTCTCTTTCTTTCTCCCCCTCCTCCCTCCCTCCCTTCCACTCTCTCTAAAAATCAGTGGAAAAAATATCCTTAGGTGAGGATTAACAAAACAAGAAAATCTGGTGCCTATACTTGTATATAAGGATTTTTGGTACCAAAAATTAACGAATCAGATGCAACCTTATTGTGCAACATGATCAATAAGATACAACTCTAAAAATATGGCCTATATATTTATGGTTCACAACAGGGCATTCACACCAGATGGCTATTGTTTTGGCTGTTTGTTTGTTTTTTTGACAATCTAAGGGAAAAGAGGATAGTGGCCCTGACTAAGTAGTCAGATATTGCATGTTTTAAAAATTCTTGCAACCCACTAGCTGAAAATCGCTGGTCTAGGGGCATGAAGGTGTTAAAGCTTCTCAGAATAGCCCAAGCAGCTCCTAGGAAATAGCTTTAGAGGCAGGATGTGGCAAACCAGTGCGAAAATGAGAGCCCTTCTCCTTTGGAAGAAGAGGAAGTGGGTGGGGAGAAGTGAAGAGGAAGAGCTTGGTGGACAGATCTTTTTATCTGCTGCTGTAAGAACGTGTATTCCTTTTGAATGCCAGGCAGAGCATGTAGAATTTTGACCCAAAATGACCAAGGTCCAATGGATGCTTAATAATGCTGGTTTTGCAGTTTTCTTGTTTTTTTCTCTACAGCTCAAGTTTAATAAACTCATTTAATATGCTTAATATGCAGTGGAATATTGTTTTGGTAGCTTTTGTTTGTAATCTTGATCATTAGTATATTCTTTAATGCTCTTTGAGGACTCACAGTTAATGTGAGGTGTCATCCACAATCACACTCTTTTGTAACCAAGAATAAGTTAAAAGAAAGGCTTTTTTCTTTTTTTGAGAAAAGTGTCTCTTCAGTGTGTGTACCTGTTTTCCTGTTTTAGAACATATTCTCACCCATTCTCTGACCAGGTGTTCATAACAGTCCTTTGTGATGCAGGACAAGAGTCTGCTTCTATTTATTTATTTACTTTCCCAGTATTTCAAAGACAGTTTTTGGTTTATTTATACCTCTTTCCCTGCTTTTGTGGGATGATCTCAACAAATTTCAGAAGAATCGAGAAGACTAATTTCTACATCATCTGGAGTAATTAATTCCAGTGGTCGGAGTTAATCATGATGAGGTAATCCATGAAGTACACAGTAGAAAAAAAGCAATTGATGAGACTTATCTGCAGTGGGATCTTTTTAGAGGCATTCTTCTGGCAATGCCTTTCAAAGTTAAACGTGGGCTTTAATGGTGGGAAAAATTGTTTGTGAGGTTATCAGGTATGGTTTCAATTATGTGCAAGTGGCCCTATATATATTTTTGCAGATAGGATATAGGCTTAATAACATGGGAGACTGAATGACTGTATCAGACCTCAACTCCATCGTTTTTTTTAATGCATAAACTATCATATATTTACAAAAATCCATTAGTAAAATAGCATATTATGGAAAATTAATAACATTATAAAAAATTAACAGGAACATATTGAATATAAAAATGACAATTTGGGAAGAAGTGCACTTCCATTTAATGCACTTCTTGATTTAACTGATGAGGGATGTTCAAGGTAAGATGATCAGTTATCAGCAGAACTCCTGACTTCAGGTTCAGGGTTATTTCTTTGGACCAGGTAGTGAGAGGTTAATTATCCAAAAGGTACCTGGGCTTCCAAGGATCTGGAAAGCTGAGCTCAGCAGTTTTTACACTTCAGATTTCTATACACTCTTTGTCTCAAGGAAGGCAGTATTTCCTGAGTTGTACACCTCTTGACTCCATCCCTATGAAGGTTCCAAATTGGAATTTGTTCACTTATCCCAATGTCTGCATTGCATAAGCACATTTTAGGTGATTTGACCCCAAAACTGCATGCTTAAATTGCAGCCCAGTCAATTGTGATATCTAGCATGTATTTTAGATGTTTAAATATAGGGGTGGGAAAAAGTAGCTTTGTAGTTGTGAGCATGTGAAACATTGAGTTTATTCTTGTATTATTATTATTGTATTGTTTTCCATGTGAACAATTGTAAACCTACTTTTGCCCACCAGTATATTAAAACAAGTATTTTTATGGCATTTTTTAGAAGCTAAGATGTCAGGCTGCTCTTTGCTGAGCCTTAACCCTCCTGAGGCATTCTAGGCTGGTGTGCTATGGCCATCTTTTGTTTGTTTATTTGTTTTACTTAAGATTTTAATTTATTTTTTATTAAGATATAATTGACATATAACACTGTGTGAGTTCAAGGTGTACAATGTGTTGATTTGACACTTTTTTCTGTTAATCCTCACATGAGGATATTTTTTTCCATTGCTTTTCAGAGTGAGTAGAAAGGAGGGAAGGAAAGAGAGGAGAGAAAGAGAAACATCAATGTGAGAGAGGCACATCAACTGGTTGCCTCCCGCATGCACCCTGACATGGGGGCAGGGAGCAAACCCAAAATCCAGGTACATGCCCTTGACATCTATATTTAAAAATCGAATCCTTGACCCTTCGGTGTGCCCACTGATGCTCTGACCACTGAGCAACACTGGCCAAGGCTGATTTGACACATTTATGTACTGCAGCAGGATTATTGCCATAGCATTAGCTAACACCTCTATCATGTTGCATAATTATCATTTTTCTTTCATTGGGTCCTCTACCTCTATTTAAGACTCAGTCTCTTAGCAACTTTGAAGTATATCATTCAGTGTCATTGACTATAATCACTATGCTGTGCATTAGATCTCCAGAGCCTATCAATATTCTAACTGCAAATTTGTACCCTTTGATCAACATCTCATCAAAACCTAATTTCTTGGCATGGTGTACTGTGTCCTTCATAGTGTAGCCCAGCTTACCCACCAGCCTCAACTGGACTCTCTTCTGGATGCATCTACTCTCTTGCCACTTGGAACAGCTTGTAACTTTCAGTACGTTTTTGTTCATGCTGAGGCCCAAGCCGGGGTGCTTTTTTCTCTGCTGCAAAAACTGATATCCTTCAGGTCTAAACTTGGGCATTACGTATTCTGACTCTTACTTTCCCTTCCTCATCTTAGATGGAATTGGAGTCTTTTTTTTCTGTTCCCATAGCTCATTGTGCCAACCTCTCTTTCAGCATTATGATCTATCTTACTCTGCAGTTGTTGCTGTACTCGATAGTATCCTTCCCTGTTTTTCTCTTTCTCATCTCTGTCTGTCTCCCTATCTATTATACACACCTAAACTGAGATTGCCTGGTGAGGGCAGGGACCTCATCTTTCTCATCTGCACCTTCCTAGCCTCTAGCATAGATAGTGCCTCTCACACAGTGGGTGCTCCATCATAAACCTGCATTGCATTTCCACAGCTGTAGGCATAAATGGGTGTAAGCCAGATGTCTGCTCAAGTTCCCTATCTCTTGTCCTCTTCTAGTTTGGAGCAGTTTTAGAGGTTTACATTCTCATGGTTACTTCTGCTTCTGTGGGACTCACGTTTCCCTTTCTGGGTTTTTTTCTTCTTTTTTGCTCTGTGTTGAACCAGCTTGGAATTTGGCCCCCTTTCCCTGGTTTCCACAAAACAACAGTAAGAACAAAATATACACAAAGCTATTTGTGTGCATGGCAGATTGGATTTAAAGTCGGGTGGGGAGAATTATTATAGCAATAAAGACAACTTAAAATCTAGTGTTAGATATTTCGGTCTTAAATGACCTTTGCCACTCTGCCATGCTGCATCCTTTTCTTCCTCTCTTGCTACCTCATAGCCACTTCTAAAACAAGCTTCTCCCATTTTATTCTGCAGCATAGGTTAGCTTTCCAGCTCTAACTCTACGTGCTGCTGCTTAAGCTAAGACTTGGGGCAAGCCCTCCTTAACTGTGGACAAGCTTTCTGGTCCTTCGGTAGCCTCTGCTATGAGGTGGTGGTTAGCACAGACATTCTCTACCCTGCACCTTCTTTCAGAAGACAGAAGCAAGCACTGTCAGTTTTGGTTTTAATTAAATTTTGTTTTCTCTGGTTCATGATATTACTTCTGTTAAGTAGGTTTTGACCCTACCCAGCCAACTGCTGTTAATTTGAGGGCCTGACCAGTAGTTTTCCATGCACTAGATAAAGGAGGTGAGTGGCCTACGTGAGCACTTGTATGGATTTCTAGCCCTGATCCTGAGATCAGGACTCCCTGACCATTGCTCAAGAGTGATCTAGGGAGTGGGATTTCCCCTAGAGATGAGGTTTGTTCACCCGGGTGTACTTTGGGCAAGGGGAAGGGCCAAACGTCTGTTTTTGTATTTAAGGGAGGAAACGGTCCTGGGGAATTAAGATTCCTCAATACAGACTAGAATTGGATAGGTTTTTTTTTTTTTTTTTTTAAATATATTTTATTGTTTTTTTGTTTTGTTTTTTTTACAGAGAGGAAGAGAGAGGAATAGAGAGTTAGAAACATCGATGAGAGAGAAACATCGATCAGCTGCCTCTTGCACACCCCCCACTGGGGATGTGCCCGCAACCAAGGTACATGCCCTTGACCGGAATCGAACCTGGGACCCTTGAGTCCGCAGGCCGACGCTCTATCCACTGAGCCAAACCAGTTTCGGCAGAATTGGATAGGTTTTGAGTGCTGCGATTCTTCTGACTGTATCTTCCTGCCCTTAGCTGTGCTTCTGGGCACTTACTGGGTATTGATCTTTTTGTCCTAGGGACTTGATTTTTCTCATGGTTTTGGATTATGAGGTCTAAGATTATGGTCACATTGGGTCCTCTACCTCCTCATCTTCATCTTTGATTCACAGAGCAGAATGGGCCATAATTACATAAGGTCTTTCTAAAAGGTCGGGTTCTCAAGAACAGGGAATGGGTGGGGTCAGGTACATCTTATTCCTAAGGCCACAGTCAACCTGCTTGTTCTTTCAGGAGTAGCCACCCATGCTCATTCTGTGGCTACCACCAGACCCAAGGCTCCCTTTGTTTTTCTGATGGTGACACATATTTATTGTATTTTCTATCTAGGTTTTCCTTGGTGCTTTCTTCCTTTCAACACTCCCTGTCTATCCTCTCTATCCTTCCCTCCCTCAATAGTGCCCTGTTTTTTTATGGCCACCAGAATTTTTATTGCTTTTACAAGTGCTTTTACCTGGGCAGTGTCCTGTCTCTTCCCTTTCTACCCCAATCAAAATATGTCAGCCTTGGATGTTCCTCTAAAGGGAGTTCTTTGAGTAGATTTAATTTGCTATCCTTATAGGAACTTTGACCTTTTAGTAGAACACAGTCCTTTACCTCAAAGGCATAAGTCAATAATGGATAAATACCTGGTTTTAGGAATGAGCTGGTGGTGGATTTGAAGAACATGAACTCTTCAGAAAGGTATAGAGAAAATATCAAGTTTTGGAGTTCCAGCCCTCACCTTGGGTAAATTACTTAATTGCTTCTGGCCTCCATTTCCATATTTATAAAATGGGAACAACATACCTATTTTTTAAAAAAAGATTTTAAATTAATTTTTAGAGCAGGAGAAAAGATGGAGGGACAATGGGAAGGGGGAAAAGGTAAAGAAAGAGAGATAAAGGGAGAAAGAGAGAGAAACGTTGATGTGAGAGTGACATATCAATCGACTGCCTCCTGCACGCCCCCCACCTGGGATAGAGCCCACAACCCGGACATGTGCCCTGACCAGGAATCAAACCAACAACCTTTCAGTCCACAGGACAACAAACAGCCATACTGGCCAAGGTACAACATACCTATTTTTTGTAGTTGAATAGCTATTTTTTAATGTGAGGTTTAAACGAGTTATGTTCACCTCTTAGCTATATCTCAATTTCATTACCAGACTGTTATGTCCCTCCTTGCCCCTGTTAGGTCTGATCAAATAATTGAATGGACACCTGTATAGGAAACTTTCTCCTGCCTAAGAATTGCCACAGATTCAAGGCAGAGTTTGGCTGCCGTGGAGAGAAGGGAAGTCCATGCTCACGGGGCCTGCTTAAGACTGAGTCTGGATCAGGACAAGAGAGACCCTACTACCCTCTATTCCTACCACAAGCCTAGCACCAAATAAAAGTAATTTCAGTTTACTCCTGGAGGAGGGGCAAGAGCAAGGAGAAAGACCCCACTCTGACAAGGCATTAAGGAATAGTTTAAAGCTGAGGAAAAAGTAGGAACACTGAGAAAAAAACCTGTGCAGCTAAGGCTTCACTTTGGAACAGGATAATACTCATTGTTGGAGAAATTTGCAGCCTGTGGTATGTCAACATTAACCAGAAAACTCAAACCCAGCTCAACTCCTGATTAATACATACTAATAGCATGACAGAAGATTGTGCCCATTACCAAGCATAAAGATTATTTACTTCAGTCTCTGTTCTAATAATGTCAAGCATTCAGTCAAAATTTGCAAGGCACAAAAAACAAGCGGAAGGAAAAAAGCCAGCCTATTATCAAGAGATAAGGCAATCAACAGAGCAGAGCCAGACCCAGGAATTACTCAGATGTTGGAATTACCAGATAGGGGTTTAAAATAACCATGATTAATATGTTAAAGGTGGATAACATTCATGAACAAATGAGGAATTTTAGAAGAGATGCAAACTAAAAATAGATTCAAGTGGAAATTCTAGAAATTTAAAAAACACACACAAAACCACACATAACATCAAAGGTCAACAGGTTCATCATCAGTCTGAAGAGAACTGAGAAAAGAATCAGTGACCCAAAATGTAGGCCAACAGAAATTATCCAAACTGAAATACATAAAGGGTGGGGGGAATTAAAAGATATCAGAACATCACGTCTAAAATCTATCTCCATCCCTCCATCCATTTATCCATCCATCCATACTGAGAGAGATTGAGATTGAAAGAGATACTAACTGGGACTTTTAAAAGAATTGATTTATGTGATTGTGGGAGCCTGGGTAAGTCCAAAATCTCCAGGGTAGGCTGGCAGTCTGGAGACCGAAGGAAGAGTTGTAGTTTGAGTCCAAAGGTAGTCTGCTGGCAGAATTCCTTCTTCAAAGAGGTCAGTCTTTGTTCTTTTAAGGCCTTCGACTGATTGGATGAGGTGTACTCACACTATGGAGGGTGTTCTGCTTTAGTCTACCAATTTGAATGTTACTCTCCCCCCCGCCCCCTTTAAAACATACTTCCATCCAGAATAATGTTTGATCAGATATCTCAGCACGTGGCTCAGCCAAATTGACACACAAAATAACCATCATATGCCCCTTCTAGTTACACCCTTCCCCATGAAGGGTGATCCCTTTCCTACTTTATAGTTATGTAGATTAGTTTTGCCTTTCTCTGAATTTTATATAGATGGAGCAACCTAATATGTGCTCTTTTGCATTGGGCTTCTTTTACAGAGCCTGTATACGTAATCCTGGAATTTTATTACCCAGTTAGTTGACCAGCCATTCCCAGAGTGTCCTGCAGGATTGAGGTGTGGGAAGGTATAGAGGCCCTTCTTCATGTTGTCTGGGCCTGGCCCTCATTGGCACATCTGCAGTCTCTAATGTGGATGGACTAGCCTAGGGTAGGGTCTGGAAGTTGGTTAGTTGTGCTTTTGGCCTTCTCTGTCTTCTTCCTTCAGGACCATTCTTTCCTTTCTGACTACTCTGTAACCACCCCCTCCCCCACCTCCCTGCATTCCTTGCTGTCTATGGGTTGACTATGCCAGTTCTCTTTTTCCCCTCACATTTCCCTCACTACCTCTCCTCGTCCCCATGTACATTTAAAAAATATACATACTTTTATTGATTTCAGAGAGGATGGGAGAGGGAGAAAGAGATAGAAACATCATTGATGAGAGAGAATTATTGATGGGCTGCCTCCTGCACACCCCCCTACTGGGGATCGAGCCTGCAACCTGGGCATGTGCCCTTGACCGGAATAGAATCCGGGACCCTTCAGTCCGCAGGTCGACGCTCTATCCACTGAGTCAACCGAACTAGGGTCCCCAAGTACATTTTTAATGGGTGTGGAAATAGGACCAGAAAGGGAGGTAACTTGCCCAAGATCTCTCAAATGGGGAGTGGTAGAAGGTGTGGATCACGAGGTTGCAGCCTTAGTCTCTGAGTGCTGTTACCTCTTAGCTTGGGTCTTTCTGCTTTTCCTTTCCTCTTTCTGCCCCAAGAGCATTCCTGCTTGTCAAATGCCACAGGGGAGAGAGAACTTTACAACTCCCTGGGCTCTCTGGTGAGGATAACCACCTGCACTGGGACCCTTCCTTTCCTTCCAGCACAGTGATTGGTTGTCATCTTCTGGTCTTCCCTCTATGCTCTCTCCTGGCAGAGACAGGGCCTGCCAGGCTAGAGCAAGGCTCAGGCTGGTGACAGCTGGCTTGTGTTTGGCATGCAGTTATGGCCCATTCCTGTTTAGAGTTTGGCAGTTTGAGGACCCCATTCCTTTGTCTGACACCACCTCTCTCCCCCTTCAGTCATTTCTTTAGTTCAGCTTTCCATTTCAGTGACTGTCAGGGTTGGGGGTGGCAGTGTGGGCCTTGAAAGGAGTCTGTTCTAGGAGTTGGAAGACCTATCACCATTAAGCTGTATGACCTTGTCTTCGCTGGACCTCAGTTTTCTTTCCTGTAAAATGTGTTGAATCAGGTTGTCTTTAAGGTCCCTGCCGATGCAACTGCTTTTCGATTTAAACCACTGAGCCACAAATAAAGGATTCCAGTTGTGGTAGCGTAATTAGGCTTAGCAGATGGGCAAGATGAGAGGGAAGGAGATACTCTTGCCCATAGGATTATCTTTTCCCCACCCACTTCCTTGTGCTTCCCGGGTGTTTTCAGAACACAAATGACAACCCTTGTTTTTTTGCATGTTCCTTCTTTTATTCTGTGTTCCCATTTCAAACCTATAATCTCCTTGTATCTCGATGAACTTGTGTGAGACAGCCATGGTGCAGAATTCACGTTACAGTGTGTGGTTTTCTCTCTGCTGTGGTGAACTTGATGGGGCCAGAGCTCATCACAGCTGTTCCCTGGAAAGGGTTGTATGTGTGTGTGTGTCAGGGCTCCAGTTTCCTTTCTCAATCCCTAGTTCTGATTTTGCTGTTTTTCACTTAAAACCAAAAATTATGAAGGAGGCAGGTTCTTGCCCTCTGAGTTTTGGAGATTTGTGGTGTAGTTGAGGGGATAGGGGCCCCTCTCTTTCTGTGTCCTTTGCTTGAGACATTTCACCCTGGAACGGTAGAAATAAGCCGTGTTGAACACCATCAACTCCCTGTGCCAGAGGAAGCAATACTGAATACTGTTGAATTATTGAGTGATTTCTTTATAATAAGTACTGAAAGCCATTTTGATTTCGGAATTTTCTTTTCACCTTCAGAAAACATGTCTTTCACTCTATGAAACAGTTTTTAAAGACTTTAAGAGGGTTTTAAGAATTATTAAAGGAAAGCAATATTTCTGGATCCTGCTATTGCTGCCTTGGTGCCTGCTCCTTATCCTCCAACCTACCCCCACCTATCCTAACATTGGTGTAGAAATGTGTTAAAACTCCAGTGTTTCTTCCCATTAGTTTTCTATTTTGATCCTCTGCTGCTAATGTGAGCATAGAGTTGTTACTCTATTTTACAGAAGAGAAAATGGAGATGCGGCAAGGTTAAATGACTTGTGCATGGTCATCCAGCCAATTGATGACCACCTGTGGGATAATGATCCAGGATTCCAGATTACTAATGACTTGTTTATCTGGCAGCACTATCCCACCCCTGGTCATTAGGAGGGTCTTGTCACCACAGCTTACAATACAGTCTTTGCGTGTCTCTCCCATGCTTCACCTTCTGAAAGCACAAAGCAGGATTCAGTTCCTTATTGGAAGGATAGGTGGTTAGACAGTTCAGCGTAGGAGGTAGAAGAGGAAGGAAGGTGGCACAATGCCCAGATTTAGTTTTCTTTTCCTGAAGGTGGGAGAATTACTTATTTCTACAGAGAACTGAGAAAATGAACAGTCAGCATTCTCCCCCTCCCACCTTTTTTTTTTTAAACCAAGTGTGTGGTGTCCCACAGTGGGACAAAGGTGTAATGACCACTGTAATGAGAAGGTATCTTTTTTTTTAAATTTCTTTATTGATTAAGGTGTCACATATTTGTCCTCATCCCCCCATTCCCATCCCACACCCCTCCCCACGGATGCCTCCACCCCCCTGTTGTCCTTAACCATTGGTTAGGCTCGTATGCATGAGAAGGTATCTTAAGACTGACAAAACAAGCAGGCAACTCCATAGAATGTAACAGAATTTATGATAGGGTAATTTACTTACAGGAAGATTGGGTCAGAATGCAGATTATTCTCCCCTAACAGACCCCAGTTACAATACTTTTTTTTGGCAGTTTTATAACTTCATTGGACAATCGGCAGTTAGTTCTCATCCACATTAACTGTAGATTTTTTAAAGTAGTGACAGGCACGTAGGTGACCAATGTATAGAGCTTGTTTGGTGAATCTTCATCCTCATTACATTTTCTGGACAAACGTACCCAGATACGATACAGGACATTCCTTTTACCTTTGGCTCAGACAGCTCTGTTCAGTGCACACATCTGGAGTCCCCATCTCTTCATGGCAAATTTCCGGGTCTCCTTGAGTGCCCAGAGGGCACACTTCTTGAAACCCACACCGTGGATGCACTTGTGGATGTTGATGGTGTGCTCCCTGGTCAGCACCTCGTTGATGGTGGAGCGGCCCTTCTTCTAGCCACCCTTCTTTGCAGGAGCCATCATGCCCGGCAAGTTGGAAAGAAAGAGCCTACAATAGTTTTTTGATAGTATAACTAGTGATTGACAGGACAAAGGGACAAAGAATGCAGTAATACCAGGGGCCATCCCTCCTGATGGTCTTATGATAGATGATTGTTTATAATTGACTAGAAGCCTGATGCATGAAAATTCGTGCAAGAGTAGGCCTTCCTTCCCCTGGCTGGTTTCCCTTGGGCCACCCGCAGGTACCCGGGACCTGGGCTGGCTTCCCTCTGGCCCCGGCTTCATCAGGAAGGACATCCGGAATGATGTCCGGAAGACATCTGGTCTAATTAGCATTATATTACCCTTTTATTATTATAGAAGACTAGAGGCCCGGTGCATGAAATTCATGCATGGGGGAGGGGGGGTGTATGTGTCCCTCAGTCCAGCCTGCACCCTCTCCAATCTGGGACCCCTCGAGGGATGTCTGACTGCCCGTTTAGGCCTGATCCCACTGGATCTCACAATCCAGGACTGTTGGCCCCCTACCGCTCACCTGCCTGCCTGCCTGATCAGCCCCTAACTACTTCTGCCTGCCAGCCTGATCACCCCCTAACCACTCCCCTCCCAGCCTGATCGACGCCTAACTGCTCCCCTGCTGGCCCGATTGCCCCAAATTGCCCTCCCCTGCCGACCTGGTCACCCCTAACTGCCCTCCCCCAGCCAGCCTGGTCACCCCTAACTGCCCTCCCCTGCAGGCCTTGTCACCCCTAACTGCCATCCCCTGCTGTTCTGGTGCCCCCCAACTGCCTCCCCTGCAGGCCTGGGTCCCTCCCAGCTGCCCTCCCCTTCTGGCCTGATCGCCCCCAACTGCCCTCCCCTGCTGGCCTGGTCACCCCTAACTGCCCTCCCCTATAGGCCTGAGTCCCTCCCAACTGCCTTCCCCTGCAGGCCTGGTCCCTCCCAACTGCCCTCCCCTGCTGGCCATCTTGTGGCAGCCATCTTGTGTCCACATGGAGGTGGCCATCTTTGACCACATGGGGGCAGCCATCTGTGTGTTTGAGTGACAGTCAATTTGCATACTACCCTTTTATTAGATAGGATACTATCATCAGTTTTGTTATTTATCCCAGGTGTCATGCTGTAACTGGACAAACAGTGAGTCTGTGCTGCCTGTCACTACTCGAGCCAATTAAGCAGAGAGAGGGTTGAATCATATCTGAGCATTTATTCCAATATTGCCAGCAGCATGGGAGAGCAGCAGGTTATCCACAAAAATCTGCTCTGCAGCCCACCATAAGTTATATAGGCTTAAGTACAAAGGAAAGTAGGCAAAAGGGCAGTTTACAGATATGCAAAAGGCTAGAGGTCTTCAAAGGGCTTAGTGATGTGCAAGGGCTGGGGTTACCAGGGGAAATAGCCAAAGGGAGTGCCAGATGGGCAGTTAACAGGTAAGCAGGCTGGAGGTCTGCAAAGGCCTGCAGGTGTGCAAAAGGGCTGGGGATCTTCAAGGGGCTGGCAATTCTGGTTTCTGTAATAAATCTTTGCTAATCTTTTTTTGATAATAGGCAGCTCCAAATGGGGAGGAAGGAAAGATCAGGCCCAGCCAGGGTGGAATGTGCCTTCTTTAATCAGAATAAAACAGTCATGGTTAACAGCATGATTAATATTTCTTACAATACTAGCTGGTTCCCCAACATTCTATTTCTGTCCCATTTCAATGCCACTCTGGCTCTAACGAAAATATTTATGGCTACATCTTAAGGAATACAGATAATCATCAATCTTTGATTTGCTTTACTAAGGACAGTGAGGTTGGTCAAAGGTCACATGAAACAAAAAAATGAAATTGAATCCAGGACACAGAGATGGAATTAGTTTTGTTCACAACTACGTCTATACAGGTGGAAATTCTTGTGGCCAGTGTTACTTACAAGGCAATGTTCAGATTGATGTGCAGGGGAAACAGGATTGCATTTGGGGCAGTGGGTTCTTCATGTAGGGAAACCATCTTCATGTCTAATTGAGCCTGGTGTGAAATGCCTACACTAGGAACTTACCTATGTTTGCAAGTTGCCTCCCTTGAAAAAGTATATTGAATATTTTGAAGAGGTTATACAGCATCATGGTTAAGGTTAGAGATTCTTTCTGCCCAGGTTTGAATCCTGGCTCTGCCCCATACTCTCTTTGTGACTTTGGACAAGTTACTTCACCTGCCTGTGCTTGAGTGTGCTATCTGTTGTAATTTTAGGGTTGTGGATTAAATGCATGAATACATATAAAACAGAAGAATACACAGTCCTCCTTCTCTCTCTCCCCCCCCCCCATATCCATTCAGTGGATGTGTATTTGATGATACCTTTTGGAGTTGCATTTCTTTTGGATGAGCCCTCCCGGCAACTGTAACAGCAACTAAGTTTTAGCTATGGGGTCAGCATTTGACACGTGTTTCTAAATGTTGTCATCAATGGGCTCCTTTGTGGAGAGACCTGAAAGAAAGGAAACCAGAGGGTGTGCACAGTGCAGTCCAGTCACACTGTCCCAAATCCTACCTGAGGGTCTGGGGGCAGCTGAGACTTGGTTGAGCCTTTTAGTAGGATGAGAATATTGACCAGCTGTCCTTGCCTGCTTGAGCTTCATAATAAAAGACTACAGACCGGGTGGCTTAAACAACAAATTTGTTTCCTTACAGTTCTGGTGACCTGAATTCTGAGATAAGAGTGCCAATGTGTGCAAGAGTGTAAGGCCACCAATTCTGTCTGATTATGACTCCACTTACTAGTATATAACTTATTTAATCTTAATTACCTCCTAAAGTCCCATCTCTAAACATAGTTATATTCAGGGGTTAGGGTTTCAACATATGAATTGGGGGAGGGGCACAATTCAGTCATCAGCTTTCTTCTCCCCAGAGTTTCCCAGTGAGGAAAATTGGTCAATTGTGTCCTCTTTGGCTCCATGTGCTGTGTTATTTGTAAGGCAGTGTTGGATCTTCCCATACACTGGGGAGGCATCAGGTCTCCATCTTCCTGCCTTCTTGAGGATTAGAATAGAGTGTGAATAAAGAAAGGAAATGCTTGCTTCTATCCTCCAAGCTCAGAAATGGTGTGTCTCTGAGTGTGTGTGTGTGTGTGTGTGTGTGTGTGTGTGTGTGTGTGTGGGTGGGTATGTGGGGGGGGCGGGCACACAAACATTCTGGTGTGTGATGATGGCCTGTCTTGTCACCTGTGATGTTTGTTTAGCCTAGGACTGAAATAAAATGAAACAGTGGAAACTCTCTTTACCACCCTCCTCACTACCCTCTTATTGAACTCCCAGGAGTAATGAACATTTTTCAGTTCTCTCTGTAAAACACTGATGCCCACAGCATGCTGATTGCACAGCTAGCAGGCTGCTCTCTGCCTTGCCCACTCACTTCAGCACCCACTGGTTGAATTATGTGCTTACCAAGAGCCAGTTTGTTCCCAAAGCCATTTGTACAGTTTTAGCTGGTATTTATAATTAAGTAATATATTTAAATATTGGAAAAACTGATGAAATGTGGCTGCAAAGGAGATGGTTTTCTTTCTTTTCCCCCCTCCTGTGAACACTAGTTAAAAGCTATGGAAAGACTCAAGTTCAAGTCACTAAAAAACATTACTACTTTCCAATTAGATGAGCATTAAGATTGGGGAAATCATAAAACTGTTAGAATTTTATTCTGATATTACTCTGTGTCTGCCTTTTTATTTCATTTTAAAGAACCAGGAATTGGAAATGATAGACATTGTTCTGCTTCATGTGAGAAAGATGATGTCAGACTCTTACTCAAAGAGAGGGCCTTGCCCTATGTTAAAAGATGTGTGAATGAATGTATATTTATATATGTTACGCAAAAATAACAAATTTTAGGTATATCTTTTTATGATTTCTTGCTTTATTTTGATTAACCTGGTTTCTGACTTGATCCCATTGGAAAAGAGAATGTCTACTGTTCTGGTTAAGTTTAGAGCCTCTTTTGATGATTTGGTTTGATTTCAGTTTAGTGGTTTTAGGAAATAGATTTTACTTTGTACATGGTGTCAATTTAATACAACCAACACTAGTAGGGCTTTTGAAATTGGGCTTATGAAGCAAATTAAGATGGCTCATTCTGGAGTCACCTTCAGTTTAGTAGTTTCCTTGGTTCCTCTTGCAGACTCCCAGCATATTGAGAGAGACCTAATTCCCTTGTTTTACAAATGAGGAAACCGAGGCCTTGTCAGTGGTAAATTGTGTAGGGTGGCAGAGTGAAGAGGGCAGAGGCACAGTGATGGAACCTTCCCCCCAGCCTCTTCCATTGGGTGGACTTCTCTGGTGACAGTATTGACCGGTGCGCTTCCCTTTGTGACAGGACCAACCTGGAGGCTTTGCAGAAGAAGCTGGAGGAGCTGGAGCTCGATGAGCAGCAGCGGAAGCGCCTTGAGGCCTTTCTTACCCAGAAGCAGAAGGTGGGGGAACTGAAGGACGATGACTTTGAGAAGATCAGTGAGCTGGGTGCTGGCAATGGTGGTGTGGTGTTCAAGGTCTCCCACCAGCCGTCCGGCCTGGTTATGGCCAGAAAGGTGAGGCTGCCTTTAAAAAAAAAAAAAAAATGACTGAATCAAGTTTGCTAGGTAAACATGTAATTGATTTATCTCTTAGAAGACCTGAGGACCTGGGACCTGGGGGCCTGAGGCAAGGGTAGAAGGAAGACTGGCTTTTCACTCAGTACCTTTTGTGCTATTTGAATTTCAAACTCATGTTATCTATCAGATTATAGGTAAACACATTAATGATGTGTTAGTGTATCCCATCCCCAGACTGGAAAATAATAGCAAGGGATCCTTTGTGTTTGCTATTGATCAAGTGCAGGATAAGCTGCTTTCATTTACCCAGCCCCAGTGATAGACAAAGCACCCACTTTCAGTTGTTTCCCCTTTCTTCAGCTCTGCCAGTGGTCCCCCTCATTTCCCTCCAGTGTAACATCTCTGCTCCCCACCACATGGCATGCGGTCTTCCCTTCCTGTCTACCCTGGGTCCTTCTCTTTCTGAACACAGCCCCTTGCCCCAGTGCAGTTGGCCCCTTCATGTTCTTAACACGTGGTCCTTCCTGTCCATATATGTTTGCTTGTGCTGTTCATCACTTCAAAGAGTCTGCATCTTCAAGGTCCACCTCTTGTCCAGCTTGCACTAGCTGCTGCAGCTCACAGATAACCACCGCTTCCGTGTCCTCTGGCACTCCTTGTCTGTGGCTCTTTTTAGAAGTTCAGCCTTATTCGGAAACCATTTCATGTTTCTGCCTCCCTGGCTGAAACGGGACAAATTAGGGGGATATTTATATAAGGTGGCACCTGAGGACTTGACTAAATCTCAACCACATTAGGCTCCTGGGGTCAAAGAGAAATCTCTTGGGCAGCTCAGGTCAGCATACCCAGTTCCTCATTTCTTTCTACTTCTATAACCCTTGAGAATCAACCAAGTTCTCAAGGCCACTTTCATTTCATCTCTCAGCTTCACAGGTCGTTTTTGGGGAAACCTGCCCTTCAACTTTGTTCTTGGGACGGTGAGTCCTTCTTTCTCAGTTTTGGCTCCTAGGAGCAGAGGCACAGCTGGCCCTCCCCTGGTTACAGGTCCTCAAGTGCTAACATCTGCCTTGATATGTTGGCACTCAGTGCTTTGGTTGGGAGGAAACTTGTTTGTTAAAACTTGCCTGTTTCCTCTTATCCTACCTTCAAGAGCTTAAGCATTTAAGAAAGTTGCATCCATCCATCTATCCATTTGTATATTTTTAAACCCTCTCTTCCTCCCACCTTTCTTTCCCTAGCTAATTCACCTGGAGATCAAACCTGCGATCCGGAACCAGATAATAAGGGAGCTGCAGGTTCTACATGAGTGTAACTCCCCATACATTGTGGGCTTCTATGGTGCATTCTACAGCGATGGAGAGATCAGCATCTGCATGGAACATATGGTATGTGACCACCCGTTGGCCTCTGAAGCCTGGGAGTTGGGTAGCTTTGGTCTAATATTTAGTCCGAGAGGTTCTGGGGTTATGAAGATGAGTGAAACAGTCCCTGCTCTCAGAGAGATTATAATCTGCTTTAAGGGCAGCCTGAAGGGGTATTTGGACATGTAGAGAGGTTATCCCACCTGGATACACAACAGAGCATGTGACCTCTCGTTTATGGGCTAATCATATGTTTGTGAACTGCCAGTTTTTCTTACCACTAGCAGCCTGGACCTTTTTTCTCTTCCCACTGACTAACAAAAACAATAATAGTGTTAGCAACACTAATAATGATAAACTAATTTTTATTGGGTATGCTTTATCAAGCACTACCTTAAGCAAATTAATATTTTATTACATTTTCACAACAATCTTATTGTGTGCGTGTTACAAATGAGGAAACAAGCTCAGAGAAATGGAATAATTTGCCCAAGGTCATGCAGCTAGTCAGTGTTACTGGTAGAATTTAAACTGATGCAGTCTGACCTCAGTGCTTGTGCTTGAGGAATCTACTGGATAGTGATTGGAGCTCTGTTTCCTTCTTGCTGCCTAGAACTTCAAAGAGAGAGAGGCTGGCTTCATGGTTGCTATTTTCTTCTGTCCCCATCAGGCAGCACGGCACAGGAGACTTCAACACAAAATCCAAATAGACAGTTTGTGTTGTTTGCCACTGTGTCCCTAAAGCCCAGAGTAGTCCTGGCACACAGCAGGTGCTCAGTAATTATTTGTTTCCTGGTTGTCACTGCCTCATCATGACCTTGGGCAAATTTCTTTATCTTTTTGATTCTCAGTTTTTTCATCTGTAAAATGGCCACTATTACCCTATACTAACATTCTGTGTTTCTATGGTTTTTGGCTCTTACAGCCTGTCAAGGATTTACATTAGTTAATTTACATGGGTTCAGCCTCACAAACCATTATTTATAGTGCCAGTTTTGAGCAAGGTGCCACATGAGCTGAGAGGTAGAGACATTGAGAGTAGCATCTCTGCCCCTAGAGCTGCCCCACACTGATACTCCTCACTGATGCTCATGTGAGGAGTATCATTGTGGACATGAGGGCTTTTGAGCACCAGGTATGTGTCATTTCATGCCTGCTGTCTTCTGATCCATTAGAAATTCTTTCCTCCAAATCTTTCACCCAGAATTCTCCCTTTATTAGGGAAAACAGGAGGCTATTTGTGGAGTGAGCATGGTTGAACTTCATGGTGCTTGCTTTACAGGTTAGGATTAGGTTCAGATATTTATAGGCAGTGGCCTATTCATTTATTCAGACCTTGCTGGAACTTCTTGTAATAGCTTTACATGGTCTCTCGCCATGTAGAGGACAGTCTGTTCAATTTACCTTAAATTGACCTGCTTTTAGGCTTTCTTATTCTGGAATCCTTCATTTCTAAAGCCCTTGGCCAGGGTCTGCCTTTCCTAGAGATAAGCTGTGTGTGCACTGCCCCATCTGAATTCTGATACCCCAGGGGTAAATGAGTGCTCCCTGATCAAAACAGGAATGCTCTTGTCTTTGGGGACGTAGATTTCTGCTCTGCTGGTAGCTGGGCAACCAGAGGACTGGCGACTCAGGGTTGATGGTTCTCATGCAATAGCAAAGCTTTTGAGCTCCCCCCCACCCCGATAAATCATTTATCTCTTCTATAGAAAAGCTTCACAAAAACACCATTGACTTGGTTAATCAGCTTCTAAAAATAAGCACAGTTTCAGCGGCTTTAGTCAGTGAAGGCAAGTCCTTGGCAACAGTGAAGCAGAATTAAAAGGTTGTGAGGTGAGTTGCAGGCAATTCTGGGTAATCCTGACTGTGGTTCATGCTTCTTAAATCTTGCTAATTCCATTGTTCACACTATAACTCTGCTTATAGCTCAGACGGAGGTGAAAGGAAATATTTCCTTTTTATTAGAAATATTTACCACAACTCCCAGGGAAAGTGTAAACCAAGACAGTTAGCTACCCTCTATGCTAGGTTGTAGAACCTGAGCACCACAGGGTTAGCTTTTCTACTTTTTTTTTTTAAAATATTTTTATTGATTTCAGAAAGGAAGGGAGAGGAAGAGAGAGATAGAAACATCAATGATGAGAGAGAATCATTGATTGGCTGCCTCCTGCAGGTCCCCTACTGGGATTGAATCCGCAACCCAGGCATGTACCCTTGACCGGAATTGAACCTGGGACCTTTCAGTCCACAAGCCGACGCTCTATCCACTGAGCCAAAATGGCCAGGGCTAGCTTTTCTACTTTATTCAAATCAGATTTTGACAGAGTTGTCTTGTGACTTTGTTTTAAGTCTTCCCTGAGAATTCAAACAGAGGATCTGAAACCACATTCAGTTGGAAGCAAAATAGAAATGTCTGGGAAACTTTCTGCACTGGAATTCCTCTTCCCATCAGTAAAGGAAATCGAGAGGTGCCAGCTGACTTGGGAGTGGTTACTTGGGCTATTTGTGTTGTCTTGATTTGGACACCAGGAGCCTGTGGCATTATGAAGGCAGCCAGGCTCACAGGATGATTCCCACCTTGCCCTGAGGAGGACTCTTCCAAGGGCTCTTGGAAAATAAGTGTGTTTACAGGGGAGTTCTGTTTGGTCCTAGATTCATAATTCCATTCTTGTATCTGTGTGGAGATTATGGCATGTTTGATGTTTTAGGTTGAATTTCACAATCTTCTACCATGCTCTTTGGTGGACTGACCTGATCCACCATTAGGTAGTTGTGCTAGGAAGTTTATTATGACTAGAAGTGAAATATATTCAGGGTGGTTAGTGTGCTTTTGAGAATCCACACCTGTACTATTTTCTTTCTTTTTTATCCTCACCCAAGGAGTGAGGATATTTTTTCCATTGATTTTTAGAGAGAGTGGAAAGGAGTGGGGGAAAGGGATGCAGTTGTTTCCATCTTAAAATACCCTGGTGGGATTCCCATCCTTTTGCTTCCATAAAATCAACTCTTGGTTCCTTGGTGGGGCTCTGTGATCTGGCCACAGCCGGCCATTTCCAGCCTGATCCATCACTGTATTTCTTCATGTATCCACAGTGAAATGAACCACTTGTCATTCCATGCAATTTAATGCTTCTGTGCTTTTGATCTTAGTGAAATACACTGTTCTTTTCTCCCCTTGCTCCTCTCCTGTTCCAGGTGTGAAAATCATATTCATTTTTTGAGTAATATTTCAGCTCAAATGCCATTTTTTAAAAAATATATATTTTATTGATTTTTCACAGAGAGGAAGAGAGAGGGATAGAGAGCTAGAAACATCGATGAGAGAGAAACATCGATCAGCTTGCCTCCTGCACACCCCCCACTGGGGATGTACCTGCAACCAAGGTACATGCCCTTGACCGGAATCGAACCTGGGACCCTTGAGTCCGCAGGCCGACACTCTATCCACTGAGCCAAACCGGTTTCGGCTCAAATGCCATTTTTAAGTCAGAATTACTTTTCCCTTCTTCTGCACATCTACAACACTTTTCTATACATTTTTTTTTTATATTTTATTAAGAGATGTATATTTTCCATGTTAGTTTGTAAAGTTATTGAGAGTAGAAACTAGGTCCTTTTCATATCTCTGTCTGCCATAGAACCTGACATAGCCCATAACACTTGGTAGGATTGTGGAATGAATGTATTGATTTCTGACATTTTAAACATTTTTATTAATTATGATTTGTTAGGATAATACCAAATGCAAGTTGTGACTTATATGATAGTGATAAAATGGCTAACATTGATTGAGCACTTACTGTGTGCTAGACATTTTTCTTCATGCTTTCTATGATTAGCTTCTTTAATACTTATAATAGCCCTATGATTATTATAATAGCCTTATAATTATGATCACCCCCAATTAATAAGTTGTTTAACTTGGTGGTCAAAGTCCCCTAGATAGTAAGCAGCAGAGTTGGGATTCAGATTTAGACAATTTGCCTTTAGAGGCTGCACTACTAATCATTACACTATAGTGTCAGTACAATGCAAATCAGGTTGTTTTTTTTGACAACTGAATTAGTAATTTAATGATTATTCACAGGATTTGAGTAACTATTTATTTGATAACCCTCCCAATGTTTTGCATTTATATAATATTTGATATCTGGAACAAACCAAAGGGTATCCTTCTAGGAGGATTTGCCATGTATGTGATTCACTTTCCTCATGAAGTTTAACACTTGAATGAATAGTTAGAAACATTATCACTAATTGGTTTGGTACTCTTTTTCTTAGGATGGGGGTTCCTTGGATCAAGTCCTGAAGAAAGCTGGAAGAATTCCTGAACAAATTTTAGGAAAAGTTAGCATTGCTGTGAGTATATTGTGAACTTTTTCTTCCAAGTCCCCTCATTGATAAGTTAATGACTTGGTAGGAAATAAACAAGGGAGGAAGCTAGGAAGTCAACAAGGAAAAGTTTGTAAGAAAATGGGGTTTACTCATTAGAATATTCCCTATGCAATTCTCTCTCAAATTAAAATTAGAAAAGTGACTCTCTCTATGATAAAATCTATATCTTGAAAAATACGATAAGGTATCCAAAAGAATTATCATTTGTGGCATCAGAAAGCCTCTTTTTCATTGCCGATTTAGAAAGAAATGAATTTAAATAAAGTGATTTTAAAAAATAAATATATTTTTTATTGATTTTAAAGAGGAAGGTAGAGGGAGAGAGAGACAGAAACATCAATGATGAGAGAGAAACATTGATTGACTGCCTCCTGCGTGTCCCCCACTGGGGATTGAGCCCACAACCTGGGTGTGTTCCCTGACCAGAATCGAACTGTGACCTTCTGTTTCATAGGTGGATGCTTAACCACTGAGCAACACTGGCTGGGCCAAGTAAAGTGATTTTTAATGTTTAAACTTGCAATAATAAATTTTACTTAAAAATAATACTCTATATGCCATGTAAAAAGATGGTTTCTTGATAAGGCAGGTTGAAAAAAAACGAAAGAATAAAAAATAAGAGGAGGCAAATTTGTGATGTTAGATAAAATATTTTCTAGGTCATTTTAAAATAGAGCTATTGAATATTTTCTAAACACCACCATTTCCTATCTTTTCACATTCTCTTTCCTGTAGGTAATAAAAGGCCTGACATATCTGAGGGAGAAACACAAGATTATGCATAGAGGTAAGAACTTACTTGCTAGTTGTTATTTTTAAAATTTTATCTGAAATCTAAAAGTTGTTGCATCCTCTTTTGTGTTTTGGTGTAATAAAGGCCATTTAATAATATTTTAAATTTTTATTACAAGTCTTTGGCTATGTAGCTTGATGGCTGGAACAGCAAGTTCCACCCTCTTCTTGGTCTATTGTACACCTGTTACCTGAAGCTGTAACGGGCATAAAGGGCAGCAAGCTCATCATAGAGATTCTGCTAGAATTTAGTTACCAGCCCCCAGTGTCATTGACTGCTTGCTGGACTAGATTGTGTATAGGCCCAAAGCCATGACTAGATCTGAGTTTGACTGCAATGAGATTGTGGTTTTAATTACATTACAAAACACCTAGGTTCTAAAGACACTGATGACTATATGTTATTGAGGATGTGGAGCAGTTGGAACTCTCAGATACTTCTGGGTAGGAATGTAAAATGGTACAGTTATGTTGGAAAACAGCTTATCAGTTTCATAAATGTTCAGCATGTACCTACTATACATTCAGCTGTCTCATTCCCAGGATTTACCCTAAAGAAGTAAAAGTAGCCCAGCTGGTGTGGCTCAATGGTTGAGCATTGACCTATGATCCAAGCGGTCACGGTTTGATTCCCAGTCAGGGCACATGCCTCGGTTTCAGGCTTGTGCCCTGAGAGGTGTGCAGGAGGCAGCTGATCGATGATTCTCTCTCATTATTTCTATCTCTTCCTCTCTCTGAAATCAATAAAAATATATTTTAAAACAAACAAACAAAAGCGTATGTCCAGTCAGGGACTTGTTCATGAATATTCATATTAGTTTTATTTGTAATAGACAAAAACTAGAAACAACCCGAATGTCCATCAGTGGTTGAATGGATAAACGAATTGTGTTTATCCATAAAGAGGATACTACTTTGCAATAAAAAGAATAAACCATTGATACATGGAACAATATGGATGAATCTTAAAAGATGCCTAGTGAAAGAGACAAAAAACATATACTATGTGATTCCATTTATATAATTCCAGAAGTTGCAAATCTGTAGTGACAAAATGCAAATCAATTGTGCATAGTGAATGAGGGGAAGGGAAGGACAGGAAGAATTACAAAGGAACATAAAGAAACTTCTTGGGGTGATAGATATGTTTATAATCTAGATTGTGGTGATGGTCACATTTATTCATCAAATGATATACTTTAAGTATATGGATTTATTATATTAAAATTATATAGCAGTAAAGCTATAAGAAAACAAAAAGCAAAAAAGTAAGTCAAGTTGCTAAAAACCAGTGATAAAGAGAGAGTCTTAAAAACATCCAGGGAGCCCTGACCAGTTTGGCTCAGTGGATAGAACATCGGCCTGTGGACTGAAGGGTCCCAGGTTCAATTCCGGTCAAGGGCATGTACCTTGGTTGCGGGCACATCCCCAGTAGAGGGTGTTCAGGAGGCAGCTGATCGATGTTTCTCTCTCATAGATGTTTCTAACTCTCTATCCCTCTCCCTTCCTAATTTTTTTATTAAAAAATCAATAAAATACATAAAAAATAAAACATCCAGGGAAAAGGACAACCACTTTAGAAAATAGCTTGGTAGTTTCTTTAAAAATTAAGCTTCACTTTTCAATATTGACCTAAGAGCAATGAAAATAAAGGCCTGTATACAAATGTTCACACAAAGGCTTGTATACAAATGTTCATAGCATCTTTATTCCTAATAGACCCAAACTAGAAACAATCAATGTTTATCACCTCGTGGGTAAACAAACAAATTTTGATATATTCAAACAACAGAAAACAACTCAACAATAAAAATGAACACTTTTGATAAACACAACTTGGAGAATCTCAAAAACATTCTATGTGAAAGAGGCCTCACACAAAAGAGTACATATTGTATGAATCCATTTATATGAAACTAGAGGCCTGATGCACGAAGATTCATGCAAGAATAGGCCTTCCTTTCCCTGGCTGCTGGCACCCGGGACCCAGGCCTTCACTCTGGCCGCCTCCTTCTGCCTTCGCTCTGGCCCGGAGCCACCTTCACGCGCTGCCCAGAGGTCCGGAGCTGCTGGGGGGGGGGGGGGGGGGGCGGAATGCCTGTGTCGTCGCCATGTGATGATGCAAGCATCCCGGCCCGGCCCCAGCATCTTTGTTGCGTCAATTTGCATATTCCCTTCTTATTGGCTGTGGGTGCTGCCATCTTTGTTGCGGAGTGACGGCCAGTTTGCATATTCCATCTTTATTAGATAGGATTCTAGAACAGAGAGAATTAATCCACAGTAACAAAGTAAATCAGTGATTACCTGAGGATCGGGGGGGGGGGAGTGGGGGTAGGGATGGTAGCGTGGGGATTAACTTCAAAGGGGCATGAAGGAACTTTCTGGAGTAATCAAAATATTAAATGTTGATTTTGGTGGTGGGTTCATAGATATGTACTTTTTTTTTTCCAAAATGCATCAAATTATACACTTAAAATGCAGAAATATAAGAAAGCCTTCTGCTTTCTAATTGCACTGGCTACCATTTTGTCCTCTTTCCACTGATGGGAGTTATGTTATGGCTTAGGGGAAAGCAGTTTTCCAGCAGTTTATGGCCCTTAATCTGTGGTTAAGATCTGAATTCCATGTTAGAATATTTTAGTGCAATGAGTGGATGATTCCTGAAAACCTGAGTTAGGGTGAGAATGAGAGAGTCTGCCTGCCTCTGTCTTTAGGTCTCCTTGCTGCCAGTGAGTTCTTCCTCTGGTCTAAATACTATATTCTTTCTTGATGAAATTTAAAATTCTGTTCTTCACATTCTGTCTGTAAAGAAAGATAAGGAAGAATAAAGAAGCTTTTTCTCTGCCTCAAATTTTCACTAACTCCTACTTGTTGATATTGAGTTGCTGGTGATAGCTTAGTGATGATTTCAATTAGCTTTTGCTGTGTAATGAACAACCCCAAAATTTAGTAGTTTAAAAAAAAACCCAGTTTATTACTTTCTATAATCCTGTGAGTTGGCAGGGCCTGTCTCCCTGTGTTTTTACTCATCTTCTGGGAGGTTAAAGCCCTTGCTTGTTCCCATAATGGCCTTAGGGTTTTAGTAGCAAGAGGTCGGTAACCCCAATAGTCAACCACCGTGGAAGGCTCTGATTATGTCAGGTTTGTTACTGCCCTGTTGGCTAAAGCAAGTCACGTGGCCAAGACAAGATTCAGTGTAGTGGGATAGACCTCTGTCTTGTTGGGAGGAGCTACAAAATATCATGGCCAATTTTTTCACTCTGTCACAGTGATAAAAGCTCAGGGTTTGAATCCTCATTGTGCTACTTACTGTGTAACCTTGGGCAAATTATTTAACTTTTCCAAACCTCAGAAAAATGGGGAAAGTAGTGCCTATCTAAAGGATTGTGAGGATTATCCTATATAATAAAGAGGTAATATGCAAATTGATCATCACTCCAACACAAGATGGCGGCCCCCATGTGGTCACCTCCCAGAGGGGTCAGGGGTCAGTGCCTGTGAAGCATGCACTCCCAACAATCATTCAGGTATCAAGGGAACCACCCCTCCTGTTGTTGAGTGTTGGAGGCAGTTGGCACCGTGTTACCTAATCTAGCATGCAGAGACGACACTCAGATTTTAAATTATTAGGTTGAAAGTGATTTCTTTAGTGTGCCCTGCTCTAAGTAAAACTAATGTACAAAAATAACTTACAGCATAAGTTGCTCCAGAGGCAATTCTTTACTTTTTAAAAAACATTCAGTACAGGATCTTTCAACTGTAAATTTTCATAGAATCTTCACAAAGGCAAGCAAATCACAATTTGACTAAAACATTTATTTTTAGGAATGTGTCAGTGATACAAAAGTAGGCATGCCTGTACTTACAAATTACTGTTTAAGTGAGAAGAAGTAAATAATGTTATTTGGGGGGAAGACCAACTGTTTCATGTACCATTTATATAGTGTTTTATATTTTTTTTCAACTAGGTGTCTTAGGCCTAATGAGGATTAACACCTTGGGTGTGCACATGCCAATTTTCCTAACTTTCAAATGTCTTTATGCTTGGATGAGAATTTAGAGAAAGAGTGCCCCCCCCCCCCCCGTAACCGCCCCCCCTCCCCCATCATCCAGATCAGTGCTTGACCACTGATTGGCTCTGATTGGAGTGCCTGCCCACTCATGGACCAGTCATTGTGTCAGGGGACTAGAGTAGTTTGGCTGGCTGTCCTAGGTTATAAACCCACCTCAGTGGCCTAATAGATGGGGCCTAGTTGACATCCTAACTGAAACACTTACTGGGGAGGGGCATATCCCAAATGAAGAAGAGGACTTCTCCTACTAGAAGATGGGGAGGAGGAACGGATGCTGAAAGCAGACAAATTAGAAAAAAAAGTTTTCCACTATAAATACTATTAAGCATTGGGTCAGAAAGACAAAAAACTACTTAACATAAATCAAAACAATATTGAGCCTTTTAGGCAAGAGTGGACAAACTGTCGGCCCGCTGCCTATTTTTATATGGTTGCAAGCTAAGAATTGTTTTCCAGAATTTTGTGATGTGATCATTGTATGAAATTCACATTTTGATGTTTGTAAATTAAGTTTTATTGGGACACAGGCATGTTTACTTGTATAAGTGTTGTCTATGGCTGCTTTGGTGGTAATGAGAAAGTTTGTGAAAGAGACCATGTGGCCCTCAAAGCCTAAAATATTTGCTCTCTGATTGTTTACAGAAAAAGCTGCCTGACCACTGAGTTAAGGGGAAGAAGAATCCCCTGACTGAGGAAACTGGAATTGAATCACAAACTTAGATTTAAGTTTATCAGCTTTAAGTTCTTAATGAGGCCTAGCTGGTTTGCTCAGTGGATAGAGAGAGCTTCAACTTTCGGACTAAAGGACATACCCGGGTTGCGGGCTCGATCCCCAGAAGGGTGTGTGCACGAGGCAGCCAATCAGTGATTCTCTCTCATCATTGATGTTTCTATCTCTCTCTCCCTCTTCCTTCCTCTCTGAAATTAATAAAAATATTAAAAAAAAAACAAAAAAATAAGTTCTTAATGAAAACATGATGGATGACATAGGTAGGAAAGGGTTTTTCCCCCCTGACCCTGGAGCTCTGAAATGAATTAGCTACAAAGGTTTCTGTGTAGTCTTTTCTCTTTCTATGGCAGGAGGTCGAGGGTCCACTTCATCCAAAGCTGACTCCCAGGTGGTTAGGTTAAACTGTGTGTGTGGGAGAGGAGACTAGGATACAGCTCGGTTTCCTACCATTTAAAGCAGTGATTTGCATTGTTAGCCTGCCATTCTTCTTAGCCCACTCTAATTACCAAGGTTTTATTTTGATCAAGACCTTAAAGAAGCATTACATGATTTAGTTCAATACAGAGTTCATACAACTTAGCTCATAAATTCTTTCTGCCTTGGAGTTGCTGGCTGATGATCAATAAATGGTCAAGAACAGTGTTAAATTATGCCTCAACTTGTTTTTCTTTCCCTTCTATCTGATGAAACAATGTGTAACCTGTCTGATCTTTATGCCCAATATTGAATTAGTGGCCCAAGCCTGCCACATACTGGAAAGCCAGCCTAGATTTTTGAGCCAGACTGTAATTGGAACAAACCAGAGGACTCTTTAGAACTAGAGTATTTTTTAAAAAATATATATTTTATTGATTTTTTACAGAGAGGAAGGGAGAGGGATAGAGAGTTAGAAACATAGATGAGAGAGAAACATAGATCAGCTACCTCCTGCACACCCCCCACCGGAGATGTGCCTGCAACCAAGGTACATGCCCTTGACTGGAATTGAACCCGGGACCCTTGAGTCTGCAGGCCGACGCTCTATCCACTGAGCCAAACCAGCCAGGGAAGAACTAGAGTAGTTTTTACTTTGAGGCCATCCTGCTTGGAGTCCGTTCCAAAAGAGTTCCTTATTGCTCAGGGTAAAGTTTTATAAAAACAGGAATGTCTAGAGTCAGAATGAAATTTAAAGTTTCTTTGGAGACTATTAAGAGTTTTTTGGACCCTGTTCCTTTGGGACAGATGGGTATCCAAAGCACCTCATGGGTATCCCAGCAGCAGCTTCCAGAGGAACTGGGTCCTCAGCCACAGCCAGGATTTCAGCTTCTGAATCTTCCTGTCACTTCAGTCAGACTTGCTGTTAGCAGTGATAGGCAAGATCTGTAGTGGCCTGAGATTTTCTTTGTTTTGTTACTGTTTTACAGGCTGTTTGGTTATTAGATTCACATGTAATGAGTTTCTCTGACCTTTGCAAGTGATTTCCCTGCCTGCCAGGCTTTTTCTGAGATGTTGCCAGGCTTAACTGAGCAGAAACTCAGGGTTGCCCCTGAGGCTGCACATAGGATTCTGTCCTGAGTACAATCCTTGTGTGTGAGTATGCGTGTGTGTGTATGTGTGCCTGTGCACGCATGTGTAGATATTGTCTGTGTCTTGATTCATACGTTGGTCCGTGTGTCCAGGAGGCGGTCTGGTTGCACCTCTTCTTCCTTTCCCCACCTGTTTCATCCCCCAGCCATGCGGTGACAGCCTTAAGGTGGCAGTGAATCTATAGGGATATCAATTTCTCTGGACTCTGTCTACACTACCCCACCTTACACATGGAGAGAAACAGTGGCTAATTAGAAGCTGGCATCCAGTATGCTGGTCCCTTACTTAGAAATGAGAGTCACGTTCTCTCTAGAATTATCTCAGCTGCTAGACCCACAGCGATGATTATGGCTCCAGATGAGTTTGTCTTTCTCGTTCCTCAAGTGAGGCAATGGGAAGCTGGAGGAGGGAGAGTGCTTCCTCGAGGCCTTTGAGGAGAGCACCGAGGAGGAGGTGGTCAGTTTCCACCTGAAGCATTGGCTAGAGTGAGGAAGGAGCACTTCTTCCAAAGAAGTGTGTGTGGTGGGGAGAGGATTTTCTCGGTAGACTACACCAGGAATGTCTGTTACTTTTTGCTTACATTTGTCCTTAAATAGGCAAACACACTCTTCTAGTGCTTTTCTTTAGGGGCTTGTCCCAAGGTAGAAATTTCTGTGTCCGCTCCAGAGCTGTGAATGACTGGTGAGTGGCCTCTTGACCTCCTTTCTAGACTTCTTTGTTGAATCATGCTGAGCTGTGACCCAGGCACAAAGGGGGTAATGCCTTATTTTGGTGGAGCTTGGGTTTCCATAAATGCAGTGATGTTACTAGGAATTTTCTCCTACTCCATTTAAAAATGAACAAATCTCCAGCCTGCCTCTACCTTTTCTATTCCATTGTCTTTATTTTCCCTCTCCTCCTGCTGAGCAAAGTAAGTAGGTCTTCAGCAGGTCAAACAGGTTTTTAGCTAATTTTTCTTTTTTGAATGGCAGATGAGTATTCAAGATAGCCAACATTGTATTCCTGTCCACTGGGGTTGATTGGCTTTCTGATAGATTTGTGATATGTTTGTGTATATGTGTGTGTGTGTGTGTGTGTGTGTGTGTGTGTGTGTATGTGTATACACTGAGCATCCAGATTATTATGATATCTGAATGCATAATAATCTGGCCACTCAGTGTATATCCCATATAATAAAAGGCTAATATGCAAATTGTCCCCTTGACCAGGAGTTCGACCAGCAGGCAGGCAGGCCAACCGCCCATGTCTCCTCCCCCCTGGCCAGGCTGGCCGGACCCCACCCATGCACGAATTCATGCACCGGGCCTCTAATATATATATATATACTGAGTGGCCAGATTATTATGCACTCAGAGATCATAATAATCTGGCCACTCAGTGTATATATGTATATAATTGATTTCAGAGAAGAAGGGAGAGGGAGGGAGAGATAGAAACATCAATGATGAGAGAGAATAATTGATCAGCTACCTTCTGTATGCCCCACACTGGGGATCGAGCCCACAACCCAGTCATGTGCTTTGACTAGGAACCAAACCGTGACTCCCTGGTTCATAGGTCGACACTCAACCATTGAACCACATCAGCTGGGTGGAAATACACTACTTTAAGGCATGTTCTTTTAATGGAAAGGTTGTTTTATTATCTTTGGCAAGGAACTTACTTGAGCCTTAATTTCCATATCTGTAAAATGGGGATGCTCTGCCAAATATTATTATGGGTTATTAGAAATGAGAGGTCAGGGAATCTAGGACCCATAAGCATTTTCCTTTACTGTCCCTCTTTCTTTTTCTTCCCCCTTTTCCTTTTCTTCTCCTCTTTCTGTTTCTCTCTTTTGTGTAACCTCTATTTGTTTTGGTCAGGCTTTTACTACATCCTATTTTAAAAATTTACAGTTTCTTAGAATGGTGTGTTAGTGAAAGCCAAGTTCTGACTCTTGCAGTATCCTCTCTTGTTTATTGTCAGCGTTTGTGTCCTTTTGGGTCAGAAATGAGTAGTGAATTTGCAGAGGAGGGGTGCACAAAGTCGAGACTAAAAGCATTTCAAAATTAATGCATCTTGGGAGGGAAGTAAAAAATTTTAATGCAGTTACTGGACTTGGTTGCAAAACTCTTGAAAGTGATGAGAGATAAAAAAGCTGCTTGTTAGGACCTGGAATGCGTGCTTCGAAGGCTCCCTGTTGAACTCGGTTGTTAATCGGAAGGAGGTGGAAACAGCCTCTAGTTCCTGCTGTTTCTTGCAGTTAGGCTTGTCAAGGCGGATAAGGAGCTGGAGCTCAGAAGGAAGCGTGCACTCGCTAAGCCAGAGCGGAGAATTATTTTCTCTCCCAGCCAGATTTCAACCTACCCCAAGTCAGATCCTATTCCCAGATAAAGCTTGTTATGTGAGTGACCCTTTCCCCAACCACAACTTTTAAAAATTGAGATTTTTTTTTGGTGTACAACATAATGATTTGATATGTTTATATATTGTGGAATGATTACCACAATAAGTTTAGTTAATATCTATCACCATATGTAGTTTTTTTCTTGTGATGAGAACTTTTAAGATCTATTCTCTTAGCAACTCTCAAATAGACAATACAGTATTTGTTAACTATAGCACTGTTACATCTCTGGGACTTACTTACCTGATAACTGGAAATTTCTACCTTTTGACCACCTTCACCCACAACTTAGTCATGGCTTTTCTGAAACTTTGGAGTATAACTCACTAGGATTTGCCATTTGATCTGTTGTCTAGAACCAGATTACCTAGGCTCTGGACAATCAGTCAAGAGTCTATGGGTTCTACTCTAGCCTCTGCCATTTAGTTCCCTGTGGAATTGTCAGGTAACTCCTGGACTCTGGACCTCAGTGTTTCTCATCTCCACAAAAGGTTTTTAATGCTTACTTCACAGCATTGTTGTGAGAATTAAAGGAGACACTATATTTAAAAGGCCTGGGGGGCGAGGGGAAGGCCTGGCATAGTAGGTGCTCTTTGACCCAGAGCTATTGTGGCATTTTCCCATGTCTGCTAGGCTTGCTGGCCTCCCATCCTCCCACCCTAGTCTTTCAGTTTTATTCATTTTGCTTAGGGGAGG
Organism: Eptesicus fuscus; assembly: GCF_027574615.1. NCBI lineage: Eukaryota > Metazoa > Chordata > Mammalia > Chiroptera > Vespertilionidae > Eptesicus > Eptesicus fuscus. Next base: position 44,138,945 of record NC_072477.1, on the reverse strand, counting down.
CAATGAGGGGAGAGGAGCCACTTTTTAATGCTCTCGGGAAGGTTGAGTGGGAAAAACAGGTTTAGGTTATGGCTAAGTGAAGGGTTTGGGATTTTTTTTGAATTTTAATTAACTTTGCTGCTTAATTAGCTCCCTGAGGCCATGGATAACTGGAGGTGGCTCGGTGGAGACTGTTACTTGACTTATCAGGGTCAGCTACCTTTCCCTTCTCTTTCTTCATCTTTAGAGAAGGTTTATTAAGGGTCTGCCAGGCTTGCTAAGAAGAGGTCATTTTAAGCCATAAGTCATTATTTTAAAATCTCATGTGCCTTTTTTCTTTAACCTTTAACTCTGACTTATGCAAGATTATCTTACTTTTGAATTCAGCCATTGTCACAGATGAGCCAGAGTCTAGTGTCCAACTGTCCTCAGATTGTTTCTCTGGGGCCCCCATTTCTTCCCTCCATGTCTTCTCTTCTGTTTCTCTTCCGCTCCCACTTGCCTGCCCTGTTCCTCTGCCCTTCCGTTCCTCCATGTTCTTCCATCTTGCCTCCCCGCCTCTAATAGGTAATGCATCTTGTGATATCAGCCTAAACCAAACATAATGAGGTTACTCAAACATAGCACCCTGTGGGGGCTGATACTCACCTGCTTTATCTGCCTGATGGGGCCTTGCCACCTTGGCATCGGTCCTGGCTGGTTAGAAGGATTTAGACCAGCTGAGTCCATAGTGCCCTGGCCATTGCTCTTACTGTCACACACGTGTGCATGCGTTCTGGATGTTTGTTTGATTCTGTCTCTAATGGCAGTGGCCTTAAGACAGGGACAGGGACTGTGTCCTTTTTACTCACAGCTCAGTGCAGGCATTCTATAGGTGTTTACAGAATTAAAAAATGACCTGCAAACTTACTTAATTCAAATCTTTTGTTGTAGAGGGGTAGAAAATGCTTAGAAATTAAGTTGAAGTCATATGTTCTTGCGGGCGCGGGGGGCGTGCGGGCAAGGAGCTTTGGTTATTTCTGGGGCAGAAAATATCAGAGAAGAACATATTTTCTTCCTCTTGGCGTTCCCTAAAACCTCCTTGTTTGTTTTTGGAGGAAGGGTGATTACCCATCCTCATTGTTGCAGAGTCTGACCAGGACGAGAATATCAAACTTTAGCGTCTTGTGGGTTTCCTAGGGAGGCTTGTCAGCCTGGGAGCCTCGCGGGGTGGTGGACGCTTCCTTCAGAATGCAGCCTAGCCCACCAGGTGCTGAGGCTTCTCCTAGCCTCACTCTCTCTCTTTTTAAAAATCACTATTATTTTATTGATTTCAGAGAGGAAGGGAGAGGGAGAGAGATAGAAACATCAATGATGAGAGAGAATCATTGATTGGCTGCCTCCTGCACACTCCCTGCTGGGGATCGAGCCTGCAGCCCTTGACAGGAATCAAACCTGGGACCCTTTAGTCTGCAGGCCAATACTCTATCCACTGAGCCAAACCAGCTAGGGCCCTAACCTCACTCTCTTGATATTGAAGGGTCAAAAAGAGAACCCAAGGCCTGGAGAACCCAAGTAGGGAGGGACTGGGCCTATGATTTGAACAATATTTAAGTTGCTGCTAGGAAAGACATAGGAGGAAGCCAATTAAACCCTGGGCTCCAGGAGCAGGGAAGTATTCCACGTTGGGAAGGGACTCAGAAGAACTAGGCATGTAGAAGTGAGAAGGGTGAGTGGTAGAGGAGGATGCTTTAGATGTGTTATATTGTAAATCATCAAGCCAATATGAGACGCCTTAATAAGCCAAATTTTGGAGTCCTTTATTACACCGGTGGGCTTAGAGGAATATTGTATCCAAAGTCTAAGCAAAACATGGAGGAAGCTCTCTCTATTTATACTTTTTTTAGTCCTTTGTCTTCCAAATTTGGAATGAGACTTCTGGACATTCTGAGAAAGAAGCACTGTGTGCTGGGAAGGGGCCATGAGACCATATCATGGCCTGGTGCCAGCACCGACAACTCCATCTGGGACATAGTTTATGGCCTCTCTGGAATGGGAGTAGTCTTATTTTCCCTATTATTTAAGCAAGCAAGTGTTTATAGAAGCCAAAATAGCAGGGTTAAAGTTTCAAATAGCAGTTTTTACACAAGATGGAGGTTACTATGCTTCAGATGCAGGTGCCAGTAAAAGACAGCACAGTTAGAGAGGCAGGCAAGCCTGAGCCCAGAGGAGATGAGATGTGGAGAAGTAAGGAGGGATAATGGAAGGCTTGGAAAGGTATGCCAAGGGGCTTGGACTGTACTCTAAGGCAGACAGGAGCATTTGCAGGTGCTGTCCTGCTGGAGGGGGAAGATATGAGGAGCAGGGACAGAGGAAGGAGGCAATAGTAGAAAGCAAATGTGGATGCTGACAGTTGGGGGAACACTCTCTCTCTCTGATCTTGTCTGATATGTATCTCTTTTGTGCCTTCAGAGAAGAGCCCCAGTTGGCTGGGGCTGCCAGGGAGGAGTTTGCTCCAGCTTGGCTGCTCCAGCCACATGCTCTGGAGTTGAGGGATTTACTGTGCCCAGGTCTCCATGCACCTTCTTGTCAGGTTTCCGGGTCACCAGGAGGGGCCATGTGTAGTGCATCTGGCTCCTAGGACAGATGTGGTCCAAGCAGGAAAACGCCCCTCAGGGCTTCCCTCTGCTCCTTTCTGACCCTGCCCCCATCAGGGATCTTTGCAGCCTCCCAAGCAATGCTGTTCCCTGGGGCAGGTGGGGGAAAGTGTTGTTGACAGCCAGGGATAGAGGAAAATGTGTTACATAAGTTTGAAAAAAAGGAGGCTTGCTTGCCATGTGAATAGAAATCAGACAGAAGGCCAGCTTCAGCTACAGTGGCAGTGCAGTCACTCCTAAGCAGCAGTGACAGCCTGGAGGGAAGTGTCTGAGCCAGCAGAGGAAGGAGTCCTGGGCCTTGGGGGATGGGAGGAGGCTGGGGCTGTCTTGTCTTGGAGGGCAACCTGTGAAAGAATCATTCTTTGTGTTCCTGTAGCATTTTAAATGCCCACACCTCGTTAGATTGATCCTGGTCTCCATCTGGTGAGGTGGCAAGAGCTGCGATTGCACTTTACTGATGGGCAAATCACAGACTAGAGAAGTGAATGAAGTGACTTGCTCAAGTGCGCATGTATGGTAGGTGGCAGGGTCAGGCTTTGCATACAGGTGTCTTGTCTCTTTAGCCAGGGCTGCTCTTATGCTTTAAAACAAGATCTAATAGGCCATTCCTGAATAGGCCATGGAGTATTTGGAAGGTGAGGGAGCTGAGGGCTGGTCCAGATCAAAGGCGTGGCACTCGATGGGAGTGGGAGAGAGAGGCCCATATTGGCATGCTTCCCATGTGCTTTCCCCGCAGGGCCCCAGCAAGCATCTCATACGCCTTGCTCTTCCAGTTCTTTCTAGGTACTCAGTACCACTCTCCACACACTGAACACCGACTTCTAGGAGTCAGTCATCATCCTCTGTGTTAACATAAAAACATTCAAACCTGTAAAGAATTTTTGTGAGTTTATTTGAGACAAACTGTCAACATATGCTGGGAAGCAGAACCTCAACGAATTGAGATAATGCTCTGGAGAATGGCAGGTTACATCTATATTTATACACTAGAGGCCCAGTGCATGAAATTTGTGCACTCGGGGCGGGGGTCCCTCAGCCTGGCCTGTGCCCTCTCACAGTTTGGGAGCCCTTGGGGCATGTCCAACTGACGGCTTAGGCCTGCTCTCCAGGGGGAGCGGGCCTAAGCCGTCAGTCAGATATCCTTAGCGCTGCCGCGGAGGCAGGAGAGGCTCCTGCCACAGCCACTGCGCTCGCCAGCCATGAGCCTGGCTTCTGGCTGAGCAGCGCTTTCCCTGTGGGAGCACACTGACCACCAGGGGGCAGCTTCTGTGTTGAGCATCTTCCCCTGGTGATCAGTGCGTGACATAGTGACCGGTAGTTCCGCTGTTAAGTCGATTTGCATATTAGCCTTTTATTACATAGGATTGCAATCAAAGGAAGGGACGTAGGTGGGTTACATGAAATCTATTAGTGATAGATTAGAGAGCGAGAGAAAGCAAAGTGGGGAAGCCCCTGGGATTGGATAAAAGGTAAAATGATAGACACATACTTAGGTGGGTGCAGGAACAATTAACATGATAACAATGAAGGTATTTGTGGTATCTGTCCTGGTGCCCAGGCATGTTAGGTTGTGCCCCAAGAGGTCCAGAAAAAGGGAAGTTACAAGTTACCCAGACATTTCAAGGGTATGTTATAGATGCAAAAAGACAGATAGGCTCAGTTAAGGTAAAGGTTGACCTTGTCAGTGAAGATACCGGCCTAGGATGTAACTACCCACTATAACTGCTTTTAGTTAAAGTTTAATTTCAGGCCATCCTTTGTGGTTACTTTAGGTCTCTGAGTTTGCAAGACTGCCATGCAGGCCTTCCCTGAGCTTGTCAGGTTAGCATGTGGCCCCTTTCGTCCACATCTGTTTGAGAAGGGCGACAGTACTGTGGAGGGGAGGACCTCCTTGATTGAAAGCGTTTGTCTGGGCTTGTCCTAATGTTAGGCCTGGGAAAAAAACACACAAAAGAAAAGTTATTCCCCGACCTCCTAAAGTTTATAACCTCCCCTTGTGCTTGAAGTAATTCCCCAGGAGGTCACACAAGTGCCTCACTTCATCCAGGTTGTTGTCAAGGATTATCTCCACATAATCCTTGAGACTTTCCCTAGCACCCCACCTCCATTGTCTGTGCTTTTTCATGGTTTTGTTCTTTCTTTTCTTCGTGGTACTTGAGACTACCTGACGTTACACATTGGTTTGTCAGTTTGTTTTTGTTTGTTCCCTCAAGTACACTGAAAGGTATACTTCATTTTACACTAGACATGATCAGTTTGCTCGCTATTGTCTTCCTGATACTTGCATGGTGCCTGGCATGTAGCAGGTGCTCAGTGAATGTAGGTGAATAAGTGGAACAGTTGAGTAATGTGGCAGCAAGGTAGGTGGGAAGAGGACAGGTCTGGGTATCAGGTCTGAGTTCTGATTCCAACTTCATTCAGTTTTAGCTGTGTGACCTCAGCCAAGCCCCTGGACTCCTTTGGGCCTTAAACATTTCATCGCCACCATGAAGGGGAGGAGCCAGGTGCTCTCTAAAGCCACTTCTGATGCTTACATTCTGAAAGTCTATATGTAGGAGCCACAGGGTTGCAGAGGAGTTTGGAAAGGTCTTGTATCCTGTGACATTATGAGGGCTGGGTCTTAGAAAGACTGCTCAGATGGCTTGGAGTGTGTGCATTGGTACACTGTGATTTTAGATATTTCATTCACTGTGTTTTGGAGCACCTGGTGTGAGTCAGGGTCTTGTCCTGACTCTGGGGTTACAGTGGTGAGGCAGACAGCCAACATTCCTCTCTCTTGGAGCTGATGATGATAGGTGGGGAGGGGCTAGTGTTGGCTAGGTGCTGTGGTTATGACCCCACCTGAGCTGAAGATGATGGGCTAGGTGGGGGTGGGGTAGGGGAAGGACTTACTGGGATATGAAAGGGTGATCTTTTTTTTCCAACTTATTCTTGGAAAAATACTTAAATAGAGCTGTTAGAATCTGTTTAAAAATAAATACATTCATATGAGAGAATTAAAGGGAGAAATAAAATATTAATAGCAGTTCGGGTAGGTTGGAATTATGGGGATTTGGTTTTTAACCTGATTCTCAGATGTTCTATATAGTGGCTGTATTACTTCTGACAAAGATTCCCTGTCATGGTTTATGACTTTGTCCCTGGGTGTGGCCTGCTCTTGAGTGGGTCTCATGTTTGCTGATGTCTGCCCACAGAGTCCTAGCCTAGGGACTTTTACGAAGTTCCAGCCTCAGTTTTCCTGCCTGTAAATGAGAATAATACTTGGCCCTGGTCTGCCCACTTTACAGGTCAGCTGTTTGAATTAGAGGAGACGGTGGAGGAAAACATTTGGAAGTTTACTCTCTGCAAAGGGAAGGGCCAGTGCACTAGCAGTGGTGACCAGGGCAGCGAGGGCGGGAAGTGGGAAGGTCTGTGTGCAGGGAAGAGGGATGGGGTTGTCCGGGGGGCACTGCCTTGACCACAGGGAGGAGCAGTTTTCCAGGCCTTTTTAGTTCTCCAGCTCTCCTTAACTGACAGGTAGACACCACTGTGTAAGCTGCTAGGGAAATGACTTTAGCGAAAGAATCATGACAGCTCCTAACCACTGCCACGCATATTCCTAAAACCCGCATGCTCTGCTAAAAGGGACATTTGAAGCAGCAGACTTTGAAATCTTGTTTATTCATGGTGACTGACTCTTTCTTGTGGGTCATCTGGCCAAGTTTGGATTCTCAAAGAGTTGAAATTTATTGGCTTTCTGTTCTGCTTCTATAGCAGCTTGTCCTGTCCTCTCCTGACAGTCTTTCCTCGAACCCTGAACAAGGGGGAATAGGAGGTGTTGGTATCAGGTGTTTGCAGTCTAAAGGCTGACTCTGTGATGGGGGCAGGGGTATGTCCTGAGACTCACGGTCAGGGCTGGTCTGTCTGTGGAATGCTGACTCTTCTCCTCCCCCACCTAGCTGTGTCAATTCCCTACTTTTCTTTTCAACTTTTAAAAATATGTATGTTTTTTATTTTAGAGAAGAAGGGAGAGAGAGAGAGAAACATCAGTGCGAAAAACATTGATGGGTTGCCTCCTGTGTGCACCCGGACAGAGGACTGAACCTGCAACCTGAGCATGTGCCCTGACTGGGAATTGAACTGGTGATCTTTTGGTGCACAGGATGACACTCAACCAGCTGAGCCACACTGGTCAGGGCTATTGCCTACTTTTCCATTTTCTTTTCCCTGCAGATGTCAAGCCTTCTAACATCCTAGTGAACTCTCGTGGGGAGATCAAGCTCTGTGACTTTGGAGTCAGCGGGCAGCTCATCGACTCCATGGCCAACTCCTTTGTGGGCACAAGGTCCTACATGTCGGTATGAGCAATGGGTTCCAATTCTTGAGCTTCTGGTCTGGTCAGGGATAGGAACTAAGTGGGTGCCTTCCTGTGGAGCCAGAACCTGGTGATGGGGGTTTGGGGGGAAAATGAGTAGTGAAGCATTGTGGTCCCTTCCTGAGGAGATTTCAGTCTGACAGGGAGATAGATCGTCTTAGGCTTTCATAGGCCTTGAGCATAATTGGGGTAGTGGGCCTGGTCATGAAGGTCTTCCCTCCTGTTTCCAACTCCACAGTTCCCACTGCCACCAGAGCTCTGTGTCAGGCTGTGCCCACGGCCATGGCAGCACCAGCTGGTCTCCTCCCTCCTCCATACAGCAAGCTCTTGGGCAGGCATAAGACTGTAGGTGTCTGTGTTGTCCCCAGGCTCTGGCTCAGGGCCTGGCACAGGGTGGGTGCTGAGGGGATGGTTGGTGAGTGGGTGAATGTTTGGTTGACTGAATGGGTGGGAAGTGGCTAGCACGCTCCTTAGGAGATTCAGAAAGGGGGAAGCTTGACTGGATGAGTGCTGAGTGGAGCAGAGTAGAGAGCATTAGAGTGAGCGGGAGGTGAACATGAGTGCAGGGCTGGATTGGAGGGGGCCAGGCACAGGGCTCGGGCATCTTTGAACATAGAATGTTTAATGAGTTATCTTTCAAGCACTTTCACAACTTTGAGTGATCTCATTTGATCCATATGATTGTTCCCATTTTAGAGATGAGGAAATCTAGATTGAGGGAGGTTAAGTGACCTGCTTGCTTTACCTTGCCGAGCCAGGATTGAAAGCTAGATCTCTTTCTTGCCAGTCAGTCTCCCTTTGCACACATTCCCTCACTTGCATCTTAGGTAGGATTTTTAAGCTGCTCCTGGCCTCCCTGTGTGGAAGTTCATGTTCACATCTTCATTTCTTCTCGCCTGCCCCCTACCCCACCACAACTCCAGTCATTGCCAACATCACTCAACTAGTGCTGACCCACGTCTCCACCCTCCACTCCAGTGACCCACAGACTTAAACATGAAACCCATGGGCCCTTCAGAACTCTCTTTCCCGGCCATCCCCTCATTGCTTAGTCCTTACATGTCTAAAAACTGGGCCACTCAACTGCCAACTCTCAAATTCAAAATTAATTAGCAGGCCCTGGGACTTACTGATCCAGGGGTTTGTTTAGTGGTTTGGGTTTCTGTGGCTATGTGGTCAATTCCAAAATAGTCCAGTGTTGGAGTTAGGGAAAAATCCTACGGGAGACGTTAATTTATTGTCTAAATAAATGTATGATGGCTTTGGCTGGTGTGGCTCAGTTGGTTGGGCGTCGTCCAGTGCACTGAAAGGTTGCCTGTCAAATTCCCAGTCAGGGCACATGCTTGGGTTTCGGGCTTGACCCCGAAAGGGGACATGCAGGAAGAAGCTGATCGATGTTCCACTCTCACATCGATGTTTTTTCCTCTCTCTCTCTCTCTCTAAAAATCAATTTTAAAAGTCTTTAAAAAAATGTATAATGGTCAGAATAAGGATTTTTATATAGTTTTTGAAATACATGTGCTATTTGAAATAATGCTTTTATATAGCACTATATTCTTTTTCTTTGCTTCTTCCCACTAGTAACAACTCATACAACATTTTGCAACATACAACATGTATTTTCGTTTGCCTTTGAACTCCCTGATCACCCTAGTAAGTAGAGCGCATATTTTATATTACTGTTGTTACCATCATCGCCAGCCCCCATTTTATAGATGTGGAAATGGAGGCTCAGGATCATGTAGCTTAGAAGTCCCAGAGTGGGATTTGAACCCACGTCTTCTGAACCCAGATCGTTTTGCTTTTCTGCCATCCAAAAGCAGTGAGTCATTGCTAGAGCTGGGCTTCGAACTTCTTTGTACTCACTGCACCATCTCATTCATGACCCATGTTCCAGAAGCTTCATGTTTTAGACTCAGGTAACAAGGTGAGCCTCTTATGCTGGACAGCGTGCCCACCCATGCAAGACGGTGGCCAGGCTGGGCAGCGCTGGAACCACAGCTGGGCTGGATGCGGTTCTGGGCAGGTTACAGGGGAGACAGAGAATTGAGGAGGGGTCAGAGCCATAAGAGCTGGCTAGGACTTGGTAAGCACAGTATTTGGGGACAGGCAGAAGGCCAAAGTCAGTAGGTCAGTGGAGGTATTAACATGGCATGTGAACTCTGGAGACAAAAGGGCAAAAGAAAATGAAATGGATCAGCAGACCCAGGGGAAGCCCACTCTCCTGCAGTGCAGGCAAGTCTCACAGGGGCAGGAAGTCCTGAGGCTCCCGTTGAGGGGCTCCACCCCTCTTCTGCGTGGGCCCAGGTTGGCTCACAGGTGTTTGTAACGGTTTCTGTCTCTCCTGCAGCCAGAGAGACTCCAGGGGACTCATTACTCGGTGCAGTCGGACATCTGGAGCATGGGGCTCTCTCTGGTTGAGATGGCGGTTGGGAGGTATCCCATCCCTCCTCCAGATGCCAAGGAGCTGGAGCTGATGTTTGGGTGCCAGGTGGAGGGAGATGCGGCTGAGACACCACCCCGGCCAAGGACCCCTGGGAGGCCCCTTAGCTGTGAGTGTCATGGTGTGCTCCAGCTTGGAGTGTGGGGGTCCCTTACTGTTGGGCATTTCTGGAGGGCTGATTCCCTGTCTCAGGATGCCAGGCTGGGGCTAGGGGAAGCAGGGCAGAAGTCTCCAGGTAAGTGTAGGAAATTACTGTTATAACCAACAACTTCCTACCATTTATTGAGTGCTGCTGTGTTCCCAGCACTGCACTTTGTACTTATGTGCATTATCTAATTTTTAAAAATCCTGACATTTTCTTCCTTATTATTTTTAGGTAGATTATTTTGCTGAGATAAAATTCATATAACATAAAACACACATTTTAAAGTGTTCAGTTCAGTGGTGTTTAGTATATTCCTCCATGTAGTGCCGCTATCTCCACTATGTAATTCCAGAACATTTCTGTCACTGCAAAAAGAAACCTCATCTCCATTAGCATTCACTCCCAACTCCCCCCACCTCATCCCCAGCAATCTATTTTCTGTCTCCATGGATTTACCTACCATTGTCTAACTTTGGTTAGACAAATAACAGTTGTGTGTGAGCACTAGTATAATCTCTATTTTAGATATGAGGAAACTGAGGCACAGAGCGCTTGACTTGCAAAGGCCACACACACTTGGGATTGGCCAGTTCTGACTCCGAGGTGGTGAGCACTGTGCAGCACTGCCTGCCTCTTTGAACCTGAATAGTGTGAAGTAAAGCTGGTACTCAGAAGATCCTGGCCCACCCATCTTCTAATATAGGTCCTGCCAGGACATCCTGTCTGACCGGGGAGACCTGACCTGGTCTCTATCCTCACAAGGCCCACATGGGAGAGGCCATGTATGAAGGCAGAAGCATTGGAGAGGCTGGTGGCTGCAGCCCCTCAGGCTGGTCTTTGACTCAGGAATATAAAAGGAAAAAAAAACAAATTCAGGGAGAATTAAAACTAAGTTTTTTAGTTGTTTAGTATTATCTCATTTGCTCCTCTCTCAATATGAGGAAGGGCAGACATAAATATTATCCAAAGCTCAAAACTAGGCTTAGCGACAATTGATTTGCCCAAAGTAACAAACCTTTGATGTGGCAGAGCCCAGACTCATACCATGGCTGGCCTGGCTCTGTGACCTTTGCTGGTCCCCTGTGTGCTCAGGCCTGATCTGTGGCTGTTCTGTCTCTTTACTGTCCACTACCCTATTCTGGTCCCCGGGTTCCAAGACTAACACCTAGTCTCTTACTGGCAAATAACCTCCCTTCTGTTTCTAAGAAGTGTTTTCTTCTTTCTTTTTATAAAATCTGTAGCTTATGGAATGGACAGCCGACCACCCATGGCAATTTTTGAGTTATTGGATTACATAGTCAACGAGGTAAGTACTGCATAGTTTCCTTGACCCTGGAATCTACTTGTTCCTCTTAAGAAAAACTCAGTTGAATTGACTGGGAAACTCGTGAGTCGTTCCCACAATATGGGCTGCTTGGGACCCAGGATTCATGGGTTCTGCTTTGTGCATCATGCTTTTGGAATCGAGTTGCTGTTTACAGGCTGCAGGAATCCCTTCCCCAGGGAACATCTTCAGGTAAGTTTGAGTCCCTCCTCTTTTCTCAGATTCAGGAGCCTCCACCTTACCCATTTACGTTCTCATTTCTTCATTTCTTGTGCGCTTTCTATGTGCTAAGGACTGTGGGGTGGCAGGAATGTGGTGAAGATCTGAAGATGGGAAAATCCAAGGTCCCTAGTCTTAAAGACTATTATTAGATTGTCTAGGGCAGTGGTCGGCAAACTCATTAGTCAACAGAGCCAAATATCAACAGTACAACAATTGAAATTTCTTTTGAGAGCCAAATTTTTTAAACTTAAACTTCTTCTAACGCCACTTCTTCAAAATAGACTCGCCCAGGCCGTGGTATTTTGTGGAAGAGCCACACTCAAGGGGCCAAAGGGCCGCATGTGGCTCGTGAGCCGCAGTTTGCTGACCACGGGTCTAGGGGAAGCAAACAATGCATTTATAATTGCAATATAAGGTTTTGTCTTGTACCATTTCACAGCATGAACAGCCTGGCCAGAGTGGCTCAGTTGGTTGAGCCTGACCCATGCACTAAAAGGTTGCCTGTTTGATTCCCAGTCAGGCACAGACCTGGATTGCTGGTTCTATCCCCAGTCCAGGAGCATATGGGAGACAACTGATCAATGTTTCTTTCTATTTTTTCTTTCAATGTTTCTTTCTAACATCGCTGTTTCTCACTCCCCCTCCCTCCCTCTCTGTCCCTTTTCCTCTCACCCCCTTCCTCTCTCTAAGCATGTCCTGTGTGAGGATTAAAACAATAAAATAAAATAAATTAAGAAATGAACATAAAAAATTACAGCGTAGAAATATGGAGAATATTTACTATAAATTGTTGCATGCAAAAAAGCAGATTATAAAATAGTATGTATATCACTCTCTCCTTTCCTCTCTCTAAAAATCAATTTTAAAAATAGTATATATGCATATATGTGCATATAAAGTCTGGAAAAGCAGTATAATACAGATAGAATTACAGATGATTAAAGGTTTCTTTTTGCTTATCACTGTTAGCTGACTTTAATACAAGGAATACATATTATTTGTAAATATGTATACCAGTATGTTTAAATGAAAAAAAGTGATAGCTCTGGCTAGGTAGCTCAGTTGGTTAGAGTTTTGTCCCAAAATGCCAGGTTGTGGGTTTGATCCCCAGTCAGGATACATACAAGAATCAGCCAGTGAATGCATAAATAAGTGGAACAACAAATCGATGTTTCTCTCTTCCTTTAAAAATCAATAAATTTTTTTAAATGGTTAAAAGAAAGGATCAAGGAAGGAAGAGATTGATAAGTATTCATTAAATTTGGGTGGGTTTGAGGGGTGCAGGAAGCTATGGACTAGCACCATGGTTGCTTAAGTGGGTGGGGCAGGGCTGGAAGAGCTGGGCTGGGGCTCAGGACAGGATTTCTGAGGATAGGGCCAGCACTCCTGGCCTCAGGAGCAGCATGGATAGTGGGCAACATGGATAAGCTCTGGTGTGTTTGGAAGGCAGTTGAAGGCCCCCATTCAGCTGGGCTGTATAGGAAAGGGTATCATCCTGTTTTCTTCTTCCTCAAGAGACAGTGGAATAACTTCATACTTTCTTACTGCTCTGTAAAACCAGATCCCAAAAGGCTCTTAAAGGTCCCCTTATCTATTACAAATTCAACAGGGAAGATGCTGGCATACCCTAGCAGTTAATAAATCACTGTCTCAGGTTAACTGACCTCTCTTTCCTGACTGCCCAGCTTTAAGCTCAGCAACATGGGACATAGAAAAAGAAGTCCAGGATCTGATCTTGGCTGCTTAAGGACGCAGAAAAGGCCGTGTGCAGTGCATTTGTGGTAGTCAGGAAAGCCATCCTCTGCTGCTGCTGGGACCTTAGCTGAGAGTGGTGCTTGGTGGGAGCCACAGTAAGGGAAGAGAGGGCCTGAGGTTATATATGAGTTGCCAGTTGCTTAGGATGCACTGCTTTCTTTCATATTTTCACATTTTCCTAATCATTCTCCAAGCACTGCTTGGGTGGGTCCAATGGGTTTTGTTGTCTTTTCATATAGGTGAGGAAACTGAGGCTCCAGGATGAAAGTGGCTCAGATTCCTCCTACCTATTGCTATTCCTCCCTTAACACCTACTCCTCCCAACCCCCAGACCCCCACAACCTTCCCAGAGGCTGGGCTGCATGGTGACAGGTGCATGCACCTCATGCTCTGCTGGTGCACATTCCCTCCCTTACCTGGCCCCCTCCTACTCAGCACTGGCCTGGCCTCTGGAGGCCAAGCTCTGGTTTCACCCTTGAATGCTCCCTTCATATTTCCCTCAGCAGCACAGACAGTCTGCAGGGTGGGCCTAAGAGCTGGGCTTTAGTCCTAGACCTCAGATTAGGCTTATTCACCTGATGTTCTTATAAGGCATTCAGGGGAAGAGGGCTAGGCTAGAATTTTTGGGTAGTGTTAATTATTTAACTTTTAGCCTTGAACCACCTGTTTATTTGGGCAACCCAACAGAACAATGGCATCCTGGGTTGGGTCTGGGTGTCAGCTCACAGGAAGCTGCACAGAGCCCAGTGCAGGTCACATGGGTGCGTTAAGTTTTCTGAGCTGTGGTGCATAGGAGCCGGGTGCTGCAGAGCCTCGTCCTGTGTAGCCGAGTGATGTCCACCTTGCACCCTTGGAAAATGAGCTGTGGCCATGTTCTTGCTCTGGTGACTGCAAACAGCTTCATTCAGGAGTGAGCGTGCAGCTAACATTCTTCCAGACCCAGCCCTCTGCCAGTTAATGTTTCATTAACCTTTCTCTGCTCCTCCAGGGCTTAGAAGGGGGTACACATTTTGTTTAGCTAGTTAGCCTTCTCTGACTTTCACAGGTGCTGCCTGAGCTGGAGCATGCCTGGTGGTTGCATATACCCCTAGCTGCTGCTGTTAATTGCTGGCTATTTCCATGCCACATTCCAAGATTTACTGTCGTAGAGTGTGAGGTGGAAAGGGTCATGAGGCCCTCCTCATTTTACAGAAGGGTAAACGGAAACTCAAGAGGAACAGTGATTTGTCAGTAATTAACAAGTGAGTGGTTCTAACTGGTTTGAGACCAGTGGTTCCACCACAGTGACCCAGCAGCCAGCCATTGGCCCCGACCCTTGACCTTTCCTTGACTGGATAAGGGCAGCACTGCCCAGAGACAGGGTTGGGGAGGAGAGATGCCTGGGGCAGGAAGCCAAACATTTATTTTATTAAAGATTTGTCACTATGTATTTATTCCTCACCTGAGGATATGCTATTCGTTTTGAGAGAGAGGAAGGGAGAAAGAAACATCGATTGGTTGCCTCCTATATGCACTCCTCTACCAGGGATCGAACCCAAAATCTGGGTATATGCCCTGACTGGGAATTGAACCCGCCTCCTTTTGGTGTATGGGATGACACTCCAAGCAACTAAGCCACACTGGCCAGGGCAGGAGGCCTGACATTTCTTATGTGTTGACATGTATTTGCAGCCCCCTCCAAAACTGCCCAGTGGAGTATTCAGTCTGGAATTTCAAGATTTTGTGAATAAATGGTAAGTTGGCTCCCTGTTATCTGGAAGAGTACCCCATTTTTGTAATGCTCCCCACCCCACCTGACAATTGCAGTCGGTAAAATAGCCACTACTTTTGGCACTTGCTTTACATGGATTGGCATATTGCCTTCTGACCTTAGTTCAGCAAGCATTTATCAATGCACTGTGGGCATGACATTGTGCTATGAACAGGAAGGTGAATAAGGCTCAGGCACTCCTCAGAGCCTATGGGGTGTGGGGACAGGCAGGCAAACATAAGTAATTGGAGTTAGAAGCAGCTCCAGGCAGCAGCTCTCATGTTATCTTTCTCCTTTTAAGCTTAATAAAAAACCCTGCAGAGAGAGCAGATTTGAAGCAACTCATGGTAAGTCCATTTATTTCAGATTCTCACACTACCTGTTTATTCATGTTCTCCTCTGTCAGTCATCCATCCAGTACTTCCTGAGTCCATTTTCTGCTCTGCCTTGATCACGGCAGTGCAGCTGGCTCTGCTGCAGGATACCAGGTGGTCCCCTCTGTCCTCCCTCCCATCAGTTTAAAGGAGAAACTGGGGTGGCCCTGCAGACCCAGGAGTCCAGGAGTCATGGGGACAGGGTCTTCTTCTTCTACTGACCGTATCATCTCATAACATATTCAGCACCTGCCCCATGCTACTCTCCATCTCCTTGCCTCCTCCTGTTTGGTGGTGGTGGGAGCCGGAGGAGTTGGGAAGTACTAATACGAATATGAGCTCACATGGCTTGTAGAGCCTGTACAGTGTAATATACACTTTCAAGTCCATCAGTTCCTTTGTTCCTTCTGACAATGGAGTGAGACACTGAAGGCAGAGCTACTATCCCTATTTCAGAGCTCGAGAGAGCAGGCTCAGGGAAGTGAGCAAATTGCCCCAGGCCTCACAGCTGGTGTGATGGGCAGAATCGGGCAGAGCTGGACTTTCGGTCTTCAGCTGGTCCTGCGTTTCTGGCCCCCACTGTGCTCAAGGGCAGGCTCCAGGAGCGCCTTCCAGATGTGGCACAAGCTCTAGATCTACCAGGACTCTTGAATTTTCCTGCTTGGTGTTTTTTTAACATCACTTCCTCTCTTTCCTCACATGCAGGTTCATGCTTTTATCAAGAGATCTGATGCTGAGGAAGTGGATTTTGCAGGTTGGCTCTGCTCCACCATCGGCCTTAACCAGCCCAGCACACCAACTCATGCGGCTGGTGTCTAAGCATTTGGGAAACAGCAAAGAGCGAGTCCCTGCCCAGTGGCATGTCGTGTTGCTTTCAGGCCTTTCCCATGCCTCTGTTCAGATTGCATTTCACATATGACAAAGGATGAAGAACTCAGCATGTGCCAAAATTCTTTGTGTGTCATTTTTAATATTACCATCCTATTCTTACTGTTGTTATTCCCTAAGTGGATTGGCTTTGTGCTTGGGGCTATTTTGTGTGTGTTGATCATCAAAACATACGCAACATTGAATTACAGTGAAACCTTGGCGACTGTGAGTAGTCTTTCTTACTGAATATTGCACTGCTCTCCCCTCACCATGATTGGCTGGCCACCTGTATTTTGGGGGATTCTTTTGACACTTGGTGGTACTTCATTCTTGCTGGGCGTATCTTCTTTCTACTTGAGGAAGGAGCCTTGTGAGAGCCTTCACAGGCAGTGCATGTGAAGCATGCTTTGCTGCTATGAAAATAAGCATCAGAACGTGTATGTCATGATATTTTATTATGTTTTTGCTTTTGGTATAGAATTCAGCAATTTCCATCAAAAATGTAGTCAGAGCCCTTCACTGCCATGATAATTGGGGCTTCACCAGTCTGTCTACTCTGATGATTTATAGACTTCTGGTTGTATTTCTATATTTATTTTTAAATACACTATGTGGATACTTAGTGGTATATGTCTCTTTAAGTTTGGATTAGTGTTTCTAAAATGGTGGAGTTACTTTGAATGTTACAAGTGTACCAAGGCATTAAAATGTATGCGATTTACCTTTCCCCAAATCCAAGTAATGATGCTATTGTAAACAACAGTGTGTATAGTGCCTAAAAATTGTACGAAAATTCTTTTAACCATTTTAATGCAAATGTTTAACAAATCTAATCTCTTATTCTAATAAATATACTATCAAGTTAAAAGGCTGAAAGATTTCTACTTTTGTGTCAGGATATTCAGTGTCTCTAATACATAAGAAATACGGTGATTTAGCCAAGCATTATTTGCGAGGGGAAAGATAAAGACAGGAAGGAGGTCTGAAAGGCGAAAATGCCACCCTGAGGACATCACTGCTTTGGACTAAACTAATGGGCTTCCTGAAATTCCAATCTTTGGACTTTGTCCAACTCTTCTCAGCAAACACCCTAATCTGTGAATCTTTCAACCACCTTTCCTGTGGACCTGTGAATAGATCCCATCTGCTCCTTCTGTCTCTCTCTGTCAGGGAGAAGCAGTGGGGTGGGTGGCTGGTAGGGTTGCCAGCATGCTCGCAGGAGCGCCTTGCTGGTGAACAGTGCCTGGCTGGCATTGGAGCCTCCACTGGGATGGTCTGTTCATGCTGCTTTGCTCCACTGAGCAATGGTTTCCCTCTTTCACTGGTTACACTTTACACCTTTCTGGAGAGGAGGAACATCTGGCGTTAGTTTTGTTATGTCTGTGAGGTGGCAGTGAGGTCACAAAAAAAGCTTATATCCGAGCTGGCCACTGGTCCCCATTCCTTCTTTGAAAAGTGACTTTTGGATCTTGAGGTCCAGGTGAGGCTGCCTGGTCAGCACCTCTTCAGACCTCATTTCCTTTTTTGACAGGGCAGGTTACAGAAAGCCAAAGTAAATATGCAGGTGGGCAAAAGGTTTACAGTTGTGAGTACGCAAAAGTTTATTATTCTGATGTTATTTATTCAGTTTTTCCATACAAATAACTGTAAACCTACTTTTGCCACACCCTGTATATTTAAAAACAAAAAGCCTATTTTCAAATTAAAAACAGAATTTGGATAAATCTCCTGAGCAGATAGTTCCACTCGGATCTATCAGAGCTTGGAATTCAGCCAGGATTTTAAAAACTGGTGAGGGTTGTATACTGCTGCCTCAGCTAGTCAATATTTTTTTCTTGCTATGAGGCTAATATCTGTTCTAAGTCAACAGTCTAACTTATACATTTTTGGCATATAAATATTCAGGCTGAGGTTTAAGACCCACACCTTCATACTGCCTTTTGCTAATGGGTAAAATGCAACCACTACTGAGAATGTCTCATTAAAATGGGAAAATTCCATCTGAGACAGAAAGAGTGATGTAACCTGTATCTTTTGAGGGGTGTTTTTAAATTCTCTATTCACATCCAAAGGTATTACATTTTGAGAGGCAAAAGATTCTTTTCCAGTAATTACTAAGATCTCCTTCTCAAGAATGATGCTCCCTGCATCAGTCTTGCTGTGTTTTGAGTTCTACATGCCAAATTCCTTCCTCAAACTTCTTACTGAAACACCAACAGTAGTTGGGTTTTTCAGTATCTTATTAGCATCTCACAGGAACCTGCAAAAATCGCAAGAGCAGGTACAAATACCCTCATTTTACAGATGGGAAAGTGAGAGTTGCAAAGATGTGAGAGGGCAAGCGATCAGATTTTCTAGCTCTTAAAAACCCATGCTCTTATTTTAAGTTAGACCCCCAAAATGTATGCCTTGAGGCTTTTCATTGAAAAACCATCTTCAGATTGTGTTTTCTAAGAAGCATCATTTAAACTTCCTGCTACCTCCTATAAGAGTAGCTCAAAATAACTTTAATGAAATGTTGATTAACAAACATATCCATGTTCTCTCTTCTGGAACAGTTACATAAGATGTTCTGCTCGAGGAGGTTGTGTTTTGTTTGGCTTTTCTGTTGCATGGACAGGGTAAATTCTGTATAATAAAGGGGTAATATGCAAATTGACCATCACTCCAACACAAGATGGCTGCCCCCATGTGGACACAAGATGGCCACCGCAAGATGGCTGGCAGGGGAGGGTAGTTGGGGGGGGGACCAGGCCAGCAGGGGAGGGTAGTTAGGGGTGACTGGGCCTGCAGGGGACAGTTGGCGGGGGGACCAGGCTTGCAGGGGAGGGCAGTTGGGGGCAACCAGGCCTGCAGGGGAGGGCAGTTGGGGGTGACCAGGCTGGCAGGTGAGGGCAGTTGGGGGTGACCAGGCCGGCAGGGGAGGGCAGTTAGGGGTGACCAGGCTGGCAAGGGAGAATAGTTAGGGGCAACCGGGCTGGCAGGGGAGTGACTAGGGGGTGATCAGGTGGGCAGGCAGAAGCGGTTAGGGGTAATCAGGCAGGCAGGCAGGCAAGCAGTTGGGAGCTAGCAGTCCTGGATTGTGAGAGGGGTCCCATATTGGAGAGGGTGCAGGCTGGGCTGAGGGACACCCCCCACTCCCCTGTGCACGAATTTTGTGCACCGGGCCTCTAGTAATTTTCATAAAGTTAACCTTTTGCACTCAGATGTCGAGTGTGACTCGACACGGTTAGCATCGAGATTAAAATTACTCTTTGAATGTATCAATAATTTGAAATCTAAAAAAATCCAAATAAATAAGTTTGTATGAAAAGAAACTCGTTTTTTATTCTACTGCCGTGCTTTGTAAAATCTGGGGTATTTAAAAAATTAAATCCCGAGTAGAATAAAGGAATTGAGAAAAAAGCAAGCGAGTGCAAAGGGTTAAGTAACTACTTAACTGTACATTGAATGGGAAAGGGACAGTATGCAGAAATAAATCTCAACTTCAAACACTAAGTTTTAACAACACTTATTCTGTAACTATCATCTCTTTATTATAAAAATCCAATCTCTCAAGCATGGTGATTCCTTCCTTAATGGCACATTTCTTCCGAAGTTCAGAAATGGGTTTTAAACCATCCTGCTGGCTGTCCTGTTTTCCCCAGAGGAGGGACTGACCCGCTTCTCTTGTTGCTATCTGGAAACCAGCTAGCTGCATGTTGGCTACTCATCTACAATTTATTTCTATGCACATTTTATCACTGTGATGTCTCATCCTAGAAGTGATTACAACCACACAAAACAGTCCGTAGTGGGCAGCGTGTTGCGATGTCACTGAGAGGTGGCAGCAGCTGGTGCTCTCAAGTGGTGTTTTGTCCTCCTTGTCATCTTTCTCTCCTAGACTTTGGCTATGTTTACAGGGTTCAATGGTATGCAAACAGCCTTTAATTGATTTGCTTAAAAGAGGCATTGTTGATTGAAAAGGCTGCCTTGTACTTATACTCTGCCCTTTTGGCAAATGCCAGACTTGCTCAATAGCATTTCAGAGGAAATCTTCTGTTTTGAACACAACTACTGGATCTGACCAGAATACAGACACAGCACCACCCATATTGCTCAATGCTAAGACACTGCATCTTTGCCTTTCTACATGTCACTAATTCTTGTTAAAGATTCTGAAACTTGAATTATTGTAAACATCCTCCTAAAGTTCTTGCTTCCTTTTAAAGCAGGCCATAGGGCCCAGGGCAAGAATACTTTAAAGTTTCTGTGACTTAGAAATTTAATTTGTATAACCAACCCTGGCTCTTTCCCCACTTCACGAATCTGATTCTTCTTCCTCCTCCTCCTCCTCCTCTTCTGGTGCATGGCTCCTTGTGCTCAACTCCAGTGCAGTTTGGTTGATTGATGCTTCATTGTCCACATGCACCACCATCTGCTTTAGCCAAGGACATTATGAATTAGAACACTAGTCTCAAAACAGCAAATTCTTAAAAATGGTTAAAAACCAAATCTCAATTGTGTATTCATTCCCAGTATTTACCACTAAGAGGTACGGCCACTTTCTTGTTTCTCCAAATTCTACCCTGTCCGCCCTCCACTCAACCCGCATTGCCAAAATGGGAGGATAAATGCCCTAGATGTGACAGAATGTTACCTGATTTACAACAATGGTTCTTACATAAGAATTATGCTGCTTTCAAATGGGTTTAAGTGGCTTCACACACAACTGAGAGAGCTGCTAAACTATGGTATATTTAGAAATGATTTTACTGATTAAAGTGAGGGCATTTGGTAAGAGGAGGATACAATGAGGACTAGAACTCACTTTTTAGCACTATGCTTTGTAGTTGAAGCTACACTATTTTTGAACACAAACTTACTTATTTGTGGAGCAGCAAGAGGTTTGACATATCCTACAAAGATCTCCACTCTCCCTGTGTTCATTAGAGTAACGAGAGGATGGATGACTAGGATGTGGAGGCAATATAAGTACCTAATTAATAAGTCAATATTAAACCAATCAAGGTGTAACCAGCAAGGCTGTTTCCTGACTAAAACAGTAATATTGAATATTCTTATCAGTACTTCCCAGAGTCCTTTTGGCTTGATAATGTAATTTACAACACTGACAGCAGAATGGACTTTGCATTTGCTCCCTAGGCCCACACTTGATTAAGCTTACATCATGTGACTGTTCCTGGACAGCTGGAGAAGACGGCATCTCACCCTCTCTTCCAGAACTAATCATTGATTGGAGGGCCAACTCTTCAACCTAGAAAAGAAGAATTACGAACATTTTCCTTACTATTTCACTGATGTGGGAAAATTTACTGTCCAGGCTGTAAAAGGTTGCCATCATAAGTGAAAACAGTGTAATCTCCCTGCAGCTCCCAGGAGAAGGATGGGGGCTCTTAAGCTTTCCTTGCCTTTTAAGAAAATGAGCAAAGAAAGCCTCCAGCCCCCTTCCTCTGGGGTGCACAGGTGTTCTGACCGAGCCAAGATCCACTAGCCCAGATCAAGCGGTTCGGGGAAGAAAACACAAGTGAGCCCTGTAAAAAGCAAAATGTCATCTTCTGATTCCACTGAGGGCAGATTCCTTAGGCTTGAGCTTCTCTACCTAGTATTGAGAAACTGAAGGCAGGAAAAATGGAAGTGTTCCCAGGAGCATAAAGAAATTTAGGCTTCGGAGGTCATCATCAACACACACACACATTAGGGGCCTTTGCAGTCCTGTGGTGCTTTGAGAACGTAAATAACTGTAGGCTTTCACAACTGTCCTGAGGAAAAGTGCATATTATTTTTATATATGTCACAGTTGTGTACAATGCTTTTCAATTTACAAAGGGCTTTCATTTGGAGTAGGAGTTATCAGGATCATTGTACTGGGGCTGACTTACGCAAAGATCTGGGGAGAGGTCCTGGTGGGCCTAAATCTCTACTCTCAGTCAAAGCCGAGTATTCAATAACCACTCCAGGAAGAAAAGCTATTGTGAACTCTGCGACAAGTCTTTTCTCTCGGGCCTCGTTGTCTTTTTTCGCACAATGGGAGAATGTGCGAGTCTCTTCTAGCTTTGCAATACTAGAGCTGTTTCAAGCGGCAATACAAGCGAGGAAATAGCGGCTAGTAAATGCCACGCGAGCTCCGGAGGAAGAGGTCGGTGGGCGGGGAACATCAACACGAGCCTTCGGGAGGTGGCACTTCCCGAAGCTCCCGGCATTTCCGGAGTGTCGGGTGTGGGAATGAGCTCGCCAAATGTGCAGACTGCTGAGCCGCAACCTAGACCTACAGGATCAAGGGCCTTAATCTTAAAAACAAGCTTATCAGGGGCTGGTAAGCCACCAGATCAGCGCCCCAACCGCCTGGTGAGAGAGGGATCGCCGGCAGCAGGGGGCCGCTTCAGACACCTGGGGCTCGCGCAGAGCCGGGCTGGGGTAGCGGCAGGGTGGCGGGCGGGTGGGGGCCGCGGGGTCACCTTGAGCCGGTTCAGCTGGTCGTGCAGTGCCGCCTTCAACCGGAGCAGCGTCTCCTCCTCCTTGCGCAGCTCCTGGAGCCGGCTCAGCATCGCGTCTCCACACGCCCTGGCGGCTGGGCGCTCGGCGATGACGTCACAGCGCCCGCGTTACCGGAAACGGAACAGCAGGCCGGCTGCACGTGGGCTGGAGCGCTTCCTGCCCGCTCCACCCAGCCATGAAAGGGGCTTTTAAGCTTATAAAAACTGGACTGGAATAATGACTAGGATTCCGAAAGCACAGGCGTTGGAACCGTAAATAATCTGAAGGTAAAAATGCTCAAGTATCGCCCTAGCCAGTTTGGTTCAGTGGATAGTGTCGCCTGCAGACCAAAGGGTCCCGGGTTTGATTCCAGGTCAAGGGCTTGTACCTTGGTTGCAGGTTCCTCCCTGATCTCACATGATGTTTCTGTCTTTCCCTCTCTTCCACGCTCCCTAAAAATCAATGGAAAAATATCCTCCGTGGGGATTAACAAAAGCTCAAGTAGCGTCCTTGACCTGGTGGTTCTGTCGGTTGAAGCGTTGACCAATACACCAAAAGGCCTGGGGTTCCATTCAGGTCAGGACATACCTAGGTTGCTGTTTGATCCCCCGTTGGGTGCTTAAGGGAGGCAACCCATCCATGTTTCTCAAATTGATAAACATCGTCGGGTAAGCTTTAACAAAATAATAAAGCTCAGGTGTTCAGTTGCAAATGCTTCAGGTGGGACCATACTCCCACTCCCAATGTGATGTTACAATGAAGTGGTTAATGAAAATGCACAAACCCTACAAATGCATCTTTTAAGGCAGGGACTAACAGCAGCTTTTAGCACAGGCACAGGTACCCTACAGCTTTTGTAGACCGATTCCTGGTTTCATGTCTCCCAGTGTGTCAGTGCAAATTAGTCCATGAACATAAAACAATTTGGGAGGTGGTGTCTTTAAATACTAGGGAACTATCTCTTAAATATGCAAATTGGAGTATCATACATCAACCTTGCTATGGATCTTAAGACTCCAATGGGAGAAAAAACAAGATCCAGACATGAGTCAACTCTAGAGTGGCAAGACAGTGACAAACTAAAAGGTTTAGAAAAAAAACATGCTTGTGCGTACTTTTTTTTCCTACACCATGTTTATCAATATATTCATTCCTTAGTAAAACTGAATACACAAGTGGTTCTGAAAAATACTCCTGGCACTCTCCCAAGAGCCAAATATTGAGGGTGGCAAACACCCTCCAACAGTGTTCTATCGTAAAGGGTTACAAGAACACTTCTGAGAACATGCTTACTGCTGCACCTCAAAACACACTCTGATTGTGCCCTCTTGTGGTTACTGAAAACATCCTATGTAATTTTCCTAAGTGGTTTTTTTTGGTGGCGTGTGTGGAGGGCTGGCTAAATTTTAACAGCGTCTATATATTTAAGAAGTCTTTCAACCATTGCTTTCTTAAGACATTACTTACAAAATGGATTTTACATTTGGATTTATGGAGCATCCCTTTTCATTAAACAGCATGGATTCTGTATAAACCCAATGTTCCGTTTTAGACCAGACTAACAAATGAAAGGTTGAAATTATGGAGAACAAAATGTCAATTAAAAAAAATTGTAACCAAGATTCACAAAACAAATGCAACAAGTTACGTTTCTCATTGCCTTTGATCATATTTTTATTCAAAATCAGCTGTCCAAAGTGATTTGCCCATTATGGAATAAACAAATTTAAGTTTATGCCACGGGCTTCTTTTCTTCTGTGGTGGGTTTCTTTTCTGCGGGCTTCTTTTCAGCTGCTGGTTTCTTGGTAGCTGCAGCCTTTTTCCCCACCAAAGGCTTCTTCTGCTTCTTAAGGCCAACAGCCTTCTTTCCTTTCTTCCCTACCACAGGCTTCTTGCCTGGAACCCCCTTCTCATCTGATTTGGCTTCTAGTGCTGCTGCTGCTTTATCCACCCGAAGCTTGTGCTGCAACAAATTAAGAAGAAAATCTAAGAATCAAATTCTCTAAAATGGTATCCTATATGCAAAAGCCAAATCATTGCTTACGTTCTTGGCCTGACGAAGAATGGTGTTCCGGCGCATGGTCTTTGCATATGGGTTTAGCTTCAACATGATTCTCAGGTTTTTCAGTGGATTCTTCTTCAGGACTCTGCGGTGAATCTTCTTGCTATAAAAATGTAATCACTATATTAACATTTTATTTACATTAAAAATAACCAAGTATAATGAGATTGAGGCAAGAGTTACTATAAATATCACAACTTTACCGTGGTGCTCGGAGGGCTCTTTGGATCTCTGGGCTTTTCAAGATTCTGCTAAGGTCTGTATTGAGCATCTTGTGCATGGGAAGGCTGAAAGAAAAACCAAGAAAATGCTGAAAATAGATGCCCAATCTTATTTCTCATGTGATTAACATGAACCTCAACAGAAGATAAAGTTTTAACCATTTAAAAGCTCTCCAGAATTCAAGTGAAATTTCCAACTACACTACCACTTCTCAGAGTATCTTACCATTTCAGCCTATTACATCTGTATATAAGGGGAAATAGCAACAAAGCAATCCATTATTTAGAAAACCAATTCTGAATGTAAATATCCTATATAATAAAACCCTAATATGCAAATCGACTGAACGGAGGAACAACAGGCAGAACAACTGGTCGCTATGACACACACTGACCAAGGGGGGGAGGGCGGGCGGGGGGCGCAGATGCTCAACACAGGAGCTGCCCCCTGGTGGTCAGTCCGCTCCCCCAGGGGGAGCGCAGCTCAGCCAGAAGCTGGGCTCACAGCTGGGAAGTGCAGCAGTGGTGGTGGGAACCTTTCCTGCCTCCACTGTAGGCGGGCAGTAAGGAGCGAGGGGTCCCAGACTGTGAGAGGGCGCAGACTGGGCTGAGGGACGCCCCCCCCCAAGTGCACAAATTTTGTGCACCGGGCCTCTAGTCCATAATATAAAAATCTATGTTCAGTTTATGAACGTAAGAACACTCACTTGTAGTTACTCTTGAGGGAGGCAGCTCTACGCCAAGTGCCATACAGCTCATCTAACTTGCGGAAAGCACTTTCAGTCCAAATGCAGAAACGGCCCACATGCCCTCCAGGTGCAAGTTTCAAAATGTTCAGTTTGCTTACATTAAGCAGAGTAATTCCTTTTAAAGGGAAAGGAGAATTAGGGAGCATATATTTAAAAAGAAACATAAATCATCCTTTTGGCTTATGTGCTAGATAAGATACCTTAGAACTATCAACAACTATGAAGTTTCAACCATTAATTGTACACACTCATTCAGCCAAGAGTCAGACATTCCACAAAATCATGTGTTTCAGAAACACGGACCATTAAGTGGGATCTCATCATAATAAAAGCTGAGTAAGCATGCATAGCATGGGCAATCAAAACACGTAGGCAATACAACAATTACCGGGGATGTTTCTGAAGGCTTTGATGATACCGTTGTCCTCATTATAGATGATACAAGGTCCCCTGCGCTGGATACGACGACGGTTTCTCATTTTGCCCTTGCCAGCCCTCATTCGCTGAGAGGCATAGACCTACAAAGTGAGAAGCTTTAGTATTCTGATTAAGATGATCCCAATATACAAAACACCATTTTATAAATAAAACTGAGATAAAAATGACTTCTGTAATACTAAAACACAGCTACAAATGGCAGAATCCAAACCCAAGTACTGTTACCCACTGCCTAACCACATTTCCATCAATGATAGACCACATACAGGCAATATACCATATGATAGTCACATAAGATCAAACTGTATCCTTGATAAGCAGTACACGACTATAATATGGTTCCAGAGTTCTTGTTTTCACATCCAAGATTTGTAGTTAATACTGTCCTTCAACAATCTTTTCAAAAAAAATCTGACAAATTTGTGAGGACTACCAGAACCTGTAAATGTGTTCATTAAACCTACCTTTTTAATATCATTCCAGGCCTTAAGTTTCTTAAGAAGCAAAACAGCCTCCTTGGTTTTCTTGTAGCCTTCAACTTTATCTTCAACCACCAAAGGAAGTTCAGGAACTTCCTCAATACGGTGACCTGACAAAGCCAATTAACACTGACCTGGTTACCCTGAACATTTTGAAAAATTGAGCAGCACTTTATATAACCCACAAAAGCAAAACAGTATACAAATTACCAAATCAGAATTTCCACAAATATCATGTGTTTCAGAAACACGGACCAATGAAGTGGAATCTCATCATTTTGACAGTTAAGTAGAATAGGCAACATGATAAAGTTTAAATGGCAAGTTTCTAATATGCTAAATCACTGTATTTAAAGCACTTCGCCAGTTACATAGCACTCACCAATGACTGATTTGTTAGATTGAAACAGTCAGAATTAGTGTGTAATAATAAGGAATTTAGGCACTCTGGGATGAAGTTTACTTATTATTATTATTACTATTATTAACATAATGAAAAGGTACAGGTGAAGGAAGGAAAAAACAGGTATTTGTTATCACTCCTACAATACAAAATATCACAAACCTTTAGACATGACCAGTGCTGGTAAGGCTGAGGCAGCGAGGGCAGAGCAGATGGCATATCGTTTCTGTGTTGTGTTTACTCTGCGGTGCCAACGGCGCCAGGTTTTGGTTGGTGCAAACATGCGTCCCCCACGACACATCTATTTTTCCCAGTTAAGAATCACATTTCTCAAATATTAAGGGAAGATTGTCTTGCTCAGTAAGAATTTTCGTCACCCTTCTGAACCAGCTGACTGACAGCAGGCAACTGTCGCCGAGAACAGAGTAGGACGCAAATTACGACATCATTGCAAGTAAACTTTCTAATGTCCAGAACTTACCGTCTTTAGTATTTAACAAAAAACCTTCCAGATTACAAATCTGTCTAGTGTTATCTGGATACTATTAGTATTTTGGACAAAAATATCTTCAAACTAACATGAATAAATCAGGTCTAGCCTGCTGAATTCCATGATGGCTGACCAGTCTAGGTAGTGACCACAAAAGATACATTTCCAAAAGCACCCTGGCCAGAACGATGAGTTCCGCCACCTCGGACTCTGGGAATTCGAGCCACAGCTCTGCCAGTACCCCAGGACTCGGCACTGGTTTGATGACCTGAAATTGGGAAAGAAATAAAAGTTTTAGCTACCCAACCATACCACTGAGACTATTATGCATAGCAGCAAACAGCATCAGAACATCCAGGAAAATCATCTGATTCAGAAACACGGACCAATGGAGTGGAATCTCATCACTACTGTTTAAGCAGCTCTTAAAGTATCAACTGATAAAAGATCTAAATCCATACCTGCCAATTCACTGACAGCATAGGGCTGTCTATTGTTTTTTCGCAAGTTGGTGTGAACAAAGTTCACAATATCTGGTCGAATAGGAGCCTTGAACACAGCAGGCAAAGTGACATTTTTGCCAGATGTTTCCCCCTTTTCAGAGTACACAGATATCAGTGGACGAGCGCACGCCTGGGAAAAAGGAAAATATATTTATACCAACAAGCAGTGTCAGAAGCACTCCTATGTGCCAACAATTCCATTAATTGCTCAGTCACAAAAAACTCGTTTGGTGGGGTAGGCGCATCGCTCACAGCTAAAACAAAGGCTACGTTACCAATACATCAAGTCTGTTAACTCAAAGACTATGTCTTGCTCAGGAAGAATTTTCGTCACCTTTCTGAACCAGCTGACTGACAGCAGGCAACTGTCGCTGAGAACAGAGTAGGACGCAAATTACAACATCATTGCAAGTAAAACTCTTTAAGCTGAAAGGACACTTAGAATCAAGTTCTGCCACGTGTAAGAGAATGGGTTATCATTAAACTTTCCAACCAAGGTTTACAAAGCAAAATGTTCAGAAGTATATTTTAAGGTCTGAAAATGTTAAAACCACGAAACTTTCACCCCAGATGTTAACAAATCTTGTCTACCACAACTCTACTCTTCCAACTGTTTCATCCTTGTCCGCCTCATCCCATTCTAAACACATCTTCCAAAATTTACTAGCGTAAAAACACTGGTTGTTACTTTTTGCTTCACCTTCTCCAAAGATTTATCACCTGAAAATAAAACTTAAGGTTAGACAATATGCTCAGCCTCATCTCCCATCTTCTCTTCCGAGTAATTATCACTCTCCCGAGTCTTCTCCCTAAAGATGCTCTTAGCATGCTTCCTCACCTCCTTTGAAGGCTTCCTCACCTTTCTCGGAGCACTGTTTAAAGCCCAACTCCTGCCTCCTTCCCAATCAATTCCTATGTCCACAGCACTCACTACCACCAATCGTTACTGTGTATTTTACACCTAACTCAATCACGACCCAAACATCATACCGATAGGTTTTCGTTGTGTGGGTTTTTGCCCATTTTGTTCAATGAACTCCCCGTGGCCCAGAACACTACATAGTATATATAAAAACCATCTTTGTGGAAACGCGGTACATTTAATATTCGCCGTACAACGAGCTGGCTGAAAGCGAAAACATTTAGGGGACACCAAGTAGGAAAAACTAATTTTTAAGTTAAGAGGATCAGAAAGCTTCTGAAAGTGGCAATTCTTAAGGCGAACATACGGGAATTCAGAAAACTCTCTTAACAAAATCTCTCTCATAAGACGGAATGTTCCTTCCTAATCAGCACCTGGAGATATAGGGCCTAAAGTTGACTCTCACCACCATCAGTCTTAGGACCCCACAACTTCCGAGTCTTCCGCAGAGCTCGTGCTTTCTCAGAACAAGGAAAGCTAGAACGCCAGAAGTCCTCTGCGTCTGAGAGCCCCGCGCCGGAGGCCCACGTTGCCTCTAAGATGGCTGCCCTAGAGCCGCACTACCCAGCTCCCCGCAACACACAGACGCGTTTGGTCCTCATCTCCTTTCCCTCGCGTTCCCTCCTGAAAACTTATGCTCAGAACCCCCAACCCATTCCTGCCAGGCCCGACAGCAGGGGCAAGTCCGACCGAGAGAACTTCCACTCACCATGGCGGAGAGAGAAGGCCACGCTCCTCTCTACCCGGCGGCTCCCACAGGAAAAGGAAGTGCCTAGCACTCCCTCGTTCTATATGTCACCTTCAACTCATTCCCCACCCGGCTCCGCCCCAGGGCCAATCCAGAGACATAAATATCTCTCTGCCACTCTGAAAAAATAAAAATAGCATGTTATTTGCTAATCTTAGTCAAATTACGGTATCTATTGACTTCTAGAGTCAACAATTGCATTTAGAAAGGAGGGACTCCTTTTGGCGGAATAATCCCGAAGTAGGCGTGGCCGAGTCTCGCGAGATGAGGTGTCTTCCTTTCAACTACTGTAACGTATTTTAACTTTTTCTTAGGGAAATGAAAAGTTATTGGGGAAATTAAAAAAAAAAAAGCTATTGGGAAGGAGAAAACCGCTGCGTGCTTGAAAGCAAGAATTTAACTTGTGAACCAACGGGACCTGAGGTGGGCGGTGGAAGTAGTCCCGGCGGGGGCGGGGTCCGGACGCCGGGCTTCGGCCTCCCGCGCGAAGTTTAGTTTGGAGGCCTTGCATCTGCTGTTAGACTGAGGCGGGATGTGGTCGCGAATAAACCGGGCTGCCGAGGAGTTTTACACGCGTCTCCTGCAGTGAGTTGTAGCTCCTGCTATTGGCTAGGTGGCGAGGACAGCTTTACTCCCTCGGGGTATCTCTGTATTCCCCCCCAAACCTCTGGCCGCAGCCATGGGGGTTGGCGCCTTGTCCGTTCTTGGTGGCGCGTACGTTAGACTAAGCTTTCCTGGGCTCCGGGCGTTACCTGCCCCAGTGTGGCCCTGCAGTGTAGTTGAGGAGAAAATATCTGAACGTTATCGATCGTGGTGGGAAGTGACCAGTTTTCCAAGAGGCACCTTACTCATTCTGATAGTGCACACACCTTGCCGTAGGGTGGAGGCGCTTTCCTGTACAAGGAAAACTAGGTGTTGGCGTCCTTCACCTGGGTAAAGCCTGGCTGGTGTGAAACTTACTGCTATGGAGCCTATTCAAGATAGTTATCACAGGAGCCACCGTTATGATAACGTGTGGGTGTGCTGGCTTTTTAAAGTCCCTTTGTTTCACTGTGCTCTAAGATTGCGTTTTATTCTTTTGAAAAAATATTTTTTTCATTTATTTCAAAGCGAGGATCATTGGTCGGCTGCCTCCTCCACGCCCCCTCCTGGGGATTGAGCCCGTAACCTGGGCGTGTGCCCTGACAGGGGAACTGAACCCTGACCTCCTGGTTTATAGGTCAGCGCTCAACCACGGAGCCACACCGGCCGGGGGCAGTTTATCCTTCTAGTGAAGTAACAGTGCCAAAGGGGATTCCGTCCAGTCCTGCATCCGACCTAAAAACTGAATCCAGTAGCCCTCAAGGTAGAGCGTGCATCAGGATCACCTGGATCACCTGGAGGGTTGTCAAAACAGATTGCTGGGCCCCATCCCCAGGGTTCCTTACTTAGCAGGTCTGGGTGGGGCCAAAGAATTTGCCTTTCTCACAAATTACAGGTGAAGCAGCTGCTGCTGGCCTGACACACTTTGAGAACCACTGGTATAATCTCACCCCTTGTTTTCTAAATTCTACAAATTTTCATTATCTTTATTGCTTCCTTCTGCTTACAAAAGTGGTTATTCTTGTCAATTTTTTGATCTTTATAGAAAGAACACTAGCTTTTTAAAACTAACAATGTCTTGGATAGCTTCGAGTATGAGCGCCTATAGATCTCTTTGTTTTTATTAAATATTTTACATAATATTTTCATTCTGTGGTTTGAGAAATGTACACATGCTTGAGAAATTATTGCTGAATGATTGACTGTCATCTCTGAGTTGTACATTAAAGACAAACATCTTTAAGTCACAGTCTTGTCCAAATGGCAAAGGTGAATCAGTCTCAAGCTTATATTTCCCGTTTTATTTCAGTAAATCATAGAGGAGATCAACTAATACATGGAATCCTGAAACAATTCCATTGGGTTCCTTTAGGACAGTAACGATTCTTTCCTCACTCTGGCCAGTGTGACTCGGTTGGTTGAGTGTCCTGTGCACTGAAGTGTTGCTGGTTTGATTCCTGGTCTGGCTGGGCACATGCCCAGGTTTAGGGCTCCATCCCTGGTGGGGGGGGTGCAGGAGGCAGCTGAGGATCCATGTCTTGCTCTCAAATCGATGTTTCTCTCTCTCTCTCTTCCTCTTCCTTTTTCTCTGTAAAAATCAATTAAAAATCTTAACACAAAAGATTCTTTCTTCTTTCAGTGTATAGTGGGCTGATGTGCATTTTGGTATGTTAATGGTTTATAGTTTTACATGCTTTGAGATTGCTATTTTAAAATTCTCTTGACTGATTAACAAAAACATTTTTTTTTTTTACAAAAATATAAAAAACCCTGGCTGGCTTGACTCAGTGGTTAGAGTGTTAGCCGAGCACGAACCGTCATGGGTTCAATTCCTGGTCAAGGGCACGTACCTGGGTTGCAGGTTTGATTCCCCAGCCCTGGTTGGGGTGCATGGGGGAGGCAACCAATCGATGTATCTTTCACATCAATGTCTGTGCGTCTGCCTGTCTCTTTCCCCCCTTCATCCCTCTCTTCCACTCTCCAAATATCAGTGGACAAAATATCCTCTGGTGAAGAATAACAAAACAAAAAAAGTTAAATTCTCTTGACTGAAATGATAGAGTTTTGTGCTTACATTGTTATTTTATTATTATTTTGTTTTGTTTTGTTAATCCAAAAATTTCCATTGATTTTTAGAGAGAGTGGGAGAGGGAAAGAGAAACGTTGATGTGAGAGAGACACATTGATTGGTTACCTCCCACATGTGATCAGACATGGCGGGGAATCTAGCCTGCAACTGAGGTATATGCCCTAGACTGGAATTGAACCTGAGACCCTTCAGTCTGCAGGCCGATGCTCTAACCATTGAGCAACCAGCTAGAGCTAATGTGATCTAATTTACTAATTTTTTGTAAATTTTTTTTTGTAACAGCTCATAAAATTAGAGGGAGGATAGATTTTTCCATTTTAGCTGTAGAAATCTAAGGCTGGGTCCCTTAAAATAACTTTTCTGTGTTGGTCTGCTGATTCATTGGCAGATCAAAATCCAGTCATTTTTACTTCCCAAAAGTCATGTGGTAAATTACATTTTAATAGTAACTAGTTATGTATTTTTAAAAAGAGTAGAGCTGCCTCTTAAAAGCAGTTGTGCCCAATTGTGGGCAGCAGTCTATTAATCTCTACTATATCTCTTTTTTCTATTTCCTCTTAACCTAATACTCTTTTCTGCCTTTTCCCCCTCTTCCCAACTGTGCCTTAAGGCTGCCATGACTACTTTGCATTTTGCTGTTCTCACTGTTGTCACACATGATGACTAACTCTTGAGTTGAAATGACAGAATTCTGTAACTCTATTTTTCACATGTGGCTCTGCATCACAGGGAATTTGATGAAGAAAAGAAAGGAATCTGTAAAGACCCATTTATCTATGAGGTAAGAAAATTTTATTTGGTTTTTAAACACAACTCAATAATCCTAAAATTGTGTTTTAAAAGTTGAGTTTATTGAAGTTAATTTAAGTAGAGTAAATTTCATCCTTGTAGAGTACAGTTCTAGGAGTTTTTAAAATGCATTCAGTCATATAATCACCCCCATCAAGATATAGAACATTTCTGTCACCTCCAAAAATTTCCTCATGTTCCTTTATAGTCAACCCTCTCTCCTGTTCCCAGTGCCTGGCAACCACTAATCTGTTTTCTATCTCGTTTTCTGTCTTCTCTTTTGCCTTTTCCGTAATTTCATGTAAATAAAATCACACAATATGTAGCCTTTTGCTTTTGACTTCTACCAATGAGTATAATGCATTTTGGATTCATCTTTGTTATTGTGTGTATTAGTAGTCCATTCCTTTATATTGCAGAACAGCTTTCCATTGTGTGGATGCAATACAGTTTGGTTTATCCATTTACTACTTGGATTGTGTCTAGTTTTTGATAGTTATGAGTAAAGCTGCTGTAAACATGTATTGATTTATTAAGCATCTAATATATGCCAACCGTTCTATAAGTAAACTCCCCATAGTAATGAGTAAACTAAGGTAAATTATGTACTAAAAGACAAATTAGCTGGGGAGAAATAGTCATAAGTGATAAGGGTTAATATCCATATATTAAAAATATATTTAAAACTCTTTAAAATCAATTGAGAAAAAAGACAACTATAATAGAAGGATACAAATAAGTAATCACAGGGAAAAAACACCAATATAGGTATCTTTACACTATCTGAATTCTCACTAACCAAACTCAGAAATTCAGTATATCCAGGTAAATGTATTAATCCCTCCCTGAATTCTTGCCACTTGATATCTATATTAGTTTCCTAGGGCTTCTGTAACAAAGTACCACAGATTGGTTTGCTTAAAACAGTGGCCGGCAAACTCAGTCAACAGAGCCAAATATCAACAGTACAACGATTGAAATTTCTTTTGAGAGCCAAATTTTTTAAACTTAAACTTCTTCTAACGCCACTTCTTCAAAATAGACTCGCCCAGGCCGTGGTATTTTGTGGAAGAGCCACACTCAAGGGGCCAAAGAGCCGCATGTGGCTCGCGAGCCGCAGTTTGCCGACCACGGGCTTAAAACATCAGAAATGTATTCTCGTACAGTCCTGGCGACTAGGAATGTGAAATCCAAGTGCCTATAGGGCCATGTTCCCACTGAAGGCTCTGGGGAAGGTTCTTTCCTTGCCTCCTCCTATCTTTTGGTTTCCAACAAATCCTTGGCTCTCTGAACTTGGTATCTAAATGCTTCAATAGCTAAAATAAGAAATTAAGCAGATTTAAATAATGAGAGATACTTGTCAATAATAAGCATGTTAGAGACTGTTCATCTTCATTAGTGATGAAATAAATGAAAATTAGAACAATAACAAGATACTATTTTCTTTTTTAAATTTATTTTTATTGATTTCAGAGAGGAAAGGAGTGGGAGAGAGAGAGAGAAACATCAGTGATGAGAGAGAATCATGATTCATCTGCCTCCTGCATGCCTCCCACTGGGGATGGAGGTTGTAAACTGGGCATGACCGGGAATCGAACTGTGACCTCTTGGTTCATAGGTCGGTGCTCAACCACTGAGCCACACCAGCTTGGCAGGATACTATATTCTTGCTATGAGACAGTAAAAATAATGAAAATGCTCAGACAATACTCACTGTGTTGAAATAAGTGAGAGGAATACAAATGTGTGGGTATGGTATATTTGAATGGCAATTTGACAATATCGATATGATTTTATATATTCATCTTAGGAAAGTAATTCAGTTGTTCTTTTAATAGGGAATAACTTGAAACTACCTAAATGTCAAACAATGTGAAATTATTTATATGATGGTAGAGCCATGATATTAGACAAAGAACATTTAATGGCATGGAATTTCATGGTATAAAAACTATTAGAATATCCTATTTTTATTAAGCAAAATCTTATCTATAGCTAAATAATAGATACATTTTAATTTAAATAGATTTATTTATATGCCGGGAAAAAGAGCTGGCAAAATATGTACCAATAAGGCTAATAACAGTAATGATTACCCTGGCTAGTAGAATTATAGGTGAGTTTTTTAAAATCTCTTTCAGCTATCTCATTTTCAAACTTTTCTACAATAAACATATATTGTGACTGGAATAAAAAACTACGCATTTCCTATAAACTGATAAAGTTCTAAATTCCATAGTTCTATCAAAAGAAAGGATAACATTTTGTAAAGGGTTAATTTTGTGGTACTTAACAGTGAATAGAATGTGAGTAGAGGGAAAGGTTGTTAGCGTGATCCTAATTAAAAGGCAGGGTGCATTTTAGGTGGGCCTTGATATGTGTAGATATAGATATGAACTACATTTCCTAAACAGGAAAAATAACATGGACAAAGAGTAAATGAAATCTTTTAAAACATTAGTCTGTTCAAATTCTCCTTTCCAGTCACTTGCAGGGAACTGGTCTTTATGTGTTTAAATCTTTGTACAAATATTAATCACATAAAACATTGCTTGACATTATCTGTTTTTAATAGGCTGATGTCCAAGTGCAGTTGATTGGCAAAGGCCAACTAAATCCTTTGAAAAATATTCTAAATGAAAATGATGATGTTGTATTCATCTTGGAAAAAGTGGTAAGTAGTGCTTGGGTTTTGTGGTGTTCTATTCTTGTTAGCCAAATTTGGTTTAATGGGAAAAATCTCAAGTGTATACATTTTTTTATCAGCATTTTTTTGGTTAATCCTCACCTGAGGATATTTTTTCCATTGACCTCTAGAGAGAGTGTAGAAGAGACGGAGTAGGGGCAGGGAGAGACAGAGAAAGAAACATTGACGAGAGAGAGAGAGAGAGAGAGAGAGAGAGAGAGAGAGAGAGAGACACACATCAATTGGTTGCCTCTCACATGTGCCCCTACTGGGGCTTGGGAACCTGCAACTGAGGTACGTGCTCTTGACCGGGAATCGAACCTGCGACCCTTTGATCAGTAGGTCGGCACTCTAACCATTTAGCCAAACCAGCCAGGGCAACATATTTTAAAAAGTGGATTCTAATTCTTTTAGGAATAAGTAAGTACAGTGTTGTCCAATAGAATTATAATGTGAACCACATATATAATTTAAATTTTCTGGCAATCTCATTAAAATATAAATGAGTAAAATTATCATACAGTAAAATTTACTTTTAAGAATGTTATTAGTAGAAAAAAAAGAATGTTATGAATAGAATCATACAGTATGTCTTCTTTCACTCAGTTTAATGCTTTTGAGATTCTTCCAAATTGTGTGTGTATTAATGATTCATTTCTCTTAATTGTTGAGTGGTGTCTCCTGGTATGGATATACCACAGCTTATTTACCCATTCATCCTTTGAAGGACATTTGGGTTGTTTTCAGTGATCATGAAAAGAGCTACTATGATCATTTTTGTACAAATTTTTGTGTGCACATAACTTCTTTTTAAATTATTAATATATTTTTATTGCTTTCAGAGAGGAAAAGAGAGGGAGAGAGATAGAAACATCAATGATGAGAAAGAATCATTGATTGGCTGCCTCCTTCACACCCCCAGAGCCTCTCAACCCCAGCCTGTACCCTGACCAAGAATTGAACTGTGACCTCCTGGTTCATAGGTCATCGCTGAACCACTGAGCCACGCCAGCCGGGCTGCACATAACTTTTCTTTACAGTAAATACCCAGGTGTGGGATTGCTGGGTCTGAAATTAGGTGTAGTAATTTTAAAAATTTTAATCTAATATATCTGAAATTATAATTTCAAAACCTAATTAATATAGAAATCATTAATCAGATATTTTAAGTTCTTTTTTCCATACTACGTCTTTAAAATAATGTGGTGTGTATTTTACACTTACATCTCAATTTGGTTTGGCCACATTTCAAGTGCTCAACAGCCACCTGTGGCTAATGGCTACTGTGTTGAACAGCACAGCATAAGTAGCTATGACACGTGGAAGTTCTACTTTAATTTTGTTAGCTGTAACAAGAGGGAACTTCTTATTTTTGTATCACTTTATAATTACAACCTTAATCCTTTTGGTTTTTATTATGGTAACTGTTTTGGCAGTTGCGCTTTTTATTGAGTGGTGTTAATGGTTGCTTGGAGCAACCATTTCTTTGCTTACATCATTTCCTAAAGTAGATGGGAATAGGCTATAAAAGGGAAAGTGGACGTTTCTTTAGAAGGAACACCTCTGTCTGCTTTAGGACCCTCATGCTGTCTGGATAGACATTGTGGTGAATGAACTAGGAGCTCTTTATTTTAAATGCACACACAAGAAAACTCCTTTCTGAGGAGGGGAACTTCTTTGTCTTTTAAGTTAACGAATGGGTGTTATTAGTTTCTTTCTCTGTCTCTCCCTGCCCCTACTCCGTCTCTTCTACACTCTCTCTAGAGGTCAATGGAAAAAATATCCTCAGGTGAGGATTAACCAAAAATATGCTGATAAAAAAATGTATACACTTGAGATTTTTCCCATTAGTGCTTATCTATGATGGACAAATGCTTGGAAAATAATTATAGATGAATTATGTGGTTGAATTTAGACTTTTGTTATGGGGAGAATGGGAAATGTATGTATGTAGGAGCAAAGCTGAAAAAGTTAAAATAAATTATCTTGGAAATGGTAAAGATGAACAGAGGGCATTTGTGGAAATCTGGGTTAGGATTCTAGGGAGAATGCAGCTTTGAGTTATAAAGAGTTACCTGTAATTCAGTGAGGCTCTGGCATTTTTGGATGAAGAACAATTAAAATGGCCTTTGTTTCTGCAAAGATCAGTAAAGCTTAATACATGACTATTGAAGAGTAGAGGAAAAAATGGTATTTCTTGGGTACATCTAGTTTAAGGAACTTTTTGGAAAGCCAGGCCTTTAAGGGAATGAAATCTGGAACCTTGCAAAAGAAATTCAAAGTTGAGGAAACATCTAGGTCTGATACCTATTAACTCTGCAGAGGATTTACGGCTAGAAGAGGCTGCCTAGATTCAAATGTTGGCTTTGCACTCAGCAGCTGTGTTATTATCCTAGGCAAGTTATTTAACCTTTCACTATCTCGGTTCTTCCATCTTTAAAACAGAGTTAACAAAAGTATCAGTCTCAGGGCTTTTATGAAGAATAAAAAAAAACTTAGAACAGTACCTGGAACCTAGTAATGCTCAGAAAATGTTATCTCATTATTGTTATTATTGGCAATACTGAGCTAGTTAAGTAGTTAAACACATAGATATCAGAATCCTGTAACACAAAGAGAGTTGATAGCCCTAAGAGGAATAACTTTAAGGAATCTTCACATTTGGGGAATGAAGAATCTGACAAAATCAGGGAGTCTCCGATGTTTTTTTCCCCCTTGGCATTTTGTCTTTAGCATTTTGTGCATGTTGGAACACTTTTTTCTCTAATGACATCAGATGCTTCCTTTATTAGTAGGAACTTAGAGCAATATCTTTTGATAGGACAGTGGAAATGCTTCTGATGGCAAAATGAGTTGGTACCAAACTGGTTTGTAGCTATGATTCTTGCCATAGCCCAGTCATTTATGCTCAAAGTTTAGGAATCAGTACATTATGTTTTAGCATAGTGAACAGTTGACTGTTATCTTTTGTGTTCTTTTATCTGGTTAAATAATTTAAAAAAATTTTTTAAAGCCTTTGGAAAAGGAAGAAACAAGTCATGTTGAAGAGCTACAATCTGAAGAAACTGCTATTTCTGATTTCTCTACTGGTGAGAATGTTGGACCACTTGCTTTACCAGTTGAGAGGGCAAGGTAAGTTTTTCTTAGTATTGGGATAGGAAAAGGGGTGGAGGGGAGGAATTTAAATTGAAGCATTCTTATACACATTGGAAAACAGATAAGTATTTAGCGCAGATCTCTCCCTCATTTCTTCCTCCTGCCCCTACATTTGTATACCCAACTCTACTGAATGTCCCACTGATATCTCAGACGTGACCAAGAAGGTTGTTGTGATTGTCCTTTTCTCCAGTCTCCTATACTGTTTGTTGTTGCTTCTTAAATGTTTTCCTTGTGTCTAATCTGGTTCCCCTCCAATCTTTCCTCCTCACTGCTGCCAAGAAAGTCTGATCGAGTTTCTTCCCTGCTTATAAATCCCTCAGCGATTCTCATTGCCTCATGATAACATCCAAATTCCTTTTGAGTGATACATAGGAGCCTTCCTTGTCTGGTCCAGTGGTCTTCTACCCAGGGTACCATGCCCAGTGGGCATTTGGAAATTGCAGGGGTACTTCTTGCCATCATGAAGACTGCGGGGAGCTATGGGCCTGGTCCATGGATTGTAAACGTCCTGTACCGCATAGGGCTCTCCAGCCCAATGAGCAATGATCCCACCCTATTAGAAACCCTGCGGCCGCTCTCTGCCTTGCCAGTTTCACTTCCTGCTCCTTCCCTGTGTAGCCACATGCAGTTCCCTCTGCCTGGCCTCCCCCACCTCCCAAACGAAAAAATCCTAGCTATCAGGATTAAATGTTATTATTTACATTGTGTTCTCCAGCCAGTGTTTGTTGGGATTTACCCATATGCTTATCATTTCTTTGCTCTCCATTTCTTCTTGCATTTCAGACCTTCCTTCTGGGATTATTGTATTTCCTTTTTGAAGTACAGTCCCTTAGAAATTCCTTTCCTGAACATCTGTTGGTAATAAATTCAGTTTTCATCTCTTTAAAAAAAAAACTTAAGCCACATTTTTGGTAACTTAATTTTGATATGCTTTCAAATTTACAGAACAGTTACAAGAATAATAGAGGAACTTCTGTGTGTCCTTAACCCAGATTCAACAATTGTTTACATTTTGCTGTATCTGCTTTGTCATTCTTTCTTTTAATCCTTCTCTTCCTTTTCTTCCTCCTCCTCTCCCACTGCCACCGTCTATATAATATACACATATCACACACACAAACTTTTTAATGTTGGAGACATTGTACTCCTTTACCACTAAGTACTTTACTATATATTTCCTGAGAACAAGTACATTATCTTGTATAACCCAGAACAATGATCAGAATCTGGAAATTTAACATTGTTACAATACTATTATCTAATTCACAGTCCATATTCTAATTTCTTTAAGTGGCCCAAAGACTATTAACTTCAAGCATCTTTTCATGTGGTTGTTGGCTCCTACTTTCTTCCCTCCTCCCCCAGCTTTATTGAGATATAGTTGATATTTCCTTAGCCTGAACTCATACCCTACTCCCACTCTCACGGAACCTTTACCCTCACTGTATTGCACTCCCTGCTTGTAGTAGCTCCGAACCTGCCATTGTCATTTTCTGGTGCGTGAGTCTTGATCTGCCTTGTGTGCTCTCTCTCACTTCTACATTGGGTGAAATATTTATGTGCATTTTTCAGATTTTTGTTTCTGGGAAACACTTCATGATATCTTTGGAAGAGAAAATTCTTAACTATATGGCAATGTCTAACTATAATTTATTCTTTCTATTCTTATTTTCAAGGCAGTTAATTGGACTTTACACCATGGCTCATAATCCTAATATGACCCATATGAAGATTAATCGGCCAGTTACTCCCCTTCCTCCCCTTTGGGTAAGATGTGACAGTTCAGATCCTGAAGGGACCTGTTGGCTAGGAGCTGAGCTTATCACAACAAATAACAGCATTACAGGAATTGTCTTATATGCGGTCAATTGTAAAGGTGAGAGCTGGCTCCTACTACTTTTATGGGTGTGTGTATATATGTTTATTTATTTGATAGTTACTGTTTTGTGGTTTTACTGGAAGTTGATATTAAGAGGGAAGTGCACACAATGGAATTCATGTTAGCCACCAGGAATCTAGTCTCGTGTATAACTTGCAGCATGAGGGTGATATTCCAGAAATACCAGAAACAGATCTTCAAAAGTCTGGACAGGAGTTTATAGCTGTTTTGTTTGGGTTTCATTTTATTTGTATGGGTATATTTTTTGGAATTTTCATTAGAGGATCAAAAATTGAATATAATGACAATATAATTCCAGTTTCATAGTAGGCATACAGTTATATTTTTGATGGTAGTATTGAGCTTTGTTCCACTTTCATTCTTTTATAAACATTCCATTCAACTGTGATTTAAAACTTAATTTCAACTCTTATTAGTGTTAAACTATGGTACCCTCAGAATTTGAATTTCCTAGCATTAAGATGTAATTTTGAATTGTACATTTAAATGTTTTTCTTTCATGTCCCATAGCTGATAAAAATTATTCTATAAATCTTGAAGACTTAAAAAATTCACATAAGAAAAGACATCAATTGTCTGCTGTAAGTATTTCTCTTCTCATATTATTTTCTTCAAACTGTATTGACCTGCCTTTCACTCCTAATATGACTACAACATATTTTTCTGTAGTATCAAAATGTTTGTATTTATTTTCCTCTCAGCTAATGACTAAAATTAAAATATATGCCTTCTTGCCTTTTAGCTAATCTTTGTGATTAAGAATAATTGTCTTATTTTTCCATTTGGGATAAAGTATACTACTTTTTCAATTCTTTTGAGGAAAGAATCAAAGTAGTTTTGAAAATGGCCTTTGGTCATGTGAAAGCTGGTGTGCTGGATGCTCTCTTTTCAGGTTACAGCCAGGGGCTTTGCCCAGTATGAGCTCTTGAAGTCCACTACCTTGGATGATACAGTCCCCACATCACAAACTACGATTACTTTGGATATTTCCTGGAGTCCTGTGGATGAGATTCTTCAAATCCCTCCACTCTCTTCAACTGCAACTCTGGTAGGAGTGAGCCCCGTTTTCAGTTGAGTTTACTCAGTGTGGGTTTACTTTTAACTTGCTTGTTGCTAGGGCTGCATGCCTCCTGTCCCAGCCCCAGCCCTTCCTGAGCTCGGACAGCCTCCCCCTGAAGTAGCCAGAGAAGCCAGTGGAGGTTTTGCAGGTGATCTGATCCATCAATTGCCCACAGCACTGGAAGTAAATAACTTAAGAATTTTCCAGTGATTAATAGTCTCTTGAGTTAGGACTCAAGTGAAATTATCAAAGTGACATCATCTCTGCTATTCTTTTTATAGTTTTTTTTTTTTTTCAATTATAGCTGCCATTTAAATTATATTAATTTCAGGTGTACAGCATAGTGGTTAGACATTTATATAACTTACAAAGTGATAAGTCTAATACCCACCTGGCACCATACACAGTTATTGCAATATTATTGACTGTGTTCCCTATGCTGTCATCTCTGCTATTCTTAAAATAGAGAGTGCATGTATTGGCAATACATCAAGAATTATTATACTAGTAAGCCTTTCACCCTTTAACATTTCTATGAATCTGTCTTAAGAAGTTAATTAGAATTGCTAACAAAAATATATGTACAAAGCTATTTGCAGTGATATAGCTGTGTTTCCAAACTATTCAAAACAAATAGGATAATCACTAAAATAGATTTCCATGATGAAATATTACACATTCTTTAAAAATCTTTAAAGTGTCTTTAAGAATAGGAAATGCTTATTATTAAGCGGACAAAAGCAGAAAGTACAAAATTGAACATTTAGTAGAATCTCAACTATGTTTTTAAAAAATGTGTACGCAGAAGCCTGGGTAGGGTTAATAGTGGTTCCTCAGGGTGGTGGGATTATGGATAATCATATTCTTAATGCTTTTCCTTCTATAGGAATTTACATACAACAGAATTTTTTTACCCCCCCCCCCCCTTTTAAAATAATATCTTGGAGTTGTAAAACTTTACCTCCAGGTAGGACATCATACTGTTGGCTTAGTTAAAATGTGTCTAAGGAGCATATTTATTGGGGAGGCTGGGTTATCTTTGGTGTGTGGTAATGCTAAGTTTGTCATTGAGAATGTCCTTTGGAAATTCAGTAGGCGAGAGCAGGAGAGCGTGTAAGAACAGTTAGTTGTTCCATGAAGGTACAATTGTGGTTATAGAAATGGAGTTTGATGGCCTGAATTTAAGTTACTATATCAGGACTAGAGGCCCAGTGCATGAAATTAGTGCATGGAGTGGGGGGGTTCCTCAGCCCGGCCTGCACCCTCTCCAATCTGGGACCCCTTGGGTGATGTCCTACTGCCGGTTTAGGCCTGATCCCTGTGGATATCCCTCTCGCAATCCGGGATGACTGACTCCTAACCACTCGCCTGCCTGCCTGCCTGCCTGATCGCCCCTAACCCCTCTGCCTGCTGGCCTAATTGCCCCTATCTTACCCCCCTGCTGACCTGATCATCCCTACCTTGCCCCCCTGCCTGCCTGATCACCCCTAAACCCTCTGCCTGCCTGCCTGATTGCCCCTAACTGCCCTCCCCTGCCGGCCTGATCTCACCCCTAACTGCTCTCCCTTGCTGGCCTGATCTCGCCCCCAGCTGCCCTCCCCTGCCAGCCTGATCACCCCTAACTGCCTCTGCCTTGGCCCTCACCACCATGGCTTTGTCCGGAAGGAAGTCAGACATCTGGAAGATGGCTGGTCGACCCGGTCTAATTAGCATATTACCCTTTTATTAATATAGATAGGCAGGATCTGTGTTATCTCTGAGATGTTCTAAATGAAGTTTTGCCCTACTTTTTCAATATATCAGTGCTTTATAAAATATATTTTTTAATGTGTGGGTAGTTTGAAATGCAAGTAACTCTGACCCTTATGCCAAGAAGATGGGATTACCGGTGAAAACTGACTTTGAAAACTTTTTAGAATATTAAGGTGGAATCAGGAGATCCCAGAAGTCCTTTGAATCATCTTCACAGAGAACTGAAATTTCTCCTTGTGAGTATCCTTCTGGAATTTGTTACTTGCATTAAGGCTCATGTTTTCATAAAAATATTTGTTAATATCATTGTTATTTAGTTTTGTGTTCTTTAAAAATTGTTCCAAATGTTATATATGCATTGGATTCTCTTGGCAATTTGGGCAGCTTAATTTTACTATGTGGTAGCGGTTCTTACATTTAAAGGGAGCATTAGTTAGATAAATAATAGCTACCATTCTTC
Source organism: Eptesicus fuscus (assembly GCF_027574615.1). Lineage (NCBI taxonomy): Eukaryota > Metazoa > Chordata > Mammalia > Chiroptera > Vespertilionidae > Eptesicus > Eptesicus fuscus. The sequence continues at coordinate 44,095,124 of NC_072477.1, read as the reverse complement.
TGCCTTTTTTTACTGGAGTGTTTGGTTTTTATTTATATGATGGATTCCTTTCTTTCCCCTTGGGTTAGATGCCAATTTATTTCAGATGCATATGTAATCTGCTTGTTAATAACTTGGGTTTTGAATGATGTTAAAGATTAATGAGCATGTGTTTCAAGAATTTTATGTTTCAGTAATTTTGGCTCTACTCTACAAATTGAATCTCAAGGGGGTGCCTCATTTTAATGCAGTAGAAATTCCAAGTGTCTTAGCCTGGCATACAAAGTCAGTTATATCCAATCACTGCCCTACCTTTTTCTTTTTTCTTTTTCTTAGCAGCTTTATTTTTTTTATTTTTATTTTTTTTAATATATTTTATTGATTTTTTACAGAGAGGAAGAGAGAGGGATAGAGAGTTAGAAACATCAATGAGAGAGAAACATCGATCAGCTGCCTCTTGCACACCCCCTACTGGGGATGTGCCCGCAACCAAGGTACATGCCCTTGACCAGAATCGAACCTGGGACCCTTGAGTCCGCAGGCTGACGCTCTATCCACTGAGCCAAACCGGTTTCGGCTTAGCAGCTTTATTGAGATATAAGTTACATTTCATAAAATTCACTTGTTTAGTGGTTTTTAATATACTTATAGAGTTGTACAGCCATGACCATCTTTAATTTTAGATCATTTTCATCACTCCCAAAAGAAACCCTATATGCATTTAGCAGTCACCTCTCACCCCCATCAGCCCCTAGCAACCACCAATGTACTTTCTGTAGTACTTTGTTCCTTTTAATTGCTGAATAGCATTCCATTGTATAGATATACCACATTTTGTTTATTCTTTTATCAGCTGATGAACATTTTAGTTGTTTCTACTTTTTTACTATTCTGAATAGTTGCGTACATGTTTTTGTGTGACATCTTTTCACGTCTCTTGGGTGGAATTGCTGTCATATGGTGACTCTAATCTTTTGAGGAACTGCCAAACTATTTTCCAAAGTGGCTGCACCACTTTACATTCCTACCAGCAGTGTATGAGGCTCAACTTCTCCATATCCTTGCCAACACTTGATATTTTCTGCTTTTGTTTTTGTTCATAGTCATCCTAGTGGAGATGAAGTAGTATCTTGTTATGTAGCATTGCCCTGATGGCTAAGGACGTTTAGCATATTTTCATGTTCCTATTGGTGCCTACTTATTTCTTTAGCTTAATCTAACACCCTACTTCCACTTCCACTGAACCCCCAACCCTCGCTATATTGAGTTCCCTGCTTGTAGTAGCTTGATCCTGTCACACTTTTTCACTTTCTAGTGTGGGGGTGTTGATCTGGTATGCCCTTCCACCTCTTTTCTGGGTGAGCTCTCTGGGACATCTTTTGCTTAGGATGATTGCACTGACCACTCAGAATGACTTATGGTACCTGTGCTTTGTGCTGCTATAGAACTCCACACACACCTCTTGTTAGAGTGATTATCGATCACAGTGATTTGTTTACTTATCTCTCTTCCTTACTGGACTTCAGTGCCAGGTTCCCTGCTGTACCTTCAGCATCTAGTGTAGTATCAAGCATTCTAAATACATTTCCTTCATATTATTTTTGTGTAAAACTTGGTATTTTTTCTACCTTTCTCACTTTTCTTCTTAAAAGCTCCTCTTCCAAGATCATTACTGTGGGCTGCCATCATACTTCTACCCTCATGTCTCTGCCCTTCTCTGTCCACCCTGGCAGAGAGCTTACACATTCAATGATTTGACTAATGCTTTTATGAGGGAACTCCAGATCGCTTCTTTCCCTTTTTCTTTTTAATCCTCACACGAGAATATGTTTTATTAATTTTTAGAGAGAGAGGAAGAGAGAGAGAAACATTGATCAGTAGTAGTCTCTCGTGCACGCCTTGATCAGGGTTTGAACCCATAACCAAGGTATGTGCCCTGACCAGGAATTGAACCCGCAACCTTTTGGTGTACAGGATGACTCTAACCAACTGAGCCACCCAGCTAGGACCAGATCCCTTCTTTAAGCTGATACTAATTCCCATCTTTCCTACTTCCACCAAATTATTTCTAACTTGAGTACAGGGTTGTTGCCTCAAACTCAGTACAGTATATCCAAAATGAAACATGAAATCTTCTCCAGACTAGATCGAATATCAGACTAGAAACCTGTATATGATCCCACCATTCCTTCATTTCTCTTATACATTGACCCTTGAACAATGTGGGGGTTAGGGGCACGAACCCCCTGCATGGTTAGCAATTCATGTATAACTTTTTACTCCCACAAAACTTAACTGCTAATAGCCTTCTGTTAACTGGAAGCCTTACTGATAACATAAACTATTGATTAACACATTTTTTATGTTATATATATTATACTATATTCTTATAATGTAAGCTAGAGAAAAGAAAATTTTTAGAAAATCATAAGGAAGAAAATATACTTTTACTGTATTTATTGAGGGGGAAATCTGCATATACTAGTAAGTGGACCCATGCAATTCAAACTCATATTGTTCACTGGTCAGCTGTGTTTTACTTTATAGTATGAACTATTTCTACCACCACCACTTACTACCACAGCTGGAAGCTGCCACTCTACTGTGTGTCAAACGTGGTGCTAGATGGTTTAGTTATTTTGCCTGAGGCATCAGCAACTGGTAAGTGGGAGAGCTGGTTCAAAACTCATTCAAATACATGTCTGTCTAACTTGAAAGTCCATGCTTTGTGGCCCTGGCCAGGCAGTTCAGTTGGTTAGAGCATCATCCCAATATACTAAGGTTGTGGACTTGATTCCCAGTGAGGGCACATATAAAAATCAACCAATGACTCTGGCCGGTGTGGCTCAATTGGTTGAGTGTCGTCCCATGCACCGGAAGGTCACCCACTGGTTAGATTCCCTATTGGGGCTCATGCCTGGGTTGCAGGTTCAGTCCCAGTCGAGGTGCATACCAGAGGCAATAGATGGATGTTTCTCTCTCTCTCTTAAAATCAAATAAAAAACATTTAAAAAAATCAACCGATGAATGCATAAATAAGTGGAACAACAAATTAATGTTTCTCTCTCAAATTTAAAAAAAAAGAAGGAAAGTCCATGCTTTGTTATAATCTCCCTTAAATTCACAGAATCTTAGATATGCACAGGGACATAGTCTCTCCAAGTTTAATCCTCTGTATTTTTATAAATGGGTAGGATTTTTTTCTTTTGTTTTATTCCACGTATATACCTCTATACCTACCTACCTACCTACCTATCTATCTCTCTCTCTGAAATATAGTGTTCTTTTCTTCCTTTGAAGTTTCTCTCACTGTGCCCATCTTAGTTAAAGCTCTTATCTCCCTCTTGGACCACTCTAATGATCATTTATTGTTTCTCAACAAGGACCCTATCAGCATTTCAGCATTTTGGGCAGGACCATGCTTTGTGGTTTGGGACTTTGTAAACGTTGCAAAATGTTTAGCATCCTTGGCCTCTACCAAATTAAATGCTCCTATACCCCCAGATATTGTGACACCAAAACTTATCTGCACATTTTTTCAAGTATCCCCTGGGGATAGAGGGTGAGATCACTTTGTTGAGAAATATTATATTTTCTCTTTTCCTTAAAATCCTAGGTATTTCTGATGGAGGAATTCTTAACTACTTGATCATGTCATTTTCTTGCCAAAAAATCAACAGTGGCTGTTGTCTTCCATGTGAAATAAAAAATCCTTTTAAGTTTTAACATCACTATTCCTGTGTAGCCCCCATTCCTTGTAATCTTCAAGTGTTCCCTAGATGTTATACTCCACTGCTTGGAATCATCCCACCCTCTTCATCTCCTTCCCTGCTCTGTAGCTGACAGTTCTCACATTTGGATTGGAGTTGAGTTGAGGTTTCACATTGTTCCACTGGCTATTCCAGGACATCTTGACCACCTTTCTTCAGTTTAAATTATTGTATGTATAGGCACATGCATTTATATTATTACTAGAGGTCCTGTGCACGAAATTCTTGCACTGGGGGGGTGTTCCCTCAGCCCAGCCTGCACCTTTTTGCAGTCCAGGACCTCTTGGGGGATGTAGCAGTGGGCCAAGCGGCAAGCGTCCAGGGAGGAGCCCAGACCGGGGCCAGGTGCTGCGCTGCGCCGCTCGCATTCATCCCAGCCTGCTGCGCCTGCTGCCGCTGCTTGGTAATGCTGCCGCAGAGTCGGGAGAGGCTCCCGCTGCCACAGCTGTGCTCGCCAGCTATGAGCCCAGCTTCTGGCTGAGTGGTGCTCCCCCTGTGGGAGTGCACTGACCACCAGGGGACAGCTCCTGCATTGAGTGTCAGCCCCCTGGTGGTCAGTGTGCATCATAGCAACCGGTCGTTCCAGTCATTCCACTGTAATGGTCACTTAGGCTATTATATATATAGACTAGAGGCCCGGTGCATGAAATTTGTGCACAGATAGGGTCCCTAGCCCTGGCCAGCGATCAGGGCTGATTGTTGTCTCCCTTCCCCCCTGGCTGCCAGTCGGGTCCTTCCTTCATTCCGTGCTGCCCCCTGGTGGTCAGCGCACTTCATAGTGAGCTATTGAACTCCCAGTCTCGGTCGAACTCCCGAGGGGATACTTTGCATATTAGCCTTTTATGTATAGACTAGAGGCCCGGTGCATGAAATTCGTGCATGGGGGGTGTGGGGAGTGGAAGGGTGTCCCTCAGCACAGCCTGCACCCTCTCCAATCTGGGACCCCTAGAGGGATGTCCGACTGCCCGTTTAGGCCCGATCCCGGTAGGATCGGGCCTAAACGGGCAGTCGGACATCCCTCTCACAATCCAGGACTGCTGGCTCCCAACTGCTTGCCTGCCTGCCTTCCTGATTGCCCCTAACCGCTTCTGCCTGCCAGCCTGATCACCCCCTAACCACTCCCCTGCCAGCCTGATTGATGCCTAACTGCTCCCCTGTCAGCCTGATTGCCCCTAACTGCCCTCCCCTGCAGGCCTGGGTCCCCCGCAACTGCCCTTCCCTGCAGGCCCGGTCGCCCCCAACTTCCCTCCTCTGCCAGCATGGTCACCCCTAACTGCCCTCCCTTGCAGGCTTGATCGCCCCCAACTGCCCTCACTTGTAGGCCTGGTCCCTCCCAGCTGTCCTCCCCTGCTGGCCTGATCACCCACAACTGCCCTCCCTTGTAGGCCTGGTCCATCCCAACTGCCCTCCCCCGCTGTTTATCTTGTGGCGGCCATCTTGTGTCCACATGGGGGCAGCCATCTTTGACCACATGGGGGCAGCCATCTTGTGTGTTGGAGTGATGGTCAATTTGCATATTACTCTTTTATTAGCTAGGATAATTTTATTAATTTTTAAAAATTGATTTGAGAGAGAGTAACATCAGTTTGTTGTTCCACTTATTTATACATTCATTGGTTGATTTTTATATGTACCCTCACTGGGGATTGAACCTTCAACCTTGGCATATTGGGATGATGCTCTAACCAACTGAGCAACTCGGCCAGAGTCTATATTATTTTTATGTAAATTTCCAATTCGTTTTACATTTGTTGTTCCCAATTATTTCATCTGTATTACTAGACCTTAATCAAAATTACAAGCATCTTCAGGGCAGGCTCATCAGTCTTGAGTCCTGTAGCATCTATACACATGGCATCATAGTTCAGAACACCATCTTTGGGTGTATGTCCTGGCACTGTCAGTTACTAATTGTATGACTTTAAGCAGGTTATCTTAGCCTCTTCTTAGTAGAATGAAGGTAGATAGTAATATCTGCCTCGTAGAGATTTTGTGAGGACTAAATAACATACTATATATGAAACACTAGGACAGTTCTGGCATGTGATTAAATACTCAAGAAATAATAATATTAAATATATTCTTAGTGATTAAACTGTGCTTTCTGCTAACAAGCTTTTGGGTTTTTTTAATCTCCTATAGGTTTTGGCTATTGGTTTGAGGACTGGTGTCACCGAATGGCCTGCACCTCTGGAAGCAAAATCTGCTGTTGAACTTGTGCAAGAGTTTCTAAATGGTGTTTGTTTTCCTAATCCATGCTTCTACATTGTTTATTTTTCATAATTGGGAATTTATACTTGCTATTTTTAAATGAAGTTGTCTTTTTAGGCTTGGTATTCTTTTTGGTTGGGATATATAAACTATGAAGTCTGTCATGTTCAGAGGATAGTTTTCATTCTGAATTGCTAATGGTAACAGCGTAAGTAATTTTAAGAATAAGATTTAATTTAAAATTAGTATACCACAACCATATTTGAGATTGTAGTAGAAGAGAGGTGCAACAGTAACCTCAAGTACCTACCAGATGCCCAGCATTATGTGTCAGGGGCTTTCACTGTAACTCAGTTCATCCTCACACCCCTGCCCAGGGGTTATCTATTATGACTTCCATTGGAGAGTTAAGTAATTTGCTAAAATCCCCAGTTATACTTTTACTGTCCTCATTTGTCATTTGAAAATAGGATTAGGATGGAAATAATTTTGAAAGCAGAAAAATAAAATACAGAATTAATATGCTTTTGTCACTTTCTAGACTTAAATAAGCTGGATGGATTTGGTGATTCTACAAAAAAAGACACAGAGGTAAGTGATTGTTAGCATTTACATTGTACACTCACTGAAATCTAAATATTTTTTAAAAAACACTTTCCACAAAGATAGTCCTTTGTCATTACATTATTTACTCATATGTTTATACATTTTGTATGTTAATTTATTAATGATATTTTTCAGCAAAAAATACATATTCAAGAACAAAAAAGAAATATACACTGAAATAGCTTTTAAATGTGGTTGTATTATCCTTCATGCTGTGCCATCCATGTCAAATGGATCTGGTACATACAGCATAGGCAGTGTTTTGAGGGTAGTCTTGTCTTGGTCTTTAATGTCTGCACTGGTGATTGTTTTCCTAAAGGGCTGGTAAATAGTTTTAAATAGAACTAATACATATGTATAATTAATTCTCAACTGTAGAGAAGTAGAAATGAATATGTTAATATACTGTAACATGGTATAACTTTAGTATATTAATATAAGACAGCGTGTTAATATGCCAGAGGTGATATTATTAAATTAAGCTAATTGTGTTGTCATTTGACAAATAGGAAAATGGAGACAACAGTAATTTAAAAATTTTTACATGAAGAAAAGTCAATGCTTGTCTTTAAACATCACATTTTAAAAACAATTTTAGGGGTTCAGTTTTTCACTATTGATTTGTGTACTCGTTAGTGAATGAAGTTGTAGAAAAATTCATTCACATCTTTCTTTGTGTGTGTTCATGGGTCTATATTTTCTCAGAGCCACATTTGAAAGCTTATTGGCCTTAAACTACTTCACTTTTGAAAAAACAACAACTGAGCTTTGCCAGCATGGCTCAGTAGTTGAGCTTCGACCTATGAACCAGTAGGTCATGGTTTGATTCCTGGTCAGGGCATGTACCTGGGTTGCAGGCTCGATTCCCAGTGTGGGGTGTGTAGGAGGCGGCCAATCAACGATTCTCTCTCATCATTGATGTTTCTCTCTCTCTCTCTCTCTCTCTCTCTCCCATCCTCTCTGAAATCAATAAAAATATATTAAAAATTAAATAAAATTAAAAAAAACTAAACTGAGTATTCTCTGGCACTTCTTTTTCAGACAGTGAAGACCGATAGTACTGCATTAGATCGTTCCATCGAGTGTCTTTTCACAGTACGGGGCGATCTGGATTTTGCTGAGCAGCTGTGGTGCAAAATGAGTAGTAGTAGGTGTTCATCATGATTGTACAATAAAACTTTTTTCTGTTACTTCTTAGGCTTACCTTTAATTAAGTCTTCTGGAAATAACACAGTATGTTCTACTAGTTTTGTGTGCAAGTTTAGTTCCTGTTTTACAAATTAATTTCTAGTAACACACTGGCATATTCTACTCAAGAATTGTACTAATAATATAAGGCAGTTCATAGAATATTCTTTTCTTCTGCTAAGTCTTAGATGGTTTTTAAGCTGTGTTTATATGAATCAAAACATATACCTTAGAAAAATTGTAATTATTAGAGAAAGGAAAAGATATCTTGCCTAATAATAGACAAACATGTAAATTGTCCGCTACGCCCACAGCCAATCAGAGTGGGTATGCAAATTAGAAGGCCAAAGATGGTGGCCGCCCAGCTGCTCCAGGTGCGGAGTGGCCAGACAAGGCAGGACTCCTGCAATGAGGGGGGGGAGGGGTGCGAAGGGATCTACAGGAGCGGAGTGCCGCAGCAAAGACGAAGACAGCAGACTCTGGCCAGAGTCTGCAGCAAAGACGAATAAGGCAGACTCTGGCCGAGTGAAGGCCTGGGTCCCGGGTGCCGGAGGAAAACCGGTGCTGGAAGCCAAGAGAAGGAAGGCCTATTGCACAAATCTGTTCGTGCAATGGGCCTCTAGTTCCTTAATATTTTACTAAGTGTGTTATTTTGTGGCAGTTTCTTTCTTTAGAAATACATTGTCTTTTGCCTTTTTCTTTCCCCTTCCTCCATCCATAAAATACAGACTCTTGTCTTCCTCTTTGTGTGTCCTTAAGATTAATGACATATATCATCTGCAGAAATACCATGAACATAATGTTAGACTGACTTGTTTTTCAAGGTGTGATTTCATATCAAGACTTGGTGAAGTGTTTCACATTGATCATCCAGAGTCTACAACGTGGTGACATACAGCCATGGGTAGGTTTAGTAGTGTGTGTTGAATGTTTTCTCAACATGATGGTTAAAGACATAGGCTCTGGAGCATACTGCCTGAGCTTGAATTCTAGCCCTGTGACTCACTAGCTGTGTAAACTTGGGCAGATTTCTTTATTTCTCTGTGTGCTAGTTTCCTCATCTGTAAAGCAGGAGTAGGAATAATATTTACCTCATAGTGTTGTTTTAGGATTAAATAATTTAATTCATGTAAAGCTCTTAGCACCTAGCTCATAGGTAAGTGCTTGGTATTTGTAAGCAATTAATATTGTCATTGTTACTATTGCTATGAATGGTAATTCTCATATACTACTGATGAGGGTACAATTTGGAACACTCTTGAAAGCAATTTTCATAAGGATCCTGCAAATGTGTCATGCCCTTTGAATCAATAATTCTTTTGTTAAGATCCATCCTAAGCTCATACAGAAATGTGTATCAAGATTTTATGTATTAGAATAGTCATTAGAGCTTCATTTATGGTAGAAAAAAATGTAAGTAACCTAAATTTCCACTATAAATGAAATGACTAAGTAAATAATAATATAACATAATGGCACATGTAATAGTTGCTAAAAATGATGCTGACAGATGTGGAGAAATTCTTATGATGTTCAGCAAAAAGACAGGAATATACACTATTGTATTAAAGAATGTAAATGTTGGAGAGGAAAACGTAGAAGCAAATAAATGTTTTAGCAGTACTTTTGGTATTAGGGTTACAAGTGAGTTTTTCTAACTGCATTATACATTTCTATACTTTATGAATTTTCCATAATGAATTTGTGCTTTTACAATCAAGAAGAGGTTATATAAAAAGCTAGAAACAAAAAGAGTCCTTATTTAATTGGAATTATTTTAAATAATGTCACAGCTAAATTCATGCCTATAAAGCTTTGAAACTTTCAAAGGTGTGAACAAAGGTACACTCCAGAGCAAAGATATGCAAACTCTAATTAATTGGGCATTACTGATTCTAGACATTGTAGTCTTGGCCATTGAAATTTTTTCTTGAGAGTTTTTTTGTGAAGTGTTTACCAGTATATCCCTGCCAGGTGCAATGAGTACAAACAAAGTGAAAATAGTTTAAAAAAAGAAAATCCAAAAAAATTGTGATGAAAATTAGAGATCATAGGAAGACAGTAGGGAGAAAATATTTTAGATATGTTTAAAATTAATTAACATTTGGAACATACGTCAGATCTGTAAGTTTGCAGCTCTTTTTAATTTGCAAATGATCAAGTTAGTATGTTGGATGTCGTAGTCAATAAGGAGTTCCTTATGGCCTGTGCATGGACCATGAGAGAGTTTTCTGCTACAGTAGATTTCCAGTGTTGTTGAAGATGTTTGATTTGGGCAAAGATGCTCAAATAGCACTTAGCCAGGAGAAGAGAATTCCTAGTTATAAAGCTTCAAAGGACCATCTCTGCCTTCTCTTTGGTGGAATTACATCTGGGAGTAATAAGTTTAAGCCCTTCTGAATTGCTTTGGACTTGAACAAATGAGGCAGGAAAGGCACCTTAGAAAGTAACTTGGGGGCTTTTATTCAAACAATTTATAGTACCAGGAGGTTAAAGATGCAAGTTCATAATTTTTAGCTTGTAGCTAATGCAGTTTGCTTCTCTTTTGCTTATTGGATTAATTTATGGCTTTATAAAATTTTCTTGATTTCTAGCTCCATAGTGGAAGTAACAGTTTACTAAGTAAGCTCATTCATCAGTCTTACCATGGAGCCATGGACACAGTTTCTCTCAGTGGGACTCTTCCAGTTCAGATGCTTTTGGAAGTTGGTTTGGACAAACTAAAGAAAGATTATATCAGTTTTTTCATAGGTAAGTACCTTTCCAGCTCAAAAAATTAAAAAGTACATCATAGTTATCAGCCCGTAGGTATTCTCAGATTTTATCTTTCTACTTGTCCCTAGTCATTTGTAGTTCTGGCTTTGCCCCTGGTTCACTGTGAGACAAACACTTTCCTTCTCTGGCCCTTTGGGTTCTCCCTGGATAAAGGTATTAAATTAAAGATACTTATAGTGCTTGCTTGATTGTTTTTAGTTGAGATTCTACTCATTTTGAAATTCTATGAGTATAATGTAATTAATAAAAATGATTTTATGAGATGCTGTTTTAATATCCAACACTTCATTGTGTTTATTAGGGCAAACTGTGATCAATTTTAGAAAAAGTAATAATATGTCTTTATGGTGTAATGTGCCAGAAAATTTGACTATTTTTGAGAAACTATTTAGCTTGAGTATCTCTTTTATATATGAACTATGAAAATTTTTACTTAGGTTCTTTTTTTTTTATATTTTATTGATTTTTTTTTTACAGAGAGAAAGAGAGAGGGATAGAGAGTTAGAAACATCGATGAGAGAGAAACATCGATCAGCTGCCTCCTGCACGCCCCCTACTTGGGATGTGCCCGCAACCAAGGTACATGCCCTTGACCGGGAATCGAACCCGAGACCCTTCAGTCCCCAGGCTGACGCTCTATCCACTGAGCCACACTGGCCAGGGCTTTACTTAGGTTCTTTAACATGCAACAGATAATACCTAAAGCTTATTTGCATGTATGTTTTTTTCATAATAGGTCAAGAACTTGCATCTTTGAATCATTTGGTAAGTTTATTTTTTTAATCAAAATGTGGTTTTTCTTTTATTTATTCACTCTATATATAATTATTAAGTGCCTAATCAGTGTCCCTCTATCCTAGGTCCAGGAAACAGATAAATGGGACAGTCAATGCCCTTAATTACTACTGTCTAGTAACTAGACAGACAAAAAAGTAGCCCTTTTAGTATCATTTATCATTTCTTTACATTTATCTTATTGACACATACTTGTCTCCTGCTGAAGCCTGTGTACTCTCACAACTCCCATTTATCTAAAATGGTATGGGCTCGGCCGGTGTTGTTCAGTGGTTCAGCATCGACCCATTAACCAAGAGGTCACCAGTTTGATTCCTGGTCAGGGCACATGCCTGGGTTGCAGGCTTGATCCACAATAAGGGGACAGGCAGAAGGCAGCCAGTCGATGTTTCTCTCTCATTGATGTTTCTATCTCTCTATCCTTCTCCTTTCTTCTCTCTTTAAAATCAATAAAAAGCATATTTTAAAAAACATATAAAAATAAAATGGTTAGGGAATGCCTTTCTTTATAGGCCCTATAAAGGAATTTTTGCTTTACATTCTCTTGACCCATTTCTATTATACACAAATTCCAAAAAATTTATGATGTTCTTTAATGTATTGATTCAAAAGAGACTTTTGGATTTCAGGGTCATGATTACAAACTTTTGTATTTTTCTAGTGTCTTTATGTTGGAAGTTTAGGAAATTGAACAGCATCTGTACTGACCCTTGACATTTGATGGAAGATCCTTTTAAATATGTTTTTATTACTTCAGAGAGAGGAAGGGAGAGAAAGAGAGAGAGAGAGGGATAGAAACATCAATGATGAGAGAGAATCATTGATCAGCTGCCTCCCACACCCCCCCTACTGGGGATCGAGCCGCAAACCCTGGCATGAGCCCTGACTGGGAATCAAACTGTGATCTCCTGCTTCCTAGGTAAATGCTCAACCATTGAACCATACCAGTGGGGCTTAGAAATGAATCTATAGTACCAACTCATTTTGTCATATGTCTCAGAAAAATACAAGATAGAAAACTCTAGCTGTGTCTGTTGTGCAAAGTAAGATTCAACTGGATTCTTCAGAGGTTTAATTTTTGCTTTTCAAATTTTAAACATTTTGTATATCTTTTTAGTGGAAACATACTCGTATATACATGTATGTACACTGAGTGGCCAGATTATTATGATCTCTGAATGCATAATAATCTGGCCACTCAGTATCCTACCTAATAATAGACAAATATGCAAATTGACCGTACCTTCGCTATGCCTGCGATTGGCCAGGAGGCGCGGGGGCGGGGGGGCGGGACTCGGGGGGGCTGGGGTGGCCGATTGGGCTGGCGGGATGCTGAGCTTGCGTTGCCAGCGGCGGCTCGAGCTCAGCGTCTGTGCCATGGCTGTGCTGCGGCACAGAAGGGGCCTCTGGGGCAGAGAGCTCACGTCCCACCGCGGACCATCAAAAGCGGGGGAGCTGTGTGCCTGTCTGCTCGGGCACCAGGCCTTTCAGAAGCCTCCAGTGCGGCAGGCACCCAGCTCCACCGTGATCGAAAGCGAAAGCGTGTAGGGGACCCTACACGTGCATGATTCAATCATGCACTGGGCCTCTAGTATATATATATAAATATATTGGAGGCCCAGTGCATGAATTCGTGCATGGGTGGGGTCCGGCCAGCCTGGCCAGGGGGAGGGGACATGGGCGGTTGGCCGGCCTGCCTGCTGGTCGAACTCCTAGTCAAGGGACAATTTGCATATTAGCCTTTTATTATATAGTATATACACTGAGTGGCCAGATTATTATGCATTCAGAGATCATAATAATCTGGCCACACTCAGGGTATATGCACATGTATATATGTTAATGGTGGGCCTCGATGGGAATGGTTTGATAAATTTTTTAAAACTTAGAAAAGTAATAACACTATTGAAAGTTAGAATACTTATAGGTCAAATACACCCTTAATTTCATCACCCAAATATTAGTACTCTAATTTTTATGAATTCCCCTCTAGTCATTTCATATGCCTGTTTTTTTTAAAAATATGGTTTGACTCCAAACTTTTGACATAATAGTCCTTAAACTTGAAAATCTCCTAGAAGGCTGGTTAAAATGCTAATTCCTAGGCCCAAGTGACTGGGTAGGTCCAGGGCTCAGTAATTTCTTTTAAACAAGCCACCTCCTATTCCAAATAGCTGATGTTTTCCCTTACTATATTAGTTTTATATCACTGCATAACAAATTACCACAAACTTAAATGCTTAAATGAACACAAATGTATCTTATAGTTTCCAAGGGTTGAGAGTTGGGCACATTTTAGCTGGGTCTTCTCTGCTCAGGTCTTCACAAGGCTGAAATCAAGGTGTCAACTGCATTTTCATCTAGATGCTTAAAGGCGAGATCTACTTCCAAGTTCCTTCATTTGTTGTTGATAGAATTATTTTCCTTGTGGCCTATGACAAATGTCCCATTTTCTTGCTAGCTGTTGGCTCAGGATCAGTCTTAGGTCCCAGAGGTTTGTGAGTCCTTGCCATGTGGCCCTCTCAAACATTACAGGCGGTTTGTTTCTTCAGAGCCAGTGGGAGATATCTCTAATGCATCTTCACCTTTTAAAGGGCTCACCTGATTAGGCCATAGTAATGACTGTGATCTCTCTTTTGATTGATCAAATGTCCATCAGTTAGTAGCCTATTCAGAGGAGTGACATTCCATCATATTCAGAGGTCCTGGCTCAAGGGGAAGGGATTATATCAGATGTGTACTCCAAGGGGTGGGAATCTTGGGAACCATTGTAGAATTCCACCTACCATATTTGCCAAGGGCTATTTCCTTAGGATGGGTTCTCAGAAATAATATTAGGCCTAAGCATTTTATGATGCTTGTGCCAAATTTCTTTTCCAAAGGGTTGTACAATTTACCAGTGATATATGTGAGTGGAATCTTATCCATACACTTGCTTAATTTCTTGGTACTTCAGGTTTACTACCTATTTTTAGAGGTGGACACTTCCATCGACATAGCAAGAGTATTGAAGTTAAGAATTACCTGATTTGCCATTTAGTCCATCTGGAGAGGTTGGTTGGTAGCATAGCCACCCTCTTGGTCCTCCTTGGTGGAGCAGTTCTGTGATTTGCCTTCACCAGAGAATATGTAGGATGGTTTGCTTAGAACATCCTCAGTGAAGACTTTACTTAGATTAATTAGATAAATAGTATTGAAAGGTGGTATATTCTATCTAGCTGCCTCCTGTCTTTTTTCCCACCTATGAATTACGCATCCAGACTTAGGTTTAGCAGGCATACCCATATTCTTTCTAAAGATTTCCCTTAACTAACTCCCTATTTTGCTTACACTTTTTTTTTTTCACTCTAGGAATATTTTGTTTCTCCATCAGTAGATATACAAGAACAAGTTTGTCGTGTTCAAAAACTCCACCATATTCTAGAAATAATAGTCAGTTGCAAGCTTTTCATTAAACCTCAACATGAGCTCCTCTTTTCTTTAACACTGTAAGTATTTCTCTGTTGTTTTTACTAACATAACATTCTCTTCTGAAATAGTTGCAGCCAAAATATGTACCTTTTTATTATCAGTTAGGATAGAACCTGCGCATCCTGTCTTCACAGTAGCGGAATGGTTCTAAGTCACTGTCATAGGAAGGAAAGTCTTTGAGTTCAGAAGGAATAAGTTTAACACTCGGCTCTAGCACTTCCTAATTTCCAGAGGAAGTTTCCTTTCACTGTATCTTGTTTTCTCGTCTATAAAAGGATCTAATAACCTCATATGTTTGTTGTCAGGATAAAGTGATATAATGTATATAAAGTACCTGTCACTTAATAGTTGCTTAATGAATATTAGTTCCTTGTCTTTTTTTTTAACATTTTTATACATTTGGGCCAAACTAATTGCTAGCCATTTATATGGTAACTAAATGGAATTAATTATTACCAGACCTCTGTCAGCAGCTTTACTGTAATTTAGAGATTTCTGCCCATCAGTTTGACTAAAATTAGTTTGCAATAATTCTCATACATGGATTGCTGGCGTCTTGTGTGTATTGGAGGTCTCAAACTGGAAATAAGTGAACCATCCAGTGGCAGAACTGAGTTTCTTTTTATCTGTGAAAGGAAATGTACCTCTGCCTTTTCCAAAATTAGAATTTGCCTCAGTTGTAAAGGGAAAAGTACTAGAAATTGTTACTGTTTTTTTCTCCATTAAAGATAAGTAGTATAAATAAGTTAATTCTTTAATTCCCCAGACTCTGAAGACCAAGGAGGCTGTATCTTTCTCTTTTGCCTCTTTGTTTTTTTCTTTCTTCCCACACACACTTAAGCCTTTATTTGGGCTCAATTTAAATGTATTTTATATTTATGAGAAATATGTCTACTACTAATTTTTTAAAAGCAAATGATATTTCTATCAAAAAACAAATAACCAATGTTTTGTTGGGAGTAGGGGTATTGTATTTTGTTTTTTACTTTTATGTCCCTGAAATTATTCTGTTGTTGATGTTATGGTTAGTAGCATTCAATAAAATGGTTCCCTTATGAATTTTAGACTACCAGAAAGCCTTTATCTCCACGTGGCATTTTTTTTCCAAAAGAGGGTCTTTTTTTTACTTTTATAGATCCTGCATAAAATATTATAAACAAAATCCTCTTGATGAGCAACATAATTTTCAGCTGCCAGTCAGACCAACTGCTGTAAAAAATTTATATCAAAGGTAAGCAATTTAATAATTAAATTGTACTTTAAGTCCGGTCATGATTCCAGGCAGTTTTGGTGTCTGTTCCCCAGGACCCAGTGCTGCTTCTCCTCTGAAACCTTTATCATCTTACCCCCTCTCTGCTCATAGTCTGATAGTTCCCCCTCTGCCCTGCCTTCTCCCAGACCTTTTGTCTACTCTCTTTCGACCATTGCGCCTCTAGTCTTTCATTTTTCTCTCAATTTGTAATTTCTTTGCTGAACAGGGTAGAAAGTATAACCAGAAAGGAAATGACAGTGGAAAAAGAGTGATCAGGGTAATGATAAAATCTAAGGTATGGCAGTGGGAGTGAGAGAAGAGGAAGGGATTGAGGAGGTAGAGAACTGTGAGGCTAAGAAGACAGATTAGCCATCCATGTGAAGACTTGAGTTTGCCTCAAATGATGGTCTCCCCTCAGCATATAATACACTTGAACTTTCTCTTATACTAAAGTCACTCTTATTTATACCCTCCCTCTCTTTAGTTCCCTCTTATTGAAACCCCAGCACTCCCATGAAACTGCTCTGGCAGAGGCCATCAGTGGCTTTCTTTTTTCTTTTAAGATTTATTTTATTTTATTTAGTTTTTAGGAGGAGATAGAGGAAGGGAGAGAGAGAGAGAGTGAGGGAGAGAGAGAAACATCAGTTTGTTGTTCCATCTATTTATGCATTCATCAGTTGATTCTTGTATGTGCCCTGACTGGGGATCAAACCTGCAACCTATATATCAGGGCAGTGCTCTAACCAGCTGAGCTACCCAGCCAGGGCTTATTAGTGTCTTTCTAATTACCATATGCAGTGGACACTTGCCAATACAACAATGTTTTTTAGCTCCTTGTGCAATTAGCTAGCCCACCAATTCTTTCTCCTTCAGTAAGCACTACAAGGCAGTTTAACACAATTGCTTTCTGGAACCTTTCCCTTCCTCTGTTTCTGTGACATTGCATTCTGTCTTAATTTTAATTCTAACTCTCTGGTCCACCTCCTAGACTGAGAATAGTTTCCTATCAATTTCTCCTTCCTCTGTCTGCTTTTTATATGTAAGTTTTCACCAGAACTCTATATTCTCTGACTTCTTCTTACTTTCTATCTTCCCTGGGTGATTACATTCACACTCAAGGTTTCAATTCCTCTGGGCTAATAATTCTTTTTTTTTTTTTTTTAATATATTTCATTGATTTTTTACAGAGAGGAAGGGAGAGAGATAGAGAGCTAGAAACATCGATGAGAGAGAAACATCGATCAGCTGCCTCCTGCACACCTCCCACTGGGGATGTGCCGCAACCAAGGTACATGCCCTTGACCGGAATCGAACCTGGGACCTTTCAGTCCGCGGGCTGACGCTCTATCCACTGAGCCAAACCGGCCAGGGCTGGGCTAATAATTCATAACCCATATCTCCAGCATCTCCTGAGCTTCAGACCCATGTTTCTAAATGCCTTTTAGAAGTGAACCCCCAACTTCAGTGTCCTCTAAAATCTGAAATTTAGAATTCTGACCTGTTTGTCTCTTCTTCCTTAGTGCTTATCACATAAGGATTTCACTAATGACTGTAGAAGGAAGAAAGAAAGGAAATAACTACCTTTTCTCTTTGATGTTTTTTATTTTCTTAGTGAGAAGCCACAGAAATGGAGAGTGGAAATAAATAGTGGTCAAAAAAAAGTGAAAACAGTTTGGCAACTGAGTGACAGTCTACCTGTAGACCATCTGAATTGTCACAAATCTGGTAAATATGGTTTGTAATCTATTTAGAGAAATTGAAAATGAAAATAAAATTTTACTGGTAGAGATTATTATTATAGGTCTTGTGCTCAATTTGAATATTTTTAAATGTTTTTATTGATTTTAGAGAAGAAGGAAGAGGGGGAGAGAGATAAAAACATCGATGAGAGAGAATCATTGATCAGCTGCCTCCAGTATACCCCCTACTGGAGATCGAACCCGCAACCCCGGCATGCGCCCTGACTGGGAATCGAACCACGACCTTCTGGTACATGGGTCGATGCTCAACCACGAAGCCACACCTGCTGGGCTCTTGTGCCCAATTTTAAATGATTTTCCTAAACTCTACATGTAAACATATTTATTCTGAAAAAAGAAATCATGAAAGAGTGCTTTTTTTCGTTATCCTGGATAGAGGAGCTTTTATTAAAAGAGATCAAGCAGTAGGAATAAAAATAAGTTAAAAGATTGAAATGCCATACTTCACATTTTTGTGCACTGTTTAAAATAGTGATATTTCTGCCCAAATGTCTTCTCTGTGTCTGGAATAAGGGTTGAGGTTTCTAGTATTCTATCAAAGAATGTTTTTTAGCTCCTGGTGTAATTAGCTGGCCTATCAAGTCTTCCTCCTTCGTTAGACACATATAAAACTGTCATCTTCACACATGTGAATTGTATGGTGCTGTAGTCTTCTACTTGTATAGGTCTTAAATGACTGAATTAAAATATTGCAAGTATTATCCAAAATCAAATCTAGTGGTTGTAAGACAAAATCCAAGAAGATTTCAAACGCCTATAGTTAACTACTGCTGAGAATACAAATAGTCCTATTTAAGCGATTAATACCTTGCAAAATTATTTCCAGAATATATTTTCCCAAAATATATTTTATCCTTCTCCCCAAAATATATTTTAATTCAAGCATAATGGAAACTTCTCTCAAATAGAATGGAAACTTCTCTATTCATATGGCTGAACTGTATAAGTCCCAAAGAAACTGAAAGAATTTTCTTGAAAATCATCAGTTAAAATCATGCTGTCTTTTCTAAGTGTGATATAAAACATGAAATCTATATAAACAATTGAAAATAAACTATATAAAAATAAAAAAATTTCTGCATGGCAAAAAATACTGGAGGCAAAACAACAGACAAATGACAAATTAGGAAAAGAAATTTGTAGCTCAAGTTCAGAAAAGGGGCTACATTCCCTAGTAAATTTCACATCAGTAAGAAAAATATTAATAACTCAATAAAAAAAATAATCAAGTAATATGGACAGTTCAACAGAAAGGAAATTCAAATGTCATTTTAAAAATAAAAGGTGATGCCTGGCCGGTGTTGCTCAGTGGTTGAGTGTCTAGGAAGTTCTAGGAGGTTCATGAACTAGGACAGTGGTCGACAAACTCATTAGTCAACAGAGCCAAATATCAACAGTACAACAATTGAAATTTCTTTTGAGAGCCGAAAACCGACTTCTGCGCATGGGCCACAAAGTTTCAATCGCACTGTATGTGAGCGCCCGCACGTGGTATTTTGTGGAAGAGCCACACTCAAGGGGCCAAAGAGCCGCATGTGGCTCGCGAGCCGCGGTTTGCTGACCACTGAACTAGGAGGTTCAACTCCCAGTCAGGGCACATGCTCAGGTTTCAGGCTTGATCCCCAGTAGGGGGCATGTAGGAAGCAGCTGATCAATGATTCTCTTTCATCATTGATGTTTCTATCCTCCCTTCTGCTCTGAAAAAATATTTAAATAAAAAACAAAACTAAAAGGTGCTGCCCTAGTTGGTTTGGCTCAGTGGATAGAGTGTCGGCCCTTGAACTGAAGGGACACAGATTCGATTCTGGTCAAGGGTTTGATTCTGGTCAAGGGCATGTACCTCAATTTCAAGCTCAATTCCCACCTGGTTGGGGCGCATGTAGGAGGCAACCAATCGATGTGTCTCTCTCACATAGATGTTTCTCTCTATCTCTCCCCTGCCCTTTCACTTTATCTAAAAGAAATCAATGGAAAATATCCTCGGTGAGTATTAACAACAACAACAAAAAGTAAAAATAAAAGGTGCTCAGCTTAGCTGGCATGGCTCAGTGGTTGAGCATT
This sequence comes from Eptesicus fuscus, assembly GCF_027574615.1. Taxonomy (NCBI): domain Eukaryota; kingdom Metazoa; phylum Chordata; class Mammalia; order Chiroptera; family Vespertilionidae; genus Eptesicus; species Eptesicus fuscus. Next base: position 44,075,256 of record NC_072477.1, on the reverse strand, counting down.
GACCTATGAACCAGGAGGTCATGGTTTGATTCTGGTCATGGCACATGCCTGGGTTGCTGGCTCGATCCCCAGTGTAGGACATGAAGGAGGCAGCCAATCGATGATTCTCATCACTGATGTTTCTATCTTTTTCTTCCTCTCCCTTCCTGTCTGAAATCAATAAAAATATTTAAAAATAAATAAATAAAAGGTGCTCAACTCTATATAATCAGAGAAGTGCAAATTTATGTTATACGTCATGTTACTTACCTTCACCTATCAGTTTGGCAAAGATCAAAAAGTTAGGTGTCAGTGCTGCCAAGGACATGGAGGAACAGGCAGTCAGTCAACCTCACACATTGCTGTTTGGAGTGTAAAGTTGTACAGCTTTGGAGGGCAATATCCACCAAAATTTTACAAGAATACATTTTTTGGTCCAGCAATTTCTTTAATAGGAACTTATTCCACACATATAACCAGACTAGAGGCCCACAGGGATCGGGCCTAAACCTGCAGTCGGACATCCCTCTCACAATCCGGGACTGCTGGCTCCTAACCACTCTCCTGCCTACCTGCCTGATCACCTCTAACCACCTCTGCCTGCCAGCCTGATTGCCCCTAACTGCCTCTGCCTGCCAGCCTGTCACCCCTAACTGCCCTCCCCTGCCAGCCTGATTGCCCCTAACTGCCCTCCCCTGCTGGCCTGATTGCCCCCTCACTGCTCCCCTGCCAGCCTGATCACCCCTAACTGCTCTCCCCTGATGGTCTGATCACCCCTAACTGCCCTCCCCTGCCAGCCTGAAAGATGTCCAGTCTAATTAGCATATTACCCTTTTATTATCATAGATGTGCAAAAAGACCTATGAACAAGATTATTGATTGCAGTACATAATGTTTGCAGTAGCAAAATACTGGAGAAAACATGAAGACAGGCATAGGTCTGGAAGGATACCCCCAAATTCCTGAGGTGTAGCATGGTGAGGGCAGGAGTGATTCTCATCTTTGGCTGAACGTTAGAATCATCTGGGGAATTTTTAAAGTTTAAAGTTCTTATACCCAGACCAAGTAAATTGGAATCTCTGGAAGGAGAGCCTGGAAATCATTAATATTTAAAGTTCTCCCTTGTGCAACTTAAGGTTGAGAACCACCAACTTAAACATTTTATTTTATCTACATATGTTGTTGCTAGTGTTTTGTGTGTTTTTTTTTAAGATATATTACTTTTATGATTAAAAAGTAAGTTTTAAACACATGAACATATGTGATGTATTTTTGGAAATGCCGTTTTAAAATTTTAAAGATTAAATGACCTCTGTCATGAGGAAATTCATGCAACATTAAACACCTTTTTCCAATGATGCTGAATAAGTGAAGTATACTGAACGTATCTTTCAGTCTTTTTGATGCAGTTCGCTTCAAAAAAAGGGTGAAAATGATTTTTAATGTTAGAGTTAAAATAATTTGCTAATGCATTGGTGTAATGAGTCCTATGGAAATAAAAATTTTAAAAGAAATTTTATGTAAATAAATGAAATTGTGTGCTTAGAAACACACTCAAACTTCATTGTGGCTTGGATAATATAACCTCTTCTAACCATCATATATTCTTGATGTGTTTGTCTAGAAATTATTCAGTGACTTTTGGCCCAAAACAAGACCCACTATTGAAGGAGGACCTCATTTATATTCAAACAAAGCCCTGATTGTAAATATTAAAGCCCAGTAATGATTTTTTTTTTCTAAAGGTCACATGTATTTAAGATGTTAGACTTTCTATTTCATTGGACTGAACACTTTGGTTGAATACTAGTTTTTCAAGATATCTAGTGGTATGATACTCTTGAGTAGAACAGTTGATATCAAAAGCAGGAAGACTTGAGAGAGAAAAATGTACCTTTATCTGCCATGGGAAGAGAGAATAATGATTTGGAGCTAATGGGGGAAAAAGACAGTGTCTAGTAGAGTGCTGCTCACCCAGAGGATGTTCAGGAAATGATTGTTGATAATGGTGAGACTATGGAAACCAAAATGTTGACCCACAAGAAAGTGCACATAATCTCATCTAAATGCTAGTTGTACATTTATTTTGAAATACAACAGACTTCAGGAGGAAAAAACAGATATGTGTCTAACCCTAAGACTACAAATCCTAGGTAGAATATTTTTTCTGAGATACCTGTTTAAGATTGGAAAAAATTATTTAACTGTAGTGGATGAGGCACAAACAAATAAACCAAATTAAAAATGTATAATTTTTTAAAAATCTGCTTTATATTTTTAATTTGTTTAGTCATGTTTTCAGTGCACCAAGAGTGTTTACTACTTAAAGGAATTGTTCTTGCTGCTTTTTGTCTAACAAATTCTCTTAAAGTAGAAGACACACCATTCAGGCTACCCCTCTATTATTGTAAAATTCAGCAGTATACATGGTAGAAAAGTCAGCAGGGTGTAAACAATTCTGATCTCACTATCTTTCTAGTTACAGATTTTTCTGAATCAATATTAAACAGTAGCCTGGAAGAAAGGATATCCTTTACTACCATGGTTACCTGCAGCCAGGTGCATTTCAAGTGAAGGGTGCTGATGGGCTCCTCTATCAGGTGGTATGTTCACTTTTTGTTCTCTCTGAATACTTTGTAATGTGTTAAATACCTTATGTTTTTTTTCCCTACAACATAAATGCTGACTTAATACATTAGGAATATAGATTGTCAGTAATCATATAAAAGACTTACCAAATGTTACTGAGCAGTGTAAGTCTTTAATTTCCTGTCTACTTTCTGTAGTCAACCTACTAGGTCAGTTTAATTCTAAAACCAGGGAAACAAAAACAGTTTTTTTTAGTGGAAATATTGTTGTACCTTAAAGCTGGATATAGAGTAGAAAGAGAGTTTGATTTAAAAAATATTAATGGAAGAGAAAAACACTGGACAGGTACATCAGTTTGACATTGAAAACAAAGATTGTTAAAAGCAATTTTATCCCAGCCCAATTGTAAGACTAAACCCGATTTTAAAAATGTTTAATTTGAGAAGGTATTAACCAACCAAAAGAATTAATGGGGGCGGGGGTCAATGGGGGAAAAAAAAAGGAGACATATGTACTACTATTTGTTATACCTTAAACAATAAATGTTTAAAAAAAGAATTAATGGAATAGCATTCCTACTATCTTACTGTTTTTGTGTTTCAGAAACAACATTAAATAATGAGTAATCAGATAATGAGTAAAATGCCTGATATTATGCCTTCTTAAGCCATGTTTTGTCCTCAGATAAATGGAGATTAATTTTAGCATAGTTAAGAATAAAATTAATTCTAATTTTAAAAAGCAAAATAACTAGTTAAAGAAAAGATATATAAATTAATTATATTTCTTCGAGATATTGATATTAGGAAATTATGTGCTCATTTGCTTGGTACCCACCTAAGCTTTTCCCTGGTTGCCTTGTAGGATTTATAAACTGAAAGGATTGTTATCTATAGATGATTGACTATCCATCATGTGTAAGACAGTACTTAGATGGCATTCATTTCTACATTAAAGTTATGTTTCTGGACAGGCTTAAAACTCAAGTTGTAAAACAGTTTGTACACTGTGATCTCTTTTTGCAAAGTGAAAATAGGTTCCAAAAAAAGAAAATAGGTGCATATTAGACAGCAAAATCCTAACTTTAATTTTGAGAAGGGTAAGATGACAGGTGATTTTTATTTTATTTATTAAATGCTTATTTTTATTTTTTAATTCTTAAATCCCAGCATAAGCCCAAAAAAGCAAAAAGAAAAAAATTACTACAGAGCCTGAAATAGATAATGTAAATTTTTGAAGCAGAAAATGGAGGAAGAGCCGGAAGATTACTGAAAGATGAAGCTGCAAAATGAGTAACCCTGTCTCAGTTCTGGCTCCGAAGGAGGAACATTAGGAGAACTGCAGCGATTAGTACACAGAGGGTGCAGACTGTGGGTACCACGATCTCCGTCACCATCTGCATATGACTTAGCAAAGGCTCTGAAATGGAACACCACCACAAAAGGGAATGTGATCATTTTAGCAAGTATAGTTTCATCCTGAAAGCTTTAGCTGTACTGGAAAAACTTGGAAAATGGCATTACACTTTCTAATTATTATCACTTGCTATTAAAGAATTAAACGTTATAAAAGATTATGTGAGGTATTTGGAAAATATTTCAGAAAACAGGATAAAGAATGCCTAAATTTGATTCTTCCATAGGTATTGTAATAAAGTCTTAAGTGTGTATTAATCCTTGTGCGGACCATAATTAATCTCAGAATATTAGCAGCTATATCCCATGGCTTTATAATTTTCACTGGGGGAATTTGTGAAAGAAAAATCCTTAGGAAACATTTCCAGCCTTTCAAAGATGTTACTGTATATCTTAACCTTTTGCACTCGGATGTCGAGTGTGACTCGACACGGTTAGCATAGAGATTAAAATTACTCTTTGAATGTATCAATAATTTGAAATATTAAAAAATCCAAATAAATAAGTTTGTATGAAAAGAAACTCCAGTTTTTTATTCTACTGCCGCGCTTTGTAAAATCTGGGGTATTTAAAAAATTAAATCCCGAGTAGAATAAAGGAATCAAGAAAAAAGCTAGCGAGTGCAAAGAGTTAAAAGGTATAGGCATTTCTTTATTGCGACATAGTTAACATAGTTACTCCTGAAGAGTTAAATGTTAAGCATATTTAATGTATGTGAATATAGTAGTGGACACTGATACAATACCTGCCTTTAGGTTTTATGCAGTCACCCTGGTTACCAAGGTGAATAAGGCACAGGCCCTGCTCTTAAAGAGCTTATAAGCTCAACAAATTCTCCATCATGTATGTACTATGATAAAAGTTTATTTTAGTTTAATGGAAATCATCCTTAATATTGCCTGGTTATTTAGATGTGGGAAGGGGGATGGGTACAGTGGTATATTAGCCTACAAAAATAGCTGAATTGGTAGGGTTTGGTCTAGCACTTTCCACCTCTGATACCACATTAAAGATGTGTTCATTAAAACACATCTTTAGCCTGGCTAGTGTGGATCAGTGGTTGAGCATAGACCTATGAACCAGGAGGTCACGGTTCAATTCCCGGTGAGGGCACATGCCCGAGTTGGCTCAATCCCCAGGGTGGGGTGTGCAGGAGACAGCCGATCAATGATTTTCTCTCATCATTAATGTTTTTATCTCTTCTTCCTTCCTCTCTAAAATCAATAAAAAAAATAAATATCTATTTTTAAAAACCAGAAAGTGTATTTCTCTGCCCTTGTAAAGAAATGACAAAATTCAAAGAAACAAATGATATGTGTTGGCATTTCTTATTATTCTACCTCTCTGAGCTTTTAAAATCCCATTGCATAAGAAATGATGCCTTCTGCCCAGCCAGTGTGGTTCAGTGGTTGAGCGTCAACCCATGAACCAAGAGGTCACAGTTCAATTCCCTGTGAGGGCACATTCCTGGGTTGCAGGCTCGTTTCCCAGTAGGAGGCATGCAGGAGGCAGCTGATCAATGATTCTTTCTCATTGATGTTTCTGTCTCCCTCTCCCTTCCTCTCTCTGAAGTCAATAAAAACATAAAGACAAAAAAGAAAAAAAGCCTTTTATGAGGTCAGGGACCTTGTTTTGTTCATTGCTGTATCCCCAGAGGTTAAAACACCCCCTTCCTAAAAGTGAGTACTTAACAATTACTTTCTGAATGAGTGAATAAAATATATAGTGTTCTTTGACTTTTCTTTATTTCATTTGGTATAATGGTTGAATTTTCCCCTTTCCACAAAGCCTACTATAACAAAACTTATAGATTTATAAGTTTACAATATGATTCAGGGAGAATAAGAATAAAGTGGATAGATTTCTCTTTCTGGTAAGTTTTTAAAATATGATTTTAAATGCTTATAAAATAGACATTTGTAATTGTCTCAAAATAGATTATTTTTTAATTATGTGGTTTGGAAGATTGACATAGGGTAGGTCCACATTTTGAGATTTTGGCAATGTCATTATCTATATAATTATGTAGTTTAATTCTCAAAGGGAAGAGTTAAAATATACTCACCTGCAGCAAGCATCTGATTGTTGATAGAACAAGTTTCCAAGGCTTTGAAGTACCAACTTTCCACCTAATAAAAAGCCGCTTGGTAATTAATGTTGTTTTTAATCTGCTTGTAGATTAAATTAGTTAACATTAATTAAATAACTATGTGTGTCATTGTGAGGGGTCAAAACACAGTCGTTATTCTTAAGGAGCTTATAATCTAGTGCTTTCCTAGTAATGCAAAACTAGAGAATGCCTGATAGCTATCAGTCACTGCTTCCACGTCTCACTGGGGTCACCCTAAAAGAATGTTAGTAACTAAGTGAAATTTGTAAAAATTACTTTTATTAAGACACTCTAAATTACATTTTCTATTCCCTGTCATTAGGTACAGCAACATAAAGAGCTGATAGAAAAAATTATATGTTATTGAAAATGTTTGGTATGTTTTAAAGGATTATTACATTTAATTATTTTTAATCTCATTTTGGAACCAGTGCATCTGTATGACTCTGCCATTTGGTGGGGAAAGAAATGAACATTTGACTTGACTTTTTATGTCTCTTAAAGAATTTGCAATATTTATTTACATTAGGATATAACATTTAGAACAGGGGTCCTCAAACTTTTTAAACGGGGCCAGTTCACTGTCCCTCAGACCGTTGGAGGGCCAGACTATAGTTTAAAAAAAAAAACTATGAACAAATTCCTATGCATACTGCTAAGTTGGCTGCTAAGCAGGACAGGCAGCGGCGGCAAAAACACCCAGCGGGCCGGATAAATGTCCTTGGCGGGCCGCATGTGGCCCGAGGGCCGTAGTTTGAGGACCCCTGATTTAGAAGAACATTTAACTTAAAGTCTTTATTGACTAATACAACCTAAAGCAAACAGGACTCCTACATTATCATAGTCTGCCCTTAATGTTCTGCATGTTAGGATTGATGTTAATGTGTGCTTACCCTGTTCTAAGCAAATGAGCAAAGAGGCTGTGTGAGGTAGGTCAGAGACGAAAGGCCATGCTCCCACACACATGGAGGACGGGGGAGAGAGGTGCTTGCCAAACTGTGTGCCCAGCTGCCCAGGTCTTCTAAAACCCAGAATGAGTAACGTGGGTTAGTCCTACCTCTCTCCGATTGGGAAAGCCATTGGCAGTGACAATCTTCTTGTAATATTGAACTGAAGCTTTTGGATACCGAGGCTTATTTCTGTTGTTAAATTCGACATAGTAGAATCCATATCTATTTGAATATCCTTTCTCCCATTCAAACTGATCCAACAGAGACCAGGAAGTATACCCTTTTATGTTAGCACCATCTTTTATAGCTGCAAAGACATTTTATTCCATATTTAATGTATTACATTTACTTGGAAAAGTAATATGAAGATAATCTTAGATCTTTTCATTTATGAGATTTAGAAACAAGTTTTAGTCAACCATGTGTATTATCAAATTTTGTTCAAGTTAAATAGAAAAATATGTGAAGACAGTCTTGGTTTGTATCTCACCTTTTAACATTTCATTTATATATCCTTTAAGGTATTTAATCCTCCACTTGTCACATAATTGAGTACAGTGTAATTTTTGCGATGCTCCATTTTCCATCACATATATGGGAGGATCACCATATAGAGTCTGAAAGTGAGTCATAGTAACAAATATCTTTAAAAATCCAACTTACAGGTGGGTTTCTGAGTCTGAGGTACCTATTGACACACATGTTCAAGCCTGCCATATTTTACTTGAGAGTGTTTAGTGTTTAGTAAATGCCAGTTCGCACGTTTAGAGAAATGCAGGCAGGGGGCAAGTTCATATGAAAGAATATGTTTCTCAAATCATCATCATTGTAGAAAGAATATATTCACAACTTGTTCTTTCCACATATTCCATTTCAGGTGAGAAGGGCAGCAAAATAACTAAATGTGGGATAAGACTTTTAGCTACAGTTATATACATTGAAATGCTTATTTATAGTAGGCATTAGTCTGTAAGGTCTATATTAGCCTCTGAGGTATGAGTAATTGCATTTGTTTTGTGTTGTTAATTTTAAATGTAAGCACCTGTGCTTAAGCTCTAAGACCATGAATTCTGGTCAAAAATGCCTTTTACCAGTAAATAGCTTAATGTTATAATCACCTGAGCAAAGTTGAGGAGCCTCCTAAATCCCCACGGCACAGAATGTAGCCACTGAGACCCCAGATCAGGCCAGTTTGGGTCAACCAGTTCTACTAAGTCACGATCGTTCTGGTAGCTGGGCCCCAGGCGGGAGGGGTAGTTCCTTTCTGTGATGTACCGAGTCGTAAAATGACCTAATCCTAAGAAATCAGATGTGCCTTTAATGTAGCCCTTTTCCTGGAGTGAGAACACAGGTAACCTCGACACATCCAGGCCTTGCTCTGCACTCTTCCTTCCTGTTGAGAGAGAAAGAAATTAACAATGATTCTCACAGTCGTTTTTATGTACCATGATGATACTGGCATGTTGACATAAAACCTTTTATCCAGATCCTGGGCTTTGGGATTCATTTGTATGGAAAATGTAACCTTAGCTTTTCAAACTGGAATTTTTGACATTTGAATACGATCCAAAAATTTAAAAGTTTGTATTGCTTAAAAGTAATACTTTCATAGATTATTCAGTAAGTGGTATGTTGACAAGTGTGTAGCCATCTGGAAAATGGTAGTGTTGGATTCCTATATTATGCCTTACATCAAAAATTGGTAATTTTAATTGCCCCTGGGAAAGGAACAGGAAAGCCAGTGGGAGGTGGGGGCATATGGTTATGTTCATGCATTGCTGTAGGGTAAGCTGGTACATCTCTGTGTTAGAAATTTTTTTAATTGATTTTTTTTTTGAGAGAAAGAAATACATTGGTTTGTTGTTCCACTTATTTATGCATTTTGATATCTTCTTATATGTGTCCTGACTGGGTATGGAACCCACAACCTTGGCATATCGGGACATCGTTCTAATCAACTGAGCTACCTGGCCAGGGCTGGAAATTTTGTCATAGCTTTCATAATTATAAAGGTATATGTCCTTTCACTGATCAATTACAAATCTGTTTATCCTACATTTTATTCACACTTGTAAAAAGATGTATGTACATGGACCTTCATTGTGATTGAGTAGCAAAAGGTCAGAAACAATCTAAATGTCTATCAGGAGAAAATGGTTAAATAAACGATGGGGTATCTGTCAGTACAGCTGCAGCCATTAGAATGAATGAGGCAGTACTTTGTATACCAATATGGAAAGAATGCCCAGATACATGTTTAAGTGAAACAAAGATGCAGAGCATTGCCTATGACAGCAAGTACCACTAGCAGCAGTGCTTTTGCTCACACATGTACAATCCATGCCTGGAAGTGTGCTTCCTTCTGGGGAGGATGGGAGTGGTGGGGAAGGGGAGGGACAGAAGCTTGACTTTTCCCTTTGTACTCTCTTGTACTTAGAAAAATTTGAAACACCCTGGTCGGGTAGCTCAGTTGGTTAGAACATTGTCCCGATATGCCAAGGTTGTGGGTTCTATCTCTGGTCAGGACACATACATTGATTTTTTTTCTTTTTAAGAGAGAGTGGAAGGGAGGGAGAGGGGGAGAGAGAGAAAGAAACATCGATGCGAGAGAGACACATGGATTGGTTGCCTCCCCCGTGGGCCCTGACTGGGGCTGGGATTGAACCTGTAACCCAAGTACATGCCCTGGACTGGGAATTGAATCTGCAACCCTTTGGTGCACAGGCCGACGCGCTACTGAGCAACACTGACCAGGTTGTGACTGCATCTTTAATTTAGTCACACTGAAGGACTGAATTTTTAATTTTAGTAGACAAATGGCTATAGGCTGTCATTGGACAGCACAGATATACATTATATATGTGTGTGTGTATAATGTGTATCTGTATATATCATTACATATCTGTGTGTAAATATATATACATTATTCATAACATTTCTGTCATCACCAAAAGTTCTATTGGTCAGCACTGGTATAGAATTACTTTTGTTCATATGTTTATTGTGAATAAAAAGGTGCTTGAGAAGCCTGGAAGTAATTTGTGACTAAGATTTCAAGCAGATGCTTTCACTACTAAAGAAAATATTAACTGCTCAGAGGACCCTTCCTTCCACATTGTATGAAGGAAAACTTCAGCCCAGTTCTACTTATCACAACGGTGGAGTTGGTAGGGTCTGGGGTGATTGGCCTTAAGCCCAAGAAAACTGCTCTATGACAAATAATCAGTTTGGCTCTCGGCGCCATCCCGTGTGGCTCCGGCGATGCCCTCGGGGAGAGAGAGCGAGTACGCCTGTGAACGGTGGATGTGCCGCAGGAACACGCGCACTGTGGTCGTGAGCACTTTTTCCTTGTGCATCTTGACGAAGTCATTCCCAAGCGTTTGCGTGTATGTGTACAGGCGTGTCACAGAACTGCTATTGCCAAGAGGTTTTTAGAGACTGTTTTGTCTGATCCTTCATTTCATGTGATAAAACTGACACCCAGAGAAGCAAAGCACCTTGACCAGTCACTCACTGGTTAGTGGCAGAGTTGGAATCAGATGAGTCTGATGAGTGGTGCTTTAGAAAGGGGAAGTTTTGACATGTTGGCAGTTCTCAAACATCCAGGATAGCCTTGTTACGAGAGATTGTAACCTATTTCAATGCCGTCCTTGTCTCTTTTTTGTAGTGGGGTGTGGGCTGATACCTCTAAATCACACAGAGATAATACATTCACATTCCTATGGCCAGACGCTGCGGGTGCCTGCCCTGTAGTCCCAGGCCTGTCTTCCTTGCCCTCTTCCCAGGCGCCATGTCCTTTATGGTCCCACCCCAGCCTCTGAGGTCCTACCTCTGGTGGCCTAGGGCACTCCAAGGCATGTGGTCCTGTCCTTTAAGGCATGGAGTGAGGGCAGCTTTGGGTGGAAGCTGTTTCCTGGGAAGATTCTTGTTCTTAAAACAGATATGACAGAGCTATTTCCTTTTTTCTGCCCCTGCGTGTTGACGTGTAGAGATGTGATGCCTGGAGCTGCTGGTCTGTGGCACAGGGAGTAGCAGGTGGCGCCGAGGGGAAAGGTGGAATGAGCTGCGTCCTCAAAGACATCCCTGAGGGCTGGCTTAACCTAGCCCTGGATCATCCTTCTCTAGACTCAGGTGATGATAAATTCCCTACTTTCCAAGTGACTTTAGTTGGAGTTTTCTGATATGTGGCACTTAAAAGCATCCAAACTGATAAGACCATGTGCGCTGTACCTATCTTTATTCTCCTCTCTGACACTGGAAACCAGAGCTTGGAAAGTATTTCTCAAGTGACAGAAAGAACTGACACCGCCCATGACTGTGTCTTTGATTTCTCTCTTCTACTTCACTGCAGTGAAAACGGAGTGGAATGGGGAGGAAAAGGCAGGACAGCAGAACACAAAAGAGAGCAGCCCGGAGAACTGCTACATTTTCCTCCTGGGTTTTGAACTTCCTAGGATTTGTTTGGGTGTCCCCTCACACACACACACACACACACACACACACACACACACACTGCCCTAATTCTAATAACCAGTTCTCAGTTCTTGAGGGCCTCACCCAAGCCCAGGGTGCTCTACCCCCCTGCCTTTTGCTCATTTCACCTGAGTTCAGTACCGTCGCTGTGGCATCTGCAGTTTTAAAATGGGTCTTGGCTCACCGATACGCTCCTTCATGACTTGGGGGTAGTCACCAGCATAAATGGGGTTGGCAAACCAGCCCAGGCAGAACTGTAGATATCTCTCGGCAGCTTCTATGTCCTTGGGATTATTAGTGTCCACTGGTTCCGCCCAGTCGCAGTTTAATGAAATCCCCACCAGCCCTTAAAGGAAAAGAAAGAAGGGGTGGCAGTCAGGAATGACCAGCACTCCTCCGGGCACTTGGTTCTCAGCACGTGTGGCGGTGCAGCTCACCTTGCTGCCGGCTGCGCCATGTGCTGTTGTAAGAATGCCAGGCTTGGGCGTGGGCCTGAAAGAGGAAGGACTTCATCAGAGGGGCCTGACCCATCCATTTCTCTCCTCCCTTTCCTTCCTAACTCTAGAGATCCAGGTGGAGTCCCGTCATTTTCATGAGTCTAGCCTTGATTATCCCAATCCATAGTCTCCCATCCTCTGACCTCCAGAGGCACTTACTCTCTTTTTTACGATACAGGAAACTTGGTCTAAATCTGGCATAAACATAAACCACCACTATGTGTCTTTATTTCTAAGGTTTTTGCTAAAGCTTCTCATGTTCCTGGTTGTCCACTGGAGTAATAGGCAGTATTTTTTCCCTACCGAGCTCAGGAAGCTAGGAAAATACCAAGCACCGGGAACAATCTTGAGAAATGGGATTCAAAATGTGCCAGCCTACCGTCTTTCTATATTCTCTCCCAGTGACCCACTGATGTCTCCAGAGCTCTGCCCTTTAAATATTCACAATTGCTCTTTATTGCTGCTTCTAAACCATCTCTCCTTCCTCCTTCAAAAACCCTAGGTCTTGCCAGGCCGGCGTGGGTCAGTGGTTGAGCGTTGACCTATGAACCAGGAGGTCATGGTTCGATTCCCGGTTGGGGCATATGCCCGGGTTGTGGGCTGGACCCCCAGTGTGGGGCATGCAGGAGGCAGCTGATTGATGATTCTCTCGCATCATTGATTTTTCTATATCTCTCTCCCTCTCCCTTCCTCTCTGAAATCAAAAAAATATATTTAAGAAAAAAACAAAACCCTAGGCCTTTTGAAATCCATGCTATCAGAGGAGTACTCTTAACTTACTACTGTCCTTCACCAACTGTCTTCCAGATAATTCTGCTCATTCATTGAAGTTTTTAGCCTCTAGTTCACTGTCATTCCCCCACTCCTGTCATCACTCCACACAAGACAGTTTAGACCTACGGGGGACAGATTTTCCCATGCACGCACTCCATCCCTTGGCTGGATCGTAAGCCCTAGCAAGCAGCCAGCATACACCATCCCGGCCTCAGTGTCCCGCAGAGCACTGGATGACAGGACACTCTGGCCAGTCCCCATGGAAGGAAAGTGGACGGTGAGAAAGTGCTGTGGGAGATGCTGGCTCTGAGGTGGGGCCACAGAGGACTGAGCTCAGGCTCGGACCCCTGGGCATGCAGAGCTGACACCGGGGCTCGTCCCTCCACCCGGAACCCAGACTTCCCTCCCAGAAAGACCCGCCTCACCTTAATGATGTGGTGTGCCGCCTTGTACAAGCCTGTGCCGTGGAGCTTCAGGCCTGGTGCGTGGTGGCCCGTCTCATAGCCCTTTTCTGCCATTGTCTACAGGGATGGCAAGTGGGGACCGGTGGGGCCTGTGAGAAGTGGCAGGGAACGCTCTGGCCTGGGAAGTGGGTTTCCTCACCGGGAGAGGGGCCCTGCTTACCCGCGGATCACTGAACGTGACCCAGTACTTCACCCGGTCCCCGAAGGCCTCGAAGCACAGGTTGGCGTAATCACTGAAGTAGTTGGCCATGCTCGCGTTCTGCCACCCGCCGTACTTGACCTGGAGCAGCTGCGAACAGAGGGGTGCCGAGAGGAGCCGGTGCCCCAAGGGTCTGTCTTCAGAAAAGACTTGGAGCCGATTGGCCAAGGGTGTGGGAGAAGCGGCGATTACAGCTGCAGGGGATGTTCGGAGGAGAGGGCAGCACCCATGCAGGGTGTTGAGCACTTAAGACTCGAAGATGATGGCAGTGATGGACCATGGAACGTACGTAAACGTGGGGACGAACTGTGTTAAGTACCTTGGGAGCAGGGAAGGTTTGAGATTCATGCTTCAAAGGAACTTGATAGAGTGAATATTTAAGACAATTTGCCAAGGGAAAGAAGCCTGGTCATGGGGAAATAATCTTAAATATAAGTTCTGAAGAAATAAGGTACTGGGCATGAAAGCTCTGTTTGGGATCCTGAGGGCCGGGCCGCTGTCATAACGTCAGAGGAGCCTGTTATGCGAGAGGGCTCGGCTTCCTTCAGCAGAGGGCTCTCTCCCCGCCAGAGGATCTGCGCCCGCCCTAGGGCAGGCTTTCCCAGGGTTCGGCATGCCATCAGTATTGCCCACCAGCTCTCCCTGGTGGGTTTGAGGGGATGCTAAAGGGTAGGTAAGTGAAGGCAACCAACCAAGGACGGAGCTGGGGGATGGTTTCCAGTTCATCTGCCTAAAGGCTGCTCTCTGCCCCCAGCCCCAGCTTAGAGACTTCCCTTCCCATAGAACAAACCCAGTCGCCTCAGCTCGGCAGTTGAGGCCTTGCAAGTTGCCCCTCCCATCTCTATCTTGCCCCCTCCAGCCTGCTCCCCAAACTCTAACCGAATCACTTGCCCAGCTGCTCCCTGCTCCTTGCCATGCTCCCTCTAGCCAGAACACCCCTCCTCCCACTTCATGCCCCAGCTTTGCAAAGCACTGATCAGACTGATTCTTCTCCCAGCACCTCCCTGGGGCCATGTCTCTTGTCCTATGACTTCCCACCACCCTGTGGCACAGGGTCACATGCGTGGCTGGGCTGTCATCTCTGTGTGGCCCTGTTGAATGAACAGTGATGTCTAACAGTGATGTTCGTAAGCGTGTTCAGACTTCATGGAAACTGCTAGGGGAGGGGTTGGGGCTCATATGTGAGCACATATGGCGCTGGCTCAAACAAACTGGGGGAAAAGGCTAAACAAACTTGTTCATTATAGCATGTCATCAGGTCTTACTCAAAAAGATGTTTTTTTCTTTATAGTTTGATTTGTTGTTTTCAGGACCAATGTTCTGGAAAACCTCAAAATCCGCAGTTAATCACTTACTACAAACATCAGTTAAACCAGCGACCTCCCAGCCACGGGTGAGTCAGAGAGATTTCTCCACTCCTTCCCCTCTTTTTGTCTGGGCCCCAGGCTTTGCCCCCACCTTGGCGTCCCTAGGTCCCAGATCAGGCTCCCTGCTGCCGAGCTGAGCTCCCTGGGGCCTCTGAGCCTGCACAGCCCTCACCTGCGGGAGATCCCAGTGGTGCAAGGTCACGATGGGGGTGATGTTGCTCTTCAGAAGGGCATCGATGAAGTCGCTGTAGAATTTGATTCCCTTCTCGTTCACCTGGTCACCTGAAGGTGAGATAAAAGGGGGCTTGACAAGAAAGGACCGTGGCCTTGGCCTTCTGAAATGCAGCATTCGTAGGGCTGAAGGTGCCTCAGACCACCAGCACTTGAACCTCAAAGGGGTGGTATAGACTCCTGGGAGCCCAGCTACCTGCAGCTGTGAAAGCTGCTGCCATAAGAAACCGTGTCCGTGGTCTCCCTCCCCAAGACTCTCCCTCTCCATGGCCTAAAGGGGCCACGCTTGGGCTGGGAAGGGGCTGCCTAGCTTACCTCGGACACCAGTGGGTAGGAGCCTGGGCCAAGACAGGGAGAATCGGTAGTGGTTCACGTGCAGCTCCCTCAGCAGAATGATGTCCTCCTGTGCAGACAGGGCGGGAGGCAGGGCAGGGTTGCCTGGGGCCCTGGGGTGGGCAGGTAGGGGGCACACTGAGGGGACCCAGGCCAAGGCTTACTCGTGTCCAGACTCCTAGTGGGTGAGGAAGCAGATGCTTCCTTATCTATACAATAGGTGTGATACATACCACCTGCCCCTGCTTCCTCCTGGGGAAAGAGTCAAATAAATGGCAGGATATGGGGTGCTTTGAGAGGGCCATAGGGTATTCCTAATGAACTTGGGTGATGAGTTCCCCCAAAAAAGTCAATCCAGAGAAGAGGAGAGGGTGCTGAGCAGAGGGATTGAGGATGAGCTGGTCCCACTCCCTCCACAGGGGCTGATTCACATGCAGGGATCAGGGATTCAGGCCCCTGTGGCCTATGGGCCATAACTCCTGCCCTTCGGCTGCCCCTCACTTGGGTACCACACCAAGGCCCTGATTCAGGTGGGGCCCTGCTTTCCTTTCCTCCTACGTCTGCCTTCCTACCTCCTGCCCACACACCCATCCCCAGGCCCCACGCGCCCCATCCCCTTTGGAGGGGAGTGTTCAGCAGAGCACTGGGTTGATATTGTCACATGAGCTCCCTCAGTGTGTCCCTTCCCCCCTCTCAGCTAGCTGCGTGCTCTGGCACCCACACACACGCACACCCTCCACTCACCTGGACCCTGTAGTAGCCATTACAGGCCACATCGGCTGTCTCCTCCCCAAGCACTTTCCCCTTCCCGCTGTGCGTGAAGGCATCCCAGATGCTGGGCCCCTTCCCATCCTGGTCCCAGGCGCCCTCCGTCTGGAAGGCGGAGCTGCCCACACCCCAGGAGAATCCTGCAAGTAGAGACCCCAGGCTGGACTCAGGGGGCTCCCACTCCCTGTCCAGCTTGGGACTAGGGGTTGTGCTCCCAGCTGCAGGGCAGCCCCTCCCCATCTCTAGGAGAGGGGGTGGGTGGGTAGGTGGGGGAGACAGAATGCATTAAAAACTTTCTTGCACAATGTTAGCTCTCATAGCATGCTATCTGTATAGTAACTCTAAACAAATCTGTTAGGAATCTCTTTTACTTGAGAACACTACATAGAGTTATTTTCCACATTCTAACTGTCAGGAAGCTAAAACACCAAACCCTTTGGCAAGCCAGCCAAGGTGGACAAGCCGACAGACAGACGGACAGACCAACAGAGGAATGGACATACCAGGTGGGAAGGTTCCGTAGTAGAAGGAGGCCTCTTCTGGGGATCCCTTCCTGGTGGCCCCCAGCCCAGACACCAGAAGCAGCACCCACCAAAGGGTGACAAATGGCACTGGCTTCATGGCACCTGGCCTTCCCCCATTCCTGGAAAAGCACACCTGGCAGGTGTAGGCCCACACAGCCAGGGATGGGGGGCCAGACCCCAGCTTGGGGCAAAGGCCAGGAGGGGAGGAGAATGTGAGGTAGGGCGCTTTATCCAGAGCAGCGTTGGCTCAGCTGGGGCCCAGCAGCGGAGGCTGAGGCTGGGCACCAGATGTAATTCCTGCAGATGTGAAGCACTAAGGAGGAGATGGATGCTGGGCTTGGGGAGCTCTGGGTCTGATGGGGAAGGCCCCCAATCAATCCCACCCCCTGCGTGATAGGGGACCCAGCCCACACCTCGTGAGAGACCAGGTCTAACGGGAAACCACCTCTCCTTAGAGAAATGTGTGATGGGGCAGGCAGCACCCCCACCTACACACTGTGCACGCAGAGGGATGGACACCCCCCATTCTCAAGCCGGGAACCGTGAGCAGGGTCACCACCCTGGGGGCTCCAGTTCTGAGGGTCAGGCAATTCCCTCCCACTGGGATCCCCTCTCTGATGCCTGGCCAGCTTACCTAGGATTGTTCCTGGTCCCAGATACCCCCAGAGCAGCACCTGGTGGCCACAGGCCTCTCAGACTGGCCCCCTCACAGCAGAGCCCATAGCCCTGCCGAAGGCTCTGGTTGGGGGCGTGGTCAGTGGCCTACCCCGTACAAAGAGCTTCATTAGCCCCATTCAGTGGGGCGGGCAGGAATGCTGAGCTGGCTAGTGGGGCCTGAGTCAGCAGCTGGGCAGCTTGGCCCTGGGTCCAGGGGAATCCAGGCCGCCCCCTCCCAGGGCAGAGGGGCAGTGACCCGGTCCCGCTGACCCTTTCTGAGCCTGATGTGCCACACATTAGCCTGCTAAGCTTAAGGCAGAGGTTATCGAATGGGAATCTGTGTGTGGGGGCATATGTCTCTGTGTCTACCCTTCCCCGCTCCCAGAGAGAGCTCACTATTGAAGGTAAAGTTGGTTTTTCCACCTTGCCTTCCTCTCTTTGGACTCTGCATTTATTACTTCACTCACTCATTCACCAGGCCTGCCTGCTCCCTTCACCTGGCTCAGCCCACATTCTTCTTGCCTTTAGCTGAACCCTCACGGTGGCTCTCCCAACGGGGAGGGCTTTACCTCTATACAGCTGATTCATTTCTTTCTACTCATCCTTCAGCTCCTCTATGGGCAGCAGCACCTCCTTCCCCAGGAAGCCTTCCCTGACCCACCCATCCCCAGGTCAGGTAGGTGCTGTGGGTTTCCCTCCAGCCCTGCACTTCCATGTCTGCTGTTTGTGTATCTGTGCCCCTGCCCCCTTGTAGGCTCCTGGGAGGTGAGGGTGTGCCGGCCTTGTTCACCCAGCATTCCCAGCGCCAGCACTTACTTGATGCTCAGTCATCTGAGTTCAATCTAAATAACACAATGATTATTCTAGAAACACTTACTGGGTGCTTCCTGCAGTCCAGGTCTCTTCACATGTTGATCCATTTCATCCTCCCAGCACCCCGTGCAACAGCAGCAGCCTCAGCCGTGATGGGGGGAGAGGGTGTGGATTTCCCGGCCCCCCGACAAGGACAGGATAGTTGCCTGACACCAGTCTGGAGGTGACTCTGCTCTGAGGCTGATACCTCTACTGGACCCTCCTCCACCATTTCCCCCCTGAGCTCCAGGCCTTGCCTCCCTGGCAGTTTTCCAGAGATTTGCTGAGGGAGGCCTGGGGGCAGGTGTCTGGACACAGGCAGGGGCTACTCACAACCCCCACCGCCCCTTCTCCCCACCCCCACCCCAGGGGCCCAGCTGGGGGCTGGAGCGGGCTCCCTTGGGCTTCCACTGCCAAAGGGGATGAAGGCTTTCTCCCCCTGGACTCTGAGGCGCCCAGGCATATTCATGGGGCAGAGTAAGTCTGCTTCTTGGAGTGGATGCCAGGGCTGGTCCCTCAGCAAATATGCAATGAAGGGTGGGGTTGCTGAGTAACCCCACCACCTCCATCCTTTCCCTCACACTTCCTGAGTCCCCACCAAGTGCTAAAAGAGGCCCCAGACCAGAGTGAAATGGGACGAGGCCTGTGCCCTCCAGGGGCTCTGGTCTCATGGGGAGGGGCGGGGTAGAGAGTAAGGGAGGTGTTGTAAACATGGTTCAGAGTGATCAGGCCTCTAATGGGAGGATAGACAGGACACTGTGGGGGCTGGGGAGGTGGGGCTGGCTTCACAGGGGAGGGAACACTGGACATGCTACTTGAAGAATGGGGAGGCTTTTGCTAGAGGGCAGAGTAAGTGATAAAGGGAACAGCATGAGCAAAGACCCCAAGGCGTGTCTGCGACCTGGGAGACCTCTCCTCTGGCATCTGTCCTGGGAGGCAGGGCTGTGTCCTCGGTGAGCAGGCTGTGGGACAGGCTGTCCTGGCCGTGGGATTGCTCAAGTGCCCAGGGCCAGGGATGTGCTGTTTGCTCTGGAGCTGGTGCCTGCCTCTCCAGGCTCTCGGGCTCTGGGGACTCTGCTCTCTGGGCTGAGCAGGCAGGAAACATAAAACTTTAAGAGCTGATGTCACCTCTGAAAAATGCCCCCTTCTCGCAGAGCCAGAGCTGGGGGCCCAGTGTTTGTGTTGGAGGGTCTGCTGGTTGGCCTGGCATGGCCCGGGCTGCTTGGGGTCTGTCTGTGGACTCAGTCTCCACTGTCTGATCCTGTTCTTCCATGACTCTGAGCCTGGCTCTGGCTGGAAGGACGTGGGCCTCACAGTTGGGTGAGCCCCCTACAGACTCCCTCCCCCACGTATACACACTCTGGGGGTTGCTTGGGCCCTGAGGCCTGAGCAAGCAGGGCAGGCCTCCTCTCTTGGGTGGGGGTCTGATGTCCCTGGGCCAGGCCTGGCTGAAGAGCAAGTGTGTTGCTGGAGGGGGCGCTCTTGAGCCCCTGTAACTTCTTCCTCTTCCCTCCCTGCCAGGGGCTGCAGAGCTGGGGGCCCTTCTGCCAACAGTCCCTGTGGGGCCCAGACCTGTGAGTTTTCTGAAGGACCTGGTAAAAGCCAAAGGTCTGGTCTTGGGTCCTGGGGAGCACTCATGGGTCCCAGGCATGCAAGTGTGGACACAGGGGAGGTGCAGATCAGGGACTCACTGGACCACCCGAGCCTGCTCTGTGCCTCAGGATCCCTTGGAGGGAATCTAGGGGCAAAGTGGGAAGGACACTGGGGGTTCAGGAAAATGCATTCCTACCTCCATGTGGCTAGGAAGTGGCTGTAGGATCCAAGGACAGGCACTTCCTCTCTGGAATGGAATATCCCATCTATGAAATGAAAGTTGCTCTTTCAGGGACCTCCTGGCTGACATTGTGGGGCCCAATAATGCTCTTCCCTGGCCCGAGGAGCTAGTCTTGCTCTTTCCAGGAGGGTTTCTAGGCCCCATCTACTACCTCCCTTCATTCTAAGCTCCTCCCCCCTTTTCCCCCCACAACAGCCCTGCAGCTCAACTCAGCCCTGCCCAGCCCTGAGCTAAGGGGACAAAAGCCAGGAGACAAAGCTCAGTCCTGGCATGCTGTGTGACATCAGGCCCACCACTGCCCCTCTCTGGGCTTTCTTTGCCTCCTCTGCAAAAACGAAGGAGCCTGGCTATCAGCTGAAGTCTTCCTCAGCTCTGGGATTCTATTAAAGAGGGGACAGGCTATTTTCAAGTGTCTAGGTTTTGATTTTGTGGTAGCAGGGAAGCTGGTCAGAGCAGCTTACTGGGGAACAAAGGTTCAGGGGCAGGAGGGGGTGTTTGGTTTATAAGGAGCACCCTGGGCCCGAGCCAGACTTTGTCCTGCGCTTTCGTCTGAGGCCACAGCAGAGACAGGTCTGCGACAGGCCTTTGGGGGTGGGGGTGGGGGTGGGAAAGAAAGTGGAAGGGATGGGGCAGCAGCTTGTGGAGCAGAAGAGGGCAGATGGAAGCCTCTGGAGTCAAATAGAACTTTGAATCCCAGCTCAGCATTTGCCAGCTGAGTGTTACATCCAAGTTACCGAACTTTTCTAAGTCATTTTTCACATATAAATGGGAATGACAACGGTACCTGTGTCCTAGGGTCACTTAAATATTAAATGACATGTAAATACTTAATGCAGTGCCAGCAGAGAGACAAGCCCCTTTAAATGACCCCCATCATCTACGCCACCCTACTGTCAGGGCTAAAATCCAACTCTGCCCTTTGTAAGGGCGCTCTGGTGAGGCACAGGCCTCCAAGGGGAGCTGCTCCTTGACGCCTGACAAGAAGTTTCCATGATCTGAGTGCTCTGTCTGGGAGATGTCAGAATCCCGCCATGCGGTGGGCTGTGCAGGAGCCAGGCCTCTCTGTCCCTGCTGAAGCCAGAGCTCTGCACCCGAGAGCCCCAACTCTGCCCACGGCCCCCGTGCCCAGGGCTCAGCCGCTGGCTCTGTCTCTGGGAACAAAACTCAGGCCCTCTCTCCTTTGAGGTGTTGATGGTGACTTCCCAAGTCCCCTTCAGTTTTTCCTCATCACCATTTATCCCCCCTCTATGCTCTCCCCCACCTCCACCTACCCCCGCAATCACCACTCTGAGTCCACTTCATTTCTTAGAGCCTCCCACCTTTTATTAAGAAAATGTTCAAACACAGAAAGTTGAAAGAATTGTACAGCCCACACTTCATGCCCACCACCGTTTTACTACACGTGCTTCATTGCATGTCAGTCCCTCTAGTCTTCCTTCCACCCAGCAATTCATCTGACTTTTTTTTGATGCATTTCAAAGTAAGCTGCGATGTCCGTTCACCCCTAAACACTTCAGCAGGCATATCATTAACTACATTTGTTTATAGTTCTTTTCTTTTTCAGGTAAAGTTTGCTGAGTAAAATGCACAAATCTTAAGTGCACTCTTCGGTGAGCTTTGACAAATGCAGTCATTTGTGTAACCAAACCACTATGGAACAGGCATTTATTTGTTCCTTTCTAACTCTGAGTCACACTGCATCTTTCTGAGGACTTTTGGGGGAAACTCCTGCAGGTCTCAACGGCAGGCATCCCCGCTGTCTTATCTCCCTCTTAGCTCTGGCTGCTTGGAAGCTCCGAGATCCATTGCAGCCTGCTTCCAGCACGCACTTGGGACTTGAGAAAAACATTTCAGTGTGTCATCTTACTCTCTCTTCTCCCCAATTCCCTTGTCTGTTATTTTTAAGTCCTCTGAACTATATACAACTCTGCAAGCTGGTTCTCAAATCCCCCCCCCCCCTTTTTTTTTGGAACAAAACTGAAGGAGTGCTGCATAAATAATCATATTAGAATTTTCAGGATGTTTCAATGGTTTGTGGTGCCCAAATATGTGAAAATGGAAGCTGTCCCAGTAAATCTGGAATGAATTGACACCCTATGCACAGAGTACGGACCTGTGTGTATAGTATGCAGTGTACACACACACGAATTCTTTTCTCAGTCCAGACACTGGCATTGGCAATGACACCATCCATTCCAAACTGAAAAACCTCACTCAGCAGGCGCCTTGCTGGGGAGGGGATGGTTTGAGCAGAGGCCATGGTCGGCCTCAGGGTGGCGCCTGTGAACGGGAGATGATGATGGTGACCTGTCTGGAACCAGCCTGCCATGTTGGACAGCACAACCCCACCAGGCTCTTTGGTCTGAGTTCAGATGCTGTGATTTCCTGGGTCCTGACTTATATTCCCTTCCCCTGCCCCCCCCCCCCACCCCCCGCATCTCCACTCACTCGTGGGGAGTCCCTGGGGCAGCTGCTGAAGATCCCAGCCAAACCTTCAGATTCCAGTTCATGAAAGGTGGGCAGGATGAAGATATCGGGTGGGTAGAGGGCTCTCAGGACATGCTCTGGATCTGTCTTCCGGACCACCCATCACAGGCCTCATTTCACTTTGATATAGGAAGCTGTTGATTAGAGTCTGTCCCCTCACTAGATTCTAATCTTGTCTGTTGTTATTCACCATCAAATCCCTGTGGCTTTGCCCAGGCAATTCTATTTATTTAAGGAAGGAAGGGTTTTTACTAGCATTTCATCCCTGCACCACTGATGTGAGAACAAGCTCAAGGGACCATCCCTGGACAGGGAGTGGGGGTTCTGGGGTCCCAGTCTGACAACGCTCATAGGTACATACAGCACCTCACCTGGTAAGGGGCACCATCTTGGAAGAGGGGAACCTGGGTTCTTCTACAGAGAGGTGACTCCGTCCTCAGGAATAAGTATCCATAGGCCCAATGATGATCTCAGAAGTTCTCTGAAACAACAGGTAGGGATTTAAAATTTTTATTGATTGATTTTTAGAGAGAGAGAGAGAGAGAGAGGAAGAGAGAGAAGGAGAGAGAAACATCAATTTGTTGTTCCACTTATTTATGCATTAATTATTGCTTCTTGTATATGTCCTGACTGGGGATCAAACCCACAGCCTTGGCATATCTGGACAACGCTCTAACCAAGTGAGCTCCCTGGCCAGGGCCAGGGATTTAAAATTTTAAAAACAGTGAAAGGTTTTATATAATTCTATAAAACTCAACTGTAACTAAAAAAGTACAAATATAACTACATAAAATTAAAAATATAAAAATAAAATTACATTTTAAGTTTAAAAACTACATAGAAAATATATGAATATATTCACATCACAGAGAAATGGCAACCCCTTTCCATGCTACCCAGAGAGCTCGTCCACAGTGTGTCTTTCTGCTTTTCCTTCGTCATCTAAAGGGAAACTTGCACCATGACTCGAGCCCTTGAGGTCGTGAAAACGAAGTAGGAGGATGTCCTCACATTTCTTGCAAAAGGAACTCAGGTGGCACCGACCTTGACTTTCAAATAGAACAATTCATCCACAAGAGGAAAACTGAGGGCACTTGCATCATAGACCTGAGGAGAACGCGGGAGAAGCTTCGACCGGCGGCTCTGCCATTGCTGCCATGGAAAACCGCTGGTGTCAGTGTCCTGTCCTGCAGCAATGCCGGCCGGCGGCCAGTGGCCATGCTAACGCTCCCCTGGAGCCACTCCTATTGCTGGCGGCCTCACCCCTGTAACGCGCACTAACCAGCTCCTGGCGGCCTTCCAGGAGACGCTACCACCAGCCTCTCACAGAGGCCTCTTATGGTAACCTGCCTGCCGTCGCTCTGGGTCACACACACTCTCCTCTGTGCTGTGCGGACGGGGCCATCCCCACGCAACAGGGGGACTCACTCACCGGGACTGCGCGGTGGACGCTGGCCCAGGAGGCTCCGCGCACGCGCGGCACCATCTCCCGTGAGCACCCGCGGGAGGCCCCGCCGGACCTCTGCTTCCACAGAGAAAGAGCAGGCCGCTGCTGAAAAGGCTGTGGCTGAGGGCACGTTTCAGGGTGAATGGACCTCTCCAGCTCCCAAATTTACTGCTACTCGACCTGAGGTCGCCCACGGGTCTGGAGGCACAAAGGTCCGCGTGCCTGTTCAGCGGGGCCCTCCTAAGTCCCCACTGCGCAGGCGCGGAATGGGGAGGAAGACCATTGAGTGGCCTTAGGCCGTCAAATGAAAAAAGGTTGACAGAAACGAAACAGTTTCTTAAAAAAGGGGGGGAGGAGGGTGTAGTGGGGAAGGAAGAAAGCAAGAAAAGAAAGAAATGGCAACCGTTCCTGAAGTATATGGAGTACAAAAGGGTAAGGCCCTTGTCCCCTCGTCACCGTCCCTTCCCCTCTGACAGCTGGCCGTATCCCTCCCGAATGTCCTCTGTATTTTCATACAAACCAGGTAATAAACATATATGTAGTTTGGTTTGCCTTTCTACATTGGTGGAGATAGATAGGTAATATTTCATGTTATATATTAGAGATCTTTCTGGATCAGTTCGCCCAGCGCTGCCTCATTCATTTTAATGGCTTCACAGCATTTTATTGTATGACTGTCCCGTAATTGGCCTAACTAGTCTCCTGTGGAGGGACATTTTTTTCTTTTCTTTTCAATGCTTTGCTCTCACAAAGAACGCTGCAATGATGTGATTTCATACCCGTGTGTGTCTATCTCTTCTTTTTTAAAAGTGGAATTGCGGAGTCCATTCTGATTTTAATGAATGTTGCCAAATCATCTTTCATCAGAGGTAACTTCATTCTTTTTTTTTTTTTTTTAAATATTTTATTGATTTTTTACAGAGAGGAAGGGAGAGGGATAGAGAGCCAGAAACATCAATGAGAGAGAAACATCGACCAGCCGCCTCCTGCACACCCCTCACCGGGGATGTGCCCGCAACCAAAGTACATGCCCTTGACCGGAATCGAACCTGGGACCCTTGAGTCCGCAGGCCGAAGCTCTATCCACTGAGCCAAACCGGTTTTGGCAACTTCATTCTTTTTAACCGAAGAATATTCAACGTCAACATTTAACCAACATAATCAGTTAAATATGATAATGGAACTGTGGCTCACGATATGGGAGCCCACAGGGCGCCTGCTGGTGGCTGGGGAAGGGCTTGACTCCTGCTGGGAGCTCAGTAGTAAGAGGGAGGTATCTTTGCTCTAGTTAATCCCAGAAGAAATCGCTACTGGTCCAGAGCATTATAGTTTACAGAGTTTATGTAGTTCATTTAACCCTATTGAACTTCTGAGGAAGGCAGTATTACTTATTTTCATCCCATTCTATGGGTGAGGAAACAGCTTTGAATGAGTCCCACACTCAAGTGACTGGCAGGCCCAGACTCCAACTTTCAGCTGCTTTTCCCTTTCTCTCTGGGTAACTTCCTCTGTCTCCCCATTCCTTGCCACCTCCTCTACAACCAAATCCTCCCCAAACAATGCTTTCCTCAGAATCAACCCCAAAGCCCACTCCTCAGGCTCCACTGAACCCAGGAATATGCAATGAGAATTAGAGGTGGTTAGGATTTGCCTGGCACACATCCCCTGCGGCTGCCCCAGTAGGAGAATTTGTAGCTTCCTATTGCTCCACAGGCTCAAGAACGGAAGGTGGGACTGGACTCCTTCCTACAGGGCCCCTTGGCACCCAGGGCCAGAAAAGGAGTTACAGACTTAAGTTTGGAGAACAAATAATTGCGGGGGCAGTAGGGGGAGAGAGGCATAAATGAGTACATGTGTGGAAAAGCAAAAGACCCAATGTATAAAGGTGCTTTATCACCCAGACCCCATTTGATTTTGGTTTCTGGGAGGGTCTTGGAACCAATCCCCCACAGATAGATACCAAGGGACGACAGTACAGCAAAAATGAGGGGAGGTGGCTTCCAAGATCAGGTTACAGAAGGACTGAGTGCCTTCGGATGGCTCACTTGCCCTGAGGGAAGCCAGCTGCCATATTGTGGCTGCTCTACCAAGGAGCCCACAAGTTGAGGAACTGACTCAAGAGCCAACGAGGACCAGAGGCTGCCAAGAGCCCTGTGAGTGAACTTGGAAGTGGATCCCCTCCCAGTCAAACTTGGAGATGTCTGCATCCCCTGCCCACACCCAGATTGCAGCCTCCGGAGAGACCTTCAGCCAGAGGCACCCAGCCAAGCTGTACCTGGCTTCCTGGTCCACAGAAACGGGGGGATAATGATAAGTGCTTGTTAAGCCACTGAGTTAGAGGGTAACTTGTTACTCAGAAGTAGGAAGCTAAAACACATTCTGTGCTCTACATTTCCCCATCGCTGAACGTCTGGGCTGTGTTTAACTTTTCACTAATACAGAATTATTTCGTGAACCTCTTCCTGTCCAACAAGCCTTTTCTGAATGTAAGATCATTTCCTGAGGGTGACCCCAACAGGGAGATGACTGAAGCCAAGGTTCAAGCATGCAAGATATTTCATAAACATCTCCAAAGTTCTGTCCTCCAAGGATGGGTGTGGCCAAGTCGGGTCACCAGGAGTGTCCAGGCCCTCGTTTTCACATACCCTTGGCCAGCATTTTTCTTAGTCTTCCTGATTATTAATGTCTCCAACAGCAATCAGGTAATTCTAGTAATTCCCTTGCCTACTTCCCAGGGTTATTGTCAGATTTGAAATCAAAATCATGTAAATGAAAAGTCCCGTAGAGGCTGTGCTGTGTTCTGTAAGGCTGGGAGAGGTTGTGCTTTTTCTTAGAATCACAGGGCTTCTCAGTGCTCAGTTTATCCCAGTGCCTCCCTATCTCATAGGAGAGGAAGCAGGGGCTCAGAGATGAGCAGGGCTTACTCAGGGTCACACAGTAATTCATGGCAGGGCTTAGATAAGGTAACAAGGATCCTTTGCCCCCAGTGTAGAGCTCCTCCTGACCCGCACAGCCTCCCAGCTTGCAGCTTTGCCTCAACCAAATATCCAGGTGGAACTGCAGATCTCTCCTTCAACCTGAGAACTCAGAAAATCCCTACATTTTAAGAAAAGCTGGCCCCAAATCCTCCCTTCCTTTACTGACCTGGCCACCCAACAAACCACCCTTGTCTCTACCAACCAGGCCAGTAAACCACCCCGTGTGACTTTGCCTAGCTCACTTCTCCCACATCTCAGGGCAGGCTGGCCCCACTGCTCAGCCTCCTTCTCTCTCCAGGGCCCTTCTCTTAGGCCATGAACCCAAGCCCGTGCTGTTTCCATCCCCCTGTCACTGTGGCCAAGAAAACAGGAAGCATCTGAGTCACCCATTGTCCCCTGGGCCTTGGCTGTCTGGGCCCGAGTTTTGGAGTCAAAGAAGGACAAGGAAGGCAGAGGTTGGCCTCATAGAAGCCAGGACTTCTGTAGAGCCCACTCTTCTAACACTGTCTTCCAGCTTGTGGGACCCCAAATAGCCAATGGTCCAGGAACCTCCCAAATTCTTCTTGGGATAAAGGAAGAGCACTGTCTTGAGATTTGGAATTCTAGAATTGGCTCTGCTTCCCACTGGCTGTGGGCCTTGAGCTTGTCTGATGGTCCTCGAGGGTGGTTAAATATTAGAATTGCCTGGAGAGCTTTAAAAGATACTGACATCTGGGCTCTTCCCCAAGTGATTCTGACTTAATTTTTAAAACCTCCCAGGTGATTCCAAAGTACATCCAGGCTTGAGAACCACTGGGCTAGTCATCCCCAAGCCTCAGTCTCTTGCCTGTCAAATGGGGTTAATGATGCCTATTCTCCACAGCTGCTGAGAAACAACTGGGGCCCTGGGTTTATCCAGGCTCATTGAAAATGTAGCACTAGTGTAATAAGTCTTTATATGTCCACCTGTGGTAGGGCTGGGGTGGAAGTGAGATACCCTGAGGGCCTTTAGAACCATGGCCAAGATGACAGTGGTAGACATTAACAGGATATTGATGGGCATGTTGAGCAAGCATGTCTACTGCCCCCCTGTGGTCATCCTCTAAAGTGCCCAGCCCTGAGCAGAGTAAGTACAAGGTGAAAGCAGCAGGGGTACTCCAGACCCATGCCCCAAAGAGCTCTTGGTCTAGTGGGGAGAGGGGCAGGAGTACAGCAGCTCACACTACAAGGCAGAAGGTTAAAAGGGTGCCAGATTGGAGGGAGTAGGGAAGGCTTCTTGTAGGAAATGGCATTCATCCTGGGGGCTCCAACAGGACCTGGGAACCCCTGGAACAAAGCCATAAAGGCAGGAATGAAAGTTCAATCGAGACTTCCCAGGGTGTAAATTGTGAATGGAGGAGATGGGAGAGGCAGGAGGCCGAAGTGCAGGAGGCCAGCATTCCCTTCCAGCCCTTTCCTCTTGGGAACATATATATGAGGACATACTGGATGATGCCTTTTATGAAAAATTACAAACACATTTGTTTTATAGCATGGATCTGTTTTTGACATTTATTGTTTCAGCCAATGCTTGTTATGTTGTCTTGTTGCTGTATGCCTGGTTGTCTTTGATTGTAAAATAGATATTTGTTTGAAACATTACCTTCAGAAATTACTAGAGACCTAAAATGATGTTATCTTCCTTCAGTTAGGAGTTTAATTAGCTTCTGCCAGGCATCTGGGGTACTAGCAATTCAGGATCACCTTGGTCCAATTTCAAGGCTTGTGGCTTACCCAGATTATTCAAAGCCAGAGCATAGACCTTGCAGGAGCCAGAATGCAGCCCCTTGGATTTCCCAGTCCCGAGTGTGGGGCAATTACTCTTAGAATGCAGCCCCTTGGATTTCCCAGTCCCGAGTGTGGGGCAATTTCCCAGTTCTGTGCCCTAAATTCTGTCCTTGACCCCCTCAAGGCTCTCAGAGGTTCTGCTCAGCTTCTCAGCTTCTTCACCCTGATTGGCCAACTCCACTGCAGAAGTGCCTCCCAATACTAGGCTTGCTGGCCAGGCAATTTCTTTGTATCTTGTTAGTTTTTTGATGCTTTTAAGATTATTAAAATATTATGGCCAGTTTTTTAAAGTTTCCTTCAGTAGTAGGGTTGGTCTGAGTCATCTAAGTCTGTCTTTACTGAAAGTAGAGGTCCTCTACAATTTGATTCTAACATGATAGTGTTCTTACTTAATGCTTTTTCCCCCTCACCCAAGGATATGCTTTTTAAAAATTTTTATTTTAGAGTGAGTGAGAGAGAGAGAGAGAGAGAGAGAGAGAGAGAGAAATATCAATCTGTTCCTCCTGTACCTGCCCCAACCAGAGATGGAGCCTGAAAGCTGGGTATGTGACCTTACCAGGAATCGAACCCATGACCCTTGGGTACATAAGATGATGCTCCAACCAACTGAGCCACACTGGCCAGGGCTTAATTTTTTATCTTAAAACGATAACCCTTTTTCTTTTAAATTGAAAATATATTAAAAAAGTAAGTATTTATTTGTTTCTTTTTACAACACACACACAAAAGTTCAAAACAACAATACCAATATGAACAATAAAACCCACCGCATCCATCTAGATGTAATTTGTCCTGAGTCTGTGCAGTTCTGTGGGCTCTCACTCCAGCTTTTCCTCAGGGCAACACCTTTCCCCTCTAGGCTAACGCTTCCAGGGGAAGTAAAACTGGGGGTTCCCTTTCAGACTTTAAATTCAGCTGGAAAATCTTACTATTCTATTTATGTGCCACAAATTTTAACAATCTCCGTTGACAACTCTTTGAATAATGTTTGATCAGTTTATAAACTTAGTTAATCAAATATCTTAAAATATTTTTAATTTTATTTAATAGTTAGGTGTCCTGCCCTGGCCACTGTGGCTCAGTTGTTTGAAGTGTTGTCCTGTGCATTGAAAGGTCGGTTAGATTCCCAGTCAGGGCACATACCCAGGTTGTGAGTTCAATGCCCAGTGCGGATGCATGTGGGAGGCAAACTGATTGATGTTTCACTCGCACATCGATGTTTCTCTTTCTCTCCCTCTCCTTTCCTCTCTCTCTCAAATCAATAAAAGCATGTCCTTGGATGAGGATTGAAAAATAGTGAAAATTAAAATATGGTGAATTTAAAGTTCTCTTATACGTTCTAATATTGTGTATACTAGTAAATTCGGTAAGAGTTCAGCTTAAAATCCTCAGTTTAAATTATTTAATTATACACTTTCAATGATTAGTTAAAAAGCCATCACTCTAAAAGACCAAATTATCTTATACATTACAAGCATTATAGAGTACCAAATATATAAAGATTGTCTCTTAATACAAAAATATCAGGGTCACACAATACAATATGCAGATGATGTATTATTATAGAACTAGTGGCCCAGTGCACAGATTCGTGCACATTGAAAGGAAATTAATTAGAAGAAATATTTTAATATTGCTATTCACCCTTTCTCTATATAGAAGTGTCAACCAAATTCACGACTGACAATGACAGATTGAAATACATGTGTGCGATTTGTGCCAGTGAGAGCTTTATATGTATTGCGCATGTGCGAGTCAACTTAGCTTTATATGTATTGCGCATGTGCGAGTCAACTTAGATATAGAATAAACTTGCTTAATTAGACCTGCTTTCTGATTTAGCTAAACTTTTTCCAGCCCAGTGAAGCACCCCAACTTCTCTTTCAGGTAATTGTCAGCAACACAGCAGTAAATATCAACACAAAGCAGATTATTATTGTAGATCACGCAGGGAGAACAAAGGGTAAAATATTTAACTGCAGCAGTGTTTGACTATATTCTGTGCAGTGAGAAAACCTGAAGTCATTTTTAAGGTCCACCATTTCTTACTTCTTTGCTGTTGGGTCAAGTTTCTAAACTTTCTAAATCTCTTTTTTCTGGCTAATGAAAAGAAAATAGGATTCCACCAAGTCTCCTGTCTACCTACTCCAGGACTTCTGTGAGGATCAAATGAGATGAGGCACAGGAAAATGCTTCACAGACATTTGGTTAAAGTGTAAAATGTTTGCACCTGGCTATAAAGTTGTGTTCCTGGGCTGAAGAAACTCCAAGGAGGCTAGTTGCTAGGGAGAGGAATGCAGGCATTGCTACGTGATGTCATTACCTGGCACCCACAGCCACCGTTTCTGGGCTGGGCTGGGCTGTGGGCCACATTTTGTGCCATGGGGTCTTGGCAGCGTTGGCTGTAATTTGGTGGGCTGTTGCTCGGGGGTGGTGGCGGGGCCTGTGTCCCACTTTGGGGAAGCCGAGTGTTGCTTTGTGGGCGCCAGGTCTGCGGTGCTGTTTCTCTGTATATGGCTAGTGTGCATCATGGCAGCTCCTGCATTGAGCATCTGCCCCCTGGTGGTCAGTGCACGTCATAGTGACTGGTTAGATGATTGGAGGGACACTTAGCATATTAGCCTTTTATATATATACTAGAGGCTCAGTGCACAACATTCGTGCACTCAGAGTGGGGGTGGGTCCCTCAGCCCGGCCTGCGCCCTCTAGCAGTTCAGGAGCCCTTGGGGGATGTCTGACTGATGGCTTAGGCCAGCTCCCCACTAAGCTAGCAAGCGGACATCCTTAGTGCTGCCGTGGAGGTGGGAGAAGCTCCCGCCACCGCCGCTGTGCTTGCCAGCCTGTGAGCCCTGCTTCTGGCTGAGTGGCACTCCCCCTATGGGAGCACACTGACCACCAGGGGGCAGCTCTTGCATTGATCATCTGCCCCTGGTAGTCAGTGAGCGTCATAGCGACCGGTTGTTCTGCCGTTCAGTCGATTTGCATATTACCCTTTTATTATATAGGATGGATATATATATATATATATATAAAAGCATATATAGGTTTAAAGCATATATAGGGGGGGTGACATATATGTATATATATGTTTTACACCTGAAACCTATATATGCTTTTACTAACCCATGTTACCCCCCCTATAAATTCAATAAATTCAATAAATTCAATAAATAAATATAAAAATTTAGCCTGGCCAGTGTGGCTAAGTGGTTGAGCATTGACCTAGGAATCAGGACGTCATGATTAGATTTCCAGTCAGGGCACATGCTCAGATTGCAGGCTCAATCCCCAGTGTGAAGGGTGCAGGAGGCAGCCAATCAATGATTCTCTCTCATCATTGATGTTTCTATCTCTCTATCCTTCTCTAAAATCAATAAAATATATTTAAAATAAAAACACCCTGAAAAGTAAAATCAAGGTCAAGTAGCCCACTTCCTTGGTGCCAAATTTTCTACATACTTCCCAGTTCTTCTGGTGCAGCTCCCTCTCAGGCTGATAACCTGATTGGATTTTGAATCTTAAACTAGGTGTTAATAACCTCCCACTCCCTTAAAGATATCCACATCCTAATTCCTGTGAATGTGTTTGTTATTTTACATGGCAAAAGGGACTTTGCAGGTGTGATTGAGTTAAGGGTCTTGAAATGGGGAGATGAGCCTGCATTATCCAGGTGGCCCAATGTAATCACAGGGTCCTATGAGGGAGGGGGAGGCAGGAGAGTCACAGAGAGAGATGTGGTAGCAGAAGCAGAGGTTGGAGTGCTGGGATTGCTGACTGAAAGGGAGCCACGAGCCAAGAAATGAGAGCAGCTTTATTTAGAAGCTGGAGAAGGTAAGGAAATTGATTCCCCCCTGGAGCCACTAGCAGGAGTTCAGTCCTGCTCACACCTTGATTTTTGCCAAGTGAGGCCCATTTGGGACTTCTGTTCTCCAGGACTGTAAGATAACGAATTTGTGTTGTTTTAAGCCATTAAATTTGTGGTAATTTGTTACAGCAGCAGTAGGAAATTAATACACTATATAAATACAATTTTTTACTTAGCCCTAGGACTTCTGAATTCCATGTGATTCTAAGATGTGTAAATCTCCATTCCATTGAACTTTAAGGACTTTTGAATGACCACAACAATAAAATTAATGGAAGCTCCATGTTTTCTACACAGTGTGTTTGCCCAGCACACTGTACTGAAGACATGGAGCTATATTCCTCACAATTCCTCCTGTGTGGCTATGTAAGCACTTGCTGATGGGAGTGTTTTGGTTCGTTTCTAATCAGGCAATGTTCACTTTCTACAGCTGACAGTCCTGGGTTCTTGGATGGTGGTGTCTGAAGCTACTGGGCTCCCTGATAATATTCTGGCAACTGAGGACAGTTGTAAAAGTCAGCTTTGTAGGTTACTTATGAAACAGCTGCCCCATTCATTCTCCAAGCACTCCCAGAACATCAGGGAGAGGGACACAGCAGTGAATGAGAATGGTCTGCACCCTCAAAGCACTCACCTGTAGTGGGAGCCACAGATAATCATGATATGGTGCAGTAAGAGCAGGGACAGCAGAGAGGAGGAGGGTAGGGAGGAAGATGTGGTCAGGAACTTGAAATGCATAGGCCTTAAATTGCACTAATGACATAACGGTCAACCAACAGCACACAGACTGTTTGAAATCGGACCTGGCCAGGCTGGAAAATATGAATGAATGGTTGCCAGGCCTGAAGGCCCTTGGTGAGGAGGCAGGGAAGGAGACCTGGGCTGGTGCTGGCTGGTAGGCACCCTCGAGAACCTGGTCCTTCTATCAGCCTGGGCTCAGGCAGGCTGGGTTCCAGTCCCAGCCCTGTCTTGTGACTTCAATATCTTCATCTGAACAATGTCACTCATACTAGAACCTTCCTTTCCACAGGGTGGCAGGAGACGGAGAGCAGGGAGGATGGACTAAGTTCAGGAGGTTGGACTGCTGATGTCAGAAGGTAAGCCGTGCTCCAGCCAGTGCATCCACTGGTGGTCTGAGCCCACTTACTTTCGAGGAAGTCCCCTGGGTGCTCCCCATTCCTTGAAGCCCAAATCTAGGCCTTCAATTGCACTAATGACATAACGGTCAACCAACCCAGTAAAGGTTATGTGAGAAACAGGGGCCAGGCTCCAGCCTAGACCAAATAAACTAGAATCCGAGTATATGTGTGTGGAGAGGTAGTTCTGGGAATCTGAACCCTAGGGGAACCTGGAGCCCTGCTGGGATTGAGAACTGCTGGGTTATAGGCCCAGGACTCAAGGCTGGGTCCACATGGGCTGTTCCTGAACACCCCCCTTTCCTTAACAGGTGCACACCTCAGGCCTGGCATTCACTGTAATATCATTCTCTAAGTCCACCTTCCCATGTGCTTTTGGGATTTGTACACAGCACCTTCCCTCCTGTACACACAGTGTCCTCATACTCACTCACACTGACAGTATTGGGTCACACACAGACATGTAGACATGGTTCCTGAGTAGGGCTATGGATTTAGCAAATAAAAATACAGAAAGCCCAGTTAGATTCCAATTTCAGATGAGCAATTTATACCTGTTTAGTATAAGTATGTTCCAAGGATTGCATGGGACATACTTATATGAAAACTAGAGGCCTGGTGCATGAGATTCGTGCACTGGGGGGGTGGGGTGTCCCTCAGTTCAGCCTGCGCCCTCTCCCTGTCCAGGACCCCTCGGGGGATGCCAAGGGGATTGGGCCTAAGCAGCAGTCAGACATCCCTTGTAGTCTGGGACCCCTCGCTCCTTACCACCTGCCTGCAGTGGAGGCAGGAGAGGCTCCCGCCACCCCTGCTGTGCTTGCCAGCCATGAGCCTGGCTTCTGGCTGAGTGGCGTTCACCCTGTGGGAGCACACTGACCACCAGGGGGAAGCTCCTGCTTTGAGCGTCTTCCCCCTGGTGGTCAGTGCACGGTCATTCTGATGTTCGATTGATTTGTATATTACGCTTTTATTATATAGGATTATTATTTGTTGTTTATCTGAAATCCAATGAACTGGGCATCCTGTATTTTACCTGGTAACCTTACTTCTTAGTCCTGAGGCACCTTCCTGGGGAAGCCTTGAGGAGTAAAAGGAAGTGAGCCTGGAAGGTGCCCCCATTAAGAGGCTAGGCCTGAAGAGGGTGCCCTCCCTCCACGGGTTTCAGAGCCCATCTGCCAGGTGTTGGTGGTGGTGTACTGGAGATCGGTTAGGCCCATAAGGAAGACACTCATCCAGGTCAGAGACTCTTAACCTGTCAGACCTATCACCTTCCTTCTAATATAAAATATTGTGGATGCCCCTTTTATCATCCTGAAATAAAATTCACAGATATTACCACCAATCAAGAGACAGAATGAAAAAACAAATATACTACCTTAATTGTAATATAGGAGAAATAAAAAGAAAGCAGTTGAGAATAAAATACAATGTATTTCAGCTGTAAATGTTTAAGCATTGCTATACTAGGAAAACCTTGTAATTTTTCACTACTCCTGGCTTTTAGCTATAAATAGAAGCACTGAGCATGTGACTGGTGAAATGCAGGTGGATACAGGGGTGTTGTTCTTGTGAATCAAATACCTGACATGATTTTCTGAAAGAGGAATATTTCTTGATAAAATGCCAAACTAAACAAAGTACCTATCTTTCTTTGATTTACAGAATGGTTGAATTCCAGTGTATGCTTTTAAAGTCATACAACAAAATACTTGTGTTTATATATAAAATAGTTAGGTTCTAGACTTAGAGATTTATAAACAAGTTTCTCACCAATATGGGACTTGGGACAATTTTCTTGCCTCCAATGATGTCCTATCCCCCATCATTGTGACAACTAACACACATACCCACAAACTATATAAAACGTGTCCTGGGGCAGTATCTGCTCTCTGAGGATCAGCATTGAGAGGCCAAGCAGGAGTTTCTGGCTTCCTGCTTGGCCCCAATTCATAGACACCCTCTGAACTTGGCTAGCACCAGGGGTTTTTACTAAAGATGACAGCCTTGTAGGTTGAGGTGGGAGGAGGGAGGCAAAGGATAAAGAATTGATTCAGCCTCTAGCCCAGTTGGCAGTGTGGCTCAGTGGTTGAGGGTCGACCTATGAACCAGGAGGTCATGGTTCAATTCCTTGTCAGGGCACATACCTGGGTTACAGGCTCGACTCCCAGAGTGGAGCGTGCAGGAGGCAGGCGATCAGTGATTGTCTCTCATCATTGATATGTCTATCTCTCTCCCTCTCCCCTCCACTCTGAAATAAAGAAATATATATTAGAAAAATAAAAAAATAATTGACTCAGCTTCTAGATTCGCTCCCTCCAGGGACTTTGGAGCAGGTGGGGGAAGTGACAGCCACATGACAAATTGTGATGGACAGGGGGGTATAGGAAGGACTAGGAAGGACTTGCTGCCCCAGCTTTTGGGCATGCTGTCAGGTCTTCAGGGATGGCCCCAGCGACTAAGAGCTGCTTCACTATAGCATGTGTGAGATCTGTATGGCCATGTGTGATGTGGCATTTGTGTGCTAATGATGTACTTTTGTGGTAGGTTACACCTCTTCCCCAGGTGGCCCACAACCGCTGACTTACTGAGGCAGGAATATAAAGGCCTGGTCATCTCAGTCCCACTCAAGACACCCCTGAAGGGCACATGTGCTCCAGAGCTCCCATGGGGTTGGACCTGCACCACAGCTCAACGTCTCTCTCTCTGCCCACTCCTGCTTCTTTCCCTCCCTCCCACAGGTGTTGATCCCAAGTGCCTCCGTAATAAACACCCTGCACTCTAAACTCCATCTTAGAGTCTTCTCGGAGAACCCAACCTGTGACACATGGGCAGTGCTGGTGAATTGTGTGACCCAAGTACTGGAAAGAGGGAATCATGACTGCTGGGAGCACTTGGGAGGGCCCTGTGTGAGTCAGAATTCTTCAGAGAAAAGGAAATGTATAGATTTATAGAAAAAGATTTATTATGAGGGATTGGCTCATGCAAGTAGGGAAACTGAGAGCTCCCATGATCTGTCATCTGCAAGCTGGAGGCCCAGGGAAGCCATTAATGTAGTTCTAGTCCACACCTCAAGGCCTGAGAACTGGGGGAACCAATGGTGTCAGTCCCAGTTTGAGTCTCAAGGCCCAAGAACCAGGAGCTCTGATGTCCAAGGGTAGGGAAAGATGGATGTCCAGCTCAAACAGAACAAATTGACCCTTCCTCTGCCTTTTTATCTGCTCAGACCCAGTAGATTGGATGAGGCCCACCCTTATTGGTAAGGGCAGTCTTATTCACTCAGTCTCCTGATTCGAATGCTAATCTCTTTTGGACACTCCCTAATACATACACCCTGAAATAATGTTTTACCAGTTATCTGGGCACTCTTAAGCCTAATCAAGTTGACACAAAATTAATCATCACAGGCCCCCTAGAGATGTCTCCTGGGTCATTGTGAAGGACATGGAGGTATTTCACAATCTGAGATTGGGAGGAGGAGAAGGTCATTGCAGCTGATCTCTATCATCATCATTACTAATGATGTGCCTTTGTGGTAGGTACTTTATTTACATATTTCACATGAGCACTGAGGCTGATGAGGGAAATGGTGAGATGTGGGCCACCTCTGAGGCTCTGATGGAAGAGAAGGCTGGATTGAGTGGGGAGCTGAAGCATGCGTGAGATCGGTACACACCATGTGTGACGTGGCGTTTGTGTGCTCTATGTGTTGTGTACAGGGCTGTATTCATCTTCTATTGCTGTGTAACAAATTATTACAAACTTAGCAGCTAAACTAACATACATTGATTAGTTCTCAATTCTGTAGGTCAGAAGTCCAGTTAGAGATGTTTGGGTTCTCTGCTTAGAGTCTTCTTACAAGGTCAAAATCAAGTTGTGGCTGGGCTCTTCTCCGGAGGTGCCAGGGAAGAATACACTTCCAGGCTCAGTCAGGTTGTTGGCAGAATTCTGTTCCTTGTGGTTATAAGACTGAAGTCCCATTTCCTTGACAGCTGTCAGTTGGGGGTAGTCAGCAACTAGGAGCCACTCTCTGGCCTTATGTGTGGCCCCTCCATCTTCAAGGCCAGCAACCGTGCGTTGAATCCTTCTGGTGCTTCAAATCTTTGACTTTTCCTCCATCAGCTGGAGAAAACTCTGCTTTTAAAAGGACTCACATGATGAGACTAGACCCACCCAGATAATCTCCCTTTTGTCATATAATACAACATAACTGTGGGAATATCTCATCATATTCATAAGTACCACCCATCAAAGGGGTGGGGATTCTACAAGGTCAAGGGTCATTGGGTATCATGCTTAGAATTCTGCCTCCCACAAAAGCTGTATCTGAATACTTTTGGACTCTAGACCCTCCTCTGCAAAGTAGGGATAATTATATTCACACAAGGATATTGTGAGGATTATATTTATTAGTTTAGAGGCCTAACAAGTATTTGTTGAGCACCTACTCTGTGCCAGGTGCAGTTCTGGGCTCTGGACACACAGCCTCAAACATGACAGGCACAGAAGACATGTGCATGAAGGGCCCTGTAACACATTGACATCCAGCCTGTGTTCGGGCAGTCATCATGGAGTCCCTGGCTTTAGAGTGACATTTAAGACCCTTATCCTGAGGCCATTTCGTTCCCCTAGTCTCCATGCCTTTACCATCCCTCTGCCCTTTGCTGCATGGCACAGACAGCTTCCTGCACCTTCCCCCAGGCCCAGGACAGACATCTTCCTGCTGCTGAGAGGACATAGTTGCTTCTCTGAGCTCAGGAATGCAAAGTAATGGCAGCGGCAGCCTCTCCACCATTAGCTCCATTCAGGGATTCAGAGAATTAGTCTCCTGGGACATTTCAAGAAATTAAGAAAAATATTTATTGACTGCCCACTATATGCTGGGTCTATTTCCTCCAGGCAGCTTTTCCTTACTGCCTGCACCAGGGCATGATCCTTCTGGGCATCCACAGTCTGACCTACCCCTATCTTGCAGCACTTTGTTCCCCTACCCCACCCCAACTGTGCCAGATCTGTATGCTGAAAACTAAAAAATGATGAAAGAAATCAAAGAAGACCTAAACAAATGGAGAGATATACTATGTCCATGGATTGGTGGACTCAAGGTTGGCAAGATGTCAAATTTTCCTAAACTGGTCTATTGATTAAATACAATTCCAATTAAAGTTCTGATGGGATATTTTCAGTAGAAATTACAAGCTGATTCTAAAATTTATAGAGAAAATCAAGAAAATTAGAAAAGCCAGAACAATTAAAATCACATTGAGTAAGCTTTGGGAACCTAAGACGTAATTAGGAAAACTTGGCAGGGGATTGTTCAGGTGGGGACCACAGCCTGTGAAATGGATGGGTTATACACAGATTTGAGCTTTCAATAACACGATGTCACCAATACTGGCCTCCTCTCTCTGGGGAGCAGGGGCTGCTGTTTCTCCCTGTTCATGGATCCTGTAAGATCCAGCTAAGCATATAGCCCATAGTGGACACTCCTGGTTACAGATAAAGGAGATACATGCACATGCATACTATGTGTATATGCTGATCATTGCTTTTCCTTTGGCCTAGATAGTAAGAGAGCTGGCCCAGCTGAATGGACCACTGAGTGTGTAGATTCTCAGTGACTGCTCAGAGTGAGAGGCTGCTGACTTCAGGGAGAAGGAATGCAGGCTGCCTGAAAGCACAGTGATGATGGATGGAAGGGAAAAGGCTGCATTCTTTCCTAGCAGAGAGCTGCCAGGCGTGAGCACGTACGTGTGTGTGTGTGTGTGTGTGTGTGTGTGTGTGTGTGTGTGTAACCCAGGAAATGACATTTCAATGGCTGAGTTCCAAGTCAAATCCCAAGAAATTTTTAAATTAAAAGACACGGTCTTGCTTCCTGCTGTATCCCTGCTGGCTGGCTGGCTGGCTGGAGCTCAGGTACTGAGGCAGGGTGAACAGTGCCGCTGGTACATCAGCCAGGACTCCTGCCTGGAGTGTCCCTGTCAGGTGCCCTGCCCTTTGCCCAGAGGCCTCCCGATGCTCCTTCTGGTTTGTGGCTCTGTCATCCTCAAAACAAAGCCTCCATCTTGAGGTCCAAGTTGACTGTTCATCAAGTCCCAGCAGTGGGGAGGGTCGAGGGGGATGGAAAGTATGCCTTTCCTCTTTATGGGCAGATGGAAGCCCTGCCTGTCACAGTGCTCATATCGGGAAGCCAGAGCTCAGTCATACGGTCCCACCTAGCTACAAGGCAGGCTGGGAAAGGTGCCCAGCCAAAACATAGGGGTTCTGTTAATAAAGAAGAGGAGGCTGGATATTAGAGAACAGTTAGCAGTTTTGTCCATAAAGCAGGAGATGTGGAGAGTGGATTGGAAAGCCTGCCTCCTGTGTGGAGGCAGGAAGACCAGGTGAGAGCCTATTAGAATAATCCAAGTTAGAAATGAAGATGGTCTGGACTGGGAAGGGTCAGCTGGGATGAGACAAGTGGAAGGATTCAAGAACTATTTACGAGGTAGAACCAATATGATTTGGTATTAGTTAAATATTGAGGGGGAGGAGGAGGAGGAAACAGGGACAACTTCCAGGTATCTGGATTAAAAATTGGGCTCATTTATTCAGCAAACATTTATTGAATACATCCCACATGGCAGGTATCTTGTCTGAAGATGTGTGGCACTACCTCTGTCCTCCAGGACTCAAGAAGAGAGCTGTTAGATGCATGGAAATCTGTTAGGGCTGACAGTGGGTGGCCAGGGTTTCAGGGGAAGTAGAGTTCACCTTCAGGCTGGGGGGGGGGGGGGGGGCGTTTGGTAGGACTGAGCGCTCCTGGAGGAGGAACCTGACATTCCAGGTGAGTAAGCAGGAGGACCCAAGACTTGGAGGTGGCCTGTTATCAAGAGAAACTTTCTTGTGATGGCATTGATGGTCATGGTGTAGCAGAACAAGCACTGGCTTTGGAACCAGATGGACCTGAATTCAAATCCTGACTCTGAGCTCACCTGTTGCTGAAGGAATTGTAAATTAGGTCAATCTCTATTGCAGATTATTTGACATTATCTATCAAAACTACAAACACACATATTCCTTAACTCAAAATTCAACTTCTAGGAATTTATCCTACAGATATACTCACCCATATATGAAGCAACAAATATATAAGGCTATTCATTGCAGCATTACTTTGTTTTGAAATATGTTTTTTATTGACTTTTTTTTTTTAAAGAGAGAGGGAGTGGGAGAGAGAGAGAAACATCAATGAGAGAGAAACTTCATTGATGGGCTGCCTCCTGCACTCCCCCTACTGGGGATCAAGTTCAAAACCTAGGCATGTGCCCTGATTGGAATCGAACCAGTGACCTCTTGGTTCCTGGGTCAATCAGTACTCAACTGCTGAACCACACCAGCTGGGCTGCAGCATTACTTTTGTAATTGCAAAAGATTGGAAACAACCCAACAGTCCATCATTATAGGATTAGGTAAACAAACTGATATATTTATGCAATGGAATCCTATGTGAAACAGAATGAAATTACTCTCTATGTATTAATATGGAAACATATCTAA
Source organism: Eptesicus fuscus (assembly GCF_027574615.1). NCBI lineage: Eukaryota > Metazoa > Chordata > Mammalia > Chiroptera > Vespertilionidae > Eptesicus > Eptesicus fuscus. Next base: position 44,033,985 of record NC_072477.1, on the reverse strand, counting down.
GATACGTTGTAGGTGTTAAAGCAATATATTGATCAGTGACTGTAAAAATGGAGAGGGAAGGCTATCTATATCTATCTAAATATGTATGTGTATATTTTTTAAATATTTGCTTGTATATGAGTAGAATATTTTTGGAAGGACACACGAGGCCAGTTGCTTCCTGAACAGAGAACTTGGTGGCTGGGAGTCAGGATTGGGGTCAGACTTTTTACTGTATTCTTTTCTACATTTGGAATTTCAAATTATGTGAATGTTTTACACACACACACACAAACACACACACACACACACACACACAGACACACATATATCCCAGTCTTGCCATTTTGTAGCTGTGTGATTTTAGGCAAGTCACGTGGCTTCTCTGAGCCTTAGTTTCTTTTTCTGTAAAATGGTGATAACACCATTGGCCTTGTAAGGATGATCAAGGTTGCCTAGCACAAAGCAATGCCATACACATCCCTCTTATCTCTTCTTTCCTTCATCATCTAGCTGCCAAGCCTTACCTGGTTCACTTGCTTGCAGTTGTGAGCTGCCCACCCCAGATTTGCTGGTGTTGGGAGTCAAAGTCAGGGGCACTTGGCAACTATCCCCATGATTCCCAGCATCAGCCAAGATCGGAGATGATGAGGAGGAGAAGAGGAGAGCAGGCTTGGGGGCGCAGAGTGTCAGTCCTACAGAACTCAATATCTGGGATGATGATGGATATTTGAGGGCCTTCAGACACTTCCACTTAAAAGGAATCATACTTTTTTTTATAATATAATATTTGCTAACAATTATTGAGCATGGACATGCACTATCTCACTTAAACCTCTCAGCAACCCTTCAAGGTTGACTTAATATCTCCAAAGTTATCCCATTAGGAAACGGCTTTCAACTCAGGTTTGTCTGACTAGAACCTGGGACCCAGATATACAGCAGATCCTCAAAAATCAGTAACTTTTGGGTTGGCAACTGTTTTCTATAAAGGGCCAGAAAGTAAATATTTTAGACTTTGAGGGCCACGCATTGTCATAACTGCTCAAATCTGTAATTGTATTGTGAAAGTAGCCATTGACATCCCATAAATGAATGAGCGTGCCTGTGTCCCAATAAAACTTTATTTAGGGTCACTGAAATTTAAATTTGATATAATTTTTATGTCATGAAATATTATTCATCTTATGATTCCCCCCACTATTAAAATACATAAAACTATTCTTAGCTCATAGTCTCTACAAACACCTCCCTAAGTCCTCTGATAACCAGAACAAGTACCACTGGCACCAGTGCCTTCTTCAGTCTGGGTTTTTGCCTCCCAGAGGCCAGTGGCCATGATACTAATACCTGTCCCTTTACTAATACCTGCCCCTTTGTCGGGATGCTTGTCTCCAGAATAGAGAGTAAGGCACATATGGCGCTGGCCTTATGAGAACCTCTTCCAAGACTCAGTGCTGAGAAGGCAACTCCAGACCCCTAGGCCTGGCTTTCAAGGCCTTTCATGATCTGTTCATGATCTGAGCCCTGTCCCCTAAGTCCAAGTCCTTTGAAGACCCAGCTCCTTCTTAAACTGGTCTTCTCAAGGGCCTGGCCCTGCCACGTCTGACATCTGTCTTGGGGCAGGAAGCAGGGGCAAAAGTTGGCCTCAAAGCTGCCCCTCTTCTGCCCTGTTCTCCACCAGTTCCAAGCCTGCCTTTGGGCCAGTGTGGGACAGGCCCAGCTCAGGTGGTCTCAGGGGGCTGCAGGCTCAGAGAGGGGTGGGGAGAAATATGGGGAGGGCTGTTGGGGGAGGCCATGGGTATCACCTGGGGCCTTCCTTCCTCTGGGAAATAGGCGGTTGGGAGATTTTCTTTGAAAACCTACCTCATAGTGTGGAGGGCTCAGATGAGCAGGACTGCACTGCCTTCCCCTTGAGAGATAGCTACTCTTTTCTTCTCAGTTCTCTACTGTTAGCTGTCTCCTCTTCCCACCCTCTTTTCTTCTCTTCCCCTCTTGACCTCTGTCTGTTCCCTTCTCTCTGGCCCCTCCCAGCATGACCTGACTCTGCTGCCACTGAGCCTTTGTTCAGACAGCTGCCTCCTCCTGGAAGTCCTGTCTCCCTTTCCTCTCTTTTCAGATACCACTTCCTCCTCTCCCTAGTGGGACAGGGTTTGGGGCTGGGAGTCTACCTTCCTGGTATATGGTGCTGGCCTTATGAGAACCTCTTCCAAGACAGAGTGTTGAGAAGGCAACTCCAGACCCCTAGGCCTGGCTTTCAGGCCTTTTATGATCTGTCTCAGGCTTTGTCCCTCCCACCCCCCACCCCGTGCTGCCCTCACTGTCCTCACTGCCCTCAGAGAACTCAGTCTTAAAGGGAGGAAATATTCAACCCAATGCCATCCAATAGAAATGTAATTGTGTAATTTAATTGTTTTAGTAGCCATATTAAAAAAGTAAAAAGAAACAGGTAGAAACAATTTTCATACCCATTATATCCAAAATGTTATCATCTCGACACGTAATCCATATAAACATTATTTTTTAAATATATTTTTTATTGATTTTTTTACAGAGAGGAAAGGAGAGGGATAGAGAGTTAGAAACATCAATGAGAGAGAAACATCGATTCAGCTGCCTCTTGCACACTCCCTACTGGGGATGTGCCCGCAACCAAGGTACATGCCCTTGACTGGAATCGAACCTGGGACCCTTCAGTCTGCAGGCCGAAGCTCTATCCACTGAGCCAAACTGGTTAGGGCCATATAAACATTATTAATGAGATTTTTATATATATTTTTTTCTACTTAGTCTTCGAGATCTTATGTGCATTTTACACTAACAGCACATCTCAACTCAGACTGGCCAGTTCAGGTTCACACGAGACAGGTGGCCTCCATATTGAACAGCTCAGGCCTAACCCAAACCCCCAACTGTTAGCCCTAAAAACTGCATAAGTAACTACGAAGCAAGTATAATAGAAGGTCCTGTTGGAGAATAAACTTGTGGATTTTCTTTTCTTTTCTCTCAGTGAAGAGGTAAGTGGTGCCTATTGGAAGCTTTGTGTGCATCTCAGAGTTGTGGGTCCCCTAGGGGACAGCCAATTCTTATCCAGGAAGTGGGGAATGGGTAGCCCTTTGTGTGCGAAGGTAAAAAAGGAGAAGCTGGCCCGCCAGTGTGGCTCAGTGGTTGAGTGTTGACCTATGAACCAGGAGGTCACGGTTTGATTCCCGGTGAGGGCACATGCTCGGATTGCGGGCTCCATCTCCAGTAGCGGGTATGCAGGAGGCAGCCGATTAATGATTCTCTCTCATCATTGATGTTTCTCTCTCTCTCTCCCTCTCCCTTCCTCTCTGAAATCAATTAAAATATATATTCAAAAAGAAAAAAGAAGCTGCGATGTGGGTCCCCAGAAGAGGACCAGGTGGCTGCACTGGGGTGGGGTTGGCATTGTTAGGGCAGCTCATTACCCAGGAGGAAGGGCAGTGGGCTCTTGTCAGTGCCAAGCTCTGGATCCCTGTGGAGTCCTGGCTGGGGCAGCCACTTCCTCTTTTGAGTAGCAGGCAGTGTTTCTAGAAGAGGGCCGTGTCTGAGCTGGATCTCTTCCCTTCTCCTTTCAGTACCTCCCTCTGTTCTTTTCTCTCATGTCCCCTTCCTCTCCTTGCACCAGAATTAATGAGGTGGGTGCCCAGTGAAAAGGCAGTATCTGCCTGTTCCTTCTCTGAACACCGAAGCTCTGTTGGCTCTAGAGGAGCATGCTGGGAGAAGAGACTGGCAGATGCTAGATTCGGTCCACCTGGAGGCCTGACCTCACCTGTGGGTGGCCCCTCCCCCATCTGTGCATTGTGATTGGGAAGGCAGCCCAGCCCACCTGTCTGTGGCTTCAAACACTAGCCCTTCCATTCAGAATCACTCTTAAAATGAATGTGAGTGTGTGAAGGAGGACTCCCAGACAGAGGGGGCTGTCTGGGGTGCAGGTTTGATTGCTGGGGTCTGTAGGACAGCTCTCATATAAAGGGTCATTCATTCCTGACAGGTGTGTGCTGGGTGCTGGGCCTGGCCAGGGCCAACCAGAGCTTTCAGCAGGATTTAATCAGGGCTGAGGTGGCCCCTCCCTCCTGAAAGCTGGAGCTGTGCTCTGGCAGAGGTCACTATTTCATGCTGGAACCCTCTGTGGGTCACAGAAAGCCAGTTTGAACCAACTGACCCTAGAGCCAGAGGCCACCTGGGTGACCAGCTGGTGCAGCCTGCTCATGGTACAGGTGGGCAAAGGCCCCAGGTAGAAGGAGGAAATGAATACCGAATCAGGGTCACTCTATGGGAATTAGCTTATTTATAAGTCCCTGACATGGAGCTTGTTATCCCTGTTTTATAGATGGGAAAATTGAGGTTCAGAAGCTTTATGAGCTTGGCAGAGACTCGTGGCTGGTAAGTGGCAGAGCAGGTATTTGAACCCCAGTATAGTTGGTGCATCTGTGCCTCCTGCTGGGGTTCATCTTTCCCTTAGCTCCTCTATCCTATCCTTATGTTTGAGGGGGGTTGGGAACAGGGAGGGAGGATTTCAGGGTGTGAACAGGGCGGTGTAGCAGGAGTAAGCCTCAGGCCAGTGACTCAGGTGAGCAAGAAATAGAAAAGAAGTTGTTCCATCATTCCACTTACTGTTACTTTAAGCCCTCTTTGAGGAGGGGAAGCGGCAGGGGGAAGTGGTGCAAAGTTCTTCTTCAGCTGTTTGGGTTCTTCCTCTTTTCCCAAAGGATGGTCTCAATTCTGTCAGGCAGCTCTCTCCTGACAGTGCCACTATTGTGGACCTGGGAATCCTCAGACCTTTCTGAGGCCTCGCTGGGACCCAGAAACTTCTGTGATGTGCTTACAGTGCTGTCTGTCTAGACATGCTCCCCCTAGAGATTCCCCTTCTAAGGGAGGCTTCCTTGGTGCCTGGACCCTCAAATGCACCTTGAGCTCAGCTGCTTCTCAGGATTCCATCATCTACCTACCCTGCAACCCAGAGGCCGGGGGCTGGGTGAGCAGCAAGGGAGGTGGTCCTCTGGGCTCCTGGAGACTGACCACTAGTGTGGGCAGAGCACCCACCCTGGTCTCTGGCAGCTCTGCCGATGGGAGTAAAGAAGCAGTGTTCTGAGGGTTCCTGAGGGTCACGGTGGCCTTCCACTCTCTTTTTTGGGGAGCAGGTCACATACTACTCTGACATCATTAATCAACCATGAGTTCCCAGGGCCATGCGGTCTGTGGCCCAGCTAGGCTCTGAAAGCCCTCTGGGCTTCATGTCCCTGATCAAGCCAAGGGAGGGGGTGTAGGCTGGTTTCCCTGAAAGGGAGAGAGTGGTCCTGTTTTGTCTGTTCCTGGTTTGCAGTTCCTGGGACTGAGAGAACTGGGAGTCTTAGGTAAATTGAGTCGAGCTATCACCCTATCTTTTTCCCTCTCTCACGTCCCTTTTCTCAGCCTGGTATGGCTGGCCAGCGGGGAGAGGAGATCAGGGTCCAACCTCCATCACTTCTATGTTCTATGCTTGGGCAGGATGCCACATCAACTTAGAAATTGATTGGGGGTGTGTGTGTGTGTGATACTCCTTGGTGAGACCAACTTCAGCCCTCCCCACTCCCAGTAAAGGCGTAAGGATTGTTTTTGATGCTCCGTGCCTCCATGCTAGGCCGCTGCCATGCTGGCCTCCTATGGAAGGTTGTCCCAGGGGCTTATGAATCAATAGGACCCGGAAGCAGAGCCATTGGGCCCATCGAGTCACACTCTGTGACTTCGGGCAGGTCACTGCATTTCCCTCGGACTCCAGTTTCCTTGGCTGTGAAATGGAGGGTTGGATTTAGAGGATCGACTGAGCCCCCTCCAGGGCTCACAACTTATTTGAGCCCATACAGATGAGAACCTTGATCCTTCTCCCCATATTTAGCCCTGGAAAATACAGCAGGAGGACAAGCTTGAGCTATTAGGCTTTGAGGAGCACAGGCCATGAACACTGCCCCACGGGTCTGGACAAAGAGATAAATTAGTCCCGTGCCAAGTGGCTGGAGTCAGGACTCTACTAGGACTTGAAGTCATCCAGGGAGTTCAACTCTCCTCACTGCTGGAAGCAAACAGGCCCAGAGAGGGAACGTGAATTATCCAAGGTAACACAGCAAGTGGGTGACCCAGTGGCCGTTAGATGCCTAGGCTCCTGGCTCCTCACCAGGGCTGTCTCAGACCCTTCTCAGGATCATGAGTATTACTAAGTGCTCTTCACACGGAGTGTCTCCTCCTCCTTGTCCTCATTTTTCCCAGCATATCCTACCCCTCAGCTTCCTGGACCTGTAGCACCTAGATCTGGACCCACAAACATGGGGCCATGGTTCGCCTCTGAGCTGCTGGAGGAGCTGTGTTGGAACTGGTGCCCTGATAGAATGGGGGAGCTGGGAAGTGGGGAGCCTGGGTTCCTAATGGGTGTGGGATCTGAAGCTTAGTCCTTCTGTTTAGCAGGAGCTTGGCTCCAGCAGAGGTTCTTAGACTTTAGCACCTAAGAACTTTAAAAATAATAGCAAAAGTACTAACAATAATAAAAGACTCCATTTACTGGGAGTTACTAGTAGCTCTGTTCTGGGCTCTGTTCTGAGTGCTTCGCACGCATTCAACCCTCACAGCAGCCCTGTGGGAGAGGGAGTATTAATATGACTTAAAAAAAAAATCTTCTCCCAAGGATATTTTTCCATTGATTTTTAGAGAGAGTGGAAGAGACAGAGAAGGATACATCGAGGTGAGAGAGACACATCGATTGGTTGCCTCCTGCATGTGGCCCTACCAAGGCTGGGGATTGAGCCTGCAACTGAAGTACATGCCCTTGACCGGGAATCGAACCCAGGACCCTTCAGTCCAAGGGACTTATGCTCTATCCACTGAGCCAAACCATTTTAAAGATGAGAAAACTTGGCAGAAAGAGGTAGATACTATCACATGGTCACACCACTGAAGACAGGGGAAGGCAACTGAAGTAGGTTGATAGGTTTTGTCCTACATTTAAAGCAGAGTTTGCCTGCTAACACCCCCTGTGACAATTTTAATTTAAAAACAGTGTTTTAAATGACAACTTTTATTGACCAAATCTTGGCATAAAATTAAACACTAGTAGGGAAGTGTGTGGCTTCATATTTCCTGGGACACTTGGATGAGCTGCCCCTAGGGGGCACTCACGCCCCATCTGGCCAGAGATACCTCTCATAATGACTGCAGGCTCCTCAATTAATGATGCTCTGGAGGGACAGGAGATGGAGGGGTGTTGAACTTTCAACTCCAGGATATGATTTGTCCCCATTAGGAGAGCTCCACTGAGGGTCCACCTTGCCCAGAGTGGTGCAAGGATGAGGCCTCAGGGAATTTGTGTGCAAAATGATGTGAGGGATATGTATAGAATATTCTAGGGAAAGGGCCTCTGGTACTCCCTCATGGTTAGGAACTCTGCTCTGGCTACCAGAGGCCCAGGACAGGGATGCTACCTCCTGAACCATGGCCAGTCACTTTGGTATGCCCCAGGCAGGGCAGGCAACTCGAACTTTTCTGAGCACACTGAGAAAATGCCAACAGAGCCCCCTACTCTCCTCTCCAAAAGTGGGAGCCTGACAGAAAACTCGGTCTGTTACCCATGCAGAGCTGGGCCCTGGGGGGCCTTTGGGGCCACTCCTGGATGATGATCCTTTTTCTCTAGGGACAAGGACCTCTGTCCTACAGAACAGAGATGTGGGCAGAGCATTTTTTTGCTGACTAGGACTTCCCGCTGCACAATCCCAAAAAGGTAACAGGTAAGTAGTGTAATTAAGCTAGAATGTAAGCTCAATGAGGGTAGGAGTTTTGTCTGTTTTGTTCACTACTGTGTCCTAAGGTCTGGAACACTATCTGGCACATAGCAGATGCTCAGTAAGTATTTGCTCAATAACAGATGGAGCCATGGAAAAGGGCAGCTAAGCATATCCAGGAAAGCATAGGAAGGGGATGTGACATTCTCACTCAGCAGCCCAGTTTCAGCTCTGCCACCAACTTTCTGGATGACCTTGGGCAAGTCTCATCTCCTCCCTGGGCCCGTTTTCCCATCTATAAAAGGAGGGAATTGTCCCAAGGAGTCTCCAGGCTCTATCCAGTTCTAACACCCTCTGCATTTATGGGAAGCATGACCCCTGCCCCTGAGTGGTGGGCATGAGAAGTCCAGGGGGTCTGAAAGAGACAGGAAGGGGCTGCCATGTTGTGGGGGCATGGCAGGTGGGCACTTATTCTATGGAGAGACCCAGACCCAGGCCCAGACCTTGGCAGCTGTGGACTGTGGACAACTTTCTGCTGCCACCCACAAGGGACAGCCTTCCTATCTCACTCCTCCCCTTGCCTCAACCCTTCACCTGCTGGGCAGAAGGAGCTGCAGGAACCTGCTTCTCCCCAGTTTGCAAATTAGGCAAACACCAAGATTCTGCCCTGTTCCAAGCCCTGGGGGAAAGAGGTTCTGTCTCTAGCTGGGACCTTGCGCCACCCCTTGGGCCCTTCATATCCCCCGTGACCCTGGAGAGACGGGGTTGACACAGTGGAGTTTTCATTTAGCTTTGTGCTATCATAAGCCATGAAATACTAATGCCCACCACCACTCCCCTTTTTCTGTATTCTCTCCTTGAACTTCTTCCTGTGAGCTGATAATTACTTTTATCCTATAGTCTGATATAAAGACATATCCGGGCATATAATTGGACATATTGTATTGCTTAATTTAAACAATGGACCAATGACTATTAAAATGAGATTTTCATGTGTCCTGAGAAAGTTCTAGCATGTTGCCGCCACCTCAAACCAGCACTATCTCCAGCAACCACTGAACTGGTACTAAGTATAACTCAATTGCATTAAAAATTATAACAAAAATAGTATGCTCTTTGGGTGAACATTGCAGAATTAGGAGATTTTTTAAAAAGTGAAAACTCTCCCTCCCCCTCCATCTCATTTGTTTAATATTAACAGTTTAGTGTACCAATCCAGACTATGCATTGCATAGTGCAATGCATATATGCACTATGCAAATATTTATATATGTTTTTTGCACAAACAAAATCATAATCTACATGCTGTTCTGTAACATATATACCCTTCCAAGTTGGAACACATGCATCTCCTTCATTGTTTGAATGACCACATTAATGGGCATTTGGGTCATTTCCAATTTTCCGTTATTGCAAACAATGCTGATATGACACTTTGTATGTAATCTTTGTGCACGCGTATGAATTTAACTGCAAGATAGCTTTCTAGAAGGGGAATTACTGAGTCAAAGAATATACAAGTTTAAAACATACATAGATGTCACCACACTGCAAAAATCAAATTTTGTACATTTAAATGTTCACAAGCCGTGTGTGTAATTGCCTATTTCCCCATGCCATTACCAAGTCATTTCCTTAAAATCCCAGTGGGTGAGGATTGTATCTCAGTGTTTTAATTTGCATTTCTTCAACTGTAAGTGAAATTAAATGCCTCTTCTTATATTTATGGGCCTTTTATAACCTTTCTGATATCTGTTACTCACTTTTTAAAAAAATGTATTTTTATTGATTTCAGAGAGGAAGGGAGAGGGAAGAGAGAGATAGAAACATCAATGATGAGAGAGAATCATTGATTGCCTGCCTCCTGCATGCCCCACACTGGGGAGTGAACCCTCAACCCAGGCATGTGCCCTGACTGGGAATCAAACTGTGACCTCCTGGTTCATGGGCCGACGCTCTACCACTGAGCTATGCCAGCCGGGCATACTTTTGAGTTCTGTTTCTTATTGATTGTAAAGTGCTTTACATATGAAGGGCATCATTAAATTACACTTTGGCTTGTCATAATTATTGGCAAATATTTTTCCTAATTTTTTTGTTTATTCCTCAAATCTCTGTAATACCAGTTATCAGTATTCCCTTAATGGAGTTCTGATTTCTTACCAAGTTATATTTTCTTTTTTTGTTTGTCCTCACCTGAGGATATTTTCCCACTGAATTTTAGAGAGAATGGAAGGGAGAGAGAGAGACACAGAGAGAGAAATATTGATGTGAGAGATACACACTGGTGTGTCTGTAAAAAGCAGCTAGCCAGGCACATGGTAGGTACCCAAGTTGATCCAAATCAGCCCTTGGTGGGGGCTTACAATGAAACAGATTATGTCCCTGGCCAGAGTGGCTCAGTGGTAGAGTGTCGGCCTGCACACTGAAGGGTCTCAGGTTCGATTCCTAGTCAAGGGCACATACCAAAGTTGCAGGTTTGTTCCCAGGCCCCAGTCGGGGCACTTGTGGAAGGCAAGGAATCAATGTGTCTCTCTCACATTGATGTTTCTCTTTCTCCTCCTCCCTCCCTTCCACTCTCTCTAAAAATCAATGGGAAAAATATCCCTAGATGAGGATAAACAAAAACAACAACAAAAAAGAAGCTTTAGCTTGACTGTGGTTGGTCAATGGATTGAGCGTTGTCCCATGGACCAAGAGGTCCTGGGTTCAATTCCCAGTCAGGGCACATGTCTGGGTTGTAGACTTGATCTTAGTGGGGGGCATGCAGGGGGTAGCCAATCAATGAGTCTCTCATCATAGATGTTTCTATCTCTCCCTCTCCCTTCCTCTCTGAAATAAATTATATATATATTTTAAGAAGCTTAAAAAAAAAAAAAAAAAGAAACAGGTTATGGCCAGATCTTGGTGCTGGGGCCATAACTTTGTGCCTAGTAGGGTCAGGCAGACCTGGTTTGCTCCTCATTAGCAGTGGGACCATAGATGAGTCATTTTATCCTTGCACCTCCGTTTGCTTGTCTGTTCAATGCAAATAGTAAAAACCACTTTGGCAGGGTTGTCATAGGATTAAATGAGGTCATGCGTGTGAAAAATGGAGGCCTGTGCCAGGCCCAGAGCCGGCGACTCTGAGTTCAGGCTGTGGGTAGCTGTCTCCCTTCCACCCTGGGGGAGTCCTGGCTTCAGAGAACAGAGTCCCCTTTGACTCTGCCGGCCACCGAGGTCATTATACCACAATCACTGAGCCCTGGACAGCAAATATCCCCTGTCAGGCCCAGCCTTTTTCTTGGCTCCAGCCGCTCCAGCCAGCCAGGTTTGGGTTTGGCAGGATGAGTGGCTGGGCTTTGATGTGAGCGGTGCTGAGGCTGGGAGATGGAGGTGTGGGCTCGCAGCCTGCCTTGGTGGCTCAGGGCCAGCTCTTACTTTTAAACCCCAGAACCTGGTAGGTACCGGCTGCCTTGGGGCAGAGCAGAGGGGCTACTTGGCACAGTAGGTCCTCACACCATCCCCTGAAGGCATGATTGCTATTCCCATTTTATAGATGGAGAAACTGAGGAAATTGCTCTCTAGTTCTGATGACCACCAGAGCATATAGGAAGGCAGAAGTGCCTCCTGATTTGGTCATGCTGTGGGTCTGAAGGTCCCACCCATTCCCTGGGCAGGGCTCCGTCTCCAGGAGGCCCCCATTTCAATTGGCAGGATGACCCTGGAAGGGCTAATGATGTCCACACAGGCTTATTGGGCATTTGGTTTTTGCCTGGCAGAGCTCATGCCCAGGCAATAGGAAGGATGAGTCAGACACAGCCCCTGCAGGCACAGGTTCAAACCCTAGGTCTGCCACTGACCACTATAGGAGCAGCCCCTCTGAGGGGCCTCAGTTTCTTCATTTGTAAAATGGAGTGTAGGAAAAATGAAAAAGTATTGTATGTGAAAGTGATTTTTAAAACTGTACCAGTGTATGCAAGTGAGGGATTGCTAACACTGCTAAGCTGTACCCAAGTCTCTGTCACTGGAGCAGAAAAAGCACAGGAGAGGATGGCTGAGGGGCCTTGGTGAGTTACACAAGAGGGGGTACGAGTGGGCTTGTTGGGGGAGGGAGAATGTACTTCTAATCAGAAGGCTGGAAGGGACAGAAGGCTGGCTTATCCAACCCTTCCTGCTCACTTCTCAAAGGAGGAAGAAGAGGCCAGAGGAGGATTTTGCTCAAAGGCTGTGGAGAACCAGGAGCCAGTCCCGACTCCTGGCAGGAGTTCCCTCTTGACTTCTGGGCAGTCCTGGAAAACTGTTTTAACCTCTCTGGGCCTCAGTTTCACCCTCTGTTAGCCACAGTAAGAGCTGCTATGCTTCTGAAGCACCTGGGCATCATTTGCATAACGTGGCCCCCTTGTCTCATGGGATAACACAAGAGTCCACTGAGGTGTTGCCCCAGGGCCAGGTTTAGGCTGTACGGGGTCAATTTGGGGAGCCTCTCCCAGTGGGGTCCCAGGACCTCTAAGGAAGGAGGTAGCCTTGTAGAGGACAGCAGCTTCGTCTCCTCTGACCCAGTGGTGGTCCTGGGTCCTTAGGAGGGATGAGGGAGGAGGTAAGGATCTCAGGTGACTCACAGGCATTCCAATCCCAGGGTGGGACTTGAGGCTAGGAGAGAAGCCAGTTTGGGGGCCAGGCCTAGGGGGCCAGTGGGGAGGAGGAGGAAGAGATAGGGGACTGTTGCCAGTCAGGAAATGTCTGCCGGCTGGCATCAGGCGTTCTTGAGCTAGCATGCTTCCTGTAAGCAGTGCACACAAGCCAGTGACCTCACCGCTCAGACATTCCAGGACAGCCCCCCATTCGAAATAGGCCATCCCATTGTCCCCTGGAACAGCGAATGGGTGGTGGTGCCGACCTTCGGCATCCAAACATCCATCCATCCATTCATGCAGCGATGTTTACCGAGCACCCACTTTGTGTGGGCACTGTGCCAGGCACCACGGGCACAGAGAGAAACTTTGGAGCTCAGCGGCTAATGAGTCTATGTTTTCCAGCCAAGCCCCTCCACCTGGAGTTGGTGCAAACCTCCTTACTGCTCTTTGGTTGGAACACTGAGGTCATCATTGACAAGAAAGATTTCCCTAGAGAACTCCAGGGGCGGGAGTGGGGGTAGAGGTGGGGGGATGGCCCACGAACATTAATTTGGCCCCATGTGGGCCAAGTGCTCCATTGGGGCATCTGCACCTATTGTGTCATTGAAATTTCTTCACAACCAATAGGGTGTCATCATCCTATTTACAGACAGTCTTAGGTGAGTGAACTTGCTCCAGGCCACACAGTTCATAACAGTCAGGGCCAGGATTTAGACCCAGGCCTTTCCTAGTCACCAAGGCTCAAATACTGAAACTAGTACAACTGAGCCCCTGTGCTCCGTTTGAAACCACCTACTAGCCTAGTGACTTTGGGCAAGTCCCTTAGCCTCTCTGAGCCTTGTTTTTCTCATCTGTAAAATGGGGCTCATGGTGTCTAATCAGTAGGATTGCTGTGAAGTTAAGTGGGACAATGGATGTAAAAACCCTGCTTATTGGCTGAGGCAAGAGGCTTTAGGAGATCTTGTTCAGTGGGGCTTCAGCTCCCAGAATTCTCTGGTCAGACAGGACCTGAGCCCATTCCTATACCTCCAGGTCTAATCACTCTGGTCATCAGTAAGAATTGATAGGGTACATACCATTTTGCTTGGTATAACGGGCAAGGACAGATGGGGAGAAACAAGAGGAGGGGAAGGTACAGATAAAAAAACAGGACACAGCATCCGTCTCACCCTTCCTGTCCTCCTTCAGGTACTTTAGGAGGTTGTGTGAAATAATGAGACCATGCAGGCCACCACCATCTCTTTGCTGACGCTTTGCTTTATGAAGATATCTCATGTCTTAACTCATTTCATCCCAAAGACAGCTTTGTGAATGGCTAATATTATCCCCATTTTTTAGGTGAAGAGATAAGGAAACTGACCCTTGAATAGATTTACCAGAGGCCCCTGAGCTAGTAAGTAAGTGGAATTTAAGCCTTGGTGGTAAACCCATCTCCTCTGGGAGAGGCTTCCAGAGCCAGGCAGTGCAGGGAGTAGGTTCCCATTGAGAAAAGAAGAAGGCCTTGCTCTTTGCAGCTGTGCAGGACTCCTGCCAAAGCCTTGAGGCAGGTAAAACAGAAGCCACTGTAATAAAAACCCTTCAGATGTTTGCCTATCCCCCACACTCTCCATCATAAAGCTCTGCCTCACATCTACCCTAAAGACCTCTTGCTGCAGGTCGTTCTGCCCAGTGCCCTGGCCATTAGGCTGACTTTTCCATGGAATTGCACCAACCCCAGGATGTGCTAGGGGCCTGGTAAGGGTCCTGGCTGCCATCATCAGCTTGATGACTTTGAGCCCATCCCAACCTCTCCAAGCCTCAATTTTGCCCTCTGTTAAATGGGGATATCGATAAATGGAGTGATGAGAAGACTGCACTGGGCATAGCCTGGAACAGTTGGCATAGCAAGCTTTTGGACTTGACTTTCATTCTTCCCTCCATCTAAGGAGATGTAGTTTTCCTCCTTTCCTCCTGCTTGCAGATGGCATCAGATAAAGGGGAGGTAGATTGACTCTGTGTGAAGAACCCCTGGCATTGGCTGTAGAGAGCTGAGCTCGAAACCTGACAATCCTTGCATCAGCCCTGATAAGTATGTCAGTTCTCCAAGCCACAGTTTTCTCATCTGTAAAATGGGAATACAATGCCAACAACCCAGAGTGAACTCCCTTCATTCACCCAGAGGTGCTACCCACCGAGGAGAGATTTACCATTAGATTGATGACTCTCTGGAGCAGGCGTCCTCAAACTACGGCCCGCGGGCCACATGCGGGTATTTTTGCCATTTTGTTTTTTTACTTCAAAATAAGATATGTGCAGTGTGCACAGGAATTTGTTCATAGTTTTTTTTTAAACTATAGTCCGGCCCTCCAACGGTCTGAGGGACAGTGAACTGGCCCCCTGTTTAGAAAGTTTGAGGACCCCTGCTCTGGAGAGAGGGCAATGCTCAACTCAGAAAATGCCTCAATGTTGGTGACATCTCAGAGCAGTGGGGATCTTTCAGGGTGAGGTGAGGGTTTCTAGCACTTCCTAAAATCAAATCACCTACATGATTATTTATTCAGATAGGAACCTGGTTCAGATCTTTATAAAGGGGCCCTGGCCGGTTTGGCTCAGTTGGTTGAGTGTCGTCCCATGCACGGAGAGGTCACCGTTCAATTCCCAGGTTTCAGGCTTGATCCTCAGGGGAATGCAGGAGGCAGCTGATCTCTGTCGCTCTCACTTTCTCTTTCTTCTTTTGTCTCTCCCTAAAACAAATAAAAACATATTTAAAGCAAGATATTCATAAAGGGAAACCAAGTTGCTCCAAGAAGGAATAGGTCACAGAATGCCAAGGCAGGCTGGGGACAGTGGCCCTGAAAGGGGAGTGGGCTGGGCTCCTTCTAGTTTGCCTGCCCTAGTTTAATCCAGGTCAATGCAACTTTTCAAGCTTCTACTATGTGTGAGGACCATGCTGGGCACTTTGTAGGATCAGATGAATCATGAATCAAGATTAACTCTGCCCTTCACAATTTACAATAGCTAAGATCTGGAAATAGCCCAAGTGCCCATCAGTTGATGAGGGAATAAAAAAAGCTGTGTTACATGTATACCATGGAATACTATGCAGCAGCAAAAAAGAAGAATCTCTTACCCTTTGAGACAGCATGGAGGGACTTGGAGTCTATCATGCTAAGTGAAATAAGTCAGTCAGAGAAAGACAAGTATCACATGATCTCACTCATATGTGGAATCTAAGTAACAAACTGATGAACGGAGTGGATCCAGAAACAGGGAAGCATGGAACAGAGTGTGGAATCTCAGAGGGAAGACAGGAGAGGTTGGGTGGGTGGGAGGTAATCAACCAAAGACCCTGTGTACATTTAAACATAACCCATGGACACAGACAATAGGGTGCTGAAGGCCTGGGGCGGGGCAGAGGGGGAGGAGGTGGGCTGGAGAGGGTCAGTGGGGGAAAAGAGGGACATATGTAATACTTTCAACATAAAGAATTATTTTAAAAAATATGATAAAAAAAAGATTAACTCTGCCCTTAAGAAGCTTACAGTTGAGTGAAAAGAATTAATGATGATATGAATAAGATATCTCCATGCCTCCCTGCCTCATAGGCAATTACTCAGAGTCTGGTACATAGTAGGTGCTCAATACATGTCACTGAATGTAACTAAACTGTGAACTACAATAGGGAGCAGATCTGGGGGTGGGGGGTTTTCAGAAGTAATTTATATTGGGCTTTGATGGCGGTCTACGAGTCCTCTGCTCCTTCATTTGTCTATTGACCTTCATCAAGGTTGATGAAGACCACAGAGGGCAAAACCCCAGCTTCTCCTTGCTCCTACCCAAGAGCCCTCATCTGAACTCTGAGGAGTCTCCGGATGTGAGGAGGAAGTAGCCAGGCTGCGGAAGGCAGGCTCATTTCCAGTGTGGGGCCGGGCCGCCATCCCTGGGTCCTGTTTACACAGCAAGGCGGACAGGCCGACAGGACTTCTGCCTCTGAGAACAGAAGGGGCTGGCAGAGTCTGGCCAGGCCCGGCGTGGGGAGGCCTGTGCCAAAGGGAAAGTCGAATGTAAAGAGTGTTTCCTCCTAGCCAGGCGGCCCCAGACTTTTGTCTCCAGTCTGCAGGCAGTTCCTCCAGTGATTCATAATCAGCGGGAACTTATAAATAAACCCCACCTCGGCCTTGCACCACAGCCTGGCTGGGACCTGGGCGGGAGTGAGGTGGGGGGCTGGGAGACAGGAGGTTGGGAGAGGCCCTGAGGAAGCTTGGCTGCCCGGCAGGGCGCCTCTGGCTTTCCACGGAGGGATTGCAGGGCTGTTGCCAGCAGTCACGTTTTCCACCGGACGATTGGGGAATTGGGCCACTGGTTTGGAGCAAAGAACTCAGCGAGGCCTGGGTTCATCTGCTCCCCAGGAGTGTGAGGAGGAAACTAGGTAGAGTTTTGAAATAGCAGGGCTTTAAAACATTTTTTTGGACATAATTTTAAATTTATGAAAAAGTTGCAAAACGAAAGCAGAGCACTCCTCTATAACCTGTATAGCCAGATTCATCAATTGTTTACATTCTGTCCCATTTTGCTTCATTATTCTCATTTGCCCAATATATATCCTATATAATAAAAGGCTAATATGCAAATTGTCCCCTTGACCAGGAGTTTGACCAGCAGGCAGGCCGGCCAACCGCCCATGTCCCCTCCCCCTGGCTGGCCAGGCTGGCTGGACCCCACCCATGCACAAATTCATGCACCGGGCCTCTAATACACACACACACACACACACACACACACACACACACACACACATACTGAGTAGCCAGATTATTATGCATTCAGAGATCATAATAATCTGGCCACTCAGTGTATTATCTATGTGTCTACAACCAAAGACTGGACTTTCTAGCGCCTCAGTCTCCCCATCGTGCTATGGTACAGGGATCTCTGGGGTGGGATGCGAGATGTTTCCGCAGCAGCTTGGCATTCTGGATCCCTCGAGACCAGGTAGGAAGAAGCCCTTCCTGTGTCAGAGACAGAGTGGAAACTGCTCCAGCAGCCAAATTGGCTTCCTCTGAATTCCGGCTGCATCATGATCGGGGCTAAAAATTCTTTCAGATTGTTTCTGGAAACTCTGGGAAATCAAACTAGAAAACTCTGAGCCTCCCAGTCTTTGGAGCTCCTGCAGTGATGAGGCCTGGCCACCAGATGGCCCCACGCAGGCCATTGCACTTAAAGAAGAGGAGCTGGTTTCATCTTGTATTTTCCAGTGGCCTCTCTCCTCCAGTGTGTCGACACAACCTTCCCATTAGCCAAGGGTGGCAGCCAGGGAAACTGAGTCATGGTCACTCAACTTGTACTTTGTGCTTCCCAAGGCCCTGGGATTGTGACAGAGTTGGATTTCTCTAGACCAGAGATTTTCAATCTTTTTAATTTCATGGCACACATAAACTAATCACTGAAATTCTCTGGAACATAAAAAAAATATAATTTTTGTCGATCTGACCCCCCAGAAAGGTATAATTTTGATTCATTCACACCAGACACTATTGTGTTGGCTGTTGTCATTTTTTAATTTGATAATCTAAGGGAAAAAGGTCAGTGCCTCTAATTAAATAGTCTGGTATGGCATGTTTTAAAAATTCTTGCGGCACACTGGTTGAAACTCACTGCTCTAGACCTCAATTTTCAAATTTGCAGAAAGGTATGATTCAGTTCTGCTTGGCTTTCTTCACAGGGCCTGGTGGTCAGCACTGAGCCTCAGTTTTCGTGTCTGTGACATTGATAGAAAGGCAGAGGCTGTTTTGTGTTGTCATGAGGTTAAAGCCCATATCTGCCTATATGTCAAAGTCCAGCCACCTACAGGTGAGCTCTGGGTCTGCCTTCAGCTCCTAGAACAGCCTCTGAACTGCAGCCCAGGACTTTAGTGTGGGAAGAGACCCCAAGGCTCATCTCACCTGCCCTTTCCATCCCTCAGATGGAGAAAAGTCCAGAGAGAGCATTGATCTGACCTCACCAGAACCGGGCCCACTAGATATGGAGACCGCTGTGACTAACTCTTCTCTCATCTCTGCCCAGAGCCCAGCAAAGAAACCCATGTGGGGAGAGGCTGGTACAGCTGGGCAGGAAGGAGCACACAGAGGGCCACTATGAGCTGGGGCCATGCTGCAAAGGGCCCAGCTCAGAGCCCACGGAAGTCCCTTCTCCTAAGGGACAGCCACTCCTCCCACCTCCCCTGCCCCCCAAGGTCTTTCATGGAAAAACCCCTCAGGGCTCACCTACCCAGACCCTTGGGGGAATATTTTTAAAAGTTTAAACACTCTCCAGGGAACATTCAGCATTTCTACGCATACAGTGTATCTATGTTTTTATTTATGAAATAAAAAGGCTTCTGTTCTCTGTTAATTAGTGGGCTCATATAAGCCCTCTTTCCCAGCTCAGGATGTGGAGGGAGGGCAGGGGGGAAAAAACCAATAAAAATATAAAAATATGGAATTCCAGATGCACTGGGCCGGACCAGCCTTCCTGCCTGGGGAGAGGGAGGGGCCTACTACCCCCAAATTAGTAACTGTCCGGAATCCCAGGCTGATAACATGCATCTTTTGGGAAGAGATTCCTAGGAACTGGATTCATACTTGACTGCCTGTAACTGACTGATGAGTAGCTTATCCTTGAGCAAGTTTGAATGGGGAGGAGAGGGGGAGCAGGGCCCTGAGAGTCTGGGGGAGGAGAGGAGGGAGGAACGGGACCATGCACAGAGAATGGAAGCCGAGGGCCCAGAGACTGATGGTATTGTATTACCCACGTGCCAGAAGGAAATGGGAGACTTGTTTCCAGGAGAGGCCTGCCTGGGTTGC
This sequence comes from Eptesicus fuscus, assembly GCF_027574615.1. Taxonomy (NCBI): domain Eukaryota; kingdom Metazoa; phylum Chordata; class Mammalia; order Chiroptera; family Vespertilionidae; genus Eptesicus; species Eptesicus fuscus. Next base: position 44,014,800 of record NC_072477.1, on the reverse strand, counting down.
AGGGGACACAGATAACTCAGTTTCCATGAGTCAGTGCTTATAACCTAGGGGGGAAGGGGCATGCCTATAAACCAGATTTCTCCAGGAGAAGGGGCTGGCCTGTGGGCCCAGCCTCACATCCTTCTCTGCAGAGCCCACAACTGCCCTGGAAGGAGGCACTCTCATCATCTCCACTTCTCTCCCAGGAGACTGAGGCCCAGAGAAAGGGAGGGACTTGTCCAAGAGGAGTCATACCGAGTTAGTGCCAGAATACCTAGCAGAACAAAGGTCTCCTAGTCAGGTGCCTTTTACTCATGTTCTGTCTGAATCTGGAGTTAGGCCAACCCAATTCCTGGCTCTGTGACCCTGGACAAGTTAATGAACCAGTTTTCCTTATATGTCAATGGGAGTGATATCACCTGTCTCCTGGGGTTGTTGACAAGTTTTGATAGTGTATGAACGGGCCTGGCACACAGTAGGCACGCCATCAACCATAGCTGTGTTACAGAGGATATTTTTCCATTGATTTTTAGGGAGAGTGTGGAAGAGAAGAGGGAACGACAGAGAGAAACATCGATGTGAGAGAAATCCATTGATTGGTTGCCTTCTGCACCAGCTCTGACCAGGGCCGGGGCCGGGGAGGAGTCTGCAACCAAGGTACCTGCCCTTGACCGGAATCAAACCTGGGACCCTTTGGTCCACAGGCCTATGATCTATCCACTGAGCCAAACTGGCTAGGGCCAGACAGTATGGTTCTTAAGGCAGTTTAATGCAAACAAAACAAAACAAAAAACTTGAAAATCCCTTAGGAAGGTACCATGAAGAGCTAAACCCTTTAGGATTGCCAAGGAACCAAGAGGGCGAGCAAGGGAGACATTGCAGCAGGCAGATTGTGTGCAGTGGAAAGGGTGCTATGGAGGCCTGGCAGGTACAGGAGGGTCAGTGCCAGGATGGGCAGGGCCTTGAATGCCAGGCAGAGAAGTCAGGATGGTTTACTGTTGTCTCCAGACGTTTGGTTTTGGCAGTGGGGTGATTAAAGGGAGGCTCCGTGTGTGTGTGTGTGTGTGTGTGTGTGTGTGTGTGTGTGTGTGAATTTCTACCCACCCCCAAAGTTGTCTCTGTGCAGAGGGCTGGGGCCAGTTTATGGCTCCTGGCTGCCCTTGTGCGCCTCTCCCTGCCCTCCTCCTCCCTGGCTGTCTGGCAGCCAGCTGAATTTTATGTTGGGAATTTGAGGAATTTGAAAAGGCAGAATGCAAATGCTACTGTTAGAGATTTCCCATCAGCCTTGAAGGGGGAGAAGCCCCTCGTTGTGGGGCTGTGGAAGAGAAGAGCATTCTGGGTTCTGGACCCTGTCGCGACCTAACCCCATCTGTGGGAAGGGGTCACGTCACCACCACCTCTGGAGCCCTTGGAGGGCCACGCCCGGTGACAGAGAGGGGCCCTTGCACACTCAAAGCGCCCACCAAACGCCCTGCATTGAGGGGTTGTTGACGACTGAAGACCCAGGAGAAAACTTTTGTCTGGGGTCACCGGGGCGTACCGGCGGGGCCAGGATCCCGGCGCGGATGGGGGCCAGTCGGTGGTCTGGCTGCTGCGTCGGCGGCGGGCCGGTGGGCGGGCTGAGGTGGGGCGGCCCTGCACGTGCGCGTCCGGGATGGAGTCTCCCGGCCGTGGGCGCGCCCGCCGCCCCGGGCCTGCCGGTTTCGGGCCCCGGGAGCCCCGCCCGGGCCGGGGCGACTCTATCTCCCGGGGCCGCGGCGTCTCTGAGTCTCGGCGGCCGGAGCTCCCGGCGCGTTATCTCCTCTCGCCCGGCCGGGCCCCTTCCCGCCTTCCCGCCCGGCCGGGCCGCCGTGGTGACGGGCCGCTCCCCACTTACCGGCCTCCCCCGCCAGGGGCTAAGGCCCCGCGGGCGCCGGGATGGGGGCAGAGCCGGGTCCATGCCCTGCTCCCCACCCCCTTTCCCCACGCGGCCCTACCCACCCTGCGCTGGCCCTTCCCCCGGCTTCCCCCATTCCGGGCCCAGCTGATGGGAGCGCTTTCCCCATCAGTAAAGGTTTTTTTGGGTCAGATTTGCCCTTTCGTTAAAAGATGGGCTTTCCCACCAGATCGCTCTAAAATGCTTATGCTAGGGGCTCAATGAGTTAAATGTGGCACCTTCTTGGAAGCTCAGTCCCTCACCCGAATGTTTGAATCTGTGGGACACGAAGCTCCCCCTAGTAATGGTGGCAGAGAAGGAGGGGCAGCCCTTTGTGATAACAATTTGGCAGCATAGATGGAAAGCCCTTCAAGTATTCATCCTCTTTGACTCGCTCTGGGAACGTATCCCAAGGAAATAGTCCAGCAGTAGCAAAAGGAAAAGCACAGCTATGGGTTCATCAATGTGTTGTTTGTGAAGCTGGTGAACTTCTTCCTAAGTGAGCAATGGGAAGACCGAGTAGCATGGAACTGGGCTTGAACCCACCATAGTCACCTACAAAGCTTGGGTGAGTGGCTAACCTCGCTGAGTTTCCGTTTTAAAGTGAATAACTCACCACTTAAAGGACTTTCGTGAGAACTCCAGTAGACAACCTGTGAAAGTCTCTAATACAGAGTTTGGGGTAGAGGAAGAACATAAGAAATGTTTGCTTCCCCCTTTCTCTGTCCTTACAGAAACCAAAATATGGGATATTTCAGGTCATATTTGTAAATACTAGCGTAAGTGCATATGGTGGTTAAGAGTGGGATTTTTGAGTCTTTTCATGTTGGATTGGATCAGAATCCTAGATTTACCACTTATTTCTCAGCTGTGTGATCTTGACAAGATGTATTTCCTCATTTATAAAAAGAGATAGTAGAACCTACCTCACATTTGATGTGAGGGTTAAATAAGCTAATAAGTGCAATGTCTGTGCTGCTATGTATAAGCACTCAAAAATGGTAGCTGTTTTTAAAGAGTACTTAAAACCAGACATAACTTCAATATCCAAAAATACCCCAAATTAAATAAGTTAGTGTATCTTTCAGTGGAATAGGATGCAGTATTTAAAAAGAGCGAGATTATCAGTGTAAGCTAATTAGGAAGGTTGCCCATGATAAGTAAAGATGGAAAGTTGTATCATTCTGGGTAAATTACCTAAATATAGAAGTATAATGCATGGTAAATATTTAGGAAAAGTCTTGTATAATCTTGGGGGTAGGAAAGATCTTCTCAAGCAATCCAGGAAACCAGGACCTTAAAGGAAAAGGCAGATTAGATCATATAAGATTTTAAAATGTCAACATGGTGAGAGACTCCACAAACAAGTCTTGAGACTATAATAGATGGGGAGAAATATTTGTTGTGCAGGGGTTAGATAGTATTCATGCCTCATATCCCTCATAATTTGTCATACAGAATTCCTACAGATTAATTAGAAAAAAACAAGCAAAAGAAAAATGGACAAAGCACGAAACAGAGGAGAAAATACAAACATGAGAAAAACACATGACCACCCCAATTGTTGGGGAGATGCAAATAAAAGTATAAACAAAATACCATTTTTCACTAAGCACTATTAAAATAGAAATGGGGCCCAGCCAGTGTGGCTCAGCGGTTGAGCATCAACCCATCACTGGTTTGACTTCTGGTCGGGGCACATGCTTGGATTTTGGGCTCACTCCCCAGTAGGGGACATGCAGGAGGCAGCTGATTAATGATTCTCATCATTGATGTTTTTCTCTCCCTCTCCATTCATCTCTCTAAAATAGATAAAAACATACTAAAAAAAGAAAAAAGAAATGGGCATGCCCTTTGCCCCACCAATCCCACTTTCAGAACTTTATCCGTAAAAAGATTCTTTCAGTTGTGATGTTCTTCACAGTGACCATCTCAGTGTCCACCTCTAGGGATATGGGTGGATACATTTGGTTACATCTGTACTGGGGAATATTGTGGGCACTAGGAATGAGCTGGTAGGTTCTTTGAATCTACATGCAGTGACTTTCAGGGTTGTCTGTGATATTCTGTTACACAACAAAAGGTGGTTGTGCAGTGGTGTGTAAAGTATGATTCCATTTTGTGTTAAGAAAAGTGTGTGTCTGTGTGTGTGTGTGTGTGTGTGTGTGTATGTGTGACAGAAGGAAGCTTTCAAGCCTTCCCCAGGGTAAATATGTTAGTTATGCTTGTATGAGCCTAAAGAAAAGTGGGTGCATATATTGAAAAAAGTGGCAAGTGATTTTTCCATTTTTATTTTTTTAGTTTTATTGAGATATAATTGACATATAACATTGTATAAATTTCAGGTATACAACATAATTTGATATATGTATACATTATGAAGTGATTACCACAATAAATTTAGTTAATGTCTGTCATCTCATATAGTTAGAGAATTTTTTCTGTAATGAGAATATTTTAGATGTACTGTCTTAGCAACCTTCAAATATGCAATACAGTATTATTAACTACAGTCACCATGTTCTACATTACATCCCCAGGACTTTTTTTTTTTTTCATATGTTTTTATTGATTTCAGAGAGAAAGGAAGAGGGGGAGAAAGAGAGAGAAACATCAATGATGAGAGAGAATCTGTAATCGGCTGCCTCTTGTATGCCCCCTACTGGGGATCAAGCCCGAAACCCAGGCATGTGCCTAGACTAGGAATCAACTGTAACCTCCTGATTCATAGGTTGACACTCAATCATTGAGCCATGCCAGCTGGACCCCAGGACTTATAATGGAAGTTTGTACCTTTGGACCTCCTTCACCCACTTCTCCCACCACCTCTGGTAACCACCAATCTATTTGCCCACTTTTGATAGTTTGACTTTTTGCATTTCATTTGTAGGAATTTCACATGTGAGGGAAGTGAACCCTTTCTTCCCTGCATATGAACCTGAGGAAAGGTGTCTACCAGCCTGTTCTCGATAGTTGCTGGTTTTGGGAAGAGAGAGGCATGGCATTTTCCTGGTTCCCATCTCTGTGACTTTTGGCTTGTTCCAGCGCATGCATTGTTGTAGTTTGGAGAATTGCAGTTAAGTAAAATTGATCACATACAACAAAAGAAGAAAAGTTGTTGCCGGCTGGTGTGGCTCAGTGGTTGAGCGTCAACCTATAAACCAGAAGGTCATGGTTTGATTCCTGGTCAGGGCACATGACCCAGTAGGGGGTATGCAGGAGGCAGCTGATCAATGATTCTCTCTCATCATTGGTGTTTCTATCTCTCTCCCTCCCCCTTCCTCTCTGAAATCAATAAAAATATATTTAAACAAAAGAAGAAGAAAAGTTGCAAGGCAATAACTAAACCCTGTGGTTCCATTGTGTGAAAAGAAAGAGCCCGTGTTTGTAAGTGTGTAAAAGAAGGCTGGGAAAGGACATGGCTACTATGGGAGGCCACTTCTGAGCGGTAGGGTGTGCTCAAGTGGGTTTTTATTTTTACATGTCACTATTGTTTGCATTTTTCACAATGAACATTATTACTTTTGCAGTGAAAAGACAATAGAGTATTTCCCCCCTGAACTATACAGTGGTGTTTGTGTACTGTGATTGCAAGGAGGAAATGTGGACAAGAACCAGAAATTGAGGTAGAATGGTGGCACTCTCTCCCTAGTGTGTGTGTGTGTGTGTATAATTAGATTTGTGCTTTTTATTTTTTTATTGTGATAAGAAACACATAACATAAAATTACCATCCTAACGACTGTTAAATGCACAGTACCTAGTGTTAGCTCTATGCATATTGTGCAGCAGACTTCTAGAACTTTTTCATCTTATATGACTGAAACTCTGTGCCCAGTGAACAATCCCCTAACTCCCCCTCCTCTCAGCCCCTGGAAATCATATTCTACTTTCTGTTTCTATGAATTTGACTACTTTAGAGACCTCATATGAAAGGAATCATGAAGTGTTTGTATTTTTGTGATGGGCGTTTTACTTAACATAACGTTCTCAGGATTCATCCATGTTATAACATGACAAATTTCCTCCTTTTTTAAAGGTGGAATGACATTCCACTGCCTGTGTATACTACATTTTGTTGATCCTCCGGTGGACATTTAGGCTGCTTTCACCTCTTGGTGATTGTGACTAATTCTGCAATGAACATGGATGTGAAAATATAGCTTTGAGAGCTTGTTTTCAGTTCTTTTGACTACATACTGCTGTGGATTGAATATTTGTATCTTCAAATTCAGATGTTGAAACCCTAATCTTAATGTGATGATACTTGGAGGTGGGGCCTTTGGGTGGTGATGAGTGTGGAGCCCTCATCAATGCTTTTAGTGCCCTCGTAAGAAGAGACCAAAGCAATAGCTAGCTCTCTGCTTCCCAGTGGATGAGGATATATTGAGAAGTCAATGGCCTGCAACCCAGAAATGGACTCTCACCAGAACCTGGTTATGCTGGCACTCTGATCTAAGACTCCAAGCCTGTGAGAAATAAACTTCTGTTGTTTATAAGCCGCTCAGTCTAGACCCATGGTCGGCAAACTGCGGCTTGTGAGCCACATGTGAATGTGGCTCTTCCACAAAATACCACAGCTTGGGCGAGTCTATTTTGAAGAAGTGGTGTTAGAAGAAGTTTAAGTTTAAAAAATTTGGCTCTCAAAAGAAATTTCAATCGTTGTACTGTTGATATTTGGTTCTGTTGACTAATGAGTTTGCCGACCACTGGTCTAGACTACTTCCTATGCAGCCATTTATGGACAAAGATACAAGAAGTGGAATTGCTGGATCTTACGTTATTGTATTTTATTTTGAATTTTTATGAGTTTATTTGAGTCCAAACTGATGACAATTGCTGGGAAGCAAGATTTGAAACACTCTTGTTATTTTATTGTTTTAACTCATCCCATTATTGAAAACCTTTAGTTATTAGAAAATACTCCCTTAAGTTGAGCTGAAATCTGTCTTTATGTAGTTTCCCCACCCCTCATTAATCGTGATTATATCCAGTGGCTGTGATTTTATTTTTAATTTTTGAGGATCCACCATACTGTTTTTTCCAGTGGCTACATTCTTTTACATTTCCTCCAGCAGTGCACACGGGTTCCAGTTTCTCTACATCCTCACCAGCACTTGTTGATTTCTGTTTCTCTGATAGTGACCGTCCTAACGGGTGTGAGGTGACATCTCATTGTGGTTTTGACTTGCCTTTCTCTGATGATTAGTGATGTTGAGTTATCTTTTCATATGCTCATTGGCCATGTGTATGTCTTCTTTGGAGAAATGTCTATTCAAGTCCTTTGCCCATTTTTAAATCAGGTTATTTGTTTTATGTGTGTGTGTGCTATTGAGTTATAGGAGTTCTTTATATATCTGGATATTAACCCCTTACTAGATATATGGTTTGCATTCTGTAGGTTGCCTCTTCACTCTGTTGATCATTTTCTTTGCTGTGTGAAAGTTTTCAAATTTGATGCAGTCCCCTTTGTTATATTTGCTTTTGTTGCCTGTGTCATATCCAAGAAATCATTTCCAAATTCAATGTTAAAAAGCTTCTTCCCTATGTTTTATACTAGTAGTTTTGTATTTTCAAGTCTTACATAGGTCATCAATCCATTTTAATTTGGTTTTTGTATAAGGTGAAAGGTAAGGATCTTTATTCTTTTGCATGTGGTTACCTATTTTCCCAGCACCATTTGTTGAAGTCATTATCCTTTTCCCATTATGCAGCCTTGGTATCCTTGTCCAAGATCATGTGACCATACATGAAAAGGTTTGCTTTGGGGCTCTCTATTCTGTTCCATTGCTGTATGTCTGTCTTTAGCTAGTACCATATTGTTTTGATTAGTGTAGATTTGTAATATATTTTGAAATCAGGAAGTGTGAGGCATCCAACTTTTTTCTCCCCCATATTTTAATGTGACAGATTTCTGTCAGGTAAATGTTGAACTGGTATTCCTGCATGGCTGGCTGGGGAGATCTAGGGGAAGAAAATTGAGTTTGATTCCCAATTTGGGAAGCTCATGTTAGTACAGATTGAACAGATAACATTGTTTGCCCACCAGCCCTCCAGCCTTGTGTCTCTTGGTCTGCTGGGCCTGCACCAGCCCTGTGTTGGCTGACTGATGGGGGTGATGTTACTTTCTGGTTTTCTTTCTTCATTATCTTCTTTTCTTCCCTTCTCTCTCCCTTCCTTCCTTCTCTCCTCCCTCCCTCCCATCCTCCTTTCCTTCCCCCTTACCTCCCTTCATCTCTTCCTTCATCACTTCCTCCCTCTTTTCCTCACTCCCTTATTTCTTCCCCTCTCTCCTTTCTCTCCCGTTCCAGTCCAGCTGAACTGGGTGACTTGCCTAAAGCAGCTTAGGAGTGACACGTAACCCAGTCCTCCCTGCCTGTGTCTTTCGCCTCAGGGAGGAGAGGAAGGAAGCAAGGAAGCACCTTGTCTGCAATATCTACCATTGTCCTGATGCCCTGATGGGTACTTTGCTCTCAACCATGGTGTGAGCTAGGTTTATTGCCTCCATTTCTTCCTCAGCAGCTCTGTAGGTGAGGAAATTGATACTTAGAGGGCTAGTACCTCTCTGAAGATATACAGCTGCACATATCATGGCCATTCGTGGTCCTGAGGAAGTGCCTCCCGTGGATTACCGAAACGCATCTTCCTCATAGCACCATGAGGATGGGGCTTGTTCCCCCATTTTCCAGACAAAGAACAGGAGTCTCTGAGTGCAGAGTCACACCATTCACTAATAAAGGAGCTGGGATCCAGCCCCTGACCATGGGAACTCCTATTTAGCACACCCTGCCCCAGGCTCTGCTCTGCTCCCTTTCCCCACTCACACCCCAAATCTCCTGACAGAAGCCAGTCAGTCAGGTCTCCACAATCCTGGGATTGCGTTTGTGATGGCCGGTTTAATGTAACTGGTTAGGTTAAAGGTCTGATTGTGTTACTTGTTGTTTTTTGTTTTTTTCTTTACGAGAAATGATAGATGAGTCAGTAGCTTGCAAGGTGCAGAGTGTTCCCTGATCTCAGACACACAGGGGCAGGTGTGAGTCACAGGGGCGGGAGAGTCTTGAAGAGCATTGGATTTCACCATATTGCGGGGAAGGGCATTTTAGGAAGATAGCACAGCATAAAAATGAAATAACAGCAGTCACGAATCTTCTGAGGACTTTATATATATTAAATTCATTGAATCCGCAAAGGATTTTATGAAGTAGGTATTATTATTCTCACTTGACAGATGAGGAAAGAGACTCAGAGAGGTTCAGAAACCTGCCCAAGGACACACAGACACACAGCCGGAGTAAAAAGAAAGCCGAGCCCTCGCCGGTTTGGCTCAGTGGATAGAGCGTCAGCCTGTAGACTGAAGGCTCCTGGGTTTGATTCCGGTCAAGGGCATGTACCTTGGTTGCAGGCTCTTCCCCGGCCCGGGCTTTGGTCAGGGCGCATGCAGGAGGCAACCAGTCGATGTGTTTCTCTCATCGATATTTCTCTCTGTCTTTCCCTCTTCCATTCTCTCTAAAAATCAATGGAAAAATATCCTCAGGTGAGGATTAAAAAAAAGAAAAAGAAAGCTGAGCCAGGGTTGAGGCCTTAGGACTCCATGTTGAAGAGGAGGCTCCTCCCTCCCTTCCTCCCTCCATTCCCCTCCCTTTTCTTCTTCTCCTTCTCTTCATTCTCCTTTTCCTGCTCCTTCTCCTCCTTCTTCTTCAGCAAAAGGGGTCCTTTGTTGAAGGGGCAGCTTTGCAGAGCTCTTAGGCCTTTAGAAACCAGATAATTAACCCTCTGTAAGCATGCCTGTAAAATGGGAACAATGATTGTTGTTCCCCTAATTTCCCTTGCTGAGCCTGCCCCCACTACTATCAGCAGAGAGAATTCTCAACTTTGTAGCAAAGCTCTGGGGCATCAGGGGTGAAGACCAGCAGCGCAGGTCTAAAGCAAGGTTTCTCCTCAGGTCCCAGCCAGTCCTGTGTCCCTGGAAGTACTGCACACTGCAGGGTGTGGGAGCCTGGGGCTTCTTCCTGACCAACCCTTCCTCTGCAGGAGCCCCTGCCTCTCAGCCTGGGTGACCCAGAGTGGCCTCGGTAAAGACCCTGAATCCTCACTCTACTCCTCACTCGCGGTGTGACCTTGGGCAAGTGCCTTAACCTCCTGGAGCCTTCTTTTGCTTCCCTGGGTTGTTGTGAAGATTACATGAGTTTATGTGTACAGGGTACTTAGAACAGTGCCCAGCATAGAGTAATTGCTACTTACGTGGGGCTGTTCTTTTTATGATGCAACAAATACTTATGGCGCCTGTAGGTTCTGGAGAGACTGGGATGGATAAGGCAGAGTCCTTCCTGGCCCTTACGAAGCTTGTGTCTGCCCGGGTGACCAACTGTCCTCATTTGTCAGAGCCTGAGGGCTTTTCTACGTTGTGGTCTTATCAGTCCCCAAACTGGGAACGTCTGTGGTAAACTGGGACAAGTTGGCCACCCTACTGTGAGAGTGCAGATAGTTAAGCAAGCTATTCCTGGTAGGAGTGGTCAAAAAATGTTTGGGGTGTCATGGAAGTCCCCTGTAGGGGAGGACTAAAGCCTGGGAATCATGGAGGGCTTCCAGAGGGAGGGCATTTACACTGATACTTAAAGGATGAGGAAGAAAAAGCTGAGCAGCACAATTTACAATAGCTAAGATCTGGAAACAGCCCAAGTGCCCGTCAGTAGATGAGTGGATTAAAAAACTGGTACATTTATACCATGGAATACTATGCAGCAGTAAAAAAGAAGAATCTCTTACCCTTTGAAATAGCATGGAGGGACTTGGAGCATATTATGCTAAGTGAAATAAGCCAGTCAGAGAAAGACAACTATCACATGATCTCACTCATATGTGGAATCTAAGTATCAAAATAAACTGATGAAGGGAGTGGATCCAGAGACATGGAAGCATGGAACAGGGTGCAGAATCTCAGAGGGAAGGCTGGAGAGGGTAGGTTGGTGGGAGGGAATCAACCAAGGACCTTGTATGCATATATGCATGGCCCATGGACACAGACAATCAGGTGGTGAGGGCCTAGGGTGGGTGGTGGGGGTGAGCTGGAGGGAGTAGCTGGGGGGAAAATGGAACATATGTAATACTTTCAACAATAAAGAATTATTAAAAAAAAAAGAATAAGCAGAGCAAAGCAGTAAAGGAGGGATGTAGCGAGTGACAGGTTGGGGAGAAGAGAGGAAATTGTGCCAGGCAGAGGAATGGCATGTGAGCAGAGCTGGTGGCCAGTGAGAATGTGGCACATGTGGACCAGGGCTTGTCCAGAAACATGGCGCATGCACCCAGAACACCCTCGTGTAAGGGCTGGGGGGAAGATGCTCGGGGCAGCAAGGCAGGGATATACGCATATAGTTGCTTGTCCATCTGCAAGTCTTACCACAGTGGTGGCCTCTGGAGAGAGCACCGGGGGTGGAGGTGCTGGAAATAAGGGAGGGAAACCCTATGGAGCCTTTTGAATTCAGAGAATGTAATACTTACACCAAAAGATAAAATAATCTAAACCAACAGCCATGCATGCCTGTGCTCACCCCTACACCTTGCTCATTCTAGTCAGGGGCCTGGCAAGGGCTGCTCCAGCCTGGGGGGGGGGGGGGGCACCAAACTGGCCCAGGAAGGGGAAGAGGCCACAGCCACACTGTCTGCCGCCTGGGCCTCCCCCAGGCCTGCGGCAGACAGAACTAAACAGGCCTTATCAGCTGTCGCCACTGTGTCCCACCCGGCTGAGCTGGGCTCAGTGCTGGGAAAGTGGCCCCCAGCCCTTTGCCAGGGACAGCACTGGCCCAGGGTGGGAAACTAAGAGGGGTGTTTTCCAGGGGTCAGGCTGGGGTTGAGGGGTGTCTGGTGAGTGTGTAGAGCCAGGCCTGGTGCTCAGGAGTTGCTCCGCTGCAGACTTGCTATGGGATTTTAAGAATGAATTTTTGGTGTTATTTTAAAATTATACAAGTGATCCAAAAACGCATTCTCCTTATAAAATAATCAGTATGTGAGTTACAAGTTCCCCCTCTCTGGAGACAGACCTGTTGGGTGCGGGTTTGAGCTATACTTTGTAACCTCCATGCCCTCATTCAGCCCTCATGGCCCCTGGGGAGGTGAGCACCTGTGCTCATTTTCTTGAGCAGATTGAGGCCCAGGTGGGTTCAGGTGGGTTCTAGACCTCAGGGCAGGGCAGTGGCAGAACTGGCTCCAAGACACCTTCCTAGTCTCTTCCGGGAGCCCCATGGGGCTCCCCATTGAGAGGTGGGGACACAGAGGCCAGAGGGGAAGGTGATCAGAAAAACATCATCAGCCCAACTGGTGTGGCTCAGTGTTTGAGCGTCAACCTATGAACCAGGAGGTAATGGTTTGATTCCTGGTCAGGGCACGTGCCCAGGTTGTGGGCTCAGTCCCCGGGGGCGGGGGGGGGGGGGAGGGGGGGGAGGCAGCCAATCAATGATACTCTCTCACCATTGATGTTTCTCTCTCTCTCTCTCTCTGAAATCAGTAAAAATATATTAACAAAATAAATAAAAGCATCATCGGGCCTCTCTGGGTCTCAGTGTCCTCATCTCAGCAACGGGGTCAGACATTCTGGCCCTGCTCTCAGGGTTGGCATGAGGATGGGCAGGGACTCTGTGTCTGTGTGCCGAGGGAGGAAGGGGTAGAGGCTCCTCCTCTGTTCACCTCTCTTCCAGGGTTCCCAGCTGGGGCTGATGGGGGGTTGCCCCCAACCACTGCCTTTGTCACACCAGGTGTGTCATTCCCCATTGGGTTTGGTGCCCAGACACAGCACGCCTGGCATCCCCTGGCTTATTGCACAGGAAGACCATACTTCAGCCTAACTGGCCTGGCTGGGCCAAACCCACATCTGCAGGTGGGAGGGGGAGAGAGGGAAGGAGGGGCCTTCAAAGCCCCCTAGAGCTGTGGGATATTTTGGACTGAGTCTGATGGAGCCTGGAGGTAGGAGGTGGGGTTTGGGGTTGGGAAAGTAGAGTCAGGGCAGAGGAGAGGACTGGGGCTGGGCCTCACTGCTTCAAGGTCTCCCATAGGCATCCCCATGAGGCTGGTCCAACACCATACTAATCACCTCTCCAGACGGCCCCAGCTCTTGTGGAGGTGCACCATCCATTGGACCCAGGCTAGAATCTGGGTGTCCTGCTGGCCCCTGCTCCCCAGAAACAGTCGGTCACCAAGTCCTGTGACTCTGCCTCCCTAATATCTCCTCAGCCTGGGCCTGCTCTCCCTTCCTGAGGGGCTCAGCCTCTTCCTCCTATTAGGGCCCAGTTCCTGAATAAGCCCCTGTCCCAGCCTTGCCCACCCCCCACTCATTCATACTTCTTCCCAGAACTTCCCAAGTTCCAGCTCCATAATGCACATCTGACTCCTTTACCCCCCTGTTTAAAACCCTTTAACAGCTCTCAATTGCCCTAGAGCAGTGGTCGGCAAACTCATTAGTCAACAGAGCCAAATATCAACAGTACAATGATTGAAATTTCTTTTGAGAGCCAAATTTTTAAAAACTTAAACTATATAGGTAGGTACATTGTTATTAACTTAATTAGGGTACTCCTAAGCTGGCCTTTGCTAAAAACTCAAGGGGCCAAAGAGCCGCATGTGGCTCTCGAGCCGCAGTTTGCCGACCACTGGCCTAGAGGGACTGTCTAAGCTCCTTAGCATGGTCTGTGAGGAACCCCTGCCCACCCACTCAACTACTTTATCAACTTCCCCCTCCCCACCCTGACTGTTTTGGTCTTGCTGATGTTCTCTAACCTGGGGTGGGAGGGGCTATTTCAGGCCCCCATGCCTTAGCCCCTGCTATTTTCTCCCCTGGGGCCCCTCATTGCCCTGCTCTTGACCCTCTCCCCAGGCTCTGGTTGCTCCTCTGACTCTTGCACAGTCTGGGCCCACACATAGGCATACATGGCCAGGCAGTGTGAAAGGGCTCTGGTTTATGTGTCTGTCTCCTCTGTGGGCAGAGCTGGTCTTTCATCTCAGTATTCCCAGCACCCAGCATGTTCTTGGACAATGGCCTGTCTTCTTCACAAAGTGGGGTTGGGGACAGGTTCTGTCCTGGGGGTCAGAAGAACTGGGCCCTAAAGAGTATGTGGCAGTGGCCTCCCTTCTCTCTGGCTTCCAGGTTTTTTTGTGTGATTTTGGAAAGGACAAAGAGCCCCTTTTGTCAATAGGGTAGAAATTATATGGTGGGTATTCCTGGCATGCACACTGGAGTGTGATGTTGGCTTTAGGTCTGGTGTGGGCACCACTGAGCCGCAGAAATGTGCTTCTAATTATAGCATGGATGTGGCTGGCTGGACCCAAGCATTTTATAGGCTCCTAGTGGAAGGAATACTAACCAATTCCTCTATGGTGGTCGGTCAGGGGGTGGACTGGCAGATGCTGACAGCCAGATTGGAAAGGAAGGCAGGGAAGAAGTGAGGTGATGATGTGTGTAATGAGGAGGAGAGGAGGGAGGGTAGAAGGAGCAGTCTCAGGGAGAGAGCCCTGGTTGGGGCCTGAGACATGAGTTTGAACCCAGATTGGGTGAATTCCCCCTCTTAGTGACCTTGGGCAGGTCACTTGCCCTTGTAGCTGCTCAGAGTCTCAGCTCCTCCACTAAAAAATGGAGATGAGATCTTTTTTGGCAAGGGCATTATATGTGTATATCCCTGAGGTCTATAGATAATGTGTGTAAAGTGTATAGCATTGAGCCTTTACACTGGAGATGTGAAAAATAAGCAAACCTTTATGTTCCGGGGCAAGGATTAAAACTTGGAGTTCTGCTAATTTTATAATTTTGAAAAAATTATTTTTTCATACTATAAAGCAATATAAGATCATTGTCAAAATATTAGTATATAGAAATAAGGGGAAAGCCACTGATAGTTCCTTTGCCAATTATTAATTATTGTTATTATTATGAAGTGTTAGTGGTGGGATTTAAGGCACTGGAAGTGGGCTGATGGTATAAATATTATCAGAGTGCCTCAAATTATTTTGTTTAGGCTGAATGTATAAGCTACCACCCTTCTCCAAAGGAGGGCAGCCTGCGGGGTGGCTGATCCTTGACTTGGTGATGTTGGAAGCTGGCTCTGCCCCAGGAGGACCCCCAGCTTTAGCCTGCAGGAGTGGCCTGCCGGGGACCACCTCCCAGCAGCATTAAAATGAAGTGTGATGGAAAGGATCAAAGTATTAAGGGTTTGGCCCTGGTCGGTGTAGTTAAGTGGTTAGAGCATTGGCCTGTGCACCGAAGGGTCACGGGTTCAATTCCTAGTCAAGGACATGTACTTGAGTTCAGTTTCGATCCCCAGCCCCAGTCAGGAATTGTGCTGGAGGCAACCAATCGATGTCTCTCTCACATCAATGATTCTCTCTCTCTCTCTCTCTCTCTCTCTCTCTCACCCCATCCTCCCTCCCTTCTACTCTCTCTAAAAATCAGTGGAAAAAATATCCTCAGGTGAGGATTAACAAACAAACAAACAAACAAAAAATAATTAAGGGTTTGGAGCCCCACAGACCTGGGTTCCAACCTGGCTTTGGCCCTAAGATGCTTTATTAAAACTTTTAAAAAATTATTTTGACAGACATGATGTGAGTGATTGTAAAATATATTTTTAAGTATAGAAAGTATAAAGAGAGACCTACAAACCCTACCACCCAGAGGTAACCACTGTTATCTCATGGGAGAGCATCCTTCCTGTCATGTCTCTATGCAGATAGAGGCATGCATTTATTCAATTTCACATGAACAGGGTCAAATGATAGATGCTGTTTGAGCGATATGTCATGTCACTCACCTAATTCAGCTTCACAAAGCCACCTGGAGGCGGGTTAACAATGGGATGCTGGTCTTCTGTTCCTAATGTGTCCCCCTCTGTTGTGTCCCAGTCATGGGCTGGGAAGTTCTTCCTGTGTGTGTGTGTGAGGGGGTAGGGAGGAGAGACAGGAAAGCTTGCAGCTGAGACGGGACCATTCTCCTGGAAGCCAGTGAAAGACGGTGGTTAAATAGAGCCAATGTGGGGGCCGGGCTGCCTGGGTTCAAATCCCAGCTCTGCTGCTTGCTAGCTGCCTCACCTTGGGCATGTTGCTTGATCTCCCTGTGCTTTAGTTTCCTCATTTGCAAACCAGGGGATGCTAATAGAACCTCTCTCATAGGGTTGCCTGAAGTTTAAATGCATTAATTCAAGTAAAGCACTTACCATTCCTGGCACAAGGCGAGTGATTTGTAAGTATTGGTTGTTGTTGATGCAGCTATTATTATAGCTGGTCACATGGCTCAGTCTGGGGAGCTAGAGGGCAGCTCCAGGGCCACAGGGGCCAGACTAGTCTGGGGCCAGGATCTCTAGGCTCCCACCTGGCTCTGCGCCTCCCTCCTTAAAACGTGCCCTCTCTGGATCTGTTCACCAGAAGCACCCACTCTCTGGTAAGCCTGGGGAGGCAGTGATCACATTGGGTATTTGGGAATCCAGTATAACCTATAAAGTCCTGGGCCCCTGTAAGCCCACTGTTGTTCTTGGCTACCTCTGGCTTTCCATCTCACAGGCCAGAAGCAGAGCCAGAAAAACTGTTGTTCTTGTGGTGGTTGTTTTTAAAAAATTGGCTGTTCCAGGCCCTTTCAACTGACCTCCCATTTTACATAGAGGAAACCTGAGGCCTAGAGAAGTGAAGAAACATCACCCACTGTTAAGTGGAAAGTGCAGGCTAAGAGCACTTTTCCAGACACTGGGCGGTGATCTGCTTGGAGACTGGTCTCTGGGTCCATAGTGCTGCCGTGGTGCTGCCAGCACTTAGTTCGAAATTCTTTTATCATAGCTCCGTGCGCAGTTAATGCTTGTTCGGCAAGTACTGTAGAAGTGCAGCTTTCACTCTCCTTGAACAGAGGCCCAGAGAGGAAGACTGGCTGACTGGTTTGGGTCTCATGATAAGCCAGGACTGGGGTGGAGGCACAGAGCCTAGTGCCTGGGCCAGTGCTGTGCCCATTTTTCCTTCCTGCCTTTCTGTCAGTCAGTGCACTTGTTGAGCACCTCCATGAGGGAGCCAGGGCCCCGTGAGGAGAACGTGGGAGCCAAGAAGAGAGCGGGGGGTGGGGGGTGTGGGGGGGGAGAAGGATGGCTCTTGGGGCCAGGCCTGAGGCATAAAATAGAGAACAAGATGTGGCTCAGCCTCTGATAATATTCCAGGTGGGGGTCCCTCCAGCCACCTTAGGATGGAGAGGCCAACATTGCTCTTCTGCAGTTGAGGAAACTGACACAGAAAACGTCAGAGCAAGTTAGTGATTCATATTCTAAGCCAAGTATATCAAACTCAAAGGCTAACAAGAGCCAAATAAATGAGGCATGCAGCCCACGGGCCGCGAGTTTGACATGCTTGTTCTAAGCAATCTCCTCTCCAAATTTTTCTCCTCTTAAGTAATTTGCACCCATGTTTCCAATCACTACCCCTATGCTGTTGCTGAGTCCCAAATAGGGATCTCTGGCTCAGAGTAACAAACCCGTATGTCCATCTGAACATTGGACATTTGGACTTAGTTTACAAGAACTTCAAACTCAATATGTATAAAACAGAATTCCTCTTATTCTTCATCTAGCTCAGTGAATCACACCACCATCTAGCTAGTTGCTCAAGCCAGAAACCTAAATGTCAACCTTGATATGACCTTTTCTGTCACTTACCCTGGGCTATCAGATCATTCTAGTATTCGCACTATCACCACAATGACCTCATTTCATACCACCTTCATCTTTCACCTCATGTGAAGCAAATACTCCTACCTGTTCTCCATGCCGCCAATCAACTGTTCACCGCGGACAGAGTGAGCCTTCTAAAGTCAAAGCTGGCCATGCAGTTTCCCCGCTAGTGCTTTCCCACCAGCCTTTGGATAAAATCCAAACTCCTTAATGTGATTTAATTTTCCTATCTGTCTAGCTTTTGCTTAACTTTGCAGTCCTCGTCATTCCTTTCAGTGTCACCACACCTCAACACATTTTCTTTGCTTTTACTCTACTTTAAAAAAATATTTTTATTGATTTTATAGAGAGGAAGGTAGAGGGAGAGAGAGATAGAAATATCAATGATGAGAGAGAATCATTGATCAGCTGCCTCCTACTAGAGATCGAGCCTGCAACCAAGGTACATGCCCTTGACTGGAATGGAACCCGGGACCCTTCAGTCTGAGGGCCGATGCTCTATCCACTGAGCCAAACCAGTTAGGGCTAAATTCTACTTTTTTACTTTGTGTCAACTGTGCCTCTTTTGCCTCTAAGTCTTTCTTGCTTCTCTCTCTCAAAAACAAAACAGTGATTCATTTGGGTCCAGAAGAATCCATCCCACCTGATTGCCAAAGCTCTGGCTCAGTTACCCCAAATTCCTGAGGGCACCCCAAGACAAGAGGGAAATAGAGGCAGGGCTGAAGCCAACTCTGCCTCTCACTTGTAGGGTGACTTTGGAATAAGTCACAACCCTTCTCTGGGCCTCGGTTTCCCCATCTGCATAATGTGTTAATGGCAATCACTTCACCCATGCCCTGAAGACTGATATAATTTTTTAATTGAAAACTATAGAATGAATGGCATGTGTGAGATTTGTGAAGAGAACTCAGGAAAATTAGAGGGCCAGGGGTTATAATCATCTAAGGTGAGAGGTTATTACAGGAGGTATCCAAAGTCTGAATGCTTTTATCATTACTACTCTATTTTTCACATTTGCTTATATAGTTAGTTAATTTGTCTTTTTATTGCTTCCAAAATGGACTTTACCACAAGTGTAAGGAGATAGAGAGAAACAGAAAGAACGAGAGAGAGAGAGAGAGAGAGAGAGAGAGAGAGAGAGAGAGAGAAAGAAAGAAAAGAGAAAAGAAACAGGGGGAGGGAGGGAGGGACGAAGAAAGGAAGGAAGAGAATCCATGTGCCAACTCCCAGGGAAACCACTATAATGTTTTGGTAGAACTCCCTTTTTTCATGCATGTGTTTCAAAATATCTGTATGTATATGTGTGTTAAAGACTATAGAATAATATTTTATATGTTTTATAAAGTTTCCTCCTTTTTCCACATCAATATTTTCATAATATTTCACCTTGTCAACAAGTGTCTATCTCTAGCACCCATTTCCCCCTCATGGCTGTGGAGAATTTTGGATGGGTACACTGTGGTTTGGTGAGCCCAAGTGGTGACAGTAACACCCAAAGGTTCCTACCTCTAGGCCTCTGCCCTGGGTAGTGAGTCTGAGAGTGGAGAGAGAGAGGCCAAGGAGGCCTTCAGGAGGTGAGGTCTGTCTCCTGACAACTCAGGCTGGGAGGGACTTGCAGTGACTGGAGAGGGAGAAGGGCCAGCTCCCAAGCCCTCTTCTGCTGGCTCATAGGGCCTCTTGCAGAACTAGAGATGGAGTCCCCAGAATAGACTTTACCACTTTGCTGAGCCAGTAGAGTGCTGCTCCTTGGCCAGGGCCACCCCAGTGTGGGCAAGCAGCTATGGGGGATGCACAGAGGCAAACGTTGCCTAGGACTTGTCTTATTCCCTGCTCTGCCCATCCAGACCCTGAGTCGCTGAGTGGCAACTTTGTTCCATGGCAGTGAGGCCAGAGATGGATTTCTGCACCTGGGGAGGCCTCAAAGGGGCAAGGAAGAGGGAAGGGATAGCTCGCTTTGGACTCAAGGGTCATCTGCTCTCACCTGTCCTATGGCAGGTGGGGACACTGAGGGCAACATCCCGGCCAGATACCTAGTGTAGGGTTCATTCCACCTGCAGTAAAGCATTGCCAATGAGATCACAGTCCCTGGACAGGCCCCCGGGATTGAACCCTGGAGCTCTCACACACAATCATTGTCAGATGGGTAACAATGGGCAAGCCACTTAACTCCTCTGTGTCTCAGTTTCCCCTTCCCTAAAGTGGGCATACAAATTGTCACATAGAGACCATAGGACTGATGTGAAGCTAAAACAAGTCAATACATGTAAAGTGCTTTGAACAGTTGCTGGCACACAGTAGGTGCTCGTAAACGCAAACTGTTTTCTTTCTGGAATTCTGGAAAAGTTGTAGGCTGACTTGTATCCCCTTCTCTACCCTCACCAAAGTCTTCATTCCCAAGTTTGCTGAGCTGGCAGATTGCACAGACATGAGGATGTCACCTTTTGGGTGCCCTCAGCTGAGGGACTCAAGATTATCTTAGTTGTATGGTCTTCTCCCTGGACCTGCCCTCTTCCAGGAGCCTGGAATTTATGGATATTTTTCTTTGTGTGTCACCTGGGATAGTCACTTGCCCTTTCTTGGAAAACAAGAATTGGACTTCAGGGTGGTTATAGCTAATTCCAATGTCAACGCAGAGGATTCTGGGATGGAGCCCGGAGAGGGGCAGCTTAACAGATGGGGACGTGGTGAGTGTTATGGACTGAATTGTGTCCTTACCAAAATTCGTATGATGGAGTCCTAACCCCCAGTACCTTAGAATGTAGCTGAGGATACAGGATCTTTAAAGAGGTAACAGCTAAAATGAGGTCATTAGGATGGGCCCTGGTGTCCTTATGAGAAGAGGAGACAGGAGAGATATACAGAGGAAAGACCAAGTGAAGACACAGAGAAAAGACCCATCTATAAGCCAAGGGGAGAGGCTTCAAAAGAAACCAGCCCTGTTGATACCTTGATCTTGGAACCATAGCCTCGAGAATTGTGAGAAAATAAATTTGTGTTTTTTAATTCACCAGCTGTGGCTCTTTGTTATGGCAGCCCTAGCAGACTGTGGGTTAGGTGTTGTCTGCCTGGTCCTAGAAGGACTGTCTTTGATACCAGGCTGCCAGGACCTGTTGGAGGGCAAGAACCATGTGCCCCCAGTGCTTCCAGAAGAGCAGAGAGGCCTTACTTGTTGGACCTGTGGACCCTAGGGTCTGCAGGATAATAAAAATAATCCCTACTGTGTGCCCACCCCTCGCCATTCCTGTTTCCCTTAGTTCTCTCTACACTTCAAGGTCAGTATTCCCAATCACATTCTTCAGAGAGGGAAACGGCTCATAAGTCACCTGCCCAAGGATCCCAGCCTTGGGGACCAGGCTCTTTCCTGCATACCCTGTGCCCCTCTAAGGAGGCCTTCCATCATGCCTTGGGTGAACCTGTGCCCTTGCCACGGCATGGCAGCTGGCACCTCAGCACCCCTGCACCCTGGGTACGAGGGAGATCTGGGAAGGTTCCAGGCTCCAGACAGGAACCCTCCCCTTTCTGCCCCCCCCCCCCCCCCCCCCAGCTTTCTCATTTTTTTTCCCTGTTGTTTCTTTGCTCAGCCGGGCCCTGTTATCTTCCTCTGACTCTGACGCCTAGTTCTTCCTGTTTAAAATTCAGACTGTAGACTTTTCCTTTGGGGGCGGTTATGAGTTTGTTTTGTGTTTTGGATTGCCCCCCAGCCCCATATCTCTGGCAGTTTAGGTCACCCTAGCAGGCTCAGCACCAACCCCATTTTCAGTACCACCGTGCCTGAGTGAGTGAGGGGTTCTCTCTGCCCTATGTGCTGGCTGGGACACTTGGGTAGCAGGGGAGGGAGGAGTCTGTCACTCTTTCCCTGGCTGTAATATCCAGGGTCCCTTAGTCCTTCCCTGCTGCCCTCTCTTCACCCATGGCCCCTCCTTCACCCCGGCCCAAGCTGAGGTTCTCAGGCTCCCTTTAGCACTCTGCTTTGAGCCCTGCACACCCCAGGAAGGAGATTCAGCCATAGAAGAGCATGAATGTAAGTCCCCTGATGAGCTCTACTCCTAAGAGTGGAGAGAGGACCCTAGAGAACCTAGCATGTGCTACCTGCACAAGAGAGAGCACTGAACCAGGAGTCAAGAGACCTGAGCTCCCTTCTTGGCTTTCCATCCCATGCTGTGTGAGCTCAGGTATATCATTTCCCTCTCTGGGTCTCAGTTTTGTCACAGGAAGGTGGCTAAGGAATAGAGTCAACTGGCCCCTGAGGGCCTTCTAGCCTGATAAGCTGTGATTTTGGGTCTTGGTGAGATGCTCTTGGGGACTCCAGGTGGGGTGATTGTGGGAAGACATAGGGGACAGAGAATAGGCAGAGGGCGAGGAGTGCTTGGCCTCCAAGTGCAGACCCAGTGCCACCTCCTCCAGGCAGCCTCTTTTCTCTAAGGACCTCCAGTACTTCCTGCCCCACCAGAAACACTAGGAAGGCTTCAGGCTTGGAGTGAGACTTTGGGAAGGTCCTTAACCTCTCAGAGCCAGTGTGCTCTTCTGTCAAATGGAAATATCTGTCTTGTAGGCTGCCTGGAGGAGGTGGCACATAGGAGGTGCTGAGTGAATGGTGAGTCTGGCTGTCATTATCTCCTGTGGGAGAATGTATGTGAGGGCTCCTCACTGGCTGTAAGCTCCTGGAGGGGAGGCATCAGGTCTGACCCTGGCCTGGGGACCACTGACTGAGAAAGGCTGTGCCTCACTGGACATGGTGTCAGGTACCTCTCAGGCCCACTTTATATAATCTCAGCTCATCTTTGCCTTAAAAAATAAATAAATTTATTTGAGCCCAGCCCGTGTGGCTCAGTGGTTGAACATCGACCTATGAACCAGGAGGTCATGGTTTGATTCCTGGTCAGGGCACAAGCCCTGGTTGCAGGCTGGATCTCCAGTGGGGGGCGTACAGGAGGCAGCCAATCAATGATTCTCTCTCATCATTGATGTTCTCTCTCTCTCTCTCCCTCTCCCTTCCTCTCTGAAATCAATAAAAATATTTTTTAAAAATTTATTTGAGAGAGAGGAAGTGGGCAGGGAGAGAGAAAGGGAGAGATTGATTTGTTGATCCACCTGTTTATGCTTTTATTGGTTGCTTCTTGTATGTGCTCTGACCACAGATCGAAGATCTAACCTGCAACCTTGGTGTAACAGGACGATGCTCTAACCAACTGAGCTACTTGGCCAGGGCTTCAGCTTACCTTCGTATGCCATCTCTTGCTAGGCAACTACCTCTGTGCAGGTGCATACTGATGGCCCCTGGCCTTGCAGCCCAGCTTTGTGCTTGCTTTCTGCCCCAGGTGATGAGAACCAATGGGTAATGATCCCCAGTAGGGGACTGAGTCTGAGTGCATTCTACACAGCTCCTCCCAGGCCCCAGCAGGAGGGAGCCCCAGTTGTCCACAGGAGTGACTTGCTCGGTAATGCCCCATATTGGCTTTCCTTCCTCCCCTGTTCCACTCATACCAGTCCTCATTTCTGACTTTGGGGGGTGGGGCGCGCAGCATCTTGGAGAGGCCAGAGTCTTTGTGAAAGATCCCCAGAGATCATGGTCAGTGTGGGAGCTGTTGCAGCGTGCCTGAAAACCTCAGGCTGAGCCCAGTGGGCTGGAGCTGGGGCCTGAAGGCAAAGCCTGGCCCTGCAGAGAGCCTGCGCCCAGACTCTCTGCTCCTCTCATCAGCCCAGGGAGCTAGGGATGCATGGCCCTGTCTAACAGCTGGAACAGCTGGCGGTAGTGGCAGAGCTGGGCGCTGAACCCTCACCTGCCAATTCCCAGTGCACTCAGGCATCATCCATCCCATCAGGACCCTAAGGAAGGGCCAGAGCCAAGCTAGGCTTCACCTCTCTTCTCAGTCTGTTTGCAAGTTTTAGAGTATATTTTCTGGTTCCTAATTTTAGGAAAAAAAAGTGTAGCTATTCTTCCCCATCTCTAAGCCCTCCCGCTCCAGCCCTCATAGAAGGCCCTATAGCTCCGGGGCAGGGGCCTAAGAGGCTACTTTCCCCCTTCCCAGGGCCCTGGAGCCTCCCTCCCCTCCCCGCCCCCAGACAAGGGGAAAGCTGGCTGCTCTAAAGAGGGCCTTGCAGAAGCCCAACCATTAGGAACATGGGCTCAGATTCTAAGCTCAGTTCCCTGGGCATTTTACTTAACCTCTCTGGTCTCAGTTTCCTCATTGTAAAGTAGGAATAATAACATAGTCGACCTCACAGGGCCCTTGTGAAGATTAAGTCAATGCTGGTACATTGTGAACTGGGTCTATTTGATCTCTATGTTCTGAGTGGTTCCCTGCCTCCTCAAACAAGAGAATCAGGTTTTGGTGAGGTATGAGCTGGGGTAGATCCTGGAATCTGGAGCCAGAGACCCAGGTCCCAACCTGGCTTTGCCAACGACTGGCTGTGTGACTTTGGCCCCATCAAAGGCTCCAAGACACCCCTGTACATGAGGATAATTGTGGGGAGGGTCCAGGGAGACCCTGTGCTGGCTGGAGCCCAGTCTCAGTCCCCACCCTAGCCAGCTTGGGCACTAGCATAGGCAGGCATAGTGACCACGGGCAGCCGGCTCCCAGCATCCTGCCGCCAGCTCCCCAGGCCACCCGTCTGCACGTCCTGCCCTGCCCAGCCCGCCAGCGTGGCTGAGGGCTTGGAGCCGATGGAATCAGTGTGCCCTTCCCTCCTTTGTCTGCTGGTGCTTCCTTCCCTTCACAGTGTGCTTTCTTTTTTCTGGTTTATCAGGCCCTGGGGAAAGCTGGGGCCAGCCAGACTCCCAGCCGAGCACCCCTGGGAGGCCGCCAGCTCATGTCTTAGTCTCTGGGGCTGGCGGCTCAGCCCTCCCTTCCCTCCACCTGACCCCAAGAACTCCAGCCAGGCAGTCAGGCCCTCTCCCAGCATGGGGGAGGCCACCAAGGTGGTACTTAGGATACACTGAGGCCCCCTCCTCACTTTAAAAGAAAGGAAACTGAGGCCTAAAGCAGGAAGCTCCTGGAAAGTCCTGACTCCTAGCTTAGGACTCCTTCCCCATCCCACTCAGATGTCTGTGTCCCAGCCCTGTCACTAGCTGGGCAAGTTAACCAACACCTGTGCCTCAGTTTACAAATCTGTACAAAAGGGATAACGTGCCTACCTCACGGGCTGGTTTGAAGGCTGGAGGAGACGATGTGAATAACTTTCTACCTTTGAACAGGCATGCTTTTGGGGTGATATTGCCCCCCAAGGGGCAAAAATTAGTTCATGAAGAAGGCATGAAAAAAATCATAAATCTTGGATATAAATAGACATATAGTGTACCTGGAGTATTAGAATTTTGTACTGGGAGTAGGAAAAAAACTGTCTCTAAAGGCTCTTGGGAGGGGCAGTATATGACATTTAGACAAAAGGTTGAGAATCACGGCTCTTGAGTTGGAGCTCAGTTGGTTCATCCCTCTTCCTCACTTCCCTGGAATCAGGAATCAGGTTATGCTCACCTTGAAAACTCCTGGGAATAGTTTGTGGGATCACCTAGGTTTTGACACAGAAACATTCATTCATTCGACATTTGCCCATTGTCACAGAACTACTCCTCAGACCAGGGTACAAGGTGGAAAATGACAACCTTGGTCCCAGCTCTCAGCAAGTAGCCAGGACAAATGGCAGGGAAATGTGACAAACCTGTGCTAGAGGTGGGAGCAAAGCCCTGTGGGCAGACGAGGTGTCCAACTGCTGGCAAGTGTGTTCAGCTCAGAGAGGAGAAGATCTTTAGGGTGGGTTTTGATGGCTGGAACTTTCTTAGGTGAAAAAGACAGAGGGAAGTGCCAGGTAGAGGATACCACCTGAACAAAGATACAAACGTGTGTCTGAGGTCTGTGAGAGGGACAGGTGCCATGGTGAGGCGGTGGGAGGGCGAGAGGACCCTGTGCAGCGTCACAGGGCAGCCTTATTCATACTTCCTTTTTGGTCCTATTGTCCCCTGTAATATTCTTTCTATATACAAGTCATGCGTATTCTTTGTAAAAAGGTTGGAAAGCCTTGAGAAGTGAACAGAAGTCCCAGCCTTCCACTTTGCAGGGAATTTTTGAAGGAGTTTCTGTCTTTTTAATTTGTATCTCCTGCTATCTCTGATGAGCCTGCCCTTCAGGAGGGAGGGAAGGACACGCACAGGTAACCTCATTCAGTGCCCAGAGCTGTACTCGCTGCTTTGCATGCATTAACTAATTTCTTGCCAAACGCTGTGGAAACTGAGGCCCAGAGCTGGTAAGAGACACTAAGTCACATATCTGGTGAGTGCTGGGGCCTGCCTTGGAACTCGGCCCGTCGGTCTTCTGAGCCTCCTCACCACTCTGGAGAGCACAAACAGGCCATGGGAGCTCCAAGGACTGCTGAAACTGCAGGCGGAATCTGGACAGATGGAGAGGTTTTGGGCACAGGTTGACAGTCTTTGCCAGACTCCTCAATGTGTCCATGCCTCAAATCTGAACCATGGTGGGCCCTAAAGAGCCTCAAGAACTCAGGGCCCTTCTCATAGGAATCTCAGACGCACAGCTTCCTTGGGGGAACCAGGGTGGGCACCACTGTGGGACAGGAGAGAGAGCTCAAGCTGGGAGAAAACTGGGTCCCATGGGCCTCTTCTCTGGCCTTAGTTCCTATGCCCGGCTTGGCCCACCTTTAGAACGTTCTTCCTCATATCTACCTAAAACGCTCTTGCAGAAGCCGAAGCATATTTTATCCTGCCCTCTGTGCTCCTAAAAGTAGTAGAAAGAGCCCCAGGTTCTTGGTTGCTTATTATAATAGTGACAACTAATCAAATAAAGGTAGGGCATAAAAACAACTCTTTGCAGGTTCCTTGGGAAGAGACAGGCTTTGCCTGGGACACCTGTCTTCAGTTGCCCCTGAACCTCAAGCCTTTGGACAGCTAAGCCTAGTGACTCATAACACTTGTAGCAAGTTTTCAGGTTTCTCCTCCTGCAAGGCAATGCTGGCTGCACGTGGGCTCTGCCTGGGCCACAGTCCCCCCACCTGTAACATGAGGGGATGGGACAGGTTGATCTCTGGCTTTTTCCAGCGCTCACTCTGTGATTTCCATGATCAACTCACCAATCACAGCTTTTGTTCATGCTGTACCCTCTGCCAGGATGTCCTCTCTTTTCTGTATGGCCCACCCCTACTCACTCTTCTTCAAGGCCTGCTTCAAAGGCCGCTGCTCTGGGAAGTCTTCCCTGATCTCGAAAACTAGAAGAGCTCATGCTTTATTCTGGATCTCACCTCGTAGTGCTTGTTATCTTGACAGCACCTTGGGGAATTGTGTCCATGCCAGCCCAGGGCAAACTAAGATTGTTTTGCTCAATCTAATTCCTCAGCACTAGCACAATGCATGACATTTAGACAATGCTCTGAATTTATTGAATGAATGAAACAGTGAATAAGTGAGTCAATGAGTAGATGAATCTCTATGTACCGCCTTCCACACCCCTAAGAGTCAGCGGCCTCCTTCCACATCCCTGAGACAGTGGCCTGGGACGCCTTCCCCATTGCCTGTGTCTCAACATCTTGGTGTAATTGGCTTGTAGTTAGTACTTGATGTGGCTCAGCTGGGAAGGCTGGGTGAAGTACATGCACCTGTTTATTTGGCTTGGTTGGCCTGTCACAGTACACAATGCTGCCTTAGTCTGGAGAAGCTCAAAGGGACCGTGGGGAAGTGGGACAGGGAAGGCTTGCCATGGTCTAGACTAGAGATTCTGACTGCACCGATCACCAGCCGCCTGGACCGGCCTCCTGGCCATCGGCACATCTTTAGGGGGCAGGGCACAGAGATGGTCCAGCCAGTGCTGGAGGCCACCAGGGCTGGCCAGTAGATTGAAATGACTCCTGAGAGTAACTGTTCCAGCCCTGAGCTTAGAATACAGACAAACTGAGGCCTGGGGGCAACAAAGGCCCCTGTCCCAGAGCCCATTGTCAATGTGCTAGAATTATAGAAGCTGAATGGAGTGGAAACACAAAGGTTATGTAATTCAATTCTGTGAATTGTTTTTCTCTACATTTGTTCTCAAAAATGGGTGTGGCCCTAGCTGGTTTGGTTCAGTGGATAGAGCATCAGCCTGTGGACTGAAGGGTCCCGGGTTCGATTCTGGCCAAGGGCACATACTCGGGTTGCGGGCTCGATCCCCAATGTGGGGCGTGCAGGAGGCAGCTAATCAATGATTCTCTCTCATCATTGATGTTTCTGTCTCTCTCTCCCTCTCCCTTCCTCTCTGAAATCAATAAAAATATATTTTAACAAATGGGTGTAGTTTCTGGAAGACCACACACCAAGTAACTATTTTTTGTCTTGTGGTTGTTACATATCAGACATAAGGCTAAGTGCTACACTTCTAGAATAGTGTATATCTTATAAATGAGGAAACTGTGGCTCAGAGAAGTTAAGCAACCTGCTGAAGGTCACACAGCTGCTAAGCAGTACAATCAGGACTGGATTCATGTCCAGGTGCTCTTGTGCTTACACTCCTGACCACGTGGCAATACTGCCTCTTTGTTGCTGAAGGTAGACTTGTGGATGAATTACATCGTTTTGTTTATCTGTATTTTCTACAATGACTATGGAATACTTGTATAATCTGCTAAATGAAAATAGCAGTTGTGTATGAGATTGTATGTATAAGTGTTTTAGTGATTTTAAACTAATCACAGGCCATTTATGCATCTCTAAGTGCATCTAAACATCTCTGAACACCCTCCCCCAAGACAGCTGTGTCATTCTTTAAGCAGCAGTCCACCTCCAAAACTTATTAAGAGAGGCTCCCCTCCCCATAGCCAACTGCAAAGTCACTGGTGCCTTTAGAAAACACAGCTCCCACCAAATTCAGAATGTTTTCATGCCTAGGCGCCAAGGCAACAGGGAGAGCACTGGCCTGGGAGTCTGGGATCTTGAGGTCTATTGCCCTGTTCTGTAGCCCTGAGCAAGCCCTTGCCCTGCTCTGGGCCTCATATTCTCCATCTGTCAATGAGGGGTTGTGCCTGGTAAGCTCAGAGGGCCCTTCTTGCCCTCCTGGTCCTGTTTGTGAATGTTCTGTCAGCTGCAGGGCTGAGGCAAAGTTGAAGGCACCTTGAATTAGTTCATGTCTCTGTAACAGTAGGAATTTCAAATGACTTTATGTGCCAAGCTATCGGCAGAGCAAAGCAGGCCACCCACTCTGATAATCAGCCTTCTAGGTAATCCCTCCAATGTGTGTTTGTGAACACAGAGTTCATCAGGGTCTGCTTTTGTGTACACGGAGTGTTTAAACATAAATACCCTCCTATGACACAGCCCTAGACTGCCTGCTGGCTTATCAGGTTTGGATGGTTGATCTCTAGGGGAGCTCTAGCAAGAAGTGGCTGTTCAATGTATATAGTCCTTCTTGGAGCATTTGCAGTTGATCAGGGAAGACGGGAGGATAATGCTTATCAGAAAGGAGTAGAGATCTAAGGTCTTCCTCAGGCCTCCCACAGCACCTTCATGTAAGTCAAGTCCAGTTGGTATGAAGGGTTCTGGGCCAATGGGATGTTCCCATCTTTAATCATCCTGCTGGTCTAGCCTGGGGCTGGATTTTCTGTCTGTCCCTGATGTCCTGTCTTTCTGTGGCCATGACTGTTGGAGTCAGGTCTGTTAGGCCAGACCTTTTCCCCAGGTAGTGTGGATCATATAGGAAGGGCAAAGTCTGTCTTTCTCACCCGTCGCCAACACCAAGTGGGAGAAATACAGGGGGCAAGCAGAACCAGGGGCCAGGGGAGGTCTCCTGGAGGAGAAGGCCTCTGAGCAGAGTCTGCAGATCACCAGGCAGAAGAAATAGCCTGTGCAAAAGTGTGCTTAGAGAGTGGCAGTGTGGGGCCAGACGGCTGGCGGGACTTGAGACTGTAAATCTCATCTCGGAGGCCAGGGAAGCTGTGCAGGAAACCTGGGCTTGTTCTGAAACTGATTGAGAACCAGAGAACTAGCATGGAGGAGAGCTGAGGACAGATCTGTATTTTAGAAAAGCAGTTGATAGGAGAGGGAGAGGAGTGGATGCATTTGAGGTATGAAGGGGGACTGGTAGGGTCAGGTGTGTGAGAGTGGGCGTGGTCAGGAGGGCTCTATGTTTCTGGCTGGGGGTGTACAGGGGATTCTAAACATGTCCTTTCGGGGCAGATTGCTTTCAGGGAGCCCAAGGAAAGCCAGGTGGGGTGTCCACAGTGCAGTGGACAGAGGCGTGTGGAGTAGAGGGGAAGATATTGGAACGTCATCTGCGTCCAGGCAGTGGTTGAATCTGGGAGTATGGGTGAGCCTGTCTTCAGAGAGTGAGGACAGAAAGGTGAGCCCGAAGCCAGTGTGTCCTGACATTAGGGGTAGAGTGGAAGGAAAGAATTCTGTTCAGGGGCTGAGCAAGAAGTGGTTGGAAGGTGCAGGGGGTGGTACTGAAGAGCATGAGACCCAGGATGTCAGGACAGGGACAGTTTAGTGAGGGAGTAGTCAGCTGGCCCAACAGCACAAAGGTTCATGGGGATTTGGTCACATGGAGATCACTGATGAACCTATCAAATGCAGGTCACCAGATGAGGCCAACCCCTGACATCTCTTTCACAGGCAGCTGCCACAGCCTCTTGTGTGGTCTCCTGTTCGGTCCTCAACCCTGGAGTTCATTCACAATACAGTGGCTGAAGGGGGCTCTTAAAAACACACCCAGGTCATGGTGTGCCCAGGTTTCCAACAGTCTCTTGCCTTCCACCACCATCCTTACCATGGACCACCACTCTCGATGCCTTCTGGCCTCTGCCCCATCTCCATTCATATTTTGAGCCCCTGCTCTGAACAAGGCCTCATTTCAAGCTTCTCTGACCTGCGGAGATCCCCTCTAACCTTAGTACCTCCACATGGGATACCCCCATGGTCCACACCCTCATCCCCTTCACCTGGTTCTACCTCACTGTCAGATCATAGACAAACTGCCTTCTAAAGGAAAGTCCCTGAAACCACCCCCACCCCACTCCAAAGTAGGTCAGTTCTCGTTTTGTACACACTGTACCTGATAAGGAATACTTTCCACAGCTGTCAATAAGTTTTTAATTGTGCTTCTTATCTTTCTTTTTAGAATGTGAAGCACTGTGAGGGGCAGAGGCCAGTTCTGCTATGTCCTCCATAAATTGCAACACCAGGTTTGGTGCCTGGCATGGAGTAAGGGCCTAGTGAATTTTAATGAATGAGTATTAATGAATGAAAACACAGATGCAAAAGGATTAAAGGACATGCATGGAGCAAGTGCAGACTATTGAGAAGTTTGAGTCAGAAGTTGTAAAAGGAGAGAGTATGATACTTGCAGGGGCAGGGGCCTTAGTCAAGCTGAGCCAGTCCCTCTCAGTCTTTCTGTTTTAAAGGATTCTAATGATAATTATTGTTCGGCACACAGTATGTGGTCAGGAAATTATGGTACCCAGACCACACCCACTTCCGGCATCTTAAAATGCAGTCCCTGTAGGGCTAGGGGTTAGGTCCCAGCACCATCATCTCAGGATGGATGGTCCCCAGGACAGGAAGTGCCCACTCCTGACACCCGCCCCAATGGGAAGACTCTCTCCAGCCCTGCTGAGGAAAGCCTGCCGGCAGTGGGCTGGTAGGGCCTGTGGCTGCAGGATGCGCCATTCCCAAGTTCCTAGTCACCCTGCCTGCCTCAGCCCCCAAGGGTGAGAGAAGGGAGGGGAGCCCGTGGTCCACTGTAGGGTTGACCTCCCAACCCCCAGCCTCCTGGAGATGGGGTGGGGTGGAGTGGAGGCAGTGTCCTAACAGGGTAAAACCACGCAGGGAATACCGTGCACCCCGCCCGCCTGAGTGGATCCCCCCTTCCCGCCCTGCCCCTCCTCTCTCCGAGCCGCCGGATGTTTGAGTTCGGGTTTTGTGACCCAGCGGGACGGGAGGGGCCGCCCCGGAGCCGCCGGCTTATCGCGCCTGTCTCCGCGCTGTCTCCTGCCGGCCGGCCTCCCAGGCGGGCGGCCTCTCCCCCCACCCGGCTCCCGCTCGGCTCCACGCTGGCGGGCTGGTCCCTCCGGACTCTTCGAGGGCAGAGCTGGGGTGGGGGTGTCCCGCAGAGCAGAGAGGAGGCCTGCCTCAAGTCCCTAGGGCCTGGGGAGGGTGTGGGAGAGAGGCGGGTGGAGACACCCCGGTAGGCCCTTGGAGGGGCCAGGGAGGCCCTCACCACCCCCTTAGCAGCTGATGTGGGAGGAACGGACCAACTTGGAGCCAGGAGGACCTTTGTGGGAGATTGCCCCATCCCCATTTTATAGAAGACACACTTGGGGCCCAGAGAAGGACCTAACTGGCCAGTCACCCCTCCTGCAACCTGTCATCAAGATTGCCCCATCCTGGGTCTAGAAGGCTTTCCTTTCCCAAAGCTTGGGTGCCAGAGGCGAAGAGGCAGGGGCCAGCGGAGACCCAGAATGTGCCGACCTCTAGTGAGGCCTGTGGGGGCCCAGGCCCTGGCCCAGCAAATGACTGGGCTCCTCTGCAGTGGCCATTGTCTCATTCTAAGCCATACTGGCCCCTGGGCTCTGCTGGTCCTCTGCGTAGAGTGCCTGCTCTCTTCACCTCAGCTTATAGGGATCCTCCTCTCTCTGAGGTGCCACCCAAAGACCACCTTCAGCCCCCAGGTGATGGGGGGACTCGAACCTAAACATGAAAAAAGGACAAAAGCCACCTCTCCTCCCTCCAGCTGCAGGTGGTCTGAAGTAACCCAGGAGGTTACAGGTGAAGACACTTGGCATGGGGGAAGGGGTCTAAGGGGGTCAGCCCTGCAGGGGATACCTGCAGGTGAGTCAGCCCAGATTTCATGCAGCCACCCAACAGCCCCTTCCCCCACCCTCCCCCACCCTCTGCCAGTGCCATGTGTCAGCTAGGGGGCTGCTGAGCTGCGAGATGGTGGAGAAGAGCTTGGGCAGGGAGGGAGCAGGCTTTGTGGAGTCCTGGGAGAGGAGAGAAGCCAGGGGATGATTGAGTTGTCCTGGGTGGTTAAACGGAAAAAGGCAGAGAGGCCAGAATGGGCAAAGGCCTGGGGACCCCTGTGAGAATCTGGGGTATAGCAGAAGGATGTAGGGTGGTTGGAGGAGGTGGAGATAAAAGGTAAGCTGGGGCCAGACTGAGAAGCTCTTACACCTCAAGGCAAGGACAGAAGAACAGGTTTCATATTACATGTTACTTCACCACATTAATAAGATGATAAATAATAATAATAGGTGTTATACCCATCTTACAGTTGAGCAGACTGAGGCTTGAGGAAATGCCCTGGCCAAGACTACGTCAGTAACTGGGAGAACTGGAATTTGAGCCCAGATCATCCTGTTGCAGAAGCCCAGGCTGCTGCCTTCCTGCCACAGCCCCCAGGGAGTGGAGCTGTGGAGAGGCCTTTGGTGACATTTGCTCCACCCTCCTCCCACCCTGTTTTTATGGATGAAGACACCCAGGTCCCAAGAGGGGCCAGGCTTGACCTCATTTTCCTTCTTTCTAATTTGACACCCTTGGTGTCTTCCCAATGTTCCCAGGCCAGGAACTGGTTAATAACAGATTTTCACCACCACCACCACCCCTTGCCCAATCTTTTGCCCTCCCACTTGGTAGGTCCCAGGCAGGGCCTGGGAATCTGTAGTTTTGCAAACATTTTGGTGGTTCTGAGTCTACTGTTTGCCCTCAGTCATTTGGGAACCATAAACTTTTCCCTCAAGCCTCTCACTGAGCCCCTTCCTGGCTGGCTTCCTCCCTCCCTCCCCCCTCAGCCTGTCCCCCAAGGGCACACATTCCCCCCACTCCCCTCCACTTGTATGTACCCCAGGCCCTTCCTCTTCAGGCTCCCCCTCAGAAAAGTGAAAACACATGGTTTCCTAGGCAACCCCATCCCTCCTCCCAGTTTGCCCTGAGACCTCCCAGCGTCTCTCAACCACTCAGAAGAATATTTCGAATACCAGCCTCACCAGGCGGGTGCTGACAAAGGCTGAGTTCCCCTCAAAGCCTTCTCTCTGAGGGGCAAGGGCCCTGCTCCCTGGAACCTAGAGGCCTGGAGTCTCAGGGGCAAGTTCCAGGCCATCACTCTGGTTACCACCTGGGCCCATTCTCCACACCAGACCTCAGCCAAGAAGCTTAATTGCTATTGGGCTTTAGAGATGTCTTGAGATGGCTTTCCCGGCTCACATGGCAAAACTGTGGCCCGAGTAAGGGACGGAGGGAAAAGGAAGTAGGATTGGTTGAGTACCTGCTATCCCTGCTGGGCACAGGGCTGGATGCTCTGGAGATATTAACTTGCTCTCTCTCCCCACAATCCTGTGAGGTCAGTTTTATTCCCATTTTATAGCTGAGAAAATTGAGGCTCAGAGAAGTACCTTACTGTAGGTCATCCAGCATGTGAATGGCAGAGCCAAGTTTCAGGAAGCCTGAGCTGTCTCCCCAATAAGGCCATGGTCTCTACACTTAGACTGTGCTGTTTTCAAGGCCAGGCAGAGGTTGGGGGAATTATGGAGCTCTATGGGAGCTTTCCTGATTATTATTTTTACATTTCCTTATTAGAAGATTGGACTGAAGTTCTTTGGAGGCTGGGCTCCAGATGAGTTCCTCTCTCTCACCTTCTCTCTGCCCCAGATTCCCTGGTCAATATTTCTCACTCCAAGACATCTTTAACTGGGTGGGTAAGGATGGAGAGGTGCCATTTGTGCAATTCATGCCTTCTCTCTGTACCTCAGTTTCTCCACTGGTAATGCGAGGAGGGGTTGGAATTGAAGACTTTGAAGATCCATCCTAGCTCAAATATCCTTGAATTCTCACATCAAGTATGTGTGTGTGATTATGTGTGCAATTGTAGGCAATTAGGTGTGTGATTATGTGAGTAACTGTATGATTAGGTATGTGATTCTATGTGGGGGATGGTGAGTATAGGGTATAATTACATGTGTGAGAGTATATGTGTGTGGATTATGTGTGAATAATTATATCTGTGAATGTGTATGATTGGAGTGTGTGTGATTATATATGTGTATGGAGAAGGGTAATTGCATATATGTGTGTTTGGGGGTGAGTGTGAGTATGTGTGTAATTGTATGTGTGCATATACTAGTATGTGAGTTGTGATATGTGGGTTTGTGGGCAATTTGGGCTGTCTGCAAATATGTTATTGTGAGAGATTATATGTGTGTTTGTGGACGTGTGTGTGTGATTACGCCTGGGTACTTTGGAGTGACTGTGTGTATGTGTGTCATTGTATGTGTTGGAGGGCCATGAAGCCTCGCCTCAGCCTGGTTGATTGGGACCGAGGTGGGCAAGACCCCTCCTCCTTGACCCTTCATGGGTGTGGCCAGGCCAGGCGCAGCTGCCCTGATGCCAGCAGGGCACTGGAGCATATTCCTCTGGTAATCAGCTCCAGACGCAGCTGCGTTGCCCGCCTCTGATGGCAGGATGCTGGAAATGCCTCTGGCCCAGCCAGGTCTCTTTGGGGGGAAAATTAAAGGGAGAGGAAAAAATCCCCGAAAGGCAGATCTTTATTGAAGCATTTCGTGACACGCACACCAACTAATTGATTTCCTTATTAGTAGCAGATTTTCTCCCGGCCTTTTCTCCTGCTTGAACTTATAAAAATGAAGGGTGGAGAGCCAGCTCAGTACATTCCCTGGGCCAAGTTTTTCCCTGGATCCTCCCAGGGCCAGGGAGTCAGCAAGAGCACAGGGTTTGTTTGCTTTTCTAGATCTAACTAGAGGTAGAGGAGGCAGGATCACCTGTGGGATCAGGTTTCTAAAGCCTGGGGAAAGCCTCTCGCCATTCCTCAATTTCCTCTTTTACTCCATTGGACTGCCTGCTGCCTGAAACCCCCCACTAGTGAGCATGCTGTCGGACGCTTAGAACCTCATCTGTACAAAGAGAGGCTCCTGTTACTGATGTTACAGGGTGCTTATAACAGGGAGGTTAATTAAGATCAGGTGTGTGACTCCCAGAGCCCTTTGTAAATGGAAGTTGTTCCCATTACAATGACAGTGACTCTTTCATATGTAGTACATGTGTCAGTGCATAACTCAAGGCCTGACCATTAACAAGGCGGGATGGGCCTTGCATTTAGCAGAGTTAGGAGGGGTTGGGCAGCATCCAAGTTCAGGTGCAGTGTCTCAGGAGATGGTTCCCCTTCCAACCAAAAAGTCAAAGCTACCCCTCTGTCTGGACCTCTGACAGACAGTGGCTCCAGCTTCATCTAAGGGCTAGTGAAAAGAGAGGGAAGACACTTTGTCCAAATGGTTCCAGATGACACTTTGTCATAGGAGGAAACTGAGGCACTGGGGGTTCACAAATATACCAAAGATGGCATAACTATGAAAGGGAAAGCAGGCATTTGAACTCAGGCCTGACTGGTTCTGAACCTATATAATGACTTTTATTAATTTAATAAAAAAAATATAGCCCCTTTCATGGAGATAGAGATGAAGAAGACAGCCTGGGCCCCTCTCCCCAGAATATCTCAAAGGACATACAGATAAGGGAATATATATTGGGGATCATGGTGTGACAAATAATATGACAGAGGGTAAACACAGCCCCTGGAAAGAGCCCTAATACTGGCTGGTGGGATCAGGCAGGGCTTCTGAAAGGGGTGACAACTAGTAGCTACACAGGGCTGAACCTGCAGGGCTGATCTTCAGCTGGCATACACGGGCATGACCATACCAGGGGTTAAGGTATGAATGCACTTATATATGGGTTTTGTTTAATCCTCACCGGAGGATATTTTTTCCATTGATTTTTTAGAGAGAGTGGAAGGGAGAGGGAGAGACAGAGAAACATCGATGTGAGAGAGACACATCGATTGGTTGCCTTCCACACACGCCCTGACCAGGACTGGAGCCTGTAACAGAGGTACATGCCCTTGACCAGAAATGAACCCAGGACCATTCAGTATGCAGGTGGATGCTCTATCCACTGAGCCAAACTGGCTAGGGCTATATATGTGTTTTAAATAACTGATGTCAATGCTCCCCTCCCCTCTCCAGTTTTCAGATTGCCTGGCCCTTCCCCCCAACCCCTGGACCTTCCCATATCCAGAAACCTTAATGGCACGTCCAGGACCCTACTAGGATGGTGGGTGAACATTGTGACTATAAAAGGCACAGAAGGGGCCCCAAGGCTGGGCTGGTGTCTTTTATTCTGATCTTGTTACTGCCCTCTCTCATGGGTGGGTGGGAGTGGAGGGGATGGGCTGTAAAGTGGCTGAAAGCTGGAGTCCAGGCTGGGCAGACAGGCCTGCTGCTTGACACGTTCCCTTCCATTCCACGTGAACTTCCTGGAAATGGCCAGGGGCCTCTCTGCAGTTCCTGTTCCCAGCAGCTCACAGTCGCCAGACCAAGGGAGACAAAACGTCCCTGAATGTGGTGGGGCAGGGAACAATATGGGGCGGGCGGAGGAGGGCCACAGGAAGTGTGGTAGGGACAGCCAAGGAGCTGGTCCCCGGGCTGGGGGTGACTCAGGGACTTGTGACTTGATAAGGTAAGATAACTCCAAAGGAAAACAGTATAAGTCGGGGGTGGGGGTGGGGGTGAGGGTGAGGGGCACGCTGAAATGGCCCACAGGACGGGATTTCCGGCACCTCTTCAGACATTAGTTCTTGAGTCTTCACATGTCTGCACAGCTGCCTGAAACCCCCCATTAGTGAGCATGCTGTGTGACTCCCAGAGCCCTTTGTCCAAATGGTTCCAGATGACACTTTGTCATAGAAGGAAACTGAACCTTAAACACTATTGAGCCAAACATGCTATAGTCACTGACCCTGTCGGGTAGGTATTAAAATCCCAGCTTCACAGAAGAAGAAACGGAGGCTCAGAGAGGTGAGGTAATGTGCTTGAGCTTGTGTGCTAAGCCAGGCTTCCCAGCAAGGTTTCCCACTGTCCCCAGGAACGAAGCATACCTGTATTTGAGCCCAGGGCCTCTTACTAGGTCTTTACATCCTTGTGCACAAAGCCAGGGCTCCAATCACATCTCCTGAAAAGATCTTCAACAAACAGGACCATTTTGACATTAGAACTTAGAGCCTAAGAAAATGTTTGAAACTGGGGGCAAGTACATGTCCTGGCTCCCAAATACAACAAGTCCACTGCAATAAAATGAATAATCACAGTAAAAATCAAAGTAATAATAAAAGTGTAATATGCTAATTAGACTGGATATCCTTCCAGACAAGCTGGGACTGCGAGGGAAGCCTGGGTCCTGGGTGCCAGAGGGAATCCGATGCCGAAAGCCAGGGGAAGGAAGGCCTACTCTTGCACGAATTTCATGCATTGGGCCTCTAGTATTTACTATACAATCTGTGGATAGAGCGTCGGATTGTGGACTGAAGGGTCCCAGGTTCGATTCCGGTCAAGGACATGTACCTTGGTTGCGGGCACATCCCCAGTTGGGGGTGTGCAGGAGGCAGCTGATCGATGTTTCTCTCTCATCTATGTTTCTGATTCTCTATCCCTCTCCCTTCCTCTCTGTAAAAATCAATTAAAAAAAAAAAAAGGATCTGTGGGTTTAATATGCCTTATACAGAGTGGAGTTGTGTCTCCAAAATAAGAATGCCCAGAATGAGAAAAATCTTAAAACTGCCTTGCCAGCCTGGCCGGTGTTGCTCAGTGGTTGAGCGTCAACCTATGAACCTAGAGGTCAGGGTTTTTTTTTTTTTTTAAATATATTTCATTGATTTTTCACAGAGAGGAAGAGAGAGGGATAGAGAGCCAGAAACATCGATGAGAGAGAAACATCGATCAGCTGCCTCCCGCACACCCCCCACTGGGGATGTGCCCGCAACCAAGGCACATGCCTTGACCGGAATCGAACCCGGGACCCTTGAGTCCGCAGGCCGACGCTCTATCCACTGAGCCAAACCGGCTTCGGCGAGGTCAGGGTTTGATTACTGGTCAGGGCACATGCCTGGGTTGCAGGCTGGATCCCCAGTGGGAGATGTGCAGGAGGCAGCCGATAGATGATTCTCTTTCATCATTGTTTCTATTTCTCTCTCCCTCTCCCTTCCTGTCTGAAATCAATAAAAATATATCTAAAAAGAAAACTAAAAACAAAACTGCCTTGCCAACCACTGGTCCTCTAGCTGTGTGAACATTCCCAAGGGCGAGCTATGGCTGAGAGGCCCAGTCAGTGCTTGTCCTTGGATCAGTCATGGCACTTTTCTCAGCCCCCATTTTTATGCCCCCCACCCTCCACATCCTCAGTTTATTAGTAAAATGGGGCCACGATAATAGCTCCTACTGGGGTGATGGGAGGGTTAAATAATGTGCACAGAGAGCTTGGCCCCATAGTTGGGGCTCTACTATTGTTCTTGCCTCCTCAGGCTGCCCTGCCCAATTTCAGGAAGTCTTTTTTGGCTGGAAAGTTCTTAGGATGAAAGAATGTTGGAGAGAGAAGGCCATTTGAGATAAGGCAGAGCCAGCCTCTCATGTGGGAGGGTGACTTCAGGATCTCAAAAGGCTCGTGCCTTCAGCGCTGTTCTCAGCCTAGCTCTGTGCCCAGACTCCGCCCTTCCAGCCTCAGGCTCTGATTAGGTTATAATGCACAGCCCTCCTCCCCTTCTCCTCCAGGGTGCTGGAAGCAGAGTCCAGGTCAGATTTATCTCTGTGTTTCTTTCTTTCATGTTTTAAAAACAGCTCTGTGAAATGTGGTTGACATACAATAAATTGTACATATTTACAGTGTACAACATGATAAGTTTTGACATATGTTTATGCTCATGGAACCATCACCATAATCAAGAAAATGAACATGTCCATCACTGCCAAGTTTTTCTGTGCCGCTCTGTACTCCTTCTCTCTCTTCCTCTCTCCCCACCCCTCACCTCTGTCCCTAGGCAACCACTGATTTACTTTAGGTTACTATATATTAGTTTGCATTTTTAAGAATTTTATATACCTAAATGGAGTCAGACAGAATGTATTCTTATGTATAAGGCTTTTTTCACTCAGCACAATTATTTGAGACTAGAGGCCCGGTGCATGAAATTCATGCATGGGGGGGGTCCCCTCAGCCCAGCCTGTACCCTCTCCAATCCAGGACATCCCTCTCACGATCTAGGACCGATGGCTCCTAACTGCTCACCTGCCTGCCTGCCTGATTGCCCCTAACCACCTCTGCCTGCCGACCTGGTCGCCCCCAACTGCCCCCACAATGGCCTGGTCACCCCTAACTGCTGACCCCTGCCAGCATGGTCACCTCTTACTGCCCCCCCCCCCCGCCAGCCTGGTCGCCCCCAACTGCCCTTGTGCCTGTCTGGTCGTCTGCCCCCCCTGCCAGCCTGCTTGCTCCAACAGCCCCCCTCTGTCAGCCTGGTTGCCCCTAACCGCCCCCCCCCCGCGCCACCATGGTCACCTCTTACTGCCCCCCCCTGCCAGCATGGTCACCTCTTATTGTCCCCCCCGCCGGCCTGGTTGCCCCCAACTGCCCTCTGCTGCTGGCCTGGTCACCCCCAACTGCCCCCCCTGCCAGCCTGGTCGCCCCTCACTGCCCCCCCTGCCAGCTTGGTCGCCCCTCACGGCCCCCCCTGCTGGCCTGGTCGCCCCCAACTACCCCCCTCTGCTGGCCTGGTCGCCCCTCACTGACCCCCTGCTGTTCTGGTCGCCCCACGCAACCTGCTGCTCA
Source organism: Eptesicus fuscus (assembly GCF_027574615.1). Classification (NCBI taxonomy): domain Eukaryota; kingdom Metazoa; phylum Chordata; class Mammalia; order Chiroptera; family Vespertilionidae; genus Eptesicus; species Eptesicus fuscus. Next base: position 43,974,597 of record NC_072477.1, on the reverse strand, counting down.
GTCGTTTGGTCGTCCCTCACTAATGCCCCTGCTGGCCTGGTCGCCCCACGCAGCCTGGTGTTCAGTCATTTGGTCCTGGGTTTGATTCCAGTCAAGAGCACATGCCGGGGTTGAGAGCTTGATCCCCAGTAGGGGGCATGCAGGAGGCAACCAGTCAATGGTTCTCTCTCATCATTGATGTTTCTATCTCTCTCCCTTCCTCTCTGAAATCCATAAAAATATATTTTAAAAAATAAAGCTGCTATGAACATTTGCATACAAGTTTTTGTATGAACATAAGTTTTCATTTACTCTCATGTAAATACCTAGAAATGGGAGGCTGGGTCATATAGTAGATGTATGTTTAACTGTTTAAAGAAACCACTAAACTGTTTTCCAATGTGGTTCTACCATTTTCATTCCAACCAGCAGTATAAGAAAATTCCTGGTGATTCCCAGTCAGGGCACATGACAGGGTTGTGGGCTCAATCCCCAGTGTGGGGCGTGCAATGATTCTCATCATTGATGTTTCTATCTCTCTCTCCCTATCCCTTCCTTTATATATATATATATATATATATATATATATAGAGAGAGAGAGAGAGAGAGAGAGAGAGAGAGAGAGAGAGAGACTTTTGTTTCCCCATTGAGTTATTTGGGAACATTTGCCAAAAATCAACTGTTTACTCCTGGGTCTATTTCTAGACTCTCTCTATTCTGTTTCATTGATCTATTTGCCTATTGGGAGGGCAATGTCACACTGTCTTGATTACTGTAGCTTTATAAAAAGTCTTGAGGGCAGGTGGTGTAAGTCCTCCAACTTTGATTTTTATTTTGGCTATTTTAGGTTCTTTGCATTCCCTTGTGGATTTTAGATTCAGCTTGTCAATTTCAACAAAAAATGCCTGCTGGAATATTGACTAGGATTGCATTGAATATACATGTCATTTTGAACAGAATTGACATCTTAGCAATATTGAGTCTTCTGATACATGAAGATGGTATATCTATCTTCATGTTTCATTAATTTCCTTTTAGCAATGTTTTATAGTTCTCACTGTATAGGTTTTACACATCTTTGGTCAGATAGATCTGTTCTCTCTCTCTCTCCATATATATATATATATATAAAATTTGTTGTTGTTTGTTTGTTTGTTAATCCTCACCCGAGGATATTTTTCCATTGAGTTTTTTAGGGAGAGTAGAAGAAAGGGGAAAAGACAGAGAGAAACATCCATGTGAGAGAAAAAATCAATTGGTTGCCTCCTGCATGAGCCCCAACCAGGGCCCAGGCCAGGGAGGAGCCTGCAACCAAGGTACATGTCCTTGACCGGAATTGAATCCGGGATGCTTTGGTCCGCAGGCTGATGCTCTCTCTATCCACTGAGCCAAACAGGTTAGGGCTGTAATTAATATTTTAAAATGCTATTTTAAATGTAAAGTCAATATTCCAGCAGACATTTTTTTGTTGAAATTGACAAGCTGAATCTAAAATCCACATGGGAATGTAAAGAACCTAAAATAGCCAAAATGAAAATCAAAGTTGGAGGACTTACACCACCTGCCCTCAAGACTTTTTATAAAGCTACAGTATTTGTTTTAAATTTCAAATTCTAATTATTGATACTTTTGCGTACCAGGAACTGGATTTACCCTGCCACCTAAAAACAACTGAAAAAACTGGACAAAATATAAGAAACAATGACTCTCAAGACATTGGACATCAGGCATTAAAGGACAGTGATGAAAAACAAATGAGATGAATTATAATTGCCTCAGATTACTTCCTGGAGGACATTTCCAGGCCACAGCAAAGGACAGTGAGTGACTTAGGAAGAGCCCAGCAGTCATCTTGAGTTGAGAAGATGAAGCTGGGAGTCCAAGGAATTCACGGGATAGTAGAGAGCCACATCAGAAAAATCAGAGTTCCCTCTGGTATTTAGTTGAGTACCGATTAGCACATTTATGTGAGAAAAATACCCAAGGCTGGGAAAGAACCCCAAAAGATTAGAAAAAATAGTACCTGTAGCTCTATAGGGCTCAGATTAGTCTCTGTTCCAAATAACCAGAGTGTAAAACATCATACATAGCTTGCATAGTTAGAGCACTATGAAAGATCTCATGTCAGTAGCGGGGACGCTTAACCCTAGACTAAATGTGACTCTTGTTTTGCTTTGCTTGTTAAAGCTTAAGATCAAAACCTGAAAGGATCATACTTTTTCCAAGTAGCTTAACCATGTCCTAGAACTAATTTCAAGAATAATTTTAGAAATATAAAAAGATTTTATCCAACAGGTCACAATGCTTAGCATCTAAGAAAAAATTACTAGGCATAAAAAGGAAAATGAAAATGCAACACTTATTAAAGAGAGGGTCATTAACATAATGAATAAAGGGTATAAAAATAGCTATTAAATTGTATACCATAAGTTCAAGAAGCTAAAGATTGAACATGTTAAGTAGAGACATATAAGACATAAAAAAAGATCCAAATCAAACTTCTAGAGATGAAAATCACAATGTCTAAGATGAAAAATATACTGATTAGAATTAATGATGGGTTGAATGTTACGGAAGAATATGAATTTGAAGACATAACTAATGAAACTGCCCAAAATGAAACACAACATTTTGAAAAAAGCATTGAGAAAAATGAACAGAGTATCAGTGAACTGTGGGACAACTTCAAGAGGCCAAATACATGTAACTGGAATTACTGAAGGAAAAAAGAGAGAGAGATTGAGAAAAGATTTAAAGAAATAATGGCTGGCCCTGGCCGATTTTGCTCAGTGATTAGACGTTGGCCAGAGGACTGAAGGGTTGCAGGTTTGATTCTAGTGAAGGTCATGTACCTCAGTTACAGGCTTGATCCTCACCCTGGTCAGAGTGCATGCGGGAGTCAACCAATCGATGTATCTCTCTCACCTCTCTCTCTACCCCCCCATTCTCTCTCCTGCCTCTGCTCCTGCCTCCCTCACCCCCCACCCCCGTCTCTCTCAGTGTGTCTCTCTACATCCCCCTCCTTTTCACTGTCTCTAAAAATCAATGTAAAACAATATCCTCAGGTGAGGATTAAAAAAAACAACACAAAAATAGAAATATGGCTGAAAAATTTCCAAATTTGATGAACACTAGAAACCTACAAATCTGAGAAGTGCAACAAATTCCAACAAAGAAACATAAAGAAAACTAAACCAAAGCACACCCTAACCAAATTGCTTAAAACTCGTGGTTAAGAGACAAATATATAAGTAGCCAGAGGGGAAAAGACACATTATATTTTGACAAACACAGCTAAGGATGGCAGCAGATCTCTAATTGTAAAAAATAAAACATAGAAGACTGGAACATTCTCAAAGTATCAAAAGAAAAAAGTGAACAATCTTTAACCATCAAAAGCCTCCTTCAAAAATAAAAGTGAAGGAAAGACTTTTTTTTTAATATAGGGAAAGTGGAAAGAATTCATCACTAGCATATCTGCCCTACAAGAATTTTTTAATTCTTGCAGGATTCAAGAAGAAAATTCAAGCTGAAGTAAAATGTAAATTTAAGCAGAAGGAAAATGATGCCCAATGGAAACCTTGTCTGCACAAATGATAAAGAGCAATGAAAATGGTAACTACATTGATAACGTTAAGACTATTTTCTTATTACTTAATATATTTACAATATAATTGATTGGTAAGATAAAAAATAATAACAATGTATTGTTGAGTTTATTACAAGGTTTACAAATGTAAAATGTCTGACAGTAATAGCACAAAGGCTGTGAGGAGACAAATGTAAGAATCTATATATATAAAAGCCTAAGCGACTGTTACGACCGAATGACCGGAATGACCGGTTGACCAGTCGCTATGACGCACACCGACCACAGGGGGCAGACACTCAACACAGGAACTGCCCCCTGGTGGTCAGTGCGCTCCCACAGCCAACCTCCTGCAGCCCCTTGCCCCCTGCCAGCCGGCCCCCCAGTGGCCCTGATCAGGGGTGGGGCTGGCTGGCCAATCTCCCACAGCCCCTCCCTAGCCCCAGACAGCTGGCCGGCCTCCTGTGGCCCCTCCCCCCAGCTGGCCATCCCACCTCCCATGGCCCCTCCCCCCAGCCAGCCGACCCCCAATAGGCCTCAATCTCTGGCCAGGTGGAGGGACCCCACCCGTGCACAAATTTGTGCACTGGGCCTCTAGTACTATTATAAGATTCTTGTACTCTCTTAAGTGTTATAGTATCATTTGAAGGTAGACTATAATAACTTAAAAGAGGCATACTAAAGAACCCATTAAACAACATACACACAAAGAGTTATAGCCAATAGGCTAACAAAGGAGATAAAATAGAATCATAAGAAAGTACTCAGTTAATTTTTTTTTAAGTCAGAAAAAGGTGAAAAAGGGAACAAATGACAGATGGGACAACCAGAAAACAGAGAGCAAAATGATAGATTTAAATCCAACCCTATCAATAGTCACATTAAATGTGAACACCCCACCCTAGCTGGTTTGGCTCAGTGGATAGAGCGTTAGCCTTCGGACTGAAGGGCCCTGGGTTCGATTCTGGTCAAGGGCACATACCCAGGTTGCAGGCTGGATCTCCAGTAGGGTGTGTGCAGGAGGCAGCCAATCAATGATTCTCTCTCATCATTGATGTTTCTCTCTCTCACTCCCTCTCCCTTCCTCTCTGAAATCAATAAAAATATAATTAAAAACATATGAACACCCCAATTAAAAGCCAAAGATTAGCCCGGCTGGTGTGGTTCAATGGTTGAGCACTGACCTCTGAATCAGGAGGTCATGGTTTGATTCCCGGTCAGGGCACATGGCTGGGTTGTGGGCTTGAACTCCAGTAGGGTGAGTGCAGGAGGCAGCCAATCAATGATTCTCTCTCATCCTTGATGTTTCTATCTCTCTCCTCTCCCTTCCTCTCTGAAATAAATTTTAAAAAAATATATTTTTTTAAAGTTAGAAAAAAAACACCCAGAGATGATCAAATTGGATAAAATAGCAAGACCCCTAAACTACTTTTATCATCCAAACTATTTTCATTATTCAATTTAAACATAAATTTTCACTGTTTAAAGAAAAACAACAACACAGCTACCTATAAAAAACCCACTTTATTTATTTTTTAAATTTTAATTGATTGTTTTTTACTGGGCATGTGCCCTTGACTGGAATTGAACCTGGGAACCTCCAGTCCACAGGCCAGTGCTCTATCCACTGAGCAAAACCAGCTAGGGCTAAAATACCCACTTTAAATATAAGGAAAAAATAGGTTAAAAGTAAAAGGATAGAAAAAGGAATACCATACTAATACCAATCAAAAGCTAAAGTGGCTATGTTAATATTAGATAAAGTAGATATCAGAGCAAAACAATATCAGTGATAAGGGAATTAATTTCATAATGATAAAGAGGTTAATTCCTCAAAGTAACATAAGAATCTTAAATGTTTATATACCTAATAACCACACTTCAAAATACCAGAAGCAAAAAGTATTAAACTGCAGGGTGAAATAGACAAATCCACAATTATAGACAGATGTTGACACTCTTCTCTTGATAATTTATATAATAAATAAACAGAAAATCAGTGATATGGAATGACAGAAGATTTCAAAAGCACTATCATCCAACTTGACCTAATTGACATTTCTAGAACATTATATCCAGTAACTACAGAATGCACATTGTTTTCAAGTGCATACGGGACATTTATCAGGACACGTCACACTCTGGGCCATTAAAAAGTCTCAATGAATTTAAAATGATTCAAGTCATACCAAGTATGTTCTCTTATCACAATAAAAGTAATTAGAAATTAACAATAGACAGATATCCAGAAACCCCCAAATATTTAATGACTAAGCAACATCCTTCCGAATAAACCATGGGCCAAAGAAGAAATCCAAGGTAAATGAAAAAGTATTTTGAACTGAATGTAAATGAAAACACAACATATCAAAATTTGTGGAATGCATCTAAAGCAGTATGTAGAGGAAAAATTAATAAACTGCCTATATGAAAAAGAAAATTCCTTCAATCTATTACCTCAATGTCTACCTTAAAGAACTAAAAGAGAAGAGCAAATGAAACCCAAAGTAAGTAGGAGGAAAATAATAAAGATCAAAAACAGAAAAATAATAGATGAAAAATTACCATTACTGAGAATGAGTATCTCTACATTTTCTATGGGTATTAGAAGAATAATAAGGGAATATTGTATACAAGATGTGCCAATACACTTGATGAAGTCAACAAATTCCTTGAAAGACACAAATTTCCAAAACTCACTCAACAAAATAATAAAGAACCTGAATAGCCAATATATATTAAAGACATTAAATTTGTAGTGAAAAGCTTTCCCACAAAGAACACTCTAAGCCCACAAGGCTTCACGGAAGAATTCTACCTGACATTTAAGGAAGAAAACATACCATTACATACCAAATCTTCTAGAAAATTGAAGAGGAGGAGGACATACTTCCTAACCCATTCATTAGGCTGGCATATTGTCATACTAAAACCAGTCAAAGACATAAGAAAACTACAGACCAATATCCCTCATAAACATAAATACTAAAATTAATAGCCAAAGTTTAGCAAATTTAGCAATATATGGAAAGGATAATGCATTATATCAAGTGGAGTTTATCCTGGGAATGAATGTAATTCATTGTATTAACAGACTAAAAGTTAATAACCATATAATCATTTCAGTAAGTGCAGAAAAAGCATTTGACAAAATCCAACATTCATGCCTGATAAAAACTCTCAATAAGTAGGAATAGAAGGGAACTTAGCCTTATTAAGGGTGACTATGGAAAGTCACAGCTACCACCTTAATGATGAAAGACTAAATGCTTTCTCCCTAACATCAGGAACAGAACAGGGCTACCCACTCTATTTCTATTCAACATTGTACTATAGGTTCTAGCTAGTGCCGTCAGGCAAGAAAAAGAAATAAAAAGCGTCCATATTGGAAAGGAAAAATGGAGTCAGCTGCAGCTGGACTACAGGCTTTTCTGGGCCTCTGGGGAGAGTGGCAGTGTGTGTGTGTGTGTGTGTGTGTGTGTGTGTGTGTGTGTGCGCGCGCGCGTGCACGCATGCAAGTGCATGTGCACATATATGTGCCTGTAGTGTTATGTTGGTGCCATGGCACCTTGCTTCTTTGAAATATCCCTTAAGATTATGGGGTGGAAAGATGTACTTCCAAGATTTACAGACATGACCCATGCAATTCCCCACAGTTTCTCTCTTAGGTCTCAGACTTTTTCTTAAAAATTCAAATGGCTTTTACACTTTACTTGTGCTATTTCAGTAAAAAAGGAATATTTTAGGTAACTTATGCTCAACAAGTCTTTAAAGTGGGGTAATGTTTAATGTTTATCTGAATTCCAGGTTCCTGGCCACCTGGATAATGCAAATTCTTCACTGTGAGAAGCAAGACCTTGAGAATGAGCACACGATTCAGAGCGTGTGCATGTAAGTAAGCTTCACGCGAGATGTTCCTCATTTCTCTGAGCCTCGCTTTCCCACACTTCAAAACAGGAATGAGAATCTCTTCTCGGCTAGCTGCTCAGGATTAGTGAGATTGATCACAGGTGAAATGCTCTTAGGGGCCACTCTTCTCTTGCAAAGTGGTCGACTGCAAGTCCTTAGCCAGCCCCCTTATGTTCTCTTCCTTGCAGGTCGTGAGGGCCTTCTCTGAGGGAGGCCTGTGCCTTCTCCCTGCCCCAACCCTGGAGACCTTGAGGGAATTGGGGCCGTATGTCCCGCTGAGCAAGTCTTTTGGGCTGCTCCAATGGTTTCACAGAAATTTAGGGCTGCAGAGGATTGAGGAACACGCTGAGAAACATCTGTGTAATAGAATCATCCCCTCCCCCCAGATGTCCACATCCTAATCCCCAGAACCTGCAAATTTGTTGGTTTACATGGAATTGGAGAATTAAGATTGCAGCTGACCTTAGGTGGGAAGATTATTCTCAATTATTTGGATGGGGCCAGTGTAATCACATGAGTCCTTAAAAGTGGAAGAGGGAGGCAGAGAGAGATGACGAGGGAAGCTGAGTCAGTGTGGTGCAATGTGAGCAGGACTGGATCCGTGTTGCTGGCTTTGAGTTGGAGGAAGAGCCCAGGAGCCCAGGAACGCAGGAGCCTCTAGAGCAGTGATTCTCAACCTTCCTAATGCTGCGACCCTTTAATACAGTTCCTCATGTTGTGGTGACCCCCAGCCATAAAATTATTTTCATTGCTCCTTCCTAACTAATTTTGCTACTGTTATGAATTGTAATGTAAATATCTGTGTTTTCCGATGGTCTTAGGCGACCCTGCTAGGGTCTTATTGACCCTGTAGAAGCCCCAGTAGATTCAGGGGGACAACTCCTCCGTGTCTGGCCCTGAGGCACCACAGGCCTCTGTATAACCAGGAATATATGCTGGCCAGTCCATGAGGAGGCCAGAGCTTGATCCTGGCTTCAGCCCCACCTAGGGTCCCAGTGGGGAGCAGCCCTACCAGCTGCTGCATGGGAAAGAGCACTGACTTTGAAGTCTGGAGGGCCTGAATCCAAATCCTGGATTTGCCCTTTACTAGGTTTATGACTGTGGACAAAACTCTTAACCTTTCTCTGCTTCAGTCTCCTAATCTGTAAAATGGGGACAGTGGTAGGTACACACCTCACAAGGCTGTTAGAAAGATTAAAAGTGTTCATGTGAAATGCTTAAAAGAGTGCATGACATAAATGCTGAAGAATGTGTTATAACTAATATACTTTGTATTAATATGACCATGGCATGGTTGCTGTCTTTAGAGGGTGAACATCTAGAGGGTGGTGACACACTTAGATGGGCTAACAAGCACAGGGATGGGATGGGGAGCAAAAAGCAGGAGGGAAGAATCCTTTCTCTTGGGCTTGGGGGTTCAGGAAAGTATAGAGATCTAGCGAGGCTTGAGCTGAGTTGCACCAGCTCACCTCCACATTCCTGTTCCTTTAGTCAGTCATTCAACAAATGTTTATTGAGTCCCTACTGTTTGGCAGGCCCTGTTCTGGGAGCTAGGGACAAGATTGAGTCCTGTCTTCACAGAGGCTAAAATCTGATGGACAACTCAGATAATAAAGATCAACAAAGAAATTCAAAATGTCAGGGGGACACAAATGCTCTGATGAAAACTACAGAGGGTGCCCTGGCTGGTGTGGCTCGCTCAGTTGGTTGGGCATTGTCTTGTGTACCAAGAGGTTGCTGGTTCAATTCCCGGTCAAGGGCACATACCTGTGTTGCAGGTTGTGGGCTTGATCCCCGGTTGAGGGCGTGCAAGAGCCAGCCAATTGATGTTTAGCCCAATTGATGTGTTCTCTCTCTTTCTCTGTCTTTCCCTCTCTCTCTAAAAATCAATGAACTATTTTTTAAAAAAAACCAAACCACAGAGGGTAAGGGGTAGTATGCATAGGGAGGGACTTTAATGCTGGATGGTGAAGGATGGGGTAAGACATTCAGAGAGTAAGAGTTGAATCCCAGCTCTGCTGGTATTGTGAGGCCTTCTCTCTATGCCTCAGCTTGCTCATCAGCACAATAGGGATAATAATAGTATCTACGTAAACGGCTGTGAAGAGGATTACATGAGTATCTGTGAAGTGCTTAGACAGTGCCTGGCACATTAGTAAGGGCTAGCAATGTTTGCTGTTTCTACTTTTCTAGCAAAGGAAATAGCAGGGCTGTGAGGCGGGAAAGAGCATGGAGATCAGGAGTAAACATGGGGAGTGTGGCAAGGGATGGAGCTAGGAAGGCAAGGATATGGATGAGTTGAGGCAGCTTCTTGCCCCCACTGCATGGCCAGACCTCATCCAGGTTCGTTAGCCCCCTCCACTGCTCGGAAGCTTTGGATGGCCCTGCCAGTGGCTCAGTGGTTGAGTGTCAACCTATGAACCAGGAGGTCACAGTTTGATCCCTGGTCAGGGCATATGCCCAGATTTCAGGCTTGATCCCTGGTGTGGGGCATGCTGGAGGCAGCAGATCAATTAGTCTCTTTTATCATTGATGTTTCTATCTCTCTCTCCATCTCTCTTCCTCTGTGAAATATATAGCTTTGGATGACAGGAGAAGGGCTAGGGCTTGATTCTATGACAGTACGGAGCCATGTATGATATTTTGGACACAAGAAAGATGACAGTTGTGCTTTAGGCTAGAATCGGGGAAATTACAGATTACAGCGGTGGTTCTCAAATTTGAGCATGCATCATAATCACTTGGAGGGCTGGTTAAACCAGATTGCTGGACGCTGCCTCCAGAGTTCCTAAGAATTTGCATTTCTGACAAGTTTTCAGGGGATCCTGCTAGCGCTGGTCTGTGTATTGGGAAACCACTGGAAGCTTTGCTAGAGGACAAGAGTAGGGGTGGGTAGACATCTCCCTAGGACTTCCAGGCACTAGCAGTGGAGAGAACTCCTCGCCCCACCTCTTGTAGGTCTCCCACAGTTTTCAAAGAACAGGACAGCGAGATCAGGCACAGCTCAAGGACAGCTGACCCCACCCCACCACAGGTCCCGCCTCCCCATACTGTGTTGGTTTCAGCTGAGTCACGCGTGTGTGGCCACCAGCCTGGCTCTGTTGGTCTGGCTGAGTCAGGCTGCGGCTGCCGACATAGTGGCTGAGGACAGCTGGGAATGGAGACAGGGAGAGGATCGAGAGGGCAGAAGGATGCAGCCGGTTGGGGAAGGAGCACTGAACCAGGAGCCTGCCAACCAGGCTTTCCTGGGTCCTAATCTTGAAGGGCTGTTTGGCCTAAGGCAGTGGTCGGCAAACTCATTAGTCAACAGAGCCAAATATCAACAGTACAGAGATTGAAATTTCTTTTGAGAGCCAAATTTTTTAAACTTAAACTTCTTCTAACGCCACTTCTTCAAAATAGACTCACCCAGGCCGTGGTATTTTGTGGAAGAGCCACACTCAAGGGGCCAAAGAGCCACATGTGGCTCGCTAGCCGCAGTTTGCCGACCACGGGCCTAAGGGAACTTGCTGAAACTCTCAGGGCTTCATTCATTCAATGAAAACAGACTGTAGTCGTGGCTGTGCCAGGTGTGGGGGATGTGGTAGTGAACAGAACCCAAGTGGCAGTACAAGTCCTGAATCACAGCCTTCCATCCTACAGACTGGGTGACCTTGGGCAAGACACTGAACTTCTCTGTACTTCGGTGTCCTCACCTATAATTTGGAAGTAAAACACCTGCCTCACAGGGTTGTGAGATTTAAATGAATGCATACTTCTGAAGTCCTAGGAAGAGTGCCTATTAAGCACTATTATTAAGTGCATAATAAGCGTCGGTATTAGCTGTTATCATTGTTATCTTCACCCTCTTGGAGCTTATATTCACAGACATATCTTATTTAAAATTTCATTTCCATTATGAACTGACATAAAAAAATATAAACACTGTGTCTCCATCACCCTATTTAAGAAATCTTATATAATAAAACCTAATACGCAAATCGACCAAATGGCGGAACAACCAGTCACTATGATGCACACTGACCTACAGGGAGCAGATACTCAATGCAGGAGCTGCCCCCAGCCCGCAGGCCCCAAATGGTGGCAGCGGCGGGGCGGGGGGGGGGGGGGGAAGGGGGGGGCGGGTGGCACAGCCGGTGAGCGGGTGGTGCCAAGCCAGCCAAGGTGGGTGCCAGCGGCCACCCCTCCACCCCCCGCCCCGATTGCCCTGCCGGTCGCCCCACAGATTGGCCCTGATCACTGGCCAGGCCTAAGGACCCTTTAAAATGCTATAATGCTAGTAAGTATTATAAATACATTTCTCGCTGCTTGACTCTAGTCAAGCCTTGATACATGCCCTGGGAACCTCTAGAACAATGGTTCTCAACCTTCCTAATGCCGCGACCCTTTAATACAGTTCCTCATGTTGTGGTGACCCCCAACCATAAAATTATTTTCGTTGCTACTTCATAACTGTAATTTTGCTACTGTTATGAATCGTAATGTAAATATCTGTGTTTTCCGATGATCTTAGGCGACCCTGCTAGCGGTTCTCACAGGTTGAGAACCCCACAGTTTGAGAACCGCTGCTGTAGAGCCTAAGACCATCGGAAAACACAGATATTTACATTACGATTCATAACAGTAGCAAAATTACAGTTATGAAGTAGCAACAAAAATAATTTTATGGTTGGGGGTCACCACAACATGAGGAACTGTATTAAAGGGTCACGGCATTAGGAAGGTTGAGAACCACTGCTCTAGAATCTCCTGCCTCCAACTCATTCTCTACTGGGCTCACAGTCTGTGAGAGATCCAGATAAACACAAACTGGATCCTGCCATAACCCTGCTTGAAAATCTCCACCTATAAGATACCCCCCACCCCCCATGACATCCCAGCCCTTCACTTCTGACCCCCATTGACTCTTCCTGTTTGGTCTCTGCCACCCAAGACCAAAGTTCCCCTTAACATTTCTTAAGCATCCCTGGCTTTTTACATATGTCATCCCCTCTGCCTGGGCTCCTGTGTATTTCTTGTTCTCTCTTCTTCACTCACTCCAGGAACCACCCTTGGGTTCCCCAGGCTCCCTGAGCACTGTCCCAGTGGTGTGTGTTTGTGTGTCCTCCCCTAGACGGCCAGCTCCTGACAGCAGGCCCATGGCTGACGCATTTTCATCTGCTCCTAGGGAAGGAAAGGCTGGCACTACTACCACACAGTCGCAGCTGAGTGTGCTTGGGGCACTGTGCTGGGTGTGGTGGGGTAGTCATCCAGTGACTCCAACACCGTCCTTTTCAAGGGGAGCTCACAGTTCATTAGCTGTAAAACACATATGTGTTGGGGAAGAACACAAAGGTCATTAAATGTGTTTCTCACCTTAAAGACACTCCAGCCCAGTGTGACTTCCTCCACAGTGCCCAGCCTCCCCCTTGCAAGCCCTTCCCTGCCCCTGGCCCTGCTCCTGCCCCCTTCTCCTTTTCCTCACGAGGACTGAATCTTCCCCAGGGACTATGATGTGGGACATGCAGTGACCATGTCATGGCTCCAAGAGGCTTGTGGTTTTGGGGAAACCAAGTGGATGCCAAGCCTGGCTCCAGTCAGCCTAGCCTCTAGGAGCAAAGGGGAGGTGTTTCCAGAGTCAGGGCTCCCAGCCTATTTTCTTCCTGTCAGATGTATATGCCAGGCAGATTCTCTTCACAGAGAGCGAGGAGCCCAAGTCTCCATTTAAGTAAATTGGAATAAACTGTGTGCTCAGATTCCAGGGAGACAGCTGGGTGCCTAGGGCAGGGGTCAGAGTCGGGAAAGAGGGACACTTTGAATTTTGTATATGTTCACATCTGACCTACATTTTTTAAAAATGAAAACATATACTGGATGGTAATCAAAAGAATTGGGTTCCAGTATTGCAAATACCAATTACCAGCCTGCTCACCTTGGTCTCTCGAGCCTCACTTTAATAACCACCCAGTTCTTAAGCTCAAAGAGTAGGCACAAGGGAGACCTTTGTAAACTAGACAGGCTGGGCGCACTTAATTATTATTTACTCTTCATTCAGTTCATCTCAGTAGACAATAACTGAGGCCTCTCTATTGGCCACAGTGTGTGGGTCTCTGTGCAAGTGTGGGTGTGTATGTCTGGGCATGTGGGTCTGGGTGTGTGAGTGTCTGGACATGTCAGGGAGGGGTATGGGGTGACTATGAAGCTGACCATCGTAGGGTCCTTGCTCCAAGGAGCTCCTGATATAGCAGGACAGGTAGCCAAGTAAACAACTTCCTCTTTCTCACTCTTGAATTCTGCTAAGGGACACATAAAGGAATGAAAACCGTGGCTGCACAGAGGAGCGAACATGAATTTAAAGAGGGGCCTTTGCATTGGCTGTTTCCTCGGCTTGGAATGCTCTTCCCTCAGGATCCCCAAGACCCACCCCCTTGCCTCTTTCAGCTGTTTGAACAAATGTCACCTCTCAAGCGGGCCTACTTGGCCACCCCATAATAATAAATAGCAGCTCTATCCACAGTCCCCAAGCCCATCCCAGCTTTAATTTTAGCCCAAACTCTTATTTTCAATCATAGCATTTACCTATAATAAAACTAAATTAAAATGCTATATATTTCGCTCATTTGTTTTGTCTGTTTTTCTCATTTCCTTCATTAGAATGAAAGTTCCATGAGGGAAGGGACCATGCTTGCAGTGTTTACTGCTATGTCCCAGCACCTAAACAATACCTGGCACAGAGTATACACTCAGTTAAGTATTGGTAAATATGGAGGTGGTAGGGTAGGTGTTCAGGGGCGGATGGCAGCAAGGCCATGGCCACGCCGGGGAGGTAGCCAGAGGGCCGCGGCTGCAGCGTGGACGCAAGGCGCACTCTGTGATGTGGTATCTGAAGGCGATGTGGAGGCAGTAACACGTCACTGGGCACAGGGAGGAAGACGTGGCCTAGAGAAAACCTCAGACGTTTTGGGGGCTGTTCTACGTGAAATTCCAGCTCAGTGCCCATCCTTTCCCACTGGTACTCTGAGAAGCAGAGCCTGTTGATATGGGGGAGGGAGAGTCAGGGGCCTCATTGCTTTGTTGGATTAAGTGATGGTAGACCCATTCATCAGATCTGGAGGTCCCTTGGCTAGGAGAGAGTGTCTACTGTGTGTGTGTGTGTGTGTGTGTGTGTGTGTGTGTGTGTGTGTGTCTATTGCACGCACATATTTAGAAGGGAGGAGGCAGCAGAAGTCCCTTTGATGATAGGCTGAGTAGAGATGTTGTGTGAGTCTAAGAGGACAGATAGCAAGATCCAGGAACAGAGCACTCTCAGGACCAGGGGCCAGAGAAGAGGTGGAGCAGGCACTGAGGCCTGTCTGGGAAGGGCCTCGAAGACCAGTCCAACGAGTCAGCATAGAATCCTGGGGGCCTTGGGGAGCACACCAAGATCTGGAGCTGAGAATAGGGGGTGGCAAAGCCAAGAAGCTATATTCAGGAAGACTTGCCATTCAGGGGTCTTTGCCAGTGTGAGCTGCCCAAAGGGGAGGAGGAGGCATGCTCTCTGAGTCTTGTAGACAGAGGAGGGGGACAGAATGGCCATTTCACTAATTTTTTTCCCCACTCATAATTAATTCATTCACTTTATTAAGCACTTAATGTGTGCTGGACTCTGTGCTGGGATCTGGGGATGCCATGAGGAGTTAGTCCTGAACTTTGACCCCATGCAAGGGAAAGGGTACCCTAGGAGAGATGTGACAGCTTCAGGGACCCTGCAGTTGTGCCCAGCTGAGAGACCAGAGAGGGTTCCCTGGAAGAGGAGGCATATGAGCTGGGCACTGAGTGATGGCCAGGGGTTTGAAAGTCAGCTAATCAGGAGGGGAAGATTTACTCAGGAGCTCCTAACTAGGGATTTTTAATTCACCTAGCAACTCTCAGAGAAGGTAGTGAAGGCAATGGTGGTGACATTTTACATATAAGGAAATAAAGATCTTGGGACCAAGCCCAGAGAGGATAAGTGCCCAGCCCCAGGTCACCAGCTTAAAAACAGCAGAGTTGGGACTGGAGCCCAGGGCTGTTGGACTCCCAAGCAAGTGCTCATCCTGCAGGCTCACAGTGGCCTCTGGTTATTCTGAGTTCCATTCACTGCTGTTTACTAGGGTGCTGTGAAGGAGCTGTTAGCCAATGTTTAACCCCCAGGATCTTAATCTGCCCTGCCAGACCCCTGAGATGATCCAGGACATGGACCAGTGACCCAGCCCAGGCTCCATGGTGGTTGGCTGAGGGCAGGCAGTGGCCAAGGTAGAAAAGGATGCATCAGACTTTGAGTCTGAGGGCTGGGGGCTGGTCTCAGCTGTGTTATGTCCTGGCTGTGCAGCCTTGGGCAAAGCATTTCATCTCTCTGTGCCCTTCAGTTTCCTCCTCAATCAAATGTGAACACTGTGCACACCACTATTCCCCACCTCCAGTCAGTTGAGAAACTGAGGACATAATGGGCTTGTCCCTCCCAAAAAACAAATAAACAAACAAACAAACAAAAACAAAAACACACAAAGTTAGCTGTTATTATTTTAAGGGACTGGGTCAGCTGTGCCACTAAAATAACGACAAGGATGTCACTACCCTGCACCTACTGCAAGCTAACCATCACTGAGCCCTTGCCAGGCCCAATGTAAAGTGCTTTATGTGCACCCATTCGTTGAAGGGAGGACGATCATCCATATGTACGGTCTGTAAAGATGATGATGATAAGATATCTTGCAAAGCAATGTAACTAAAGGATTCACAAGTCTTTGAGAGCAACTGGGAGCTTTGCAGACTGTGTGCCCTGGCCCCTTGGCACAAATCTGGGCCTTTGCTTCTTTCAGTGGAGTGGCCAACATCCTCAGCACAGGCAGCCAGCCCCCACCGCAGCCCCCAGCCCCTGGATGAGGTGTTTAGGCTCCAAGCCAGGCCAGCCCCAGATTCCTATTCCGGAGCAGCTCTGCTGCAGCCCCAGGAGGGCAGCCAACAAGGGGCCCAGCAGCTTATCGCTCCACAGAGACTCTCCAGCGGGCAGACTGTCTCCGCTGCTGCTGAGCCGAGCTGATAAAGAGGACAGACCCTTGTGTTTACTGTGGCTGGGAGAGTGGGGCCTCCTGGGGGCGGCCCCAGCTCCTCTGGGAACAAACTGTCTGTTTGCTGAGATACCATCGCATTCCTGCAGCCAGGGCCACCCCAGGATGGATGGGGCGGGGGTGGGTGTGGAGATGGGAGAGGAGGAGGAACTATGACAGCTGCTGGCCCTCTGTTTCCCTGGGGCCCACACTGAAAAGGCCTGCACTGGATCCTCCAAGGAGTCTATGGTTTTTAGGCCTGGTTGTCAAGCACTTCATAACGGTCATTAATAGCCAACATGGGCACTTCACTCTAGAGTTTACAAAGCCTTTTCTCAACATTTATCTTTTTTGCTCTCCTAGATAACCTCCCATTTAGGTAGTCTGGGTTAATGTAGTTTCACAGGAGAGAGATGCCAAGAAGGCTGGAGCAGAGGCCTAATGACATAGCCAGACTTTGGGGCAGAGACCCTGAATGATCTTCAGCTGACCAGACCAACCCACAATAATAGCAAACACTTATAGAGTACTTATGTGTAGCAATCACTGTCGAAAACATGTTAAAAATATTAGCTAATTTAAAAAAATATTTTTTAAAATTTATTTCAGAGAGGAAAGGAGAGGGAGAGAGAGATAGAAACATCAATGATGAGAGAGAATCATTGACCGGCTACCTCCCACACACCCCACACTGGGGATCTAGCCCACAACCTCGGCATGTACCCTGACCAGGAATTGAACCATGACCTCCTGGTTCATAGGTTGACACTCAACCACTGAGCCACACCAGCCTGGCATATATATTAGCTCATTTAATCTTCACAGCATCCCTTCTGAGTTAGGTGCTATTATTATACCCATTTTACAGATGAAAAAATTGAGACAAACACGGATTAAGTAACTTGCCTAACTCACATAGGCAGAAAATGGGAGGGCTTGGATTTGAACCCTAGCAGTAAGACTTCAGAAGCTCCATTTGAACTAGTGTGCTACATTGCCAGCTTAAAGTTAGGTACTAATGTAAATATTTCTACCCTGCTTACAACTGCAGAGGCAGCCTAGCAAAGGGAAAGGCTGGCTTTGGAATTTGACTTGGGTTCAACTCCCAGGACTGATGCTAATGAGCGCTGAGGCTGAACCTCATCTTTCTGAGCCTCAGTTTCCTCCTCTAGAAAGAATAGCATCTGCTTTAGAAGTAGGTGTGAGAGATGTATGTGAAGGGTGTGGCACACAGTAGATTTCCATTAACAAATTACTATTCATACTTTTTCAGCTGACTTGGGGAGGTGGCCTGCCCAAAATTGAGATTTCAGAAGAGTATTTCTTAAAGGGGAGGCCCAATCACTTAGCTCTGGGAACACAGGGGAGGGGTGACATCTAGTTGAAGGGATGAGATGACTTCATAGGAGGCAGCATGAGCAAGTGCTTGGGACTTTGGCTTCAGAGTTGGGCAGACTTGAGTTCAAATTCCAAAACCCAGTACTTATTTGCTGGGTGGCCTTGGGAGATTGCTTAACCACTTTGAGTCTGCAAAATGAGAACGCTAATAGAACCTTCTCATAGGGTTGTGAAGAATAGATGAGATCATTTCGGGAAAGGAACACTAGGCACACTGACAGGCACATAGTGAGTGCTCAGCAAATGCTGCTGCCATTATTATTCACTAGGGGCTCAATGCACGAATTCGTGCACCTTGAAAGGAACTTTGGGCCATGAGGCTGTGGTGGGCTCAGGGGTGGGTCTCAGCCCATCCTCTGCTCCCCTGCCTGGCCCCTCCCACTGTGGCCCCCAGTCCCCTGTCTGCTGGCAGCCTCCACTCCCGCGGCCGCCACTCCCATGTGCTGATGATGCCAGCCCCGCTGGCGCAGAGCAATTGGGGCCGGCACCAGCAGCAGGTGCGAGTGCCGGGAGGGACTGTGGCGCGTGGGAGCAAAGAATTTTCAGTAACCACCAGAGGCTTGCCCCAATGACAGCAACCAGCACCCTGCCTTGGTCTGGCACCCCGCTTACCTGCTCCACCATCCCATCGCGGCCAATGCCCACCATGTTCTGCAAGTGCCCCCTGGTGATCAGCACACATCATAGTGACCAGTTGTTTGGTTGTTCGGTTGTTCCGCCATTCGGTCTATCTGCATATTAGCCTTTTATTATATAGGATGGTGGTGGGGGTGTGAGTGTGATAGACAGAATAATGACCCTCCCCCAAGATGTCCATGTCCTAGTTCCTGGAACCTGTAGTTATGTTAGATTACTGGGAATTAAGGTTGCTAATCAGTCGACCTTGAGATGGGAGATTATCCTGGATTATCTGGGTGGCCCAAACTAATCATAAGGGTCCTTAAGTTTATAAGTGGAAGAAGGAGGCTGAGAGAGTCAGTCAGAGTGATGAGAGAGAAGGACTCTACCAGCCATTCCTGACGTTGAAGATGGATGAAGGGGCCATAAGTCGAGGCTTACAGGCTGCCTCTAAAAGCTGGAAAAGGCAAGGAAACGGCTTCTCCTTAGAGCCTCCAGGACGGTATGCAGCCCTGCCAGTGCTCTCACTTTAGCCCAGTGACACCCATTTTGGACTTCAGACTTTCAGAACTATAAGGTAATACAATTTGAATTGTTTCAAGCCATGAAATTTGTGGTAATTGTGACAGCAACAAAAGGAAAACTAAGTGTAGTAATTTGTTATAGCAGCAAAAAAGGATGTGAGTTGGTCCTTGAAGACTGGCAAGATAACAGGCAGAGATGGGGCCAGAACACACAGGAAGCAGGAACTGTGTACCCAAAGGTCCTTAGGCTAGACAGCACAAGGCATTTGGGGGGACCAGTGGGAAACACTGTGGGTCTTTGCAAACAATGGACATGATTCTCCACCCTTTCCAGTATCTTCTTTACAAGGTAACTGGGCAGCTCTTCGGATTAAGGGATGGAATCTATTTCCCCATCCCTTGAATCTGCATTTGGCCCTATAGCTTGCTTTTGCCAACCATATGCAAGTTCTGAGCCTGGGCCTCAAGAGGCATTGCACAATTGTACACTCACCAATGCTCTTCTTAGAACCCTGCTGCCAGTGTAGGACCAAGCCCAGGTGTGACAGGCAGCCTCTAAAATGGCCCCAATGATCCTCACCTTCTGGGATTAATATCCTATGTAATCCTCTCCCGATGAGTGTTGGCTTGGACCTAGTGCCTTGCTTCTAACGAATAGAATACAACAAAAGACACGAAGTTATGAAAAGACTTTGTGATTCTCTCTCTCTCTCTCTCTCTTCTCTCTCTCTCTCTCTCTCTCTCTCTCTCTCTCTCTCTCTCTCTCTCCCTGGCAACCTTTGAGGAACTCCAATTGCCATGCTGTGAGTGGCCTATGGAGAGGCCCATGTGGCATAGAGATGATGTCTCTGGTCCACAGCCAGTGAGCACCTGAGACCTGCCAAAAGCCACACGAGTGATCTTTAGAAGCAGATCCTCCCCCATCTGAGCCTTGAGATGACTGAAGCCTAGTCAATTCCTTGACTGTGCCATGTGAGAGGCTCTGACCCAAAGATACCCAACTAAATGGCACTTGGATACCTGACCCACAGAAACTGAGAAAATAAGTTTGTTGTTTTTAGCTCTGTAATTTGTTACACAGCAATAAATAACCAATACATCACCAGACTAGTCTGCCAGATGATTAGTGACATGTGACCCGTCTTTCACCCAGCCAACAGTCAGACGACCACCAGACATGTGAGGCCATCCTAGACCACCCAACCCCAGTTAACCTGTTAGCTGCTTGTAGACATGTGAGTGAGCCAAGTCAAGGTCTGCTGAGACTGGTTCAGATCAGCAGAACTTTTGGCTGACCTTAGACTTGTTAGCAATAAATACTATGTTGTTGTTTTAAGCTACTGAGACTTGGGGTGATATTTTTAACCCAGAAATAGCTGATATAACCTGCATAGCCAGAGGGTTTTATGTGCAGTACAAAGTGAGCCTGGGTAGCAGGGTAGGGGCCTGAATGTGGAGGGCTTTGATGTCAGATTAAGGCATTAATTTGCTGGCAATAGGAGGAGGTACTTGAGCAGGAGACTAAGATCATGATCAGAGCTGTGGTTAAGGATTTTCCTGTGGCAGCATGGAGGCAGCATGGCATGACTCAGAGGCAGGGCAATCATTTCGGAGGTTGCTGTCATGAGGCAGATAAGCAGAGATGAAGTCCTAGACTTGGGTACAGGGTGAGGAATGGAATAGAGAGAGTAGAGGTGGAATCAATGGAACTTGTTCTGGATTGAGTTGAGGGCAGGGCAGTGGGAACGTGGAAGCTGACACCCAAGTTTTGATCCTGAGAGGCTGAATGGTTGGTGATGCTGTTGACAGAGATGGGGAAGTCAGCATGTGGGGAGGGGGAGTAGAGAGATGCATGGTATTTGGGACAGACTGAGGGTTAAGTGCTAAAGGGACCTTCTGGAAAGAGGCCCAGTAGACAGTGATTCAAGACTGCAAAGGGACCTTTATCCCCAGCCTGGTATATCAGTCAGGTCTGGGGAAGGGTAGAGAATAGCACATTCAGACGGGGCAATTGAGAAGGGTGGATAAAGGACTACTTACAAAGGTGCACGAAGAGTTTGGGCATTTCAGGAGGGGCGGTGGAGTAGCTTGAGGCTAGCAGTGGTGGGGAACTATTACCCCATAGGTCTGAGGAGGCCCCAAAGGAGGGAGCAGGAACCAGAACCAAGAGAGGGTATGGTATGGAGAGTCTGGCTGCCATACAGGAACTCTGGCCTACAGCAGTAAATGCAGATAATCCATGGCAACCCAGCAAGGAGGACACAGGGAAATCAATACCCTGACTGCTCCCTCTTTCTGTTCTGGGCACACTTTCTGATCTCCCCATTGGCTGAGTCCAACCTGAAGTTAGAGAGCAAGGTGACCTATTGCTGCAGGTACACGACAGCCTCACAGGACACAGAGAGGGTGGAGAAGGGCAGGGATGAACAGATGACAACTAGCCCCTAACAAATGACATTTCCTTAGCTTAAGTCAATCAGTGACCCTGTTCTGGTAAGTGAGATTTGAGAGCACATCTGCTAGGGAGTTTCTGAGCAACGGTTCTTTACTCTTAGGAAGTAGACAGCAGGAACGGTCTTCTTATTGTGTTTGATTTGATGCCTGAAACTGAAGCAGCTATTTTGCACCTGTGAGGAAAACTAGCCTAAGGCAACACCAACCCGCTGAGGATGGATAAGCAAAGAGACGGAACAAACTGGTCCTTAAGGACTTTGTGGAACTTTTCCAAGAACCTGTCCTACCTATAAGTTATTTATTTATTTATTTATTTTAAAAAATACATTTTATTGATTTTTTACAGAGAGGAAGGGAGAGGGAGAGAGTTAGAAACATCAATGAGAGAGAAACATAGATCAGCTGCCTCTTGCACAACCCCTACTGGGGATGTGCCCGCAACCAAGGTACATGCCCTTGACTGGAATCGAACTGGGGACCCTTCAGTCCGCAGGCCGACGCTCTATCCACTGAGCCAAACCGGTTAGGGCTATAAGTTATTTTTTTAGTGAAGTAATAAATGTTCTTATTTTTGAACCACTTTGAGTTAGACTACTTGTAGCCCACAGCTTCCTAATGGGCACAACTGCCATCCACCATCTCCAAGCCCATGGGCGAGCATTCTTGGTTCCCACAGACTCCCACTGACCAAGCCCTCCTGCTGACCATGAGCTTGAATAGACTGTATCAAATTCAGTGCAGAGTTTTAAATGCTTTTCTGATCTGTGATGAAAGAATCAAAAATGGGAGATGGACCCTCTGCTAGGCTGCCCTATAGCCAGAGATGGCTTCTGGTGGTGGCACTGACCACAGTAAAGAGACTTCCATGGAGGCAGGTGGTATAAAGTAGTTGTAGGGCACAGGCCTGCTGCCTGCCAACTGTGTGACTTGGGGCGAGTTAGTTAATCTCTCTGAACCTTGGTTTTCTTACTGGAGGAGGTAAGGGTTGAATTATGTAAAAGAAACAAACCCTGATGCAAATCCTAGTCCTGAGAGGCTGCCCTCAAAGGATTTCATCCTTCTCTCCTTTTTCCTTTCTCCTGCTGGGTTGGATGTGAGGGAGGTTAGGAAGGGTCCAATGGGATATCAGAAAGAGAAACAATCTAATCAGAAGAAGGGCATGAGCTCCCAGATAGCAGTGATTTGACTTAACTCATACAAGGGCCCTCCATGGGTTTGATGTATGAATGTATGAATGAAAGAAAGAATGAGTAAGAGGGCTAGAAACATGGAGAAATTTTACCCCAGAGAAAAAAGGCTGAAGGAAGGCTTTGTAAAATTCCACTGATCAATATTCAGGGTGCAGATGGCAGGCCTGTCAGGACAGGCTAGGTAATGTGGTAACAGACATCCTCAAGGCTCATGGCTTTACATTCGTCTTTATTTCTTGTTTAGACACTAGTTGGTGGGTTATCAGGGTGCTCTGTTCTTCACAATCACTCAAAGATCTAGATGAAGGAACCGCCATGTTTACAGGCTTCCATAATAACAGCAGCAGGGAAAAGAGTATGTTGCAAACCCAACACTGTTTCTTAAATCACCTGCCCAGGAGTGCTTCACATCACTTCTGCTCATATTTCATTGACCAAAGCAAGTCACATGGCCACGCTTGAGTTGCGGGGGGTGGGGGTGGGGGTGTAGAAAAGTACATAGAATCCTACTATGTTCCCAGTAGGACTGGCCGCTTGTCAACAGTCCTAATAACTGCCATCGATGGAATAGGCCAGACAGGCGCTTGGGCTGGGTGTGCGTCAGATGTGGTTTGTTTGGCCTGTTCAGTATTTTAAATCTTTTTATAAGGTTTCCGACATTTATGACATTAGGTATGTCACCAGCAAATCTGTATAAAAAGTTGGATAATCTGGTGATAGTGAGCCCAGTTGTATTAATTAAGATCAAGTTGAGCAGATGATAACAGAAAAACACCAAATACTAGTAACAGTAGCTTAAATAAAATAGATGCTTCTTTTTTATATAAAAGGATCCAGGAGATAAATAGGCAGTCCAGGCCTAGGGTGGTAGATTAAAAAAGATCATCAGGGGCACCCTGGCCAGTGTTGCTCGGTGGTTAGAACATCAGCCTGAGGACTGAGGGGTCTCAGGTTTGATTCCTAGTCAAGGGCACATACTTGGGTTGCAGGTTCAATTCTGGCCCCAGTCAGGGCGCATGTGGGAGGTAACCAATGGGTGTATGTCTCTCACATTGAAGTTTCTCTCCCTCTCTCTCTCTCTCTCTCTCTCTCTCCCCTCTCCTCCCTCTCTACCTCCCTCCTTCCCTCCCTTTCTCCCTTCCACTCTCTTTGAAAAGCAATGGGAAAAATAGCCTCAGGTGAGGATTAGCAAAAACAAACAAACGAAATTTGCCCAGCTGAAAATATATCATCATTCTGCTATTAAAGAGGAAGGGGGAGAACTGAGGTTGCCATAGGCACTTAACAGTCTCTGTAGTCCTGATTGTCTGGAGTGAAGTAACAGGTGCCTTGCTTACATTGGGCCTGAGTTCACCAACTTGCCACAGACCCCACCACTCCCTAATGCCTCTTCAGCACTCAGTGTCAGTAACTATTTACCATTGGGTTTGTGCTGGCTTTTTAATTTCTCAGTGAAATTAAAAAGAGGAAAAAAACTTGTATACCTATGTCTCCATTAAAAATCAAAAGAACAAAAGATATACCAAGAGAGTCATGTGTTTTAAGAAAAATGAGAGTGGAAGTATACTTATTTGGGGAAGAGAAAAATATTCCTAGCTGTATATCATGCAAACAAGATATTGAAAAAAAAAATGCACCTTAACACACCATTATGAAACAGCTTTACTCATCACTCTGGCCTGGCAGGTGTTTTACTAGTTGTGCAGCTCCCTGGGAAGACAGTGGGCCTCAGATTTCCCTGGTTCGGCACAGCTCAACCCTCTTCCTAGGAAAACAGTCTCATTTTGTCCAACCTCTCTTACCCCTCATTTGGAATGATCTTGCCTTTCTTTGTATTCAGGGCTTTTTTTTTTGAGCAAGTTCAAAACCGTCTCTCAAAGTTCAAGATCATTATAACAGGCAAAAATGCAGTGAAATAGCACACCACTGTCAGTTAATTACTAAAAATCCTTTAATAGCTGACATTATTATAAATTATATACCCATTATGACAGGGACAATTGGGCTCTGTTTTTCTTGCCCTGCATTGGAACCCCAAACAATGCCGTCTTGTTGGGGAGAATGACCTGGATGCACTTGGAACCAAGTGGGGAGTTTACATGGGCTACCTATGCTGACCACAGCAGCCTGCGGGCTGGGGACACCCTGTTCCTGGGTGGGAGTGAGGTAGTGGCCTGACGAGGCTTCAGAAGCAACCTTCTCTCCATCCCCCCTGCCTCCCCACTGCCATGTCTACAAGAGTCTCTTCCCCCTGGGCCTCCCAACTCTCTCCGCCCTGTTCTCTGCTCCTTTCCCTGTCTAGGCCCAGCTCAAAGAGCCCCTCTTCCAGGCAGCCTCCATTGATTCTCCTTCAAGTTCCAGACACATGGTAGGTTGGTTCTCTTTTGTTTCGTTTTCATTCTTTTTTTTTTAATCCTCACCTGAGGATATTTTTCCATTGATTTTTAGAGACAGTGGAAGTGAGATGGAAAGACAGAGAGAAATATTGATGTGAGAGAAACACATTGATTGGTTGTCTCCTGCATGAGCCCCCACCAGGGCTGAGCTGGGGAGGAGCCTGCAACCGAGGTACATGCCCTTGACCAGAATCAAACCCGGGATGCTTAGGTCTGCAGGCCGATGCTCTACCAACTGAACCAAACTGGTTAGGGCTGTTTTCATTTGTTTTTGAATCAGATACCTAAAGTATACGTTTTAAGTGTAAACCTTGATGACTATTGACTTATGTGTATGCTAGAGGCCTGGTGCATGAAAATTGTGCACTTGGAGGGGTTTCTCAGCCTGGCCTGTGCCCTCTTGCAGTTCAGGAGCCCTTAGGGCATGTCCGACTGCCGGCTTAGGCACTGCTGCGGAGGCGGAAAAGGCTCCCGCCACTGCTGCTGCACTCGCCAGTTGTGAGCCTGGCTTCTGGCTGAGCAGCACTCCCCCTATGGGAGCACAAGGACCACCAGGGGGCAGCTCCTTGATTGATCATCTGTCCCCTGGTGGTCAGTGCGTGTCATAGCGACCAGCCATTCCACGGTTCGGTCGATTTGCATATTAGCCTTTTATTATATAGGATTGCATAATCGCCCTTCCTAACCAAGACGTAAAACATGGGTCCTCTCTTAACTCAAATATGTTCCTGTGCATAAGAATCTCTGGTTTAGTGGGTCTGGGATAGCCCAGGAGGACAGATTAACTGCATCAGGATCTTTAGGCTGAGGGGCCTGCAGCCCACCCTTGCTGGGGTAGGTCCTGTATCTTCTTCGTTATTGCCCCCTTAGGTGAGGGTATAACCCTTAGAGGCTATCTGGTCCCTTTATCTCAGGATCCAGTAAGGTTCTGGGCACCCACAGGGTTGGATCCAAGCTGGTACAGTTTGAAGCTGTGCAATTTAGGAGGCTATTTTTAAGAAAAAGAATACTCTTTTGGGTGCAGAGCCTTGGACAGACCCCTCTACAAGTGACATTTGCCCTTTTTCCAATCCACCCCTGGCAACCATTGAGAGTTTGTGGTCTTAGATGTTGTCAGGGTGAGAAGTTGTCTGATGGACAAGACAGGTTATTCTCCAGCTCACCCCTCCATCCATAGGAATAGCCATGGGGATGTTTAGCCTTGCCCATATTAGGATCACTTGGGGGAACTTAAAAAAACAATATACCGGCCCATAGCAGATATTCTGACTTATAATTGGTCTTGACTGAGGATTGAGTTTTAGTACTTTTCAAGCTCCTAGGAGATTCTAACATAGTCAAGGCCAGTGGTCGGCAAACCGCAGCTCTTTGGCCCCTTGAGTGTGGCTCTTCCATAAAATACCACGTGCGGGCGCGCACATACAGTGTGATTGAAACTTCGTGGCCCATGCGCAGAAGTCGGTTTTCGGCCTGGGCAAGTCTATTTTGAAGAAGTGGCGTTAGAACACTCAAGGGGCCAAGGAGCCACATGTGGCTCTCGAGCCTCGGTTTGCCCACCACTGGTCAAGGCCAAGAACCCCTGAGCAGTGTCCTGACTCTTAACCTTTATCTGCTCCGCACTGACACCAAGAGAAGCCTGGTGACTGTACCTTCCACCACCACCACCTTCCTTCCCCTCTCCTTCTGAGGGGAGGACTCCTGGCTGTGGTCAGTGTCATCAACACCAGCCACATCCCTGGCCCACCTCCAGGTGCTTCCTCCATCCTGGGGACAAATTAGGGATTTGTTAAGCACCTTACGTTATTTCTAATCCTCACTGCAACACTGCATTTCAGCAGGGAGGAAACAGCTTGGGAAGCCTTGTGATTGCCTTCAGAGCCCCAGTGGGAATTGCTGGAGCCGGATAAAGCCCTCGTGTATTTCCCTGGCCAGGCTGCTCCTATTTATTGAACACCAGCCAGGCCCAGGTCACAGGCCCAAGGCATAGGCCAGGGCAGACTTATCCATTAGACACAGCAGACACAGTAGTACCTAGGGCTCATGATAATTCTAGGGGGCCTATGAAATGTTTCAATTTTGTTTGAAACCAGAAGAAAACAACAACAACAAATAATAACAAGAAACTCAGCCTGGGTTACGTTGATCTTTATGCCAATACACTTGTAAAAAAATATATGTATTTCTTAATGGAAGAGGGACCCATGTAGCCAAAACTGCCTAAAGCCCATGGAAGTCATGGTGCAGCCCTGCACGCAGTCATGGGTTCTGGAAGGCCCTTCCCAGAGCATGGCTAGTGCTAGTGGGGATTAAGGCAAGAAATGTTTATCACATACCTCTGTACGCCTCGCTCTGGGAAGTAAACAAGAGCGTAAAGCCTGCCTTGGTCTGGCTCGGAAGAGAAGATATACACACAGGAAGCCAAGAACAAGACAAGGCAGGATGCACTCTCCAACTGTCGTCAGTTCTTCCATCTCTTCTTGTTTTTGTCATTTCATTTGTCACTTAGGTCCTAGTTCCAGGTGATTGAACTGTTTCATGTATGTAATTATTCAGTCAACTAGTCTTTTGCTGATTTATTCCTTTATTCAACAAATGTTGACTATTTTAAGAATATATTTTTTATTTTTAAACTTGATTTCTTTTGAATGGCTAGTTCAGCCGATGGTGCAAACTTCAGAATGTACTGAAGAGTACACATCAAGAAGGCTGGAGGCAGAGGGAGAAGTGGAGGCTTCTTTTTGCTAAGCCTTTGGTCCTGTTTGGACTTTGTATAAGGTGCAAGTATTACCTACTTAATAGAATGATTAAAACAAACAGTCAAGCAAACAAAAAACCCTAACTATGGGCTGAACGGTTAATCTCCCTCTGATCTGGCTTCCAGCAACCTGGTCCCACCCCAACAGACAATTATCTTTCCCAGTTTCCAGTGTATCTTTACAAAGACATTTTATGCAATTGCAAGCATATATGCTTTGTAAAAAAATTACACAAATTGTAGCATACTATATACATTGTTGTTAGCCACTTAGTATTCTGATCTTTTGATACTGAGGGCTGCCTCATTCTCAATAGCTGGATGATCTAACATAATCTATTTAACTAGGTCCTCTATTGATAAAGGTGGTTTCTAGTTTCTTTCCTTTTATTATAAAGTAACATTCTGGAGCATAACTCCCACTCTTTAAGATGTGCATTATTTAACGGTATAAAGACACGATGTCACTCCTGTGTAAGCACATCTGTATGGTGTATGTATTTATTAAGTGGAATTGCAGCATCAACAGGTGTGGGTGTTGCTGCAGGGACAGGAACTTCCTGTCCCTGGCACAACTTCTATAGGGAGACCAATTTGGCCCTATTTATCAAATATTAAAATCTCTCTCCCCACACAATTTCCAGAGTCCCTCCTGGGTGCTAGGCCAGGGGTTCAGACATGAGGAGCACTCAGGCTGTGCTCTAGTGGCTCTCAGAGGCAGACTCATCATTTCCAGCCCTGGGAAGGAGAGATGTATAAATGCCAGGACAGTGCAAGGAAGACAGACTTGGGCCTGCCCTTGGGAAGAGAGAGAAAAAAAATGTTTCTTAGAGGAAAAGAAGGAAGGGCATTCCAGGTGAATGGACCAGCATGTGCGAAAGCGGAAAAGCCGGGTTCCCTGCACTAAATAACTTTGGCCAGTAGCAAGTGCCCCATAGAAACATAACCAAGCACCAAGATGAGCCACATCCCTGGGCATCATCTCTTAAATGAGAGGTCCTGTATTACCCTGAGGTGGAGGGGAGTGAGCCTCTTCCAGGGCAGGGGAATGGGGAGTGGTCAGGTCAGGTCTGGGGTTGTGGTCTGATGCTACCTACTCACAGCAACAGTGGCATTCTTTAGAAGTCTCCCATTTCTGTCCAAAACTCATAGGAACTTTGCATTCTATTCCCTAATATATCTGGGTTAGCTTTAATATTACAAATGAAACATATTATAAATATAATATACAAATAAATTTCCCAACATCTTTGGGTAAAATTAGTTCTCTAGAAAAATCCTTTGACTTCAAGAGCCACCCCCGGACCCCACCCAGATTGAGAAGGATGCAGGTAATTCAATTTCACTGTAGCAAATCCACAGCTCTCACCTTGACCTTTGTGCTACTGCTTCCAGCCCTCTCAACAACAAGGAGGCTCTCTATTTATCTGATCATTGGGTGTTGTCCTCTCCTGTGGCATCACAGCAGAATGACAACAGCAGCTTTAAATGCTTTACATTTTGATCTCAATCAATACTTGCAAAGACCCTATGAGGTAGGTACTGTTATTATTAAGCCTATTTTACAGATAGGGAAACTGAAACTCAGAAAGGATATGTAAAGTGACCAAGGCTACTGTGTAAGGGGCAGAGCCAGGATGAGGACCTAGACAGTCTGACCCCAGAGCCTGTCCTCTTACCTCCTGCACTACCTGCACTGCTCAGCTGGGGGCGAGAAGCCTTAAGTACTGCGATAAGGGGCAAGGAGGCCTGGGAGTCAGCAAACCTCTGCTCAATTTGCTGCTCCCTCCAATTGACCCTGTGATCTTGGACAAGCCATTCTCCTTTCCTGGTCCTAGAATCTACCCAGGCTCCTCCTTTCTGCCCCATTGTGCCCTGCACTCCTGAAAGGTTACATAGATAGTAGAGGGTTAAGTGCAGCCCAGGAGGTGTGACCAGTAGCAATTGGGAGGGAAGTTTCTGTTGGTTCCCTTACCTAGCCCACTTTCCTTCTCCAGGTCACGTCCCACAATGAGCTGCTGAGTCCTACAGTGTGTCAGAACTTTACTCATCTAACTCCCACCTTGGTCAAACAGGCACATTTTATAGATGAGGAAACTGAGTCTCCTACATATTAAGTAGTTTCCAGGGTTAGTTTAGTGGCTTAAACTGGTAATTAATGATGGACTGCATTTCATATAACCAATAATAGCTACCATTTATTGAGCACTTATTAGATGCCAGACACTGTGCTAAGCATTTTAATCTTCAAAACAACGTCCCAATATTATTATTACCAGTTAAGTCTCAGGCTCCAACTCTGTAATCTACAACATGGGAATAATAATAGTGCACTATTGGGGATTATTGTAGGAGGTGAAGGAAGTTGCCCAAGTCCATAAAGCTAAGAGGTGGCTAAGCAGGATTTGAACACAGGTCTGTTGGGTTTAACAAAGTAATGGTTTAGAACCATTCCTCTGTATTGCCCAAGCACAGGCTCTGTGGAGTGGCAATAGTGAACCAGAAGTCCATTCAGAGAGGCTATGGTAATGGTAATTCTCTCTGAGGGAAAGTAGTAAAAAGTCAAAAAATAAACAAGCCTAAAAGTGGGTGAGATTAGGGATTGGTTAAACCAGTATTCCCAACATTTCATGTATCCTGGTGGTTCCTAGGATAATTTCAGGTGATGCAAAGATAAACATATTTTATATATTTATTTTAAAGTGGTAAGTATAACTAGCACATTTGTGACTTAATGGAGATCACTGCTTACGATAAGGTTAAATACATGTGGTGAGTTGATTTTAAAAATTAAGTGAATAAGCATCAATAACATGTGCATACTGTTCAGATGTTCTCTCACACTCTCGGATATGTAACAGCAAATCATGCTGGTTCTATCTTCAAATACGTTCACTTCTCCCCATCCCAGTAGGGCCTCCCGTGGACCACAGCAACAGCCTCCTTCCTACTCCACTGGCCCTCTGCGGCCTATTCTTCACACGACCACTAGAGGGAGCCAATTAAAACAAAGAGGAATCATGCCCCAGGCCAGGAACCTTCAGGGGCTCCCCAGCCCACTCAAAGGACAAGCCAAAGACCCAACAATGTCCAGTATGAACCTACTATCTGCCCTCCAGTATTTCTTCCATCTCATCACATCTTTGTTAGTTTTGGAACATGCTGGGCATGCTCCCACTTCAGGATCCTTGCTGTTCTCTGCCTGGAACATTCTCCAGATAGCATCATAGTGATTCGCCCATCACTGTCAAGACCTTGCTCAAATGTCACCTTCTCAGGGAAGCATTCCCCGCCCACTTTCCCTGAACCACACATACCCTCTCCTAACATTCCTCTCTCCCCCTCTCTGCTTTATTTTCGACCTTTGCACCTTGACCTTCCAAAATACTTTATACCTGATTACTTTGTTTATGGTCTGTCTGACCTCCTACTAGACCCCCTGGAGCTCAGGGATTTTTGTGTTTGCTTACTGCAGGATTCCTAGCACCTAGAACACAGCCTGTCATACAATAGGAGCTCAATAAGTGTTTGCTGAGTGAATGAACATAAAGTTCCATTCATGCACATATGCATTTTTCAAGAGAGAGAGTGAGAGGGTCCATAGCATTCACCAAAGTCTCAGAAGGGTAGTCTTACCACCCAAGGGTCTCCCAACTCCCCCATTTTGGGCCATGTTGGCCAAGTAGATTTACCTTCCAAAGGGGTCAACTTAGTCAGTTGGGGCTATAGTTATTTCCCACAAGAATTAGTGAGTCGGGCCCTTGTTTATTCACCAGTCTCCTGTAAAGTGGGTTAGGATGAATCAGTCTCCCTGCCCATCCATTTGACTGTAGTGAGAAGTGGCCCCGACTCCCTCTGTGATAGCTCAGTTCATAACCGTGGCCCCTAGAGCCTGCCTCTTCCCACCAAGAAGTAAGTTCTGCCTTGTAATTTTCTGTGTCATGCCTTTTATCTTTCCAGCTAAAGTGGAAACTTCCCAAGGGCAAAGAACCACATTTTCTTTTCTAGGAACAGGCAATAAGAAGATGTACACTTACCTCAAGTAGCCCTGGGTTCAAGTACCAACTCTGCCAACTATTGGCTGTGTGACCAGAGATGAATTCCTTAACCTCTCTGTTTCCTTCTCTAAAAAATCTGACCTAGTAAGAATAACTTCTTCATTATGTTGATGGGGGCACTTGATGAGATAGTGCATGTAAGTGTTTGGTACAGGATGATAATGAGCATGGAGCTTGGTGAAGTGAGGGATTTCAATTCAACCACGCAACAAATACTTACTGAGTGCCCACTATGTGACAGGCACTGTGCTAGTGACTGGGGTGGGGGGAACAGGTCAGGTGCTGTCTTATGTGAGTTCGCTTCTTTGAGGGTACAGACAGAATGGCATCAAATGGCCTGCTTCTGACTCTACTTCCTCAGTGAGCTGTGGGCGGCCTGTGCCTGAGAGTTTCAGCAGCTCTCGGAGCTTGCTTTCTAGAAGCAGAGGAGAATGACAAGGAGTTGTATGGTTCTGAATGGTGAGAAGCACTGTAAAGGGGAAGCACAGGATGCTTTGCGGGGGGGAGGCGGGGGGAGGGAGAGAGAACTGGAATGGGGGAAGGGTGCGGATTTGAATCTGAGGGGTTAGAGTTACTTCTTTGTGATTTACTTTGTTAGTGACTTGCTACAGGCACCTGAGGAGCAGCAGCTGGGACCCCACTTTCCACCTCTCCTACACCCCCAGGGAATTGGAGCTGGTTCTCTAGGAGGGTGCTGTTAGGCTGTAGGTCAGAGGCCCTGCCCTTCTGGGCCCCTGCTGCACACACCCTCTAGTGGTCATAATGCAGCCTGTGCTAGGCTGGATGGGCCCTGGGAATCCAAGGACCTTCGACTGACCTACTCTTCCCTCCCTGATGCTATCTCCCCTCAGAAGCGTCTTCCTGTAAGGCTGTCCTAATTTTGGTAACCACCTCCAGCATGATTCCTGTTCTCATTTCACAGAGGAGTACCCCAAGGATTCAGAGCTGAGATAGGTGAGGTAGGCTCAGTACTGAAGTTAGGCCTGGATGACTCTGGGTTCAGCACTCTTCAGGCTCATCCAGCTGGCACCTCCCCTCCCCCAATACCACATCTCTGGGTGAGCAAGAGCTGAAGCCATACTTGATCCGAGTTACTGCCCAGGGAAGAAGGCTGCTCTCCCAGGAAGGCCACTGCTTCAGACTCCACCTGACATCCCTCAGAGCAGTCCCTCAGGAACCCTGCAAAAAGGGATGCTATAGTATCTCAGGGAGCTATGGGGACAGAGGGGAAGGAGCCACAGTTCACAGATTTGAGCATTTGTGGAAGCTGGTCACCCACCTC
Source organism: Eptesicus fuscus (assembly GCF_027574615.1). Taxonomy (NCBI): domain Eukaryota; kingdom Metazoa; phylum Chordata; class Mammalia; order Chiroptera; family Vespertilionidae; genus Eptesicus; species Eptesicus fuscus. The sequence continues at coordinate 43,941,398 of NC_072477.1, read as the reverse complement.
CGGCCTGCTGTCCCATTTCCTTTGCTTCTCATTACACACACACATACCCTTTCCTCCAAACTGGCTGGGTTCAAATTACGCCTCTGCCACTAACTACAGGCTTGGGCAAGTTACTTAATGCCTTTGCGCCTCAGTGTTCTTATCTGAAAACTGGTGGTAACAATTATACTTACCTCCAAAGTTGTGTTGTATGGAGTCGGGGGCCTTACCCTATAACAGTGATTCAGCGGGCCCAGTGGATCACATTTGAAAAATCACTGCCCCAAAGCATGTGCTCTGACCTACATACCACTTCCTAGCTGTTGGGGGTGAGCATCCATACTAGTTTATTATGCCCCTCTGGTTTTATCATTTTAGCACTCTCAACACTATTTTCATTTCAACAGCAAATTGAAAGGGCAAGTTCCTGTGCCTCAGTTTCCTCATCTGTAAAATAGAGATAATAGTACCTAATCAGGGTTGTTGTGAGAATTAAATGACTAAAATCTTTGTAATGCTTCCAACATTGCCTTGCCCATAGTAATGACTCTATACAATGAGCTATTATTATTGTAATCAACAGCCAAAATAGCAAGTACCCTGATAAGAAAAATACTTTACATTACATTGAATTTCTCCTTGTATTTTAAGATGCATCAATTTCCCCGAGGACCGGAAGTGACTTAAAGGGGCTTCTGGGGTGCGCCCCCCCCCCCCCGCCATTACCTTGTCTTCTGGGTACTGGTTACACAGGTATTGTGTTCACTTGTGAAAAATTCATCCTGCTAATCACTTGCTATTTGTGTACTTAAAATGCACTATCTCCTAGGATCTATATGTGTCTGAACAACGCAAGGCAGTCTTCATTCCCATTTCACAAACAAGAAATTAAGGCCAAGACAACTATTTTGATTTGGCCAAAGCAGTAGGGGATGAGGGTGGGGGAGCCTCTCAGCCCCGTGCTCCATTCGGGAGAGCAACTGCCTCTACCAGGGAGCGCGGTGCGAAAAGTACCTGGCTCCAGGTAAAGCTCGCCAAATGGTTCTGAGCCCTTTCTGCAAATCCCCCTTTTGCCCCAGTGTACACAGGCGCCGGGTCGGGTGCTCGCACCGACGCATACTCGCAGGGCCAGCTCTACGCGTGGGCACCCGGAAGGGGAACCCCCAAGCGGGAGCCCCGAAGGCGCCCAGCCCCGGGCCAATGGGAGTAGCGGAATTTCTTTCATTCAGTGAGGGGCCGGCCTCCGGCTCCTGCCCGGAAAGGGGCGGGGCGCCGTACCGGGGGCGGGGCCGCCGTGCTCCGGAGAGAGGGCGGTGCCCGTCCCGCGGTCGGGCCAATCGGCGCCGCGCCCGGAGGGGGAGGGGGGACCAGGCCTTTTTTCCCTCCGCGCGGGACCAATCCGGACTTTACAAGCTTGAACTTTTGCCACCCACGGACGAGCGAGCGCGCCCGAGGAGGTACCCCGCCGCGCCGGCTCCAGGGCCTGGAGCGGCCTTAACCCTTCCCGCGCCGGGCCCGCAGACGCCACCGCGCCCCCAAGCTCGTCCCTGACCCTGCAGGACCCCGTCCCCAAGGCCGTCCCCATTTCAGTGGTGAAATGTCGCTGGAGAAAGCACGACCTCTACCCACACCCCTCTCCGGGGTGCAGAGAGTAAACTGGGGAAGGGGGAGGAGGAAGCATCAGCCCTGAGGGGGCCCGGGAGCGCTGGCTCCGAGGGAGGGCTGTGGCGACCGAGAGGAGCTCGGCCGACGGAGACGCTCCCTCCTCTACCCCACCCTCAGCAACTCCTTACCTCGGGCCCCGGCATGCGAAGCGTCCCACGGCACCCCGTTTGGCCCAGTAGAGCGACCCCTGACTTTGCTCAGGGGATGTGGAGACCTCGGCCATCACGGAAGATCCCACTACCCCACCAAACCAGCACCCCCTGTTCCTAAGAGACGCAAGCCAATAAGGCTCACACGCACACCCATTTTTATTAGCATTCCCTGTGATGGAGTTTGCATCAACTCTAACGTGCAATGTGTGTTTGTAAATTTGTGCCCCAGCCAGAGATAGGCAAAGCGCCCCGTTTGCGTCCGAGACTCAGTGGGTTCGTGGAGCCCTCGCGCCACCCGCCCGTGGTTTGTGTAACCGTGTGTTGGGTGTGTGCGCGCGCGTGTGCTCGCTCGCATCCGTGCCCGCGGCGCAACGCGAGCCCGAGAGCGGGCGGTGGGGGCAGTCAGGCCCGGGGCGGGGGTGCCGGGGCGAGCACGGGGCGGGGGCCGGGGTTCGGCCCGCCCCGGGAGCCGGCCCCTCGGAGCCGCGGGCCCTGCAATGGGACGTGTTCTCCTTTAAGAGTTAAGAAACTTGAAACCTTGTTTGCGCAACAATCAGCGCCGCGGAGCCGCCAAAGTGTCTAGACTGGCATATGATGGGAGGCAGCCAATGACTCCGCGGCGCTCCTCCGGGGGCCCTCAGTGTGCGTTTGAGGAGAACAAAAAAGAGAGAGAGCCGAGCGGGGGAGCGAGCGAGGGAGCCGAGCCGAGAGAAAGAGCCGCCGGGCGCTGCCTCGCTGGACTTCGCTGGGACCGCGGGGCCACCGGGAGGCACTTTTTGTGGAGGGGGGAGGGGGAGCGACCTCTGCAGCCGCGGCGCCCGGGGCGTCCGAGCGCCGTGTGGGGTGGGCTGCGACCTCTGCCTCGGTGGATTGCATTTTTAATTAAGGATTCCCAGCAGCTCTTTGGGATTTTTACAGTTTCCACTCATGTGTTGACACTCGCGTTTGGGAGAAACTCTTAAGTGCATCTAGCGCCTGGGACCTGAGACGGAGTTGGCCTTTCGTGCATGCAATTCCAGGGATTTTGGGTTTGTTTGGGGTTTCTTTTTCTTCCATTTTTTTTCTTTTTGCAGGGAGTAAGACGAAAACAGAGAGTTTCAACAAGCCTGCCTTTCGGATCCTGCAGGAAAAGCCCATGTAGTTAAGCGCTTGGGTTTTACAGGCAGGGCTTCCCAGGCACATTTGGGGGGTTCGGCGCGAGCGCTTTGTGCTCATGGACCAGCCGCGCAACTTTTGAAGGCTCGCCGGCCCATGCGGGGACTTTTTGGCGGCGCGCCGCCTGCGGTCCCCCTCAAGCGCCGGGGCTGGAGTTGCTGAGCAACCCGGCCACCGGGGTCCATGTAGCCGCTGGCCGGGCGCAGACTTCGGCTCGGCGTGCGCGTGTTCCTCGCCGGCCCACCCCGGCGAGCTCCCTCATGTTGCAGCCCTGCGGCGCCCCTTCGACGACAGGCTGTGCGCGGTCTGCACGGCGCCCGGCGGCGGTGCTTCATGTGGGGCTGCGGCCCGCGCAGCCGGCGCCTCGCTGAGGGAACGGACCCGCGGTAACCGGAGACCGCCTCCCTCCCACCCCCGGCGCCAAAGGATATCGTATGTTCAGGTCCAAACGCTCGGGGCTGGTGCGGCGACTTTGGCGAAGTCGTGTGGTCCCCGACCGGGAGGAAGGCGGCGGCAGCGGCGGCGGCGGCGACGAGGATGGGAGCTTGGGCAGCCAAGCTGAGCCGGCCCCGCGGGCACGAGAAGGCGGAGGCTGCGGCCGCTCGGAAGTCCGCCCGGTAGCCCCGCGGCGGCCCCGGGACGCGGTGGGACAGCGAGGCGCCCAGGGCGCGGTGAGGCGCCGGCGCGCGGGGGGCCCCCCGAGGCCCATGTCGGAGCCGGGGGCCGGCGCTGGCGGTTTCCCGCTGGACGTGGCGGAACCGGGAGGCCCGGGCTGGCTGCCCGAAAGTGACTGTGAGACGGTGACTTGCTGTCTCTTCTCGGAGCGGGACGCTGCGGGCGCGCCCCGGGACGCCAGCGACCCCCTGGCCGGGGCGGCCCTGGAGCCGGTGGGCGGCGGGCGGAGTCGCGAAGCCCGCTCCCGGCTGCTGCTGTTGGAGCAGGAACTCAAGACGGTCACGTACTCGCTCCTGAAGCGGCTCAAGGAGCGCTCGCTGGACACGCTGCTGGAGGCGGTGGAGTCCCGCGGTGGCGTGCCGGGCGGCTGCGTGCTGGTGCCGCGCGCCGACCTCCGCCTGGGCGGCCAGCCTGCGCCACCGCAGCTGCTGCTCGGCCGCCTCTTCCGCTGGCCTGACCTGCAGCACGCTGTGGAGCTGAAGCCCCTGTGCGGCTGCCACAGCTTCGCTGCCGCCGCCGACGGCCCCACGGTGTGCTGCAATCCCTACCACTTCAGCCGGCTCTGCGGGCCAGGTGAGCGCGCTGCACCGGGCGAGGGACGGGCTTGGGCTCGGGGTCCCCCTCCGGTCCCCTTCCGTGGCCTTTTTATATCGGACACCTCGGGTGGGCAGAGCTGCGGTGCTCCCGTGGGTGCCCCTGGGTGGTGGGAGCTTCAGTGGAGGCGCCTCACCCTGGTCCTGCCGGGGAGGGGATCTGGGCACACACATCAAATGGCAGCTTCATCAAGGCACCAGCAAACTTAGAAAGGGTCACGGTGGAGTTTTCTTTATGTAGCTTCAGGCTCCAACTTTACAGGGAGAAGGTAGGCCCTAGGAGAAGCCAAAGATTGCGATGGGGCCCCTCATTTACCCCCAGTTTGTGCTCAGGCTGAAGCATTTGTGTGCATACGCCTATACCTAAGTTGTACTTTCTTACAACCAAGTGCAAGTATATGTTGTGAAATTGGGTGTAGACAATTCGTGACTTGAGTCAAAGTGTTTGTAAATTGTCCCATTTGTTCCTTTGTATACTTTGGAGCAAAGCTTTTTCAGGGTAACCCCTCGCAAAGTGGATACCGCCCTCTTGACTTGATTGCTCCCAGCACCCCTTGGGTGTTAAATGTGAGGGCCCTCCATCATCATCATTCTCATTTCTGTGTCCAGCTTTTGTGTCCAGTGGAGGGTCCTGTGGGCATTGATGAGCAGGTGAAGCCAGGTATTTTATGACATCTGAGGAGTGCTCCCTGTCTTTGTCCTCTTCCTGGGACTTCCCGCACTCACATGCCATCCCCAGCCCAGCTCACCTGAGGATGCCCTGGGTGCTTTAGCAGAGGTGAGGACAGGTGGAAGTTCTTAGCAGGTCAGAAGCTTGCAGGAACACACATTTTAACCTGTAGCATCTTTGAGGTGTATGCATTTTAGGTGGCTTTGGAGGTTCTGCAGGGGTGTGCCTATCAAAAAGTTAATAGGCTGTTGGGTGTTGGAGGGCTCTGAGTTTCTCCAGTCTGGTCCCTCTGGAGCCAGTGAGCACCCAGCCTGAGGGTCCATAGAGGGTCAGATCACAGGTCTCCTGACTCCCAATGTGAAAGGGGGGGGTGGGCCTATGAGTGTGCCTGGGGGTAGTGGCTGGAGGGGAAAGGAAGGTGCCTTGGTGGCTTACTGAAGGGGGTTGTGGAGAAAGGCAGCACTGACCTGGCTGCCCTGCTGCCCACATGGGTTGTCATTCCAGGCCTGATTGAGGAGCTTTGACTGTCCCTGACCTGTGGCCCACGGCATTCTGTGCCCCTTGTTCCTCTTTCTCACAGCATCCCCTGGAAGTGGCTTCCTCCCTTCTGCTAGCCTCTCTCCTCTCTGCCTCTGGGAAGGGGTCCCTCTCTGGTCATTATTGTTTAGTGGGAGATAACTGGTGGGCCCACTCTGCTATTTTAGAAAGTCCTGGCAGGTATTTTCTCTCTCACCATGGCAGTCTGCCATCACATATTTGTTGAGCACTTATTCTGTGCCAGGCACCGTGCTGGATGCAGTAGCAGAGAGAGTGGAAATATGAGTAGGATCCCTGCCCTCAAGAAATACAGTCTTCCAGGGGAGTTGGGGTGGAGATGGGGGAAGAAGGGCCAGGTCAGGGGTGTGAACTCTCAGAGCACTATGGGGTGTGTATGTAACAGGGTCACCTCCAGGAGCTCCATAGTCCTGACCTGGAGCAGGCCTTGGAGAGTGGGTAAGGGGAGGTGGGCATTGAGTAGGAGGAGAGGGGCAATTGAGAGTCAAGATGCCAGCCAGGCAAGCTCAGGTGTGTGGGTGGGAAGGTGGGGAGGGAAAAAGCTGGAGACAACAGAGAGGACCCTCCCTTACCAAGGATGATGGGTGGGTTGTCCCTACTCCTTGTCTGAGAAGTCATCTTGGGTGTATTCGAGTTTGGTGGACTTGGGCAGGTACACGTTGAGGGACAAACTGCAGTGGGATGGTGCTTAACCACAGACTTGGTTCTAGGCTCGGCTTGGCCAGTAACAGGACTTGACCTTGTATGAGTAACCTACCCTTCTCGTCCCTACTCGTCAGTGGGGGTGGCTCCAGGAATATTCTCCACATCTAATTCTAGACTAAGCACTGGCATTTGACTCTCTTCCTGCTCCCAGAAGGAGGCACTATTGCAGGGGCTATGTCTATTCTTTCTCTTCCCCAACCCAAGGGGCTCCCCCTTTTAAGTCTTCCTGGGGGCTTTTGGGAGGACTGATGGTCTTGGAAGAGTTTCAGGTGGACCCTGTTGCTTCATTCCCCTGCCTAATGGCATGGGCCGTGGAGTCTGGGACTGAGAACTGGGGAACCCTTTGCTGCCCACCCCACCCCCACCAGCTGGCCGCCAGCCTGGCTCCCAGAGCTGGGCGGGTGCATAGCTGGAGCTCAGTCGTGCGAGTCCTGATAAGGAGACTGCTCCTTCCAGGGCTCTGGGGAAGAGGGCTGGGGCACTGGGGCAGACAGACAGCTAGAGAGTACACCGGAACACCCAGCAGGCCAACGGAGGGGCACCCACCTGGTGCCAGTCACGTCAGTGCCCCCTAATCCAAACAGGGATCCCCAGTGACAGGAAGTCCCTTTCTGGGCAGTGCAGACCCTTGCTGCTCAGAGCAAACCTTGTTCCATCCAGAACTTGCTTTGGCGCATTGGGGCCAGTTCTCTTTGGGTGTCTTCCCATCTGTAAAGTGGTAAGGGTAGACAGAAGCCCTGAGGTCTGATGGGCAACACTGGCCTACCTCCCCTGCCCTGCCCTGCCCTGCCCTGGCTTGTCTCAGAAAGGGGGTTCCCTCTGCCCAGCTCTGGTGCTTCTCCATCCCCCGTGGGAGTCAATCCCTAGCACTCCCTCCCTCTTGTGTGTCTTTTGTGTGTCTTTCTGTCCAGGGAAAAGCCAGTTCACTGAGCTTGGTGCCTATGTGGACGGAAATGTGGAGAAATACTTTAATCACAGTTCCAACCTGTGTTTATAGAGCTCCTTTCTCCTGCAAGTATCCATTAACTTTGGAATAAATCTCCTGCTCTTTGCTTCACCACTTTTTTTTTTCTGTAATTATATTCAGTAAATTACTATTATCCAAATTGCGCCAGGGAAAGAGACAGAGCGAGAGAGAGAACTTCTAAACGACTGTAGGAGGCCGCCTAGGAAAACACAGGGTTCCCAGGCCAGGACTATAGGAATTAGAATGGGCTAGAAAGTTTTCCTTTTATTTGGCCTGGCATTATCCCTTTGAAATGAGATCAATTTCAAGTTGGGCTTCCAAGCCCCCGCCCCACCCCTCTGGCCTGCCCGCCCTGCTCCTTGGAGCTCCTCCTTGGAGGTGAGGAAGGGGTGATAATGTGCAGTTTGCCTCTTGCTGGCGCCAGCCGGCCGAGCTGTTTATCTGGCTGCCGGGGGAATCTGGGCAATTAGGCTCCGCCGGCCTTAAAGTGCCAGGAGCTCCCTTTTTGTGTCTCCCACCCTGGGGCTTGGGGTTGAGCCTAAGGCTTCTGGGGGAGGAGAGGACCAGCCCCGGGAGACTACCTCCCCGTCCTCGGCCACCACTTGGTAAGGTGGAAGCTGGGAGGCTCAGGGAGGTCTATGGAGCCTTTCCTAAGCTAGAGGCTGAGCTGCAAGGATGGGGGTGGAAAGTAGTGCCCCAAACGGAAACTTGACCAGCCACTGAGAGAGGCTGTGAACTCTTCCGGCTTTAGAATTAGATAGATACCAAAAGGCCAGGTATCCTCTGGGGACTAACCCAGAGGCAGTCTGTGCTGAGCTGAATTGAGCATTAGTCTTCTGGTACTTTCGGCCCCTGGCTGACTGCTCTCTCACTTCTGGAGGAAGTTGGAGGAGATTCCTGAAGTTGATACCTGAGGCTAGATGTCTGAGGGAACTGCAGTTTCTGATCTTTCTGCCTCTCTTTCTCCTCCCTCTCATTTTCTCTCTTTCCCATTTTCTCCCTCCTTCCTCCGTGTTCATTTCTTTCATATGGGTCTGCAGGACTCTAAAAGTTACTATTTTTAAATAACACGACTTTTGCAAGCATTAAGCTTCTAAGAAGGGAGTGAACAGAGGGTCTGAGGGCAGCTCACACCTTTCTTATCTAACCTTTTGTTTTATATATCAAGTGTTTGACCCGAGTGCCCACCTTGCTCACCTGATTTAATGTCCTGGAGCTCCATTCTCCCAGATCCATGGGGCCTGGATATATGGAAGTGGAGGTGCCAGTTAAAGGTTACCCAGGCCTGGCGGGTGTGGCTCAGTGGTTCATTCCTATGAACCAGGAGGTCACAGTTTGATTCCCAGTCAGGGCACATTACAGGGTTTCGGGCTCCATCCCCCCCAGTAGGGGGCGTGAAGGAGGCACCTGATCAATGATTCCCTCTCGTCAGTGATGTTTTTCTCTCTCCCTTCCTCTCTGAAATAAATAAAAAAATATATTTTTTGAAAAGGTTACCCAGTATTGTTCATAGCATTATTCATAATAGCCCAAAAGTGCAAACAGCCCAAATGTCCATTAGCTGATGAATGGATGAACCGAATATGATATAGCCAATGGAATGTCATACAATGGAATATCATTCAGCTGTAAAAAAAGAATGATATGCTACAACATGAATGAACCTTAAACACATAATCCTAAGTGAAAGAAGCCAAGACACAAAAGGTCATACATTTGTGTGAAATGGCCAGAATAGGCAAAACCCCTAAAGAGAGGAAGTAGATTATTTTGATTGCCTGGCATTTGGAGTTTGGGGGTGATGAAAATGTTCTATAATTAGGTAGTGGTGTTGGTCTCACAACTCTGAGTATATTAAAAATCACTAACTTGTATACTTCAAAAGAGTGAACCTTAAGAGTATGGATGATAATTCAATTTTTCAAGAAAAGGTAACTTGATACTGGTCCCCAACTGGCCTCCCCTTTTGTTTAATTGAAAGAGTAACTTGGACTTTTCTATGTGGCCTTGGGCTGGTCCTTTATCTTGCTGGATCTCAGTTGCCCCATCATTTAAAAGAAGTTGAGTTGGGTGAACTCCAAGAAGTTGAGTAAGGCAAACCTCTGACATTCTGATTCCTCCTGCTGGGGGTGAAGTCTATAGGCCTTCGTACTTTTTCACTTGCCTCGTATAGAAGTGAGTAACTAGCTTCCAGGCCCTACAGTGGTTACAGTTCTGTGCAAACTGCTTTGCTGGTGCAAATGGGGGCCTGGGAAAGTCTTTCCTGGGAGTTTTGCAGTTCCCTGCTAGCTGGTGTGTCTGACATTTCAGGTTTGTAGATGCTTTCTGTCTCACTCATGTCATTAGAACCCTGCCAGCTCAGGTGTGGCCATGGGTGGCAGGTGTCTCCTGCAAGAGACACTGAGGTTGGTGACGGACAGTGGCTTGACTCACCACTGTCCACTTCTGCCCAGTTTCACTTTTGGGGACATCTCTGGGGGGCAGCTGTACAGAGCCTCCCACCTTGTGTGGCCTGGGCCTCGGCCTTTCAGATTTTTGCCAAAGGAACCCTAACACGGTAATTGCAGTCCTTCTGATAAGTTAGTGGGGTAGTGTGGAAAGGGCCTGAGGCTGGGGGTCAGTAGACCTGGCTTTTGGCTCTGGCTCTGCAACCATCTCCCTATCTGGCCCTGAGGGAGTCACTTCCACTGTCCAGGCCCCAGCCTGCTGTCCAGTGGGAGCACCGGCCTCATGTCTCCTTCCCCGTGGAACTCTAGCCCTACCTGTGTTTTGACTCTTGTCCTGAGAGGCTGGCTCTCACTTAGGTCTGGTCTCTAGCCCCTCCAAGTCCTGAGGACCAGTAGATGAGGTGACTCCTACTGAAGGCAAATAACTCCCCTCCTTGAGTCCTGGTTGGGGTCTCCCATGACCACTTTGGCCCTTAAGTCCTCTTTATCCACACCTTTGTCCACTGATGCCCCCAACTTGACCATTATCCTCATAACTGTTGTCTTAGTCCACAGACGCTTACTGAGCACTTTGTCTGCAGATGATGCGACTTAGCTGGGATGAAGTGGTGGAAGATGGGGTGCCTTTTGATTACCTGTCTCGTTGGGGTGTAAAGCAGAGTCAGCCTGGGCTCAAATCTTAGTTTTACCATGATTGGCTGGGGGACACTGGGCAAGTCAGTCTTCTCCTCTGTAAAATGGGAATATTGACCATTTTGTCTCTGAGAAAGGATAAAATAAAAATAAGTGCCTGATGAGCAACTCTGTACCTCAGGTCCAAGAGAATAAAATACAATAAATGAAATTGAAAATGCCTGGCATGGAGGCACAGGGTAGGCTTTCAGCAAACATTTGCTTCTCTCCCAGTAGCTACTCCATGATTCACTTCTCCTTCTCCCTGAATACTGTCCACAAAAGATTCCCTGTTTCTAGACCTCAGAGCCTTCACTTTGTTGAAATAATTTCTGGCTGGAAAAGCCAGGGTGGGGAAGAGCTGAAGCTGCATAGGGTGTATGGAGCAAAACAAATGCTCCTACAGCTAATTGTGCCTTATTATAATTACGAAAAACACTTATTACCCCTTGTGTCATTACTGATACCTGCCTAATAATAGTTATTACCACTTTACTACCACTGAGAGTTTGTTTTAGTTTGCGATTTGATGGTGTTTAGTTTCATTTAGGGAAAATGAAGGGTCATTTCATTCATGCAAATTGTTACTTAGTTTAGCAAATTGTTACTTCCCCTAAAGCAAAAGGCTAAGGAATTCTTCTGAAGACAAAGTATATGTTTTTAAGGAGGAGTATTTTAGGCAAATGAAAGGAAACCAAAAGAAAAATACCGTAGACAATAAGGAATCACACAGGGCCTGAGCTGGAAGGCAGTGGAGAGCTCGTGTCCCACCCCTTTGCTAAGTGGGGGGACTGAGGCCGAGGGCTGGCAGTGACTGGGTTAAGGTCTCACATCTGGGTAACTGAATTTGGCTTCTCGGGTCCCATCCAGCCTTGCCCTCCTTGCCGCAAAGAATGCTACTTTAATGCAGCTTGTTGGGAAACGAGCTTCTCTGTCTGAGTCTCTGCACTCAGACTCAATTCTGATGAGAGTTGCCAAATTTAGCAAATAAAATTACAGAATGCCAATTAAGTTTGAATTTCAGGTAAACAACACATACCTTTTTAGTATAAGTATGTCCCAAATATTGTGAGGGACATACTTATACCAGAAGCTATGCCACGGAAATCCAAAAGTCAAATTTACCTGAGCATCTGGTATTTTATCACGCAGCCCTGGCTCTGGCTTTTCCCTGCACCTGTGTTTCTCATTACAATAATAACAGTTAAGTGTTTGTGGAGGTATTTTTCTATAGTACCAAGAGTTGTGCTAAGCGTTTTATATACATTATCTTCTTTCACCCACCTGGAAAACCTGGGAGGTCCATATGATTATTGTCACCGTTTTATTTATTTTTATTCTTAAGAAATGTTTTCTTATTGGTTGATTTTCTTTTCTTTCTTTCTTTTTTTTTAGAGAGAGAGAAAGGGAGAGGGAGAGAGAAACATCAGTTGGCTGCCTCTTGCATGCCTCCTAATGGGGATCAATCCTGCGATCCTGCAACCCGGGCATGTGCCCTGACTGGGAAATGAACCAGCAACCTTTTGGTGCACAGGACCATGCCTAACTAACTGAGCCACACTGGCCAGGGCTAGTGTCACCATTTTAGAGCCGAGGAAACAGGCTCAGAGAAGTGAAGTAACCTGCCCAAGGTCGCACAGCCAAAGGTGGCAGAGCAGGGATTGACCCCAGGTCTGGACCCTATGCCTGGGCCTTACTGCTGAGCAGTGATGTTCCAGTGGATTTGGGCAGCAGAGGTGATGGAGAAAAGGAGGGTTTCCTGTGAGCTGGGTTTATTACAGGAGGGAATCAATAATCAAAAGCTTGTAGAAGAATCCCCAGTGTGACCTCTCCCACCCTGGCAGTGACATGCTGTCTCCTGTCTTCCAGAATCACCACCACCCCCCTACTCTCGGCTGTCTCCTCGCGACGAGTACAAGCCACTGGGTAAGTGTGTCCTCCTTCTGACCCTGGGGGAGGTGTGTCCGTCCCGGGTGCCCCTTCATTCCAGTGCCCAGCCTCCGAGCCCAAGGGCTGGAGTGGGGGGGAAAGCTGGCCTGGCTGCTTCTGAAATGGGGTGAAGTATTACAAACACACCCTCAGTGGGGCCGAAGCAGACAGCCTCTCCAGTGGGCTATTTACATCTTGAAATTCCTCCGCTCATCATTAACCTCTCTGTGACCTTTAAAAATGGGCCTGTGGGAGATGAATGGGTTTGGACTTAAGCATCTCATTGGAGGTGGGGTGGTATTTGTCTCTTTTCCTTTCTCTCCCTCCCCCAGTCTTAGATTATTCTCCTTTAGTGTGTATTAATTGTTACTATGACAAATAGGTTGAGCAAGAAGTCCCTGTTGAGAGGAGCTGTAGGTTTTTCAAACCCTTTTGAAGCCAAAAAGTTTACCTGGGCAGGAACAACAGTTTGAAACGTTTAAGAAAGCATTTGCATTGGTACATAAAGCCCCTGGCACGGTGGTCACGTCCTTTTAGACAGGTCCCACTCAGAGGTAGAATGTGTTCTCTGCAAACCTTGGGGCGAGATGAGCAGCTCGTCTCCTGTGTAAATGTGTGTGGTTTTAAAAGGGGAGATGGCTTGTTTCCTGGCCCTGCTGTTTCCTCCAGTGGAGAATGCTCGTGGTGCGGTGAGTTAATTTGGCCTTAGCAGCACCAGGAGAGCAGCTTTGTGACCCAGACGGTTCCCGTGGGACTTGGTTAGGCTTTAAAAGTCAGATGGCGTGGCAGTGATGCTAACACATTCCACCAAGTGACCACAAAAAGTGTGTTTTGTTTTGTTTTCGGTAAAGGCTCTTCTCAATAGCGTGTGTCAGCATTATCTGGGAGGTCCCTTCTAAGTGTCGTCGGCTCTCAGGCATCCAGCCCCGTTTTCCTTGAGGCCCTCCTGTGGAGTCACAAGTGCCCACCAGGTCCCTCCAGGAGCGTGACCTCCTCTGTCCAGGAGGACGGAGGGTGTCCCATGATGGTGTGTGAGTCAGAGGCTTAGCGATAGCAAGTTCCTCATTGTTTTTCTTGACAGATGGTCATCCCATGGATGGAGCAGCTTTATTTAGTTTTCTGGGGAACTGGAAAGGTCATCTGGTTGGACTCTGTCACTTCATAGATGGGGAAATAAAGTGAAGGATAGGGAGGGCCCCCCAGCTAACGAGCATCAACCCAGCGCCGCCCCCTTTTCAGCTCACCGGTTCCCCCTTCTTCCCTCACAGGCTTGTCTCAGCATTTCCTAAGTTAACATAATTGCACGAGTCACTTAGAAGGTCCCTAGTTTCATTAGAGAAAAAAACACACCCTCAAATGTTCTTAGTAAAGTAGTAAACTCAGTTTGAATGTCAAGGATCATTGCCCTGAGGGATTGTGGGTTAGCCTGGGATGAAGGACACCACTTAGCCCTGCAGAGTGACCATTTGGAAGTCAACAGGTGTCCTCGTTATTTTACGAATGGGACAACTGAGGCCTAGAGAGAGGAAGTGACACTTGCTGGTGGTCATATAGCTCAGGGGTCTGCAAACGACAGCTCACCATCTGTTTTTGTATGGCTTGCGAGCTAAGCATGGTTTTTACTTTCTTAGATGGTTAAAAAAATCAAAAGAAGAATAACATTTCATGACATGTGAAAATTGTATGAAATTCCAGTTTCAGTGTTTGTAATAAAGTTCTTCTGGAGCACAGCCACACTCACCCGTTTCCACATCGTCTGCGGCTGCCTCCACACTGCAGTGGCAGAGGTGAATAGTTGCAGCAGAGATTGTATGCCTTGCAGGTCTGAAAATACATACTATTGGGCCCTTTGTAGAAAAAGTTGGTGACCCCTGATTTTGCTAAGAGTAGAGGTGTGACTTGAATCTGGGGGTTCCGACTTCTGGCGGGGTCTGTCCTTGGGGCTGGAGCCGTGATGGAGATGGGGAGCGTTCTTTTTCTACAACAGCCCGAAGACACTTCAGACTTCTAGGGCCTCACTTAGAAGCACCAGATGTGAGGGTTTGCAGAGTGCATTATGGGGACTTACTAGCTGCAAAAGGTAGAAACTGCCTGTTGTTGTCACTCCTGGGAACCTCACAAAGCTGTCTGTGTTAGTTCCGCAGGGTTCACTGAGAAATGGGGTTCAGCCTGTGATAATGAGACTCGGGGTGCTGCACACTTTGGGAACATTAAGTATTAAAAGGAACAATCTTTTAAGAAGATCCCACTGAGGCATTGAGGTTATTTTTTTTTTTAAAGAGATTTTTCCATCTGTCCTTATTTTCCTCCAAATACATTTTACCAGCAGATAACTTTTTCATGCCCTGATAAATAGTTCGAGTTATTTTTTGTATTATTTTCTTTTCCTTGCATTGTTGCTTTTTCATAAACAAAAAGTCAGTTCACTTCTAAGCCTCTGTGATCACATGATTCCAAAAACAAAATAAAACTCAGAACACCCAGTCAGCATCTGGCAAGTGGGAAATAAAAAAAAAAAAAAAAAAGAGGCCAAATTGGTTAATGTTTCATCTTCCCGCTCTCCCAAGCCATGTGGTAAAAGGAAAAAAAATAATCCTGCAGGATCGAATGGAATCCTAGCTAGCGAGGGCCTAGGCCCTAGGCTAACCGTTTGTCCTTAGGAATCCCTAGCTTGGGTGCCTCTCTTGAGCCAGGTGGGACCAGCTGAACCAGACCTGGGTTGTGCTGGGTGAGATGATGAAAGTGCTGCAGACCTCACAGGACATGCCTCTTCCGACTCCTGGACAGGCCTGTCCCTTAACAGGGACCAATACCCCATCACTGGTAGCAGGAGGCACAGGCCCAGGAAAAAAATTTTCCAAGTCTGCCTGCCCCAAAAGGCATTGGCTTATTAAGCTAGCAGCTCAGTGTTCAAAAAAGTGCAAAAGATTTTCCTTTTCCCATCTAACGGCACTGCAGACAGGGGAAAACAAATAATGCACGCCATATGAAGTACTTAAAACTACTCACACAAAAATGAACACCTTAAAGAAAACACAGTCCAGGCATTGAAAGTCGCTCTGTGAGCAGGCTGGAATGTTAGGGAGTGGAGGAGGGGAGAGGAAAAAAACTTAATCTGGGAGCAAATGTTTGAGCCCTTAATTAGAGGGGTGTAAGCGGGACAGAGGGGGATGGCTGGTAACTTGTTAAAACAGTTTCCCCAGCTCCAGCGAGAGGAAGGAAGGAAGGAAGGAAGGAAGCAAGAAGGAACAACTTCAAGAATTTTAATGGTTGTAATTAAGTATAGCAACTATGAATTGTTTAGGGGCTTAATTTAACCGTACCCAGGGAGGCTCCAAGTTGCTACATGCTCAGTCCCTACAACTTGGGTTATTTCTGTGGTCAGAGCAGTTGCAACTTTTTCAGGTGCCAGGGCTGCAGTAGTCGGCATTTTCCAGGAGAATTCCAGGGCTGGCTCGCCTGGTCTCATACAAGTATGGGACAGGGTTACAGAGTGGCATCAGTGGGGAGGGACACCCTGCCCTTTGCAAGCACTTGTGTGCACACACGTGCACACAGATGCAGGAGAAAGCCGAAACGGCAGGCACACCCCAGAGCCAACTAAGTTTTCTTTCTCTTTCCTCCCGTAGATCTATCTGATTCCACATTGTCTTACACTGAAACGGAGGCCACCAACTCCCTCATCACTGCTCCGGGTGAATTCTCAGGTTGGCATTTTTTTCTTTGCACGCTGCCGTTGTGTTGAACTTGACAGAGGGGGACAGATGGGAGCGGTGCTGGATGGAGGCCCTTTTGATATTCCCACTCCTTTTCTTTCCCCCTTTCCTCCCAACCCTTAGATGGGAAGACTGCCCATCTCTTCATCACTGGTGTTCTTGGGGTTAAGAATGAGACCTAAAGATGGTAACCTAAAATGTCTGTCGATCCACGTTTTGCCCAATTGTCTCTACCTTGTCTTGTGGAAGTGAGTAAAGCCCAGTACAGCTCTTCATCTCTCATTTTAGCAAGGGATCTTGTTCTCCCAGCTGCTGTGAGGCAGCAAATGGATGTGTTTGTATACATTTCTCTTCATGGGTTTCTCCTTCCATCCCCACTCTGGGGAAGGAGCTATGTGAAGTGTCAGAAGAGGGGGAAATGGAGTGGGTGGAACAAGCTTTCAGGAGGGTCTGGTAAGGAGGGTGTTTGCCAGAGGCCAGTGGTTTCCCTGTCCTTCCTTGAGCAGTGGATGCTGGGCTCGTTTGCAGAGAGAACACTAGTTTGGAGCTCCCACCCCTTGCAATTAAGAGTTGGCCATAGCGACATTCCAAGAATGTCTGAATCAAGCTTTCCATGAGAAATAAGACGGTGGTGGTGACTTGGGGGCATAGAGGGCCAGGAGGGACTTGGGTGCCAAGGTCTGTGGGACCCTTTGGGAAAATGGCAGGTGGTGCGCTATGAGGACAGCTGGGCCTTGTGGCCTGGCCCTATGCTCCATGAGGTGACAGCCCCCCAGGCTGGAGCTGCATGGCTGGATCTTGGCTTGAGGGCTTCTGTCTGCATCTGAGCTGTCTTTCCTCTACCCCACGCCCAAGTCATAATAGCAACCACAGTGACCAGAGCTATTAAGTGTTTACTTTGGGCCATGGCCTGTACTTGGGCCCTTTACCTGTATCATCTCAGAATAGCAGTAAAGGAACTTGGCCAGGGGCACCTAATAGCAGAACCATTTGTCACTGTGCTCCTAACCACTGTTCTGTCTTGTCTCCCCCCTCCCGTGTCCCCCCCCCCCCCACACACACTTTTCTGCATGTACCTCTGATAAACTGAATTTACACAAAGTTCTGCCTGTCATTCTTGCCGCATTCTCCCCATGACTCTACACGAAGCTGGCTGCCTGGCCACTTCCCATCTGCAGACCCTAACCCTATCTATTCTCTGTTCTGTCACAACCATGGGAGATCACAAGACTACATCTGTTTCAAGGATAAAGAAACTAGAAGCTGGAGCAGGAAGTGACTTGTGGAGGGTCACATGGCCCAGCTGGTACTGGGGACTAGGTCTTCTGGATCTTACTTGCCTTTTGGTTCTGGTGGTCCCTCTAATGGGGTCACTTTGTTTTCTTCTCTGCCTTTTGGCCCTATTTGGTTATACTGCCTTTTCCTGAAAGACCTAACCCGATGAACACAAGGGGTAAACATTTTGGATGTTAGGGAGTGGAGGAGGGGGGAGAGATAAATCCATCTTTTTTCCTCTGTGACTGTGGGGATGAAAGCTACATATAATTCTGAAGATGAGGATTAAAAGTATGTCTGAATGCATGCTTCTGTGTCCCTGACAATCTTCAGAGTGTGTTTAATTTAGTGGATCACATTAGCATTGGTTGGATGGATAGGTAATTTTTTGACTTCCCCCTACCCTCTATCATTAATGGTGGAAACTCCATTGTGTGAAAATGTGTTACAGTTTATGGTGTATTCATAGTCATAGTCTCTTTTAAAAAAATATTTTGTTTGATTTCAGAAAGTAAGGGAGAGGGAGAGAGAGATAGAAACATCAATAAGAATCATTAATCGGCTGCCTCCTGCAGGCCTCCTACTGGGGATCAGGCCCGCAACTCCGGCATGTGTTCTGACAGGAATCAAACCGTGATCTCTTGGTTCAGAGGTCAGTGCTCCACCACTGAACCAATGTGGCCGAACAGTCATAGTCTCTTGATTTCTGTCTTCTCAGAGTGGGCCTGGTGTGTGGCTTAGGCAGGAAGGAGCAGACTCCATAGCACCTGTTCGAGGCCCCTCACCCATCTGGTTTCCAGGAGAGAGCGCCTCTGGAGGCTGGGGGGTCTTTGGAGACCCTGGGGCCATTGTGTTTGGCTGCCTTTGGGGTCCAGTGGGTCCCTGTTAGTTATCCCAGAGCAGTTTTTGGTCCTGGCCACTGAGAAGGCCCCTGCTGCTCTCTCCTGTGGGCCAGGACTTCATGGTTCTCATGAGAAAATTTGGCATCCAGTGGCTTTGTAATTCTAAGGGGTGATGGAATTGGGGAGGAAGTTTGTGATATCTGATGGGGGAATGATTAAATGGGGTCTGATTGTGGTCATCCAGGCCCCTTCCAGGGACCACATGCGTTTCCTCCTGCTCCAGGGTTTCACTTCACTCTTCAGCTTTTCCAGTTTACTTGTGCTGTGAGAGTCTGAGGACTAATGGCCTGGCACTGCCCCGCCTCCAGGGAGCTCACAGACTTGGGGCTGTGGTGGCTGTCACACTGAAGGACAGGCTCAGGTCGGGAAAAGGCCCAGAGCTGTGCTGGTCTCTGGATGATGAAGGCAGGCGTCATCCTGCAAAGATGGAATGCAGGGTTGTGCCCAAGGACAGGGTGGGAGGCGAGGTGGGAAAGGTGAGGGGAAGAATGTGGGCCAGGGCCAGGGACAAGGTGTCTGATATTCAAGGACAGATAATACTGCTGTTGGTGACAACTGTTGACATTTATTGACACTCACTACTTAGCACTTTGCTAAGTGCTGATCATTCTTCATCTCTTTGACTCTGTCACAACTCAGATTTGATTCTCCCTATTTTATAGGTGAGGAAACTGAGGCTCATTGTTGGGCCAGCTGCCCAAATTCACAAATTTGTAAGTGGTAGATGTGGGATGGGAGCCTGAGCAGTGACTGCCCAGCTCTCCCATCCTGAGGGCCCTGCCTAGCATTCTACAGCAAGGGTTCCCATCCCCTACTGGGAGTCACACCGGGGTGGGGGGAGGGGGGGCAATATAGAGTGATCAAAGGAGCCTGGGGGCAGCCAGTCCCAATTTAAGTACCAAGGATAGGGGTGAGGAGCTGGCTAGAGGCCGGGACTCTCTGTGCTCTTCAATGTCACCACCAGGCAAACCTTGCAGACCACCCAGAGAGCTGCCTCCGTCCTCTCAGCTGCCCAGCCCACTCTGTCTCCCTTTGTCCTGAGAGCCTGCCCCTTCTCAGTGCCTTGGGATGGGTGTCCTGCTGGAGTGGGGTGTTTGCAGCCCCACGATGGAGCTGCCCTTGTTTGCCTTGCACAATGACCATCCCAGCGCCTGGCTTGGGGCTGTCTATTTTTATCCAGTCCAAGGCCTCCGCTTCACTTTCCCGTCCTGTTGTTGAGGCCACTTTAGAAGGAATGGTGGGAATTTTGAGGCTCAGTCACAGCCAGGCAGGCAGGAACGCATCAGTGGGGGGTGGGCAGGGCAGGGGTGGCAGACCGGAGACCGTCTTGTTTTAGCTCTCTGCTGAATGGTTGACACGATATTCTCATCTCATATCTACATCACCTCCAGATTTAAATCCTAGAGCCTTGACACTCTGGGTTCCTTGCCTAACTCAGGGCCTGGGGCGCTTTCCCCCTAACTGTCTAATGTCTCCTCCAGCCATCTTCCTCTCTGCAAAATCTCCACCCCTTTCCTGTTTCCTTGATTTTAGTTTAGTTCCGGGAGGAAAAGCAAGATTAGCTAGTTAAATTCATACTAAGGTATAAGTGGCTGGTAGGCAACCCTTCTTAGCAATGTAAAGGCAGAATATGCCGTGATTCAATGAATTACAGGATGAAGGGCCATGTGGGAATGGCCATTCTGAGGAGGAGGGCTGAGGGAAGAAGGCAGGTTCTCTCAGCTCTTCAGTGCTCTAGGTTAGAAAAACAGAAAGAGCAGAACACAAGGAGCTTTGTGCTCTGTGAGACAAGGAGCAGCCAGGCCAGGCTGGGTGCTGGGTGCTGAGTGAATGAGTTCTGGGTCCTTTAATGAGAGGCTGAGTAGTGGGGCTGCTTTAGAAGCTAGACCTGCCTGACTCCATGGAGGTGGTGCAGGCTTCTTCAGGATCCAGTGACTTATCGCTGGTATCTTGTTCTAGTGCCTATTGGGTGACAGTTCCGGGGCTTTATTAAGCACCCACTGTATGCCAGCCATGTTGTAAGCTGCCTGTCATGCGACTGGGCTGTCCCTTTTGCTGACCTAGGATGTGTGTACTGGATCTCAGTCCTTGCAGCATACTGGTTTCTTTAGAGCTGCACCAGCAAGGGCAAGCCCCTCATTTTAAAGAGAAGGCCTGGGGAAGAAAGAAACACGTGGAGAGTGGGGTCTCAGCTGTATTTCCTCCACCAGTCAGACTGTAAGTTCCTTGAGGGCACAGATCCTTCTCTAGGATTCTTATATTTTGTAGGTTGGGAACAGAGGCTCAGAGAGGTTAGGAGAGTGGCTGAGGGCCACACAGCAAGCATAAGCAAGCAGAGCCAGTTTACAACCTAGGTGACTCCATGCTGCCCACCCACCTGCCACCTTTCCTCCCAGTGGTCCCTAAACAGGTACCTTTTGGAGTCGATGCTGTCTGATGTTCATCTTTAGTGCCTACAGGAGCTGGGAGAGGAGTGCTGAGCAGTATTGTCTCCTGCTGTTTCCTGATTCTACGGCCCAAGCATGCTCCCCTCAGATGCCCTCATCTAACAGGTCCTTGAGCTCTTCGTTCTCCAAAATGCTCAGTTCAGTTCAGTCAGTGTGTGCTGAGCCTCCATAGCAAGGTGGACTGAAGAGCATGGACTGTGCACCAGAGGGCCCTGGGTTCAAGTCCCAGCTGTGCCTTTTCCTGTTGTAGGACTTTGGGGCAGCCAGGCCCTGTGCTTAGGTCTGGGGGCACAGAGATACAAATTATGTCATCTCTGCCCTCAAGGTACTCACAGACAGGTAAAGACAAACAATAGTAATGAGAAGTAGTGTAGAAACGGTCCAGAGGAAGAAGGGATTAGTGATTGACTTGGTGTGGTGGGGAGGTAGTCCAGGAAGACTCCCTGGAAGAGATGACATCGAAGTTGGTTTTTACAGGATGAATAGGAGTCTACCAAAGAGACAAGGTTTGGGTGTGGGAGATGTTCCAGGTCCAAGAAATAGCACGTGCAAAGGCCTGGAGGTGTGAAGACAAGCCTGATGTTGAGAAGCCCAAGGATGTCAGATGGGCTGCAAAGCAAAGCATCAGGTGTTGATGGGAGACAAGGCAAGGGGAGGCCAGGGCCTGGGTAAATCTGTTAAAAACTGTAATACCCAGAATGCACAGGTAAGTGTCCAGCTTGGTGAATATTTACAGACTGATCACACCCTGGACAACATTGCTGTGCATGACCATGCTCAATCCTGACACGTGAGAGTGCTCATTGCCTATGGGCCTAGGGCTGCTGCATGTCCAGTGAGTGGGCAGGGGGTAAAGTTTTAGCTAAAAAGAGGGTTTTGTTTGGTTTTGGAGGGCAAGAGGATGTTTTTCCTGGAGTTTGGGCCATCTGGTGTCCTGACACAATTAGATAGGAACCTAGATTAGTCCCCCTGGGTTAAGAGCTGACCCTTGGGTATGGCCCATACCCACTCACTCTACCCAAGTCAGGCTCCGGTCTAGAGGTGGTGGACCCTGAGCTCCTGGGCCAGGACCAGCTTGCAGCTTCCAATTCAGAAATGGCCTCAGACTCCTTGCCTTCTCTTGGTGTGGGGGTGGGGGAGAAGGAGCATTTGGAACTTGCATCAAGCCTCTGCCTTGCGTTTTTTAGCTTTGACCAACCAAAGGAAAAAAGAGCCTTCGTCCCTCCTTAAGACCTCCTGATATTTCACAAAGGGACCCATTCTTCCTGGGCCGGTTGTGTAAAGTTGGAGTAGAGGTGGTGAGGGGTGAAGGGCAGGAGTGACAAAGGTGACTTCAGCAGTCCTGGGAGGAACAGGTAGTGGTGGAGGGGTTCTGGGCAGCCTGGTTGGCCATGAAGCATACGGGGTTTACCACAAAGCTAGAGTGGGTTCCAGGCTTGGCTTTGCCTGTTCCCCTGCTGTGATCTCAGGTAAGCTCCTCACTCTCTAATCTCAGTTTGCTCAACTCTATGTGGGGGCCATTGGGTCACTGATCTCAGGGGCTCCTTGATGCTCATGTGTTCTAGGCAGAGGGTACCAGGTCCTGAGCCCTGAGGGGTTGTGTGGAGAATTGGGGCTTCTGGCCTACAGCATCTTAGCTTGTCGTCATTGTTCCAAAGCAAAACTAATGTCTGGGACAAGACCATGTGGAGGGAGGGGAGGATTGGTGTCCTGGATTTCCCCCTTTTCTAAAACACTAAAGCTTAGGAAATGGAGTGGGGGTACCCTGGACCGATGAAGAATCCAAGGCCCAGAGAGGGAGACGGACTTGCCAGAGGTCACCAGTTTCACATCCTCTGGATCTCTGACAGAGACCCCAGGGCTGGTATGTTTCCTGACTGTAGGCTTTGGGGTGACAGGTCCATGTATTGAACATTTGTTAAGAACCTACTGTATGCCAGTATCAGGTGATACAAAGTGAAGAACGCCTGGACCTTACCCTGGAGGAGCTGATGATGGTCTAGAAGGGGAAGTAGACAGCAAGCAAAGAATCGTGAGTGATTGTGTTAAATGCCGTGGAACTGTGGGCATGGTTTAGCATCAGCACAGAAATTAGAGCAGGAGACTCTGTTGGGGTGGGAATGGCAAGAAGACAACAGGGTATAGACAGCCTGTCAGATAGAAGGAACAGCTTATGCAGAAGCAGGGCGGTGTGCGGTATCACCATGTGTTCTTAGTTAGTTTGTGGCTAGAAAGTTAATGTGTGTGAGATGGGAGAACAGGAAAAGGTGAATCCAGAGAGCGTATCTTGAACTGGTTGGAATGGGCTGGATGAGAGGGACTGGTCCCTGGGGCCAGGGAGACTTTGGGATGTACTTGGTCCTGCAGGGCCTTGGACCTTGTCAGGCATCCAGCATAGGGCCTACTGCCTAGACAGAGGTCACTGTGGAATAAATAAATGACTTTTTGCCTGGGACAAAGGATCCTGCTCATAGGGTGGTTGCTGAGAGATCCAGAGAGAGAGAACATATAAAGACAGAAAGATCATAGCACATATTAAAGAATCATAACTAACACAGCTCTGAGCCAGATACTCTCTAAGTGCGTGTTGTGCACGCATTCATTCATGGAATCCTCCACACAGCTCTTATGAAGTAGTTACTTTTTTTTAAAAGATTTTAAAAATTGATTTTTAGAGAGGAAGGCAGAGAGAGAGAGAGAGAGAGAGAGAGAGAGAGAGAGAGAGAGACACCATCGGCTGCCTCTTGCATGCCCCTTGCCAGGGATGGAGCCAACAACCCAGGCATGTACCCTGACTGGGAATCGAACTGGCAACACCTTGGTGCCCAGGATGATGCCCAACCAACTGAGCCACACCAGCCAGAACTGAAGTAACCACTTTTATTAGCCATGTTAGAGGAGAAGTAATTGAGGCCCAGAGAAGTTAAATAACTTGCCCAAGATCACCCAGCTAGAAATCAGTAGGACTAGCATTAGAACCTAGTTAGTCTGGCCCCTGTTGGGTTCCCTAGTGTCTGGCATGGTGCCCTCTATGTCCCCTGCAAGATGTAGGACTCACACAGTTCTGGCTCCTTGGGGGCTTCTGTGTCCCTGGTTACCCCAGATTCAGTATGTACACTTGTCACCAGGCCCCACAGCAGCTCTGTTCATAGGACGGTTGCTGGATGAATAAATGAATCACTCGTGAGATGGTGGGTGGGTGGGCTTCTGAGAGGGAGCTGTTGGGCTGAGGGGGAGCCTGTTCCTGTCCAGGGCTGCTCGACTCTGAGTTGGAGGCAGATGGCCCCTACACTTTGGGCGGCCTGCATCACGGGGGGAACCGGCAGGTTTTCTCAGGAGACCTGAAATTCCAGAAAATGCACTTGGTTGCATCCAGCCTAATCACAACCATCTGTCTGCCAGGCCCCATGGCTCGCCCTCCTCCTGTCTCTGCTGGCACGCTTTCCCGGGCGTCTGTAACAATCGGGAGCTGCGCTTGAAAGTTTCCTTGTCGGGGTAGAGCGGCTGTTGCCAAGAGCTTCTTCTTTGATGCAAAAAATATATCCCGAAGGTACTTTGTCAGATGTTTTTATATTAAACATTCTCCCTCCGTGGTCCTTGGCCGCCAAGGGAAGCAGAGATGCATGACTTTTCCAGTTGCCCTTGTGGAAAGAATTCCTGGTGTCCACAGGCCTTCCCTCACACACCCCCAAAAGTCAGGGCCTGGCACCCCCAGCCAGAGTGAGTCAGGCCTTGGGGGCTGGCACTTCTGCAAAGCAGGGGCTGCCGTGGCCTGAGGGACGGATGCTACCCTCACCCTGGGGTAGAGTAGGTCTCAGGTCTGGAGCAGACACCCAAGCCACCATCTCAGACTGTAAAGTGAATCACTGCAGAGAGGAGAGGGTAGCTCAGAGATAGGAGCCCGGAAGCCATCCCGATCTCCCTGAGTGCCCAGGGTTGTGCCAGCACTGGGCAGAGCTGGGAGAGGTGGGAGCTGTCACACAGTCACGTGGCCTGAAATCAGGAGGGATTGGGCCAGGGGTCTCTGTGGCTCCTCAGCAGCCCTGGGAAGCAGCTAAGGGGAGGGGCTTTGCTAGCCAGATGTGATCCGTGGGGTATGTTGGGAGAGGGATGGAGGCAGAGTACAGCTGTTCTGGCTCACACTCCGGTTTCAGCCTTTTGGGCTGAATGGGGTGAAATGGGGCATCCAGCAGGCACCTTTGTAGACAGGCTGTCCGCATCAGCCATCAGGGTGTGTGAGCCCCAGGAAGTCCCCAACTGTCTCCCCTTCTGCCTGTCTTTACTCACCCCCTCAGCCCTCTGCCCACTGCTTCATGTCGGGCACGGAGAGCCTACCTTTCTCAGCCTCTGTGCCGGGGCCCAGCCTTCCACTCAGTGACTGTGTGGTTTTCTGCCGACCACGTGTCAGCTCTGGCCCTTAGATTTTAGGTCCCTCCCAGGCCTGCCCGCAGGGTCACAGGAGAAGGGGGAACACTGTTGCCAAAACAAGGACTCCAGATTGCTCTCCGAGGGCAGATGTTGGGAATGGGGCCGGGGATGCTTGACTCTGAGGGCAGGGCCAGGGTCTTCCCCACGTGGCGCCCAGCTCCGGGCCTGGTGTGCAGGGGATGTTGGGGTTGTGTTTGTGATTCGTAGAGAGGCCGCGGCTTCTCCACACCCTTGACTCTCAGCTCATGTTGTCAGTCTCAGGCTCCCGGAGACCCTGGTTTTTCAAGGTGGAGGAGCCCTATCTCCAGAGCCTCTGCTGCTGTTTGACCCGAGAGAGGAGCTGAGGTGGGTAGAGAGGGCGCAGGTGTGAGGGACACGGACTCAGTCTCCTCCTACCAGGCTGCTCAGCTGTGTCTTAACTGCCAGCCCCCTTCCTCACAGGGCAAAGGCTGGAGAGAACCCCAGGAGCTTCCTCTTAAGTCTCAAGGAGTGACACACCTGGGGGCCAGGAGACCCAGGTTCCAGGCCTGATCACGTCTTTTTGGTGATCTCAAGTTGTTCCCACGCAGCTCCTCCATCTGTAAATGGGCCAATCAGTCTCACTCATTTATCCTCAGCCCTCTTTGCACAGAGTCCCGTGCAGACTTTTTAAATGGCTGAGACCCCATTCCAGAAGTGGTTGGGGAAGACTGGGATTCAGGATTTTAAAAATTTCCCCAAGTGATTCTAATATGCAGTCAAGGCTGAAAACACAGGTCTGAATAGACCTAGAACCTGGGACCTAGAGCATCCAGCCATCTTCCCCTCAAGGCAGGAGCCTTTTCTGTATCCGGGCCCCAGCCTGTACTTTGTCATTTCTGGGTACAGGCACACGTGGCATCTTAGAGCAGCCTGCTTTGTGAGCTGCCTGGCTCTGGTCCCTTCTGCTGTGATGTGTGTTCTGGGGTTTAGCGGTATGTGAGCACCAGTGAGGTCACGTCGGACTGTCCCTCTGAGGGTCACCAGGTCCCTACATGTTTGATTCTTGCCACAACCTGGTGTTGTACTTGCAGTTTTCAGGTGAGAAAGCTCAGCCTGGAGGGTGGTAAAAGTGATTTTCAAAGACACTCGGTGGAAGGTGAGCGTGTGGAGATGTGGTTTTTGTCTTCGCAGGAAGGAGGGTTCTCTGTGATTGCTCTCGGAAGCTTGGCCAGCCCCACCTGAGCTCTTATGCCCTCCTTGTTATCTTGACACCTCCCTTGGGTCTCAATAGCTTTACTAAGAATTAAATGAGCCACTCAGCTCTGTCCAGACCTGCTTCTAGACCTTGGAGTAGTAGGGTGTGTAGTAAAAGGTACAGATGACAGGGGGATGCTGGGGATTCAAGACTCAGGGGTGAAAAGCCCAGGCTTTGGGGCCAGACAGACCTGTGGTCTAATTCACACAGCCTCCATTTTGCAGCCTCACTTCACCCCACTTCTGACAAGTGGGCTGGGCAACACCTCACAGGTGCTTTGGAGATCCCGTAAGTACCGTAGATAGCACAGTGCCTGGCACACACCCAGTTTTCAGTAGGTGGTAATTAAGTGAATTGGTAACCAAGTATTAGCATGAGGAAGAGAATGGCATGAAGGAGAAGATATGTTGGAATCTAATGTAACCCTAGAGCAGTGGTTGGCAAACTGCGGCTCGCGAGCCACATGTGGCTCTTTGGCCCCTTGAGTGTGTGTGGCTCTTCCATAAAATACTGCATGCAGGTGTGCACGTACAGTGCGATTGAAACTTCGTGGCCCATGCGCAGAAGTCGGTTTTCGGCTCTCAAAAGAAATTTCAGTCGTTGTACTGTTGATATTTCGCTCTGTTGACTAATGAGTTTGCCGACCACTGCCCTAGAGAGAGGCAGGTGAATGCTGTTTCCAAAGTGAAAAGTGTGGGCTGGGAGCAGAGCTAGAACTGAAGGAGGAGGGTTTAACCAGGCTGAGAGGGAAGGGCACCCCAGGCCCGGGGAACTGCTGGGCAAAGGCAAGGTGATGCGAAATGGTTGTTCTAGGAAGGGGAGTGATCCTGGCAGGGCCGTAAGAAGGGAGGCCTAGAGGGAGGGCCTTGAATGCCACGTCAGGAAGGACTGGACTTTCCTCTGTGGTGGGCCACAGCTACATGCCCCAGAAGTCCTTTTGATTGATAGGTAGATTGACTGCAGCCTTATAGAGAATAGGTTTGTATGAGCCCAGAGTGTAGAGTTCTGTTTGCTTAATGTAAACTTTTTATTGATTACAATAAGCATGTCAAACTCGCTGGCTGCGGGCCGCATGCGGCCCACAACAAATATTTTTGCGGTCCAGCCAATATAACAGTATGTAAGAAACGTTTTAATAAAAAATTCGTAACATAATTTTTACAATGTCCTGTTGCAAACCACCACAGGCCCCTTGCTCAGGCCGCCCCACGCCCCAAGGGAACCCCACCCTGATCCGGGACACCCTTCCGGGCAAACCAGCTGGCCCCCACCCCTGTACCAGGCCTCTATCCTATCTAATAAAAGAGTACTATGCAGATTGATCATCACTGCAACACACAATATAGCTGCCCCCATGTGGTCAAAGATCCTGCCCCCATGTGGACACAAGATGGCCAGCAGGAGAGGGCAGTTGGGAGGCACCCGGCCTGCAAGGGAGGGCAGTTGAGAAGGACCAGGCCTGCAAGGGAGGGCAGTTGGAGGTGATCAACCCTGCAGGGGAGGGCAGTTAGGGGTGACCAGGCCATCAGAGGAGGGAAGTTGGGGGCAAACAGGCTGGCAGCAGAGTCGTTAGGGAGTGATCAGGCTGGCAGGCAGAAGTGGTTAGGGGCAATCAGGAAGGCAGGCAGGTGAGCAGTTGGGAGCCAGCAGTCCTGGATTGTGAGAGGGATGTCCGACTGCCCGTTACCGGCAGTGGGACATCCCTCGAGGGGTCCCAGATTGGTACAGGCTGGGCTGAGGGTATTAATAATGAACTACAACGTTCGCTAGTGACTGATCACTATAATGGTGTTGCATTCATTTCCCTCCACTATTTCTCTCCACTAATACTAGCAGTGAATATTTTAGCAGCCGATTGCCACGTCATTAGTCTTGTACTGACTTGTTTGGTGTGCGTAACAGGAAATATTTTGCTTTCAGAGAACAAGAAAAAGAGGTTTATTTGCATTACACTTATTAATTTGTGCAGTTATTCAGTGTCTGGTAAGTTAATGTTCAAGAAAAAATATTAATTTTTATTAAAATATCCTACTATTTTATGTGAACTATTACTCATTTATTTCAGCTCTTTGTTTTCAGCATGTCTCTATCGAAATAAACCTACGTTTCTATGAAAATTGAAGCTTTTGTTTTTTGCGGCCCACATAAACTTAACCCTTGTTTATTTGGCCCGTGTCAGCCGTTGAGTTTGACATGGTTGATGTACAATATGCAGAAAGCACAAACATCACAAGTGAACAGTGTTTTCAGACCAAATGTATTTGTGTAACTACTGCCCAGACCAAGAAACAGAACACTGTGTCGGAAGCCCCCTCTCAGGATCCCTTCCAGTCACTCCCCAACACCCGCCCACCACCCTCCCTGGGCAACTAAGCTCTATTCTGACCTGGAACACCATGGATGAATTTTCCTGTCTTTGAACCTGGGACAAATGGAAGTATACACTGTGTTCTTATTTTTTCTTTTATTTGTGATATAATTGACATAACGTATTAATTTCAGGTGTACAACATCATGATTTGATACCTTATATATTGCAAAATGATTACAATAATAAGTTAACTGCCATCACTACACAGTTACAATTTTTTTCTTGTGATAAGATCTCTCAGGATCTACTCTTAACAACTTTTGTATATACACGTGGTCGGCAAACTGCGGCTCGAGAGCCACATGCGGCTCTTTGGCCCCTTGAGTGTGGCTCTTCCACAAAATACCATGGCCTGGGTGAGTCTATTTTGAAGAAGTGGCGTTAGAAGAAGTTTAAGTTTAAAAAATTTGACTCTCAAAAGAAATTTCAATCGTTGTACTGTTGATATTTGGCTCTGTTGACTAATGAGTTTGCCGACCACTGGTATATGCCATACATCTGTGTTAACTGTAGTCACTGTGCTGTCAATTACAACCCCGGAACTTACTTACCTTATCCTGGCAATTTGTACCTTTTGACCACCTCACACACACACCATTCCCTACCCCACCTCTGGCAACACCAATCGTCTGTGCTCTTTTGTATGTTTGCAAAGCCCCTCCGTAGTGTTGGGACACCTGTGATGGCTCATTCATTGCTGGATAATATTCTCTGGGCACAGACCTCGGTTCTCCTACTCTAATGTATGCATTTCACTACTAAAGGGCACTTGGGTGGTGTCCATTTTCTGGTTCTATCCATGATGTTACCATAACTATTCCTGGGCAGGCCTTTCTGTGGACATAAGGACACACTTCTCTTGGGCGTATACTTGGGACTGGATGCTCTAGGCTCCCCATTAATCGTGTGGTCAGCTTTATTCCATGCTGGACCGTTGTCCAAAGCCACAGTGTTCCGTCAGGAACACTTCTAGGGGCGCTTTGGTTCATTCCACCCATTTTACCGAGACCTTGAGAGGGGCAGTGCCTGTCCTTGGCCCCACAGCTCCCAATGGCAGAGCTCAGTCTAGACCTGGGGTTTCCACGCTCAGTGTCCAGAGCCTCTGCCCACATGGAGGTGGTGCCTAGTGCGCCACTCTGAGCAATTCTGGTCCTGGACTCCGCCTCCGCCCTTCACCCCGAGGCAGGATTTTAGCTCCATATCCTCTTGGAAGGCCCTGGGCAGTGCACTCTGGAAAAAACAAAAAGGAGAAAAGAGTGAAAGGAAACCAAACATTAGAAAAGAAGCGTGTTTCCAATAAGCTGGGCCTTTCACCGGGAGCCAAAACATGACTTTCCTGGGCCCCGGGAGCAGCCGGTCGGGTTTGCTTCTCTGGGTGTACGTCTTGCTGGGTGTTGGGTCGGGACTCGCCTCTTGCATCATCCCCAGGACACACAGACAGGCATTGTCTTTTGGGGCTTTGGATCCCTGGACTTTGGGGTGGCTCAGCCCAGGGGGGACCTCTGACAACAAGCTGCCTAGGCCCTCAGGAGGGAGCAGTGTGTGAGTTACTGTAAGAGATTTTCCTCGCTTGCCCACCCCCTTCCTTTCTTGGGTGCTTTGATGGGTTTGAGGTGTTTATAGGCTTGATTCACAACGGAGTTACCAGGGTTTTCCACGGAAATAACTTATTAAAGGGGCCGTGCACACAGCGACATTGAAGTCTGGGGAGGGGTGCGCATCAAAGGCAGCCGGCGGCCCAGCCAGGCAGCGGTTCACTGGACTGGCACTCCAGACGAGGCCAGGAGGGGCAGGGAGGGGGCGGCCGGGGCTGCAGGAAAAACACTTGGGCTTAAGAAAACACTCCCCAGACAAACCCAAATTCAGATCCATGGGAAAAAAGGGGGGAAAGTGAAAGCCCAGCATCCCGGGCCAGCCCTCTGCTGGAGCCTCCTGTCCAGATGTGGGGACACATGTGGGTGCCTGGCTAACGCATGGCGCCTGACTTCGTGCTGTCATGCCTAGCCCTTCCCTTGGCCCTGGGCTGTTCCTTGGGAGGAAATGCTAAGGCAGTGGGCTGCCTACTGCCTTTTGCCAGGGATGGGTGGGGAGAAGTTAGGGGTAGAAGGGTTTTCTGATGTCCTGCCTTCCTGATAGCTCCTCTCCTTTGATTTAATTACACCTGATTTGTCCTTTGGAGATAATTAAAAGCCTTCATTTTCCAGGAAGCTGTCAGGAATTGCATAGTCCACAGTGGCTTCTCTCTTTTCTGAACTTGCAGTACTTTTCATCTCTGTACCCCTCCCTTGCAGTGAGTTAACTGCATTGAGTTTATCCGCTGCCCCAACCAGACGGAACGAGTGCCTTCTGGTCAGGGCCTGGGCCCGCCTATGCCCCTCAGGGAAACTGCTGTCCCTGGTGCCTGGCATCGCCCACCCTGTGCAGGAAAACATGGATTGGAACCTGCAACTCAGTCCAGGCTGTTTCACAGTAATAATGGCAATAGCAGTAAAAGAAGTAATAATAATGGCTAAAATTTGAGAGCAAAACTTGTGGCGGACACTGTGTTTCTTATTCGTTAAGCCCATTCAGTCCCAATGAGGTAGGTTATGTTAATTACACACATTTTTCGTTTTTCGGATGAGAAAACTGAGTCTTAGAGAGGAGTAATTTGCCCAGGGGCACCAAGCTGATAAGTGGCAAAGGTGGGGTTGACTCCAGAACTTGTGTCCTTGGACAAGTCGCTCTGCCTGTTTGGGCCTGAATCACCCTCACATTCTATCAGTGAGCCTGCAGGCTGGCTGGAGAAACAAGACAAGTCCTCATGAGGCTGCATAAGGTTTGTTTGGTTTAGTTTACTAAGATACAGTCTACATACAGTAACACTTTTTGAAAGTGCATCATTTTGTCAATTTTGGTAGTTGTGTTACCATTATCATAATCAAGATACAGAGCATTTCCATTGCCCCGGAAAGTTCCTTGGTGCCCCTTTATGGTCAGCCCTTACCCCAACCTTTAGCTCCTGGTAACTGCCATCTGATTTCCATCTTGATGGTTTTGCCTTTTCTTGAATATCCTACAAGTGTAATCATACAGCAAGTAACTTTATTTTTTTTCAAATAGATGTTTATTGATTTCAGAGAGGAAAGGAGAGGGAGAGAGAGAGAGAAATACCAATGATGAGAAAGAATCATTGATTGGCTGCTTCCTGCATGCCACACACTGGGGATGGAGCCCACAACCTGGATATGTGCCCTGACCAGGAATCAAACCATGACCTCCAGGTTCATAGGT
Source organism: Eptesicus fuscus (assembly GCF_027574615.1). NCBI lineage: Eukaryota > Metazoa > Chordata > Mammalia > Chiroptera > Vespertilionidae > Eptesicus > Eptesicus fuscus. Next base: position 43,909,606 of record NC_072477.1, on the reverse strand, counting down.
CGACGCTCAACCACTGAGCCATACCGGCTGGGCAGCAAGTAACTTTTATTATGCCCTTAAAAAAAAACAAAAAACTCAGAATAATAATTTGAGATTTATCCATGTTGCTTGGATGAACGTTTAGGTTATTTCCAGTGTTTTTGGTTATAACCATTTGTGTTTAGGTTTTTGAGTGAACCTAAGTTTTGAATCACGGAGTAAATACCCAGGAGTAGGATTGCTGGGTATATGGTTAAAGGTGTGCTTAACTTCATAAAAAACAGCCCAATGGTTTTCCAAAGCGATTGTACCATTTTGCAATCTCATCCGCAGTGTGTGAGAGTTCCAGTTACTCCATATTCTCACCAGCATTTTTTAAAAATATATTTTTTTTATTGTTTATAGTATTACAGATATCTCCCATCCTCCCTCCCCCATTACTCTCCTTACCAGCATTTGATAGGGCCAGTTTATTTTTATTTGGGTTATTGTAATAGATATGTAGTGGTATTTCATTGTGGTTTTAATTCACATTTTCCTAATGACTAATGAGGTTGAACATCTTTTCTGATACTTATTTGCCAGCTGTACTGTACATCTTTGGTGAAGTGTCTGTTTAGATCTTAGCACATTTTTTATATTGGGTTGCTTTCTTATTGAATTTTGAAAGTTCTTTACATATTCTGTCTATCAGTCCTTTAAAAGATGTATTTTATAACGATTTTCTCCCAGTCCATGGTTTGTCTTTCCATTTTCGTAATGGAGACTTTTGAAGAACAGAAGTTTTTAAATTTTCTGAAGACCAATTTATTAGGTGTTTCTTTTCATGCTTTTTGTGTTGTATGAAGAACATTGCCAAACCTAGGGTCACAAAGATTTTCTCCTAGAAATTTTATAGGTTTAGGTTTTACATTAAGGCTTATATAATTTTTGTATATGAGATAAGGAGGTCCAATTGTTCTAGTACCATTTGTTGAAAAGACAACTCTTTTGAGTTATGTTAGCCTCTTTGTCAAAAATTAATTGATCATTTGTGTTCTCTTTCTGGATTATATTCTGTTTTATTGTCTATGTGTCCATCCTTTTACCAATACTGCACTATCTTGCTTACTGCAGCTTCACTCCATTAGCGTGAGTCCTCTTTTTCAAAGTTGTTTTGGTTATTTTAGGCATTTTCATTTCCATATTCATTTTAGATTCAGCTGTGGATTTATACAAAAAAGCCTGCTGGGATTTTGATTGGGTTTGCATTGAATCTATAGATGAGTTTGGGCAGAATTGGCATCTTGACAATATTGAGTTTTCCAATCAATGAATATGGCACAGGCTCTATACATTTAGGTCTTTGATTTCTCTCATCAGAGAATACAGATCTTGCACACTGTTGCTACATTTATACCAGTGTAGTTCATGCTTCTTGGTACTAGTGTACGTTGGAATACATACTGTAGTTATTTACTAGAATATAGACATACACTTAATTTTTATATATTGACTTTGGGTGCATAGGATTTATTTTATTTTATTTTTGTATGCATGGGATTTTAATGGCACTGATGCTTTGCATTGGGTGCCATGTTTCAGGGGAAGAGTTACAAAATGGAGAATTTTTTCTCCTTGACTCTCAGAAACATCACTTCTGCCTCCTGCCGTTCCCTAAGATAGTCAAGTGTGAATTTATCCTACTGAGTCAGATGTGACATCTTGGGTGAGTTGCTTAAGGCTTTGGGTGTCAGTTTCCTGTCTGTACAATGGAAGGCAGTGGAGAGAAGTGGATCAGATGACCTGGTGGTGAGGTCCCTTCCAGCTCTGAGCTTGATGTTCACCTAAACTCCAGGCTGGGGGATTTAGAAGAGAGCTGAGTCCGTCTTAGGGAACCCTCTCATTTCACAGAACTGAGAGTGTACAACACTGGCCTGGGCTTGCACAGCAGCTGATGGGTGTACAGGACCCCTGATTTGGACGGGGAAAGACAGCACAGCATGGTGCGTGGGAGGTGACACCACTGCCACAGCCAGGAGGGAGGTGGGGAGAAGGAGAGAGGCTGGAGAGGCGGCCATCCGTGCCTGCTGCTGCCAGAAGGCGGCTGGGAGCTGTGACCCTCAGGAGGGGCCAGTTCACGTTTGGCTGTTTTCAAAGTACAAGAGCCCTGTGCTCGGGTTTTGGCTGACCTCACCCCAAGTGTGGAGTTTAAAGGCCTTTGTAACTCTTTGGTTTGGAACAGGGTCTGGGCATGGCTAGGGGAAAACACTGGAAGCCATGAGTGCTCATTCCCATTGCTCTGCCTCTGCGAGGGGGAAGCAGCCTCCTTTCCCCCTAGTCACTGCAGGTGACCCAGGAGCCTGAGGAGTATGACCAGGGAGGCGAGGGGAGGGAGGGGAAGAGCTGTCTTGGCCATAGAGGCCCCTGTGGCCGTTACTTAATAGAGCCAGGAGCAGCTCTTGGCATTTAGTGCTCATTAACTTTGGTTTTCTGGCACCTCTGCACCTCTATGAGTTATCACCCCATTTTACAGATTAAGAAACTGAGACTCAGAGGTTTCACTTATTTACTAGAGTCACAGAGGTAGCAAGTGAAGGAACTAAAAAGCGGGTGTGGATGGGGAAGAATTACTCATAAGCACAGGGTTTCCGATGAACTAGGTCAGTGGTCGGCAAACTGCGTCTCGCAAGCCACATGTGGCTCTTTGGCCCCTTGAGTGTGGCTCTTCCACAGAATACCACGGCCTGGGCGAGTCTATTTTGAAGAAGTGGCGTTAGAAGAAGTTTAAGTTTAAAAAATTTGGCTCTCAAAAGAAATTTCAATCGTTGTACTGTTGATATTTGGCTCTGTTGACTAATGAGTTTGCCGGCCACTGAACTAGGTAGTGGGGAGGTCTGCACAGCATTGTGAGTGTACTTAATGCCACTGAACTGTACACTTCAAAATGGCTATTTTTATATTATGTGTATTTCATTATAATCATATAACAAGTTGGTGTGCCCTTTTCCTCAATCTGTGGTACGTCCTGCCATAGCAGGCTCTTTGGCATGGAGAGTGTGGGCCCTTGCAGCTATGCCTCCAGGTTGGTGGGACTGTCCAGGGTCCAGGCAGAAGGGCGGGCAGGGCCTTTGGCCAGTGGATAGCCATGGCTGGGTTGGCCTTCCCACATCATCCCCCTCTTTAAGAATAGAGAGAAACTTAGACCCTGGCAAGCATCCCCAAGAGGATGCTGGGACATGGCCCGAGAGCTCTTGACCCACACAAAAGAGGTGGGACCTGGGGTGACCAGGGCCTGCTGGCCACCAAAGCCATGCCATAGTCCGGGGCTTGGCTGGAGCCAGAGTGGATGGCCTTGTGCCCGCCTGGTTGGCCTCTGGTCCCTGTTCCTTGGCATTGATGGGAGCTGTGACTCTTTCCCCCACAAGAGCCTTCTCCTTTGGGAGGAAAAATCGGGGAAGGAAGTCAAAACCTAACTAACTGCCCATATTTTTTTAGAGATGTGTAATGAAGGATGTAGGGGGAAATGATATGAGGTACGTACTTCAGCCAAACAAACAGGCAAATAACTACATACAGGGGGCTAAGTGAAGCAATCCGTGTAATTGTTAAATGAGTGAACTTTAATTAGGTTGAGTTCTTAAAAGCAGAGTCTGAGGTACAGATTTGGATGTGTGTGATTTATTGGGGCGGGGGGCGGGGGGATGTTTGCAGGAGAAGCCAGTGAGGGAAGCAGGATGGGGCAGCAAGCATTTGGTCTCAGCTGGAGTCCAGCCTCAGCCTGATCCACAGGGAGCTCTGGGGCGGGAACTGCACCACAGAGTTGGTCACACCTTGAGGCAAGGGGGGTCAGCCTTTTGTTCCCATGTTGGTGGTGGTGGTGGGGGGGCTATAATCACCTGACCCAGGACAATTCTCCCATAAAGGGCATCTGTGAACCAGTGGCAGCCTAACCTGGTAGCTGGGGCTAAAGGGGACCTGGGTGGGGCATGTAACAGCATCCACTACATGGATTTATATAGGAGTTTATTTTTACTATTAATTTTTGGTATATACTTAAAATTTTCCATAATGAAAAATAAAATCTTGCCCAGCCTGCATGGCTCAGTGGTTGAGCATTGACCTATGAACCAGAAGGTCACGGTTCGATTCCTGGTCAGGGCACATGCCAGGGTTGTAGGCTTGATCCCCAGTGTGAGGCATGCAGGAGGCAGCTAATCAATGATTCTCTCTCATCATTGATGTTTCTATCTCTTTCCTTCTCCCTGCATCTCTGAAATCAGTAAAAATATATTAATATATATGTGTGTGTGTGAGTGTGTGTGTGTATATGTGTATTTATATATGTATATATATATGTTGTTGTTTTTTTAAAGAAAGAAAAAGAAAATCTTTACTGAAACGAGGTTCTGAGAAGGAAGGAAGGGAAAGGTAACTTCCACCCACTGAGTGTTGGCTTTATGCCAAACAGCTCACTGCTTTCTCTCACCTGGGTTATTTTCCCGCGACAGATGGGGAAGTTGAGACTCAGAGAAGTTAAGTAATCAGCCCTAAGTCTAGGGTTGCCAGATTTAGCAAATAAAAATACAGGATTCCAGTTATATTTGAAATTCAGATAAACAACAACAAATTTAAGTATGTCCCATGCAGCATTTGGGATATACATTAAAAAGTTTTTCACTGTTTATCTGAAATTCAGATTTTAACTGGGCATCTTGTATTTTACCTGACAGTCCTACCTAAGGCACTTAATTGTAAGTGGTGGAGAATCAAGATTCATAGACACTAAAGCTTCTGTTTTTCAACCCTAATGGGTACAGCGCTAACCAGAGGTTTTGGAGGTAGTTCTTGCCAGGGCCTCATTAAGGTGCTGCCTGAAAGCAGAGTCCATCAGAATCATCTGGGCAGCTTTGAAAATTACTGATGCCTGAGCACCCCGACTGATGAAATTGGAGGCTCTGTTGGACACCCGCCTCCTCCCCTCAGTAGTTTTTTAAAGCTCCGCAGGTGAATCTAACATGCAACTAGGGCCAAGAATCACTGGCTCAGACTACCAGGTCTCATTGTTCACGCATGTGGGAAGGAGTCCACCAAGACCAAGAGCAAACCTCTGGTACCTGGAAAGTACGCAGAGCCCCCGCCCTGGCTTGGGCCCAGGAATGTGCTAGGAGAAGCAGGGGAGCCCTTTTGTCACCCTCTCCAATTCAGCATCCTCCCATGGCAGGAGCAAGTTCAGCCTGGCACCAGGTCCTGTCTCACACTGCCAACACGCTAGGCTCTCTTCTGGAGGTCCAGCTCCTGTCTCCTCCTCACTGAGCCTGCTCTGACCCTCAATCGGAGCTGTCCTCTCTGCCCTCCACTGACTGATGGTGTAAACTCTGCAATAGCGGTTCATTCCTCAGCAGGAATGAGTGAGGGGCCTGCTGGCCCCCTGCATTGCTACCTTGGTCCTTCTCCATGTCGGAAAGTGGTGCCTGGCATGGGGAGGCACTTGGAAAATGGGAATTGAGTTGGAGAAAAAGGGAAGGATTTTGTGAGAATGGGATCCCATCTTTCCTCCTTACCCTCTTGTCTCCAGTAGAGTTCCCCATTCCTGCTGCTCCTCTTCTGGGCTGGCATCTACGTTTGTTTGCCTGGAGCCTAGGCCCTGTGCAGCCCAAAGGTAAACAGGTTTATAATGGCTTGAGGGGAGAAAAAAGCGGTGAGCCAGGATGTTGTGCAGTGCCAGCTCTGGGCCTGGGTAGGTGGAAAAAGGCCCCTGTGGCAAACCCGGAGCCAGCCTGGGCTGATTCTCCGCTTCCCAGAACTCCACCGGATAAACACGGAAGTGAGGAGCGAAGCCTCCCGCCTTTTGAAAGGAACCATGGCCCAGAAGGAGGCCAAGGGGCTGGGGAAGAGGAGAGGGGGAGACTGGGTACTTGTTCTTTGGGTATTAAAAGAATTGCTTTTTAAAAATATTGTGATAAAATTTACCACTTTAACCTAAGTGTACAGCTCATTGGCATCAAGTACATTCACATTGTTGTGCAACCATCACCACCATCCATTCATAGAACTGTCTTCATCTTGCAAAAGGAGAATGGGTTTTTTTGTTTGTTTTGTTTTGTTTTAAAGGAGAATGGTTTTTTAACGCCTCGTATTAACTTCTGTTGAAAATATACAATGAGAGGCTACTTTACACTGGCTGGGGACACATAAATAAAACAGACCCTGCCCTTAGGGGCTCTCATTCTTGTGGGACAGATTGGACCAAGGAGCCAGGGAAAGTTGGACACGAGTGAATGTGGAGGGCCCAGGTGGATGTGTGCAGTGGAGGGGACTTAGCAGAACTGGATAATAGTGATGGCACACACGGGCCACTTTTGTAAATCTGTCTGTTCATGTCACTCCCGTGAAAATAGTGCGTGAAACAGGTGTCACAGTGATCCAGGAGGTTCAGAAAATAGAGAAAAGGGCTCATTCCATACTGACGGCCATGCTCAGTTTTCTCTCTGTCCTTCAGGATCTTGTCTCCGTCGTATTTTCACGTTGTCTCCATGCAGTGGCATAGAGGATAACATTTTCCTTTCTGCCCTTCTCACCTAACATCTTACTGGAACCACTTTTCCATGCTCCACCCCCAGGCTTCCCAGTGTTCACAAACAGCTCTGCTTTGTCTAGGGAGCCTTCCTACCACTAATCCTCTCCAAGGGGGGTGGGTGTGGGAGTGCTGGCTACACTGGGGGCCAGACAACAGGTTCAGCTGGATGCGCCAAAATGGTGAAGTAGGCCAGACACTTCGGCAGCTTGTGGGCACCTCCGTTTTTGAGCAAGGTCATGGACGGTGGATGCTGGGAATATTTTCGTACATTCACAGGCATCCCTCTCTTGGTCCTGTATCACCTATGGGGAGTTAGGGCTCTCATCTGGCTGCAGATAGGACTCAGGTGTGGATTGTTCAACCCAGCAGCCTTCCAGTCACGGGAAGTGGCCAGTGAACATGTGGCCCGTGTGTCCATCATCCCGAGGCCTCAGATTGCCACTCCTAGGGCCTCCTGGAGAGAGCCTTACCCAGGCTGTCTGTCTCCCAGTGCAGGTCCCTCATTCTCTGCACAGCTGGGAGGGCAGGCCAGCTGGGAGCTGCTTGGGGATGCAGGTGTGCAGAGCTTAGGACCCTTGGAGAGAGAGGGGGCTCCACCAGTGGCATCATTTTGGTTAGTGTGAAATACACCTACCTATTTGCCTTTGTTTCTCAAAGAAGCATCTGGCTCATTATGGGAAATTTGGAAAGCATAGAAAAGTGCAGAGAGATGCAAGGAGGAAATTCCCATAATCCTACCATCTAGAGAGAACCACTGTTAACATTTTGGCTTACTCTGTTTAAATTTTTTTATTTCTGTTAAAAAAATACAATTTTGTATCCTGCCTTTCCCCCTCAGCATTACATAAATATTTCCCCATGTCATTAACACTCTTCGTAAACATTGTTTTTGATGGCTTCGTTCTAGTCCGGCCTATGGATTGACCAGGGCTGACTTACTAGCTCGTCAGTTGGACACCTGGCTTCCCAGGTGGGAAGATGAACCTAGGCCGGGAGGAGGGCTCTGCCCCAGGGCCGGCAGTGACTCTGGCTCCTTCGGTCCTCCCTGACCACTCCTCTGGGCTGTGTTGCTTCCTGCCCGGGCCTGGCCCAGGGAGGTGGACACCCGCCGTGGGTGGCGTTAACCACTCCCTCCTTTCAGCTTTGGCAGCCCTGGGCATGAATAGGATGGCTCCTCCGGGAAGCCTTCTCTGGTCACTCCAGCTTGGGGTGGCAAGTGGGTATTTGCTCTCCTCTCTGAACTCCCACTAAGGAGGAGCCTTCACACATGCTGCCTAGATTGTGTGTGCTTACAGGGCGGGCATCGTCCCTGCTATGTTGGGCCTCTTTTTCTTGCTTGCTTCGTAGAGTCCTGGCTTTAGAGGAAGGCCTTGCCCTTCACTCGCTGTGCGACTGGGCAAGTTCCTTGAACTCTCCGAGTCTTGGTTTCTGTAAAGGCGAGTGATAAAGATGTCCTGTTTGCCAGTTTGTTGTGTAAATGAAAAGAGATAACATATGCCAAGTGCCTTGTAGTGTCCAGGGACATGGTGGGTGCTTGATAAGTGGTGGGGGTTATTCTTAGTGGCAACAGTGAGATTGTACTGCCCTGTCATCTCCCCTTTCACCCATAGAAGTGAACAGCCCAGTGGGGAAAAGTTAACCTGAACCACGTACAGTTGACTCAGCTACAGTTGAATGAACTGTCTTTGCTCCCTTTTCTTCTGCCCACACTTTGGTTGGGGAAACTGAGGCCACCCTGAAGTTCCGCCTACACTCCGTGACTCTTGGCAGATCCCTTGAGGGTGGCGTAGGAAACTTGTCTTTGGAGATTCAGGAACACACTGGATACATCAGTTGGTGAGCCAAGGAAATTAGCAGTAACGAGCTCATTTCGATAGCAATGAGCTGAGTCTCCCTCCAGCTGCCAGACATTTACGAGGCTGGCTGGGTGCCGGCGGCCGGAGGCCTCCAATGGCCCTCATCCCTCTGCCTTCCGGCTGGAAATAATTCGTATTTAAAAAATAACAATAATAAAAAAATCTCCATCTCCTTTGCCTTCTGGTTCCTCAGGTCCCAGGTGGCGCGATGGTGGATGTCTTTGCCCTGTGCAGGACAGTCTGACAGAAAGGGGTCCCCTCCCCATCTCATCTGCTAGAAGGTCAGTCCACACCACCCCATGCTGGCCGAGGGGCTTTGCCTCACAGGCACTCTCTTAGGGAAGGATTACTAGAATTTCATTAGGATCCTGCAGGAGCTTTGGGTCCTTTTCCTGCTCTGGACCTCAGTTTTCCCATCTGCAAAATGGGGATGTGTAACTTTCAGGTCCAGTACTGTGGGAAACCAGGATCCAGGGTTGAGGGTTTCCAGGCCTGGACAGGATCCATGTATTAAGTGCAGATGCTCAGTCCCCTGAATCAGAATCTTCAGGGCAGGGCCTAGCAGAGTACGTTTTGAGGGCAATTTTAAAATTGAAGTAAAATTCACATAACATAGAATTCGCCATTTTTAAGTGAATAGTTTGGTGCTTTTTGGTGTATTCTCAGTGGTATGCACCCATCACTGCTATGGAATTCCAGAAGGATTCTTCTTCTTCTTCTTCTTCTTCTTCTTCTTCTTCTTCTTTTCTTCTTCTTCTTCTTCTTCTTCTTCTTCTTCTTCTTTCTTCTTTCTTCTTCTTCTCTTCTTCTAGAATTAAGGGAGAGTTTAGATTTTAGGATTTGTTTGTTTTGAATTTTAATTGTTTTTAAAAATTTATTTCAGAGAGGAAGGGAGAGGGGAGAGAGAGATAGAAACATCAGTGATGAGAGAGAATCATTGATCGGCTGCCTCCTGCACACTCCCTACTGGGGATCAAGCCCACAACCTGGGCATGTGCCTTTGACCGGAATCAAACCTGGGACCCTTCTGTCTACAGGCTAACGCTCTACCCACTGAGCCAAACAGGCTAGGGCAGGAATGTACATTTTGAACAAGTGCCCCAAGAGATTCCAATGCCGCCTGTCCCTCTGGGGACCTCTGTAAGAGTGTCCTGAGGCATGGACGGTGGGGCGGACCTGTACCAGGCGAGGCTGCTCGCTGCTTGGGTTCCCTGCTGGGAGAATCAGTAGAGGTCTCAGATCTCTGTGAATTGAGATGAGGGGTCTCTGAGAGAGGAGGGGGCCAGATTCTAAGAGAGGTGGTCCTGTTTCCCCACAACTTTCCAGGGGAGCAGAGGCTCTCTCCCATCCTTGTGCAGTGCACCCCACATCCTGCTATCCAGTTAGCCTGGGATTCTGAGGGCAGCTTGAGCAGCTTTGGGCTCACAGCCAGGACACACACACAGTGATGACCCTGGGGCTCCTCACCCCCCAGGGACGCCCTTCTCCGCTTTCTCAGCCTACCCCGAAGGGTGTCAGTGTCCTCTGTGGCCCTGATCAAGCGCCCCTTCTCTGGGCATTAAGGGTGAAGTCCTTGTAATCCCACCTACGTCACACCCTTCGAGAGTTCCCCTCCAAGCCACTTGGGGCACCTGGAAACTTTACCCCCTAGCAGAAAGGTCATTGTGAGGGCCCCAGAATTGAACCGGGGGGCGGGGGGGCAGGAGAGAAGTTACTGTAGTTCCCACTGTAGTAATTGTCAATAAAGGGGCAAGTTCTCTCGGGGGTTTCCTCAGTTCCCTGAAGATGGTTTAGGAGGCAGGCCCCTCCCCCCGGGTGTCTCCAGGCCGTGAGACCCTGCACAGGGTTCTGCAGCGCTGATGTTTGTGGTCTTGGGGCCCCATGGGTTGTGCAGCCAGCCCTTGGACAGTAATTGGCAGCCACAGGAATGGCACCCGGCCATAGGGCTCTTGCTGGTTGACCCTTCCCCCAGGGAAGGGGTGGCTGGCTGGCTCTCTGCCCTCTCCTGATGCAGCTCTTGGCTCTCAGGGTCACCATTGGTATTTCTGACCCTGGCCACAGTCGGTATCCCTTATTTATGAAGCCCTGTGGGTCAGAGGACATGGCCTTTGCTTTGGACTGCCCACTGGGATCCCCGGCCTGAGATCTGGCTTCGCTTCTGGGCTTGGGTGCTTTTACTGAGTTCTTGCCTGAAGCCTTAGTCCTGGAAGTCTTTTCCTTGGATTCTCCCACCTGGAGGTCTGGCATTTCAGAGGGGCTGCCCCTCCACGGTCAGCATGTGGTGGGCCACACGCTAGCTGTGTGGCCTTTTCCTCTTGGGGCCTCAGTTCCCAAACCAGGTCATAACTGGTACTTCCATAAGTCACCCCTGATCTGGATGTGGTCGCTGCCCAGGGAAGGCAGAGTGAATGGATGGATGCACCTACTAGCCAGAGACCCTACAGTGCCTTATTCCCATGTGATTTTGAGGGTCCCCTGCAGTTTGCAGTGAGAATGTAGCAGCTGAGAGTTTGCTTTTAGAAGGGTTGGTGGCTCTGTGGTGGGGCAGTTTTCTCCCAGGGTTCTACTGAGCCATTACCACTCGGTTGACTTGGGGTGGCTGGTGTTGGGGGTGGATGCTGACTAGAGACCTCTGGGCTGGCATGGAGTCAGTTTCTGCATCCGTAAAATGGGTATCTACCTGAAGAGGCTTCTGTGACTGAAATGAGATGATGTACACTAACACCTGTCTTTCTAGCTGTCAAACTCACTATGTCCTCATCATACAGATGAGTAAAGGAGGTTCCCAAAGACATTAAAAGGCTTGTTTAATACCGCCAGTTAGTGAAGGAGTAAAGACCCACCCCAATAGCATTTCTTCTTTCTTTTTTTAAAAAGTAATACATGATTAATGCAGAACATTTAGAAAACAAGAAAAGCACAAAAGAAAAACAAATTACCCTTAACTCTTCCACCCTGAAAGAAAATCATTTTTATTTTTTAGTTAGCTTAGAATATTAATTTTCTTGTCATCCTCTTTCTTAACAAAAAAAGTGGGAAGTAGAAATCAGCTATTTGCATATATACTACTAGAGGCCCATTGCACGAACAGATTCGTGCAATAGGCCTTTCTTCCCTTGGCTTCCAGCACCAGGTTTCCTCCGGCACCCGGGACCCAGGCCTTCGCTTGGGCCAGAGTCTGCCTTCTTTGTCTTTGCTGCAGACTCCGGAGTCTGCAGTCTTGTCTTCGCTGCGGCACTCTACTCCTGTAGATCCCTTTGCGCGTGCGCGCGCGTGTGTGTGGGGGGGGGGGGTGTGGGGGGGTGTGTGTGGGGGGGGATCCCTCCGCCTCATAGCAGGCACCCTGCCCCACCTGGCCACTCCGCACCTAGAGCATCTGGACAGCCACCATCTTTGGCCTTCTAATTTGCATACTCACTCTGATTGGCTGTGGGCATAGCGAAGGTACTGTCAATTTACATGTTTGTCTATTATTAGGTAAGATAGTATTGCCAAATGAGAAGAAGGGCATTATTAAAAGTACATACATGCAACCGTTTGTAGCTCCCTTTCTTTCTCTTAGCAATATTGAGAACATTTCCTCAACAAATATTCTCTGATTTTTAATGGCTTCTTAGTTACGCCATCTCACGGATGTGCCATATTTACTTACCAACCCCCCAGGGGCCTAGACATTTAGGTTTTAACAGTCACAAACGCTTGTGCTTTCTTGGTGAGCATCCTCACACATACATCTCCTCGTGCATCATTGGTTACTTCTTAGGATAAATTCCTAGAAGTGGGACTGCTAGGTCAAAGGCCATGCACACTAAGGTCAGAGTGCCCTCCGGAAAAGCTGTATCCGTTTTCTCTCCCAGCAGCCGAGCAGGAGAGGGCCCGGATCTCGTAACTAACAACCCTTGGCTATTTCCAAACCACGAGCCCAGAAAGAGTTGAAAAAAAAATAAAAAAATAAAAACCACCGTGCTGGGAGCGACTTCCTGCCAGAGGAAGGGAGGCATTTGGTAAATAGTCCACTCCCAGTTTCTGAGTGGATGCTCTTCGGCCTGCCTCGGGTCAGGCCATGTGGGAACATGCAGGAGAGCCGAGACTTCACCGCTTCCCAGCCTCCTTGGACGGGGAAGATGCTGGACACCTGAAAGGCAACGAGTGTGAGCCCAGGACCTGCGAGTTCAGGCTGTGGGCAGGGCCACGCGGCTTCAGCCACCTCTGTCCCTGGCATCTGGTTCAGTGCTCTTTCAGTGCTCGGGGGACCAGAAGCGTGGTGAATATTGTTGAATAACAAAAAGCGGCTTGTTACCAGTGGAAGTCTACATGAGCGCTTTGAAGTAGGGCCTGAGTCTTGTTCACAGCTGGCTGCACCCTGAGCCTAGAACAGCGTCCCTTTTCCATAAATACTGGCTAAGGGCATGAATGCTCTGTGGGACAAATGACTCCAAGGAAGTGATGAAGGAGTGGTCCAGATCACCCAAGAAAACGGGATGAGTCTTTTTGCTGTTTGTACATCCTCCACCCTTCTTGTTGATGCTGGAGTGCACTGGACAGGGAGTCTGGGTGTCAGTTTCATCCCCCTGTTCTTGTGTGACCGGGGTAGTTGCCTCACTATCTGAGCCTCATTTTTCTTAAGGGACTAGATTTTGTTCTCAGGGCCCCCTTCTGGCTCTCAGGCCAAGAATCTGGATACCTCTGGTCAGGAGGGTGTCAGTTGGCAAGACTCTGGCCCCACACATCCAGCAAGATGGGGGCTCCCCCAGGTGACCTCTGGGCCAAGGACAGCCGCTTCCCAGCCAGATCCCTGCCACTGCTTCTCATCCCACCCCTCAGCAGGGCTGGTGTCATGTCCCTGGGGAGGGGATATGGAAATAAGGTGATCCAGCTTTTCCCCAGCAGTGACCCTCTGTTTTGAATAAGATTGTGGATTGTTTATTTGAGAGGAGAGGCCCCAGCCAAACATCCTGCTTTCAAAATCTGAGCTCCAGTCTCAGTCCCTCCACCCCACCCCCTACCCAGGAGGCCCTTCTTTTGCAGCCCCTAGCCTGGCACGCCTCTACCCCTCATCTTGACTCCCCCACCCCACCTACTTCCTGGGCCTGACAATAAAACAGCTCTTGATGGCTCCCTTCTCCCTTCTGTTCTGTTCCCCTCCACTTGGTTCCTTAAACTTCCCCTCTGCTGAGGTAAAGAGTAGGGCTTCCCACTCCAGGAGGGCACTTTTACTTGGTCAGAACACTTTCCCATCTTGGACTTGTATCCTCAAGATCTGAGTGCTGAGTCCATTTTGTTGGTGAGGACGCTGAGCACCAGAAAAGGGCAGCTCCTTGCTCAGGGTGCCTGGCACAGAGCAGCCTAGCATAGGAAAGCTGGGGCTCCAGCCAAGCCTCCACCGCCAGCTTGCTGTGTGACCTTGGACAAGTCCCATCCCCTCTCTGGGCCTCAGCTTGCTCAGCCACAGAGTGGGTGGGTGGTGGATGACCTCTCAAGTTCCTTTCCTCCTTGCTTGTCTCTCTCTAGGTGAGTATCCCGTGGCATCAGGTGAGGAGGCCCCTTGCAGTGCCTCCAGGGCCCTGCGGCACCCCCACCCCCTCCCTTGCGCCCCACTTCCCGCAGCCAGTTTGGAGCCAGAGACAAAGGCCTGCTCTGGGAGGAAGGTGCGGCCAGCAGGGATGTGTGCTGGTGCCTGGCTGGCGGGCCCTGATAAGAAGCCGTGGCTCCCTGTGAATCAGCTGGAGGTGTTGGGGGCAGGGGGCAGATAGAGCTGGCTGGCACTGGTCTCACCAGCCTGGGCCCGCCCCCTTCAGGGGCCTCCCCAACTCTGTCATACAGGTGAGAGAGAAGGTTGCATGACAAATGCTGGACTTGCAGAGAGAAAGGGAGCTGCAGCTGTGCAGCTTTGGTGACTCCTGCACTATTATGTGCGTGCAAGCCTGGGGGTTTTCTGGCCGCAACAAACCTGGGACCGCCTACCAGGCACACGGCCCCGGGGCTCTCCTGGCCATGGGACAATGTGTGGATGGGACGTGTGTAGTTTCTGGAAGTTAAAGGTCTCCCTTCCCAGCAAGCCAGCTTTGTTGCACATCCTCAAGGACCCTGACTTCAGCTTATTGTTCCTGCTGCTGACACCGAGGCTCCCGGTTCCTCTCTGGATTTGCACTGGGGTGGGAGGGGGAGTTCCTGGTATTGGCAGTGGAGGGGGGGGGGTGGTGGCTGGGGACTGGGATCTGTGCATACTTGCTTACAAAAAGTTATTGGCTCATTCAGGGAAAATGTCATTTTGGGACACCCTCTTGCTATGTGGGATGCTCAGACAGTGACTGCCACTTCTGGCTCTTGCTGATTTCATGCTCTTGTTGGGTATGATAATTAAACTGCTCAGGTTCAATTTGACAGTAGCTGACAGGTAATGCAGAGAGGGCTGGTTTCTGGCTTCTGATGTGAATGGTTATGATGATCCCTTAGTGAACCTAGGAAGTCCGCCCAGTGTAGATTGACAGGACATTCTAATCAGCATTAATGTGAAGAACTGAGTACCCCAGAGTTGGGGTTGGGGGTGGGTTCCTGGAATCTGAAGATACTGGCTCTGAGGGTTAATCTTGTTCCAAAGCATAAATAAGGGAAGGGTACATTTAAGCTACTTTCTGAGAGAGACTGTGCATTTGGGCATTTAATATGTCAGTTATTGGCATGACAATACCAATACACAAAATTCTTTCTGACCTGACTTTCAGTTTACAAAGAACAATCCAGTTGATCTTCCATAAGAGGGCCCAGCCAGGAAGACAGAAATTCTTAGCTCCAGTTGGCAAGTGGGAAGACTGAGGCTTGGCTGAGGTTGCCTGCCTTGCCGAGGTCATGAGACATTGGGGTGTGGATGGGCCTTGGGACTCTGGCTGCAGAGGCCTGGCCCTTGCTGCCACATCGGCCCTTCCCTTGAGAGCCTCATCTACTCCTGCTAATAAGCCTGTTCTTGACTTGGGCCCCCTGGTCAGCTCCTCAGCTGCCCCAGGCAGGACCCAGCCAAACAGTCCCAATTGGTCTTTGAAGATCTGTGGCCCAATCTGCTGGGTGTTCCCTGGGGGGTTGAGGGGCTTCATGGTCAGGGACTTCATAGAGATGCTGTTGACAGAGCCCACCGGCCATCGGCACCTCCTGTCTGCCCACCAGCATTGCTGCTTCCCCTGAGCAATGTTCATGGTGGTTGTTAATTCAGGTCAGCCTTCCTCTGCCACCGTGGTTTTTCCCTTAGTCACATGCACTTATTAAAAGTTGAAAAGTGAGCAGTGTTCACTTTTAAGATAGAGGTTGAGCAAAACACCCGACCTTAGAATGCAGGGCAAAAGTGGGTGACTTGGGGATCCATGGGCATTGGGAGTTTTTTGGAGCGACCACTTTTGATCCAACCACTGTTTCCTTACTGCAGCCATCTGTCCTGTGTAGGAACCATTAACTCACCCTTCTCTCCCCTGCAGAGATGGCCTAAAAGTCTTGAAAGTCATCTGGGTCCTCCTCCCCTTTGCCCTAGCATTATTTGGGGGTCACACATAGCTACCCCCATATCCTAACTTGCTCCATTGCAGCCAGACCCCTCCCTGAATGATGGATCCTGCCTAGACTCCATAAATCACCCTAAGAGCACATTCCGTGGGGGATTTGTAAAATAATCAAAATATTTTGGGGAAAAGACCTTAAGATTACTTATGGCTATTAGTGCAATCCATATATTTTGGCACCAAACATGGCTTAATTGAAAAAATGTGTGTGCTTGGTGATTTCTTTCTCCCTCCCCCCCCCCCCTTTTTTTTTTATAAGGAGTAGGCCCAGAGAGAAGAGTGGTTAGGAAAAAAGCAGGGAGTAATTAAATATCAAAAGGGTTTGTGTGGAGGAGCTGTTTACAGAATTGTGGAAAATATAATGCTAAATGGAAAGTAAGCCCTGCCTATATAGGCCGGGATTATTAATAGAACAGAGTTACCACGTACATAATGAACCTTTTAAGAGACCTGGGACAACTTTCCCCGTTGCAAAACAAGTTTCCTTCGAATAGCACCATTCACGCTGCTAAGGGCATTGGGTTACAACAATAAATAAAAATGAACAGTGCCCTGAGAAATTCAAGGAATGCACAAATGTTTCAGTGATTTAGTATGAGAAAACACTACTTAAACATTTAATTGAATCGCATACTTTCATCTTTAAAACGTGAGCTTTTGAACTGCCACCTGAAGCGTTCTCTTCGCTTCATTAGATGGCAGGGCTCCTGGGGGGAGGGGGCAAACCGCGGCCCCTCCCCGGGTTTTTCCCCTTCCCTGCTGTGCCCTAACTCACTCTTACCGGAGATGTCAGGAAAAGGCAGTTGGACGAGAGTTTCCTTGTAAAGCTATCTGGAGAGGCCTGTATGCGGTGTGCTTTTCCAAACGCTGTGTTTGCCAGGATATGGTGTTAGCTTTGGAACCCTGGGTTAGTCACCACCCCTCCCTGAGACTCAGTTTCTCCCAAGGGGCTTGGATGAGAGCCTTGGGAGAACTTTGTCACAACACACACACATGCTTGGTGCCCAGTCTGATTCAGCAGGTTCTCTGGGTGCCAAGGTTGTGCCTTCCTGGTTAAAGATTACTGGAGTAGCTGCTCTTCCGGGTCTAGGAATCCAGAGGGTAGGGACACAGTGGCCATTGGGCACCTCCTGGGGCTGGGCCATGTGCTGGGGGGCGGGGGGGTCCCCTAGCTGTGGGTTACCTCATTGAATCCTCTAGGACCTAGGGACTTGGCAGTTGTGAGTTCGGGAGGTGGGCTGGACCGATACCTGCTGAAGGGCGCCTTCACACCGTGTCCTAGCGTTGGGTCTGTGTGTGTGGGCAGCGGAGCTGGTGAGGCCTGCTGACAGATTGGGTTTGGCATCTGTGAGAAAGAGAAGATCATGGGTCTGCAGCCATTCTCAAACTTGGCCAGGTGCTGTTCTTCGAGGTTAATGTGTACACATGGGAAGCAACACAGGCACTCCCTCCAAGGTTCACCACAGCCAGGACTCCAGGTCTTTCCTTAAAAATTAACCAGTGGCCCTTTATGGATTGCCTGCTGTGAGCCGCTGTGGGAGACACAGGGGCCTCTCAACCCTGCCCTCGAGGGGCCTGTAATCTGTTTTCACACATAAGACAGAAGAGCTGTGTAACTTTGGGCAGTCATTTCTCAGTAAGAATCATGACCTTTTTATCTAGATGCCTAGGAAAAACCCCTGGTACCTAATACCTCCTTTTTTCTGAGTATACTCATGAACTGTTCTATGTTTCCTCTTCCAGCCAGACTGGGGGCTCCTCAGGACAGGATGAGTGTTCCATGTGGCCAGTGAGTCCTCAGTGAATGAGGCATCTTAAGTTTATTTTGCTCCATTTGCGGGCACCTCCTGGGAGCCAGCCTGTGCCCAGGGCAGGGGAGGAGACCCAGCCCCGGCTCTGTGGCACCCCCTGTCTCTAGGAGCTTGGGCTGGGGACCAGCTACTGTAAGCTACGATTTGTTTGGTGCCAAGGCAAGGTGTTCTTAGTCTGGGTGTTCCTAGAAGCAGACCCTGAGACAAAAAGTTGGATGCACAGTTTATTGGGACAGGGGGTTGACTCAGGAAACAGCAGGGGGAGCGTAGGGAAGGGAAGGAGTGGGAGACCAGTGCAGGGAGCATTAGGAAGCCAGTTACCTCTGGGGGCACTTGGAGCTAAAGCCTGCTGGGAACTTTGGGAAACAATGTAATTCACCTCAGCATGGTCCCATCTGAGAGGTGAGGGAGCTGGGGTGTTAATTCACCACTCCTGGGCATTTATTCCTGGCCCTTCCTGGCTCTCAGGGCATGTCCTCAGACAAAAGCAGGTGTTGGTATTTGAAAGCTGGGTCATGCTCTGAATTGGTGAGGGCTGAGTGCCCTCCATATGCCTGGCCCCTACTGGCCTAGCGATCCCAGCCACTGGCCTCCCAGAGCAGTAGTTTCTTCTAAGCAAAGAGAGCCTGACAAGCCCCTGCCCTTTGCAGAACAAGCGTGAGACAGGCCCTGTGTTGGAGGTTCTCTGGGGGGAAATGCTTTGCCAGTTGCTGAGTTCTGTTCTGGGGGTGGTCAGAGGATGATGGTGGTGACCACAGCTCTGCACTTTGCTCTAGGATCAGACGTCAGGGCCTGTAGGTAGTCTGTGGCCTTGAGGAAGCCACCGAACCTACCTTGCTGGCTTATTGTGACCCTGAAATTAAATGATAGTTCACCTGGTACCTGGCACATAGATGCTCAAGGGATGGCTACTCCCACTCCCATCCCTTACAAGCTGATCACACATACGGTACCCTTCCACAGGCCTCCCGACATGCCATGTGTGTCCCTGCCTCTTTCACAATAGGAAACTGAGGCCCATAGAGCTAAGACCAAGACTAGGGTCTCCTGAGTCCCCGGGCGACATTGCTTTCCTGACAGGACAGGTGTGTGTCAAAGGTCAAAGCAGATTGCAGAGCCTGCCCGGGGTGGGGTGCACCAGCCATGCTCTCTGGCTGTGGCACTCACCCGCCTGGAGCAGGTTGTCGCATCAAGATGTTTAGACTCGTCAGAACTGGAGGTGCTGACCTGTGTCCTCCGCATTCTCAGTGCTGGGCATGGGTATCAGTGCTTGTGGGGCTCTGGCCGTCAGCCACTCAAACCTTTGTTTTGTTGAGAAGAGGAAACAGTCCCAGAGACACCAGTGACTTCCTCAGGTCACATAGTGACTTTTTTTTTAAGTTTTATTTATTGATTTGAGAGAGGAAGAGAGAGATTTGTTGTTCCACTTACTTTATGCATTTATTGGTTGATTCTTGTATGTGCTCTGACCGGGGATCAAACCTGCCACCTTTGGTGTATTGGGATGACGGCCAGGGCACACAGTGATTTATTGACAACCAGAGCCGCAGCCGGGCCCCTCACGGCCAGCTTGCTTTTCTTCCTTCTCCTTCCATAGGAGGCTGCTGTGTAGAATACATTTTATTATAGTTGCTTATAAACATAATAAAAACCCCTTATGTTTAATGGTTCCTTTTTATAAAAGCAGTTTACAACCCAGTTTTCACTTGGTTCTAGGAAAACCTTGGAAGGAATAGCAGTGTCACCCATTTTCAAGGTGGACTAACTGAGGCCCGGGAAGTTTGCCTGGGCCTTGGGATTTCCAGAGCAGTGATCTCTTCTGCCCTCCAAGGGACTCTAGTGGGTCTGTTAAGGGTACCTCTGGCTTGCTGGTCACTACGAGAAGTCACATCCCCTCTCTGCTCTGAGTTCTTTCATTAGGGTAGATGGTCTCAGGTCACTCCACCAGTCAAGCCTCTTTTCTCAGAATGCTTGCAGTTTAATGGAAGTAGACGCTTAGTGAAAAATTACATTTTCAGAAATCTATACTAACTGAGCTGAACAGATTGCTGTGGGATCACAGCAGAAATTGCCTAGGTAAGTGTGGGAAGGCTTCATGGAGGAGGTGACGTTTACCACTGAATAGGGACACTCAAAGGAGAAGATGCAGGGGGGTGACAGTAGCATTTGCCAAACACATACCATGTACACTGTGCTTTACGTATGTTGTTTATTGAGTTCTTACAACAGACAGGCCCAGAGGGTTGTGTAATTATTGCCATTTGGCAGGTGAGGTCGTTGTGCCTTAGGGAAGGGAGATGGCTTCTTTGGATTGGGTTTCAAAGCCCCTTGTCTTCCCTCCACCTTCTGCAGCCTCCCATACCCCTGTCACAAAGGCCCCAAGGCCTGAGCAGATCTTCCCAGTACTTTTAGGATCTGAGAACTGCAAAAGGTGATGAGGCTGAGCAGTCCCATAAGAGGGTGTGCACAGGGTGGGAGTGGGCGATCTCAGTGCCAACAGCCTTGTCTCCCGCCGCCCCCCCCCCCCCCCGCCCCGCCAGCCTGCCTTAGTCATCCCTGCTACGGGATCTGGGTAGAGTTGGGCCTTCAGTGAGTTGGGCGTCTTTAAGGATTCCCAGAGGCTCCTTGATCCCAGAACCTCAGCATTGCCCCTCTGGCACCATCTCGCCACCTCTCCCCTCCTCCTGCCTTAGCTTCCTTGGGAGGCCTCTGACACATGCACCAAGGTCAAGCAGGTGTGGCCAGGGTAGTCTCAGCGTGCTTGCTCCTCTCCCAAATCCCTGGGTGGCCTTTTTTCAGGGTCCTGCTTCATGGACTTGAGATACCAGGGGTCACTCAGCTCAAGATTTCATTCTACAGATAGGGTAATGAAGCTCCGAGAAGGGAAGTGACTTGCTCAAAGTCACATGGGACTGGACCAGAACTCTTGTTGATCCCTGGCTAGGAGTGACCATGTGGACCTGCTAGCCCTCTGCCATTATAGGATGGTTAACGGGATCCAGTACTTACTCCCTGCCTTGTACAAAGCGGGTCCTCCCACCCCAAAGATCCTCATAAACTTGAGGAGGAATTTATAAAAAACACTAAAAGCCCAGTGCACAAAATTCGTGCATGGTGGGAGGGGGTGGGTCCCCTCAGCCCAGCCTGCACCCTCTCCAATCTGGGACCCCTCGGGGGATGTCCAACTGCCAGTTTAGGCCCAATCCCGGGGATCGAGCCTAAACCAGCAGTCGGACATCTCTCTCACAATCTGGGACCGCTGGCTCCTAACTGCTCACCTGCTTGCCTGCCTGATTGCCCCTAACTGCCTCTGCCTGCTGGCCTGATTGCCCCTAACTGCCCCCCCTGCTGGCCTGGTCACCCCCAACTACCCCCCCCCCCCCCCCCACACACACACACTGGACTGGTTGCCCCTAACTGTCCCCCCTGCTGGCCTGGTCGCCCCATGCAGCCTGCTGTTCAGTCATTGCTATGATGGTGTCCTGGATAATTTGCATATTCCTCTATTATTAGTATAGATTATTAGTATAGATGTTTTTCTTTTTCTGCAAGGGCTTCATTGCTATTTTGGAGATTTGTGGGGAAGGGAAGGAGCCTCATTTGGGTGATGCTGAGGCTTCATTTCCTGACCCAGCTTCCAGGCACTGCCTGCCTTTACCATCAGAGGCCCTGAAAGGCAGCATTTGGAGGGGGAAGGAGTTGGGAGCTCAAGCTCTGGGTCAAATGCCAGCCCTGCCATACTCACCACCGGTGGTCATGGTCTCATTTGTCCTGCTCTGTAAAAGTGGGGATAATGGTAGTCCTACCTCAGGGGAACGAGTTATGACATTCAGTAAATGTTTCATAAATGGGTGATGCTGTTGTCTGGTCCTCAGAGACAAGGGGGCACTTCTCATCCCTCCTTTTCTCTGACTGTTCTCCTGGCACCCTCAGCCGCCACCACTCCTACTAAGTGGGCTGGCCGCTGGCTTGTGCTCTCATTAAAGGCAGGGGTTGAGTTCAAACTCTTACAGAAAGGTCAGCGTTGGCTAGGCTGCAGGTGACACTGCCTGGGAGTGGGCAGGCTCTTGTTGGGCTGCAGAAAGGCTTGGCTGTGGTTTGTAGTTTGCAGAGATCACACCCACTTCTCCCTGACCCCCTTCTGCTTATACACCAACACACACAGTTCACCCACATGCCTCTTGTGCTATACGACTGGTGGTGCTTGGTAGGAGCTCAATAATGCATGTGCCCATTTTATTTTCTATCCCTCTGCAGTGATGTTACCAGATGGGTGCCCTCTATGCTGGGCATTGTAGTGTGGTGCAGAGTACGTGCCTACTAGCTGTTCAACACAGAGTTGGGCACTTTACAAAGAGTGTCTTTCATAATCCTTGTAACATTAGGCGTGTCAGGAGAGTACAGTATAGTTCGTTATAATCCCCATTTTACAGGTGGGTTCACTGAGGCTCAGAGAAAAGGCACATATCAATTTAAGGAAACAGTTCAGGGCTTAGAAGTCCATTTAAGACAATAGTGTAAGGGACAAGATGAGTCCTTATGGCTCCCTACAAAAGTAGCACAGGGAACAGGGGCCCGGGGGAGGGATGGCTCTGTGGTTTTGGGGCACAGGGAGTTTTACCTCATCAAGGAAGTATGGCTTCATTTGGGGCTAGGGATAGGCTGCTTTATTCTTGTCCCTAGTCCCCCTTCTGCCACTTGCTTGCTGTGTGACCTTAGGCAAGCCCCTTTCCCTCTCTGGGCCTATAAGGACTGTACATTTACTCAGTTCATCTGTGGATTTTAGCAGCAGATCAGTTGTGTACAGAAAGGAGCTCTCTTTATTAGTTTCAGCACAGTCCTCACTCTTCAAAAGCTCCTTAGGGGTGTGGGGATCATGGCCCAGCTCTAAGGGTCACCTTCTGTTATGCAGTCACCACCAGGCTAGGAATCTGACAGACATTCCTGTTTGCTCACTACCTGGAGGAACCAGGTAGACCCCAACTGCCCTGAAACCAACAAACCATGATTACTCCCTGTATCTGGGCCTCAGTTCCCCTTTTGGAGGAGAGGAGAGGAGAGGAGAGGAGAGGAGACAACTTGGATCTGTGGTTTTCAAACTCTTGTCAGGTGCTGCTACAAAGCATGAGGGATGGGGTAGCTGCTGAACTTTTCCTTATTTTATTTTTAAATTGTTTTTTATTGATTTCAGAGAGGAAGCGAGAGGGAGAGAGAGATAGAAACATCAATGAAGAGAGAGAATTATTGATTGACTGCCTCCTGCATGCCCCGCATCCCCGGGCATGTGCCCTGATCAGGAATCGAACTGGGACCTCCTGGTCCATAGGTCGGTGCTCAACCATTGAGCCACGTCAGCCGGGCTGCTTTTCCCTATTTTAGATCCTGGGGCTAACGGTAAGATTCTGTGTGGGGGAGAAAGGGGGGTGGGTATTCCACCTGCTAACTAAGAGAACAAATTTCAAGAACCAAGTTAATGATCCATGAGGACATTATTATGCTAAGGTCATCCTTGGATGACCCTGAAGGGAACCTCAGAGGGGAAAGATGGCGTGCTGGGTAGAGGATGAGAGGCAGGATTCTAAGTGGTAAAGGCCGTGTCCGCAGTAACTTACCAGCCCGTGAAGTTCCCACTGCAGCCATCTGATTACCTGCAGTCATGGTCCTACCTGGGCTCCAGGTGGAAGAGCCCACACAGCGCCTCCCTGGGCTTTGCGGGTGCTCTGTGTTTTGCAAGGTGCTCACAGATGATTTCCCAGCACTGCCTGGGCAGGGATGCTCTGTTATCACCCCATTTTAAGGATGAGGAACTGAGGCTCGGGAAGGAGGAGACCTGCCGGAAGTGAGGGCCTAAGGGAGTGGCCATGCAGTGGGGATGGTGAGGTTAGGGGAAGGGGGGGTTGGGAGTAATCTCCCACATCCCTGGGCAGGACTGGGCTTGGCTCCTACCACAGAATGGGGTTTCAAGCGAGGGGGACCCATAGTGGGGTTAAACAGAAAGGTCTACTGGAGGAAGGAAAAGATTCCCAGAGTTCTGTGCTTCAAGCCATTTTGGTAAAAAAAAAACTAATTAGAGGTGACAATGGTGACTTTGTCTGTGTGCTCACTTTTTCCTCCCTTTTCCCCACACCTCCCCCTTCTTTCTGTCCCTCATTTGTTATATCCATGGGAAAACTAGGTAACGTTATAATTACTGAAAATATTGTGGGTCTGTGGAAGCTAGGGGGAGGGGCGTGCCCAGAAGTGCAGGAGGCCCTTTTAAAAAAAAAAAATTTTTTTTTTAGGTTTTATTTTTTTCCTTTCGTTTGGAAACGGAGCTCTTTGCAGTCATGCTGTCACAGTTAAAATAGGGTTTAAATTACAGGCCAGCCCGTGGCTTTTCCCCTTTCTTTCAGAATTTTTGCCAACTTGCAATTTACTTAATGAAATCCTGCTATTCCGTTTAACGGGGATATTTTTTGCAGATGTTGATTTAACTTAGCTTTGCAAAATATGTGAACTGTACCGTTTCTTTTCCTATTTTTAACGGTTTCAGGATTTTAGTTCAGCAACTCCACCGGCTCTGCCATGCCAACAGCGGTGTTTACTCCCATCCCTTGAAAATATTTGTTTTCCATTGCTCTGTCTGCCCTCCCCTCCATCCCACATACCCTCAAGGAGGAGAGGTCCCATGTACTTTAGAATCTTCCAGTGGAGACTTAGTCAGGTTTAGTAATGGGTGGAATTGGGCTGACGGAGCTGGAAGGGACACCAGAGTTTCTTACAGTCTAACCCCCTTGTTTTGGAAATGGAGGGTCAGAGTGGGAAAGTCACTTGCCTAAGTCACACAGCAAATTAGGAACAGAGTGAGTGAATTATGGTATATAAGCTGGGTCCTCTGGACCGAAGTGAACGCTGTGGGTATTCTTGCTATTTCTTCTCCCTATGAAGAGACCTTTCTCCTCTGCCCAGGGAGCTTTGAGTTTGACCCTCATGTTGGGAGGGAAGTTCTGCTTTATGTCTACCTGAGGCAGCTATGGCATCGTGGAAACCCCTGACCCCCACGGAGAGTCATGAAACTAGCTTCTGTGACCTGGGTAAATTGTGTGATCTCCCTGAGCCTCAGTTTCCCCACTTGTAAAGCATAGGTGATAGTGTCGTCCTTGCCTGTTGTAAGGATCTAATAATGGAGAGGGTGGTGTCAGAAGGGCTGGTATGAAGCATAGCACGTGTCCAGGGAATGCCTTTGTAAAAACCTCGCAAACTGCCAACTCTGACACCCAGGGTGGCACAGGAGAGGAGAGAGGATCTGGTGCCCCTGACCCATGTCAGACATAGCAGGAAATGCCCTTTCCCTTTTGGTTAGGGACCCACCTCCTCCAGCCACCCTTTCCTTAACGAGGAGTCACCCGGAACAACAGGGACTGGAGTCAGGAAAGAGGGGACAAATTGTTTAGCTTAGCGGGGCAAAGGCCCAGAGATGGCAGGAGACATGCCAGGGTAGAGCCTGAACCCAGGGCCTCACTCCTCATGGCTGCTGAGGGGGATCCAACCCCTCAGGATGGGTCTGACCCTAACTCCCAGGCTGGGGGCTGGTTCATCTTAATTCGGGCCCCTCTCAGGCCTCATCCCCAGTCTCTTGGAGGTCTTGCCTGGCCCCGACATAACTGGAAAAGGCTAAAGGAAATTCTGGAGGTGGGGCCTGCAGGGAGAGCGGGGCAGCCTCTCTGTGTTGGAGGGCGCCCTGGCTGGGCTTGCCCCGAGCACTGCATTCCGCACACACACCCTGGATGCCGGAATGTCCGCCGAGCTGTGAAGGAAGTGCTGGCAGGACAACAGAGCCTCTGGTGGAACGCGATGGGCCTGGGCACTGGGGATTAGGTCTCTGTAAACGTGGAGCTGGCCTGGCTGGGGCCAGGAAGGGGGGGCAGCTGCCTGGGCGCGCTTGGTGACCTCAGGGAGCAGTTTCCCGTGGCCAGAGGGGCTGGTTTCTGGTTAGTCTGAGAAGGTCGGGGACACTCCTTGAAGCAAACTCCATGTTATATAAACTCTATTTATATAAAGTTGTTGTCTTTGTGTGTGTCTGCGGGTGGAGGTGGTGGGAAGGAAAGTGTGACTGGAACTTTCTTGACTGAAGAATTCGTCATACAGATCCTTGTATATTCTTGGCTCTTGGTTCCTTAAAACTCTCCTTTTTATTATTGAATATAAAGTAGTATGACTTTGTACAAGTAATATAGTTATATTCTCTTTCTATAGAATGCAAGATGTGCTGATAAAGCAAAAGCCTCTTTTTCTTACCCATCAGTACAGTTAACTATTCTAAAACTCAACAGGATGAAAGACCAACAAAAGCATGGTAGATTTAAAAATATATATGGCAAGTCCAGACACTGGTGACAATAAATGTGACAAAAGCTCTCAGGCTGTGTTTCTATAAATCCAGCTACATGCTGGATTTCCAGAAGAGAGACACCTAAACAAAATTATATAGACAGTTGAAACTAAAGAGAATGGAGGAAGGGGAGGTATACCAGTCAGTGCTAAACAAAAGCAAGCAAGTGCAGTAATATTAATAGGAGCTAAAATAATTCCAGCATTATTAATGCAAAATAGCATTAAAAAGAACAAAGAGGCACATTTTATATAGATTAAGGTTGTCAGGCTTTTCTATAAAGGGCCAGGTAGTAAACATTTGAGGCTTTACAGGCTGTACAGTCTCTGTCCAAACTGCTCAATGCTGCCATTGTGGCATCCACAGACAACACATAAAAAAATGAGCTTGACTATTCCAATAAAACTTTATTTACAAGAACAAGTGGTGGGCCAAATTTGGCTTTTGCTGACTCCTGGCATAGATCAAAGCTAAAATGTTCAGGAAGATATAATAATCAAGGATTTTCATATACCTAACAACATAGCTTTGAAATATCTAAATCAAAGACGAATAGAAATAAAAAGAGAACTTTAGAAACCCCCAGAAGAATGGGTCTTTATAACACAGTGCTTTCAAAAGTTGACAGATCAGTAGATAGAATTAAGAACACTGTAAACTTGTTGGTAGGTGTGTATTTATAGATTCTTGTCCCACTGTACTATGTGAGGTCTTTGATCACCTTTTGAGTAATTTTTGTTTTTTAACTAGAGTAGTCTATCTCTAAATGGGCTTGACAAATAAAGATAAGGGCAAAACAAAATAAAATTCTGCTTTCTCAAGATTGCTGTGGCTATTTGGGGTCTTTTTTGGTTCCATACAAACTTTTGGAGTAGATCTGTAAAATATGCCATTGGTATTTTAATAGGGATTGCATTGAATCTATAGATTGCTTTGGGTAGTAGGGACATTTTGATGATAATTCTAGCAATCCATGAACACTGAATATTCTCCCATTTGTTTATATCTTCCTCTATCTCTTTTTTTCAATGTCCTGTAGTTTTCTGAGTACAGGTCTTTTACCTCCTTGGTTAAGTTTATTCCTAAGTATCTTATTTTTATTTTTGCAATGGTAAACGGGATTGTTTTTTCAATTTCTCTTTCTAAGAGGTCATTATTGGTGTATAAAAATGCCATCTATTTCTGGATGTTAATTTTGTATCCTGCTACTTTGCCAAATTCACTTATTAAATCTAGTAGTTTTTTGGTGGAGTCTTTAAGGGTTTTCTCTGTACAATATCATGTCATCTGTGAATAATGACAGTTTTACTTCTCCTTTCCAATTTGGATGCCTTTTATTCTTTTCTGATCACTGTGGCTAGGACTTGCAGTATTTTCTTGAATAAGAGTGGTGAAAGCCGATATCCCTGTCTTGTTCCTGTTTTTAGCAAAACAAAAATATGTATCTTGAGTGTTGGGTGCTTTGCACTGTCCTGGAGTTCCCACTTATAAGATTCACTTGTCTTTTAGTGTTAATCACACCCAATTGTAGGCAGGACCATTATCCTTAATGAGCTAATGGTCAGTTGGAATGTGCACCCATGAAACAATGTAGTACTGATTGGGCCCTGACCCTTTTTGCCCAGCACCTTTCCATGGCTCCCCGTGCATACTACACAGCACAAGTGCTCAGACCCAGTCAGATAGCCAAGGTCTTTTTTTTTTTTTAATATATTTTATTGATTTTCCACAGAGAGGAAGGGAGAGGGATAGAGAGCTAGAAACATCAATGAGAGAAACATCGACCAGCTGCCTCCTGCACACCCCCCACCAGGGATGTGCCCGCAACCAATGTACATGCCCTTGACCGGAATCGAACCTGGGACCTTTCAGTCCACAGACCAACGCTCTATCCACTGAGCCAAACCGGTTTCGGCGTGATAGCCAAGGTCTTGCATTGTCTGGCCCTATTCACCCTCTGTAGACTCTTCTTTCTCCATGAGCACTTCCGTGTTCTATAGTCTGGCCGCAGCACTCTGTTTTCTCCTTGTCTTCTCCTGCCCCTGTGCCTTTGCCCAGGCGGTTCTGGGACCATCACTTTCTCTCCCCATCTCTTCCACGCCCTCTGCAATGGCACTCGCATGTCCTCCCCAGGTCGGTTTGGTAGCCTGCCTTTCCTTGTCTCGCTGCTCCTTACTGATAATGCTCTTTTGCAGTTGTGTTCTTTCTTCCCCTGGGCTTGGAGCTCTGAGGGCAGAGGTGTGTGTCTGGCACCCAGGAGAGCAGTGCTGTGTGCAGCATAAGCTCTAGGCAGTGCCTGTGGAAGGAAGGCAGCATCTGTGGGGAGCTGCCCTGCCTGCTGCAGAAAGGTCGAACTGAATGTTTGAGAGCCCCAGTACCACCCTCTTCACCAGTGGGTGACCTTGGATTGGTCAGGAGGCTTCAGTTTTCTTCCTCATCTGTAAAATGGGACAATCGTTGGGATGATCAGTTATTAAGTTATGTAGTATCTGGTCACTGGGGTGTAAAAAAAAAAAGTAATTAAATAACATCTACCTCCTAGGGTTGTTGCGGGAACTAGATGTACCTAGTAAATGGTGAGCTTGCAGGACATGTCAGCTATTATTAGCAGGGTAGACCCCGTCCAACGATTCTTTGTTATGGGTGCTTTTGATCCCATTCCACAGACGGAGAACCTGAGGCCCAGAGTGGCTAAGGCCATTCTTCTCACACACACAGCTAGAAAGTGGCAAAGTTGGGATTTGAACTGAGGTCCTTGATTCCAAATCTCATGGAGAGGTGCACACTGTCCCAAAGGCCTGTCCTCGAACACACCCAGACACACTGAGGCAGGGCCACCCGTGGTGGCTCCAGAGTGTCGCTTTCCCTGCTGGTCTCCTGGCCTGGCGCTGCGACCGCCACGTCTGTCTCATTCTAGGAAGTCGGTTTGGTTTGGTCTCCTTCCTGCCCCTGTCATTCCTCCCTCGAGGAAGCCAACTCTCTCGCTAACATGCCAGGCTGTTGAACCCTCCACTTGTGGGATGGTGACATATCAGAACCAGAAAAGGGGCCTCTTAAATCTTGTTAAAAACAGAGATTCCTGGGCTCCACCCAGGACCATGAATCAGAATCTCCAGGGGTGGGTCCTGGGAATCTGGACTCAAGGGCCTAAAGTAGGGGAATGGGAATCACTGGCTTTTTTAACCCTTCTCTCTTTCTGTTAAAGAAGCCCAGCCTGGGGGAGGCCCAGTGAGTCTGGGGAACTGAGAAGTCCTCTGTGGACTCTCACCTGGGCTGCTCCTTCCCAGCATTATCCCCGCCTCTCCCTCCCCACCCCCAGCCTCGGATCTCTAGAAACCCTGTACAATGGACGTGGTTGCGAATGGGTGTGCAGAGACCTTCTGGAAATGCAGGCTCTGCTTGCAGACTTCCTGTGTCTTACAATGTTATCTTCAAAATAGGAAACTTTGCCCCATTTTTGCAACGCACATCCTTTGCCTGAGAGTCTGTGGTGGTGCTGGCCAGCTGGGGCGGGTCACTTCTCAGGCAGAGGCGGGGAGTTGTTCCGACAGCGATGGAGGAAGGACTCTCTCCCTGCTACCCACAAGAACCAACAAACAGGCTCTTTTGCAAAAATAATTCCTGTTGGTCAGACTCATCAGCATTACTTGTTCCTTGAGCCCAGTGGTATCAAGGACCAAGTCATTCCTCAAGAGATAGGAGCCCTAGTTGTGTGGCCTGGCCCAAGTGATTTCTGCTCCCTGAGCCTTAGTTTCCCTTTCTGTAAAGAGAGGAGGTTGGGCTGAATGATCTTTAGCTCTGACTTTTAGCAATTCCCCAAGAATCCTTTAGATTCCCCTAAGTTTCTTTTGGAAATAAACATGATGTTGCTGTTAGTTCCACAACACCCTATAATTTTCAGTTTCTACCAATCCAAGAGTGGCATGCCTCTCTCACCCTCAACTCTAAGATATTCACATGACCCACGGGGGTGGTGGGTGGATTCCCCAGGTGACAGAGTCTGTTTTGAATGGGAGTAGGGAAATGACCCTCAGAACTCACAGGGAGTGGGGCTTTCCACAGGCTTGCAGTTAGCTACAGGCCCAGGCTAGTGCCCACTTCCTGTAGGCCAGCTACAAAGAAGATTTATGCTGTTTCTTTTATTCCCCTCAGACTGGAAATCTCAGGGAGGGCGATTTTTGTTTGGGGGGAGAAAATATATGTGTATAGCCCACCAAATAATTTGGAACTGACCAGAAGGAATGATGGTTAAAAAAACAAGACTCTCTTTGATTTCCTTTGACATCTCTGTTCGTTTCTGTTGACTTCAGCCTCTGGCACTTCACTCGCCAGAGGATTAAATTCCTCCAGGAAGCCTATGGGCACGTGGGGGCTGGAGCCATGCCAGGGAGACCCAGAGCCGCCAGTCTCCCCGGGGTGCCTCTGTCCTGGCGCTACCCCGAAGCCCGCCAGCACAAGGACCCCTGAGGAAGGCAGAGCCCCTCCAAGTGGCACTGACCTTGGGCAGGGAGTCAGGCCCAGCCTCTGGGCCAGAAGATAATTCTCCCTCCAAAACCTTCCATCCCCTGGTTTTGGAGGTGCTTAGCACACAGTAGGCATTTAGTGAGCATGAGAGAGGTGCCTCCTAAACAAATGTTCTTCTTGCATCTCAGTGGCACTTCTGTTGGCTGGACCCCAAACCCACAATGAGTGGTTCTTGAAAACATCCTACCCACTCTTTCCCCTCAGGGAATTCGCTCCCAGGGTTTCAGGGCGGAGCTCCCTGTGTTCAAGGCCTGGGCAGGGCAGTTCTTGTGGCTGGGTCAGAGCAGTCAGGAGGGGGCGCTTCGGAAAGGTAGAGATGGTCAGATTGTGACGTGAATGACCTGCTAGGCTGTGGTTCTTGGTGGGTCTTTATAAATGAGTGAGTCAGTGTGCCCGTTTTATAGTAAAAGCCATGAGGAGGGAGAGGGTTGAACCAAGTGGATGCTCAGATTCTTATGAACAGAAAAGATCCTTTTGATCAAACTGTGGGTCAACTACAAAACCCATGGTGTATGTGGCAGAACATCCATCTGGTGGCAGGATGCATGATGTGACAAGCCCCAGCCTCAGTGTTTTAAATAAATAAATACACACACACACACGTATACACACACACATACATATACATTTACATATACATATATGTATATTTATTTATTATTGATTTCAGAGAGGAAGGGAGAGGGAGAGAGAGAAACATCAATGATGAGAGAGAATCATTGATCAGCTGCCCCCTACTGGGGATTGAGCCTGCAACCCAGGCATGTGCCCTGACCTCCAGGTTAATGGGTCAATGCTCAACCACTGAGCCATGCCAGCTGGGCCTCAGTGCTTTTGTTGGTCTTAACTGATAGCAGTTTTTGAAGCCCAAAGGAGTTGGTAGGGGAGGGAGGAAGAGGATCTGCTAGGACACCTGGCTTCCCGGCCTCACAAGATGAGTCTTCCCCCAGGGACACAAGCCTGGGGAGCACTTGGAGGCTGCTTCTGTCACCCAGTGGATCATGGTAATACAGAAGATGTCTGAAATGCCCACGAATTAGAAGGTGGCGGGTGAATAATCTTCTGACTCCCTGCCCAAGGTCAGTGCCACTTGGAGAGGCTCTGCCTTCCTCAGGGGTCCTTGTGCTGGCGGGCTTCGGGGTAGCGCCGGGACAAAGGCACCCCGGGGAGACTGGCGGCTCTGGGTCTCCCTGGCATGGCTCCAGCCCCCACGTGCCCCAAGACTCAGGCGGTTGCTCCTGCCTCGGTGGCCTTGGGGACCTGCCCAGCCGGAACCTGCCATTCCCCCATCAGTACCGCCTCCCCAACTTGGCAGGGCCTTCTCCTGGAGCAGCCCTCGGTATTTCCAGCTTGGCCCACTGCCCACCTCTGGGGCCTTGCAGTCTGTCCCTCGCAGGCCAGGACCAACACACCCTCTCAGCTTGATGGTTGGCTTCCCCACTTGCCTGGGGCCTCTTCCTGCCACCCCACACTCCCCAAGCTTGTCTGTGGGCCTCTCACCTTGCCTGCTCCTCCGAAAGCATTATTGACCCCCTGGAGTTGTAAGTGTGGCTTTCTCCGTGGGAGAAAACATGGGGCCTGGCGAATCTGTACATCACCAAGGAGGCCGTAAACGTCCCTGGTTCATCTACTGCAGTTGACGCCCGAGGGGCCTCTCGCTTGGAGATGCCCCAGTTGGCTGGGTGCCCTGGACAAATGCCCTAGGAAACGCTGCTTCTTTAAGGTGGGTTTAGAGATAACTGGGTGGCATGTTGGTGTGCTGGAACAGCCAAGGGCTACCAGTCTTTCCTGGGCAGCCACCGCAGGGCCTGGAGGTCCCGGGGACACTGGAGGTTCAGCCATCCAGGCGGCTTCCTTTCCAGATACACTGAAAGGGACCCTGACAACTCGGCGACTCCTCACCAATTCAGGGGAATTGGGTGGATGATTGGGAAGAAGACTGTCTCATAAACCACGTTTTGGGATTTTCAAATACTGTAAACTATGATGCTAACTGTTAGAGGTCATTCGGAGATCTGCTGTAGTGAACAGATAAGAGCAATTTGTAATTGGTTTGCCCATTGTTTATACAGTGCTAGTAGGATAAACAGTTCTCCTGAGCCTTGTTTATATTTTGCATTTGTTTATCAAAACTTTTTTTTAACTTGAACCCAGCTGCTTTCGGAATTATTACGGTCTGGATTTATGAGTCCTAATTAATGGTACTTTATTATATGTGTACAATAATTTATCTTGGCAGTATGAGTGCTTTATCCAAAAGCCTCAGTGCTTCCCGGCCCCTGTGGCTCAGTGGTTGAGCGTCAACCTATGAACGGTTCAAATCCCAGTCAGGGTACATGCCGGGTTGTGTGCTCGATCCCTAGTAAGGGGCGTACAGGTAACATCATTGATGTTTCTGTCTGTCCCTCTCCCTTCCTCTCTGACATGAATAAAAAATATATTTAAAAGATAAAAACAAGAGTGTCAATGTTATATGAAGACTTGGGGGACAAGTTATTTGTCTTACCAGATCAAAAGTAGACCTGTTGCAGGGTAGATAAAGCATGAGATTTGTAAGGTCTTTCCTGGACTGTTAACCTAAGAGTTTGAGTCCCTGGGCTTGACTGGCTCAGTGGACACTCCAGGTGAGGTTTACGTACGGTAAGGGTGTGTATGGATCCGGTGGGGGATACTTGATGGCAATTTCCAGTAACAAACTTTTATCCTTTTTTATGACCTGATATATTCCTTCTATCATTTTTGTCCTACACTGGGTTATATCTTACCTTTGACATTCATCCAGCTAGCACTGACATCAACCTTTTAGCATTACTTCTAATTAAGAATTAAAGATACTACTTATTACCCCATGTTAGCCAAGGGTTCAGCACTGATGTTAGGAAAATTGTGCTCTGATTTCATGAGTGTGGTCCCAGGATAGTGAGCTGGCGGGGCGGGGGGTGAGGGGGAGGCGGGTGGCGCTACCTTTCACACCATGGCGGGTCACCTAGTTCTGTTGGTCCCAAATTTCTTGTGGGTGTTTGTCCATGCAAAGGCCTCCCAGAGACTTGACCCGGACATAGAGGGGCTCACACGTCCATCCTTCTCCTTACCACCCCTGAAGACACCTCAACAACTTTAATAACCTGAACTCAACCGTAGCCTCGCTTGCCCTCTGCTCACCAACTGCCTGTCATTTTCTTCACCCAGTGAGGATAGTGAGCCATGAAGTTCGAGACAGGAGCTCCCCCAGCCTGGCCTCTGGATTTGCCTCTTAGCTTTGTTTTAAATCTTGGTGTCTCCCTTTGTGGCTAGTGAGAAGTATCAGGGGGGAGGGTGTACCAGGTACCCCCTTCCTACTTCCTACACACACACACACACACACACACACACACACACACACACTCATGCAGGTCAGGGGAATGGATCCCCATATCACTGACTTCCAGAAACAGGCATGTTGTGGTTTTATGATGATAATGGCACACATGTTGGATTGGCCCTGTGGGATGGATTTGGGAAAGGAGGCTTCTGGGTATTTGGATTTTCTGCTGTTATTTTAAACTGGTTTTAAGTGTCCTTTATTATAGCTATGGCCACAAGATAGGGCTGGGATGTTGTGAGATGTTTGATGTAACTGAAAGGGCCTGGCCTGTGAGTTCCCCACTGAGGAGGAAGTGGTTAGGTGGCCAGGAATGCAACCTGTGCCTCCCAGATTAATTAATAATTGAGAGCTGGCCCCCAGCCAGGCGGAGCTGGGAGAGATACAGTGAACAAAGAGTGGTTAACTACAGTGGGGGAAGGAAAAGTTTGACTTTGCCTGTGGCTAAAAGGGAAATTCACAATGGCCATGATTTATGGGCTGAATTACTTGGGATCCTCCTTAGTGGCCCCAACTTGGGCCTGTGCTCCAGGAATGCAGACCGGGGGCCTGTAGGGCCATTTGTGCTTGCTGGGAAGGGAGGAGGAAAGGGTGGGGGGCAGCATGGCAGGCGCCAGCCTCCGTGGAGGAGGTGCGAGTCACACCCGTGGGAGAGGGGTTGTACTGCCTGCCTGCTGTGACTAGGTATAG
Organism: Eptesicus fuscus; assembly: GCF_027574615.1. Lineage (NCBI taxonomy): Eukaryota > Metazoa > Chordata > Mammalia > Chiroptera > Vespertilionidae > Eptesicus > Eptesicus fuscus. Next base: position 43,874,908 of record NC_072477.1, on the reverse strand, counting down.
GCTGGCAGTTTAGTGCCTCCCCGACACACTTTGCAAGGAGGAATGGAAGGAAGAGTGGCTATGGAGTCTGGCTGCTCTGGGTTCACATTCCTCCTAATTGGCTGTGTGTCCTTGGACAAGGGGCTTAATCTCCCTGCACCTTCATGTCCTCCTTTGTAAGATTGTATCTGCCTTTTAGGATTGTCCTTGGGGTTAAATGTATGGATAGTTGGTGCTCAATAGCAGCTGGATTCCCATAGGATAACTGGAAAGGGCACCTGCAACAACTCTATAAACAGGATCCTTACTTAGCAAATCTCTGCTAATGTTTGCTGGCCCATGCACACCAGGTGTATGCTGCTTTGTAAGTAGACCCGAGACTTTTCAACCCTGTCAGGAAAGGTATTAACTGGACTTGGGGTTGAGGCATGGGGCTCAGGTCTGTGTCTCTCTGCTAGCCTGAGGGACTTGATGGACTGACTGGCTGGCTCCCTTTCTCCTCTGCACCTCCCTCCTCAGATCAAGCAGGCTATCCCTTTTCAGGCATCTTGGAACTTGGGCAAGGATGGCCTGAGCAGCTTTAGCTGCTTCAACTCTGCACAGTAGCACAGCCACAAACAGGAGACGGGGTCACCGAGGGTCACAGGGGTGAGCTTCTGCCAAGCCCGTGGGTCATTTTGCAACACTTTTGCATGGAACATTTAAACTTTATGTCACTGCATTCTTTACAGCAAATATTAGTATTTAATTGTGGTTTAATGATCTCTCCAGTCAATATTAGCTTTCTGGTTATTATAAAGTACTCCTGTGTGTTCCAGAAATACACAAGAATGATCTAGGCAACCCTCACTTTCAGAAAATCCCATGTGGAGCAGTCTGCATTCACTGGCGTGGAATATGTACTTTTGTGTTATAAAAGGATATTTTAAAGGAAATGATTTAACGCAAGGTTTATTTTAAAATTGAATTTCTTTACCTCTGGGACTTTAATTTGGGGTTGTTTATCCCAAAGTGCATCTTTAATGTAAATAAGGCAGGTGTATTTTGACTTGCAAAGGTCACAGGATACTGTCTTGTTGGTAAGTAACAACAGGCTAGTGTTAGATGAGGCGTATTTTTGAGAGCTTTGCAAACAAGAAAGCCAGCCCCCCACACTCTTCTTTGGCTTTTCCATTCAGAGACATGCTCCCTGTTCCCTTCACCCTCAGAGACATAGCAAAACAGAGAAATGAAATCCACCCCCATTGCCAGAGGAGATGACTGTAGGCTTTAAGTGATTTTTTTTTTTTTTGAGTCGCTGAAACAAACCTGGCATGTAGTGAGCTCATCTTGTATTCCATAGGCCAGGCTGCATCATGAGGACCAGCAAAGTAGGGACTTTTGCTTCTCCCTCCCTGCCTCAGTGTCCTGGCCTCTGAGCATCAGAGGTGTCATCTGTGGAATGGGAACAGTACTGCTGCTGCGCCTTTTTCAAACACAGGGAAAACCTGAGGACTTCCCATTGTTAAGAGCACCCTTGTCAGGGGGCACAGCCACCGGTCTCAGGGGAGGAGGGGCGGAGGTGAAAGCTCCCAGGTGGGTGGGGTGGAGATACACCCTCCCGATGACAGCATCATTGAGAATATCACAGAGGAGATTCAGACCCAGGGACTGGGGAAGGCTTTTCAAACGAGGTGACATTGGGGTCTTGTCGGTTGAGTAAGCTCTGAAAACACTGGGGAACAGGGGAGGAAGCTCATATTCCTTGAGTGCTGGTTACTGTTTTGGGCCCTTTACTAATCCCCACCATCCCTCTGAGTGAAGTATGAAGTGAGAGGAAACCAGTGCTGCGCAGGGCCTGCTGAGCAGGTAGGCAACACATGCCTCGCTCAGGCCGGTGCTCAGAGGGGCCTCCCCTCAATTTAATGCTCCGCTTTCACCATTGAAATTCTGGATGATTTTTAAACAAAGAGCCCTGTTGCACTTCCCCCTCTAACCCGCGCCCCCCCCCCCCCCCCAGCCCCCGCCCGCATTCAGAGATGCAGTTGCCTGCCCGTAGTAACAGAGCTGTGAAGATTTGCACCAGTTCACCTCTCTGCTGCCTTTGGTCTTGGGGAACCTTACAGATCCAGGGACAGTGGGATGGACAAAAGACACGCAGAGTGGGGTGTTAAAGGCACAGAGAGCTGAGGGACCCTGGTAGCAGGAGATGACGAGGCCAGGGATTTGTGGGGGCCTCACCTGGTCATCCACTGGGATGTTTGTGTCCTACTGTGGAGGGTTCCTGTCCCTTAGAATTGAGACTGGCTGGCTGATGGAGGGCAATTTTGAGGTACTTTGCTTTTATGGCTCTATATTGGGTCCAAGTAGAAGTCTGAGGCAGGAGGTTTGCTAATGAAACTCAAATTGTATTGGGGAAATAAAAGAAAAATTGAAGTGTCCCAAATTGTCCTAACTCTGGGAGAACCTGCAGGGTAGGAATGTTCCTTGAAGCACAACACTGCTATCTGCCACCGACCTGCATCCATCCCTGCCCCTCGTGCCGGGGCTGTCGCCATCTGAACCCCCAAAGGGCCAGTTTTGTTCTCTGTGGTCTTGGAGTTAGCAAGGAAGTCAAAGTTGGATTGAATCAGTGAACTTTGGCACTTAAAGCCTAAGATGAAAACCCAGACTCAGCTAAGCACCCAGAAGACCAGCCAGGGGCCTGGTTTGTGTGTGAATTCAGGAATTCAGCCATCAGCAGTGCAGACACCCAGGCAAGGAAGATCTGGAGCCCCTTCCCTTCTCACGATTGCCGCTTCTTTCCTGGGGACCAAGGTCCTCAGCTTTATCAACTTCTCTTTCCCAGCCCAATATGAAAAGCCAGGTTTTCCCAACCCCTGGGGCCAGAGGGTCTCTGGGTAGGAAAACAAGCAAACACACTGAGTCTGACTTTCTGATAAAACAAAAGAGGACTTGGAATGGGAGCAAAGTTCAGTGAAGCCTTTTGTTGCTGAAACTGGTTCTAAAAATGTGGGCTGATTTCATAAGCTGTTTATCACTGTCTCTTCCCTCAGACACTTGTCACCATCCTTCCCTCCCAGCGCACAGGAACCAGAATTCTCCCACCTGCCTGCCAGAGATCGGAGGGGGTTCCTGCCCTCACCAGTGCTTCTGGTGTGGAGTCTGATCCATCGGCTGTGATGGGGGCGGTCAGTCCTTTGGCAGCCTCAGTGTGGCTCTCAGAAGCCGTAGCTGCCTGCAGTGTTAAGAAGGATGCACTGAGCCCTGCCGATGTGGCTCAGTGGTTGAGCATCGACCTATAAACCAGGAGGTCATGGTTCCATTCCCAGTCAGGGCACATGCCCAGGTTGTAGGCTCGATCCCCAGTAGGGGGTGTGCAGGAGACAGCCAATCAATGATTCTCTCTCATCCTTGATGTTTCTATCTCTCGCACCCTTTCTGAAAGATATATGTAATGAAAAGAAGGACGCACCAAGGCCTAGGCAGAAAAGCCACTGGTCCCTGGGCCCAGGGAAGCTGGGACAATCTTGCCAGGGCTCCAGAGCGAGATGGATGCTGATGGAAGAGGGGCCCCAGGTTTTTTCCTCCTGCAGGTCTGCCTATTAGGGCCTGGGCTAACGCTTGTTTTATGTCAGGTTGCAGGATGAGTTCATCTTTTCAGGATTTGTTTGAATACGGCACAAGATAAAAGAATGGGAACCTTACCACCTTGGCCCAGGCTGCCACTTTGTTCCATTGGAGATAGGGGGCCGTGCAGGCTGGGGTCAGAGCGCCAAGGCTGAGAACAAGGCCTTCCAGCAGGGCTTGCAGGCTCCCTCTAGAGAAGGCCAGTTACAGCCCATCTGGGTAGCCACTGACTGTCCTTCTATCTGTATCCCTCCTAAGCCCCTCCGGGCCAGGGACTCTGAGGACTCCCCAAAATAGCAGAGGGAGCCGATGAGGCAGCACAAAGGGGACAGGGTGGGCTCAGAGTCAGGCCAGCCAGTCGGATTCCCATGCTGCATTGCTGCTGGCCTCTGCCTTGGGGTCTGTCATAATGGGCTTGGGGAGTTCGGAAGGGAGAACTGATGAAGAGCACAGAGCACCCAGCAACCTCCCACCCTCCAGTGACTCAGCCAAGATCTTCATTCATTATTGTAGCACAGGATTTGTTTGGATACTGCTTGTGTTTTGGAGGGGTGATGGGAGCGTGGAGTGTATAGGAGAAACTGAAAAACCAAAAAAGTGTATGTGTTTGCAGGTCTGTGTAGGGGCCATAGAACGTGGGTAGTGAGTGTGGGTAGTGGCCACACCCAAGGACCCCTTTTATTGTCCAGTCTTTATGGAGCCTCCATGTGCCGGCGTGGAGTGGACATAGCTGTGTTATTATAGCACAGCCCCTGTGCTCTTACCCTGCAGTCCTCTGGGGTTTTGCAGACCACAGGTTGCACCCATGGGAGTAATGCAAAGGCCCCTGTCTCTAAACCTAGATAAACATGAGTTCAAATCCCAGCTTTGCAACTTCCTAGCTGAGGACTGTGGACGTGGAACGTGACTTTCAGGCCTCAGCTCCTTCATCTTAAAATGGGAAATGACTGAGAAGATGAGTAGTATGTCGTGATGGTACATTTAAAACTATACAAGCTGAATCAATCTAGTAAATAATTTACACAAATAATATATAGAGGTAGGTGTACAGTGGTAATATTAGTAAAAATAATAGTAGCTGTTACTTATGGAGTGCTTTTTTTTGAACCAGGCATTATTAGACACACTTAAAGTAAGCACTGATTGCACCCCCATTTTACAGATTAGTACACTGAGGCCCCAGGGGTGAAGTCACTTGCCCAAGATTTCACAGCTGGTGAGTGGCAGAGCTGAGCTTTATATGCAGGCAGTTTGGCTCCTGGGCCCACATTAACCCAGCCCTGTGCAGGAGATAACCGATGGTCCTAGCCATGTGGCTCATTTCTGCTGTGACCTTGGGAAATCACTTTAGCTCTTTGGGCCTCCGTTTTTGCATTTGCAATGAATTTTGGCCACATGGACTACACCATTTTTGGCCTTCCTCCTCTCCTCTGCTCACTGACATTCTCCTTTTGCATTTCTGTTTACTCTCTGTCTTGGGGGTAAACCCCGCCACCAGCAAATTTGCGGCTGGTTGACTGTCTGGTAAGCACAGTCCTTGGCCTCAGGTGACCAGCGGCTGGAAGAGCCCCCAAGGTGGACCCTGTGTAGGCGGCAGTGGTGGCCAGACCGCCCGTGATGTAATGACCGATTAGGAACTTCCTCTTGGAAGCCTGGCTTCCTCTAGGAGCCAAAGGTGCTGGCTCTGAGGTGGGGGTTGGGGGTGGGCGGCGGGAGCAAATAAGAGGAAACTCCTGTCAGCTGGGCCCTGCTTTTGGAAAGAGTTCAGCAGAGAGGCTTGGTCTGAGCTGTTGACCATTAACGGGGCCTGTGTACATTCCTTCTCTGCTTTTACTGCCGGAGCCCAGTGAATGAAGGGCTGATCGCCCCCTCCCTTAACAACAACAAAAAAAGAACCTCTAATTAATGCTGCATCTTTGGACTCACTGCAAAACCTGAAGCCATTTCTGCAGCTTAAAATGACAAAAGAAGGTTAAGTGGAAATTCCTTTTTTCCCCCCTTAAGTTTGATAACAAAAACTACTTATCTAATGGGCAAACAAGGCTTTTAAAGGGGTGTTAGGTTAACCAGATGCAGGGCCACGTAATTATTCCCAGGCCTAGGAGCCATGGATGAAAAAGCTGCCGGTCGGACTGGAACTTGAAGCCACAGGCATGACGGGACAGGAGAAAGGCGTTTTCCAGGGGGACTGGAGGCCCCAGCCTGGCTTGTGAAAAGGGGATTGGAAAAGCCAGCCCTGGGTTGCTCTCAGGCTCTGCCACCAACTTGCTGGATGATCCAAGGGAAGTCACTAACCTCTGAGTTTCTGTCTCTGAATCTCCCTTCCCGGCTCTCAGTGGGGTCTGGGTCTGTTCTGCCCTTGCTTCCTGCTCATTGAGGTGTGGCTGGGCCGACCTTTTCCATCCAGACCTGGGAGGGGCAGGGAGGCTACTGTGGCCCAAGTGGGGTATGAAGCAGCGGCAAAGGCTGTGAACATAGAGGAGCATGGGGTGAGGTGGACGGCCAGGACCCTGGAGACCAAGAGGACTCTGGCTGGCCTCCTGCAAATGCTCTGAGCCTTTATGGCTAGCTCCCTTAGAGTCTAAGGGATCAAAAACAATCTCGGCACGTCTTAGGTTCCCTTCACAGGATGGCGGAGGCCAAGGCGGTCTGGCCAAATGGAAAGGGGGGAATCAAGAGGAAAACAAGCTGCATCGCGTGTGCTCAAGCTTTTGGAGCGTGCAGCCCACGGGGGAGCACACAGGAACGTTCCTGCCCTTTGTTTTGACAGAAAACTGCTGATTCGAAGAAGCTAAAGGCTTTTCTTGGGATTTCAGCTCTCCCCGCCTCCCCCAGACTGCACTTAGCCCCCTTGGTGCCTCAGCACCCCCACAAAATTACATGTTGGGCTCAAAGCACCCGCCCTGGGCAGAGCGGCCAAGAGGAAGGAATGCCAACCATTGGAGGGGCTGGCTCCAGATTAGGGGAGCGGGCCTATTGTGAGCCTGTCTCCTCCAGCCCACCACAGCCATCCGCCTCCCTCTGGTGGCAGGAATGTGGGCACCACCAGGAAGCTGAGCCACCCCTGCCCGGCCTGGAAACACAGGGCTGTCCCCCGGGCGACCACAGAGCCCTGCTGAGCTGCTCCCAGACTGGAGCTGGCCTGGGCAGAACTATTTTACTTTTTTAATTTTAATTCTTTCATGGCCTCATACCTACAGTGAAATCCACAGCTCTTAGGTGTATAGGTCATGATTTTTTACAATGTGTATACCTGAGTTTCCTTGTACCAATCAGGATATCAAACATTTCCATCACCCCACCCACTCATGCTCCTTCCCAGTCATCCCTACTCCACAGAGGTAATCCCTGTACTGATTTCTATGACTATAGGTTAGTTTTGTCTATTTGAGAATTTCATATACATGGAAACAAATAGCACTTCTGTGGGCTGTTGGCAACCTAGGCTTCTGATATGCATTGTTATATGTTTCAGTAGTTTGTTCCTTTTTATTGGTTAGTCACATCCTATTGTATGGATGTACCTTGTTCTTTGTGGGGGTTTTTATTTTATTTCACTGTTTTGTTTTCTTTTTAACTTTTCTTTTGCAATTACAGTTTATATTCAATATTATTTTGTATTGGTTTCAGGTGTACAGCATAGTGGTTAGACAATCATATACTTTACAAAGTGGTCCCCTGATGTTTCAAGTACTCACCTGGCACCATACATAGTTATTACAATACTAGAGGCCCTGTGCACGGATTCGTGCATGTAGCGGGGGTGTCGGGGGGAGGTCCTTCAGCCTGGCCTGCACCCTCCTGCAATCCAGGACCCCTCAGGGGATGTCCAACTGCCAGTTTAGGCCTGATCCCCGAATTGGCAGTCCGACATCCCCCAAGGGATGTAGCAGTGTGTCAAGCTGCAGGTGGCCAGGGAGGAACCCGAGCCGGGGCCAGGCGCCACACTGCTCGTGCTCATCTTGGCCTGCTACCACCTCTCAGTAGCGCTGCTGCGGAGTCGGGAAAGGCTCCTTGCCGCCGCAGCTGTGCTCGCCAGCCGTGAGCCTGGCTTCTGGCTGAGCAGTGCCCTCCCCCCCCCCCCCCCCCCCCCCGTGAGAGTGCACTGACTACCAGGGGGCAGCTCCTGCATTGAGCGTCTGCCTCCTGGTGGTCAGTGCATGTCATAGCGACTGGTCAACCGGTCGTTGCAGTCGTTCGGTTGTAATGGTCGCTTAGGCTTTTATGTATATAGATTATTGACTATATTCTCTATGCTGTACTTTACATCCCCGTGACTATTTTGTAAATACCAATTTGTACTTCTTAATCCATTTACCTTTTTACCCAGCCCCCCAACCCCACTCCCCTCTGATAGCCATCAGTCTGATCTCTGTATGAGTCTGTTTCTATTGTATTTGTTATTCTGTTCTTTAGATTCCACGTATAAGTGAAATCATATGGCATTTGTCTTTCTCTGTCTGATTCATTTCACTTAGCATAATACCCTCTAGGTCCATTCATGCTGTCACAGATGGTAAGATTTATTTATGTTTTTTAATCCTCACTCGAAGACATGCTTAGAGAGAGGAAGGGAGGGAGAGAGAGAAACATTGATGTGAGAGAGAAACAATTGTTTGCCTTCTGTACCTGCCCCAATCAGGGATTGAACCCGCAATTTAGGTATGTGCCCTGTCCAGGACTTGACCGGCATCCTTTCCTTCTGTGCACAGGACAACACTCAACCAACTGGCAAGGCAAATTTCATTCTTTATGACCAATACTGCGTTGTATATATGTACCACAACTTTTTTATCCACTTGTCTGTTGATTGGGTTGTTTACATATCTTGGCTATCCTATCTAATAAAGAGGGAATATGCTAATTGACTGCCCTGCCCTCAAAGATGGCAGAGCCCACAGCCAATAAGGAGGGAATATGCTAATTGACTGTCATGCCCTCAAAGATGGTGGCACCCAGTCCCCTCAGCCCCGCCTCGAGCCTGCCTCCGGAGTCCCTCAGTCCCCTCAGCCCCCCAGCCACCCAGAGCCGGCCCGGGGCACAGGCAAGCCTTGGATGGCAGCTGCGCAGCCGACGCCCAAGGCGTAGGCAAGCCTCCTCAGATGGCAACTGCCCAGCCACCCAGGGCCGGCCGAGGCTTGTGCTGCCAGCAGTGGCAGCAGCAGAGATGTGATGGGGCATCGCCTTCCCCTGATCGCAGGGTCACCTCCCACCCCTGAGGGCTCCCGGACTGTGAGAGGGGGCAGGCCCGGCTGAGGGACCCCACCTCTAGTGCATGAATTTTCATGCACCGGGCCTCTAGTTATAAATAATGCTGCAGTGAACATAAGGGTGCATATATTCTTCTGAATTGGTGTTTCGGGTTTCTTCAGATTTATATCCAGAAATGGAAACGCTGGGTCATATGGCAGTTCCATATTTAATTTTTTGAGGAAACTCCATACTGTTTTCCACAGTGGCTGCACCAGTCTGCATTCCCACCAACAGTGCACAATGGTTCCCTTTTCTCCACATCCTCACCAGTGCTGCTTGTGTGTTGATTTATTGATGATAGCCATTTTGACAGGTGTGAGGTAATATCTCATTGTGGTTTTAATTTGCATTTCTTTGATGATTAGTGACATTGAGTGTCTTGTCATATCTATTGTCCATCTGTATGTCCTCTTTGGAGTAGTGTCTATTCAGGTCCTCTGCCTATTTTTTAATTGGATTGGTCCTTTTTGTTCGTTTGTTTTTGTTGTTGTATTGGAGTTGTATGAGTTCTTTATAAGTTTTGGATATTAACCCATTATCAGATGTATCATTGGCGAATATGTTCTTCCATTCGGTAGACTATCTTTTCATGTTCATGGTTTCCTTTGCTGTGCAAAAACTTTTTAATTTGATGTAGTCTGTTTGCTTATTTTTTCTTTTGTTTCCCTGCCTGAGGAGGTAATATCAGAAAAAAATATTGCCAAGAGAAATGTCAGCGATTTTACTGCCTCTGTTTTCTTCTAGGCATTTTATAGTTTTGAGTGGTACATTTTAAGTCTTTAATCCAATTTGAATTTATTCCTGAATATGGTGTAAGAAGGTAATCTAGTTTGTTTGTTTGTTTGTTTTGTTCAATTTTCCTAACACCATTGATTGATTAGACTGTCTTTACCCCATGATATGTTCTTGCCTCCTTTGTCATATATTAATTGACCATATACTATATTGGCATGGGTTTATTTCTGGGCTCTGTTTTGTTTCTTTGAGCTATGTGTTTGTTTTTATGCCAGGGATGTACTTTACCTTTGTTTATTCATTATCTTAGTCCATTTGAGCTGCTATAACAAAATACCATAGACTGGGTGGCTTAAGTAACACATTTATTTCTCACAGTTCTGGAGGCTAGGCAGTCCAAGGTCAAGGTGCCAGCAGATTTGGTGTATAGTAGGGGCCCATTTCTAGGTCATAGATGGCTGCTTCTTGTTGCTCCTCACATTCTGAAGGGTTAGAGAGCTCTCTGCATGTCTTCTATAAGGGCACTAATCCCATTCACGACCCTCATGACCTCCTAAAGGCCCCACCTTTCCAAATGCCATCACACTGGGGTTAGGATTTCAACATGTGAATTTGAAGGGGACATAAATGTTCAGTCTGTAGCATCCATTCTTCTGTTGGACATCTGGGCAGTTTTCCAAGATTGGGTGATTATGAGTAGAGTTGCTGTGAACATTCACTAAATCACAGAAATTTAGAGCTGACTGTTTCGGTGGGAAGACTGAGGCCAGGAGAAGGTGGTCACCTTCCTGATCAGAGCCAGGAGGCAGGACACCTGACTGCAGGACTCCTGGCAGATGAGCACCAGACTGCGCCTCTCCTCTCCTCCTCCCCCGGGAACCGTCCCAGCCAGGACCCAGAGTCTGGCTGGGAATTAGGCCAGGCCCCGAGCAGGGGTAGTGAGCAGGAGTTTCGGTCAGAGCTCGGTCATCTTTGATGTTGTTCACTCGAGTCTGACTCCCCAGCATTTATTTGCAATTAAGGAGCTGGTTCCTAATTAGGCTGATGGCTAGACCGCAGCCTTGGAGCCATGAGGAGAAAGAGATCTGCAAGAGACTGTCCTCCTGCACCCTGAGTGGCAGCTCAGGCTGCAGATGGGAGGTGTGGTGTGGTGTGGTGTGGTGGGTGGAATGGGGCTTTGCATCAATTTGGGGGCGCCTGCCCTCTCACTCACAGACAGCGTGCCAGCTTCTGTCAGACACTGCAGGAGATATGAATACACACATGTATGTATGTATGTGTGTGTGCAGTGAAATAGTGCCACAGCAGTACACCTTTGTTCTAGACATTTAGTTACTCATCGCTTCATTATTTTGCTTCTGAATACCCAGGCTGGGAGCTAAACCTTAACAGTTTGCAAAGGGCATTGCTGTCCACGGTCCTATTGTAACCTCCCATGGTGGTGACTGTGGGTGGGTCATGACTCCCAACCCCCCTAGGGATCCCTGGTCTCTGAAGAGTCAGGCCAGTGCTGGGACCAATTTACAGCCAGCTGCTTCTTTCTGCACCCAATTGATCTGCTGCCGGGAGTTTCCAGAAAACCCAAAGATAGACTGTGTAAGTGAGGCACTCAATTATGGATAAACCTATTTCCAAATGGGGAGATTGAGGCTTGTCCACAGCCACACATGTAGTCAGTGGTGAGAGCCTTAGTTTAGGTCTGCCTCAGTTCGGCCTATCGCAATTCTGAAACCTTTAGATCATGTGACAAGCATTAGCTTAGAATTCTGGGCTTTCAAGTTCTGGTCCCCGTTCTGCCACACCCTACTGTATGTCCTTAGGTGAGTCACCCTGCACCCAGGGGCGCCATCAATGGGCACAAGGACATTGGACTCAGTCAGTGGTTCACACAGGCTAGTTTTAGGACTAAGTTTTCATTGGTCCATGATGAAAGAAATAAGAAAATTTCTTACAATCTAAATGCAGTGATTTTCAACCCTTTTCATCTCATGGCGCACATAAATCAATTACTAAAATACTGCGGCACACCAAAAATATACATATATACCCAATATACCCCAAATAGGTATAATTTTGATTGACTTACAAAAAAAATAATAGTAGTAATTACCTGCCCTTTTTGCTCCAAAGTGACTTTTTTTAAAAATCAGGTGCCTCTACTTGTATATAAAGATTTCTAGTACCAAGAATTAACCAATCAGATGCACCCTTATTATGCAATGTGATCAATAATATGCAACTCTATTATATGACCTATATGGTTCAAGACAGGGCATTCACACCGAATGGCTATTGTTGTGTTGGCTATTATCATTTTGTTTATTTGACAATCTAAAGGAAAAGAAGTCAGTGCCCCCTGACTAAATAGTCAGGTATTGCATGTTTTAAAAATTCTTGTAGCACATCGGTTGAAAATTGCTGATCTAAATGTATTAACTTTAAAATTTCTGATTTTTTTAGCGTCAAATTATACTTCTGTAATTTTGTTAGTGTTAAGTTACACTTTTTAAAAACATATATATTTTTCATTGATTTCAGAGAGAAAGGGAGAGGGGAGACAGATAGAAAACCAATGATGAGAGAGAATCATTGACCCGTTGCCTCCTGCACACCCCACACTGGGAATCAAGCCCGCAACCCCGGAATGTGCCTGACTGGGAATCGAACCATGACCTCCCCATGCTGGCCGGGCAAATTACACTTTCTTTTGTGCTAGTGATAGTAGATGGTCTCAGAGATTTTTAATGTCATGACAAAATAAAACAGTGGTAACCCTGTAACATTCCCTACCTCTGTTACAGTGTATTGGTTTGTGAAAGCCCAAAGTATTGGGGCTCCCTGGTAAGATGCTGTCACAGGGTCCTCAAGCTCTGGAGCCCCGAGTCCCCAAGAGCTGGATGGGGATGGGGATTTCCCCAGAACATGGTGCTGGCTCACCTGTTGGCTTGTTCTCAGATCAGACCTGCAACTTAAGTCCTTGCCCACCATCCCCTTCGGCCCGGGCCATGGGCCCCACCTGCTGAGCAGGATTCCGATGGGGGTAGAAGGGGTGAGGATGGGGGTGAGGACAGTGTGCCGACATTTGAGATGTATTTTTTTTTTTTCCCTTTTAGTGGCTCCGAGAGCACAGTAGGGATACATGCAGCCTTGGGACAGACACAGAGAGAACTGAGACCCACCCCTTCCCATTGGAGAGTCTAGCCTATCCGGGGGCAGTGACACCTGCTCAGGTCAAGGGAGGGGCTGAGCCTGTCATTGCACAGAAGGGAGGGGTCAGAGAGGGCTTTTCTGAGGCCTCAGTCCATCTCCTGGAATTTGGAAGACTTGGCCAGGAGCCCAAGCCTGATGAGGTGTCACCTAGTCTGCTCAACCAGAGTGCAGGAGGTGAGACCTGGCCTAGGCAGTGTCCCTGAGCCAGAGAGCTGGGGCAGGGGCAGGTTGGGCCCTAGGGCAGCTCTGTGAGGTTTGTCCCCAAGCACATTTCACCATCCCTGTGAGGGGCACTGGGGTAAAGCCACGAACACAGGTCTTGATTTGGGTGGGGGGGGCGCGTTTAACAGATGATCAGGGGGCATTTGGCTTGGCTGGTGGGAGGAGGGGACAGAAAGTCCCATCTGGCCTTGGATTGAAAGCCTTATGGGAGATGGGAGAGAGGAAGTACCCCACCCCCACCCCAGTCCCATTATCCTCACCCTAACTCCCCACACTCTGACTGTGAACCTGCTTCTTTCTCTTGTACAGTGGAGCAGCTACACCCTGGGGCAGAGGTGGCTTTTTCTGAGCCTTATCTGTGAAAGGGGGATAGCAGTAATCCCTCACTTGGTGACACTGCAGTGAGTCCTTTGGGAGTGAAGGACCTTTGTTTGGGGGGTAGGGCGGAGTGACTCATAGGCTTGTGGGTAAGCACCTCTAGGACACATAGACCATGAGAATAGCCATGGTTACAGATAGGGACACTGAGGCTTAGGGAAAGGGAGGGACTTGTTCAGTGTGCATGGGATTTAGGGGGGAGTCTGCCCAGAGTATGGAGAAGCACTCCCTTCCAGAGTATGGCCTGGAACTGATGCTGGCTACAGAACTCAATAGTGTGTGCCCTCGACCTGTTAGGGCACCTCCCTGGGCCTCGGCTTCTGTGCCTGTGAAATGGGGCGATAACAGAGGTGAACCAGGGCTGTTGTGCAGAAGGCGCCTAGCTCATGGAAGGCACGCCGGGGTTCCTGTTGCCTGTCCTATTGCCCAGAGTTCTCTAGGCATAGCTTCTTTGCTTCTCCACCTCTCTCTGCCGAGAGCACTATAATAACTCTCTGTGCTTGGTGAGAAGGTCAGTGCTGGAGTTGGATGGCCAGGCTGGGATGGTGCTTGGGAACTCCCAACCAGTGCCAGGTGGGCGGGTGGGCGGGTGGGTGGGTGGATGGAGAGGGGCAAAGGCTTGGGTGTTCCTGGCTGCCCACCTGCTGGGACTGACCTCGTGCCCACAGCTCGGTCATCCACCATGGGATAGAGTTGTCTGTCCACTGGCTAAGGGGCAGGCCAGTGAGGGCAGGGAGCAGGGCCTCTCTCCCCACGTGACCATCAGCTGGAACCATGAGGGCCCTGGACGGAGGATGCGGGGTGAAGGAGGCTTCCTCAGGAGCTGGCCTGGGGCCTATGGCTGGGACCTGAAGCCAGTCGTAGGATGAGGGGCGCGCCCTTGGGGGCTGTGCCCAGCCCAAGGCCACAGCACAGCTGGCAGCTTATGGGAGGCCCCTCGGCAGACAGTTTCCTGCCAGGTAGCCAGGTGGGCTTCCTCGCACGTACGAGGAGGTGTCGGGGGGCCTGTCACCCTGCTGCTCTGGGGCTTGTGGGTAGGGCCTGAGCTGACTGTCAGAGCTGACCTCACTCAGGCTCCTCAGTGAAGTTGTTAGCCGCGTTTTTTCTCTCAGGTTTAGCTGGACTTTGGTCAGTTTCTCTTGGAGAATAGGAGCCATAGAGCGCCTCTGCTGTGTTCTCATCAGGCCTCCAACAGAATTCTCCCTCTGAGCGAAAGCCCCAGCCAGGGCCCGTGTGGGAACATGTCACCTGATTAGGCAGTCATGGGTGCCCACCTGCTCCTCAGAGCTGTGAGCTCAAAGGAAAGAGCAGATGTTAAAGGGCTTGTGAATCTGAGAAGCTGCCCACACAGGAGAGCAGCGAGCATGGGGCTGTGCTTCAAGGCAGACTCCAGCGTGTGTGTGTGTGGTCTGGTCTCAGAAAACTTAAATTCACCTAGACACACGGAGATGCCCCAGGCTGGAGGGAGAAAGGATGCCAGTCCTCCAGGGCACCCCTTTGTTGTCTGTGGGGAAACTCTGAAGCCCTTGAGGCGTGATTTTCTTTAGCATTTTGGAGACCTTCACCTTCTCAGTCTCAGAGATGGCTGCAGTTCTGGTGAAAACCTGCAGTTTCTGCCAGAGAGCCAACTCGAGTGGCAGGATGTAGCGGGCATTGGGGGAACTGGGCACACTGCCCAAGGGCCAGGCTGGGAGCAGTCGGGCAGTTATGATTCTGGGCTAGGAGGGACCCTGGGGGCCAACTCACCCACCCTACCTTCTCTGCCTGAGCCCCCCTGAGTGGTGATTATGCCCCCTAATACTTAACCCTGCTCTGTTCAGGTGGAGGCTTGGACTGACGAGGTTCAAATCCTGGCCATGCCACTCACTACCTGTGTGGCCGTGGACAGGCTGCTGGTGCCTGCAGCCTTGGATCCTTCTGTAAAAGGAGGAGAACATGGCCTCCTCATAGAGTGACTGGAGGACTCAGTGAAGTCAGTGCACACTGCAGGCGCTCAAGGTCCCGTTCCTCCTTTGGGTGCATGGCTGTTTTTCCAGCTCTTGCCAGCTTGAGAAATTTTATGGCCAGGAGTTGGGTGTGGTTCATTTTTGTGTTTCCACAACACCAGGCACACAGTAGGTGCCTTGCCTTCTCTGTACATTCATAACCTCGTGTGTGTGTGTGTGTGTGTTGGGGGGTGCCCTCCTGTGTGTTAAATTTCCGAGGACAGCCTGGCGCACAGTATGTGCTGACGTCTGTGTTGACTGCTAGAAACACCACCCAACCCCCACCGTCCAGGCAGGAGTGCCACCTCTGCACCCGCTTCCCCAGCCTGAATAACTGACATCCTGTGCCCTGTGCTTGCCCCGCAGACGCCAGCATGTCTCCGGATGCCACCAAGCCGAGCCACTGGTGCAGCGTGGCATACTGGGAGCACCGAACGCGTGTGGGCCGCCTCTACGCGGTGTACGACCAGGCCGTCAGCATCTTCTACGACCTACCTCAGGGCAGCGGCTTCTGCCTGGGCCAGCTCAACCTGGAACAGCGCAGCGAGTCGGTGCGACGGACACGCAGCAAGATCGGCTTCGGCATCCTGCTCAGCAAGGAGCCCGACGGCGTGTGGGCCTACAACCGAGGCGAGCACCCCATCTTCGTCAACTCCCCGACGCTGGATGCGCCCGGCGGCCGCGCCCTCGTCGTGCGCAAGGTGCCACCTGGCTATTCCATCAAGGTGTTCGACTTTGAGCGCTCTGGCCTGCTCCAGCACGGGCCCGAGCCCGACGCCGCCGACGGCCCCTACGATCCCAACAGCGTCCGCATCAGCTTCGCCAAGGGCTGGGGGCCCTGCTACTCCCGGCAGTTCATCACCTCCTGCCCCTGCTGGCTGGAGATCCTGCTCAACAACCACAGATAGCGGCAGCGGCGAGGCGGGCCGCATCTGCCCACCGCCAGGAGGGCCAGTGCCAGAGACACAGCCCCCACGGACGAAACCCCCCAAATATCATCTACCTAGATTTAATATAAAGTTTTATATATTATATGGAAATATATATTATACTTGTAATTATGGAGTCATTTTTACAATGTAATTATTTATGTATGGTGCAATGTGTGTATATGGACAAAACAAGGAAGACGCACTTTGGCTTATAATTCTTTCAATACAGATATATTTTCTTTCTTTTCCTCCTCCCTCTTCTTTTTTTTAAAAAGAAAATGATACAGCAGAGCTAGGTGGAAAAGCCTGGGTTTGGTGTATGGTTTTTGAAATATTAATGCCCAGACAAAATGCTAATACCAGTCACTCATTGATAATAAAGTATTCGCATTATAGGTTTTTTTTTTAAAACTGTCTTCTTTTTAACAAAGAGGGACATGCATGGTGTTAGTGGGTTTCTGACCCATCAGACATCCTGAACTTTGACCGATTCCTTTACCAGATAAAGAGTAGAGGGAATAAACTAAAAAGGGAGGAAGGGCCTGTTTACTCTTAAGACCACAGGAGTTCTTTTCCTTCTTACCCATGGCTGTGGTGTGTCCACAGGATGGGGAGGAGGAGGGAAAGTGGGGAGTATTTGGGCCCCATCCCAGACTGATGATGGAGGCTCCTGCTCTGGCCTAGAGGAACTTCCAGGCCGATGGTGGAGACTCAGGCCCACGCCTCCCGTCTCTGAGCATGCACAAGCTAGAACCCTACTTCTCACTCTGGGGAGAAGCAGGTGGTGGGCTTTAGGCTCACTTACCACCTCGTAGGGCCTCCCCAAGCCGCCCTCCACCCACCTCTGAGTAGCTCAGCATCTGCCCATCTGGGGCTACATTCATGAGGTTTGCAAAGGCTGGTGGTTTCTTTTTACTCCATAACAGGGAAGAGTTGAGGTTCTGGAAGGGTAATGGCTCACTCACGAGGCAGATCTGGGTTAGAAGTTGCATCTCACTATAGGACCAGAGCCATGTTACATCAGTTTTCTCTGATGATGAAAATTCAGAAAGGAAAGCCTCCTTGGCCAATAAGAAGGGGAGTGTTACATTGTACAGTATATCTTTCTTGGTGAGTTACACAGCATAGTAAATGCTCTGAGAAGTCCTGTGGCTTCTCTATTGCTGCATAATAAATTATCCTAAAACTTTGCAGCTTGAAAGTTTATTATCTCATACAGTCTCTGCTTTAGGAATGTGGGAGCAGCTTAGCTGGGTGATTCTGGTTCAGGGTTTCATGAGGTGGTAGTAATCTGAGGTTTAGTGGGGGCTGCAGGACCCATTTCCAAGCTTATTCCTGGGCTGTTGGCTGGAGGCCTCAGTGCCTCACCATGGAAGCCTCTCCATCTGGCCACTCATGAAATGGCTTCCCCCAGAGCACATGACCCAAAGCTGTCACCTCTTACAACCGTATCTCGGAAGTGACAATCCATCACTCCTGCATATTCTGCTGATCACACCAACCATTCTTGCTAACGTGGAAGAGACTACACAAGAGTGTGAATGCCAGGAGGTGGGGATCATAGCCACTGTGTCCAAAGAAATGTATCATTTCACTTGGTTTCTTGAAGTGATTTGCCAGTAGACTCCCCACCCGTTACTCCTGTCCCCATACGAAGGCGCAGGAGTACCTGTGGGCTGGTTGGTTACTGCTGACAGCTGGCATGCCAGGGCACCTCACTGAACCCTGCCCTGAAGATGCTCACCCGGGATGCCTGCCTCACTGGAGTACCCTTGGTGTGGGGTCCATGGAGGCACCTCGGGCTCAAACAGCAGGATCCCCAGGCAAGACTGAATAAGGAGCCAGATCCGTGGGAGTGCTGAGGAAAGGGAGGGGGGAGGGGAGCGCCTCCCAGGAAGACTCGGTACTTCAGGCAAGTTGACAGGCCAGGAGTGGCAGAGGGGCAGGAGCAAAGGGGCAATACCACAGGAGTAGCAGAAACCAGGAGGCATCCATTGTGTAGATGAGGCAGGAGAGGGGAGTCTCAGACACTCGTGCCTGCATTCAAATTCCAGCTCTGCCATTTACAGGGTGACTTCAGAGACTTCGTCAGGTGCCTCCGTGTTCAGAGAATAAAATTATTCCCACCTGAGGAGTAGGTGTGACCTGGAAGAATTAAGCACATCACATGGTACCTGGTTCATCATCAGTGCCTATCATCTGTCACCAATACAGGGCCCCGGCTGGGAGGGAGGCTGGGGGCCCACCAATGCTAAGATGAGAATAGTTGGTATTCAGGAGGCAGGTGGGCTGGTTTCTGAGTGGGCCAGTGAGCTGATGGGAGCTAAACTAAAGGGATTTCCCAGAGGAGGGCCAGGCTGCAGGCAGGAATGGGTCACCTGAGCCCTGCGCCCTTTCTGGCTCCCCAAAGTACGGTGCCCATTAATGCCAGGCTCCTGACAGAGACTCCTTACCCTTAGAGGAAGCAGCCAGTCACACCACAATGCCTGGGCATGGAAGTGATAATTCCCCTTCATCCAAGAACAAGAAGGACAGAGCTTAACACTCCCATTGTATAGACGAGGAAGCTGAGGCCTGAAGGGGGCAAGTGCTTATCTGAAGCCGGGTGATCATGGATGCTGGGATGTGACCAGGTCCCCTGCTTCCCGCCACAGGGCCTACTTCATGCAGACCAGGTGGTGACATCCCTTCCCCATCTCCCAGGTTCTCAGAGGTGCCCACCAGGCAGAGGACATGGTTTCCTTCTAGAGTGAAGCCTCGTGGACCACAGTTTATCATGGGAAACTGTCCCGGTTTCCCTGGCGGCCCAGACTCCTTTCACTCCTGCACTCGGCCACCCTTGGGCGTGGCCCTCCTGGGAGGCGCAACTCCCCCTGCTGTTCTGCACCTCCCAGGCCTTGGTCCTCGAGCACTGAGCAGAGCTGGGCTGTGCTACTTGGGGATGGGCTAGGAGTCACTGAATTTTTTTCTCTTTTTCAAGTCAATAACTAACGGTTTGTGAGCCCTTCCTATGTGCTAAGGGTCTTTATAAATCTACTCTTCACAAGAACCTCTGTGCAGTGTTCTCCGTTATTCCCCCTTTTCAGATGGAGAAACTGATGCTCACCTGTGCTGACATTTGGGCTCCTCCTAGGTGCTAGCTGTGATGGGCTCTGCTGGAGTGGCCTGTCCCTTGGGGACAGTCTGTGCTGCAGGGCTAAACTCGGAGGACCCAGAGCCATCGACCTCACAGCTATTTTGCCCCCCAGACCTGCCCTGCTTTGAGGCAGAGGACCTCCCTGGGGTCCTTGGGTGGCCTCAAGTGTCAGGGAGAGGCCCTGTGGCTGCCTTTCTTCGTGGGGGTCTGAGAATCCAACTCCAGCCCCTCAGTTTACAGATGGGGAAACCAAGTCCCAGACAGGAGAGGCTGAGCTACGGTCACACGTGGTGGCAGCACCTGCCTTCCTTCTCCCTCGCCCAGGCTTGGGGCCCCTGGTAGCTGTGGTTTCCCCCAGCCCACCCACATGTCTGGTGACTCGGGCTCCGAAGGAGACACCTTCTAAGCAAGGCCTGGTCCCTGCAGGCTCTGGGAAGCAGTGTGGGTGGGGCTTACTGCCCCCAAACACACACTCAGGCCTAGAGTGGGGGTGGGGGTGGGGAGGCAGGATATTCTGCAACTGACTTTGTCTTTGGAGAAGGGTTAGTCCATCACCTCCTCCTCTCCATTGCACAGTGCACCCCCATCTCCAGCCCCGCCCCCCACCTTAGTCTCCTGGGGTGGGGTGTGGGAGTGGAGGGATTAATCTAGGAGTGGGAGAAGCATAGCTGGGAGAGGGGACTCTGCAGATCTGTGTTTATGCCTCATGTGAGAAAACTGTAGGCCCAGAGAGGGGCTGTGAGTAACCCAAGGTCACACAGCAAGTTTAGGGCAGAGCTGAACCCAAAGCTTAGCTCTCGGGATTTCTGGTCTGGGTGCTTCCTCTGTCTGGATGCCTTCGGTGCTCTGGAGGAAATGCACATACATCTCTTCACTTCTCCCGTCCCGGAAGCTCCAACCCCCACACACATTTCAGGGTGCTTAAAAGTTCTAGGCACCTCTGGCTGCAGCTGCCTGATTAATCCTGACTTTGCCACTCACCAGCTATGTGATCTTAGGCACGCGACTTAACCGCTCCGTGCAGCAGTTTCCTCATCGGAATACTAAGAAGAGCATCTACCTCCTGAGGTTCTTGGGAAGGTTAAATGAATCGCGCATGTTACGCACTCAGAACTGGCACGTGTGCAGCGTTCAGGAGTGCTCACTGTGTGGGGGCCTGAAAGGCAGCTCAGGGAGGTGAGAAAAGCTGGTGAATTTGGGCAATTGCCTTACCTGTGAAATCCTCCGTGTCCTCGGGGGGAAAGTAGGGTCGTGATCCACTGGCATGTCCCCAGTCTGTGACAACAGGGCCGCCACCCCCCCCCCCGCCCCGCCCCCGGCCCGGTCCCCCCAACAGCTGCTGTGGCTTCTTCTTAACTGGGCCTCCTGCCCCTCCTGCCTCCTCCAAGTCACTCTCCTCCACCCCAAGTGGTGGTCTGCACTCAAATCCGACAGTGTGCCTCTTCGGTGTGACCATGACCTCTCCGACGACTCTCTGTACCCTCAGGATAAGGAACTACCTCTTAGAGTGGCCCTAATGGAATCTGACCCTGCCCCAGCTCTACCTGCCAACCCCCTTCAAACACCACACTCCAGACTTCTCTGTCTCTCAGTCTGTCTCCCTGTCTCTCTCTCTCCCAGGTCCTTGTCCAAGCTGCCCCTACTCCAGATCATGCCCCAGCCCGCCCAGTCCAAGCCCTGACCACACCACTGCCCCTTTCTCTTCCCAGGGAGTCTCCTGGAAGCCAGCGATGTCTCACGTACCATTTGCCCCCGTGGTCCTTGGCCCCTGCGTGTTTGTGGAATGAAAGGGTCATGGATGTCATGGATGTGGGTGTGTATTTTATAAGTGCTAAAGGACTAAGCAGGCATCCACGGTGTGTGTGTGTGTGTGTGTGTGTTTATTAGTATCTGTGTCTCCATGACAACCCCCAGCTGGCCTCTCCTTACAGGCCCTAAGAACCCTCACCCTCTCCCCTATCCTCAGGCCCAGGGCTCTGGGGGCTCATCTTCTGCAGCCTTATTCTACCCTCTCAAGAGTGTGGTAGCAAGAATTCCTGGTTGGGGGTGGTGTCCCTTTGATAATTTAGAACACAGAGTCAGAGAACATCCACACTGGGAAAGGTTCTTAGAGTGCATCTACTTCCATTACTCACAGAACTAAGGCCCAGAGAGGGCAGGGTGCTAACCAGCGTCACACAGCAAGGCAGTGGCAGATGGGAGCCAAACCCATGACTTGGGGCTCCTTCCAGAGCTGGCCTCTCAGCAAAGCTGCAAAGTCTTCTGTGAAACCAGCAGTGACCCGAGCAAAGCAGTTGAGAGGCAATTAGGGCAGAGGTGCAGGTGACTGTGTGTTTTGTTTTGTTTTGATTGTGGTAAAATACATCCTATATAATAAAGAGCTAATATGCTAATTAGACCAAACAGCAGAATGAACGTCCGGACAACCTTCCAGATGACCGCCTGGACGACCTTCCGGACGAAGCCAGGGCTGCGAGGGCTGAGTCCCTTGCACGAATTTCGTGCATCGGGCCTCTAGTATAACATAAAATTAACTGGTTTAACCATTTTTAAGTTACAGGTTAATGGCATTAGGTACATTAGCTTTGTTGTACAACCATCACCACCATCCATCTCTAGAACCTTTTCATCTTCCTTATGCTTTTTTATGTTATTGTGATAAAATATACACAACATAAAATTAGCCATTTTAACCATTTTTAAGTGTACAGTTCTGTGGTACTGAGTACATTCCCATTGTGTTCCATGTGCTATACATACATACACTAGAGGCCCAATGCATGAAATTCGTACAAGGGCCTTGGCCCTGGCCCCCGTCTGCTGCCACAGCTGGGGGCCTCTGCCACGGCCCCTGCCCACTGCAGCTTTGTCTGGAAGGACGTCTGGAAGGACATCCGGTCTAATTAGCATATTATGCTTTTATTATATATATATATTTATATATATATATATTTTATATTTTATATATATTTTTTATATATATATTATTATATATATATTATATATATATATTTCAGAGAGGAAGGGAGAGGGAGAGAGAGATAGAAACATCAACAATGAGAGAGAATCATTGATCAGCTGCCTTTAGCATGCCGCACACTGGGGTTTGAGCCTGCAACCGGGCATATGCCCTGACTGGGAATCAAACCTTGACTTTCTGGTTCATAGGCTTATGCTCAGCCACAAGCCACGCCAGCCCAGCTTCCCTGTGCTTTTCAGTAAAGGCAAATGAAGAGAGAGTTTTAAAGTTTGTCACCCTGGGATTTTGAGGCCTTTGCAGACTTCCAGCAGCCCTGATCGCCCAGAGGAAGCTGTGTGTCATTTTGGCCTGCTGGGGTTGGCAGAGGGTGCTGGGGAAGGGGTGTCCAGTCCAGGCTGACCATCACTAGGGACACAGGCTGGAACAGCCCTGCAGCCTTGCTGACTGTTGTAAAAGTGTAGATAAAATGCCCATAGTTTCTGAACATGAGACTGGGACGGAGGCCATGGGCTGAGCCCAAGAGAGAGGTGGTTTTTAATGTGACTTCCTTGGACTCCCTGGAGCATCATGGGAGACCTGAATGACCTGGGGGAGCCCCCTCCTCCTCTGGGCTTCTATTTCCCCTCAAAAATAAAATAGCTAAACCAGATGGTTAGATGGTGCCTTCTGGGAGAGCCTAAGGGCTCTGGAGAGGCCCCGCCCCTCCCCCAAAAGTCTGTTCCAAGAGTGGCAGCTAGAGTGCACTTTCATATTGGACCTGCTGAGAGAAGCTGGGATAATCATTAGAAATATAACTCTTTGTTTAGCAAAAATAATAGCAGTTATTTATTGGGGAACTTGTGTACAGTAGTCCCTCTTAGTCACAGTGTCACTGTGCTTTCTTACCTGTGGTCAGCCATGGTCCAGAAATATCAAACAGAAAATTCCAGAGTGAACAATGCATACGTTTAAAGGCAAGCTGTGCTGAGTGGTGCTGCAATCTCGCGCCTCCCGCTCTGTCCTGCACGCGGCTTGAATCACCCGTCCGTCCTGAGTCTCCGGCTCTGCTCTACGCTGCCCGCATCGTGGTGATCAGATTGACCGCAGCAGTATCACAGAGCTTGTGTTCAAGTAGCCCTTATTTTACTTAATAATAGCCCCGAAGTGCAAGGTAGTGACGTTGGCAGTTTGGACGCCAAAGGGAGGTCGAAAGTGCTTGTTCCGTGTTGTCAGAAGGTCACTAGTAGCCCATGTTAGGTCGTTAGGTTGCAATGCTGCGTCATTCACCTCACTGCATCTCATCACCTGGGCATTGTATCACCTTACATCATCACAACAAGGGTGAGTACAGTACGATAAGTTATTGGGAGAGAGAGAGAGAGACCACATTCACATAACTCTTATTATAACATATTGTTATAACTGTTCAATATTTTTACTAGTTATTGTTGTTAATCTCTTACTGTGCCTAATTTATAAATTAAACTTGATCATAGGTATGTATGTATAGGTAAAAAATATAATATATATAGGGTTCCGACCTATCTACAGGCATCCACTGAGGGTCTTACAACAGATCCTCTATTGATAAGGGGGGACTACTATACTAGGCACTTTGTATCATCTCATTTAATCCTTACCCTGCTTTATAGATGAGGCTCAGAGAAGTTAAGCAAGTTGCCCGAGGTCACACAGCACCTAAGTATCGGAATGAGAATTCTACCCAGATCTCTCTGGTTCCTGAGCTGGTGTTCCTACTTCCCATCCTGCACTTCTGAACTTGACTTTGATGGCTGCTGAGCACATAAGCTTTGGAGGCTATGCCCTCAGCTAAGTGACCCTGGGCAAGTTATTTAAGGCGTCTGAGCCTCAGTTTCCTCATTTGTTAAAATGGGCATAAAAATAAGGTGGTTAGGAACATTAAATTAAATGAGTTTATATTTGTGAAGCAGTTTGAACAGGGCCTGGCTAGTAGAAACATCTAGCATCTGTTCAATTTAAAATATGTTGTCAACAGCTTTATTTTATTTTATTTTGGTCAGTTTTGTTTGAACAAGCAAATTAATTGGAAATTTAAAAAATACAAGTTTTGCTTTTTATTTCTTACCAGTGGCCTGGTGCATGAAATTCATGCACATTAAAAGGGAATTAATTAGAGCAAATATTTTAATATTGCTATTTGCCCTTTCTCTATAATAGAATTGTCAGAGATCAAAGAAAATTAGTAAAATGTATATGAAAATCTCCCTCCTATCAGAGTCTGGGATGTGCTGCGGGACCCAGAGTCAAGTCCCTGTCCACCTGTGTGCGCCTCAAAATCACATGAGACCCAGACCCGGCTGGCCCCACCCCCGTCAAGCCCCGCTGGGGGGGTGGGGGGGCGCAGCCTCAGGTCCCCCGGCCCCGGCGTGAGGGCATGATGACCATTTGCATATTAGCTCTTTATTATGTAGGATAATTGAGTAATGGACACAATGAAGCTTTAGGGATGCCTAGAAAACACACACACAAACATACATACAGGCAAGTCCAAGATGCACTTTCCTTAACATCTTCACAACAACAAAAAAACCTATTCATGAGTTTTTGTAGAGGAGAGAAAAAAATCTCTTCCAGTGTTGGCCGATTCCTTAAGTTGTATGAAATGGGCGGCATTTTGATGTTTTCTAAGGATTGTAGTAGAAGCAGACCCTTTGAAAATGGCTGCACCACCCACCCCTGCTCCTTCTTTCCTTTCCTGCTCTACCTATGGAACTAGGATGGTTGCTATTAATGGTCATGATGACAGTTATTTAGACTCTTTAAGAATCCCCTGCTT
This sequence comes from Eptesicus fuscus, assembly GCF_027574615.1. Lineage (NCBI taxonomy): Eukaryota > Metazoa > Chordata > Mammalia > Chiroptera > Vespertilionidae > Eptesicus > Eptesicus fuscus. Next base: position 43,849,692 of record NC_072477.1, on the reverse strand, counting down.
TGTGCTGCCCCAAATATAATGTCAATGAACATCAAAACCACCTCAGAAAGCACACACAACCAAAAACACATTAGATCTCCAGAAAGTCGAGTGGCACCTGGTCTGCCTTGGTGACAGGCCTTGGCTGGCTCCTGGGCCCTCTTTACTCGGGGGATCTGAAGTGGGGGTGGGGAGCTGAGGTCAGCTGACCCCTGGGGTCACTTGGCTCACCTGGGCCCAGAGCCAGGATCCCTGCACACACCCTAGCCGGCCGTGCTGAGGGGAGCTCTTGCCACAGCTTGAGCCACATGGGGTTTAAAGTGAGAAATTGTCGGTCCACATGTTTGGGATCCTGTTATGAGTCAGATTCTGGAGATTCCCAGGGTGCTCCTCAAGGGTGGAGGGCTCTGGCTGGTCTGGCCCTAGCGCCAGTGGATGATGTCATCAGAGTCTTCTGTGGTAATTTCTAGGCCTTAAGGGGTGGGCTCCCAAGTGACTATGAGAAGCCAAAGCCTTTTGAGCTGAGTCTGTTCTTGAATTTGCTGTGATTGGGGAAAGAGGAGATACAGGGGAGCTAAAGTCCACAGAGCCACTGAAAACCAACTTGGTACAGAGAGATTTCCCCACCTCTTCCATCAACCTTATGCCTGGGGTGCTGCTAACGAGGATGAAGGGGTCAGCTCTGGAGAGAAGTGCGAGCCCGTGGACATAGGTTTGAATCCTGCCTCCACCACTTTCCACAATGTATGAACTGGTGCATGTTATGTGTTTCCTCTGGGCCTTGGTGTTCTCATCTGTAAAATGGGGATGGTGTCCTCTACCATGGAGGGACCAAATGAGAAAGATTGTAGTGTTGGGAGACAATTCACCAAGCGTACCGGTGTCACCCGTCTCTCATGCTGCTGGCTGTGCCATGAGTGAGAGAAGTCTGTTGTCTCGGTCCCAGGAGTCTGTGTCTCCTGCCAGCTTCCAGGGAACAGGGCAGGCTAGCTTGTTATCTTGCCATTGGGTGAGATCTCAGATCCTTCACAGTTCTTGACAGCTTTGGGGATGCAGATGAAATGCTGACAGAGACATGGCTTTCTGGAAGAGGAATGATGAGGACCTCACGGCCCAAATAATGACATTTTGAGGGACGTCCATGGAAATCGGTAGCAAATATGTTGACCAAAGCGTATGACCAAGTAAATGGGCAGTAAATGGCTCTCTTGTCTCTTCATGAGGAGGAGTTGGGGAGGTGGCTGCAGGCTGAGTGCTGGGAAGCAGGTTCAAAGACAGCTGCCCACATGGTACCCTGGTTGTGGCCAACTCACCTCTTGGTGGGAGGACTTCCGCACCCATGGAGAGGCCAGCCTCAGTTCCTCACCTGCAGCAAACTCGCACGAGGATCTGCCCTGGGTGGGCAGAGATGCTGCTGTTTTTCAGACAGCGGTTACCAAGATGGACACCCACACTGAGCGGGATTGGAGGGAAGTTGACGACGGCTCTGGGCAGACACCTGAGGGGTCACTACACCTTTGGCAGGCTCACTTGGAGACAAGAGGGAGGGGCGTGCCCTTAAGGAAGGATGATGGCTCAGGTCCTCCGGCAGTTTGTCATGCCAGCTTTAGATCCGTTGGAGGTGGCAGTAAAAGGACTGCGAGTCCTGGCAGCTGTAAGGGACTTTGATCTTCTTGGGGAAATTTCCCTGAGACAACCGCCCCGAGGAAAACATAGGTGAAGAATGGACTAGTATTGGGGCTCTTTCTGCTCCAGCTTGGGTTTGTCCTGACGGTGTCCACTCGGCCGCTGTGCCTCTTCCCCCTCGGTGTCAGTTCTGCAGAACCAAAAACGGGCATGGCCACTTTTCCGAGTGGACAGAAGTCAGGGCTGTTCTCACAGCTCTCGCCAGCACCACCCTCGATGCAGCTTGTTATATTTGTACCGTCCCTTGGGTATCGCCAATGACTTGGCTGCTGTGTCTGCGACTTGGAAAACAGGCTGGCTCCCTGAAAACACCCCTCTATAGGGTCACAACCTGTGGGAATGAGTTGATTGAACTGCGCCGGTCACTCCTATGGGTGCCCATTGTAGGCGTTTATTCTCTCCTGAGACCAACTGGCATGCCCTCCCCCATTGCTGCCTGGACCTGTCATCCGAGCAGATGTAGCCATACCCGTACCCTGAGAGACCTGCCCAAGTAAAGGACGCCCTGTTTCCACACCGCTGTGACTCCTGCCGAAAGCTGACCTGGCTGTCTCACAGAGGCACGGGCCCTGCCTGCTTAAAGCAGATGGACTGCTTTGGAACGCTGACCCCCCTGCGGCCGTGGGTGGGGGCCTCTCTGCTGGTGACACATTTTCAGGTTATGGTGTGGCTGTCCAGTCTGTTCAGCGTATTCCAGCCACAACACTGTGGCCCTGGAAACTAACCTGGGTCGTGTTTTCAGCTTCCTGGATCACGTGCAGGCTGATCATGGCGTGCTGTTTATCGCAGCCCATCCACGGTGTTTGACCGCCTTCCCTGCTCCCTGCCATCTGCCCTGGGCCACCTCCTGTGTGGATGTCACGAGCGGGATGAGAGAGGTGGGGTTTATATAGACCCACTTTGAAAATTAGAGGTTCCTCCCTTACCGTTCCGGAGCATTCCCTGAATGGCTAGCCTCATTCATGCCAACTATGCTTGCTAGTCTGGTCAAAGGAGGATTCAAACTGAATTCTGGTTACATTAAAAAAAAAAAAAAAAAGTCCTATCACTCTGGTGCCCAGTCCTTCTGGGAGAAAGCTCTGTATATAAGTGGGGTTGACTGGGGAAAGGGTGAAGTTATAGCCACTGGAACGGAACACACTGCTTCTGTGGCCGTTTAGGAAGAGTAACAACCCAGCAGCCGGGGAGGGAACACCTTAGATGTCAGGGCCTTCCTCACAGGGGACAGCGCCCGGCAGCCTCCCAGGTGGTGCGAGTGCCTCGCATTTAGCTGACTGCTGGCTTAGTCATCCCCGGCCAGACAGCTCTGACCATGACTTGGTTGCCATTTCCCTTAACCTTCCCCCAAACCGAGAAGTTATGAGAAATAGCACGAGGTGACCCCAATTCCTGCACTTCCCATGCAAAATACCTGTCAGCAGCCTTTTGGACGTCTACCCCAGCCCACGCCCGTTGCTCACGCCCCCTTTGGGGCTGACCAGCGCCGCCTGAACGGCAGCGTTGACAAACGGGGCGGATTGGGCTGAGTGGTTTTTGGGGGTAGTCCCTCCAAAGACCAAGTCACTTGTTACCAACAGTAGATCGCTAATACGCCATCAGGTCTCTCGTCGCACGTCACAGCAATGCTTTAGTGTTAGTGGGATGATGCCTGCTTTACAGATGGGAAGCAAAAAGTTCAGAGAAGTCAAGCGTTTGCCCAAGGTCACACAGGCAAGTGGTGGTACTGAGTTGCAACCAGTTTGCCTGACTCTTGTTCCACCTCACTATCTTTCCCGCACCCAAGGTGCTGGGTTCTTCCACGTACCTCACAGACCCGGTCCGCAGCATTTCACGCCTTTTCGCCTCTGTCGTGGCTCTGGACAGGTGGCTGGGAGGCTTAGAAGTTTGAGGGAGCATGAAGCAGCCAGTGGGCTCACCACCGCCTTCTCCCCATATGTGGGGTCTTGGTTTCTTCATCTGTGAAATGGATCTGAGACCTGCTCAACAGACTCATTGCAAGGAACAAATGAACCCAGGAGCGGGAAAGGGCTGTGGAAAACTGGAGGTCCTGCTGTGAACAGTGATGAGATCTGAGACGTGGCCCAGGACAGTGGTCGGCAAACTCATTAGTCAACAGAGCCAAATATCAATAGTACAACGATTGAAATTTCTTTTGAGAGCCGAAAACCGACTTCTGCGCATGGGCCACGAAGTTTCAATCGCACTGTATGTGCGCGCCCACACGTGGTATTTTGAGGAAGAGCCACACCCAAGGGGCCAAAGAGCCACATGTGGCTCGCGAGCCGCAGTTTGCCAACCACTGGCCCAGGAGGAGAGAATAGAGGCTGGATGGAGGGCCTGGGCTGGAAAGAAAGTACGTGGAAAGGGCCAGTCGGACACAGAGCCTTGTTCAGGGCTCCCTTATGCGTTGTCAGTGGCAAAGTTGCCTGCCTTACTGTGTCTGAAATCCTGGACATTCCTTTGGGTTAAGCAGTGCCTTTTCTAGACACTCATCCTCACCCGGCCGGTGTGGCTCAGTGTTTGAGCGCCGACCTATGAACCAAGAGGTCACGGTTCAATTCCTGGTCAGGGCACATGCCCAGGTTGTAGGCTCGATCCCCAGTAGGGGATGTGCAGGAGGCAGCCGATCAATGATTCTCTCTCATCATTGATGTTTCTCTCTCTCTTTCCCTCTCCCTTCCTCTCTGAAAGAAATAAAAGTATAATTTATTTTATTTTATTACAGAAAGAATGGGAGGGAGGGGGAAAGACAGAGAGAGAGAGAGAGAGAGAGACAGAAAGAGAGAGAGAGACACATTGATGTGAGAGAGACACATCAGTTGGTTGCCTCTGGCACTGGCTCCAACCAGGGCCAGGATGGCACCTGCAGCCCAGGTGCATGCCCTTGACCAGCATCAAACCCAGGACCCTTCAGTCTGTGGGCTGACACTCTACCCACTGAGCCAAACTGGCTAGAGCTAAAATTATATTTAAAAAAATAAATAAAATACTCATCCTCTTTAGAGCGGTATTGTACGGTACATATACCGTGCCCCTCTCACGTGCCGGGAGCCTTCCATACATCATCTGATGGAATACTCACACTGGACACTCACACTCACCCTTGGGGTCCCACTTGGTAGACAGGGAAGCATGAGGCTCAGAGGAGCTCAGTGATTTGCCTCAGGTCTCCTGGGAGAGAAGGGGCAGAACCGGAGTTTTGACTGAGATGGCTCTTATTTCAGGGCCTGCTTGCCTTTGGACGCCTCGGTGTTTTTATACCTTTCGCTTTTACCCCAGAGAAGCCAAGCATGCTGAAGCTGGGGCCTTTCTAAGGGGGCTTCCTGGCCCAGGAACCCGCCCCCTCAATGGGTGGAATCCCAAAGTGACAAAGATGGAGCTCCTTTAAGGAGAGGCTTGCAGACGAAGGGCAGCCCCAGACCACCATGGCGCTGGGAACATCATGGTCTTTCTGTGACGTTACCACGGCTGCTCCGCCGCCTGCCCCCGGAGAGCTCCTTCTGTTCTCTCGAAGCTGCGGCCAGACGGACCTTCCTAAAAGGCAGCCCTGGCCGCGCCATTCTCCTGGCTAAGCCACCGGTTGGCTGCCCATTGCCGTCCAAGCCCCTTAGGGGACATGTGAGGCCCTCCTTAGCCTGCAGCCCTCATGCGCCCTCGGCCGAGCCAGCAATGTTCCCTCACCGGGCCCAGCTTACTGTGGCTCCACAGAGTCCTTGCTTAGGCTGTGTCCTCTTCCTAGATGCCCTTCACCCACTCCATTGCTTAATCGTCAGACTCCTTCTTGTTCATTTAAAGTAGTGATCCTTGTGAGCACTTACTGTATTTGTTAGGAGATGTATGCATGTGGCACAGAATGGCACGGACTAGCCATTGTCTCCTCCCAGGCAGGTCCCAGCCACACAGACCTCCTTGGGCTCCCTGTGTGTTGGGTGCTTTTGTGTCTTTTAATATGTTCACTTCTGAAGGCTCTGGCTCACCTGTCCTTTCCGCTGGGACCCACCCCCTAACGGCTGCTCTCTCCCCTGGCCCGGATCACCTGCCCACTGAGTCTCACACACCAGATGCCTCTCCAGTGGGAACGCTGGGCACACGGACTGTGATTGTCTGTTGACCGGCCCGTCTTCTGTTGTGTTGGTTTCCGTGTCCCCAGCGGGAGACAGCGGGCCCCGATACAAGGTGGAGATAAGTTAAAGGTACCGCTGGAGGACTGGGGTGTCTTCGGGTGGTGACGGCACAGCCGAATGTCACGTCCCCTTGGAGGGAATATCTGCTTAATGAGTGGTGCTGGGGGAACCGAGGAGATGGTGGGTGGGGTGGGGAGAGAAGAGCTACGTCTTCACCTCACACTATAGAGCAGAATAAATCCCGGATGGATGAGCCTGAAAATGGGAAAACAATGAAATGACTAGAATGAAATGTTCATGGTGTCGCCCTCTGGATGGGAAGGGCCTAAGCACAGCAGTAATGAAAGAAAGCATCAAGGACAAGCTGTATGTATTTGTATACTTAAAAGTGGAAACTGCTGTACATCAAAACATCCCATAAATAGAATCATATAAAACAAATATGTAAAGAGCACATGAAATAAAAAAAATTCTGAAAACCTCAATAGAAAAAATAAAGGGGACAGCGGACATGAAAATTACTAACAGGAAAGTGTAAGTGTGTAAGTACATGAAAACATGTTTAACCTCATTGGAAAACAAAAGACTCAATTAACATAGTGAGATGTTATTTCTCACTTATTACTTTGGACAAACTATTAAAAAAATAAAAGAGTGTAGCCTAATGGGGCCGAGATAAAGTGAGAGGAACAAGACTGTGTTCTCCGGTGCTGATGGCTCTGTAGACAAGGCGGCTTTTAGGAAGTCTGTTTCTCAGTGTGAATCAAAAGCCTCAACAATGCTTATGCTCGCCTGGCTGGTGTGGCTCAGTGGTTGAGCATCGACCTGGGAACCAAAAGGTCACCCATTAGATTCCTGGTCAGGGCACATGCCCCAATTGTGGGCCCAATCCCCAATGGGGGGCGTGCAGGAGGCAGCTAGCTGATCCATGTTTCTATCTCTCTATCCCTCCCCCTTCCTCTCTTAAAAACCAATAAGAACATTTTTAAAAAGGCGTATGCCCTTTGTTCCAGCAATTCTGCCTCTGGGGATATTTCCTGAGAAATATTCTTTTTTTTTTTTAATAACAGCAAAATTCAGAAACAGTCTAAGCATCCAATAATGGGAAATTACAGAAATGATGGCATATCTGTGTGATAAAATACTATGCACCTTTAAAAATCATGTTTAATTATTAATAATTGTGCCTTGGAGGATGGGAGACGGTATCAAGGTGCAACTGTTCTTTTTCGTTTTTCCGCTTTCTATTTTCCTGGACTATTCGCCTTACCATAAGCATGTATTATTTTTATAAAGAAAACGATCTTGCTTTAGAATATTTTAAATTGCAGGTTTCCCCCACTCTCTGAAAGTAGAGCGTTCCTATGAAACCTCCCACAAGCCAAAATGGCATACAGCAAAGAAGCAGTCACCACTGATTTAAATGAAAATGTTTTGAGTGTTCCCAGGCCCAAAATCCAAGGCTCGCACAATGTCTTAATTTTGTTCACCGTGATCAAAACACTTAATTACATCCTTACGAGCTCATTTAGGCTTCTCAGATACCTTAGGACACATCTCGCCAGCGGAGGCACAAATCAATAAAGCCCAGATGCTCACAGACCCAGTTCAAAGCTGTCTGTCTTGATGCTGAGACGCTGTGTGGTCCAGGGAGGGAGCTTGGCGGGGCCACGCTCGCTGCTCTGGACGCTTCTGCTTCTATCACAGCTGCTGCAGAACCAACCTGACCACGATTTTTGCCTTTTCTTGTGTTTTGTTTTTTTTTTGTAAAAGTAAAAATCCTCTTCGGATTTCTTTTGGTTAGCAAAAACAGGTAGTAATGTCTGTCATAATAAAAGTGGCATAAAGCAAACTTTTGAAAAGCAGGGGGATACCTGCATATGGAAAAGTTATCATGATGCTGGGTGGAATAAAAGCAGATAATAAACCTACATATACATACTATAGTACTTCATTTACATGTATGTAGGTCATGAGTAAACACTGGATTCAGCCCTTGTACATATAAAGTGCTGAATATATATATTCATCTCTATATTATAATAGTAATGCATATATATATGTATGTAAAATGTAACCAGTCAATGTATCTGGGGACACGGTGGAGTTAGGGATGCTTTTCACATTTAAAAAAAACTTTCCCACATTTTTCAAATTTTCTACAACCAGTATGTAATATCTTTATTACACTAAGTTTATTATAAATTATAGTTAAAAACACACACAGATTCTCCACAGTAAATGTTGAACCAAAAGGGATTTGGTGTTAAAGCTCAATTAAACTTTTATAACTGCCAGCATTCAGATTAATTGAAGTTTGTCTGTATTAAGGGACACTAAATGAATCCTCACATTTGTATCATTTAATAGTGCACTTCCACACTGGGCTGCCTCCTTCACCCTCTGCAGCACCCCTGTAAGGTAAGAGATAAGGGAACTCAACAAGGCATGATGGGAAAAGTATACTCACACATACACTTGCACACACACCTGGCACACACACCTGCTATGACCTTGGGCAAGTCACAGTGTTTAAGGGCTTCAGCCTCATATTTCGATGACCAGGACACAGCACGGCTTCCCAAGGGGCTTCCCGGCCTCCCCAGGGCTTGGTAGGCACAGGTGGGAGTTGGCAGGGCAGGAGGAGAGGAGAGGAGAGGAGAGGAGAGGAGAGGAGAGGAGAGGAGAGGAGAGGAGAGGAGAGGAGCACGCCCACAGTCCTCAGAGGGGATGGGGTGCGTCTCATCTCTCACGTGGCTTTCAGAGAAGGCCTCCTGGCTGCTGTCCCTGGAAGACCCCATAATGACTAGTGAGGCTCCTGCTGCTTCTGCTGCCCACAGAACCGCCCTTCTCATTCCCAAAGTGGGTCTGGCAAAGAGGTTACCTTTTCTTGGAAGAACAAAAGAGAAAACCATGTTCTACAGATGCTTCCAGGCTAACTGCTTTCTGTGCTTTCCGTCATTGACTCATGTGTGACTTGTTTCTGGGGTGCTCAGGATGCAGAGGGCTCTCTGAGCCCCGGTGCAGAATTCCCCCAGTTCATAGAGAGATTAAGAAACCCTTGGGGGGAGCAGGAACAGCACAAGCAAGATTATGGGGCAGCACTGCACTGGACATGTTGGTCATATACATTGGAGGCCAAGCCATAGAAGAGATTTAGAAAGAGAATAACAACAATACTAAATAACAACTATCATTTATTGAGCACCTATTATATGCCATCTCTTATTTCATCTAATTATCCCATCACCCCTGTGAACTAGATAATGTTATATCCATTTTATAGGTGTTGAAACTGAGGTTCAGAGAGGTGAAATAACCTGTTCGGATACTTGGCAAGAGATAAATGGCAGAGTTGGAATTCAAATAGCAGGGATGGTTCTCCCTCCCAAACTAATATCCAGACCTTACCCAGCATATGATATTCTAGCGGGAGGTTTTAAAATGAATGGATTGAATGAGTACCTACTGAATGCCAAACCCTGGCTCTGGTGATCTGTATATGGTATCTCATTTAATTTTCAGAACAGCCTTTGTGGGGCATGTGTAATTATTCTCATTGTACAAATGAGAAAAATGGAGGCTCAGAGGTTTGTCCAAGATCACACTGAGACAAATAAAGGCCTTTTGAGGGACGCACTAATGGGGAGAATGAATCTGGAGTAACCTGGACCCAGGATCAGGGCCCCAGAGCCAGAAAGGACTAGGGAAGGGGTGGAGTGACTGGGTGGATACTGTCTGCACCCACGGGAGGCAGCAGAGTATCCAGGGGTAGCTATGATTTCAGACAAGCCACCAACCCAACCTCAATTTCCTCATCTGAAAAATGGGGCCACCAATACCTACTGTGCAGGGTGGTCATAAGGACTAAATGGGATGATGCCCATGGCATTCTCAGAGCATTCCTAAGGGATGCCTGACAAATGCGAGGTCCCTCTCCTCCTACCCACGCTTCCTTTCCTACTGGTCTCCGTTCGTCAGTCCGCACTCCGGGGGCGTTTGTAGAACCAGCCTGGCATTCTACCCTGGCTCTCCCTGGCCTAGCGCCCGTGTGTCACAGGGTTTATAGGACGAGAGTCAGCTGAGCTGCTCCCTGACTAGGTGACCTTGTGAGCTCACCTACCTTCTCTGGGCCTCAGCTGGACTGCCTGAGTGGGCGGGGAGCAGGGGGTGCCAATTGGACCATCTCCGGGGCTTCCCCATACCCACGTGAGCTCCTCCCCCAGCTCTCTCTTAGCCTGCACCACCTTCCTCCTGAGCCTGCCCACAGAGGCCGGGGGCTCATGCCGCTGCCCACTGCCCAGGCACTGCCCCTGAAGGCTTCTCCGGAGGGTCCCTCCCACCACGATTCAGGTGACAGACCCATCCTTCTTTCTCCTACACCCCCTGCTAGAGGCCCTCCCACTCCGGCAGGGGACAGGAAAGTGACTCAACCCCCACAATCCCCTCCTCAAACTCACACACTCACAGTCTTGCTTTTGAAAAAGGGTGGTTTTCATTTCTTTCTTTCTTTTTTCCTTCAGGCACTCTTACTTATCTGCCCCTGGGCTGTCTCGTCCATGGGCCTCTGTGGTCTGGGCCAGGAGTCTGTGGTCTGGGCCAGGAGGGTCCCACCATCAAGGCAGGTTGTGTGGCCCTACTATGTGTGGTGGGAAAGAGGGCGACCTCTGGAGGCCCTAGCTGGCCCCCTATTATATTGGCTTCTATTAAATTGAAACACATAGCACATCTATTACACAATAAACCACAGCTATTTCATGGATCAAATTAAGTTTTATTTGGGCAAATTACAACCTTTCCTACAGTCGTGCCTTTGTGAGGCCATTCCTTTTTAATAAAAGCAAGCATTTCTGGGGCTGGCCTTCCTGGACCAAAGCTCCGTGGTGGGTTGGGGGCTCAGGCCAAGGCTGGCAAGAGGATGGAAGAATGCGTGCAAGTGTGTGAGTGTGATTGTGTGTGAGATGGGAATTTTGGGGGCCCTTCTTGGGAATGGGTTTGTCCACTTTCTCCTCCTGACGTTGCCATGGAAGTCTGCGGAGAAGTTCTCATTAAACAAGAAAAAAGCATCAGCTACAGCAGCAGGAAAGCATTTCCCGGAATCCGGGAGGAAGTGTGAGTCACCAGCCTGCTAAGTGAGCTCTGCGTGGACACTGTGGCCCCAAGCCCAGGAGGCCTGGAGCCCCGGGCCCGCCGGCAGGACTGCGCCAGGCCTGCCCGCATAGACATGCCTGCTGCCCAGGCTGACGCAGGCTCCAGGAATGCAAACAAAGCTGGGCGGAGGGGCCTTCTGAGGGCTGGGGCACCGGGCCAGGCAGGAGGGAGCCAGCCTGGAGAAGAGGCTTGCGGAGGGGCCTCGGCCAGGCAGGCCCCTCTCTGGTGTCCGTGGAACCTGGGTGCTGGGAAGGCCCCGACCTCTCGGTGTGACCTGGCCTAGCACTGCCAGTTCTGGCCTGGCCTCGAGGCTCCTCCCCGTGGGGCAGAGGCAAGAGTTCCCTGGACCAGAGGTGCTCAGAATCAGTCCCTGGACCAGCGGTGTCAGCATCAGCTGGGACCTGGTCAGAGATGCAGATTCTCAGGCCCCGACCCCAGACCTACTAAACCAGAAACTCTGGGGGTAGAGTCCAGAGATCTGTGTTTTAACAAGCCCTCCAGGCCAAGTGGATGCACACTGTACTTAAAGATCTGTAAGTTGCCGAAACCGGTTTGGCTCAGTGGATAGAGCGTCAGCCTGCGAACTGAAGGGTCCCAGGTTCGATTCCGGTCAGGGGCATGTACCTTGGTTGCGGGCACATCCCCAGTAGGGGGTATGCAGGAGGCAGCTGGTCGATGTTTCTCTCTCATCGATGTTTCTAACTCTCTATCCCTCACTGTAATAAATCAATAAAATATATTTAAAAAAAAAAAAAGATCTGTAAGTCAGCTTCCAATTCACATCTGCGGGTTATTCATTCAGAAAACTAGGAGGTAATGCTTACCGGGTGCCGGGTGCTGGGCTATCTGCTTTACACGTGCTGAGCCACTGAGTCCTCACGTCCACCCTGAGGTCAGGTTCTGTGATAATTTCTCCACTTTACAGGTGACCTAAGTGCTATGTTTTGGCCAGAAGCCAGCTTTCTTGGACCTTGGAGGTGATGGGAGATGCTGGGCCCAACTGATAGAGTTGGCCCATGCTGGTTAACTGGTTTTGTAGCTGACCTTTCCCTGGGTAGCTTTTCTTCAATGCTCTTCAGAGGCAGCCCTGCCCCCTGAGAGGCGGCGGCAGGGAAAACTCTGCCTCTGGAAGTGGGAGTACAGAGGCAGTCAGGCAGGTGGAGTGAGAGGAAGAAGAAGAGAACAAGCTGGGCTAAGAGACCCAGGGTCCTCTAGAGCCGTGGTCGGCAAACCGCGGCTCGCGAGCCACATGCGGCTCTTTGGCCCCTTGAGTGTGGCTCTTCCACAAAAGACCAATGCCTGGGCGAGTCTATTTTGAAGAAGTGGCATTAGAAGAAGTTTAAGTTTAAAAAATTTGGCTCTCAAAAGAAATTTCAATCGTTGTACTGTTGATATTTGGGTCTGTTGACTAATGAGTTTGCTGACCACTGCTCTAGAGCAAGCATGTCCAACTCGAAGGCTGACACGGGCCAAATAAACAAGGTTTAAGTTTATGCGGGCCGCAAAAAAACAAAAGCTCCAATTTTCACAGAAACGTAGGTTTATTTCGATAGAGACATGCTGAATACAAAGGGCTGAAATAAATGAGTAATCCTTAACATAAAAATAATAGAACATTTTAATAAAAATTAATATTTTTTCTTGAACATGAACTTACCAGACACTGAATAACTGCACAAATTAATAAACGTAACACAAATAAACCTATTTTTCTTGTTCTCCGAAAGCGACATATTTCCTGTTGCGCGCACCAAACAAGTCAGTACAAGACTAATGACATGGCAATCGGCTGCTAAAATATTCGCTGCTAGTATTAGTGGAGAGAAATGGTGCACCTGTGCGTAAGGCACGTAAGGGAAATGAATGCAACACGATTACAGTAATCAGTCATTAGTGAACATTGTAGTTCGTTATTAATAATTATGTATAACAGGATATTGTAAAAATTAAGTTATGAATTTTTTATTAAAACGTTTCTTACACACCGTTACATTGGCTGGGCCGCAAAAATATTCATTGTGGGCTGCGAGTTTGACATGTTTGCTGTAGAATCTTGTTCCTCCAAACGTGATCCCTGGACCAGCAGCATCCACATTACCCAGGAGCCTATTAGAAATTCAGGATCTCGGGCCCCACCCAGGCCACCTGAGTCTGAATCTGCATTTTAACAGGATCATGTGCACTTTCAGGTTCGAGAAGCATGGGCTGGGGCACATAAGTACGCATATCCCCGAGTCTCTTCTTGCCTCAGAGAGGGAAGGGTCATGGGATCTGGGATCTGCATCAGCCGCAGCCCAGCATCCTTTGGGCTGGGGCTCCCATGTCAGCACAAGCATCCCTTCAGTACACTCTGGAGCCCAAGGGCACTGGAGTGAGCCTTCAGCCCTTAAAACTCAGAGCCAAGCTAGCATAGCGGGAGGGACTCTCCCTTCGCCAGGTCTGCTCTCCCCCAGATCAAGGGTCTTTACTTCCTATATTCTCTTCCTAGAAGGTGGGCTCTGGGCGCAAACTCAGGCTCTGCCATTTAGACTGACTGGTTCTTGTTATAACCTTCTGGGTGCCTCGATTTTCCTTTCCTTTCAATAGGGTAACAATATTTCCTAGATCACGCATTTTGGGGGCTGATTAAATTAGTGAACACACATAAAGTACTGAAAACAGTGTTTGGCACATAACTCCATTAACATTAGCTACCTGCTTTCGGCCTTCCTGCTCGCCCTCTTCTGGTGGCCCTTGGGCTGAGGCAGGCTAGAGAAAGTTAGTCCTGACCTGTGAAGAGTTGGTGCTACGGCGGGCTGCTGAGTTGGATTCCGTAGGCGACAGGGGCTTCTGTGGGGGGAAGAAGAAATGATCCCTGTACGATGTCATTGCATTTTCCTCCTCTCCACACTTGTGCCTGGAAAGTAGTGTTATTTCCTGAGCTTACAGATGAGGGCTGAGGTTCCAGAAGTGCAATGACCAGCCTAAGGACACAGCTATTTAAGGGTAGAGCTAGTGTGTGGTGGGCTGCCTGGGCAACCTCCGCTCAGTCCCATACCCACTTCACACGACCCCATGCTTTTGCCTCCATTACAGCCAAGCCCTGCCCCCAAGGAGATCGGGGATATAGAAGGCCGGAGCTGGCAGAGGCATGGAGGTGGGGAGGGGGACTCCTCAGGACATGCTCATGGCTCTTTCCTCAGGGCCTCCGTCTCCTTTGGCTGATGCTTCCTTCTTGCAGGTGGCCGGGCAGGTCTGCTGAGTGGACCTGGAGGGATTTAGCTGCTCCTGGCCTTGCCCCTTCAGCAAAGTTTGCCCATCCCTCTGTCCTGCGACTAGAAAGCAGGCCTTGGGAAGATGTGTGACCACCCGGCAAAGGAGGACTCTGGTTTCGACGCTGGTGCGTGAAGGTCTGGGAAGTTGTCATTCCACACGAACCACAGGAAAAAACTGAACAAGCGGAAAGTCAACACCTTTTCTTAGATCCATCAGAGAATTCACGTCACAGGTACAGTTCCACTCTGAAATCTGGAGAAATGGGTGAAGACAGAGAATCATAGCTAAGATCAACTTACCTGCAGCAGAAGCCTCCAGAGCCAGTAACCATTAGAAACACCTAAATGATCATTTTGAAAACTACGTCACTGAGGGATGGTTGGCATACAGAAAAGCTGTACATACTTAATGTTTACAACTTGGTGAGGTTGCAGGTGAGCAAAGACCTGTGCAATCTATGCCATAAACTGAGCGTGGGCTAGCTTGAAAGTTAAACGTTTCTGGGGGCCCATCTCAAACCTCCCATACTGTCATGGGTTTTATCCCCAGGAACCCCACCAGGTGCACATGGCAAAGATCAGGGAAGAACCCTCTGTGTTGGGTAGGAAGAGAGGAAAAATAAACGTTTTGAAATATGCCCAGTGCTTTCTCCATAACAAAGGCCTACCCTTCAGGAGAAACTACTTTGCCAGAGCCTTGTCTGACCTGGGGTAGGGCAATTAGGCAACTCCAGCCTCTTAGGCTTCCTGCCTCATTTAAGGGAAGGGAAAAAAGGGTTAAGGCAGGCTTCTGAAGGTCACAGCCCAGGGACTCAGGTCCACTAAAACCCTGAGATTTAGTGATGAGGGTAGAGGGCTTCTTCCCCGCCACCCTCCGCCCCATCTTACCACCACCAGCAGGTCCTCAGTATAATGGCGGTGAATTACAAGTAACAGAGCTGCCAGGCACAGACTCCTTTTAAGAAGGAGTTCTTAGGGAAACCCAAAGATAACAAGGGAGGAAAACAAACAATTCTAGGAAACTGAAGCCTCTGGCACCTATCGTTAACAGCAAGCCTTACGCACAGCCCAGCTCCTAGTAAAATTAATATGAAATCTCACATTAGAAGCCTAATTACCTCAGTTCCCATAATTCAATATGTCATGTCTGCCTTTCAACAGAAAATTCTTGCCAAAAGGCAAGAAAAAGCAGCCTGAAGAGAGAAAGCAATCATTAGAACCAGACTCAGATCTCACAAAGATTTTTTTTCTGAAATTAAACAAGCAATTTAAAATAACTATGATTAATATTTCAGTGGGAAAAAAATATATAACATGCAAAAACACCTGGGCCATATAAGCAGAGAGATGGGAACTCTAAGAAAAAAATCAAAAGGAAATGTGAAAAATCAAAAACACCCTACCAAAATGAAGAATGCCTTTGATGGGCTCATCGGTAGACTGGATATGGCCAAGGAGAGAATCAGTGAGCATAAAGAAATATCAATAGAAACTTCCCAAATGGAAATGCAAAGAGAAAAGAAAAAAGAAAAAGTGACAGGATATACAAGAAGTGTGGGACAATTATAAAAAGTATAACACACGTGCAATGGGAATATCAGAGGAAGAAGAAAGAAAAAGAAACCAAAGAAATAATGGCTGGGAGTTTTCCAAAATCAATGACAGACATCAAACCATAGATCTAGGAATCTTATAGAATACTGAACAGGATAAATACAAAAATACCTATACTTAAGCATATCATGTTCAAACTGCAGGAAAGCAAAGACAAAATTTTGAAAGGAGCCAGAGGAAAAATACATTTTACCCACAGAGCAACAAGAATAAGAATTATAACAAACTTCTCATCTGAAACCATGCAATGAAGAGTGAAAATTTTAAAGTATTGAAATTAAAGTACCTATCAACCTAGAATTCTGTGTCCAGAAAAATTATATTTAAAAGTGAAAGAGAAATAAAGACTTTCTCAGACAAACAAAAATTGAGAAAATTTGTCACTCATAGGCCTGTCTCCCAAGAAATGTTGAAAGGAGTTCTTTGGAGAGAAAGACAATGATGTAGGTCAGAAACTTGGAAGTACGTAAAGTAAGGCTGAGTATCAAAGAAGGAATAATAAAGATAAAATAAAACCTTTTATTTTTTATTCTTAGTTGATCTAAAAGGTAACTGTTTGTTTAAAGTAATAGCAAAAATATAATAAAAAAAGTATTGGGTGATTCTAGCATGTGGGTAAGTGAAAGGAATATCAGCATTGTTATAAGGGATAGGAAGGAGGAATTGGGACTATTCTGCTATAAGGCACCACAATATGACATAGTGTTGAAAATGGACATAGATCAGTTGTAGATGTATACTGAAAAGTTCAGGGCAACAACTAAAATTTTTTTAAAAGAAATTTAATTGTTATAACTAAGAGAGGGGAGAAAATAATATAAAACCAGGTAAGGCAGAAAAAGTGCAACATATAAAAATAGTTACAAACATGGTAGATATTAATCAAACTATATTAGTAATCACCTTAAATGTGAATTATGTACATACACCAATTAAAAAATAGACTATGGCCCTAGCTGGTTTGGCTCAGTGGATAGAGCGTTGGCCTGCAAACGGAAGGGTCCCGGGTTCGATTCCAGTCAAGGGCACATGCCCGGGTTGCAGGCTCGATTCCCAGTAGGGGGCGTGTGGGAGGCAGCCAATCCGTGATTCTCTGTCATCATTGATGTTTCTGTCTCTCTCCCTCTTCCTCTCTGAAATCAATTAGATAAATAAATAAATAAATAACAGACTATCTAATCTAATAATAGACAAATATGCAAATTGACCGCACCTTCGCTACACCTAAACCACGCCCACCAGCCAAGCCACGCCCACCAACCAATCAGGATGAGTATGCAAATTGCCCCAACAAAGATGGCGGCTAATTTGCATATCAAGACAGTGTCGAAAGAAGCCAAGAGCTGCAAAGGGGAGTAAAGCTTCGAAGAAGCAAGCAAGCCAGGGGGGCGGGGGGAGGAGAAGGGAGGAGTGAAGTCAGGGCCGTAGGCGAAGGGAAATGAAGGCGGGCTGGAGGAGAAGGCGGGGCCGGCGGCAAGGGTGGGGCGGAGGCGGGGCCGGGGCTGAAGGGAAACGCTGGCGGGCTGGAGGAGAAGGCAGGGCCGGCGGCAAGGGCGGAGCGGAGGCGGGGCCGGGGCCGAAGGGAAACGCAGGCGGGCTGGAGGAGAAGGCGGGGCCGGCGGCAAGGGCGGGGCGGAGGCGGGGCCGGGGGCGAAGGGAAACGTGGGCGGGCTGGAGGAGAAGGCGAGGCGGGCGGCAAGGGAGGAACGGAGGCGGGGTAGAGTGCAGCAGGAAATCCCATTGCAGGAATTTTCCTGCAACGGGAAAGCTAGTTAGAGAAATAAAAAACAAGACTCAACTATCTGTTGTCTATAAGAAGCCGACTTTAAAAATAAAGATACAGATAAATTAAAGGGATGGCGAAAGATAAACCATACTAACACTAATCAGGAAGCTGGAGTAGCTACACTAATTTCACAAAAAGCAGAGTTCAAAACAGGCAAATTATGAGGGATGAAGTGGGGCATTACATAATGACAAAGGGATGCAGTTTCTAAGAAGTGATAACGATCCTTAACGTGTATGCACCTAACGAGAGAGCAGCAACGCCCGTGAGGCCAAACACCGATAGAACTGCAAGGAGAAGTGGACAAAACCACTATTTGGAGACTTCAACACCCTTCTTCCTACCCGTAACGGACAGATCCATCAGGCAGAAAATCAGTAAGAATGTGGTTGAACGAAACAGCACCATCAATCAACTGGATCTAATTGATAGAGTACATCACCCAACAACGGGAAAATGCACGTTTCTTCTCAAGTTCACATGGAACATTCGCCAAGATTGACCACATACCGGGCCATATAAACCACCTTAACAAATTGGAAAGAACAGGAGAATACAAAGTATGCTCTCAGGTCACAAAGAAATAAAACTAGAAATCAGTAACAGAAAGGTAGCAGGTCTGTTGGTCTGTTGCAAAGTGAAAAAATAAATATACTAAATGTGTGTGTGTGTGTGTGTGTGTACAGTTCTGTGTGTAGGCATGCATGTGTGTGTGTGTGCATGTTTGATTATAATATGATGGTAGGAGTATTGGCAATTCACTTTCCCAGTTTTCTCAAAATTTCTAATTTTGTTCAGAAGCATAATGTAAAAGTAAAGAATACATAGTCAAAGGTTTAGAGAATTAATGTTAGGCGGGGTCACCTGCCCTGGGCACCTCCTCGTGGTGGAGCAGGGAGTCCACATCACTCTGTACTCCCGATAAGCAAGCTGTGCAATGTCAGTGCTTCCCCTTGGTCTCCGTTCTGTGCGTTCATGAGTTTGGAGACATTTACATTTGTCTTTCCTCCCTCCCTCCCTCCCTCCCTCCCTCCCTCCCTCCCTCCCTCCCTCATTCTCTCTTTTTCTTTCTTCCTCGCACTCCTTTCTTTTTGGGGTGTGCTCGGAGAAGTGGCAATAGACTCGGTTCTTAAAATATCCCCCCTTCTTTCTTGTTTATATAATACTCTCCTGTGAAGGCTTCTAGGGGCCGAAGAACAAGCACACAAACAAAACCAGATCGTGACCGTTCTGCTGCCTGCCCCTCGCCAAGCTGGGCCCAGGTGGAGCCCCAAGCAAAGGTCTGCGGGGCATAGGAAGCAGGGCCAGCACAGCCCAGGAGGGGTCCCCCGCACGCCCTGGCTCAGGCTCAGAAGAGGACAGTAGCCAGATTCCCCCCAACCCAGCACAGGGTCCGTGTTCAGAGAGGGGAGGCCCCGTGCCCTCCTCTGTGAGATGGCACTGTTGTGAGCGACCACCGGGATGACACAGGGGCTCGGTGGGAGGAGGACCAGGCTCGGGCCGGAGCGCCTCAGTGTGGGCGGAGCCCAATGTGGGAAGATGGGCCTGGGGTGGGAGGAAGCCTTTGCAGGTTAACAAGCGTGTGTTTTGAGAAACCCTCTTTCCGTTTTTGGCTTGGGAAGCCGTGCCGTCTGTGAATCATTTCTTCTTGCAGTGTTGGTGTTTTCCCTACCTCATCTCCAAGTCATGTGACCCCCTAGTGCCGGTTTCTGCTTCCTCCTGGGCTGGCGGCCAGCAGCTGCCCGTCTGTGCCATCTTGAGGCCGCATGACAGACAGACAAGGAGGCTGCGGGCAGTGTCCCCCTCCTGAGAGAAGGCCCTGCCCTGGGCTTGCCAGGGTTTCAGCATCTGGCACGGGGCAGTGGAAAGAACTCTTGATGGGCGTCAGAAGCCCCGAATGCCTCACGGCCCTGCCACGGAACTGCCTGTGGCACCTCACTTCAGCGTCCACCCTAAGAACGTGAGGCCTGAATGTCTCAGAGGGCCTTCTCCACCTTGTGGAGGGCTGGGACCGTGGAGGCAGGCTACCAGGAGGCTGAGCCCTCTCCTGCAGGGTCCTCCCTGGAGGTTCCCCATCCAGCCCTGCTCCCCGACATGGTTCAAGGCGGTGGCAGCTACTGGGTAACGCGGACCAGATGCAGCCCTTTCCCCAGACGTGCTCAGCGGCCTTCCCCCGCCGAGGCCTTGGGGATATTTGAAACTCCATGGAGCTTGGCTTCAGAGCCCGAGTGGAAACCACAGCTCCATTACGTGAGCACACATGATCTCCCTGGGAGGAGAGAGGCCACTGGCCTCAGAAAACGAGAGGCCAGTCGGAGGCCCTGCTCTGTGGGGAACACTTTGCCTCCCCTCTCAGAGCCCAGGGAGGGCAAGTCCAGTGTGATCTGCCAGAATGGAGGCTTAACCCCGGGCCCTGGGCTCCCTGATACCAGAGGATGGGAGCAAAGGCCAGGCCTTCGGAGAGGAGACCTGAGCCCCCTGGGAGAGCTGGGCTTCCACCAGGAGCCATTCTCCCTTTCTCCTAACGTGGCCACGTGTGTTGAAAGCGTTATGTCTGCCAGACAAATCCTCGAAGAAGGAAACTCCCATTGAAGGGGCACTACCACCTGTCCTTCTCCCGCCCTCGGGCAGTCCACACCACGAGGTTCACACCGATGAGTGAGGAGTGACCCCAGAGTCACTGCCAGTTTAAGACACCCCAGCTTCTATCACTGCCTCGGTGGGTAACTTGGGGACAATCATTTAATATCTCCAGCCTCAGATTTAAGGAGCCTGCCAGGGAGGCGGGGAGGCGGTGCTGCTAAAGATATGCCTGGGAAGGGCCAGGACAAGGCTCAGAGCAAGTCAGGGTAACTTCCAAAGGAACTTCATTAAATCGTCATTCCCATCTATAATAATAAAAGCGTAATATGCAAATCGACCGAACGGCTAAACAGCGGAACAACTGTCCAGACGTCCTTCTGGACAACCTTCCGGATGAAGCTGGGTCTGTAGCAGCAGGATTGAGGCAGCTGTGAGGGAGGGATCGAGGGAGGGATTGAGGCAGCTGCGGCGGCTGCAAAGGCCTACTTCTTGCATGAATTTCGTGCATCGGGCCTCTAGTTTCTAAATAATCCAAGTCCTAAGTAAGAACTGCCCATCAGCACTGTGGTTGGCAACCCTCTCCCCCTAAATCCCCCTGAGATACCCCTGGGGATGGCTAGTCAGCCAGCTTCATGAGTATGCACTTTGGGCTTAAGTGATGGCCTGGGGTGGGCACTTTGAAAGCTGCTGACATGACCTTTTTTTTAGACTGAGGTAACACTGGTTTATAACATTACTAGAGGCCCGGTGCATGAATTCATGCACGGGTAGGGTCCCTAGGCCTGGCCGGGGATCAGGGCCTATCAGGTTCCCTGCCTCCCATCCTCCCTGCCTTCTCCTTCCCTCACTCCCTCAGCACCCCGCTGCCACCACTGGTCGCCCACCATGTTCCACGCCACCCCCTGGTGGTCAGCGCACGTCACAGTGAGCAATTGAACTCCTGGTCTCCCAGTCAAACTCCTGAGGGACGGTTTACATATTAGCCTTTTATCATATGGGATATAAGTTTCAGGTGTACACCATTATAATTCCACATCTACATACACTGCATTGTGCTTACCACAACAGTCCAATTTCTATTCATCACCACACAATTGACCCCCTTTACCATTTTGCCCTCTCTCGACACCACTCCATTTCTGGTCACCACCAATCTGTTGGTTACATCTGTGAGTTGGTTTTTGTTTTGTTTTTAGATTCCACACATGAGTAAGATCATATGGTATTTGTCTTTCTCCATCTGACTTATTCCACTAAGCATAATACCCTCAAGGTCTGTACACATTGTCCCAAATGGCAAGATTTTATCTTTTTTATGTCTGAGTAGTATTCCATTGTGTATATGTGCCACATCTTCTTACATAGAAATAGAATCACTGGACCATATGGTAGTTCAGTTCTTAATTTTGTGAGGAACCTCCATAATATTTTCCATAATGACTATACCAATTTACATTTTTCCACCAATAAGGAACAAAGTTTCCCTTTTCTCCACATCCTCTTCAACACTTATTATTTCATGGTTTTTTAAAATGGCCATTCTAACAGGTGTGAGGCAATAACTCATTGTGGCTTTGACTTGCATTTCCCTAATGATTATGATGTTGAGCATCTTTTCATGTGCCTGTTGCCCATCTGTATGTCCGCTTTAGAAAAATGTCTGTTCAGATTCTCTGCCAATTTTTTAATCCAATAATGTTTTTGTTGTTGTTGTTAAGTTGCATGAGTTCTTTATATATTTTGGATATTAACCCCTTATTAGACACATAATTTGAAAATATATTTTCTCATTCAGTGGGTTGCCTTTTACCTAGTTGTTTATTTATTTTTTACTCATCCAAGGATAAACATGTTTATTGTTGAGAGAGATAGAGGGGGAGAGAGAGGGGTGGAAGGGAGCGAGAGAGAAATTGCCTCCCATGTGTGCCTTGACAGGGAATCGAACCCACAATCTTATGGTGTATGGGATGATACTTGAATCAACTGAGCCACCCGGCCACGGTGCCTTTTTGTTTTAATGGTTTCCTTTGCTATGCAGAAGCTTTTTAGTTTGTTGTAATTTCATTTGTTTATTTTTGCTTTTGTTTCCACTGTCATTGGAGTCAAATCCACAAAAACATTGTTAAGACCAATGTCAAGGAGCTTTCTGCTTATGTATTTTATAGTCAGACTCCTGGGATTTAAGTTTCAGCTCTGCCAATTTCTAGCTGTGTGACTTTGGGCAACTTACTTAACCTCTCTGTGCATCAATGTCCTAATTTGTAAAAAGAAGTCAATGCTGTGCCCATCTCATAGAGTTTCTGTAAGGATTAACTGAGTTGATATATACAAACTCTTAAAATAGTGCCTGACTCATTATAGGCTCTCAGTAAATATTATCTATTGCTCTAATCCTCCTCCTCTTCCTCTACCACTATTATTACTATGTCCCAGGGGTTCCAAGCTGGATATTTCAGTATTCTTGACCTGAAGGAGTTCATAGTCTCACAAACTAGAGGTATGGCTGACATCTAAATAGGTAAGGTATAATTTAGAGGGATCAAAATAAGAATAAGTATGGTCAAAAATAAAATAAGAACGATTAAGTCTGGGAACGGTGTATTTTGCCTGGACATTAGGAAGGCTTCCTGGGAGAGGTGACAGTCGAACTGGGTTCTAAGACTGACAAGGAGTGTGCTGGCTTTTTCGGTTAGGTTTACAGGTGACTCTGAGTAAAAGCAACAACCAGCATCCTCACAAAACCAAAAGCATAAACTCACAAATAACAGTAGCTTAAACAAGATGGAAGCTTATTTCTGACTCAAGCAGAAATCTGGTGGCGGAGGCTCAGGGCTCACAGGGTGCTCCTCAGTGACAGGCCTCCAGGTTCCTTCTGTCTTGTTGCTCCGAGAGATCTTGAGGCCCGGCCTCCATCCCACACGTCTTCCTGGTTCGAGGAAGTCGCCAGAGCTCCAGCAACCCGATGCCTCTAAGGGAACTCCTGAAAGTTGCACAAAGTACCAATAAGCCACTGTCAAGACTTTGTCCACGGCAAAGGAGACTGAGAAACATAGTTACTATTTTGGGTGGCCATGTGACCAGCTAGCCAAGAATTGGGAGGATTTGAGGAACAGACACTGAAAGTCGTAACTGGCCACGTTGGCACACTCAGGACAGGTGACAGGAAAGGTGTTCCCCTAGAGCAGTGGTCGGCAAACTCATTAGTCAACAGAGAGCCAAATATCAACAGTACAACGACTGAAATTTCTTTTGAGAGCCAAATTTTTTAAACTTAAATTATATAGGTAGGTACATTGTTATTAACTTAATTAGGGTACTCCTAAGCTGGCCTTTGCTAAAAACTTAAGGGGCCAAAGAGCCAGGTGTGGCTCGCGAGCCGCAGTTTGCCGACCACTGCCTGTGTACCTGAGGCATTTGAAGTGGCCAGTTCTGTCCCCACGCAGCCTTCAAGGATCTCCACTCTTCTCTCCGGAGGTTCATCGTGGCTTCTCCTGTGGACTTACCTTTGGTCTAGCCTCTCGCCAGGTGGACATGCCCCATTCCCAGCTCTCCTGCTGCTCTGGAGGCTCCCTCCTGCCCTGGGCTCTCCCGGGAGAAACTGGGATGCTGGGCAGCTCCCTGTCCTCATAGCTGGTGAGTCCTCAAGGAGCTGGTGGTCACTGAGGAGATGGGGGGCTGAGTGGAGGGCCCACAGAAAAGAGCCAGAGCTCTCACCAGGCTTCTGACCTCGGTCTGGACAGCTGGGGCAGGGGTCTGAAGGGGCCCCCCGGGCCAGGGGAATGCTGGAAGCAAAAGTCAGGAGACGGGGCTCTGAGGGGGCCCTTGAGAAGAGCTGTCCTGTCCGTTCTGGGGGCCTGAGGCCTGACGGGACCCGACGCTTCAGGGAGGAGGGCCCACGTGCATGTAACAGATCACATCGTTCAGATAAGCTGGTTACGGCGGGCTGGGACGGCGTTGTCAGTGGTGGTGGAAAGGTCAGGGACCCACAGGAGATGGGATGTGGGAGTGGGCAGGCCCCACGCTGAGCCCCCACTCTGGGTTTGGAAGCAAAAAGCAGGAGAGTCACTGCGGCAGTTCTGCTCTGGATATGCCGGGCGACTTGCAGGTTCCGTCTCCCCAGGCGTACAGTGTAGTCTGCTTCTCAAAGGGCATACGAGGGTCCGGGATGATGGCTGGGAAAGGCCTTTGCCAGATCGGGTGCTGTGCACACATGCTCGTTACTGTGGAGACCCTAACAGAAAGGCCTCCCACAGGTGACATCTCTTCAGAATCCTCACAGGCCTGGGCCTTCCACAAGGCAGTGCGGCCTAGCCTACGAGGCCCAGCTGCCCTTCATCATGGGTGAACCCCTTCCCTCAGCTCCCAGCCTTTCATATCCTCTGGCTCCTGCAGGCCCAGCCCTTCGGTCAGAGCTCTGAATGCAGACACTGGCCAGCAGCCTGGCTTCTCAGACCAGGCCAGCCCGCCATGAGCCTGGAGACTGGGGCTGAGGAGACCTGGGTGGCTAAAAGCCCAGGTTCTAGAGCGAATACTCACCCATGTGGAACCTACTGCTCACACGCCCAGCGACCATGCAGGCAGCCAACGTGGAGAGTGGCTAAGCGGGCAGCAGCCTCTGGGTGAGTGTGTGCCCCCCCATTCAAATGAAGTGTTTTTACACACTGTCCCATTCTAAGGAGCAGCATTGCAATTTGGGATTTGGTTTTCCAACAACAAGTGTCTGCTCTGGATGTGTTAGGACAGTGGTCGGCAAACTCATTAGTCAACAGAGCCAAATATCAACAGTACAACGATTGAAATTTCTTTTGAGAGCCAAATTTTTTAAACTTAAACTTCTTTTAACACCACTTCTTCAAAATAGACTTGCTCAGGCCGTGGTATTTTGTGGAAGAGCCACACTCAAGGGGTCAAAGAGCTGCATGTGGCTCGCGAGCCGCAGTTTGTCAACCACGGTGTTCGGGGGAGGGAGAGTGTGTTTTTCTACAAACTGAGAAAGTCAGCCAGCCTGGAAGAGAGACGTGCCCATCTGCTTTCCTTCTGTGACGGAAGGTGGGTGGGGTGGCGTGGAGTGTCCGAGGTGCGATCGGGTGGATAGAACCAAAGCTTGGAGAGACCCTATTGTTTTCTTTGCCAGGCATCACTTTCTTTGTGGGAACTGCTCTTCACCATCACCAGCCACAGGCTTCCAGTAAGATCGACCACATTTCTTCTCCCCGGGTGGTGAGCACTTGATTCCCACGCTGAGCCAATCAGTAATCTTCTGCAGAGAATTTGAACTTGGGATCAAGGGGCTTCCGCTAAAGCTGGCTGTCTTCCCCTCTACAGGCCACGCCAACCCAGGAGCTGGTTTGTGGACGGAGGAGAGGGAAGAGAAGGAGGGAGCCCAGCTGGGCACCCACAGGGCTGCCAGTCCTGACGGCACCCTTTTCTGAGTCAGACCAGGTCCTGGCCTGGGATTCCAGGAGATACCCAGGTTCCTTTCAATAACTTCCTATCCGCCCCCCGCCCCCCCCCCCCCCCCCCAACATTTCCTTTTACTGTATTTGGTATAGCTAGTTTAGTTGAGTTTCTGTTGCAACTGACCCAGTCGCACCTGCTATACAGAAAAGCCCAGGGAGACCTGGTTTTGAGGGACAGTTGCTTGAGTCAGCAGCGTCACCCGCATTATTGCATTTATTCCTTATGATGACTCTGTGAGGTGGGTGTTGTCCTTACTTCCATCGGACAGATGAGAACACTGAGGCCCAGAGAGGATAAGCACCTTGCACACCGTCACACAGCTGACAGGAAACAGCCTGGGCTGGTGATGCAGGCGGCCAGCGCAGCCGCCCTCTTGTGCACTTACGCACTTGGCTGTCGTGGCTGTGTTGGAAGTCACTGGCCTGGGGGTTCTGTTGGGCCTCGTGCAGAGCCCGTGATTCGTTGGGCTTATTGGACTCTGTGCTATTAAATAGGTTTGTGCATCTGAGAAAAAGCCCGGCTGGTTGGGCTTTATGTTTTTAGTACTGGGCTGGAGGTGGCCTCCTTGGGGAGCCCAGCCAGAGCCTGGCCGAGCCCCCACATCCTGCCACAGCTTTGAGGCCTGCCCGTGAGTCATGGGTCCGGGCAGCTTGGGGCACACGTGGTTCTCCCCCAGACGCTAAGCCACCCCTTCCAAGAGACTTTTAGGGCCCATGTGACTGTGACCTTCTTCCCTCTGTTCTCCCTAACACTCATTTTGGAGCCTTTGGCTGGGTCCTCCTGCTGAATAACCATGAAGGACAAAGCTAAGACCTGGGATAACTTGGCCCCCACCCCCCATGGGTGGGTGGTTGTTCTTGGAGGGTCAGATGGAGAGAGAAGACCCAACATTGGCTGAGCCCTGGGAAGCCATGGGGTCCCAGGGGAAATAGCAGAGGACCTGACTGTTCATCTGCAAAGTGAAGTGGAGGAGAACATTAAAAATGTAATGCATTATAGCCGAAACCGGTTTGGCTCAGTGGATAGAGCGTCGGCCTATGGACTGAAGGGTCCCAGGTTCGATTCCGGTCAAGGGCATGTACCTTGGTTGCGGGCACATCCCCAGTGGGGGGCGTGCAGGAGGCAGCTGATCAATGATTCTCTCTCATCATTGATGTTTCTATCTCTCTATCCCTCTTTCTTCCTCTCTGTAAAAAATCAATAAAAATATATTTTAAATAAATAAATAAATAAAAATAAAAATGTCAATGGCATGAAAGCAATAGAGAAAGAACAAGTTTGGAGAACTATTCTAGATTAAAGGAGATGCAAAGGGTGATCCTGGGCTGGATCCTGGGCAGGAGGGGGAAGCTATAAAGGACATTGTTAGACAGTCGGGCACATTTGCATATAGTCAGTACATGAGATAACAGTATGGCCATGTTAAAGTTGCTGAGTGTCATCACTGTATACAGGGATTGTGTAGGAAAATGTCCTAATTCTTAAGAGAGAACTGCTGAAATACATAGAGCAAAATACCATGATATCTGCAACTAACTCCCCAATGGTTCAGAGATAAAGTAAACATAGCAAAAATTAGCCTGGCTGGTTTGGCTCAGTGGATAGAGCGTCTGCCTGCAGACTGAAGGGTCCCAGGTTCAATTCTGGTCAAGGGTATGTACCTTGGTTTCGGGCACATCCCCAAGTGGGAGGTGTGCAGGAGGCAGCTGATCGATGTTTCTCTCCCATCAATGTTTCTGACTCTCTATCCCTCTCCCTTCCTCTCTGTAAAAAATCAATAAAATATATTTTTTTAAAAAATTAAATGCCTAGCACAGGGCAGACCTCAATAATCATGAGCCATTACTCCATCCGGCCTAGAGCTGCCTCTGCCCTGCCTCCTCCCTAGAGGACCCCCTTTCCTCCAGTCCTTCTCCTGACCCTCCTTTCCCAGAGGAGGTGGCCACAGGGAAGGCTCTGGGAGACTAGCAGGAATCAGCCTCAACCATCTCCTTGAAATTCAAGTCTTCCCCAGACTCATGCGCCGAACAGCCTCATCCCACCTCCAACAACATGCCCTGAAAACTTCATCCATTACACAACACACATGGGTCGTCTCCCTCCTCCAATTTGCTCATGTAGTTCCCGTGGCCTAGAATGCCATCCTTCCCTTTCCTGTCACTGAGTCAACTTATCCTTCAAAGAAAGCCCTCATCAGTGCTCAAAGACCTCCCTCCCTTCCCTGGGAAGAAGCATCCTTTCGTGGCATGACCTTTGTGCTCTTAGTCCAACCTGCAATGCACTAGTCATTCTTTTGCTTGCATGAGCCCAGAAGCTCCAGTTCACACAGACAGGTCACAACTACCTCTGTATCTCTAAGATGTCCTGAGCACCTGAGATGTAGTAGACACTCTACACATGTTTATTAACAAAAGCTGAGGTGACAGTATGAATCTGCCACCATTTTGGAAACTAGTGAAATACATGTTGGTATCTATACTAATAATAGAGGAATATGCAAATTGTCCGGGACGGGGGTGGGGCCGCAGCGAAGTGCTCTCAGCATGCCTGTGCTGGGGATCTGAAGGGCGCGGAGAGGAAGGGAGAGCAAATAGGCAGTTAGGGGGATCAGGCCAGAAGGGAGAGCAGATAGGCAGTTAGGGCGATCAGGCTGAAGGGGAGGGCAGTTAGGGGGATCAGGTCAGCAGGGGAGCAGTTAGGGCCATCAAGCCAGCAGGGGAGCAGTTAGGGGCATCAGGAAGGCAGGCAGGTGAGCAGTTAGGAGCCAGTGGTTCTGGATTGCGAGAGGGATCCCAGATTAGAGAGGGTGCAGGCTGGGCTGAGGGACTCCTCCTCTCCCCGTGCAC
The DNA here is from genome assembly GCF_027574615.1 of Eptesicus fuscus. Taxonomy (NCBI): domain Eukaryota; kingdom Metazoa; phylum Chordata; class Mammalia; order Chiroptera; family Vespertilionidae; genus Eptesicus; species Eptesicus fuscus. The sequence goes on along the minus strand of NC_072477.1, from coordinate 43,821,209 downwards.
AAATTTCATACACTGGGCCTCTAGTATTCATATAATAGGATACGATGCAGGTGTCAAAAGACTGCCATGGGTTGTTATGGGATAATACCAGATGTAACAATAAGTGAAAGAAGCAAGGTGCTCTACTGTGAATGCACAGTAAGCTATTTGTGTCAGAAGAAAAAGCATGTATACTTGTACCAGCATAGGTTGCCTTAGGGGTGGGGGACCGGGTGGTAGGGGCTTGGGGAAGGAGTGAGAGATTTTGCCATTTGTATGTGAACCTATTTAATAAATTACATGATGTATATTTATAATAGAGTCCTACTCCTTGGGGGAGGTTGAGGGAATCCCTGGAGTGGGTGCTGAGGAAAGAGGGGAGAATCAGGTGAGTACTGCTCCTGGGTGGAAGAAACACCTAAGCTGCCTGCCTATGGTTCTTGCCAGAGGACCCTGATGAAGAGCCCCTGGCAGTAAAGGGGTGCAGCAGCTTTCCCAGAATCCTCAGCACCACAGGCATCTCCATTTATGTGATGTTCCATCCCTGGGTCCTGCAGCAGCTCATGCCACACACTTCTATTCATGCCACTCCATTTTCACATGCTGAGTCCCACTGTGCTTTCAAGGCCCCACACAATTCCTGCCTCTCTCACGCCATCTTGCTCCCTTAGCTCCCAGTACTTGCTCTAAAGACCTCAGAGCTGAGCAGGCCCAACTATGAGAGTTGGAGAAGGTGGGAAGGGTGTCCAGAGAATTCTGTCCCCACTGGCCTTTCCCATGCCCCAGGCCTCCTGCTGCCTAAGTTCCTGGTGTTGGGACACAGGGCTGCCCGCTCCAGGCCTATACTCTCCTTTCACCACCCAAGGAGTAGTGGGAATGCTGTGCCTACTGGGACTCCTTTACATGGGAAGGGACTGGAACATCTACACTAATAAAAGAGAAAGATGCAAATTGACCATCACTTTGCGATGCCCACCAGCCAATCGGGAGTGAGTATGCAAATTAACCCAACAAAGATGGAGGGTTAATTTGCATATGCTGGCGCCGAGCGGCTGGGGGTGAGGCGGCCACTTGCCCGCGTGCCAGCACCAAGTCGTCTGGGTCCTGGGGACGGGCGACCCCAGGACCCAGGCCGCTCTGAGCCTGTAGGCCCATGCATAGGCCCAGAGCGGCTGGGGGTCGTTTGGCGCCGAGCAGCCAGGGGTGGGGGTGGGGGCAGGGCGGCTGTGCGTCGGTGCCAAGTGGCCTGCGTCCCGGGGACAGGCGTCCTCAGGAGCCAGGCCGCTCTGAGCCTGTAGGCCTGCACATAGGCCCGGAGCAGCCGGGGTCCCGGAACGCCCCTGGCCACTCTGGGCCTGCGCGTGCAGGCGCCGAGCAGCTGGGGGCGGGGCGGGAACGTCCCCCACAGCAAGTGAGCAGACAGCAGGTTCCTGTTTGTCCCTGGCCATGGCAGCGAGGGGCAAGCAGTCCCCCACAGGGCCCCCACAGAGAGCAGACACCAGGGCCTGCAGTGGCATCAAGCAGGCAGGTCCACAGAGAGCAGAGAACCATGGGGAACAGGCCTAAGCCATCAGCAGGACATCCCCTGAGGGCTCCCAGTTTGGAGAGGGTGCAGGTCGGGCTAAGGGACCCCCCCTCCCCATGCACGAATTTCGTGCACCGGGCCCCTAGTATATAATAGGGTGCATGTGTTAAAGAAAAAATTATCCTGCCACTTGTTAAAGCAGTAAATAAAGAAGACTTTATGCAGGACTATTGCAATAGACGTCAAGATGATCACAGTAGGGGTAGAGATTAGACTCTGGATTCAGCAAAGACAGTTGGGGACTTATAGCCAACAACCAGAATGTGGGGTCAGTGGGTGGAAACTTACTAAGAGGTGGCATCAAGGGTAGGGATTCTAACTACCAGTAAAACAACTTAACAGGATGCTTGCTGAAGGCAGGCCAGGGTGAGCAGATACCAAGGTGGGGGGATTCTCACTAAACTGACACAGGGTTCTTGTTAAAACTGGGCTCGACAGGCCCAAGACAAGGCCCAAGGACTAGGCCTAATCAAAAACTGGGCTCAGAGGAGTCTGTGTGAAGTTTGTTCAAGGAGAGAGTCATTGTCACATGTTAAGGGACATTGGGAAAGTTCACCTTTTTACAGGTGAGGAAACAGACTCGGAGAAGTAGTCCTTTGCTTGAGGTCTGCCTTAGTTCCCCCGTCCCCAGGGGCTCAGCCCCAAGGCGCCTGCCACATCTGCCCGTTGCCCACAGCGGTGGGTAAACGGACCTGGGCTCCAGCCCCTGTGTTGCCGCTGATTCCGTGCTGTGTGACCTGGGCCTTTCAGTGTGACCCAGGAACAAAGCCTTGAGAGTCCTCTGGCCAAGCCAGGGAACTCAGGGGAGCCGGGTGGTCCAGGCCTGGGCTGGGCAAGGCAATAATTAGCTGAGAGCTCCTCTGGAATGTTAAGTACTTAGCCCTGGAATGCAGCTCCTGCTGCTGCAAATAACCCCCATCATCAGACAGGCCCTGCAGTAAAGATAAATATCAGGGTGGGCAGGCACTGGGGACCCTGTCTTGGGAGCTCCCCCATAAAGCAGCACATTTTTCCGGCCTCTCTCAGGATCTCCCTCCATTTGGAACTCTTCGCTTGGAACTAGGCTTTGCAGGTGTGGTTGGGAGCCTCTAAGATGACCCCCAATCTCCCTACCTCCTGGTATTAATGCCCTTGTGTAACCCCCTCTCCTTCAGTATGGGCTAGACTTAATGACCGCTGTTAACAGATGGAGTACAGCACAGATGATGGAATGCCATTTCTGAAACCAGCTTACAAAAAACCATGCATTTCATTGTGGGCACCCTTTTGCTCTCTCTGCTGAAGCCAAGCTGCCATGTTGTGAGCTGTTCAGTGGAGAGGCCCATGTGGCAAGGAGCTGAGGGAGGCCTCTGGCCAGCAGCCGGAGAGGCCAGTAAGGCTAGTGAAGGGCCGAGGATTCTGGGAGGCTGATGCACCCTTCCACTGAGGTCTGTGGTCCAGCACCCAGGGGGCACTGAATCCTGCCAGCAAGCATGCGAGTGAGCTTGGACACAGATGCCTCCCCAGTTGAGTTCAAGGTTAAGCAGTCTCCACCTCTAGCTGGGACCTGGGACTAACAGATTTTTGGGGCTTGGGCCCAGACATAAACAACTTCCCAGAGCACTCACCAGATCCAGATTCAGATGTGTGGCTAGTCTAAATGTGCACTGAGCGCCCTCATCCTTCTCAGACTACAAAGAGGCCATGTGAGGGCGGGACTGCTGGGACTGCTGGGACCTCATCCCAGGTCGGGACACTCAAGGGACTCTGATGTGATCCCACTTTCCACGTTCCTGTCCCCAGAATCCTCTGGAGTGAGTGCCTCTCCCTCCAAAGAAAGCACAATTTCCTGTTTCAAGGCCTAGGACCCCACTCCTCGCTGTCTGAGCCAGGGAGGCTCGCCTCAATCTCCCAGGGCCACCTCACCGGTTTCCACCTAAAAACTCAGAGGCCCAGAGAGGGGGCCTGACTCGCCCAAGGTCCCAGAGCCTGGGATTGACAAGTCCAGGGTTAGAACCAGGGTTTTCCGACTCTCAGCCCTGTGTGCAGGGCTCTAGGCCAGGACTTCTTAAACTGCAGCTGGTGTCAGAATCGTCTGGAGGGCTTGTGAAAACCCAGGGAGCTGGGCCGCACCCTCGGAGTCTCTGATTCCGTAGGCCTGGGCGGGGCCTGGGAATTTGCATTTCTGATATTTCCAGGAGGTGCTGATGTGGCTGGGGGAGGACCACACTTGGAGAATCAGCGCTCTAGACTGTCTCCTGATGGTCCCCAAAGCATGGACGGATGGCAACTTGCAGTGTCCCCACGTGCGCGTGTAGGCACGGCCTCCTTTGAGGGAGCGGGGTGTGGTTGAAAGAACCGTGAAGGGCAGTGCCCTGTCTTGTTCATCTTTGCAACTATTTGCCCAGCAGCTCCCATATTTGCTGACCCATAAAACCCACAAATATAAATGACACACCTCAATTTTATAAGGAAACGCTTTTGAAAAAAAAAATTTCTTTTTTTTTATGATAACCATTCTGAAAGTGTTTTATTTTGTCCAGGTGAATGGAGTATCCTGTGTAGGAAGTGACACGATTGTCTCCGCTGTCATATTTTCCTGACCTCACCACTAGGCTCTGGTTTCATCGATCACTGTATTTTACTTTTTCGGCACTGAAGCTTCCAGCCTTCAAGCTGATGCTTTAACTACCGGGTGATTGGTGGGTCTATTGATAGAGGCATAGATTCATCTGTGGATGTGGATTCGGGTGCAGGTGTTGCTGCAGATACAGATATCGACAACGATGTAGAAGTGGCGTTCCCTAAGGAGAATGAATACCCTTCCTTTCCTCTGCCCAGAAGGGGGATGTGGAGGAGAGCCAACTGGGACATATAAAGATGGCAGAGCAACAGGTGGAAGGGGCCGGGATGCCTGGACAACCTGGTGGAGTGGGATCGCCGTCCCAGTCCTGAGCGATCTACCTGGGGCGTCAGAGGGGAGCGAAGTAAACTCTGACCAATACCTGACACACTCGTCCCCAGCAGACAACAAGCTCCTTGAGGCAGGGACAGCGCCTCCCTCTTTCTCACTACAGTTCCCCGAACAGGGCCTCGCAGGGTTCAGCTCTGGTTCTGCCCCTTCTTGACAGGTGACCCGGGGCAGACAACCTCCCTGGCCCTTCCCTCTTCTGTGAAATGGGACTATGAACCGTTCTCACTAGACTGTCACCAAGTTCAGTGAGATGCATGTAAAACACTTAGCCCTGTGCTGGCACATAGTGGGAGCTTTAAACCACTGCTCCCTCTTCCCCTGAAAATAAAGTCTAAACTCCCTACCATAAGATCCTTTTTTCATTTTTAATTTTATTCTTCAAAAATACGTTTTTGTTGATTTCTGAGAGAGGAAGGGAGAGAGAGATAGAAACATCAATAATGAGAGAGAATCATGGACCGGCTGCCTCCTGCACGCCCCCTACTGGGGATTGCGCCTGCAACCCACAACCTGGGCATGTGCCCTTGACCAGAATCAAACAGTTCATAGGTCGATGCTCAACCACCGAGCCACACCGGCCAGGTCATAAGATCCTGTAGGTTCCAATCCTGCTCACCTCCCTAGTCTTCTAGCTCATACTCTGAGCAACACGGCCGGACGGAGTGGCTCCAAGCTTCCCTTCTTTCCCAGGGAGTTGTCCTAAGGTCAGAGTGAAAGGTGAGAAGTGTGCTAAGTCCGGTGGCCCTTGAAAATCCCTTCCGCTGCCCTCAGGCACCGTCTCCAGACCCGGAACCTCTCCGTGAGCCCGTGCAGTGTGGAAACAGGAGGCTCCGTCTCCAGCACTAGATAAAGTAGCTGGCTTGTGTTTAGGGGCCTCCTGGGATCAAAAGCATGTCTTTAATCAGTGGAGCCGCAGTCAGATGGAAAGTTCCTGTGCTGCCTCTCTCCGCACTGCCAGTTCTTGGACGGGCTGCGCGCTGTCCTCTTACCTGCAAGCCTTGGCACAGGCCGTCCTCCACCCCCAGGCACGTCCTGCCGCCCCTCCGGGTGCCGGGCCAATCCGCACTCCCTGGCCAATCGCACTGGTGTTCAGGCCTCAGCACAGGGGCCACCTCCTCGAGGAAGCCTTGCCTACCCACTGCCCCCACCGGCTCTGGGCAGGCCGGGTCCCCTGAGAGCCCTCAGCCCCACGAGGGGGTTTTCCTGCTGGACACGAATGGCACGGCTGCCTGCGGGGCTTTCCTACCAAGTCCTCCCTTCTCTTCTGTTCGGTGCCCAGGCCCAAGCGCCCAGCACAGAAGGTGGCCCAACACGTGCCTGAATGAATGGACGCTCGAGGGGACGGCAGACAGGGCCAGGGGTGCCCTTGTTTCCGCGGGCGGGCACCGCGGGGCGGGCGGGGGGCGGGGGGCGCGGCGGGGGCCCCTCCTCCCCCATCAGCCGCCCGGACCCCTTCCCTGCCCAACAGGGCGCCACCGGGCTGTCCCACACCCTCTCTGCCGCCTGCCCAGTGACCTAATTATTGTTTTTTCTTCCAGCCCCGCGGAGGGGAAAACAGAAATTCCTGGTGGATGACACAGGCCCGGCGGCCGCCTGAGAGCCGAGCACGGGACCGGCTGGGCCGGCTCTGCCCGCCGCCCGCCCCGCCATTAGGGCCGCGAACCCGTCATCAGGCTAAGTACAGAGCGGCGGGCAATGGCCGGCTCCCGCGGACCCGGGGCCCCTGGCGCCCGCAGTCTGGGGGTCACGAGCGGGGCCCTGGCCGGTTCGCGGGTCGGCACCACCGGGCCCCCCGCGGGGAGAGCCTTGGCCGCGGAGCCGCGCTCGCTCGGGGCCGGGGCGGGCGGGGTGGGGCCGCGGGCGGGGCGGCGCCGGGCCAGGGCGGGGCGGGAGGCGTTTGGAGCCGGCGAGGCCCTGGGTGCGGCCCCAAGACCGAGCGTGAGCTGCTGCGAGGGCTCGGGGGACCTTTGGCACCCCTCCCCGCTTCCAGGCCCTGCCCCACGGTCAGAAGGGGCCCTGGGCTCGGAGCCTGACCGCCGTGGGGTTGAGGTGCCTCAGCGCCAAGGGAGGCCTTAAGCTCTCACTCACCATCCACAGGCTTCTGAGGCTGGAGGGAGCCTCAGTTCTCCCACCCGTGAAATGGGTTCACAGCAGCTATGGATGACCTGAGATGTGCCTAGGCCACCCTCTCCTCCATGCCCAGCAGATGATGGGCGCTCCGTTTTCTTTCACTTGCTAGGCACGCAGGCCTTCTGTCTACAAATACGGGGTGCACACCTATGCGCCAGGCACTGTGCGAGGCCTTGGGTTATAGTGATGGGTAAGACAGATAAACCCTGACATTCTCAGGGGGACCAACAATACACGAACAAATACACACCCCAGATAAGACAATGCTTCCGATGGTTGATCGGTGTTAAAATGAAGGGTTAGGGGAAGGCCTGTGGGAGTGGGAGGGGCTGTTCTCTTTCAGACTCAGTGGTCCAGGGAGGAAGGCCTTCATGGAAAAGTGCCCTTTGAGCGGAGGCCTGAGTGAAGTGTGGCAGCGAGCAAGGCAGTTATCTAGGGGAAAAAGCAAATGGCGGGTGCAGAGGCCCTGGCTCCCCCTCCGGCCCCTTGCTGGCAGACTTCATCTCTCAGGGTCCTGGGCTCCCCTCTCTCCGCTAACCGGCAGGAAGGAAGCGTGAAGAGTGGACCTGGAGTGAGACCTGGTTTTAAATCCTGGCCCTGCTACTCATTAGCTGGGTGACCTTGTACGAGTCACTTAACCTCTCTGAGTGGGGGTTCTTCCATCTGTCAAATGAGGAGAATAGCCCTGACCGGGTTGGCTCAGTGGATAGAGCGTCGGCCTGCGGACTCAAGGGTCCCAGGTTCGATTCCGGTCAAGGGCATGTACCTTGGTTGCGGGCACATCCCCAGTGGGGGGTGTGCAGGAGGCAGCTGATCGATGTTTCTCTCTCATCGATGATGTTTCTAACTCTCTATCCTTCTCCCTTTCTCTCTGTAAAAAATCAATAAAATATATATATTTTTTTAAATGAGGAGAATAGTGGTATGTTCCTTAGAGGTTTGTGTGAGGCTTCGGGGAGGTGACACTGGCGTGTGGCAAGCCCAGGCTTGGGAGTACGTACGTGCTCAGATGGATGGTCTGCGGGATCCCGAGGAAGACTTGGTTTTCTTCGTCTGAAAATTGGGTCTCTCTCTGACTCGGAGTGAAGAGGGGACGTACCCTTTCCCCATCTTGGTGGCGAAGGGGAGACAAGGAGCAGGACTCTGAGCAGCTTCTGGGAGACGCTTCCCAGTTGTGGTCTGGTGTAGGTCACCCTCTGGGACTCAGAGCCCCGTGTACGTAGAGAAAAGCAGTAGCACCCAATCCCCCCCCCCCCACGCCCCCTCTACCCGCTCGTACTGTCCAAGTCTCAGCCCGGCATTCAGCAGAGTTCAGAGAAGAAAGCTCCAGCGCGTCCAGGTCAGGGCAGAGCCATGACAGTGGTTACGTTCATATTTCATGTCCTGACCCTCTTCCCATCCCTTGCTGTCTCTCCCTGCCGCCCTGGCTAAACTTGCCCTTCCTTGGGAAAGGACGGAGGTCACGTCAATCATGCCCGAGGGAGGAGTTCCGTCCTTGGAGCTAGTTCTGCCACACTCCCTCATTTGTCACGTGGGGAATCCGAAGCCCAGAGAGGGCAAAACTTTTCCAGAGGACACACAGCAGTGCTGGGGTTTGATAACTTAGGCCAGCAGACCTCTGCTCTAAGGCTGTTTCTTCACTGTACTTCATGGCCCAACCCCACTCTTTTACAGAAGGAAGGAACTGAGGCCCAGGGGAGTAACATGAATTCGCAAAGGCTTCCCAGACGAGCACGTGGCAGTGGGGAAGGAGAGTGTATTCCATTCAGGGGTAGAGGAGAGGTGGGGATCTCCCTGACCCCTCCAGGGTAAAGTCATTTGGGGAAACCTGTGGCTATTGGCGCCCCCTACTTACCCCAGGAATCCTGTTTCTCCCATCCTGAAGGGCCAGCCCAGCAGGTACCCGGATGCACCTTAGTGCCTTTGTCCGGCTGGCTCCATGGAGAGCCAGCTGTGATGGCTGAGTGGCAGCAGTGCCTGGAGGCCACCGTGGCCCGGCTGGGTCCCACTTCACTCTCCCCAGGTCTCTAGACCAATGCCCTGGCAGGAGCTTTATCTCAGAACTTGAACATAGCAGCCAGATCCGGCACCAAAAGCCCCTCTTGGCCTGTAACTTTTGCCACCACTTGCAACAAGGGGCGGCTTTCATTCATTCTTTCATTCATTCATTCATTCATTCATTCATTCAACAAGTATTTCTGGAGAGCCTATCAGGTGCCAGGCCCTGCTCCACACATTGAAGAGGGAGCAGCAAACAAGATGAGGAGGCCTGGCCCTCTGGAGCTCACCTTCAAGACTAGGGGACAGGCAGTAAACAAATATGCACAAAGTATTAGGTCAGATGAGGTGGAAGGTGAGGGGACAGCGTGTGATGGGGGTGCTCTCTTAGACTGGGTGATTGAGCAGAGGCCACCGTGGAGGGCGGGGTGCCGAAGTTCTGTGGCAGAAGTTCTGAAGGAGGGAGCTAAAGGAAGAAAGGGCACGAGGCGGAACATGGTTGGCATTTTCAGGGGCTGGAGTGGGGGGTGGGGGAGAGGACATGAGCCTGGAGAGCAGAGGGGCCGGACTGTGAGTGCCCTTTATGGCTGTGAGTGGGCCGGCTTGTTCTGTGTCTGCCCGGGGTGGAGCCGCGCCCTCCTGAGGCAGCCTGGGCATCCTGAGGAAGTGATTACGGAGCAGTCACCCCTGTTGGCTTCCCTCCACCCTTGCACCCTTCACCTCCTCTAAAAATCAGGGTTAGAAAGAGCAGCAAGGAAGCTGACCTCCCCTGAAAAGAATTTGGAGTCAGAAATCCCTGGATTCCAGGCCAGGCTCCACTACTTCGCAGTTGCATGAGTTTGGATGAGCCCCTTAAACTCTCCAAACCTCCACCCCCGTATCTGCAAAGCAGGGCTAAGCACACCTCCTGCCTCAGCAGTGTAACAAGCTGAGCGCGCCCCCTCTGACCCGGCAGGGGCTCTCCTAGGTACGTAAGCAAGGGAAGCAAGCGCACGTGTTCGAAGGCACGGGCCAGGTGTTCCTGGGGGTGTCAACGTGGCCTCACGTGGACTCAACTCTGAGTCCTTCAGCGAAGAATGGCTACATACGTAAGGTCTGGTGATGCACGCGGTGGGGCAGCACGTAGCAATACCACATACAAAGACACGGGTACACATATTCCATTCACATGAAGTTCAGGTAAAGCTAATCGATGGTGAAAGTGGTCACCCCTGTGGGGTGCTCACTGGCCGGGGACGGGAGGGAACGTTCTGGCACGCTGTGTTTTATACCATGATCTGGTCAGTGTCGCACAGGTTTATGTGCATGTAAAAGTTCATTGGACTTGAAGTCCATGAACGATTTGAGAGTCGTGTGCATTGTTATATTTCAATAAAAGGTAAAGAGGGGAGAAGCATACTGCCTACCTAGCTGGTGAGGGGTGAATGAGACTGAGATTGTAGTTGTGTCTGTCTCGGAATAGGCACTTGGGAACATTCCCTGCTTCCCTGGGGCCGCTCTGAGGGACCAGGAGGGCCCTCCAGCGCCCAGGCCCCTGCCTAGCCTGTCCCTCCATGGACCAAACGTTAGCCTGGGTCAGATGATGCTGTGCTGTTGGAATTGAGGGATGAAATGGGACTGGGTCTTTTTTTTGGAGTGGGGGGGGGATTATTTTTCCTGTTGCTTTGTATTGAGAAAATTATTGTTTTTACCATTAAATATGGCAACTTACTTGTGCTCAGATCCCCAGGCTGGTGTGTGGAGAAAACCCCGGAGTGGGAGCGCGCCGCTTTCCTAGCCTGGGGCCTAAAAGATGGCATTGAGAGCAGCCACCTCTCTGCTTGAGGATCCCACATTCCCTCAGCCACGGCGTGGCAGAGCCCCACCCCTCCGCCTCCCCTGAGCCCACATGTGAAATGCTCCCAGGATCGCTCGCTGGGGACAACTGTACCAGGTCCACCTTTCCCCCCTGTCCCGAGGTCACGGTCCCAAGCTCCAAGAGGGGAGTGACTTCCCAAAAGCCACACAGGAAGTCTGCAGCAGGTCAGGCCAGACCATGCAGACGACAGGTGAGAGGCGGCAGGCCTGGGCTCCGGCCAAGCTCTCCCCTCATGCCCATGGGGGCAAGACCCCTCCTGAGCAAAGCCCTGAGGACGGAGGACATCTATGATATTAATGGGGCACTTTTTATTTGAAACGAGTGACTATTTTTTATTACATAAATGTAACACATTTTATTTTATTTTTATTGTCTAAAGTTTTTCATATGTCTCCTTTTTCCCCAGTTGACCCCCCCCTCTCCAGCCATTCCCACCCTGGGCAAGCCCCCACCGCCCCAGTGTCTGTGACCATTGGTTATGCTAATATGCATGCATACAAGTCCTTTGGTTGCTCTCTAACCTCCCCTCCCTTATCATTTGTCTCTAGACCGATCTATTCTTGTTCATCAAATTATGTTGATCATTATATCCCACATATGAGTGAGATCGTGTGATATTTATCTTTCTCCGACTGGCTTATTTCACTTAGCATAATGCTCTCCAGTTCCATCCATGCTGTTGCAAATGGTAAGAATTCCTTATTTTTTATAGCAGCATAGTATTCCATTGTGTAGATGTACCACAGTTTTTTAATCCACTCATCTGCTGATGGGCACTTAGGCTGTTTCCAAATCTTAGCTATTGTAAATTGTGCTGCTGTGAACATAGGGGTGCATATATCCTTTCTGTTGGTGTTTCTAGTTTCTTGGGATATATTCCTAGAACTGGGATTACTGGGTCAAATGGGAGTTCCATTTTCAAATTTTTGAGGAAACTCCATACTGTTCTCCACAATGGCTGCACCAGTCTGCATTCCCACCAGCAGTGCACCAGGGTTCCTTTTTCTCCACATCCTCGCCAGCACTTGTCATTTGTTGATCTGTTGATGACAGCCATTCTGACAGGTGTGAGTCGGTACCTCATTGTTGTTTTGATTTGCATCTCTCAGATGATTAATGATGTTGAGCATGTTTTCATATGTCTCTCGGTCTTCTGTATGTTCTCTTTCGAAAAGTGTCTATTTACATTCTTTGACCATTTTTTGATTGGATCGCTTATCTTTCTTTTGTTAAGTTGTATGAGTTCTCTGTAAATGTTGGAGATTAAGCCCTTCTCGGAAATATCATCAGCAAATATGTTCTCCCACGCAGCGGGAATGGGTCATGTATATTATTAACTCGACATGGAGGGCTCCTCGGTTGTGTACTGTCCAGGTGAGTCCCATGGTCTCAGCTCCTTCTATCTCAGAGCCACAATCTAGGACCCACCTGCCCTTTGTGCCACCCCTGCCCTTGCTTCCCATAGAAACATTACCGGCACCCCCTGTGGGCCACCTGCGTGATCTTGGTTTGGATCCGCTGGCCCGAGCTGGTGTGCCATGGGCGTGGCCTGCGGGAGACTCCAGAGATGAATGGGACCCAGCCCGGAACCAGGAGACTCCGTTTCTCCCTTTTTTCCTCCTTCAGCTGTCAGTTCCCATGGAACCCGCCCTGGCTGACCTTACCCGACCCCAGCCTCTCTCATAGCCTGTTCTGCTTCTGCACCCCCCACATCACTGACTTGCCGTTATCTGTTGATTGGTCTGCCTTTTCCCACAGGACTGTACGCTTCCCGAGGGTAGGCACTGTGTCTCTTTTCACCACTGGGCCCCTGGAGTCTGGCACCAAGAATAGTAGATCTTTGAGAGAAGAAGGAGTGAATGAGGAAGAACTGCTCAGGCAGAGATATAGACAGCAGGGCAGGAAGGGTTGATTCCGGGGTGTGTGCGTGTGTGCGTGTGTGTGTGTGTGTGTGTGTTGGTGAGGACCACTTGTGCTGAGCCTGTGGGGTTGCACAGGTTTCAGAGGGAGCTGGCTGGAGGGCAGTGGAGGGCAGGAGGACTCTTTTGAAGCCTGTATGCCTGGAAACGCAGGCTCTCCTTTTATGAGCTAGAGGCCTGCCTGTGAAAATGTGTGCAGTCCCTGCACTGGCGAAAGGGTCCTGAGTCTACCTGGGTCCCCCCAGAGCACCAGCAGAGCCAGGAGTGACATTCCACCTCGTAGGGAGGGAAGGAGCCCAGGCCTTCTCCCTCCAGACACATGGGCCCTGGGCCGGGGACTCTCCCTGTGGCTTCTCTCCCCGGAGGCCCTAGAGAGCCTCTAGCCCAGGCCTCAGAGAGGGCCAGAGGCCTGCCCTGGGCCACACAGCAAGGAGAAGCAGAGCTGGGACGCACTGCAGGCTGGGACTCAGTCCAGGCCTGGGGCCTCCAGCACCCCACACCCCCTGCCTCCTCCAGTCTACCATGTGTAAGGGCCTCATTCCGGTTGGTCAGCACAGGGAAGGCAGCCCCAAACCTGGACCTCACACTCGCCCTGCAGTTAAACTGGGAGCCCAGCGTCCCCCTGCGTCTCAGAGAGCAGCACTGCGGCTGTTAGTGGAGGCGGAGTCTTCTCAGGGCGGTGCCCGCAGCCCACACCTGCTCACCTGAACTGCTCAGGACGCGGTGAGGCCTGACTTCAGAAATGACGCCCATTCTCTGGGCCTTGGCAAAGGTGTCTTCTGACAGCCTCCCCCCTCCCCCCGCCCCGCAGCAGACAGGATCATCCCTAGGCCAGGGCCTGGGCCTCCTCCATCAGACTGGAGACCCTGCTCATGGCACCTCAGGTCTCAGCTCTGCAGCCCGTGGGACCCCCCAGTCGGCTCGGTGCTCCCTTATATGCCTCCTACTCCCGCCAGGCTCTCTAGCCCGGGCTCGGGGGCTGGGCTAGGTCAGGGCAGCCAGCTCCCTAGCACCCTCTTCCTGGGAGATCCCAGGGTCATGTACTGTGTCTTATTTGTCCTTGCGTCCTCTGTGGCCACCTTACAGCCTGGCATAGAGTGGGCTCCTGTGACACGAAAGAGGTGGCTCAGGATGTCATTTGAGGGGCCCTAAGAAGAGACTCTAGCCCCCCGCCCCTGCCCCCCACAACTCCCCGGGAGCCACAGTCTGGCATTCCACGGGGAGAGGCCCATTCCTGGACAGCCTCTTCCTGGAAGTAAATCGGAGGATTCGTGTTCTTCCCTTGGGCCCGGAGGCCCGAGGAGAGGGGCTGCCGGCCTGGTCCCCGCCTCTGGAAGAGAAGGCCTGGGATCCCGGGGAGGGCTGACCTCTGGGCACGGGCGTGGGCTGCCGGGCCCTTGGGGCTGGTGAGAACAGCGGGGCTTGTCTGGGAGGGAGCCTCCAACAGACGCTTTATCAGGCCCTGTCGCCAGCGTTATCTGTGGCTTCTCAGCAAAGAAGGAGCCACAGTCCTCAACCGGCCCCCGACCACTCCAGGCCTGGAACAAAGCAGCCGAGTCAGCTGGCAGCACCGTGGTTCCCCGGCTCAGATCACGGGCTCCGCAGCCTCGGGGCCCACGTGGGGTGTGCAGGGGGTGACCGGCCCAGCCTGGCGACGGCCCGTCTGCTGGGACTCCCCCGCCGAGTGCCCGCCGCCACGGACCACCTCCCTGGGGCCTGTCTGGAGAATGCGGACGGGGCAGCGGGTCACCCAGCCCCTCCAGGGCCTCGCCGAAATGTCAGCCACAAAGGACGGGATACAGCGGGGCCTGTCCGGGAACAAGGGCCAAGTGTTGGTGTGGGATGAGGGCTGGGGCTGGGCTGGTCAAATGTTTACTTGGAATGGTTTGAGTGGGCACCCCCAGGCCACAGGGGCAGCTGGCGCCTGGCACGGAGCCTGTCTGCCCACCACCACGGGGCACTGCAAGGATTCAGACCCATCCCAGATGGGCGCACATCCAAAGCACCCAGAGCGACTGCCAGCCAAGGCCGTGGCATGGTCACTGCCTCCCGGCCCCTGCCCACTGCTGGGGAGAGAAGGAGCTGGGCGGGCGGGCTGAGTCCCTCGTTCTGGAAGCACCTGCTTCTCTGGCTTCCTGAGGGCCGCCACGGGTGGACGGGCAGGTGGTGCACTTGCCACGGAAGCGAGTGGGCCCGAAAGACTCGCCTCTGGGAGGGAGCTACCACAGCCAGAGGGTGCTTTTTTGCTAGGAAGGGGCCACTTTGTGTGGAGGGTGCTCACCATCTGGTAGGTGCTCACCATCTGGTAGGGGTAGGTTGCCAGATATAATACAGGGTTCCCAGCTGGATTTGAATTCAGATAAATAATGACAAGTTTTTTTTAAAAAAGTAGCCCTGGCCGGTTTGGCTCAGTGGTTTACAGACCGAAGGGTTTAGGGTTTGATCCCCGGCTCCGGTTGGGGCGCCGGTGGGAGGCAACCAGTTGTGTCTCTCTCACATTGATGTTTCTCTCTCTCTCCCCCTCCTCTCTCTAAAGATCAATGGAAAAAGTATCCTCGGTGAGGATTTTTAAAAAAGTGTAATTATGTCCCATGTAATACTGCAGTGTCATGAGGGGTCGATGAGATCTGGTCATATCAGACCTCTCTCCACCCCACCCCCCCAACCCCCACCCCCCCCACCCCCACCCACCCCACCCCCACCCCACCCGCACAAAGGGCCCTAGGGACGTGACGGAGAGTGAGGGAAACGGAAGTGTGGCTGGAGGGGAGCCTGAGAGGTAACAGCGGGGAGATGGAGTCTGGACTTGGAGGCGGGGGTACGTTGAGGGAGATGGGGGCCTCTGGACTGGAGGGATTGGGCCCAGGACTCACGTGGTAACAGGCTCCCTCTGGTGGCCGTGCTGAGAATAGGCTGGAGGGTCATGGCCCACGCTGGCTGACCTGTGAGGTCACTGCAGCCGTCCAGGTCAGTGAGCATGCAGCTGGAGAGAAATGGCTGATTCTGGGCGTATGGACTGTTTGTTATGGAAAACGTCAAGCGTGCACAAGTAGTACAAGGAACTCCCGTGTCCTCAACACCCACTTCAGCCATCATCAGCTCATTGCCAATATTGTTTCAGGGAAACCTTTCACCCCTCCTGGAAACTGGATTATTTGGAGCCCAGATATGGTATTATTTCACCCATAAATATGTCAGTATGTGCCACTAAAAGATAAGGGCTGGAAAAGAGTTTGAGGCAGGTGCTACCAGGAATTTGCTCAAAGACCTCAAGCAGCTAAGAGAAAGGGGGCCCGGGACCCCATGACGCCCATTGCTGTTAGTTCCCCACCTCTCCCAAAGCTTCCTAGTGTTTTTCTCCTCAGGCCTTCTCTCTCCCACCCCCCTGTCTGCATAGTCTTCTAGCATGATGCTCCTCAGTCTGGGGTCTTGAGATGCTGGCATGGACTCCCCACTGGACGCTCCTGCCTTCTCCCCAGACCTCACAGCAGCCCCAAACCTCTCCTTTTCCTGGTCACTTGATAACAGGATTGTCCAGGGTCTGCATAGAGGTTTCCTATTCCCTCAAAGACCACCACTCCCTGGGAAGTGAGGAAATGCAGGCACCCTGGAGGAATGTGGGGGGAGCTCGTGGGAAGTCAAAGAATGAGGTGCAAGGACCCAGATTCAGACATGAAACTCTAATAAGTATAGGGAGGCTCTTTGCTTTCCTGAAGGCCACTCCCTCCAGGAAGCAGCCCGGCTCTGCCTCTGAAGTACTGGGAGCCGTTGGGCAGGCCCCTTCCCTCTCTGGGCCTGGTCATGAGGCTTCTACCTGCTCCCCTCCTCTCAGATCTGCCGCCCAACGCTCCTGGGACGGAAGAGCTGAGGGGCAAAGCTGGGCATGGGAGAAGCTGCAGGGAACATGCTGACTCGACCCAGCCGCACCCACACACTGACTGCCAGAGTAGTCCCACTTTACAGAAGAGGAAAGTGAAGGGCGGGAAGTAAAGGCACTTCATCAGGGCCCCCTAGTTTGTAGGCAGTGCCACCAGGACTTGAGTCCAAGGCCAAATCCTCAGAGTCGGTGCCCAGGTGTCTCCATGGTTTTTGAGGCCCCACCCCTGGGCGGGGCCCTCCTCAGCAGGCCCAACACTGCCCAAGCAGTCTGGATTCCTACCCCTCTGCCCCTCAGAGCCTCCGGAAGTCTTGAGCTCCTCAGTGAGGCTCTGGAAGGTGGGCTCACCTTCCTAATTGGTTCATTTTCACTCACCAAGATCCTCCTGCCGGCTGGGCTCAGTGGGCACCATGCACACCAATGCATTTCTCTCATTTAATCCTCACAACAGCTGAGTAGAGTGCTATGCCCATTTTACAGATGTGAAAACTGACGCTCAGAGAGGTGCAGTGATCTGCCCAATGCCACACAGCTCTGCAATGGGGAAAACAGGGTCGAAACCAGAGATCTCTGACTCTGAGTGCTCCTTCCATTACATTGCAAGAACTGGCTTAGATAGTACATGTCTAATGTCCTGGCTTCAGGCATCCTTTTTAGCACATAACTCCTCTGTCCTGTGTCACCTACTAGTGTGTGATCACACTCGATCTTTCTAATAACCATGGGAGGCAGGTATGCCGTCCTTTCAGCCTTTACAAGTGAAGTGCCACACATGCCCCTGGCAAGACTGTGTTTGGAAACTTCCTGAAATTTCCCCGAGTCTTGTTATCTTCCCTAGAGCTGCCCACCAACACTTACGTTCTTCTAGCGCCCCCTGCAGCCCTTCAGCGACATTGAATCACCCTGCTGGGTCCTTGAGGAAATTTTTCTTGAAAAGTGTATTTTCCCTTTTTAACCCAGTACCTCCCTCAGTTGGCACATCTGGGCCCTCCCCTCACAAGTTCGGACCCACCCTGTCCCTTCTCGCTCCGCATACTTAGCAACAGTTAGAACACATTTACCTCTGTAACTTCGTCTTCAAGAAACTACGATGTTAGTACGTCTCAAAAAATTGGGGCTTAATCAATAACAGGATTGTCCGGGGTCTGCATAGAGGTTTCCTATTCCCTCAAAGACCACCACTCCCTGGGAAGTGAGGAAATGCAGGCACCCTGGAGGAATGTGGGGGGAGCTCGTGGGAAGTCAAAGAATGAGGTGCAAGGACCCAGAATCATCAAGCTCGGGAACCACAGAATGAGTCTGGGTTTTCCCCAGCCTGGGAACTCTTGGGGTCAGGTCAGTGTTACCCCGTCAGATTAGACGAAGGGTCTTCCAGGAAAGGGACTGTGTCTCCCCTGTAGCACCCACACATGGGGACAGGCCCTTCAGGGCAATGACTGATGCAGTGAGGGGGAGGAGGTGGCTCTGGGCTCTGCCCCCCAGTGAGCCGGCTTCAGCAACTACCCCCTTGGGGCTGATCTTGTTTCATCATCCCACCCTCCACCATGGCCATTTTTTTTTAAAAAAAAGCAAATCCAGGCTTAACTATAATTTCATTCATAGCTATTCAACATCATCTCACCTAAAGTGTGTGCCATCTCCACAGCTAATCTCAGCGATCTAGCCAGTGCTCGCGTTTTCCTGGTTATCTCATGAATGGCAGAATTATTTTTTGTCTTTTACATCTTGTTTGTTTGAGTCGGGATGCAAATAAGGTGCGCGCACTGTGATTGGCTGATGGGTCTTGCAGTAAGTTCGCTTGGAAGTCATTTGAAATGGTTCTTTGTTTTGTGGTTCTACCCTAACTTAATGCACACATTTATTTGCTTCATTTTGCTTGTGGGTTTTATGAATTTATTTAAAATTTTTAATTTTTTTTTTTTTGTGGTTTCAAAGTCTATCATACAAAATAAAGAATATTTAGGCCCTAGCCGGTTTGGCTCAGTGGTTAGAGTGTTGGCCTGTGGACCGAAGGGTCCTGGGTTTGATTCTGGTCAAGGGCACGTACCTTGGTTGCAGGCTCCTCCCTGGCCCGGGCCCTGATCAGGATACATGTAGGAGGCAACCAATTGATGTGTCTCTCACACATCCACATTTCTCTCTGTCTTCCCTTCTCTCTCTTCCCCTCTCTGTAAAAATCAATGGAAAAATATCCTTGGGTGAGGATTAAAAACATAAATAAATAAATAAGTGATAATATTTAGAAAGCTCTACCTTTTATTTATGGTCCCCTCACCCAAACCCCCTCCCCATAACTATTATTTTTAAAGAGTGTGCTTTATCCTCTCCTTGATTTATATAGATACACACACATATGAAGTACGTACATATGCACATATGTATTTGTGTCCCTCCCCCCTTTTCTCAGGTGAGTGTTGACCTGCAATCGCACTGCCCCCACCTTGCTTTATTCATGGTTCCCTTCACCTGGCGGTCCCACCTGTAGCCTGCAGCCTGTCTATCAAGATTTCCTTGCCTCCTTCACAGCTGGAATCCTCCACTGCGCTGCCAGCCAGCTCCCCTGCGGATGGACATTTCCTTGTTTTCCATCTTTTGCTGTTACACATTGAGGTGCAATAAAAGTCCTTCTGCTCACATCTTTTGGTGTATCTGCTGGAGTAGACTCCCAGCAATGGGGTTCCCGAGTCACAGGTTGAATATACTCACCATTTTGCCGGCTTTTGCCAAAACTTTCTGCAAAGGGATTGCACTCTTTTGCATTCCCATCAGCTACAGAGAGGAGCGCGGGTTTGCCCACTCCCCCCCCCCCCCCCCCAACAGAATGTGCTGCCAAACGTTTGGACTTGTGCCAATCTGATAGGTGGGAAATGGTAGCTCTGGGTAGTTTCCATTTGCATTTCTTTTATGTGAGCAACGCTGATCATCTTTCAAATGGTTAAGGTCTTTTTGCATTTCTTTTTCTGTGAATTGTCTGGTAAGATTTTTAGCTCATTTTTCTAGGAGTGTGCTGGTTTTTTCCCTTCCCCAGGTTTAGACACTCTTTACAAATTGGAGGCATTAATTCCTTCTCTGTGATAAACTTCCAGGTATGTCCTCCCAGTTGATCATTTGTCTTATTTCTTTATTTGTTCCTTTATTTATTCATTCACCTCAGGCTGCTGGATGCTGGGGATACGGCTACGAACAGGGTGGCCCTGAGGGCTGCACGGCCTTGGATAGACCACAGACCTTCCCCCGCTTCCCCAGGGGTCCTCTGTGCCCTGACCCCTCTCCTGCCACTCAGTGACACCCTCCCCCCTGCCCCCAGCCTCCGCTCAGTGAAGGACAGGTTAAGTCTGATTATCTCTGTATCTTCCTCCACGTGCCTGGCACCTGATGAGCGAGGGAGGGAATGAATGAATGAATGGGTGAATGAATGAATCTTGTTAGGATAAAACAGCTTCTCAGCCTGGGAAGCCAAGTCAGAGGGAAGCGTGGAAAAGCACCTTCAGGATCAAGGTGTCCTCACCCCTCGCCTTCTCTTCAGACCTAACCTGGGTCAGATTTGCCCCTTTTAAATTGCTTGCAGACGATATTTGATGCCCAATTTAAAAGGTTGTCTGCTTATTGTTAAAAAATGTGGAAAATAAAAGAAGAAAATAGAAATAACCCATTACACAGAGTAAACCACTGTGATCATTTTGTTGTGTTTTTATTCAACTGTCTTTTAAAAAAGATATTTTATTTTTATATATTCTTTTTTATTATACATATGTATGCATATCCCTTAACATTATATCATACATATTTCCTCATGGTGTTGAATTTCAGCACATCATCATGATTTTAAATGGCCGTGTAATATGCCATGAAATGAATGAATCATGTCCTACCTCTACCACTTAACCTCTCTGTGCCTCAGTTTCTTCATCTGTCAAGTGGAATAGTGATTGCTTCCCTGTAAGTTCCTTGTGAGGGTTAATTGTGAATCATATGCATGGTAAGCACGTGGTGAGTGTCAGACATTGTCATCATCGTCATTATTACTATTTTTCCTAATTGTGGACGTTTAAATCCTAACTCTATTTTATTGCAGATAACACTGAAACGGACCTCCCTGTCCAGGGGAGTTCTATGGGTGCATCCGAGGGGGTGCTTTACTCCCACCCCCAAATTAAGCACATCAGCAACAGAGTGATGCTGGGCAGACAGCTTGGCTGAGTTAGGACAGCAGGTGTTTGCCACGGGAAGCCTGGGAAGAGGGCCATCCAGGCAGGGGAACAGCATCTGCAAAGGCTCAGGAGCTTGAAAGAACACGGGGGTTCTGATGTGCTTGGTGGAGCAGCAGTTCTTGTCCCCATTTTACCAGTGGGATAGTTGAGGCCCAGGTAAGGGAAGCGACTTGTCAGACGACGGGGGTGGGGGTGGGGGTGGGGACAAAGCCTTGTACCTCCTGTCTCCCAGAGTTGTGTTCCACCCTCCTGGAAAGCATCTGTGTGCTTGAGGAGGACGAGGCGAAGAAGAGGCGCAGGAGGAGGGAGAATTTGGGGCTCACGAAGTCCCCATACCTGTGAGCCCCTGCCTCGTGAAGGCTCAGCTGTCCGCAAGGAGGTTGAGACCAGACTCAGCTCTGCCTCCACCTCTTCTCCCTGAGGCCTCTCACCTGCGGGCCTCGGGCTGGCCTGGTGGCCGGCGGGTCTCCTGAGGCCCCACCCTCACCTCCCACCCCTTCAACCCCACCCCTTGCAGACAAAGACTGAAAGCCATGGGCCCATTTCCAGTTACCATCCAGAGCATATACTCAGGCAGCAGCTTGCCCTGTGTTTATTTTAAAAAGGAACTCATGTGACCATGCATCAGTGCTTCCGGCAAGAGGGAGGAGCCTGACCAGGCCTAGGAAGAGGGGGGGGCTTGGGCAGCATGGGGGTTTAGGACCGCGAAGGCCAAACCAGCCTGGGGCATGGGCCCTGACAGGCAAAGCTGAAGGGCTCCTGAATGTTCTCCAACATCTCCACTGCTGCCAGTTGCCATTCAAGGCCCACCATTAAAATGGATTCTATAGAATCTCAAAGGCTTCGTAACCATCGGGAAATTCAAATGAATAATTCTTGGAATTACGGCTCTGGGTTTGAGAGCATTGTCTGCAATAGCAGCCTCATCGCAAGCATTTCTGTGTGAGTCTTTCACTCCACTCACTGAGGCGCTCCTGCCCCTGCCGCTTACAGGAGGGAGTTCACGGAACGGGAGGTGGCGGCCCCGCCGTGGCGGGAGGGCCTCTCTCTTGGCCTTGGGAATGGTCTGCTGGTAGGACTTGGCTTTTCTCTGAAGGGCCCTTGTAAGGTAAAGCTCCATTCCTCTCAAGGGCCAGAAAGAACACAGGGAGACCTTGGAGAGGGGGAGGGATCACCCACAGCAGTTTGTAGCAGAGCTGGGACTAGAACACAGGTCTCCTGATGTCAGCCCTGACTCTGTGGGACTGCGTGGTCTCCTTTTGTCACACAGCAGGGAGGAGACATTCAGCAGCGCGGCTGGAGGGGGCCACGCAGTGCGCCAGGCACCCGCTCACAGTCCTTACCCGTGAGGGGCTCCGGAGCCCAGGGCTGAGGACCTCAGAACAGATACTCATCTGAATTGCGGTGGGTGGAGGGCGGGCAGGGGTGGACCCAGCGAGCTGTGGGGAACAGGGTGGAGAGAAACACTGGAAAGTTTCCAGAGAAAGTTACACAGGAGGGTGAAGGATGAAGGGACCTCACGGTCAGAGAAGGGGTGTTCCAGGAATGGGGAGGAGCAAGGGCAGCGCCCTGGGAAAAGGAGGACGATTTGCCCCACTCCCAGCTTGCAGTGGGATCCTAGTGAGAGTGTGGACATCCCACCTCAGGGCCCGAAGATACAACCTGTCACCCCTGCGGGACAGATACTGGTACATTTACACAGAGGTTATTGGGCACGGTGTATTTTCATCTGAAAGAGTGACCCTCTGTGGTGCAAAGGCAGGCACTGTGGTGGCTGATGAGGAGACCTCTCTGGAGAAGTGGGGTGTGAATGCCGTATGTGCTGGCACGTGGGGGTGTCTCTCTCCCAGTCTTAATTCTGTTGACTTTCAAATGGCAGTTTAGGAGCCATTTGCTCAGGTCCAGCTGTCGAGGTGGCCACTCCCTTGTCCCTCCCTTGACCATGTCACCCTGCTCTCTGTGCATTGCTTTCCCCACGTGTAAAATGAGGCAGGTTGGACTTGATCTCTAAGGCCCCTTCAGTTTAGGGCTGGTTCTCAGCCCAGTGTCAGACTCTGGCTTTGCTGGGGTGTTGGAGGCGCCCTCTGGTGGCTAATGTTGGCCATGCACTCTGGGAATGGGTTGGTGTAAGTATGCATGTGAGTGTGAGCGCGCCTGTGTGTTGGGAGTGGTTACATAGGAAATGCGTGATAGGCTCATGACATATAGAATGCATGGTTTTCCTAACTCTCACCCCCTGATTAAAACACAGACAGAGCCCTGGCCAGTGTGGCTCAGCTGATGGGGTGTTGTCCCATGTACCAAAAGGTTGCCAGTTGGATTCCCAATCGGGGCCCATGCCCAGGTTGGAGGCTCGATCCCCAGTGGGGGGCATGTGGGAGGCAGCCAATCAGTGTTTTGCTCTCATATCGGTGTTTCTCTCTCCCTCTCTCTCCCTCTCTTCTTTCTCTCTCTCTAAAAAAAAAAAAAAAAAAAAAAAAAATCTTTAAAAAACCCCACATACAACACAGACAGAGAGATGGGGCCATATAAAATAAAGGCAAGGCCTGACAAACCTTTCTGGGGTCTGCCTGGGACATCCAGGGTTGCAAAATTCCCTGGGCCACCCATCTGGCCAATACACATGGGGGCATTATTCCTATGCTCAAAATACCATCCTTGTTGCCCGTCTGCTGAACAGGGTAAATACCAGACACCTGGCCATGGCATTTAGGGTCCTCCAGAAGCTGACTCCTGCTTAATCACTCCTATGGTGCAATTTTTAACTTTTCGCTCTTTTTTGGTCCCACTCCAGGGGGATGCTCTCTCATCCTTTCCCATCTCCTAGCCTCTGCTCACACTGGTTCTTATTCTCAGTTTCCTGCCTCCTCTAGTCCCCCTCCAGAATCTTTTAAGACTTGGCTAAATGCCACCTCCTCCTTGATTTTTCCATTTGGGCCTGAGCGCTCCTCCCTCGGCATCTGCGGGTAACTTTGTCTACATCTGTCTCCTGGAATGGAGGGAGTTTATAGAGTTCAACCAGGTAACCCAGGTCAGAGATGTCCAGTTCCGTAGCCCGTCCCTGAGGACCGGTTCTCTGTCTGCTTCACATCTCAGTCCTTCCCGTGGTGCCCAGGCCATCCTCTGGAGGGCCCTGGCTCCTGCCCCTCCCCTCCCCCTTCTCTGAGCCCTCGTCTTTAGCCAGTAGAAGCTGCTCTCGTGGAAGGAGGTCTGTTGGTAGAGGAGAAAGGCATGAGTCGTGGGCCAGATCTTCAGCATGCAAGTGACTGGCCAGAACACAGGCTCCAGCTACGAAGCAATGTGTAGGAGGCTGGTCTCTGGGTCTCAGAATGAAGCATCAGACCGTGGTACTTCTGGCTCTTTCCTTCAAGGACAGAAGTAATAACGCAGCCCTAACAATAGTACCGCTGGCTATTTTGTAGAAATCTGTGATTGCCCCTTCGTTGCTCTCTGCAACACGAAATTAACACACAATCCATTTATAAATGAGGAAATGGGACCAGAGAGGCTAAGGAACGTGATCAAAGTCACACAGCTCTGAGTGGGGAATACTCCCAACTCAATTCTTCCTTTCCAAGCATCTCCAAACCTTGTGCAGTTCCTGGAGTACTCTGCTGTCACTGTGCCTTGCACATCGTCGGTGCTTGATGAATTCCTGGGTAATAAGACATAAATGAATATATAACTGTCCCCTTCTGCTCTGCTTCCAGCCTGCCTCACAGCCACACATTCCCCTCTGCAGGTAGGAAGAGTCCCAGGACTGGGATTGTCTGAGAGCGGCTGCAGGGGCTCCAGGGAAAGGTGGCACCTGGGTCCCAGGAGGGGTGCATTCCCCGAGTCTGCGTGTTAGGGAGTAACGGGTCCTGAGCACGATGAGGACCAGCTCCCGCTGTCCCACTGTCCCGGTTGGTGTGTCCCATGGGTGTCCTATACCTTCAGGAAGACACACGGTGGTCCGGTAGCCAGGACTGGCCTGCGGGGGAAGGCCTGGACTCCATCCCAGTTCTCGGAGAAGCAGACACGGAGACAGGATTAGCTGTGCAAGAGGCTTATTAGAGAGCATATTTGTGAAGGGAAATGGGGAGGCTGGGGAGGCTGCGGGGGCTGCAGACCTAGATGCTGATCTGAACCCGGTGGAGGGGGGGGAGGTGGGGAAGAAGGCAGGCTGAGCAGAAGCATGTTGAATTGTAGAGCAGCTTTAAGAAAGTTTGGCAAGGCCCAGGGGGAGCCCTGCAGCCCAGGTGCCTGTTAGAAGGTGTCGCCGGTCTTGGGAATGGGTCTGCTGTCCATTCTGGCCGTGCCCAGTCACCGGCCAGCTGAGCCTGTGAGTGCCGGGCAGTCGGGGAAGGGTGCCTCTTTCTCAGTCTCAGTGCTGCCGCCTTTCAAACTGCAGGTGAAGAGCCATCTGCTCATGTCCAGCTGTTGATATGGCCACTCCTTCCCTCCCTCACCCTGACCACCTCACCCCCTCTCTGAGCCTCAGTTTCCTCACATGTAGAACGAGGCAGGTGGACTTATTGACCTCTAAGGCCCAGAAGCGCAGCTGCTGAAGCCGTGGGTCAGTTCTGCTCCCCACAGTCAGAGATCTGAAGGGTCTTCTCACGGCCACCATGGCCTTCTGCCTGGCGGGTCCTCCGCCCACCAGCCTGGCCTCAGGCCGCCCAGGCCCACAGCTGCAGGGAAGGAGATGCACTTCCTGTAAAAATCAGGAGAGAAAGAAGTTGATTGGCCCAGCCTGGGTCAGGTGCCCAGTTCTGGCCCAATCAACTACGGTCAGAGGGCGGAGACACTTTCCTGGCTACCCACTCAGCAGGGCCCTGAGCCTGCTGGCTGAATGCAGGTGAGCACTGTGGGGTGTGGGCACTGGCAGGGGAGGGGGTGCGGTGGGGTGAGACTCTCTTGCAGGACGTATCCTGGTATCCTGGTATCCTCGCAGCACGACACAGCCAGGGGCTCGTTCATCTCCGTGCTGGGGCCTGCGCACTGCCTGGTCTCCAGGAGTGACCCTGTGGGCCTCCCTTGCTATTGCTCACCCTGAAAGGCTGACCTCTGCTGGCCGGGGCGGGCACCACAGGTACTGATGACCGCCACCCCAGGGCACAGACATCCTGATCTGCCTTCCCTCCTGGCAGGGACCACGGAGTTTAAACAGCCCAGGCTCTAGTCTTGAGTTTGGGTCCAGGTCTCCCACTAACTTGAGCACGTTCTTTCCTTCCTCTGGCCTCAGTTCCCTCATCTGTCAAGTGGGTAGCACCACACACAGCTGGTGGAGCAGAGGCTGTGTGGTGTGGAGGTTTGGGCCACAACTTTCAAGCTGATTTGAATCCAACTTCTCCAGTTACTTGCTGTGTGACTTTGGGCAAGTTACTCAATCTCTTGAACCCTCAATTTCCCCATCTATGAAATGGGACTAGAGAAGAATCTTTTGTTCTGGAAAAGGTCATGCGAGGAGTCAGAAAGCTCTGAGCATGGCATCTGGCACCAGGCATTGTGATGTGGCTGTGCTATACCACATGCTGGGGTGCACACATTCCTCTCTTAACGTCACCTGTCCCCCAGCCCCACTCCTCGCAGCTCCCTGGCTGCTGGGTCAAGCAGTGATCCGTGGTCAGGCCCACAGTGGGGACCCAGCCATGTGTGAAGAGTGGGAAAGCATTGCACACCTTCTGCCTGGGTGGCCTCAACCTCTTCCAATAGCAGTTATCGAATACTTCCTGTCTGGCAGGTAAGTCCCTGCCCGAGGGGTTCCCAGGCAACTTCTGCACGGGGCAGGGCCTCTGCGTTGTGAGCGCTCACTGCAGGCTTGGGAGGGGCCTGTCTTGCATGTCTGGACATCTGAATTTGAATCCAGTCTTTGCTACTCCCTCTCTATGTGGCCCCCAAGCTAAATAAAGATTAATGAGCTGGGGAGGGAGGAGACTCGCAGGGGAAGTGAGAGGAGAGATGGATCACCCAGAGAGGCCTAGGGATCCACGACTGGAGAGGCACTGCGCCCTGGTGTGGCGAAGGAGGTGGGCGGAGCCTGACCTCCTTGTGTCCTGGCAGGTGCTGGAGTGGAAGTGGAAGTTGTTCATGGGGCACAGCCAGGCAGATGGGCCTGACATGGCCTCGCTGAGCTCCCAGGAGCAGCAGAAGCCTCCTGTGTGCCTACGGGGGTTTCCCACAGCCCGGAATGGGGTGCACTTGGCGGTGTGTTTTTGTTGTGCCCAAGAGTGTGGCACAGTCAAGGCATGGAGGGCAGGAGGACTCGGCGAGGCTGAGGTGGAGCCCAGAGGAAGGCACGGTGAAGTTGGTGGGCACCAGTGTCTGATGTCGAGACGTCTTTGGGTGGACAACGTGGCAAAGGACCAAGAACTAGATCCTCCTTGGGCTCCCTCGCCCACAACTGATTACCGAGACAAAGCTTAGGCCGGTGTTTTCCATCTCGGTGAAATGAGGGCTCAGAATAGATTCAGTTCGGTAAGCAGTTATTTTCCTCATATTCCTCAGTTTGTGGTCTGAGATTCTTATCAGCCACCCAAGGGTAAAGGGAACATCATACAGGGTCATGCAGGTAATTTCAAAGAGAATCAAACTAGCATTAATTTTTTACATCTGCAATACTGGGCAGTAAAACTTCTACAGACTGTTAGGGAAAAGATTTGTGACCCAAGAGTCTTAATCCCAAGATACCTTAATTCTGTTAGGGTAATTTTGAGGGGCACACAAGGATTGAACGAAGTACTCAAGGAGATATGAAAGCCGGGTTAGAAGAGAGATCTCAAGACAGGGGATGACAAAGTACTCAGGAAAACAGTAGGAAGGGATGGATGTGTATAGTTAAATCAGAAGGGATTATGACAATGTGGTTAATACTTTGTAGTTTTAAGTAGGGATCCTTCAAACAAAGGAAGCCATGCTGGAAACACGTGTTAAAAGTCAGAAATGAAATCATCCAAGTGTGCACTGTCCAGTGTGGTAGCCACTAGTCACATGTGGCTCATCCCATTTAAATTAATGAAAATTAAATACGATCAAATAGTTAGTTCCTCGGTTGCATGAGGCACGTTTGAAGTGCTCAGTGGCTATACGTGGCCAGTGGCTTCTGTACTGGTCGGCGCACACACAGAACATTCGCTGGGCAGCGCTGGCCGAAGTCATCCGCAAATCCACAGAGGGGAAAGCGTTTTGGAGAGCAGAGAATAAAAACATTCTAAAGATTTCTGGAAGGGCTGGGGAGAAGTTCACAGGCAAAACCAGCTGCAAAACGGAAAAGCAGAGTAGAATTTCTCAATCAGTAAGTAACGATGGTGGTGGTGATGGGATTTGAAATAAGGAACAAAGAGAAACTTGACCAAGCCAGAAAAGGAAAAGGAGAAAGAGGGAGGAAAATATAATCAGTGGTAAATACAAAATTAGGTGGGGACAATAAAAGTAAGTTTATTAGCTATCGCAGTCACTGCGATCCGAGTGGACTCTCCTAGCAGAAGTCAGCAATGCCATTTCCAGCAGGCACAGAGAGAAATATCCCCTGGGGTAGGACACCTAAAATGCTGCATACATTTTTTAAAAAATATTTGAAAAACATAACTTAGATGACAGAAAGTGAGGGAAATTTCAGTTTTCAGAAGCATCAAGAAAGCTCGAGTCCATAGAGGTAAACACATTTTGGAGCCAGCATTTACCCAAAGGATATCTGCCTAACCCTGGTGACCCAGCGTCTGGGTTTAATAGGCCACACAGCTCATGGCACAGAAGATAATTCCTGGGTCCAAGCAAGGTGGGAAATAGAAAGACAACTAGAAACAGCTAGATCCTAGCTACATAAAGCTAGGATTCCAAAGGGCTAGGAAAAAAAAAGAGTCCACAGAGATTTAGCTGCCTCTGTCTTCACTAGGGTTGGAGCAGAGGAAAGAAAGATCTTTCCTGAGAGTTTCTAAGTTTTAAGTAGGTGTGGCACCAGAATTCACACTATATTGCTCCCTGTGCTCCCCTCCTTAAAAACAAACAAACTAACAAACAAACAAACCCACAAAAACAACTGGCAAAAAAATGCCGTTCCCCAGATGCCTGATAAAGCAATAGCAAATGCTCCCCAGAGGAACACACTTTTAACCTAGGCTTTAAGAATTATCACAGATATAACTTCCAAGGAACAGGAGGTCACACTAAAAAAATAAAAGTAAAAAAAAATCATTAAACAGAAGAGGAAATAAGCTACATGAAATGAGAGTCAGCAGAAACAATATTGCTGAATCAGACCAACAACGACTGAAGATACTGGAATTATCTGTTATAGAAGATAAAATAATTATGTGTGGTTTCTTAAAGAAATTAAAGAGGTGGTTGAGTGTCTGACAGAAGAATAAGAGAGAGAGAATCAAAACTGATTGGATGAGTTTGAAAAAAATCCAAGTACAATATCTATATACTAGAGGCCTGGTGCACGAATTTGTGCATGGGTGGGGTTCCCAGGGGGATGAGGGGGTAGCCAGGACGTGATCAGCCCTCCAGGCAGTTGGTGGGACGCCCTTGCCCGCCCAGGATCAGGATCCATCCCGCTGACGTTCGCGTTGGTTGTTGGGAGCCACCTGGAGGCCACTTTTATATTGTTTCTTCCTTGTGGAGCATCTAGGGAGGGGAAGTGGCTGTGGTGTCCAAGGCCAACTTTCAGGAGGCTGGCGGTGCTGTTGGGATACTGCTGGTGGCGCTGGTCCGTCGGTGTCTGGCCTACTCTCTGGAGATTGGACCTGCAGGACTACTGAGGGAGTGAGTGGCTGCCCCTGGGCTGGTGGGCCACCGGGACAGGTCGGTCAGCTGAGCAGTGCTCCTGCTATGGGAGTGCACGGATCACCAGGGGGCAGCTCCTGCGTTGAGTGTCTGCCCCCTGGTGGTCAGTGTGCATCATAGCTACTGGTTGACTGGTTGTTTGGTCGTTTGGTCGCTTAGGCTTTTATATATATAGATAAAAAAGGCTAATAGGCAAAGTGTCCCCTCAGGAGTTTGGGAGAATGGGAATTTGATCGCTCGCTATGATGTGCACTGACCACCAGGGGGTGGTGAGGTGCTGAGGGAGCGAGGGAAGGAGGAGGCGGGGAGGCGGGGAGGTGGGGAATCTGATTGGGCCTGATTGCTGGCCAGGCCTAGGGACCCTACCCATGCATGAATTTTGTGCACCAGGCCTGTAGTCTAGAAATAAAAAATACAATTGAAATTAAAACCCAGCAGATGAAAAATTGGTTCTGAGAAAGACAGTGTAAACATATATGTCTCCTACTGAACACAATTATAAACCCTGGATGGAATGTGTGAACCAGCTATCTGACCACTTAGAAATTAAATAGTAGCCAACAGTTTGAAGAGAGAAAAAGGATTTGAAATACAACTGAACTGAGATGAGTTTCTCTTTCCTGACCCCCGCCCCTACAGTATTGCCTAGCCTGGATTCAAATGCGGCCGAAAACCTGGAAGGGTGCCCTAGGCAGAGACAGAAAGAACTTCATGGGAGCAAAAAGAGCTCTCTTTCTGTTCTGAAGAGTAGGAAAAGGTTTCCTAGGGTCAGAGAGAGGGGGAAATGTTCCTGCTTTTTTTTCTTTTCCGCTGTCATCTCTCATCCCAGCCTCCGTACAGTCTTGCAGTGGTGGTGGTGGCAATGGTAATGGCAGTACTGGTATGTATCAGCCAAGCAGGCGCCTAATATTCTGAGGGAAAGAAAATCTTGTCTCTTACCAGAAGAGATGTGAACCCAAGAGGATGGGCAGGTTGCTTTACCCCCCGCTCTGTCCTCCTCCTCCTTAGCCCTGGAGAGATACAGTCATAAGAAGTACATAGAAAAGCTGAGAAACTAAAGCCTGAGATTTCTGGCTGGGAGCCTGGCAAGGGAGGCCCCAGGGAGCCTAAAAGTGTTGGGTGATTGTGGAAAGGAGAAGCACAGGAGAGGGATCCCATAACTTTGTGTGTGAACTTCTGGGATCACCTCCAAGCTGTAAATGCATTGGTCTGATCCTAAACAGAACATGACAGGCTTTGAGGACAGAACCACGGGGCAGACCACCAGGCCTGACTGGCCACTGGTGTTACACATGTAGGACACATTTGAGTAGAATTGCAAAAGGCTTTGAGAACTGAGCTGATATTGGAAACAGAGCCCAGAGAGTGGGTTAAAACTTACAACCTGTACCTAGCCTACGTTAGCTGTCGGCTAACATAAAAAAAAGAAAGAAAAAGAAATCAACATTCTTTTTAGTGTTTAAACAAGACCCAGAGTTACATAACATGGTATTCAAAATGGCCAGGATACAATCTAAAATGATTTGGGATATGAAGAACTAGAAAAAATCTCAACTCACAGTAAAAAGGCAACCAATGTCAAATCTGAGATACCACGAATTTTGAAATTATCAGAAAACTACTTTAAAGCAGCTGTTATAAACATATTCCAAGAAGTAAGGGTGAACACTCTTGCAATGAATGAAAAGATAGAAAGTCTCAACAAAGATACAAAAAGGAACAAAATAGAAATGATGTAACTAAAATATATGATAACCAAAATTTAGAAATAACTGAATAGGTTCCATAGCAGAATGGAGTTGACAGCAGAAAGAGTCAGTGAACTCGAAGATAGATAAATAGAAATTATTCAGTTTGAACAAGGGAGATACAAAAAAATTGAAAAATTTGAACAGTTTCAGGGACCTGTGGGACAGTAACAAAATATCAAACATTCATGCCATTGGTGTCCTAGGAGAGAAGAAAGAATGCAATTCAAGAAATAATAATAAAAAAATAATGGCTGAAAACTTCCCCAAATTTATAGATTCAAGAAACTCAGCAAATCCCAAATAAGATAAGTGTAAAGAAATGTCCTCCCAGATACATGATAATCACAGTTATATAAACATTGTCTTTAAAGGTAAACAAATTATCCTGAAAGTAGTTAGAGAAAAAAAAAGCATACAGAAAATTTATTTGAAAGACTGTCAATCTCTCATCAGAAACTATGGAGGTTAAAAAGAGGTGAAACAAAGTTTTGAAGTGATGAAAAAAACCCCAAAAACCTCCAGCCCAGAGTTCTATATACAATGAAAACATAGGCATATCTCATTTTATTGTGCTGTACTTTATTACGCTGTGCAGGTATTGTGTTTTTTACACATTGAAAATTTGTGGCAATCCTGCATTGAACAAGTCTATTAGCATCATTTTTTCCCCCTGGTGAACATGCTATGAAGATTGTTGAAATGACAACAAAGGATTTAGAATATGACACAAACTTAGTTGATAAAGCAGTGGCAGGCTTTGAGAGAATTGACTCCAATTTTGAAAGAAATTTTACTGTGGGTAAAATGCTGTTAAGTAGCATTGCATGCTACAGAGAAAATTGTTCATGGAGGAAAGAGTTCGTTGATGTGGCCCTATGAATCAGATAGGAGCAGGATCCTTGGGATCTGTTCTCCTTGCCCCCCTCTTTCTCCTGTCAGTACTTTTGAGTCTGTAGCTCAGAGCTGTCCAGATCTCTTAGAATAAGAATAAAAACCTTCCTTGCAGGATTCTCGTTTCCAAAGGAAGCACAAAAACTACTCTACAACAGGGATCTGCTCCTGCTCCTGCTCCTGCTCCTTTTTCTACTTTCCATGTCAGTTATTTTGATTTCTGTCACCATTGATTAGTTTTGCCTGTTCTTAAAGTTCACAGAAAGGGAATGTACAGTATGTACTTTTACTCCATCTAATGCCCATGAGATTCAACCATATTATGTACTAGAGGCCCATTGCAAGAAGATTTGTGCAATAGGCTTTCCTTCCCTGGCTGCCGGCACCGCTTTTCCTCTGGCACCCGGGACCCAGGCCTTCGCTCTGGCTGCCACCTTCCATCTTCGCTCCAGCTGGAGCGCTGCTCCTGTAGCTCCCTCCGACCCCCGCCATCCCCCTCATAGCAGGCGTCCTGCCCTGCCCTGGCTGCTCTGCGCCTGCATGTGTGCTGCCCAGAGACTCAGAGCGGCTGGCCGGGGTGGGGGGGGGACGCGGAGGGGGGGGGAACAGGTCCACCGCCATCTTTGTCAGGTTAATTTGCATACTCACTCCTGATTGGCTGGTGGGTGTCATGAAGTGACGGTCAATTTGCATATTTCTCTTTTATTAGTGTAGATACTTACAGATTGTTTATTCTCATTGCTATGTAGCATTCCATTGCATAGATATACCACATTTATTTATCCATTACCTGTTGATGGGTATTTGGGTTGTTTCCATTTGGGGCTGTTAGAAATAGTGCTGCTATGAATACTCTCTAGCACAAGTGTTTCTGATTCTGTTGGGCATATGTCTAGGAGTGGAATTGCTGAGTCACGGGTTATGCACATGATCAGCTTTCATAGATACCACCCAACAGTTTTCCTAATTGCATTCCCACCAGGAGCTAACTGACAGAAATCCAATTCAAAGTGGCTTAGTCAAAAAGTGTATAGGCTCTCCCTGGCTGGTGTGCTCAGTGGTCAGAGCATTGGCCTGCATACTGAAAGGTTACAGGTTTGATTCTGGGTTGCAGGTTTGATCCACAGCTCTGGTCAAGTGCCATGTATCTCTCTTGCATCCATGTTTCTCTCTCTGTCCCTCCCTTCAATAGGAAAAAATATCCTCAGGTGAGGATTAAAAAACAAAAGCATATAGGCTCACACAACCAAACCATGGGACAAGGGAGGGTCAGCTGCTCAGCGGTTGGAGGAACCCCTGCAAGGCTCTCTCTGCATGTCAGCACCATTTTCTCTGACTAAAGACCGGCTTCCTCCATGTGTCTACCTGGCTTCACATTTTGCAGTTGCACCGATTGGTCCAACATGGATTCTGCACCAACCCTTGAGGGCCTATGATTGGCAGTCCCCATTAAAACCACAAAGTTGGCCCGGCTGGCATGGCTCAGTGGTTGAGCGTCAACCTATGAAGCAGGAGGTCACGGTTCGATTCCCAGTCGGGGCACTTGCCTGGGTTACAGGCTTGGTCATTAATGTGGGGCATGCAGGAGGCAGCCAATCAATGATTCTCTCTCTCTCTCTCTCCATTTCCCTTTTCTCTGAAATCAATAAAAATACATATTTTAAAAACCCACACAGTTGGAGGAGGGAATGAGCGGTTCTCCCAGAAGACAGGAGTGCTTCCCTAGGCTGCACAGGGGCTGTCAGCGCCCGGGGCAGTGCAGTGCAGTAGAGAGCAGAGAGTGGCATCAGAAGTCTCAGCTCCATTCCCAGCTCTGCAGCACCCTCCGCCTAGCCGTGTGACCTGGGCAACTGCTATAGGCTGAATGTTTGTGTCCCCCCCAAATTTGTGTGTTGAAACCTAATCCCCAATGTCATTGTATTTGGAGGTGATTGGGTCATGCGGGTGGAACTCTCACAAATGAGATTAGTGCCCTTGTGAAAGAGACCCTGGAGAGCTTCCCTCGCCTCTTCCACCATGTGAGGCTAGGGTGAGAAGCACCATCCAGGCACTAGGAAGCAGCCGTAACATAGACACCAACTCTGCTGGCTTTGATCTTGGACTTCCCAGCCTCCAGAACGGAGAAATATATTTCTGTTGTTTATAAGCCACTCAGTTTATGATATTTTGTTATAGCAGCCTAAGACAGCAATTCATTCAGCCTCTCAGAACCTCCGTTTTCTCACGGATAAAATGAAACAAACACCTCCCTTGCAAGGTTCTTCTAGTATTAAATAATACTTGCCCCATAATAGATACTTAATAAATGTCCCTTCCCTCCCAGTCCCATCAGAGCAGGAGTTCCTGAGGAGCTGGAATGTGAGCCTCCCTTTTTATGATTCCTAGAACTGCGTTCTGTATCTAAGGGCTCCTGTTCCTTGCAGCCGATTGAGAAAACTGTGCCGCGCCAGCACGGCCAAGGGTGAGCCTGAGAGGGGGCGGTGAAGGATGGAGAAAAGACAGACAAGAGAATGAAAGCTGGGTCTGGGTGGGACACTGCTTCTCTGATGGAGAGACAGCGCCACAGACTACGAGCCGCGTCTTTATTTTATAGCCGATGCCACGAGGCAAAGGAAGGGCGTGGTCAACATGTTTACAACATTCTCATGGGTTTCGATCCTACTCAATTACATGCACCTGATCGAGCTTTGTTTGCTTGCAGCCCACATCACTTAGGCAGGTGGGGCCCTGTGTTCAGACCATAGGTTCAAGCTAACAACTACAGCTGTTGGCTATAATTGTGCTGGGAGGGCTCTGCCCTCCAAGTTGGGACTTGCACGTGGCCATGAGAGGACTATGTCCTCTCATTAGTCCAAGGCCTGAACCTGTCCAAACACTGTAGCTGCTCTCCACAAAAACTATACCCAGGGATGGGGGTGGGGGGTGTCACCACCCTGACGGTATATGTATGTGCTTCCCAGTGGCTCCATCTAGTTACCCTGCACTGAACTCAGTGGGAAAGGAATGATTGGATGCTGAATCAGTTAGGAATGATGCTGTGGGAGATTCCCACAAACAACAACTTAAACAAATTAGAGTTTCATTTCCTTCCTCTGAGTAAAGCAAATACAGAGGCAGGCAGCCCAGTGCTGGTAGAATGGGTCCTTGAAGCCGTCAGGGGCCCGGAATACTTCCTGTCACTCATTCGTGGTCCATGTTGGCTGCTCTGCCTCTCTCTGCGCACCCACAGTCCCTCAGAGGAAAAGTCCAAAGGCACGTGGTGGTTGAGCCTGTCCCCTTTCTAAGGGCTTTCCTAGAAGTTTCACTCAACAGTCTGCCCTGACCACTGGCTGCATCACATGACCACTCATGTGAAGAGTGCAAGGGAGGCTGGGAAATGTTCTGCAAGGACTCTATAAATGTTTGCTATTATGGTTCTGAGGTGGTGCAAGACCACATGAGCAGAGGCTGGCAGCTTCCTCTGGGTAATTTTGGGAATGTGGTTTCCGGGTGGTGAAGAACGGTCACTATGGAGGACATATTTTCCTTTCCAGAATGTCTGGATAAATGGACACGGAGAGCAGCTTCCAGTAATGAAGCTGAGGGCACCCATGTCACATGGGCCATCAGCAGAGAGGAGCTGCCTGGAGGAGGAGTCACGGGGGCCTGGCAGCAGTTGTGTGCTGACGGGGCCAGGGCCACGGCCCCCCTTAAGGACAATGCCTACATGCTCAGGAGGCCATGTTCTGTCCCTCGTGCCCAGGCACCACCTCTTGCCCCTTGGTCTCAGCTGACTGGACTAAAGGCTGGCACCTAACTCACTGGCAGCCAATCCACAGGCTGGCCAGCCACCCATGTCATTGGCTCAAAAATTGATCTAGCCAGATTGTCTGGTTCATGAACTTGACCTGCCTATATGGAAAGAACTTGCAGGTGGGAGCAGAACAAAAGGAAGCAGACAGAGAGGAAATGTTCCGCCACTGCCTGAGCTTGTCCTAGATCCCACAGGGTCTCTCAGCCGCCTGGCGCATGCGGGCTCCAGCTCAGGTCCCCGCGAGCATCCCTCTTGGCTCCAGCTGGAGTCATCCCCATCACAGCCCCCCAGTTTGAGTACCGTATTTTCCAGCGTATAAGACGACTGGGCGTACAGAAGATTTTCCTGGGTTAAAAAGTCGTCTTATACGCTGAAAAATACGGTAGTTTGAGAGGGCCTCTGCTCCTTGCAACTAACCATACTGGCCCTCAGCAGTTTTAAGTTAAGGTCATCAGATGCTTCATACAGAAATTCAGTTGATTTCGATAATGAAATCAAAGTCAAGCTTTTGGAAGTTCATTCTGGTGAGGGTGAAGCATCCCACATTGTTGTAAATCAGGCGTCCTCAAACTACGGCCTGCGGGCCACATGCGGGTGTTTTTGCCGTTTTGTTTTTTTACTTCAAAATAAGATATGTACAGTGTGCATAGGAATTTGTTTATAGTTTTTTTTTTTCTTCTTCTTTTTTAAAATATATTTTATTGATTTTTTACAGAGAGGAAAGGAGAGGGACAGAGAGCTAGAAACATCGATGAGAGAGAAACATCGACCAGCTGCCTCTTGCACACCCCCCACCGGGGATGTGCCCGCAACCAATGTACATGCCCTTGACCGGAATCGAACCTGGGACCTTTCAGTCCACAGACCGACGCTCTATCCACTGAGCCAAACCGGTTTCGGCTGTTCATAGTTTTTTTTTAAACTATAGTCTGGCCCTCCAACTGTCTGAGGGACAGTGAACTGGCCCCCTGTTTAAAAAGTTCGAGGACCCCTGTTGTAAATATTCTTGCAAATTCATATACAGAGTTCAGCATCGAAGATAGAATTATTTGTGCTTTCAAGTATGAATATAAATTTTAGTAGAACACAGCAGCATGGTAAAAACAATATTTATATCCAATTAGGAAATCTATAAAGCAGAAGTGAGCTCGGAATGGGTGGTGGTGGTGCACATATACTTGAACACTGAGATAAAACAAGCTGCGATGGCCCGTCAGTTGAAATAGAAACTGTGGTTGTTCGTATGCAGGCATACACACACTTATACATAAAGAGTGATCACACAACAGTATTTTTGTGGCAAAGATGATGTTGAATATAAAACAGTTCAGCTTGGTAGTAGGGCCAGGAGCGGGGTGGGGGGGTGGGGGTGAGGTGCCCACCTCAGGGGCAAAGTTTAAGGGGGCACCAAAAAAATCCAATAATTAAAACAAATAGTATTTTAATGCGGTATTTTAAAAAATCAAAATTAATGTAAAAATTCATGATGAACAAAATATCAGAATTTTAAATGAAGTCCAGGCGGTTTTATCAGTGTTTCTTTTTGCCTCAGGCTCCAGTCGGACGTGGCACAGAACTGCAGAGCAGAAGGTTTCCTCCTTTTGCTGTCCGCCATCGGCCGGATTTCTAACATGTTTGAGCCTTTGAAGAATTACTTTGTAAATAATCTTAACTATTTACAATGGAATTGAACATTTTGTAAATGAGTCCTCTAAGTTTTGTTCAAAAGCAACCGAAAATCTTTAATCAGAGAGTTCAACAAGTGTGCCAAAATACACTTTAACTTTAGAAACTTTTATCAAAGTTTAGGTATTGTATTAGTAAACAAAGCTTTTAGCAAATTTCATTTACTTCACATTGGAAAACATTCACTTTTACCTCTCGAAAGCAAGGGAGTTGCTGAACAAATTAAGTAATGAGAACTCAAGTGGTGGCCAAGATTCAATTTAGAAATTCTGTACTTTTCCTTTGGAATGCCTTCAGCTGGGGGAAGGATATTTTGATGATGCTCCTGTTTTTAATTGAGCAAATTCTGTTTTGTACTTGATTTGAAGGGAAGGCGGAAGGCGTATAGTTTAGCAGCATCTACAATTGGCAAAATAATAAAAAGAATTACAAAGTTAACTTATAGATGAGTTTTATGTTCTCATAATTTTGTTTAAAGAAAGGTATTCTAGCCCGGCTGGCATGGCTTGGTGGTTGAGCATTAACCTATGAACCAGGAGATCATGGTTCAATTCCTGATCAGGGCACGTGTCCGGGTTGTAGGACATGCAGAAGGTAGCTGATCAATGGTTCTCTCTCATCATTGATGTTTCTATCTCTCTCTATCTCTCCCTTCCTTTCTAAAATAAGTAAAAATATATTTTTAAAAAAGAAAGGTATTCTAAGTGGAAATAAAAATGTATTACCTATGAAAATATTTAGGCTGAAATAGTTAGCCATTTCTAGCTAAAGAAAGTAGAACTGAGAATATCATCCATTTAGCAGAATCTGCTCTGAGCTTGTCAGTTACTCCAGAGAAACTATATTCTCATTAAAAATATTATGATCTATAAAGAGGAGTCTATGAAGGATGCCAACAATTTCTCTGTTATTAATCATAAATGTAACTTTGAAGATGATTATAGGCAATTATTTGGAGGAAAAAAGAGATCAAAATTTTAAAAAACTACATGCTTCAGAAAAATACCAGTGATACAGTATTAGAAGCATATATGGCTAAGAAATTGATTTAAGTATACCCAGAGGCCCATCCGCAGCTGGGTGCAGAATGCTTGCCTCATCGCCATGGTGACGAAGCAAGCATTCCACCAGGCTACTCACACTGCCTGCTCTCAGTGGCCGCCTCCCCCCCCACCCCCCCCGGGACTGGGGGACTCTGGCGGGGCTGAGAGGACTGGGTGCCACCATCTTGTGGCTATGGGCGCTGCCATCTTTGTGATGGAGTGATGGTTAATTTGCATATTACCCTTTTATTAGATAGGAATATATATGTATATATACACACACACACACACACACACACACACATATATGTATATATATACCAAAATTATTTTTTGTCACTTTTAATGGTGAGATATAGTTTTAACAATTTAATGTACACATTAAATCATTATTTAATGTTATTTTAAAAATAAACTTGTAATTTTAGAATATCTTTATATTTACAGAAAAATTGCAAAGATAGTACTGAGAGCTTTCATGTGTTCCACACCCAGCTTTTCTTATTATTAACATCTCACATACTTTGTTACATTTGTTATAATTGATAAACCAATAGTGCTCCATTCTTAGTAACTAAAGTCTATCCACTATTCAGATTTTTTTTTTTAGTTTTTACCTACTGTCTTTTTTTAATCCTCACCTGAGGACATGATTTGATTGCTTTTAATGAGAGAGGAAGGGAGAGGGCGAGAGTAAGACATTGACGTGTGAGCGAACATCGGTCAGTTGCCTCTTGCATGTGCCCTGGCCAAGGATAGGACCTGCAACCTGAGTATGTGCCCTGACTGGGAATAAAACCCTCGACTTTCCAGTCCACAGGACGATACTCCAACCGACTGCGCCACACCGGCCAGGGCCCTCCTGCCAGGGCCCGGCTGATTTCTTTTTTTCCTGCTCCGGCATCTCACTCCATTAGTTGTCACGTCTCC
Organism: Eptesicus fuscus; assembly: GCF_027574615.1. Classification (NCBI taxonomy): domain Eukaryota; kingdom Metazoa; phylum Chordata; class Mammalia; order Chiroptera; family Vespertilionidae; genus Eptesicus; species Eptesicus fuscus. Next base: position 43,781,836 of record NC_072477.1, on the reverse strand, counting down.
TCAGGCCCCTCTTAGCTGGGACAGTTTCTCAGACGTCTCTTGTTTTGGATGACCTGGCCAGTTTTGGGGAGTGTTGATCAGGTATACACTCTCTAAGGGACTTGGCTGTTGTCCTCATGATTAGACCAGGGGTACAGGTTTTTGGGAGGAAGACCACAGAGGTGAAGTGCCATTTCAGCACACTAGATTGAAGGTATACACACACCATCAACACAGCGGATCCCTGGTGGGTTGGCCTTGATCGCCTGCTGAAGTAGGTCTGTCTGGTGTCTCCACGGTAAAGTTACCCTCTCCCCGCTCCCCTTACTGTGCTCTTTGGAAGAAAGTCACTGTGCACAGCCCACACTTAAGACTTGCGAGCTTACGCTCCCCTTCTTTGAGGAAGAAATGTCTCCTAAATTATTTGGAATTCTTTTGCACCAGAGATTTGTCTTGTCTCCCTCATTTACGTATTTATTCAATCATTATTGCTTTTTAAAGTTTTTTTTTTTAAATAGGTTTTTATTGATTTTTAGAGAGAGAGGAAGGGAGAGGGATAGCGAGATAGAAACATCGATGAGAGAGAAACATCAACATCCATCAGCTGCCTCCTGCACGCCCCCTGCTGGGGATCAAGCCCGCTTGTGCCCTGACCAGGAATCCGATTGGTGACCTCTTGGTGCATGCTCAACTACTGAGCCACACCAGCCGGGCAAGCCGTTAAAAGTTTTAGTACACCTTTGTGTATTCAGCCTGCAGATCAAGAAGCCACATTGCTAGCACCCCAAACATCAGTCATTCACATATCGCCTTCCTGATTTTTGCCTCATCCATATCCCACTACATGCCAACTTTCAGATTTTTCTTACAATTACTTAACATTTTCCTTTAAATATTTACACATTTACTTAACTATATTTATTTGAAAAGAAACTTTTTATCACCTTGTTGAAAGTAAAAAAAACATTATTATGAACATTATTTATGCAAGTATTCTATTTGAAGGCACATATAAAAAATATTGTTACTAGCCCCAGCTGATGTGGCTCAGTTGGTTGCGGGTTCAGTCCCCATGCAGGTTGCATGTGTGAGGCAATTGATCAATGTTTCTCTCACATTGATGTTTCTCTCTGACTCTCTCCCTCTCCCTTGCTCTCTCTCTGAAATCAATAAAAACATATTTTAAAAAATAATGATAATTGTACTAAATATCAGCTAGACGCTACCCGAGGTCTGAACCTGAGGTCTGCTGTTTCTATATTAGGAAGGGGAATTGGCAGGAGGAGTTTGAGAGGCGCTAAGAACTGACTCGCACCGAGCACAGGCTTTCACGTGTATCCAAGCTTCAGGACTGAAAGACTCAGATTTCCCCACGCTACACATGTCTGTGGAAGACCCTGAGAGCACAGTGAGTGGATTGGGGGTTAAAATATATTTCACGGAGTAGACAAATGAAAAAGAACTTGAGATCATGCTGTGTAATACCAAGTCTGTGCCTGCCCCCCACTCTCATGTCCCTGGCCACCAGCATTCACCCCACACTTCATGAAAGAGCAAGGTGCTTGTTTCTGACTCCTCTGACCATGGCCTGCAACTCACTAACTGTGCAAGCCCAGGCGGGTGACTTAACCTCTCTGAGCCATAGTCTTTCAATGGCAAAGGAGGAAAATACAGTCAATTCAGTTATTTGCAGAAGTCATGTTTGGTAAAGTAGCAGGGAACACTGAGTTAGCAAGTACTAAACTATTATTTCTAGAAAAAATACAGGGTTAGGTTTCAGGGAGCCTTGGGTTACATTTTCATTAATTGATCAATACTTAATCTTGTTTTTTGTGTGTTTCAGTTTGGATACCTTATTTAAGGTATTGATGGTTCATTAACAAAACGAACACACCTGCTCTAACACACCTGTTTTCTCTGCAAGACACATCGCAGCCTCTTGCAATTAGGAGCACGAGAAAAATAAATGAAACAAAAAAAGCACCCCCCTAAACAAACAAACAAACAAAAAACCCACAAAGAAATAGGAACACTGGAAAGCATTTCAGCACTCTGTTTGGAGCCACTTAAAACAGGGAAATCCCCAACAATAAGCAAATGTGTGAAAAGCCGGGCACTCACCGACCACGGAAAGGACACCTGCTTCAGTGTGAGAGCGGAGAGGAGAGGGCGGCGGGCAGCCCTGTCCGACTGCAGCTGGGCACGCGTGCGGGATGACTCAGATTTCCCCGCTACGCATGGCTGTGAAAGACCCTGAGAGCACAGTGAGTGGATTGGGGGTTAAAATATATTTCACCGAGTAGGCAAATGCGCAAATTCAGAATCTAGGAACCATGAGGGCCAGCCGTAGTACCACCCTCCCTGGTTGCCACCAGGGGTAACTGGGCGATAGGTGGAAGCCCCTTAGCAGTTTGCCCCATAGCAGGTTCTTCTTCTCTTTTTAATAGTAAATGTATGTATAATACTAGACAGGCTTTTATATGTATACTTATTTATTTTTAGAGAGAGAGGAAGGGAGAGAAGAGAGAGAGAAACATCTACGATCGGGAAACATCATTGATCAGCTGCCTCCTGCACGCCCCTCACTGGGGATGGAGCCTGCAGCCCAGGCAGGTGCCCTGACCGGGAACCAAACCGGTGGCCTCTTGGTTCCTGAGCTGACGCTCAACCACTGAGCCACCCTGGCTGGGCCGTCGTAGGTTCTTAATCCACGGTCGTCGTCGTCACTGTTCTGCTCCTTGCTAGCTCTGTGGCTTCAGCACATCAGACTCTCAGGCGGTGAAGTACCCACTTTCAAAATGGGGTTGTTATGCCAAGTGCTGAGGTCCCAGAAGATCTCAGGCTATTGTTCTCGGATTCCAAAGAAATGCCCTGGAGGACTGGCCGTGAAAGACGTGGGTTTAATAGGACGTACGAGCCACACCGTGGCAGCCGACCGAGGAGGCTGAACCACTAAGTCCCATCCAACCTGCGGACGAGCCACACGGGGGGGATAAGGGGGCGGCCGGTGCGATTGTTTCGCTGTCCCCCAGACTTTTCCACACAAGGTTTGATAGAGGACAGAAAACAGAGGAACAGGGCCCGCAGCGGGAGGGGGGCGTGCGAAAACTGTGAGATCAAAAGGCTGTTTTCTTGACTGAGGAGCTGGCCAGGCTCCCAAGGCCTCACTGTCCGCTTACCGATGGCCCTCGCTGTGATTCCCACAGGGCGGGGGGCGGGAGGGGGAGTTGGAGCAGGGAAGGGGCCGTGTTCCCTTTCACCATATCGGGGTGCTATGAGGCCGAGCGACAGGGAGGATGTGGGGCCCAGCCCCGAGCTGAATCAGAGTTGCATTTCCTCGGCACCTTGGGTGCGGCCCCTTCAGTTCCATTCTGAGCCATGGACTTGCCCACCCCCGTGCCAGAGATGGTGGAGGATACCGAGGGGAGGGGTGGCCCAGATCTGAAGAGTAACGGCCTCCTTGAATTTTCTGCTCTGGGCATCTCCCCCTCACCCCGCGCCAGCCCTGGCACCTATCTCGAAGGGTGGTCTGGAAAGGCAGGGTGGGGCCAGGTGGTAGAGGCCAGGCATTGGAGTGGTTGCTCAGGGTGGAAGGGAGCCTTGGAGGGCCGTGAAGCAGGAGGTGGCCAGGATGGAGTGGCTGTTCAGAAGGCAGCTCTGGTGGCAGCATGGAGGAGGGGGCTGGAAACAAGGCCGAGGGGAGCCGGCCCCGTGCGTGGCAAAGGCAGAAAGAATGCAGCTGCTGAGGTCTCCAGGGTCTTCCAAGCCACGCCTTTCTCCCTGTGCGTGGTCACAGTTTACCTCGAGAGGCCCCTGACACGGGGAACAGTGATCACATGGGCGTTGCCACTTCCCTGGGGCTCCATCTGCCAGCGCTGGCCGGCACCCAGGTCCCCCTGCTCAGCAACCAGTTTGCTGCTCATACATTTTTCACAAAGAAAAATGGTCACCAGAGAGCACAACTGGGTGCAGTGCCACCAGCTCTGCCCGGGAGATAACGAGCCAGACACAAGGTGTCCCAGCACCTCCCTCCTCGGTCTCCTCTTCGGGGGGGTGCGCTGGCCTGATACATCCCGTGCGCAGGCAACCCCCGAGGGCACACGCACAGCACCTCTGTCAGCACTGTCAGATGGACGTGCGGTGCTTAGCACACACCCATGTGCCACACCCACAGGCTGGCACAGCTCATAGCATAACCCAGGGCTTGGAGTCAGGCAGCCAGTTTGGATCCCAACTCTGCAACTTAATAGGCAAGTTAACCTTCCCAACCCTCAGCTTCTCACCTGTAAATGGGAGAGGAGAATAGAAGCTCCCTCAGATGTCTGTCGGCAGGGTTGAACTCCATCACCCATGTACAATACTCAGCGTGGGGCCTGGCACATGCTAAATGCCCCATCCGTGCTAGATCTCAGCATTTCTCGTTATCGATGGGAAGGGCATGCAGCATATAGATCAGCTCCACAGTCGTCCTCCTCCTCAACTTCTTCCTCTCTGACTCCCAACCTCTCATAGCCTCTTTGGACCACATACTTTACAATTGTTCCCAGGGTCCTTTGCTCACGTTGGTAATGGTGTATCTGTCCTGGTGGGGGCTCAGCAGAAGCTTACAGTGTAGAATCCTGCAGAGAGAGGAGAGAGAAGCAGGGGTGAGAGAGGAAGGGGAAGTGTGGAGGGTGATCCATTTCTGGTTTCCGCCCTTCCTGAGGCCATCGGCATCTCCTTGCCCCCCCGCAACCACAGTCGTGGCCTTCCAGCAAATCCTGCTCTTTGATTAAGTAGCTTAGCTGGATTCTGTTACTTGTAACCAAAACCAGGCCAGAGCCAGGCGAACAAGATGTGGCGCCTCCCTTTCTAGAGCTCGGTCCAGTGCAGGGACAGACAGGCAACAGTCTACAATGCCCCCTGGGGGAAGTGCTCCGATGGGGAGCAGGCAGTCAGTGCCCAGCGCCTGAGCAAAGGGCAATGTGGGGTGGGGGGGCTGGGGAGCCTCTCTGGGCACTGAGAGCCTCTGGTCAGAAGCTTGGCACTGGGGGCATGAGGAAGGCACTGGCCTGCTGCATTTACAGTGACACACCCCAGGTCCGTGCACCTGACCCTGATTCTAAAATATTTATATGAGCCCTTGTGGTTTGGCTCAGTGGATAGAGCGTTGGCCTGCGGACTGAAGGGTCCTGGGTTTGATTCCGGCCAAGGGCACATGCCCGGGTTGCGGGCTCAATCCCCAGGGGGGGGCGTGCAGGAGGCAGCCGATCAATGATTCCCTCTCATCATTGATGTTTCTATCTCTCTCTCTCCCTCTCTCTTCCTCTCTGAAATCAATAAAAAAAATATTTAAAAAAGTAAAAACAAAATAAAATATTTATATGAGAGAGAGAGAGAGGGAGAGAGAGAGAGAGAGAGAGAGAGGAGATATTAGTGATTACTTTGTGCCAGGCACTGGTCCAGGTGCCTAGCACCATCTCATTTCATTGTTTCAACAGCCTGTGAGGCAAGTTTTGTTCTCATTTTCAAATGAAGAAATCAAGACTCAGAGAATCCACATGCCCATGGTCCCACAGGTAGGAAGTGGCCAGGGAGCCGCCATGTTGCAGTAAAACCAGTCCAGCCCTCATCTGGCCCGCAGCGTGTCCCGCAGAAGGAAGCAGCACCCCTGGAGCAGCCGGGAGACATGTCAGGGTGCCTGCCAAGGACGGCTCAGACACCCCCTCACCAGCTCATCGCCCTGGCAGCAGCCCCGTGGCACTTACCCACCTCCCTTCCCAGCTTCCTTTCAGAACTGTCCACTCTTAGTTTTCAGGGAGCCCTAAGAGCTGGCCTGGGGAAACAGCACTCACGGGCCAGAAGTCCTAAGGCAGGTCGTTAGCATCTCTCGGTGTGTCTCCTCCCCCATCCGGAAAATTGAAACTGAAATAAGTGCTTCAGGACGGAGGGTCTCCTTGAGAGCTATATTTTTATGGATTTTAGCAAGAGAAGAAGGGAGAGGGATGGAGAAATAGAAACAATGATGAGAGACACATGGCTCACGCTTAACCACTGGGCCACACCAGCCAGGCAGGTCAGAGAGTCTTAAAGTCATAGTGTCCTTCGTGGAAGGCTATGGCATTGTGACATACTTAATTACATAGTACAAGAGCACACTTATAGAAGAAAATATAAATATATATCATGTCTGTAGGATAGTGTATCTTTAAAAAAACAACAACACAACTACACGTAGAATTTAAAAATCAGCAATGCCTTCCTGGAACTGTTCTCTCTGTAAACTGGGAAAGAATTGCCAGATGATGTTTCAGGGAGAACTCTACGGCCAGCTCATCCTGCAGGTGCCAGCGTGAGAACCCCTGGGCTGGAGACGGGAGACTGTGCATCTGCGCCTGCCCCTCGGGGAACCGGGACACGGTACATGGGAGCCCCTGGGCCCCCGGAAAGGCTGCTCCTTCCCTCACCCCTTCCCTCACCCGAGACCCCCATCTCCCCAGTCTAGGGCCTCAAGCCCTTAAACAATTGTCTGAGGGAGATCCAGGCTATTAAAGTAATTTACATAGTAATTAACAAGGTTCCATTAGCTGGTTCCTGGAGCTAGAACACTCTGCCTCCCGCTCCCTTTAGGGGTCCAGGTCCCAGGCTGGGACTGGGTTTGGCTGGTGGAGCAGGGAGGGGAGGAATTTTTCATGCTCACGTGTCCCCGACCCACACCCAAGGAAGAGAAGCAGTGGCTGTGGGAGGCCCCAGCTGGCTGGGTAATGAGGTCTGGGGCAAAGAGGCGCCTCCTGAGCACTTGGAGCCTGAAACCCCAAGAAGAAAGGGAGCCTCAAGCCTCGCAGTCACGTGTCCTCTGCAGCCCGGGGCCTGGTGCCTCTGAGAGCTCCCCTTTCGTGATGACACAAAGATGCTCAGGTCCTAATGGGCCTCTTGGCAGCAAATTATATTTGTGACCATAACAAGGCACAAAGCTATCCTGGCTATAGCCTCTCAGCACCCCTGGGAGGGAGATGTCTCCCCCATTGTGGGGATGAGGAAACCCAGGACCAGAGAGGGGAAGTGACTTGCCCAGGGCCATGCAGCCTGCACGTAGCAGAGGAAACTAGAACCCGGGTCCTCAGTCGCATCCGGCTCTTCCCACTGGGCCGGCGGTTTGTGAATGGCCTGTGGACCGCAGAGCGGGGGACCCTCCGAGTGGTTTGCCTCCAGGCCAGGGGCTGTTGAGAGGAAGTCCGCCCCCATCTGCCCCTCACTTGGAACAGGGCACTTAGTTCCTTGCTGACGTCTAGGTAGGATTTTGTTGGGAGCCCACAGCTAGGAAGTCTTTACTGCCACTTCACCCCTACAGATGGTCCTAAGGAGGGGCTTGGCTCAGGGCCACTTCGTTGCCTATCCAACTGCGAATGGTTGTGCGACAGAGCAGAACTGACCCTCTGAGGCTCCAGTCGGGGTCCCAGGTCCCCTGCCCTTGGTCTGCGCACCAGGCTCCCTGCAGGTTGGGTCCAGGACTCCCCACCTGACCAGGCCCTGCGGCTCCTTTCCCGCATCACCAGCCCTCTCACTGCTCTGTGAGCTTCCTTTGGCTCTACGACCCACCAAGGAGAAAGACAACAAAGGTCGGGAAATGACAATGACCCCGGGTCTCCACGAGTTTTGAATGGTTTTCCTACCCTTATTTGCCCAGCAGACATTTCTGGAGCTGTAAGTGTGAGCCTCTGAGGACAGAAAGACACATGAGCATGAGTCCTGCCCTCAGAGAGCTTATGGGAAGACACAAGACAGATTCACTAGCCGTGATTCCCATACACGACATACGGGGTGCAGTGCTGGGGGTGCCCAGACCCCAGATAGGGGCAGGAGGGCTGGGTGATTCCTGACGCCGAGAACAGGGCAGAAGCTATGGAAGGCCACACAGGGTTGGAGAAGCCTGAGCCACTTTGAAGATGGAGGAGGAGTTGGCCCAGGGGGAGGGAGGAAGGCATCTTCCCACTGGAGAGTCCGGCATGCGGGGGCTCAGGGTGGGACAGCAGAGGGCGTGTGTGTGTGTGTGTGTGTGTGTTTGTGTGTGTGTGTGTGTGTGTGTGTGTATGTGTGTGTATGTGTGTGTGTATGTGTGTGTGTGTATGTGTGTGTATGTGTGTGTGTATGTGTGTGTGTATGTGTGTGTGTATGTGTGTATGTGTGTGTGTATGTGTGTGTGTATGTGTGTGTGTATGTGTGTGTATGTGTATGTGTATGTGTGTGTGTATGTGTGTGTGTATGTGTGTGTGTGTGGGTGTGTGTGTGTGTATGTGTGTGTGTTTGTGTGTGTGTATGTGTGTGTGTGTTTGTGTGTGTGTATGTGTGTGTATGTGTGTGTGTATGTGTGTGTGTGTATGTGTGTGTGTATGTGTGTGTGTATGTGTGTGTGTGTATGTGTGTGTGTGTGTGTGTGTGTGTGTATGTGTGTGTGTGTGTGCTGAGGGAGGGTGGGGCCTGGGCAGCCAGGGGACGGCCGGCATGAGGAGCCCGGTGAGGGGCTGGACCCTTAGGTCCCATTGCCACCCGCTCTTCTCTGCTGTTCCCTCTTAGGCCCTCTTCTGAGGGACCCCTTAGGCAATGGGAGGGGCCAATAGGGGGTCCGTAGCGTGGGAGCATGCACACATTGGCTCTGTGGCACGGGGCACTTCTTGCACCGTTTTGGCTCTCAGTTTCCTTATTTGAAAAACAGGCATATGATGCCCACTCTGCCAACTTCCTCAGATATTCAGCAGGATGCGTGGCACCTAGTAGGTGCTCAGCTCATGTCTGCCCTGATGGGAAGGGCAGGCGGCTCTCACCGGGGGGGGGGAGGGGCAGTCACAGTGGTTAGCTGGCAAGAGGGCCTTGAGTCAGAGGAGCCGCGCCTGCCCCTGTGGGTCTGAGGTTGGGGTGCCTCTCCCCCCACACCCCCCTGCAGCTCATGAGTCAGGTTTTCCGGCTCCTGTGATTTCACTGCTCCCTGCCAGCCAAGCTGTTTTGCAGACCCAAGTTGGCAATGACAGATTCTTCTCGCTTGGCCCTCCGCTGGCCAAACCGCGGAAAGTATGTGAAACACGCAGCCCCAGGAATGTGCAAGCTTCCATTGGCCGGGCTTGGCAGGGGCCGGCCGATTCTCAGCCAGCACTTTTGACTAAGACTTCTGCCGCTGAGGTTTCCCACGAGCTTGTCAGCTCGGTTTCTCAGCATCGTTTATACCTTTTCTCCTTCCTTCAGAAAATTAACCCTAAAGTAGGCTCTGAATCAGACCATTCTGGAAGCCGGGCCTTCTCTCTGTTAGAAGCTGGCCTGGTCCTCGGAGCCTGAGTCAGAGGGTTCTCTGCTGAAAGGGATACCCAGGGGTCTTCCCGATCTTCTGCTTCCAGAAAGATCTGGCGAACCCATTCCAGACCCCTGCAACTTTGACTTAAAATGATCCTCCCCTGGGATGAAAGGAGGGAGACAGGCTGGAAAGAGCAGGCAGGGACTCTGGATCTCCCCACGCCTCGATGTCAGTTGCATGTCTGCTCCCCCTCGGTTCCCTCAGTGAAATGGCAACGATGACCCACCCCCACCTAGTATAATTCCTGCACGCAGTAGCTGCACCGCTGTTTCCTCTCTTCCTATTTCTTGGTCACCGATTCTGCTATCTCATCCCGAAGTTGTCTGGCAAATGAAAGCATGGAGGTCTTTCTACACCTCAACACCTTCTGCTCCTGGCGATACCCTCTTTCTCCTCTCGGGTCAACAGTTTAAAGCATGGAGCCAGTTACTAAGTAGTTACTAAGCATCAGTTCTGTGCGAGGAGCAGAGCTAGGCCTCATGGATTGGAAAGGATTTTCTGGTCTGGAGAGGGAGCAGGCACCGCGGGGGAAATGGCCGGCTGGATACAACGCCCCTGGAGGAGTAGTCACACGGCCGCTGCTCACTCGCCTGCACACAGCCACTCATTCCTGAAATAAGCAGTTAGTGCCGGAGGAGGGCCTGGCCGCCCTCAGCCCTGGGGAAGGTCAGGCCTTTCCACCTGACATCCCGGTTCTATTTGCTGGGAAGTGAGACATGAAAGGGCGTGCTGTGCCCGCTGCTTAGAACACCCTGTCTTCTGCTACCAGGACTCACAGGCGGGGATAGAGGAGCTCAGGGCAGGGGCAGGGGCAGGGTCTCTAGAGAGCCCTTGGGGATGGGGAGGGGCCCAGCGGAGAGGGAGGGGCCCACTGTCCTTTAGGACCTTCACTGCCTTAGCCAGGCCCCGGGCCTCTCCCACTGAGCGCCCTCAGCACTTGATCACAGACAAGCAGGCTGTGTGGACTTGCTTTACCCGCCCTGAGCCCACTGTGAATCCTTAGCAGTAAGGGCTTCATCTTATTTTGGTTTTCCAGGTGCCTATCTCAGTGCCTTGGTGTTTAATAGGTGTCCAATAACTATTCCTGAGTAAATAAAGTAACAGATCGCTTAACGTTTCTATGAGATGGGGCACAGGGCCAAGAGCCCCTGTGCTGTCTCCCTTTGCCAGGCTGTCCTCATGCTTAGTCAGGGCCCGGGCTGTCCTTGCTCTTCCCCCCGCCAGTACCCCGGCCCCAGCCAGGGCCCAGGCCTCCGCCTCAGCCCCACACGCATCCTACGTGGCAGCCTCGGGCAAGGGTGGCCGCTGGGACACGGCAAGGACGGAGAGCTCCCGCTGGCCTGGCGCACGACTCCTCGGCCTTAATTTATAGGAAATGTGGCTCCATCACTCAAAGCCCGCGCCTGGCCTTGGTTGGTGCAGGTAATGATGATATAGGCTCATTTATGCAAGATTATCCTTTTATCACATTTCCAGACTCATTTATGAGGCTCATGTTTCCCCCCGAGGGCGTCATCAAGCAAGTTAAGTTGTACTATTTCCCTCCCGCAGCGAACTGGCGGGAGCCTCCCTCGCTGACGGATGAGGCCCGCTGCCTTTGCCAAATAGGGTCGGCGTGATGGATCTTTTACTTGTGAATATTATAGCTGGGAATTAGCATGTTTATTGAGGTAGAATGTGTTTGTTTACATTCCACTACCCATGGCATTACCTCTTATGACCTGACTTATTTAGTTGAGGATAAGCACAAATGATCCGCATTTTGGCACCCACAAAAAATTAATGAACTCCCCGATATAACCTTCAGCCTTAAGTAAACACTCCAGTGAGGTGGCTGGGGACGGAGGGGCTGGCAGGACTCTGGGGCTTTTGGGTGGTGAGCCCGTGGGACCACCTGGTTCTTGGATCTGACCTGGAAGGGCCAGGAGTAAAGGATGGAGGCTGGGTGGGGGCTGCGGGGTCGGGCTCCCATACAGGGCACAGGGCCAGCACCCAGCTTGTTGAGGGGAGGTGACGTCTGCTGGTGAAGAAGGGAGAAGGGAGGGAGAGGATCAGGACTGTGAGGCCTTCCCCGGGGATTTTCCTGGACTCCCTGGTTGTCTCGATGCCGGCGTGAGAAGGGTGGCCCACGTTTGCAGCCTAAGGGCAGGGAAGGGGGATGCTTGGCCGAGTTATCACCCGAACCTGCTCCTCCCCTAACACGGTCACCTACAGCAGCTTTGAAACCCAGCTTCTCTCTTCACCCCGTGAGCCCGTGGGCAGCACCATCTGGGGTCCAAACACTGACAAACCCAACAGCCTCTTGTTTTGGAAGAACCTCAGATACAGGGAAGTGGGAGGACTTGGTCAGGGTTTTGAGGCAGACGGAAACCAGAACCCTGTACATATGGAGCACTTAATCCATGAATTAGTGCTTGTCAGTCGTGTTATTTTTCATTCCTGCAGCCCTGGCTTCCTAACAATTGGGAATTGATGGAAAGAGACAGAGGGAGAGAGAAACTGATTCCTTCAACCCTCTCCATCCCTCTCCCCTCACTGGGTCCTGATGCGGAGTTTGGGGTCCTTCCTGTGGAGCCTGCGGAGTTCCCATGGGGGGTGGGGGTGAGGGTGGGGGAGTGGGACAGAGCGAGGTGCCAGACTCAATTTTGGTCCGTTTCAACCACCAGTCTCTCCGGGATCTGGGGAAGCTAAGCAGTTGCAGACCTCAGTCTGTTTATCTGTGAAATGGGGCCAGCCTCGAGGCAGCCGGGTTCCTATCCAATTTGTCTCCGAATCACCAGTGCCCAGCACAGTGGCAGGCATGCAGGAGGTGTTCAGCGGTGGTTAGAGGGTGGGCGACTAGACTGGACGCTGTAGATCGGGGTTCAGAAAGTGTTTTCTGTAAAGGATCAGCAGCTTTGTCAGCCATACAATCTCAACCGAACTGCTGTCGTGCAAAAGCAGCCCCGGACGAGGGGTAAAGAAACGAGTGTGGCTGTGGTCCAGGAAGGCTCTGTTTGTGCCGTCAGGCGGCGGCTGGATTCGGCCACAGCTCTTCATCTCTGTGTCGTGAGGCCACGGCCGTCTTTGGACTCGGACGGCTGGACTGAAACCCCAGCCCCGCCGCGTTTTAGCAGGGTGGCCTTAGGCATGTGGCTTACCCTCTCTGAGCCTCCATTTCCTCCTCTGTGGATCGGAGGACAGTGGCGCGGACTGTTTTGGTATTTTCCTCACCAGCCTGCAGGGCTGGCTCAGAGAAGGAGCGCGGGCAAGACTTGCAGACTGGCTCGAAAATGGTCTCTGACGGTGACAGTTCCTGGTATGTGTGCAGTGCTTTTCAATTCATAGTGCATTTTACACACATCTCATTTCCTCACCCCATCCCTTCAAAACGGGCACGGTGTTGTTATTGTGCCCACTTTACAGATTAGAAAACCAAGGTCTAGAGAGACATAGAGACTTTCCAAAGGTCTTATTCCATTCGGGCTGCTGTAACAAAATACCATAGATGGCATGGCTTATATTAATTCATTCTCACAGTGCTGCTGGCTAGAAACTCCAAGATCAAGGTGCCAGCAGATTAAGTTTCGGGTGAGAGCCCATTTTCTCCTAGACAAGGGAGCTATCTGGGGCCTCTTTCACAAAGGCACTAATCCCATTTAGGAGGGCTCTGCCCCCATGACCTAACCACCTCCCAAAGGCTCCACCTCTCCGAATACCAACACACTGGGCATTAGGATTTCAGCATGTGAATTTTGGGCGGACACAAACATTCAGTCTATAGCAGGCAAACAACCAGGGATTAAACAGGGATTAAAAGGCACAGAACAGGGATTAAAAGCAGATATTTCAGCAGAGGGGCCTTGCATTTTCTCCACTACCCCAGAGCTGCCGTAAATAAATCTTCTCCCCAATCTGCTTCCCTGCCGTGGGCCCCAGCAAATGGAGGGGCCCGCAGGCACTTGGGAAGGATGTAGGCCAGGGGCCTGATCTCTCAGTGAGCGGGGGCTGCTTCTCGTCTCCTTAACTTTTGAGGCTTACGGGCTAGGGACATGGGGATCTTGGCTCTGCAGTGAAGATCCAGAGCTTGGGTGATCAGACTGTGGTTGGAGTGAGGTGACACGGCGGCAGGCTGGTGCCGGAAGCAGGTGGGCAGGCAGTTCTGACCAGCTCGGAGAGCAAGCTTTCAATATCCTATACAGCAGGAAACCCTGAGTCGGGTAGGGATAGCATTTGGTAACAAGGAACCAAGACCCAAAAAGCTAAGGCTTAACAAAAGCACAAAGCAAAACAAAGCACACCAGGCGAGGCCTATCTTTCTCTCAGGTGCCATGCAACCCAGGTGGTCATGGCTGGGGCAGCCACTCCAAGATGTCATCCAAGGCACTGGCACCTCCCGTCTTCCTCCTCAGCCAAGGGGCTCTGCAAGTGGCTTCCACCTTTCAAGGTTACCGCCTGGTCACAAGATGGCCACCGGAGCACCAACCGTCACAGCCACGTTCCATTTGGGAGAAAGAAGGAAGCGGGGAGTGTGGAAGGGCTGCCTTCCGGCGGAGTCAGCTCCCTCTTAAAGAAGACTTCTTGGGAGCCCCACCCAAGAACAGGACAACGATGGCTTTTGTCCCATCGGCCAGAATTGGTCATGGGGCCAGCTGTATCTGTAAGGGAGATTGGGGAGTGTGGATGCTGCGGTTGGTACGTTGCTGTCCCAATCAGTGTTGTGCTAGAAAGGAAGAAACGGAGAATGCTACAGGGTGGGCCAACATCAGTCTCTTAATCTGCCTTTCCCTGATTTGCCAGGTGCATAAACTAAGGGCCAGGGAATGAAGCGAGTTGCCCAAGATTGCACAGGAAGTTAGGAGCACACCTGAGATCAGACCCCGACATTTCTGACTCTGAGAAAAATGCTTCTTTCACTGTCTATACCTCTTCGCTCTGTAGCCATATACCTATTCACAAATGATGTCATTATTATTTATCAAACATGAACTATGTGCCAGGTTCTATGCTAAAGGCTTTGCAGGATTGTTCCATTTAATCTGGTACCAACCATTTAAGGTAGACATTGCTATTATTCCCATTTTACAGAGGAATAAGCCGAGTTAGGTGACTGCTCCAGGGCACAGAGATTGTAAGCGATGGAAGGGGCTGGAAACCCAGGTTCCTAACCCAGCCTGTGAGCAACTTAGTGCACGTGATTAAAAGGGCCCACAGACATCCCAGAAGGCTGCTCTGTCAAGATGGGTCTCTTGGTGACCCTGTATTGTCAGGATCGCCTGCAGACCACCCCGACAGTCAGGCAGCAAGCCTTGCGCAGACTGAGGGGGCTCCCGGCTCCCCACCCACCTGGCCAGCCTCCCTCTCCGAGGCTCCTCATTCCAGCCAATTACTCCTAATGGAGTGATATGAAATGTAACTAACTTGGGGAAATATCTGTATACTTTAATTAAATTAGTTCGCAATTAGCCATCTGAGTAATGAGGCTAAGGTGTTTATCTCCCTGTGAGCCGGCGGGCCAGGAGAGCCACGGGCAGAGGGACTTGGTGCGGATAGCGTGGTCCTAGTGACAAACTCTTCAGGGGTATGGAGGCAGGTGCTAGAGGCCCCCAGAGAGGATTTGACCCAAATTTACCATGATTAAATAAATACAGCACCTCGGAGAGGGACTACTAATTTGTGGGACTAAATTTTTAATGGCTACAGCCTGTTTTTCTTATTAAAGATATATCAGGGCCTTTAATCCAAACACTTCATGGCAAAGGGCTAAAAATTACACGTGCCCGCTGTGTGACCCCGAAGTCCCCAAACATAGTAAATGCCTGGCTGGGCAGACTGGCCACTGTCTGGCAAGGGGCTCCTTACAGGCCTCCAGCTGGCAGGGTGGGGCTGGGTGAGGTGGGTGAAGCATTTACGCTGGGTGCAGAATTTAAGTGGGCACCAAAATACGCAGTAATCAAATAAGATTTTAGTGCAATATATTTTTTATTTTTATTTTTTAAAATATATTTTTATTGATTTCAGAGAGGAAGGGAGAGGGAGAAAGAGATAGAAACATCAATGATAAGAGAGAATCATTGATCTGCTGCCTCCTGCATGCCCCACACCTGAGATTGAGCCTGCAACCTGGGCATGTACCCTGACTGGAATTGAACCATGACCTCCTGGTTCATAGGTCGATGCTCAACCACTGAGCCATGCCAGCCAGGCTAGGGCAATATATTTTTTAAAATCAAAATTAGTGCAAAAAAATGTATGCCAAACAAAATTTCAAAACTTTAAATAAAGACAGTGTCAGTAGCAATGCCATACAGCACTGAGCCATGCTGGAGTCTGAGCAAAGGCCAAGTCAGTAATACTGATCTTGTCTCTAGTTAAAATTTTGATTTCTTTTTTTTCATCATGGATTTTTGGCATTAATTTTTATTTTTTAAAAAATTGCACAAAATGCTATGTATATTGATTTCTGAGTTTTCTTGGTGCTCCTTAAATTGTGTTCCCACAGGCGAGTGCCTCACTCTCCTAACCCTCGTTCCGACCCTGCCAGCTGGGTCGCCTCGTAGAGTTTCTGTCTCCTTTGGAAAAATTGCCCTTGTGTGTGTCCCTCCAGGGCTCAGCTGGGTACTTAGGGGCTCTAAGGGGCAGACTTTATGGTGGCTGAGATGGGGGTGGCACTTGGGACCCGAGACCATTGAAACAGAGAGTGGTCTCATGATTGCCCCAACAAGACCCAGAGACAAGAAGCAACTGGCCCGAGGTCGCACAGCAGGTTTGCACCGGAGCTAGAGCAGACGCTGGGTTGTTCTGATTCCTTACAAGGCTATTCCTCATCAGAGGGAAAAGAACTTTTCAGATGACCAGGGTGAAAGCCATTGCAGAGCTGCCCTCTGAGCGGGGAGGCGCTAATGAACTGACCCAGGGTGGATGGTGTTGACCGGCTGATCCAGCCCCACACACAGCCCCTTCTCTCTCCCAGTGACTGTGTAGGGTTGGCCATGTGACCCAGTCCTGGCCATTAAGACATAGCAGAAGTCGTTGGGGAGGCCTTATGGGGACAGACTCAGCTGATGTCCCTTTATTCCTGTTCCTCTTCTCCCTTCCTGTCTTGATGTTGCCCTCTGTGCCTAGAGGTGAGCAGCTGCCCCATGGGCCTTTTGTCCTTGAGAACAAGAATGAGAGGATGGTAGAACAGAAAGAGGAGAGGAGCTTGGGACCTGGGGGCCCCTTTAACCCTCTGTCCCAGCCCTGGGCTGCCTATCCCATACTCCTCTTTTTTTTCCCCGTTTAATAAAATGTATATTTTTATTGATTTCAGAGAGGAAGGGAGAGAGAGGGAGACATAGAAACATCATTGATTGGCTGCCTTTTGCATGCCCCCTATTTGGGGATCGAACCTGTAACCCGGGCATGTGTCCTGACTGGGAATCAAACCCATGACATCCTGGTTCATAGGTTAATGCTCAACCACTGAGCCATGCCCGCTGGGCTCCCATAACCTTTTCAGTGAGTTAAATTAATGGTGACAAGAACAGCTTTTGGTGAAATTCATTTGGTATTCACATTGCTCACTCCCTGCTGCATTCAGGTCTTTGCTCCCTATCACCTGCTCAGGGAAGCCCTCCCTGATTATCCTCTCTAAAATAGCTCCCATCACTCTCCATTGCTTTTGCCATTCCTTTTATTTTTCTAACTAGAGGCCCAGTGCATAAAATTTGTGCATGGGGGGGTCCCCTCAGCCCAGCCTGCACCCTCTCCAATCCAGGACCCCTCAGGGGATGTCCAACTGCCAGTTTAGACCTGATCCTGGGGATTGGGCCTAAACTGGCAGTCGGACATCCCTCTCACAATCCAGGAGCACTGGCTCCTAACTGCTCACCTGCCTCCCTGCCTGATCGTCCCTAACTGCCCCCGCCCCCCCCCGGCCCCCCCCCTGGCCTGGTTGCCCCTTACTTCCCTGCTGACCTGGTCGCCCCCAACTGCCTCCCCCACCGCCAGCCTGGTTGCCCCCAACTGGTCCCCCATGCCGGACTGGCCACCCCTAACTGCCCCCGCCTGCCGGCCTGGTCACCCCACGCAGCCTGCTGTTCAGTTGTTTGGTCGTCCTTCACTAACCCCCCTTGCCGGCCTTGTCGCCCCATGCAGCCTGTGTTTGGTCGTCCGTCCAGTTGTTTCAGTCATGATGGCCACTGGCTTTTTATATATTAGGATGCTTAATGAGGATTTTTTTCCATTGATTTCTAGAGAGTGGAGGAGGGAGGAGGAAAGCAAGAGAAAGGAAGAGAAAGAGAGAGAAAAATTGATGTGAGAGAAACATATTGATTGGTTGCCTTCCGCACACACCCCTACCAGGGCTGGGGAACCTACAACCAAGGTCCATGCCCTTGACCGGGAATCAAACCCGAACCCTTCAGTCTGCAGGACAATGCTCTAACCATTGAGCAACCAGCCAGGGCTCCCATTCCCTTTTTAATGGCCCTTGTCAATCACTGTGTGACATTATGTTATGTAATTATTGGTTACTTGCTTCTCCGTTGGGCTTAGTTCCATGTGGGCAGGGCTCCTCTCTCGTTTCATGGCTGTATCCCCAGTGCCTGGAACAGTGGTTGGCATGTAGCAGGTCCTCAATAAATACTGTGAATGATTGGACATACTCTGAACCAGTGGGCCCTGAGCCTTCGCTCCTGCCTCTGACACCTGCCAGCTCTCTCTGATGGCAAGTTAACTTGGTCCCGAGAATTAGGACTTCTGCTTCCTCTCTGGCTCAGCCTCTCAGTACCCAATTGTGAATTCCCATTATTGACCCCTTTGCTCCCCGAAATGAGACCACCAGACACTCCAGGTCCCAACCTGCTTGCCCAGCCCTACCAGCCCTGTCTCACCAGACATCCACTCCCATCCTATGCCCAGTGATGGCTGGGCACCCTCCACCAGGACATCCTTCCCCATCCTTCTTCCTCCTCATTCGTGAGGTCATCGTTCTGGTGGGATCCCAGGTGTCATGACACCGTGTGAAAACTCCCTGGCTCTCCCGTTGACAATACATCAAGAGCCATTACCTCCTGGTTCTGATTTCCAAGATGGAGCCTGCCTCTGAGAAAACAAAATGAATGGGTTTGGTGCGCCAGACTCCATTAACTGGCTGCCCGAACTAATCAACAGCAGGAACGCAAGGAAATTGCTGGAGCAAATTGAGAAGCCAGATTATGTGGGTCTCTTGACTAAGATTGGAAGAATAATTGTTTGAGGGTTCCATTTAACAGGCTCTGTTTACTAACCCCTGGTCTGTTTTGATATTTCTGCCCCAGTTACCGGGGATGTGGCGGCACTAAGATCCATAATTTTGATGTTCGGGTAGAGCTCCTCTACCCGCATCCTTCACTTTATAGACGGAGAAGGTCAGGTCCAGAGCAGGAAAGGGGGCTCCCCAAGGCCCCCAGGGATTAGAGGTTCCCACTCAGTGTGCTTCTACTTCTGAGAAAACCAGTGCGGGGCTCAAGGAGCCTCCAAGGGCGCGTTATTCTGACACGGACACTAGCGCATCCTGAAGGGGCCTGAAGAACCGAGTCTCCTTGGCAATGAAGGAAATACTTAGACAAATATGATGGGAGGGGCAGCGTGCCACTGTCTCCAAGTACCTGAGTCTTCCTTGCAGGGTAAGAAGGGTACCCCCTCTGCTAAGAACCCATCTTTTCCTGGAGTTACTGAGAATGCCATGGAGCTGGAGTATCACCGTGTGGGAGGGACAGTGTGGGGACCTGCCGTGAGGCCTGGAGAGGGACGGAGGGCCCAGTTTTCTGGCAGCTGGGGCTAGAGTCTGGGTGTCTGGAGTCCCCGGTCCGGGTGCGGTTCCCTCCTCCACACTGCCCAGTCCCGCTTGCAGAACCAGGATGTTGGTCTGGGAGCCAGCGAGGGTAGACCCCGATGGCGGGCAGTCCCTGCAGGTGTCCTTCGGTTCCCCTGGAGGAATCGGGGCGCAGGGCCTGGGAGAGACAGTGAGTGAGCTGGGGAACAGAAGAGGCAGGGAGAATCAGGCTGTGTGGTCAGGGACGCTTCTCAGGCGGGAGGGGACCTCTGCACCTGAAGAAAGAGCAGAACACAGTGGGCACAGGTCTCGTTTTGTCTTGTCTGTATCAGCACACGGAGGTGCACGCGTGACCAGGGTGCATGAGACGTGCTCAGAGGAAAGTCACTCACTCTACAATTTTTTTTGGTGTGTGTGGGGGGGTTTATTATGGGCCGCATTCTTCACCTATCCTATTGGTTTGAATCCTCACCACAACCCTATGACGGAGGCGGGAGTTTCACTTCCATTGGGCAGTTGGGGAAAGAGGTGCAGAGACGTTAGCTTGCCCAGGCTCACACAGGAAGTTTAGAGAAAGGCTTGAATCCAGGAGTTGATGTTTCCTTTCTCTACAGGATACACAATTACTTATGCTTGGATCCCTAGGAATGGAGTGTCATGGATAGGTGTGTGGGTGGGCTCACAGGCACGGGGTTCAGGGTACCCGGGGCCCCCATCACAGCTGAGCCCTGGCTCCCTCTGTCATGTGAAAGCCCTTCCAGGAGTCAAAGCGGCCTGACCCCCCAGTCCTCCATGCACCGGTTCTTTCAACAAGCATGCTCGCGCCTTCAATTCTGTCGGGTGCTGTAGCAGATTTGGGGGGTATAAAAGTACATTCCCTCAGAATTGTCCACCAGGGACTAGATCTGTCCCTGTTTCCTTCTATAGCTCAACCATTACTTAGGTCAAAGGACCGCGTCACCCCGGCCGGCCGCCTTGGCCACTCATCCCCGTGTCCTCCGTGGGTCTGGCACCACCGCCATCTTTACCCCATGCTTGCACTGCTGCCATCTGAGCGGGCATTCGTTCTTTTAGCAGCTCTACCTCATCTTTAGTGAGGAGCCAGATTATGGATGATTAAAACCCTAGGGAATTTAACAAGATCCCTAGGGATTTTAACGTGGCGGGCAGTCGAGCCAAGTATCCCCCATCCTATGCTCAGCCAACTGATTTTTGAATTTAAATGGGGAGCTTTACTATTTTTTTTTTTGTCTGCTAAATTCCACCTTATTTCAGCCAGCCTATATATTTTTTGTAGGCTATTAGATACTTTCCCACTGTATATTTCATCACTCAAGTGCTTCTGTGAAGCCTGGCAATGCAGCAAGTCTGCTTTGAGAATCTTTGATCAAGGCAGTAAAATGCAGAATAGAACAGAGATGAGGCTGGGCCCTACCGCATCTCACCAGTGACCTTCCAGTCAGTTGTCCTACATTCCTTGTGTGGGGTGGATGTGAGCCTGTATATGTAAACTCGCTTCTTGCCCCATCTCTCCCACATGACTAACAAGAGAGACTTACAAAATGCTTAGCAAAATCAAAATACATTATGTCCACAGTATCCCATCAGAGGGAAAACCAGGTGAATTTGGCATGACTTTTCTTAGTGAATCCCCACTGATTCCTAGTAGTCACCATTTTTTTTTTCTAACTGCTTATAAACTAGGAGAATACTATCAGTTGCAAAAGGAAGTTCTGCAAAGGGAGGCAACAGCTTTGCAGGTCGAAGATGACACAATTGCATGGCAGTAGGAGACCCAGCTCCCACCCCCCCTTAGAAAGTAGCAAAGCTAGTTGCTTCAGGTAGGATGTTAGGACCCAGGCCACAAGAGGCTTTCCATGAGAGTGTGATTTAAAAACCGAACCTAGAAAAGACAGTAGACACAGAATGAGCTGGAACATTTGATCTCACCTTGGGGTCTGGGCCATGGGAGAGGATGGCCCATCCAGTACTGCTAAGGAAGTTTGCAGTCCTGAACTTGAGGCAGGTTACACAGAAGAAGACATAGCGCCATCCTGGTTCTTCTGGAGCTAAAGAAACCAGAGGAAACATGACAGCAGCGGGAGCTGTGGGGCCAAAGCACTGAAAAGGGCTGTTTTTTTAAATACAGATGTGCCTCCTCAAGTCCTGGTCAATTGCCGCCTAGGCATGGTGCCTACAAATCTCCCCGCAGCCACCAGAGGCAGCATTTGCAACAATTGACAGAAGTTGGGATTTCCAAAACATGCCACCTGGTGGCTGCTCATTGTAATCACAGGACAATGTTAAGGATAAGGATTGGTGAGGATAATGCACAGGGTAAATCATTCCATTTGCAAGAGAGTAGGCCAACTTACTTTAGTGTTTGTAAGTCACAGTAGCCATTAACAATTCCTGGTGGTGAGAGGACCAAAGAAACAAAGAAAAAACGACCAAATGCAAAGAAATTTAATAGCAGTGTTTGTGTGTTGGGGATGGGTAGAGGGGCTTGTCCGGACAAGATAGAAGACAAGGGGGAGAAGTTTAGAAGGAAATGAAAATGAATCAGCTTAATGAGACTGGAGGAGTTTCTGACCTCTAAGGGGTCTCCCTCACTTTGCCATTTAATTTACTTCAGGAGGCCTGCATCGGAGATGGAGGTGCTTCTCGGTCTTGATCGATCAGCAGGAGCTTTCTCACCTTTGTATCAAGCTATCCAGGGTTTGGCCCCTGAGTTCTGTGACATGCTTGGGGTTTTGGGAAAGATATCTTCCTACCGAATGCATTCTTTTCTTTTGTAAAAAAATATTTTTATGGATTTCAGAGAGGAAGGGAGAGGGAGAGAGAGAAACATCAATGATGACAGAGAATCATTGATTGGCTGCCTCCTGCATGCCCCTTACTGGGGATTGAGCCCCAAACCTGGGCATGTGCCCTGACCGAGAATCGAACTGTGACCTCCTGGTTCATGGGTCTGCGCTCAAACACTGAGCCACACTGGCCAGGCTCATTGTTTTCTTTTTCTTTAATTTGTAACTGTGGTAAAATAGAAATAACAAAATTTCCCACCTTAACCATCCTATATAATAAAAGGCTAATATGCAAATTGTCCTCTAGACCAGGAGTTCGACCAGGGGGCAGGCCAGCCAGCCAGCATTACGTGGCCCCTCCCCCTGCTGGCCCCGTCCCCAATTCCCACCCCCCCCAATCAGGGCCCTGATCATGGCAGGCCAGCCAGACCCCAACTGTGCACAAATTTGTGCACCGGGCCTCTAGTTTATAAGTATAAACTCAGTAGTATTAAGTACATTCACATTGTTCTGCAACCATCACCACCATCCATCTCTAGATCCTTTTTATCTTCTCAAACTGAAATCCAGTACCTATGAAACACTAACTCCTCATCCTCTCCTCCTCCTGGACCCTGACAGCCACCACTCTATTTTCTATCTCTATGAATTTGCTTCCTGTAAGTGGAATGAGACTATTTATCTTTTATGTGATTGGCTTATTTCATTTAGCATACTGTCTTCAAGGTTCAGCCATACTGCAACATGTGCCATGATTTCCTTTCCTTTTAAGGC
Source organism: Eptesicus fuscus (assembly GCF_027574615.1). NCBI lineage: Eukaryota > Metazoa > Chordata > Mammalia > Chiroptera > Vespertilionidae > Eptesicus > Eptesicus fuscus. The sequence continues at coordinate 43,759,176 of NC_072477.1, read as the reverse complement.
TGAATTATATTTCACCACATTTTGTTTATCCATTTATCCCTTGATGGACACTTGGGTGGCTTCCACCTCTTGGCTGTTGTGAGTAATGCTTCTGTGAATATGAGTGTACAAATATCTGTTCACATTCCTGCTTTCACTCCTCTTAGGTATACACCCAGAAGTGAAATTTCTGGGTCAGATGGTGTCTGTTTTACATTGTTTGAGAAACCACCATACTGTTTCCACAGCTTCCTCATGCATTCTTGTGGGGAAATGTACCCCTACTTAAGCCAAACACAAAGTCCTCCAAGGAATAAGAATAGGAGCGTTCCTGAGGTGGAACTCCATCGCCAGGTGGAAAGAAAGGGCTGGCATTATTCCAAGTTTACCTCTTGCTTCTCTTCCTCCTGACCCCCACCCTGCACATAAATAGCACCTGGATATTTAAGCCAAATTTCAAATCCACCAAGGCCGGAGCAGAAAAGAACTCCGACTTTCTTGGCAGGATTGGAGGACACAGTAAGGTCCAGGTAGGGAGTTGGGGAGCTCTGCTCCATGTGAGCTAAGCCTCTTCACCCAGGGGGGATTGACGGCCCATATGGAGGACTCGTCAGGTACACAAGGAGAATCAAGCCTGCAGGTTGAAGGAGAGACCCACAACACCATTATCTCCTCTATCCTCACAGCCCTGCCTCGCTGGAGGGAGGGCAGCTCCTGTAACAGCGGAAAGGGTAATGGAACCCATTCCTGCCATTACTTGATGCCACCCGCAGGGGTGAACCTGGCACAGAGGACAGTGCAGTGTTGGGGTCACAGAGACCTGGGTTTAAGTCCCTCCGCTGCTCCTTCCTGGCCATAGGACCTTGGACATGTTCTGCAACTCCTTGGAGACTCATTTCATAGTCCGCAGAGGCCAGCGATGCCCATGTGGACGTTTTCACTGATGTGATGGAAGGTGTGCCGAGCCCAGCACAGCGTCCAGAACAGAGGGTTCCGTGGACGCTCCCTTTCTTCCTTCCTGCCGAGTCCTTTCTCAGTCATCGATCTGGATCGTTTTCCTCTAAAGCGTTCGTCCTCACAGGCCGCCAGGGCCAGTCTTCGGGGGCTGCTCTCACCAGCAGAGGCTCCACCTTCGGTTGTTTCCGTTTGGATCCTTGGACCTCGATAAGCTCGGACACACCGTTTCCAGGCCTCCTAATTCAACGGGTGACTGGGGAGCAGGCATGAAACTACCCCCTATTGCATCTTATTTCAAGCCAAGTGTCTCCTCTGGCCGCGCACTCTGTGTGAGGGGAGGTTGGCCAGCCCAGGTGAGCTCCACCAGCCCAGCCCCTGACTTGCGTGGCTTTTGTTAGATTGTGTTACGACCTTAACGTTACTTAACTGAAGAGGACTTTGGAGTGTGTGTGTGTGTGTGTGTGTGTGTGTGTGTGTGTGTGTGTGAGTCTGTGTGTTAATAGCAATTTGTGATAGATGCCTTTGGCGCCCACACATTCAATAACACCCACACTCACAAAAAAAGAAGGGGGGGGAGGGGCGTCGTTTTTATGGGAGATAACATAACTGCTTGCAATTTGGCTATTCATTGTATCTTTGGCATTTTATGTACTGCATTAGCGGAGGCAATTTCATGCATATGGATATAATGCATTAAGTGGAGGCATTTAAATATAGTGAAACTAATTTTATGATGATTAGTTGAAGGAAAACATTGCATTCGTATCATCTATATAGAAGCCAATTTGCATGAAAATGCCCAAAGTTGCTATGCCAACATTTTCTGTGCTGCTGGTCGGGGTCGTCTCCGAGTCAAGACTTTGTATTAAAAATCGGTCTCCAGTGCCCATGTCTTTTAATTCATTGCAAGCTGTAGGCCATTTGCTCACAAAGCGCTCGCAGTAAAACAAATGAATAGCTAAAATACTCATTTGCATGATTCCCATTTGAAAACGATTCCCCTGAAATTAAAAAAGCGTGTTACTCGGTTGTGAAGATGGATGGGCCAGGGAGGCAGGCAATTAATATTTTCGGCGTTCTCTTTAAAGCCCTCCCAAGACTGAGAGCAGCACATGCCAGACAAATTGGGCCCCACAACAGTTTCAGGGCCTCCGCGGCAGCAGCTTGCTTCCACTGTCTCCCCTTTATTGTCTCACTTACATTATGCAGTAATTAAAACTATTTACCATTCCTACTTATCCGCCATCTGCTCCCACGGAAGGCTCCTCTTCTTCAGAGCGCCGCCGTACAGAGCAGCAAGCAGAGGGCAGGCCTGGCACGGCCTGCAGAAAGGGCCTCAGCGCTTTCCCCTCCCCCCTGCCATGTCACCGTCCTCCCGAAGGGACGATGCCGTGATGGGCGAGGTCAGGTGTGGGATCCTGGGCTTCTGAGCAGGTGGGCTGTGTGTAGGTGGGAGTGTTGAGTTCAGCTTCCTTCATCTTCGGGCGGGAGACTTGGCTTCGATGTGGGGTGATCCGTACGTGTAGGGGGAGCCTGGGTCTGCATCCTCTCACCAGTAATGATCGATAAGGGTCCGGGGGCTTTGGCCGCGCAGCTGGGGCCTGGGGCACAGCCACCGACTACAGCTGTACAAGTTGCTCACTGCTGTGAAGGCTGAATTCCACTGGTGACCCACGTGACCGTCTGCGGTCCCGTGGGGCTGTGTCTGCCCCGCGAGGGTGCCTTCTAATGCGCACAAAGGCCCCCTAGGACCCAGCGCCGGCCTTGTCGGAGAAGCCATTTTGAAAGCAAGCAAGTTGCTGCCTCTTTTCTGTGGCAGCCGATGCCTCCCAGGCTGGTCCAACCATGGGGCCTGGCGTCGAACGGGCTTAGCATTTGTTTGTAGAGGCCGAGCTAGGATATCCAAAGAGCAGCCTCCTCGGGGTACATGTCCACTTCCTGCTGGGCCCACCCGCCCTGCCAGCACAGACTCCAGTAGGAGAAACCAAACGTGGCAGGAAACGGGGACAGAGAACTCTCTCTCACTGGCCTCGAGGGTAGACCCGGAGCCTGCAGACTCGTGGCCGAGGGCATGCTCTGGGCAACAGGCCCTGCATGGAGCATGCTCTCTGCTGCTTCTTCTCGGAGCCCGCCTGGTGCTGGGCACACAGCCGGTTTCCCAAAGGACTGGTTGACTTACGTGGGCAGTGAAGCTTTTAGTCTTGGCACCACTGCCCATTCCCGAAGCCTCCTTCGAAGCTTCGCCCAGAAGCTCTCAGCTCACGCCTCACCTCCCATTTTCATGGTTCTTCTCCAGTACTTGTCCAGAGGGGTTGGATTTTCCTAGAACGGAGCCTGGCTATGGCTTTTCTGATTCCGTTGTTAGACAACGCTCTGGTTTGAAATTCACCTTTTCCTTGTGGAGCCCAAACCAACATCTTCTGTCAAGCATCATCACTTCATTATAAATGGCCAGCCCCCTGTCTGGTCTGCCCCATGCCCGGCGGCTCCATGTCTCACCGGAGGCCTCCAGGCCCTGCACGGCAGCGTGCTGCAGCTGCCCCCGGTCTGGAGCACCCCTTCCCTGCCTGTAACCTCACCTCTGCGACTCCGCCCTCCTAAAAGTTGGGACCTGGCTTGCCCAGGCCCACAGAGACAGCCCCCCCGCCTCAGCTGTGTGGTTTTGAGTTGGTGCTTGGCATAGTCGTCACACCTGCCATCTCCAGGTGGCTCTGGAACCCTCTGGCACTGGGCAGGTCAGACAGGAGGCTGGCCATGTACAATGAAGTGATGATGCTTTACTGAAGATGGTGGTTTGGGCTCCACGAGGAAAAGGTGAATTTCAAACCAGAGGGCTGTCTTACAATGGTGTGGACTGTCTCTGGAGTTAGTGAGCCCCACGTCATCAACACTCAAAATGAGACGGGCAGGTGGGAGTCACACAACAGAATCTCCACCCCCAGCACAAAGGCCCCTCTGGGCCCCGAGAGCTCTCCTGCTGTCTAGACCAGCGCGGACCACTGGTGGTCCGGGAGGTCCTAAAGGTTGGCGACCGCTGATCTAGACTAACCAGAAGTCATTCTCACTGACAGGACAGAGAAGGGACATTCATGGACAGTGTGACTTATCTCATTAAAATAAATAAGGGCTTATGTGTGGAAAAGCAGGACTTAACCTAGAGCCGTGGTCGGCAAACTGCAGCTCACGAGCCACATGCGGCTCTTTGGCCCCTTGAGTGTGGCTCTTCCACAAAATACCACGGCCTGGGCGAGTCTATTTTGAAGAAATGGCGTTAGAAGAAGTTTAAGTTTAAAAAATTTGGCTCTCCAAAGAAATTTCAATCGTTGTACTGTTGATATTTGGCTCTGTTGACTAATGAGTTTGCCGACCACTGGGATAGAGGACAGTTCTCTCTAAGGCTTGGCTACAGTCAGGAAGGGAGCGAAGGGTGCACGCTGAGGCCTCTTCAATGCTGTCCCTTCAGCAGCTGCTTATGCCACCAGCAGTAACTGTGCTTCCTACCCACCGTCTCCCCGGGCTCTGACAGACTGGCGGGGGGCGCCAGAGGTAGCCAGTGTGCTAGAAAGGGCGCTGCCCTTGTGGTCCATAGCTCTGGGTAAGAATCTCCCCTCTGTGCCCGGCTGGTGTGGCTCCGTGGTTGAGTGTCGACCTATGAACCAGGAGGTCACCATTCGATTCCCGGTCAGGGCACATGCCCAGGGTTGCAGGCTCCATCCCCTGTGTGGGGTGTGCAGGAGGCAGCCGATCAGTGATTCTCTCTCATCATTGATGTTCCTCTCTCTCTCTCCCTCTTCCTTCCTTTCTGAAAGAAAAAAAAAAATCTCCCCTTTGCCATCATCTATCTGACCCTTTGGCAATCATCAAAACTCCCTGCTAGTCTTGTTTTTCTCATCCATTGAATGGGGTCTCATGTCTGACTGTCTTGGACAGGTGGTGTTGAGTCCATGAATCAGTAAAACATTGTATCTCAGTGCCCCGTCTGTATCCCCAGAGCAGGCGTGGGGCCTCAGGAGCAGAAGGAAGCCTCTTTGTGCACTGGAGAAGCTGTGCGGGCGCAAGCACTTGAGATGGCAGTTTTTCTTGCTTGTACTGGAGCATAGTCCAGTTCTGCTACTCAGGGTCAGGTGCTTGAAAAACTGGACCTCGCCCTAGCTAGTTTGGCTCAGTGGATAGAGCATTGGCCTGCGGACTAAAGGGTCCCAGGTTCGATTCCAGTCAAGGGCACATGCCCGGGTTCTGGGCTCTATTCCCAGTAGGGGGTGTGCAGGAGGCAGCCAATCAATGATTCTCTCTCATCATTGATGTTTCTCTCTCTCTCTCCCTCTCCCTCTCCCTTCCTCTCTGAAATAAATAAAAATATATTCAAAAACAAAAAACTGGACCTGGCCTTGCTGAGGAAGGGCAATCTGCTCATACCTGTATCTAACCCTGCTGAGCCCTCACACTGCCCCAGGCCTTGTGCCAGGCCCTTCACCCGAGTACCCCCGCTCCAATTCTTATGGTCCTCATTCTACTGGTGGCAAAAGTGGGGCTCAGAGGATCTGAGTCCCAGAGTTCAGTGCTCTTCCTAATGCTGTGTGACCTCGGGCAGGTCACTTGCCCTCTCTGAGCCTCCATCTCCCCATTTCCACCCCACATCTGCTACAGTTTTCCATCCCACACTGCCTTTCAAACCCTCTGCTGGCTGCTGAGCTGCATCTCCTGCAGATCATCCTAAGTATTATTGTGAAGCTTTGTTAGTAAGATGTGAGCGAGAGAAGCATTGCTACTCTCGGAAGAAGAAAGTCATCAGCGAAGCAAACTGGGAAGCAGGAATCTGGAAGGGAGGGGGAAAACGCGAAATAAACCCAACAGAAAACTTCACTTCGAATTCGGAGGCATTGGTCAGAGGAGACGAAGGGGGGAACGCCAGCTCCCCACTTAGTAACCACCACTAAATATCCATACTGGACCAAAATAGAACTTCATGTAGGAAACGATCTTGCTTTACAGCCCCGGAAAAAAAAAAAAAAAATTTAACATAGAGAAGCCATTTAAAGCAGAAAAAATATTTGTATGTAAAAGGAAATATTTTAGGTAGGAGTTGAATACCAAATGATTTTGGGTCTCTGTGGGGAGTAATGAGGCATAGCAAACACACAATTCTATATGCATGTAATATTATCATCGCACGCCTCGAAAAGCTTTTAAATCACAGAAATGCAGTTAGGGACCATTGTACAAAATAAACATCCCACTTGGTGCCTTGCCTGCCCTAAGTTCCTTGATCTAGAGCGGCACCGCCAGATTTTTACAGCCCCATAAATTAACGTGGTGCTGATTTGATTGAGCTAAATTAATAAGACTTGTGCTTTGCTGCAAAATAACTATTACAGTATGTTGTGGGGATGCACTGCCGATAAGGAAATTGCTGCCTTTAACAATCCCACTGAAGTTTCATGGAGGATTTCAAAACCGATTTTAATTAAAACAAAAGCCGATGTGTGGCAATAATGTGGGTGTTAAGGAGAGAAAATGCAAAATGTCTTTTTAAATCCATTTTAATATGTCTTAAGGACTGGATGATCGATGTGGACGAGCCAGCGGCTGACACGGCGCCGGGAGGCCGCCTGAGCTCCCGTTTCCTCGACGTTGGCACGTCAGGCCCACCTGGCAGTCCTCTGCCCAGACTCCACTTCCGGGCCAGGAGTCATCTCCCAAGTCGGGGCTCCAGGGGGAAGACCTCCTTTTCAGTTGCTTTCTCAGTCCTGGAGACTGTGGCAGAAGCCGAGCCCCGCTCCCCTGGCCATTCGAGACAGGGCCACAGCCCCCAGGCCTGGCTCCGGCCTCAAAGACCAGGCTCCCCGCCAGCTCCCCGGGTGCCTGTGACCAGCTCCCCGGCCGCTGCCAGGGCCCAAGGCAGCCTCGGGGAACCCTGAGGGGCTGGGGTTTTATATAAGAAGCAGCTGGAGTGTGATAGCAAGAGGACAGGCTGGTGCCGGAGGGACCTGGGGAGAGCGGCCGGGCCAGGGCACCTGCAGATAGGGCTGCGGAGAACGGGACCAGCAGCCGGGGCCAGCCCAGGAGGCTGCAAACGGGAGCCACTGGGGCCTGGGGGCCGGAGGAGGCCCTGAATCCGGGCGGGGTGGGGTGGGGTGTCTGCTGGCCCTGGGGCAGGAGGTGAGTTTGGTTGGTCCACCTGTGAGACCCACCCTAAGTCTCAGCCTCCCAGGACCTCGGTTTCCTCAGCTGTGAAATGGGAATAATGGTAGAACTTACCGCTGTGAGGATCGAACGAGGTTGGTTTCGGGTACACAAATGCCTAAGAGTGTTAGTTACTGATAGAGATAAAGCCAGCAACAACACTAGCTGTCTTTTTACGTGTCATGTTTTAAAGCAGAGACACTGTGATTAGCCTTTGAGGTCCTGTTGTATGTAAACAAAACTAACTCGGAGAACAGGTACCCGCATTTTGAAGCCCTGTGATGTCCCGGGTGCTGTTCTGAGGGACTTGTTGGCATGCGCTGTCCCCTCAGTCCTCACAGCAGCCGGCGAGGCTCAGAGGTGAAAGGCAGCGTCCACGCCACACAAGTGTCTGTGAGAAGGGCGGGGGCAGGATTTGAGCTAAACCTGCGTGACCCCAAGACCCTGCTGGGAACCACTAGGCTAGTGGCCTTCAACCTTCTTTGAAAAAAAGTACATATTCCACTTGACTCAGTGTATGCACACACACCCCCTTCTAACTAAGGTAGGAGCTTATCGAAACAATACCCTTATGACAAATGATGCATGTAATGTTTTTATTCTGTGTCCTTTGTAGAAGAAACTGTCCATGACTCCCTAACTCTTTGCAGCCCATTCCCGTGACTCAGCCCTCACTCTGGAAAATGCCTCAGGCTCCCCTCACCTGCGGGGACTTTCTCGTGTGTGACCATCCTGCCTGCCCAGGAGGTGGCTAATGGCTACAGATGAGGACCTGAGATTCAGGAAGGAGCAATTTGGCCCCAGTCCTGACGGTACCGCTGGTGACTGCGCAGAGTCTCCCTGTCCCTCGGCCCCTCCCCTGTGCTATATGCGCCATTAGGAAAAGGACCTCGTCTGCCCGTTCCCTCCCAGCGTCCACCCAGTGCCTGGCACAGAACAGCCGCTAATAACCGTTAGTTGAACAAATGAATGAGTGGTGGGGTCCGTGCATTCATTCTGGAACTTGGCTTCCACCACCCACCAGGCTCCATTCCATTTCCAGCTTCTCTCGGGTGCCCATCCTTGCTCTTTCAGGGGTGACCTCCTGTGTCCCCCAAAGGCAGGACTGGCTTGGCCTTGAAGGCATCCACCAGGCCAAAGGTTATAGCTGAGAGGACTAGGAAGACTTCAGGGAGAGAGGAAGCAATAGGCCATCTCATCCTGCAGGGAGATCCTACAGCCCCCCACCAGGGGAGCCTGGGACAAAGCTGTGAGCATTCAGAGGAGGCAGAAGGGGAAGTTCCTGGAAGAGCAGAGAGAGTGGTTGAACTGGATCATCTCTGGGAGCCCGTGGGGAGGTGGGGTCAGGTCCACATCCTTATAGGATGGAGACTGAAGTATCGTCATTGGTTCCTGAGGAGACAATTACAAGGCAGAAGCAGCCAATGCCAGAGTTGGCCTTTAAACACTGGGGGAACTTGGTTTGCCCGCCAACTCCACTGGCCCACCTGGAACTTGAGACTGAGCTCTGGGTTCCTAAAGTCTGAGTGGGGGGGGTCCGAGGATCCAGACACTTAAGTCTGGTGGGGACCCCCCGGGAGGGAGGCTGGAGGGGATAGTGGAGGCCAGCGAAGGGCTGGCAGCTGTGGGGGCAGAGCATCAGAGCTGTGTCTCAGAAGACCCTGGGAGGAAGACAGTGAGAAGAATGGACTGCAAGGCCCAAATGCACAGAACCTGAATGGTCAGAATAACTTAAAGTAGTGTTAAACTGGGAATGCCTTTAAGGTACCTGGCAGAGGTGAACACAGATGATTTCATTCCAGACCACAAAGAATCACCAAAAGTAATTTTCCAAGGAAAATCAACTCAGACAAAAACTAACGAAGTACACAAGGAAGCAACGCTCTGGAAACGAGGACCTGAAGAATCAGCAGAAACAGATTTGCAAGATTTCAGATACTGAAATTATTAGATACAGACTAGAAAACAGTGATGCTTATTATTTGAAAGGAGCAAAAAGACAAAGTTGGTAATGTCTGCAAGGAAGAGGAAAATATTTAAAAAGAGAAAGAGAGAGGCTTCAAGGATTCTAAAAGGAAGGAAATACTACATTTAGAAATGAGAAACAAAACTGAAATAAACACTCAACATATATGTATAACAGCATATTAGACATACCTAAGGGGGAAAATCAGTGAACTAAGATGGATGTAGCTAAGAGATGACAAATATAAAAGAGAAGTCAAGAGATATGGGAGATAAAGTTAAAATGTAATATACATCGGATCAGAGTTCCAGAAGGAGAAGAGTAAGAGAATGGGGCAGAGGCAATAATTCAGGAAATAATGGCTAAGACTTTCCAGACCTGACGAAAGATATTGGTCCATAGTTTTAAGAAGCCTGAAGAGGTTAAACAACTAGATTTCACATGTCGATTAATCGGAGTGAAACTGGAGAACACCAAGGACAAAGAAAAGACTTTTCAGGCTGCCAAGGAAGAGAAAAGCAGGTTACAGTCATAGAGTTGTATGATTTATTTCACAACTGAGAAAAAATTGGACACTTTGAGTTGTAGATCCTGTTCCATCATGTGGTGTTCATGAATTCTTTTTTTAAAAGTTTTTATTTATTGATTTTAGAGAGAGAGGAAGGGAGAGAGGGAGAGAGAGAGAGAAAGAAAAACATCAATTTGTTCCACTTATTTATGCATTTAATGGTTGATTCTTATATGTGTCCTGACCGGGGATTGAACCCATAACCGTGGCATGTTGGGGCAACTCTCTAACCAAATGACCTACCAGACTAAGCCACAAACTCTTTGATATTCCTCCTGGCAATGATGGAAACTAATTCCCCTCCCCTTGAATGTGGACTGTGCTTAGTGACGTTTCTTACAAATAGAATAAAGCAGAAACAATGATGTGTGACTTCCGAGACCAGGCCGGAAAAGGCATTGTAACTTCCTCATCAATTTCTCTTAAATGTGTTCATCCCGAGGAAGAGGAGGACTCTCAGTCAGCCTGTGGGGAGGCTCACGTGATGAGGAACTCAGGCCTCCAGCCCGCCAAGACGTAGGTGACTGCATCTCCTGCCAGCATCCTGATTGCAGCCACCCAGGAGACCCTGAGCCCGAACCACTCGGCCAAACTGCTCCCAAATTCATGTCCCACAGAACCTATGGGTCAATGAATGGTTGTTTTAAACCAGGCGTCCTCAAACTACGGCCCACGGGCCACATGCGGGTGTTTTTGCCGTTTTGTTTTTTTACTTCAAAATAAGATATGTGCAGTGTGCATAGGAATTTGTTCATAGTTTTTTTTAAACTATAGTCCGGCCCTCCAACGGTCTGAGGGACAGTGAACTGGCCCCCTGTTTAAAAAGTTTGAGGACCCCTGTTTTAAACTGTTGATGTTGGGATAATCTGTTACACAGCGAGAGCTAACTAATACATATCACTAATTTGCTGTGTGTCCAGGTGGCATTTCTTCTCTGGGCTGCAGTTTTCTCGTCAGTATAGTGGAGAAGTTGGACTAGATTTAAAAAAAAAAAAATGTTTTGTATTAATTTCAGAAAGGAAGGGAAAGGAAGAGAGAGACAGAAACATCAATGACGAGAGAGAATCATTGATCGGCTGCCTTCTGTATGCCCCACACTGGGGATCGAGCCCACAACCTGGGCATGTGCCCTGACCGGGAATCAAACCATGACCTCCTGGTTCATAGGTCGACGCTCAACCACTGAGCCACACTGGCTGGGCTGGACTAGAATTTGAATGACAAATATATGTTATCTTGTCATAGAAATGCCAACCAGATGGTACATTGAGAAGGACTCTGAGACTGCACCTAAGTTCAGGGTGACAAAGTACAGTAATTTATTGGAGGGGAGCAGGAGAAATACAGCTTAGTCATCATGTTTATTCTGCCCAGACTGAAGGGTCACTAATCTATGGAGAGGGAAGCATTTCAATCCCCGCTTACAAGATGTAACTTCTCTGGAAGACCAAGCTCCTTAGCACAGCAGTGACAGAAGCAGCCGGCCTCCTCCTCACACAGGTGCCGTGTCCTCCCGAGTCCTCCTGTCTGAAATCACTTAATGAAAACGCATGGGTCCTGGGTCTGGAGATGAACCTGGGTTCAGATCTTGTCTGTCACTTAATAGCTGTGTGACCTTCAGCAACTTACTTCATCTCTCTAGACCTCAGCTTCCTCACCTATAAAATTGAGATTTTTCTAAGGAATGAATGGAACTCCATGGCAACTAGTCATTCAGTTCATCAGAAATCATCAGCTCACACACCACAAGCCCATCCCTGAGCCAGTGGTGTTTTGAAGGATATAGGGGCGTAGCCCAGAGTCCCTGCCCCCAAGGAATCTGTTATCTGTTTGAGGAGACAAGTATTGGCCACGTGCCAAGAGAAGCTCTTAAGCACAATGCCTAATGGTCTAGTGACTGTATATGCTCTAGTACCGTGGTCGGCAAACTGCGGCTTTCGAGCCACATGAGGCTCTTTGGCCCCTTGAGTGTGGCTCTTCCACAAAATACCACGGCCTGGGCGAGTCTATTTTGAAGAAGTGGCGTTAGAAGAAGTTTAAGTTTAAAAAATTTGGCTCTCAAAAGAAATTTCAATCGTTGTACTGTTGATATTTGGCTCTGTTGACTAATGAGTTTGCCGACCACTGCTCTAGTAGTTCTCGAAGTGTGGTCCCCAGACCAGCGGCAGCAGCGGCACCTGGGACGTGTTAGAAATTCAGACCTGTGACATCCTACACCCCAGGGGTGGGCCCTGCGATCTGTGCTGTAACAAGTCCTCTCCGTGAGTCTGATGCACGTTCAAGTTTGAGAACCACTGCTGTAGAAATTCAGGAGACAGAGGGACCAGGGGGTCCCTCTTGGAGGGTCTGGGATTTGCACAGCAAAGAATGACTAGCAGTTGGTAGCAGGAGACCGGGTGAAAGTGGTTTCAGGTGAGGGCAATGGTATGAGGACAACATGGCGTGTGCTGGGCCAGGGAGGAACCCAGTGGGGTGGAACGGAGTACAAATGTTGGGAAGAGCAGGAGCTAGGCTCGGATAGGCAGGGCCTCAAGTGCCAAGCAAGGAGGCTGGCCTTGACAGAGGAGGCCACAGGGAGTCCTTGTAGGTTTTCAGCAGCAGCGTGGCAATAGTCCGGCACCTCTTTTAGACCCACAGGCCAGAATCCTTCCCTGCGTCTCACTGGGCGCCTAACGCAGAGGAAGCCTTCCTGCATCTGCATCCTCTACATCCCAGGAGACCCTTCTACGTGGAAGTGAGGAGGCTGGAAGGGAGGAGCTGGGCCAGCAGCCGCCACTGCAGGGCCTCCCCCCCGCAGAGGACCTCCGAGTCCCAGCCTGCCACGGGCCTTGCACAGGTATTGAATTATGAATGGAGGTTGCCAGAAATAATTGCAAACTTTATTGCCCCCCTCCCCCACGTGGGTGTCCTCCGTGAAGCTGCAGCAATAGATTTTGTTGCTTTACCTCCCCAGGGTCATTATAAATTGGGACTCTCATGTTGACAGTGGGGCAGGGCACTTGGGGAGAGGGACTCCTGTTTGACACCCCTAAAAGAGACAGACCCCTCGTCTGTGTCCATTGGTTACCTTCGACTTTCCCTTTCATTTGATCTATTCCACTTCTCCCTATTAAATAACTAATTATTTAACATCTTTTAAAGCTTTGTTATATATTCGAACAGGCAGGACACAAATGAGTGCTTTTAATAATATAAAAGCCCATTAGCTTCATTTACTGTTAATGTTAAAATAAACATGAGGCAATTTAGATATACTATTCCAATTTCACGGAAACTTTGGTGTTTTTCTTCTCTAGTCACATAATTAAGGGAAAAACTACTAATGATATTAAGTTTGTACAGTGTTAATGAAAGAAACAGGCACAAGCTGAAATTGCAGCCATTAATATGAAAAAATAAAATATTTAACAGGGGAGATAGATGAGTGCAATTTTAATAAACCAAAATGAAGAAAATTAATTTTAGGAAGTTCCACAGGCTTCCACATGCTACTGTTATCCAAGCTGTCTAATGCATTATTTTTGTGGTCTGGGTTATTTATTGATGGTCCAGAGGAATGGCCTGGTTTTTGTGAACTGTTTTGTGGGTGATGAAGAGTTTGCCTTTATTTGTTTAATCATTTTCCTTTTCCCCTCACGCCACCCCCGGTTCCCAAATGGAAATGGCTGTATTTACAGAGTGTGTCTGACCTGCAGACCTTACCAACAACCTGTAGATACGATGCAAGGGGTGGTGCCCCGTAACTTACTGAGAGTCTAGCAGTGACCACTGCCCGCCGGGAGCTGGGGGTTACAGGGGCTGAAATGTTGGGGTTGCCCCACATGTGACAGTTGGCTCCAGAAGAAGGAACCCCCATGTCTGGGCTGCTCTGTCTTTAGCTTTCCTCACTGCATCTGGATCTTTCTACTTGTAGTGGGTTCAATAGTGTTCCCCAGTTTTCAAATTGCCTGGGACCTCAGGATGTGACTGTATTTGGAAATAGGGTCTCTGTAGATGTAACTAAGATAAGGGTCTTGAGGTGAGCTCATACAGCATTAGGGCGGGTCCTAAATCCAATGAGAGCATCCTTAGGAGAGACGGAAAAGACACACGGAGACACAGAGAGGAGAAGGCCAGGCAAAGACAGAGGCGGAGATTGGAGTGATGCTGCAAAAGCTAAGGCATGCCTGGGTCCACCAGGAGCTAGGACAGCCTTCAGAGGGGGTGTGGCCACGCTGACAGACTTCTGGCCTCCAACACTGTGCGAGCATTAGTCTCTGTTATTTTAAGCCACCAAGCATGTGGCTGTTACACAGCCCTGTGAAACCAACACTGCTGAAGAGCAACACATTGAAATGAGCATGGCTCGTGAAGGCCGTGCGAGGGCCTAGGGAGGGGGAGAGGGACAAGACTGCCGGGAAGGGAGCAGAATGCAGAGGCAGAACCAGGCCCCGCTGCAAGGGAAGGAAGTCCAGGCTGATGACAGACATGGTACCTGCATGTAGCACATGCTACAGAGCCAGAGCAGCAACACGGTATGGAGATGCTCTGACGCAGGAAAATGGGGAGGAGTCCTGGGAGCCGGGGGCAGGTGCCAGCAGGTTCCTGAGCCAGTGGCCTGAGCCCAGCGAGGTGAGGCACAGAGTCTGACTCTCCCTGGGAGGCCCGGGTGGAACTGGGTTCTTTGGAGCCAATCTGAAGCCTATTTGTCAAAACAGCAGCACGCGCCTCAGCCAGTTTGGCTCAGTGGATAGAGCGTCAGCCTGAGGACTGAAGGGACCCAGGTTTGATTCCAGTCAAGGGCACATGCTGCGGTTGCAGGCTCAATCCCGGCTCTGGTTGGGGCGTGTGCAGGTGGCAACCAATTGATGTGTCTCTCTCACATTGATATTTCTCTCTGTGTCTCCCCCTCCCTTCCACTCTCTCTAAAAATCAATGGAAAAATATCCTCGCGTGAGGATTAACCAAAAAACCAACCAACCAACCAACGAACAAAACAGCAGCATGCCAGGCGACGACCAAGTACAGCAGCTCACAGTGCTCTCTGGGAGGTAGGGGCATCAGCATTCTGCACAGACCCTCCGCTTAGTCTTCGCCTTGATCCGATGAGCCATCTATTCCTAACATCCCCATTTTTGTAGACGAGGAGATGGAGGCTAGGAAAGGTGAGACGGGGCCTGAGTTGGCATATTGAGCGAGGAGCAGAGATTCAACCCAGGAGCTGGAGTCAAAACCCCAGCCCCTCACCAGCTCACCAGCCGCAGGTCAGCCTCATGAACGCTTACCCACGTGGCAGCGCTGGGCTCGGACCTGTGGGGGAGCAGGGCTGACTGAGACAAGGCAGGGCCGTGCAGATGCTGGGTCAGTAACAGGAAAGCGGAGCAGGAGCCACATGCCTGGAGACACTGATTTTCTCTCACGACAGGAAGTCTGGGGTAGGGCAGCCGCATGGTCTCTCACGTTGCTGGCTCAGCCATGTCTTCCAGGACGCAGGCGCTCTCCATCTGTATCAGTTATTTAGGCTACCGTCTCAGCTCCAAACCCACCCTCCCACGCTGCGCTTTGTGATAGGGAGGCTGGAACGCCACACACACTTCTGCTTTGCTAGCTGCTCCCATCAAAATCAGCCACTAGGGGGCGCCAGAGGGAGGCCGTGGGGCTGGAGGCGGGACTTCCTGCTCCTGTCAGCATCACTCCAGCAGCCCCTCTTCACGCCAGCAGAGGCCATTCCTCCTGAATCAATTTGCTGTTTTTCCAACAGATACAGCCTCATGGTACCCTTTCCTCAGAGCCTGGGTCCAGCCCCAGTGGGCTCATACTCCAAGCTCAGAGATGCCAGCACCAGCCATGCAGCACCTCCTTCTCTGAGGTCCACATTTCAGCGCCATGGAACCCTACCTCTATGTAGCTGTTCAATTCTGACCTCTACTTTGTCCCCCAGCCTTAAAAGTGCTATTTGCTCCCTTCAGTCACCACCTCCATTTTTACCCTTTTGGTTACCCAGTTAACTATATATATAAAACCCTAATATGCAAATAGAACAAACAGCGGAACAACCGAACAACCAAACAACCAAACAACCGGTCGCTATGACATGCACTGACCACCAGAGGCACACGCGGAACATGGTGGGCGTTGGCAGCAGGTGGCAGAGCATAGAACATGGTGGAACAGGTGAGCGGGGGCGCCAGACCAAGGTGGGGCCCAGGTCGCTGTCATTGGGGCGAGCCTCTGGTGGTTACTGAAAATTCTTTGCTACCACATGCCGCGGTCCTGCCCGGTGCTCGCACCTGCTGCTGGCGCTGGCCCCACCTGCATCTGCTGCTGCCACCGGAGCCACCCCTAGCACCCACTGCCAGCACTGGCCCTGCTCACACCCGCAGCCAGCGCCCGCTGCCAGTCCTGATCGCTCCGTGCAGTGAGTGTAAGCTGCGGCTGCCAGCCCTAATCGCCCCTGAGGGCTTCTCCACCTCCCCCTGCTCCTGAGGGGCCATCAGGGCAGCAGCCACTGCTCGCACCCGCTGACTGCCGGCTCCACTCGCACCTGCTGCTGGCGCTGGCCCCGTCAGCGGGTGTGCGCGGGGCCAGTGTCATCAGCACATGGGAGTGGCAGAGGCAGGAGCAGGGCTGCTGGAAGACAGGGGACTGGGGCCACAGTGGGAGGGGCCAGGCGGGGGCGTGGAGGATGGGCCGAGACCTGCCCCTGTGCCCACCGCAGCCTCATGGCCCACAGTTCCTTTCAAGGTGCACAAATTTGTGCACTGGGCCCCTAGCTATTCATAGTAAGTTTTCCTGTTAACATAACCCACATGGTTCTTGACTCCTGCCTGGACCTTTCTGCCCCACCATCCTCAGTGAGTTGGGGATGGTTTATCCCAGGCGGCTGCAGCAAGTCCACCTAACAAATGTTGATGACCAAGCCCAGGGGCAGAAAAGGGCCCCCTTCCTCCTGTCCCAGGCCCAGGTCTTTTTAAGCACAGAGAAACATTCCTGCAAGTCCCCCCGCAAATTTCCTCTCACATTTCATTGGCCAGAATTAGATCATGTGCCCCCTCCTCAGCCAGTTCCTGGTCAGAGAAATGGGATGCTGTGATTGGGGTAGACTAATGAGGATCCATCTCACTGGGGCTGGGGCTGGGGTCACCCCCATGGCCAGGCAGAAGAGGATCAGTGCGCAAATGTTGGGCCCTAAGCTAGGAAGAAGGGGGATGTGTTCCACCTGTCCCACCACCCGTCCCTCCAGCGAGAGATGCCAACAATGACAGATTGGGGTGCTAGATGCTGAGGGGGGAGGCACAGCAGGGTGCTGTGGAGCACAGAGGCGGAGATCAGGGAGGGCCTCAGAGAGCAGGTGGGGTGTGAACTGAGACTTGAAGGATGAGGTGGACTCTACCAGGTAGCAAGTGAGGCAGGACTTCCCAGAAGGAGGATATGGTCTGTGCAAAGGCGCAGACAGATGGTGAGAATATGGCACAACTGGGAACAAATTTGTTGGGTGTGATTTGCGTGCCCAGGGACACAGTGGGGTGGCCTTTCAGGTCAACAGGGATGGAGCACTGGGAGGTAGGTGTGTGGCTACAGTGCCCCCTTCAGGCCAGGAGAGGTGGGAGCCAGGGCTGCTGGTCTAGAAGGAGGGCCTATAGGAGATGCTGGTCCTGGGGGCAGAGAACTGCAAGGACCCCACAGCTCCTACCTCTGATCTTCATGGGCCGCTGACCCACAGATGCCCTCCCTTTCTCCGTCCCCTCCCCAGGCATTGCCTTTGTTTATATCACTGAGCAGAAACCAGAGAAGTAAAAAATATAGGCCTCGCCTACAGGGAGCTCACAGCTTAGGTTTATTTCTCCTTCCCTTTTTCTGGTTTTGGTGGTAAAATATACATAATATAAACTTTGCCATGTTAACCCCTTTTTATTTTTTTAAATGTTTATTTTTAATTGTGGTTTAATTAGTTTATAATACAAACTAATATATGTTTCAGATGTACAATTTAGTGATTAAACACTTCTATACCTTACAAAGTGATCATCTCAATAAGTCTACTACCCATTTAACACTATACATAGTTATTAGAATGTTATCGGCTGTATTCCCTATGCTGTGCTTTACATCTGTGACTATTTCTATAACTGGCAGTCTGTACTTCTTAATTCCTTTTACCTTTTCCACTCAGCCCCTCAACCCCCCTCTCAGCTGCCAGCCATCAATTTGTTCTTTGTATCTATGCGTTTGTTTCTGTTTTGCATGTTCATTTATTTTGTGGTTTAGATTCCACATATAAGTGAAGTCATATGGTATTCATCTTTCTCTGTTCGACTTATTTCACTTAGCATAATACCCTTTAGGTCCATCCATTGTTGTTGCAAATGGCAAGCTTTTATTATTTTTTATTTCTGAGTAATATTTCATTGTATATATGTACTATCTCTTCTTTATCTATTCATCTATCAATGGATACCTTAGTTGCTTTCATATCTTGGCTATTATTGTAACATATTATTGTAAATAATGCTGCAATCATAGGGGTGCATTTTTTTGAATTATTGTTTTCTGTTTTTTCTTTAAATATATTTTTATTGATTTCAGAGAGGAAGGGAGAGGGGGAGAGAGATAGAAACATCAATGATGAGAGAGAATCACTGATCAGCTGCCTCCGGCACGCCCCCTACTGGGAATTGAGCCTACAACCCAGGCATGTGCCCTGACCGAGAATTGAACGGTGACCTCCTGGTTCATGGGTCTACGCTCAACCACTGGCCACCCCAGCTGGGCTGAATTATTGTTCTTATTTTCTTTAGATAAAAACCCAGCAGTGGAATTGCTGGGTCATATGGTAGTTCTATTTTTAATGTTTTGAGGAATCTCCATACTGTTTTCCATAGTGGCTGCACTAATTTGCAATCCCACCAATAATGCACAAGGGTTCTCTTTTTGACACATCCTCACCAACACTTGTTATTTGTTGTCTGTTTGATAATAGCCATTCTGACAGGGGATATCCCAGTGTGATTTCAGTTTGCATTCCCTGAGGATTAGTGATGTTGAGCATCTTTTCATGTGTGTGTTGGCCATCCATATGTCCTCTTTGGAGAAATGTCTATTCAGGTCCTCTGCCTGTTTTTTAATTGGATTGGTTTATTTTATGTTGAGGTGCATGCGTTCTTTATATATTTTCCACTTTAACCCCCTATTGGATATATCATTTGCAAATATCTCAGTAGGTTGTCTTTTCGTCTTGTTGATGTTTCCTTCGCAGTGCAAAAGCTTTGTATTTATGTTGTTAATCTTCACCTGAGGATATTTTTTCCATTGATTTTTAGAGAGAATGAAAGGGAGGGAGGGAGAGAGAGCGGGAGAGAGAAAGAACCATCAATGTGAGAGAGACACATCAATTGTTTGCCTCCGGCATGTGCCCCAACTGGGCTGGGGATCAAGTCTGCAACCAAGGTATGTGCTCTTGACTGGAATTGAACCCATGACCCTTTAGTCCATGGGCCAAGGCTCTAACCCAGGGTTCCTCAAACTTTTTAAACAGGGGCCACTGTCCCTCAGACCGTTGGAGGGCCGGACTATAGTTTAAAAAAAAACTATGAACAAATTCCTATGCACACTGCACATATCTTATTTCGAAGTAAAAAAAAACCAAAACGGCAAAAATACCCGCGTGTGGCCCGCGGGCTGTAGTTTGAGGACGCCTGCTTTAACCACTGAGTAACTGGCCAGGGCAGTGCAAAAGCTTTTTAGTTTGATGTAGTCCCATTTGTTTATCTTTTCTTTTGTTGCCTTTGCCCCAGAAGACACATCCAAAATATTTAAATATTAAAACCTTTAAGTGTACAGTCAGTGACATAAAGTAGAGTCAGTCACATTGTTGTGCAATCATCACCACCATCCATCTCCAGAACTTTTTCATCTTCCCAAACTGAAACTCTGTGCCCATTAAACACTAGCTCCCCATTCCCCCTCCTCCCAGGCCCTGTCAACCACCATTATACTTTCTATGTATTTGACTATTCTATATACCTCCCATAAGTGGAATCATGCAATGCTTGTCCTTTTGTGACTGGCCTATTTCACTTAGCACAATGTCTTCAAGATTCATCCATATTGCAGCATGTATTAGAACTCATTCCTTTTTAAGGCTGAATAACATTCCATTGTATGTATATGCCACATTTTGTTTATCCACTCATTTGTTGATGGACATTTGGGTTTTACACCTTTTGGCTATTGTGAATAATGCCACGGTGAGCATGGGTGTACATATATCTGTTTGAGTCTCTGCTCTCCCTTCTTTTGTGTATATATTTATAGGTGGGATTGCTAAATCAAATGGTAGTTCTATGCTTAATTTTTGGAAGAGCTAACATACTATTTTCTACAGTGGCTGCACCATTTTACATTCTCACCAGCAATTCACAAGGGTTCCAATCTCTCCATCTCCTCACTAGTATTGGTTTTCTGTTTCGTTGTGGTTTGTGTTGTTTTTATAATAGCCAAGACTGAGTGAAGGAGCCAAGTGCAATCGTGCTGCCGACGCATGGCCAAAGGAGAGCTCAGTGAGGGTTTGCTCACCGACCGACCGACTGACCATGGACAGAGGCAGGGATATTTGACCCAGTGACCCAAGGGGGGCCCAGCAGGTGCAGGAAAGTGGAGGATGGACAATGACACGTACTGAGCATTAACTACGTGATAAGCTCATGACATATTATTCGACTTCACCCTCACAGTAACTTTTTGGCGGTCCAGTTGTAATCTCAACCGACAGATAAGCAATGTAGGCTCAGAGATGTTCAGCCACTTACCCAAGGTCACACAGAGATGAACACTCTGAGCTGGGACTCAGACATACTTTGTCTGGCTCCAAGTCCATGTTTGTTCACTATGCCATGAGTCCATCTCAGAAATCCAAGTTCTGCTATCTAGGACCTATATATAGGTCAATGTGAAGCCAAGACTTATTGAACTACAGATCAACTTGAGGTCATCTGGTGCTGCTACCCCATTTTACTGATGGTAAATTGAGGCCCAAAGAACAGAGAAAAACATGCTCAAGGATGTGGCAGATCCAGGACCAGACCCTGGGTCTGGGTAACACCAAGGCCCAGTTCTTTCCTCTGTGCCAGACTCAGGGGAGCGAGAATGCCCGTGGCTTGGGTGATCAGGAAGCTGTCCTAGATGGGGAGATCCTCGACCAGGACAGGGGAAAGAAGGGAGCTTTACTGGTGTTTTTGACAACATTCAACCCAGTCAATTTTAAAGATCTTACTGTCTTTATCCAACCATTCATAAATTGGGCAGCATCCCATCTAGTAAACAGTAGGAGCTCTGAAGAGCTTTACAAAACGAAAGACTTATAGGCAGAAGGGAGTTACAGGAGCAAAGACCTGATTGTTGTGGCCAAGTTACTTTCGTAGGGGACGGCTGGCTGATGAACCTCCCAGTTCTCACGGGTAGGTCCAGAGTGACTGCTTAGATTCTGTTCCCAGGGGAGGCTGCAACGGTAACCAAGTTCGTTACTAAGTCTCATTTTAGTGACATGGGGCCTAGCACAAGCGACTCCTTTTGGGACCCGTTGTCTCTTTTTAAACAATCCCCCCCCATTTTGTTCGGACTCTTAGCCTAATTACTCAGTGAGTTTCTATCATTTAACTTAGTAAACTCTATGGTGGAAGTTTCCAAAAAGATTTGGGGAAACGTATTAACATAGACATACCGTAAAACAAATTATTGCTGAAAAGTTCACCTACAGACTCTTATTCCACTTACATTCATTTGCTTCACTGGTTCTTAACAATTCTGTGTAGGCTACCCCTGGAAACTTCATGAAACATTGGACAAGGCAGCCATCATTCCAAGCTGTTTTTCTTGCTGACAGATTTTGTAAGCAATAACATGAACTTTCCTGACCTTTAGTCAACCTAGGGTCAGTAGTGTTATAGTTAATGCTCATCCCTCTGAAGATATGTCTATTTTAATGAAACCAACAAACTTAAACTAGCTTTATTTACTAAAGATTAATCTTAGATCATGTGAACTTGTGAACCTTTCTATTATATTTCTGAGAGTTTTAGGAATACGTCAGGTAGGCGTTTACTTTTCTATGAGCCAACAAGTAGGATTCACATAAGTGACTGGAACGACCGGAATGACCAGTCACTATGATGCACACTGACCACCAGGGGGCAGACACTCAAGGCAGGAGCTGCCCTCGGTGGTCAGTGCACTTCCATAGCCAACCTCCCCCTGCTGACAGGCCTTGATCACTTGATCAGGGCCAGACCCTGGGCTGGGACAGGGAACTGGGGGTGGATGGCGGCAGACAAGGCCCCTTTCCAGGGGGGCTGAGGGCCAGCTCCCTCCTCGGGGCCGGCAGCCAACCTCCTGTGTCTTGTTCCTCCCGCTGGCTGGCAGGCCCCAATCAGCCCGTTGCCCACCGCGGTGGCAGCACGGCAGTGAGGGAGGGAAGGAAGAGGGGGGAAGCGGGGAACTGCACGGTGGCAGGGCACCGACAATGGTGGCGGTGGCATCTGGCGTCCATTCCTCTGCATCTGGCCCAGCAACCGTCACCTCCTCTCCAGCCCAGCCCTGATCAGCCTGGTCCCTATCAGCCCTGATCGCTGGCCAGGCCTAGGGACCCCACCCATGCACTAATTTCATGCACCAGGCCTCTAGTATGTATGTATATGCACTTATAAACATACTAGAGGCCCGGTGCATGAAATTCATGCACTGGGGGGCGGGGGTTGCTTGTTCAGACAGCTAAGGACTGGCACTCTGTTAGAGCCTCCTGTCGGTCTAGGCCAGCAATTTCCAACCTTTTTTGTCCCATGGCACAGAGAAACTAATTATAAAAATTCTGTGGCACACCAAAAATTATATTTTTTGCTGATCTGACAAAAAATAAATAGGTATAATTTTGATTCATTCACACCGGACGGCTATTGTTGTCATTATTTTATTTGACAATCTAAGGGAAAAGAGGTCAGTGCCTCTGAATAAATAGTCAGGTATTGCAAGTTTTAAAAATTCTCATGGCACACTGGTAAAACGCTGGTCTAGGCTGACCTGTTACGGCTGTCCCAGAAAGCCAATGAGACTGGGAGGTCAATGCAAAGGGAGCGAAGCTCAGAATCGAGAGGAACTTACCCACAGTCCTTGGAAATGGCAAGAAACACAGAGAACTCAAAGGATTCACAGGTACTGGTGCCCGTGTTTCTCGTCCACAAAGCAGTCAGAGGTTTCCTTTGGATCCTGTTGTGGCCACCAAATCTGTTAAATGACAAAATTCAACCTAGTACATTTTAAAGATCTTATTGGTTTGGCGTAATGATTCATGAATTGGGCAGCGTCTCCTCTGGCAAATAGAAAGGAGCTCTGAAGAGCTGTTCAAAATGAAGGACTGTCCTAGGCAGGAGGGGGCGGCATAAGAAGTTAAAGGAGCTGACCGTTTGTGGCAAGGTCACCTTTCTTTAGGGGACGGCTCGGGCCTATCAGGCAGGTTACCCCACTGGTGCTTACCCGGTAATTCCAGATGGACTGGTTTAAGATTCTGTTCCTGGGAGGGCTGGCACTGTAATTAAATTAGGTATTAAGTCTTGGTTTGGTGATGTGGGGCTTAGCACAAGTGACTCCATTTTGAGCCTGTTGCGTATTTTTTTTTTAACACTGGCCATCTACCTCATGCCAGGCAGGAAACATGCCATCTCACTTAATCCTTCTAATGGCCTTTGGATCATCCCTATCTTACAAGGTCAGGAAAATCATGTAAGTCTTTGAAAGAAGGGGGAAAAAAGGCCAGGTGTCTTGAATAGTGCCCCTTTCTGGGTGATCTGTACATTTTATTGTCTTTCAGCTATTTTACAACTCCACAAGTTGTCGGAAACTGAGCAAAGGATTCTTGTCTATAGAGATGCAAATAAGTTTGTCTGTTGGAATGCAAATGACTGTTGCCCCGAGGATACTGACCAGTTTTGCGACTATCTGTAATAAA
The DNA here is from genome assembly GCF_027574615.1 of Eptesicus fuscus. NCBI lineage: Eukaryota > Metazoa > Chordata > Mammalia > Chiroptera > Vespertilionidae > Eptesicus > Eptesicus fuscus. Next base: position 43,735,548 of record NC_072477.1, on the reverse strand, counting down.
TAAAATCTTTCTGACACTTGTTCATCTTTATATTTGTACTAGAGGCCTGGTGCCTCCTTACTGCCCGCCTGCTTGCTGCTCCTTACTGCTCTGCTGGCTGCTCCTTAGCGCTGCCTCCGATGTGGGCAAGTCTCCTGCCACCGCTGCTGCGCTCACCAGCTGTGAGCCCGGCTTCTGGTTGAGCGGTGCTCCCCCTGTGGGAGTGCACTGACCACTAGGGAGCAGCTCCTGCATTGAGCGTCTGCCCCCTGGTGGTCAGTGCGTATCATAGCGACCAGTTGTTCTGCTGTTTGGTCTATTTGCATATTAGGCTTTTATTATATAGGATAGGATTAAAGTGATTACTTAAAAAATTTATCTTTTCACATACATGAGGAAACTTAACACTTAAATACTTTACCCGGGGTCACAGTTTGTAAGAGCTACAGTCTAATTTCAAGCCTTATATTCTTTCTGCTGTCCACCCCCTAACTCAGCTTTCTTCTTCCTTCTTATAGCTCCTGGTTTGCCATTGGCACAGCTGTGTGGTCAGTGTGACTTGTCAGAGCTTCAGATTCCTCAGTCACCAATGAAGGATCTGAAACCTTCCCTGCGTCGTCAAATAGGGTCATGTGTATGGAAGCACTCTGAGAAAGGCGAAGGCCCTGCACAAATAAGTGTATTTCAATGAAGGGGGCCCACGGGGCTATAGACTTGGAATGAGATCTGAGGGCAAATTCTGCCTCCACCCCTTAGCAGCCCTATTGTTGCTGGTGAGACAGTGAGACCTCGGGTTTTGTCTTCTAGAAGGGAAGACTTCAGTCAAGAGACAAAGTGCAGCAACACAAGCAAGAATTCATTGAGGGCAGCGAAACGAGGAAGGGCAGAGGAGAAGCAACAGGAGAGCGTGGGCTGGGCTGCCTTGGCTCACTGGCACGTCAGAGAAAAGGGGCCTTGGGGACGGGTTCAGGGTGTTAGCTTGGGACGACCGGCTGCTGCCCAGGGCTGCCCGGGTTGCAAACCTTGTGAGGTCCCTTAGAGGGAAGAAGGGGGAAGGGAATGGCGAGGGTGTGGTCCGCCTAGGGAGAGGGCACTGGGTCTTTTGTGTTGAGGGTACTTCTCTCTCGCTGGCAGGTGGGAATCTTAGGGGAGGTCTCAGGGGAAAGTCCTGACCGAACACTCATCAGCTTTCCAGTGTGCTCTTTCAGGGTCATGGTCTCCATGGACTGGTGGGTGCCGGGGCAGGGGGTCATTGGTCACTGCAGCGGGTGCGGAGGCAGCCACAGCCACAGCGTCACTCATCCGGTGTTGCTGCTTTTCTGGGCCTGGAGCTGAGATACAATTGAGGCCTAGATGTCATCTTTAGGGAGGAAAAGGTCAGGGGCTTCAAACCACATGATCAGCGATATGCTAGGGGAGGCTAGGTTACCCTGGGGACGAGGTTCTTGTTTTTCCAGTTTTGCCCCTTGCTAGGCATCCGGGGCTTTCAGTCCTGGTGAGTTTCTGTACCTGGCCCATGGTCCTTGCTCTGCTCATGTTTGTCTAACTGCCTATAACAGTATGACTATTTTCAAGACACTGGGTCCTGTCTTGGACCCTCAATTGTCAAATGGGCTTGCCTTGCCTGCACCACAGAACAACTATAAGGATGGAGCGAGATACCGGATGTGCAAGTCTGTTATAGACCATGAAGTGCTATAGAAAAGGGACGCCTCAGTGTTATCCACGTAAGAAATGTCCAAAGATGTAAAGACCTTTTATACGAGTTTATTTGAATCCAAACTGACAACAATGCCTGGAAGCAAGATCTTGAATACACTTTGCATTTTCTCTTATGCCTGTGGAATTAAGGAGGGAATTTAAGGAAGGTTACATGAGGGTGGGAGAAAGCCAGGCAGGGGTTGGATTACAGGAGAGTTCACAAGATGATGTGCTCTCTTGAGGGTGGATTCTCTTTCATTGGGTCTGGAAAAGAGGATCACTTCTGGCATTTCAAAGCCGTGTTAACCTAGATGCACGAGAACAACGGACAGGGCTTGCTTAAACACCTACCACCCAAGAAATCACAGGCCTGGGTGTGTCTGTCCGCCATGACCTGCCCAGTTAGGAATTCATGGTCTAGTCACCCGGGAGGTGCCTTGGTTAGATGTACCACAGCTCCCTTTCCGTCCACAGTGCAATCATGGCTGCTGCTGTTACTGTTCTCACTCCAACGCCTGCAGAGGGGATGGGGTGGGGGGTTTGAATGCAGGAGCTCCTGGCCTCTCCTTCCCGCCCCCCCTCTCCCCCCCGTCTACTTCTCTGGGGACAAACCTGCTCCCTCCTCAAGCTATCTGTCCTCACCCTCCTTTCTATGCCCCTTTGCCAGGCCAGCAGCAGTTATTAAGTCCACTTTCATCTGGAGGCACTTGCCCCAAGAAAGTGGGGAGGAATATGTTTTCCCAGGCCCTGCGGATGCCCTGCTGAGCCAGGGCAGGAGTCCCATGGTAACACCATCCCCCAGACCCACGCATCAGCTCAGATGCTCGTCCCAGCTTATTGACAGCTCCCTGATGATGAAGTTCCATCCTCCTGGATGTTCCCCCCCCCAACACCCCCCACCCCCACAGATGACTTTTCACCAGGTGTGAGCTTATTCTTGCTCAGCCAGCTAAGCAGGTGTGTTCCTAGTTGGTGCTGGTATAAAGAGCAGAAGGCGCCCAGACAGTGTGGCTCAGTGGTTGAGCATTGACCCATGAACCAAGAGGTCATGGTTCGATCCCCTGTCGGGGCGTATGCCTGGGGTGCGGGCTCGATCCCCAGTGTGGGGAGTGCAGGAGGCAGCCAATCAATGGTTCTCTCTCATCATTGATGTTTCTATCCCTCTCTCCCTCTCCCTTCCTCTCTGAAATCAATAAAATACATTAAAAAAAAAAAAAAAAAAGAGCAAAAGGAAGGCCTGGTCTCCTCCCTCCCGCCACCAGGACAGAGGATCCCAGAACCTCAGGGCCTAAGGCAGGCAGAGATGTTCAAATCCAAAGGGCTCTGAATCTGGCTGCTAGGCATTGAGAGTCACCTGAGAGCCAGGCAGGGCGAGCTTCGGTTTTAAACCTCTCCTGGGGCTTCTGGTGTCCACAGCCTTGCTGGGAAACCACTCTTCTCAAGCAGTCTTCTTTCCCTGAACAATGAGGAGCCCATGAGTCAGGAGTGTTAAGCCAAGTATCAAGGTCGCCCAGGTTACCACATTCCCTTTGGATCCATTGTTCCAAAGGGACAGGATCTAGGGGGGGCTGGGGTGGGGGGGGAGTGGGGGGAGGAGTCGGCATTTTCTCCCAGTGAAGCTGCGTGCAGGGGCTGCTGCAGGGGGCGGAGGGGTGGGGGAGGAGCTCCTCGCTGCATTCCAGAACAGATCTGGCTGTGAACAAGCGAGAAAGCCCGGCTGAATGGATAATTAAACCGATAGCAAAATGGGATGCAGTTCCGCACCTCCTGGGAGCTGGCTGGGGGGGTAATACGCCTTCCTGTTGTCAGCCGGCACAGGAGGAAAAACAACTGGGCCTGGCCGGTGGCCATTTAACAGTATTGCTTTTGTAAACAAGTTGGAAAAGCCAATAACTGTAAAACTGAAAGCCGGGCCCTGTTTTCCCCACGAAGGAGTGAGTGTTTCCAACCGAAGGCGTTCTAATCAAACAGTCCGCGTCCCAGAGCGGCCAGGGCATCCTTGAGAAGGAGGGTCTGACCCCGCCATTGGCTTTGGGACCAGGGGAAGCGGGGACGAGCTTGGAGCGCCTCTCCTCCTGCTTCCTGGGCTCTCTCACTAGAGGTACTGCCAACACACGACCCGGCACAAACCCAGAGAAGCGAACTCTTAGATGGAAGCCCGCAGTGAGTGCCCGCCACAGGTGCCTCATAGCGGGAGAAGGAAAGGCTACTTAGCTCATCCACAAAGAAACCCTTCGGTGGTGAAGGCGACAAAATGGTAGAACGTGTCGTTCGGGGCCCTGAAAAGTTCACTGAAGGGAGAGAGCCATAGAGCAAGTGAATGAACGTGACAGCCGGCGGGCGCTCTGGGGCTGGGCTCTTCCTGGAGGAATCACGGAAACGCAGGGCTGGACGGGAATCCTGAGGCATCGGCTGCACCAGCAGCTCCCACACGCTGCCTCCCCTGGCCCCGTCGACCTGGAGGTGGGCCCCATGTTCACTCTAGACGCCAGCTGCCAGCCTAGGGCTCCCAGGACCACCGCTGGTCTGACCAGCCGCTGCAAATGCAGGCATTCCTGTCACCTCCCTCAGGGGGGTCATTTGCTAGAAAGACTCACAGAACTCAGGCAAGTGCTATATTTATGATTATAGGTTTTAAAAATTGCGGTAAAATGCGCATCCTATATAATAAAAGGCAAATATGCAAATCGACCGAATGGCAGCACGAGCGGTTGCTATGACACACGCTGACCACCAGGGGGCAGATGCTCAATGCAGGAGCTGCCCCCCTGGTGGTCAGTGCACTCCCACAGGGGGAGCGCTGCTCAGCCAGAAGCCGGGCTCGTGGCTGGCAAGCACAGCGGCGTTGGTGGGAGCCTCTCCCACCTCCCTGGCAGCACTAAGGACCCCTCGGGGGTTCCGGACTGCGAGAGGGTGCAGGCCGGGCTGGGGTTCCCCCCTACCCCCCACCCAGTGCACGAATGTCATGCACCGGGCCTTTAGTAACATATAATTCGCCATCTTAACCCATTTATGAGTGTACCAGTTCGGTGATGCTGAACACATTCCCATTGTCGGGCCACCATCTCCAGAACTCTCTTCATCTTGCAAAGCTGAAACGGTGCCCATTAAACAATACTCTCTGTTCCCCCCAGGCCCTAGCCCCTGGCATCTGTTCTCCTATAAATTTGACTACTCTAGGCACCTCAGATAAGTGGAGCCATAGAGTATTTGTCTTTTGAAGATTACAGTTTTATTACAGAAAAGCTTATCAATATGAACCAGTGAAAGGGAGGACCACGTAGGGCGAGGTCTGGGAGGGTTCCCCGTGCAAACTTCTGTCATCCTCAGGTGCTCTCACCCTCTCAGCACCGAAGGGGGGCAAACCCGAAGCGTATTACCAACCAGCGCCGCGCACCTGAGCTTCAGGTCCAGCGTGTTTACTGAAGCGTCATCATGCAAGTGTGATTGACGGAATCGCTGGCCCTCCTTTCCCCACACCCCCCACGGTCAGGCTGGTATCACATGACCCAAAGCCCCAACCCTGTAATCACATGGCTGGTCTTTCTGAGACAGCAAGCCTCTATCCTAGGCCATCTCATTAGCATAAGCTCTGGGGGACGCACGCACTGTGAATTAGGAAAACATCCCTATCACTTAGGACATTCCAAGGAATTAGAAGTTAACTCCAAGGGAAAGGGGACAAAAGCCAGTCAATTTCTTTAGTACACACCCTTCCAGCATGGTCACCCTTATCCCATTACCCCACGGCCCTTTCTAGAAGACCACTGACCATCTACTAGTGAACACGAGGGGGACCCAGTGCTGGGCCTGGTTCGGTCATTTAGTTCCATGTGACCTTGGGCAAGTCACTTAACCCCCCGCTGCTACCGGTCAGCGCCGTTAGGGCAGGGATATTTGTCTGGTCACTGATGAGTCCCAGGGCCTGGAACAGTGCCTGACAGACGCATAAGAAGTGCTCAGTCAGTGTTTGTTGAATGAATGAATGAATGAGTGAATGAATAAAGGAATGAATATACTTTAATCACTTTACCTGAACCATGAGAATCACTGCTGGAGTCTGATGTGTGGGGGCCCTTGGGGAGCTGTGAGGGCCAGTAACTCTTACTCTTTCTGTGGCTGTGGTTGTGGCCAGGTAAGCACCCTCCCGCCCGCCCGCACCCCTCTGCCCCCTGCCTTCCCTGTAACAGGTGCAGCCTTATCAGAGGTGCCTTCTAGAGATCTTATGCTTTGACTCAGGAAGTGACTGTGAGGGGAAGGCCGGGCCCTATGACTCTCACAAGGGACCTGGGGGTGTTTTTCTGACAGCTCACCAGGCCCCACTGTCTCAGTGCAGTTTCCAAAAAGGCCCCAATTCCCTGGAGAGTGGGTGGGACAAGTCAACCTACATTTTCTCTTAAAAATTAAAAAAAAAAAAATGATTTCAGAGAGGAAGGGAGAGGGAGACAGAAACATCAATGATGAGAGAGAATCATTGAATGGCTGCCCCCTGCACACCCCACACAGGGAATGGAGCCCGCAGCCCCGGCATGTGCCCTGACCGGGAATTGAACCGTGACCTCCTGGTTCACAGGTCGATGCTCAACCACTGAGCCACCCCTGCCAGGTTGCTTTTTCTCTTAAAGGACAAGAAACACTAGGAAAACACGTTGCCTCTTGACATTTGCCAGGTCTTTCTGCATCAGGTACCCATTCAGGTTTCTGTTTGGCAGACAAGGACACTGCAGCTCAGAGGTCAAGGCCTCAGGTGGTAAGTGGGAGAGAGGCTGTGACTCAGGGCCCTGCCTTCCCAGAGCCTGGGCTGGGCTGGGTGAGCAGAGGTCCTGTTGTGGACTGAACAGAGGTGGCCAAAGACAGGTCTGTGTCCAGGAACCTGGGAGTGTGACCTTACCTGAGAAAAAAGGTCTTTGCTGATGTGGTTAAGTTAAGGATCTCGAGATGGGGTCTCCTGGGTTATTCAGGTGGGCTCTAAGCCAAGTATCCTTCTAAGAGACACAGAGAGGAGAGGTGGGGAGGAGAGGAGAAGGCCATGTGAAGAGGGAGACGAGATAGGAGTGATGCCGATGCAGCCACAAGCCAGGGAGCAGCTGGACCCGCCGGCGGCTCGAACAGCAAGGACGGATTCCCCCTGGAGCCTTCAGAGCGAGCGTGGTCCGGCCGACACCTTGACTTTGGGCTTCTGGCCTCCAGAACTGGGGGAGAATCAGACTGTTGTCTTAAGCCGGCCTCCTTCAGGAGGCCCCAGAGAGGGACTAGGAGGGAAACTGAGGCAGGTACCCAGACAGAAGGGACAGTAAGAGGCCGTGGCAGTCCCACATCTCTTCTTCCTATTGCCCCTCTTCTTCCTGGCAGGAGAAGGCCCAAGGCATCTGGTTTCCCCCCCTCAACTGTGCGTCCATAGGCTCAGGAAAGAGACCTCCCCTGAGTAGTCTAAGCCAATCACAGTAAGCCTTGTCTCCTTTGCTAGTGATTGGTGAAGGGGTGGGCATGTGACCCTGTCCTGGCCAATGCGATGTGAGAGGAAAGGTTGCCTAGTTTTGAAAAGGGGATCAAAGGGTTCCTCCTCCTCTCCTGGACCTGTGGGGGGTGGGGGTGGGGGTGAGGTGAGGACAGTGAGCTGGCTCGCTGAGGGCAGAAGGAAAAGGAAAGCACCTGACTCCTGATGGAGCTGTCTGGCCCCCCGGGAGCTGCCGGCCCGGGCCTTCTGGTAGTGGTGATGACCAATTCCTTCTCACTGGGCTTGTTGGCCGGAGATTTCTGCAACTTGCAGCCAAAGCATCTCCACTCAGTGGTTTTCAGACTTCTTCTTTTTATTTTCTTTTTACCAAATCTTACGTGAAAACACTTCACATTGGTACCCAGTGCACACAGTCCTGTAGAGAGCTGAAACAACAACTCATAAGATAGTATGTGCGGCGTATTCTGAAATTTTCTCTTTTGTTCTTTTTTTGTTTGCTTGTTTATTTAATTGCTGGTCACAATCTAGTTAGTTGATTTCATTACACACAACTTGGTAAACACCATACAAAAGAAATACAGTGATAGATGAAAGAGAGAGAGAGAGAGAGAGAGAGAGAGAGAGAGAGAGGAAGAGAGAGAGAGAGAATATTAGAGGGAAGACCTAAGTGACCCCAAGAAGAGAAAATCACACAGACCCGGCTTCAGATGCCCAGGTGTTATGGCCTCCCTGAGGTGGCTCGGGCGTGAAGAAGGGCAGGGAGAGAAGGAGAAGCAGGGAGAGATGGACAGACAGAGCCCCTTCCTCACTGACGTCATGGCTCAGAGAGGGCCCAGGAGACAGGTGAGATGCAGTGGAAACCACAGAGGCCCAGGGTCAGCAGACAGAGACGGGACATCAACAAGATGCAGAGAAAGAAACAAACAGGCGGGGATCGGGGCCTCTGAGACGGAGGTACAGAGCTGTGCCCCGACAGCCGGGGCGGACGGTGGGCCTGTGCGACGGCGGGGGCTGGGAACAGAGGCCAGGCGCTGGCTGGGACGGCCACTGCTACCGTGTGGCCTTGGCCGAGCCCCGTGGCCTGGCTTCTGCTTCCTTCTCTGAGAAACGGGGCTAACGCTCTCCCCGCCGAGTATGGAGAGAGTCACGCTGGGTGCACTCGGACTCTCCAGTCCCTTAAGAACTGTCCTCATGCCCCGTCCCTGGACGGGGTCCTAGCTGCTCCCCCCCCCCACGTGGCATCCCCAGTGTCCTTCCCCCCACAGCCCCGGCCCGCTCCTCTGCCCAAAGGAGGGAAACCCATTTCCCTGGGAACAGCTGTGTTTCCTCAATGAACAAATGTTCCTTTAAAACGTTTCTGAGGAAAGCGGATGGTAATGAGGGAACATCTGGCCCATCGGCACACTTTCGTTTTTGGCAGCTCTGGAGCCCGCCAAGTGACTATTCCCTAATGTTCACCGCGTCCCAGCACCTGCTATTCCCAATCAGGCTTGTACCACTACGCCTCGATTAAGAGCAGATGCGGGGCTGAGCGAACGAGGAGGGAGAAACCTCGAGAAGCCCCCTTCCCCAGTGTCCTTCTGCTCTGCTCGAAGCCAGCAGTGGCCTGAGAACTAGAAATGGCACCAACTTTTACCTTTGCCCGCCCTCCCTCCCTCCTTCCCTCCCTCCCTCCTCCCTCCCTTCCCCCAGCAGATCTGAATGACATATCCTTGCCCTCACGTTGCCCGCAAGCTCCTAGAGTCTAAGACACATTTCCTCCTGACAGGACAGGGGCTGGCAGATTTGTTTTGGGAAGGGCCAGGCCGGTCTGCAGGTCACGTGGTCCCTGTCACCACTCTCCAACTCCGCGGTCACAGAAGCAGCCGCGGACGACACCTAAGTGAATGAGCTCAGCTGTGTCCAGTAACATTTTCTTCACAAAAATGGTGGTGGGTCAGAGTCAGCCCATGGGTCATAGTTTGCTGACCCCTGCTACACTCAGCACCCTAAATTGAGGCGGTCACGTCAGGGTATCTACCCGAGCTGTCCCTCACACCCACTGTATTACATGAGCCCCTCACCCCCACCCCCAGCCACCAAGGGGTACAATAGATTGGACCAGGTGACACTGGACCCAAGCTGAGCTACTCCGAGTCTGTCCCTGACTTGGGAACGGGGCGGAGAGGGTAAGCTTCCATCTAGGGCTGATCTCACTGGGAGCTGAAGTGTGGCATCTTCCTCCTGCCCCCGGACAGAGCGGACAGGCCAGGCTGCAGAGCCCGCAGGGGAAGCAGCCCACGGGGAGAGGCTGCCTGGGATCCCAGTGCCCTTTCCGACCCTGCCCCGTGCCTTCCTGAGCCTGACTGTAGCCCAGTCCCGTGTTCCCCGCAGCACCGCAAATCCTTAGTTATGTATCTGCTTTCCTTCCCTGGCTAGCGTGGCTCAGGTGGAGCATGGTCCTGTATACCAGAAGGCCGTGGGTTCGATCCCCGGTCAGGGCGTGCATGGGAGGCAACCGTGATGCTTCTCTCTCTTTCTCGCTCCCTCCCTTCCTCTTCCTCTAAAAACAACTCCTCATTTAAAAAGCCTGCTTTTCTGTTTATGCTGGTTCAAGTTGGCACCTGCTTCAACTAACCACTCAAGGCATTCTGAGCCACTCTCTGCCCCTGCATGCCATTCACGCAGCTATTTGACATTTGTGCCAGGGCTCGCCCTGCGGATACATGAGCGGGCTGTGTCCTTGCCCTCCAGCAGCTCACAGGTAACATATCCGCAGGGGAAACCAACACCCCTGCTCCTCACTCTGTCACCTGCAGGGCACTGACAGGAGCAAGGGGCAGGGAGGAGGAAGAGGAGGGGGATTGAGGGCCTTGTCAGGGGAGGGGCCATATGTGGGCCTTGGAGAATGAGTTGCCTTTCACTGGGCAAAAAATAAGGGGGAAGTGGCAGGAGTGTAGAGCAGCATTTTCCAAACTAGGTTCATAGAACACCAATCCCAGGAGGGGTTTTATGGTTTCCACCCTTCCTTACCTATAGACCTCTAATTCCATCCAGGTCAGAATGTGCCCCTGAAAATACTCAATCTCCCAGACTCCCTTGCAGCTAGGGTGGTCATGTGACATACCCTGGCCAATGAGATGTAAGGAGAAGTCTGCTGGGGGAGCTTCCAGGATACAAAGGTTCAGACTAACCTTTGCTCTTAGCCTTTCTCCTTCTTCCTGCCTGGAATGTAGATGTGGTGCCTGGAAGGGCTGTGGTCATTTTGCAACTGTAGGGACGGAAGCCACATGTTAAGGACCGGAGAGCAGGAGGCTAGGAGGTGTCTGGGTTCCCAGTGTCATGTCTGAGCCACCACATCGGCCTGGACTGCCTATTTCTGTACTGGCTCTTGGCTACTACTGGGGGAGGTGGTTCTTTTACTCACAGCTCAACACATTTGTAACTAATACAATGTTTTGTGATAAAAGGGGAAGGTGGACTAAATATGTTTGGGCATAACAGTTTCCACTATTAGAGATTCATACAATATATTAGATTAAAACTGAAACATCTTAATGTCAAAATAACTGTTTTACCCAATGTTCCCCAAATGTCTGTCCACCAACAGCCCTCCACCCCTTTTCAGGGCATCTTGGATACCCCATGGAACACACTTTGGGAAACAGTCTCTAGAGGAAAGAGTATGGTCTTTGGAGTCAAGGAAGATCTGGGTTGAGTGCTGTGTGGCTTCAGGCATGACATTCAGCCTCTCTGAGCCTGAGAGTCCTACCCCATAAAATGAGGGAGGTTCAGATAGATGACAGACAATCCAGATAGAGCATCTGGTTCCTGTCAGTGATCAGCAATTCTCATGTTTGGAAAGAAGATGGCATTAGTGAACCAAGACCCTGGCGTGAATGAAGGGTTCTAGCACTTCCTGCTGTGGCCCTCCCTCCGGAAGACTTCCCTTCCCAGAGCCCCCCTGTTCTGAACTGAGGTGGAGATTCTAATGCTCACGTGGGCAGGAGGCCTTTGTGGAAAAGCCTGGCACAGAGCGACTGCTCACCAGCGTTGGAGGTCTTGTCTGAGCTGAGCTCCGCCTCCCAGCCCCGCCCTCACCCCACGTCCCCCAGAAGGCTACACACCTGGGCTCGTCAGCAGAGGAAGTCAGCAGAATCGCTTTTGCCTTTTCATTTAAAAATGTATATGTATATTTTTATTGATTTCAGAGAGGAAGGGAGAGGAGCAGAGAGAAACATCAATGATGAGAGAGAATCGCTGACCAGCTGCCTCCTGCACATCCCACACTGGGGATCGAGCCCACAACCCTGAGATGTGCCCTGACTGGGAGTGGAACGATGACCTCCTGGTTCATAGGTCGATGCTCAACTACTGCTGGGCTTTGCATTTTCATTTGTCAGTTCTCTGCCTTGCCTCCCAACCACCTCTCCATCTCCCTCAGGGCCCGGCAGGGCCCCAGGGCAGGCCCTCTGCTCCAGCCACTCTGTCACCTCGTCACCCAGCGTGCAGCCCAGGGCAGCTTCCCGCCCTGCCTGCTCTAGGTTCTCCAAATCACAGGTCCAAGCAAGCGGCGGCTTCCTGACCCACCCCGTGGGTCTTGGGGAAAGCACTGCTCTCTGAGCCTCAGTTTCCTCCTCTAAGAGGAGGCATTTGCAATGTGTGGTCTTGCAATGGAGACGAGGAGGTGACAAGACTTGCTTCCCAGGGTTGTGAGGAAGAGCAGTGAGAAAAAATCCACCTGTGAACGTGTTTGTAAGGGACACATGCACTACTCATGGTCACTATTACTCACCTGTCTGCCCAGCTCCTCTGTGAGGCCTCTCACTGCCTCTGCCCTCCAGAGCCCAGCGCTTCACTTCTCATGTGGCATCTATCGCATGCTAACTGCCGAGAGCCCCTCCCTCTGCACGCTCTCCCTGGGTGCTCCCCGACTCGCCCTTCGCCCAGAGCACCTGCCCGTGGCTCTCACACCCTCACCCCTGCCATTCCCTCACAGGAGCACCTGTGCATGGCTCTCACACCCTCACCCCTGCCACGCCCTCACAGGAGCACCTGTGCAAGGCTCTCACACCCTCACCCCTGCCACGCCCTCACAGGAGCACCTGTGCAAGGCTCTCACACCCTCACCCCTACCACGCCCTCACAGGAGCACCTGTGCAAGGCTCTCACACCCTCACCCCTGCCATGCCCTCACAGGAGCACCTGCCACTCTGCCCCTGGGGAGTGTTTCAGCATCACCTTCCTCAGCAAGCCTCTCTCCCCACCCGCGGGGCGTCCTTCTTCAACAGCCCTGAGCACTCTGGCTGCGCCTGTGCTTCTTGCACCAATCCGGCCTGCAGGCCGCAAGGCAGGTACCACCTGTTCCTCCCGGCAGACACGCAGGCTCATCCAAAGCTCAGGAAGGAACTGTGCCTGGGGGTCACAGCCAGGAGCGGTAGGGCTGGGCTTAGCCTTGGATCTTGATCTCTTGCTTCTAGCAATTTCCACTCCACTCAGGGTTGCCTCTCAGGCCACTGTCGAAAAGGTGCTTTTCCTACGCAGCTGGCTGATTCCCAGGGGGAAGTTGGGAGGGGTGTTCGGGGGCAGGGAGGGATGGCTGAGAGAGGGGTGATGGCCTTTGTCTTCTCCCTGGGGCCTGGGGAGGGGGGGCAGGGAGCCCTGTGAGCAGAGCCTGATCTGAGGAGGCAGGAGCCAGGCCGCGGGGCTGCCCTGAGCAGGGCCAGGTGTGGTGGGCGCCCCTGCTGCCCCCAGGCCCACCCTCAGGGCAGGGGCTGTGGGGAAGGGGGCTCTGTGTCCTCGGGGCCACCTGGAGGGCCTAGGCCAGAGGAGAGGAGAGAAGACAGGAAGCCAAAGGGAGAAGGACACTGGTCCAGGGTCCCACAGAAAGTCCTCCGGTGCCCCCTCCCTGCCTCTGCTCTCTCTTCTGAACGTTGGAGCCTCTTCGCTCCCCGAGGAAGCCGCTGTGGTGAGCCACACTTCCTACCACACTCCCCAGGCGTCTGCTGTGGCCCCAGGAGGAGCAGGAAGGGGCCGCCCGCTGTGTCCTGTGGGTGGGCGGGCAGCAGGGACAGAGGGTTACCCAAGACATGCAGCGGCCAGACTGCCAGCCCAACCTCAGCGCCCCTAGGGGTGAGGCCCTAGACTCACTGTGCATAGGGTGTGTGTGTGTGTGTGTGTGGGGGGGGAGAGGTCAGCTTGGCATCTCTGCTCTCTCCTAAGACTCCAAACTGCCTTTCCCAGAATCCCCTTCCCTGCAGGGTTTTAGATGGCAAGACTTACAAGGTGGCAATGAAGTACAGGGGTCAGGCCAGTGGCAAACACACACAGAGGCGCCCACAGTCTAGGCTGTGACTGTTGACATGGCTGCAGATGCCTGGGGCCTGGTTTTCCCCTCTGCCCCCTGCTGCATGACATGATCTACTTGGCTGGCTGCACCCAGAGCCAACAGGGACCCCTGTCCAGCCCCCAGCTCGCACCTGCCCATCAGGGCCCTTTCCACCCAGGGGAGCAGGCACAGGACCCCACCTGGGAACTTCCACCCCCTCATCTCCTCTCCCAACATCCTCCACGCACTGCTTGCCATCTCTCTGACCCTCAAGGCACCCTAGCTCCCAGGCTCCCTCCTCCTGCTCCGGGAAAAGCCAGATCCACTCCCAGGGGGAACAGAACCTGGTGGCAACCCCTGAAACATACACAGACGGTTACTCCACCCACCGCTTTCTGACCCTGGAACTCACAGCCCGGGGTTTCCCTTCCTGGGGAGGGGAGAGAGATGCTCTCATTTCCTCCACAGCAAACGTCTGATAGGAAATATTGTTTTCAGCGAATCATCTGTTACCTAACTGCCCTGGCCCCTGAGGCCCACCTGCCTGCCCAGACTCCTGGATTTCCGAAGGCGCCCATTCCCTGCTAGCCAACCACCAAGTGCCCAGCCACCGAAGGGGGGCTTAGCGCCTAACTCGAGCCGGGATTCACTCTCTGTGATCCGCCGAGGGTGGTACTAAGTGCGTTGGTGCCCATTGTCCCAACAAGGGTCATGCCCAAAGAGGAAGGGATGGGAAGAACCCACAACGGCTCAGAATCCTGAGGGCTTTCAGAAATTCCTTAAGCAGCGAGCCCACAGGTGGCAGTTGCCATCTAGTTTACCCTTCACTTGATGGAGCACCTGCCCTTGGTAACGTGACCAAAGGATCTAGCATCCATGGGATGCTTGCAAGAGAAGGAGGCGCCATGAAGCCAGACAGCAGGTGCAAGCCAGCCTTTTCCCAGGCAGCCTGGGTCGTCCAGTCCCTGGGGACTGGGATCGAACATGTTGGTCTCTTTAGCTCCTGTGAAGGTCTGGGCAAGTTTCATGGTCTCCGATGCAGAAGTGCTGACCCTGGGGTTGGAAGCAGGGAGGTGACGGGCCCACAGCCCGGTAGATGGTTAGGGGACGCCTCTGGCCTTGCAGCTGGGCCCTGTCCTCTACGGCCCGCGTCACTGGCCCAGCCCCTCATCACACTGGCTCAGAGCTCTCCTGGTCTGTCCAGGAAAATTCCAAGGGATCCCGTCCTCAGAGCAGTTCCCAGCACCAGGGCCATGAAGAGGCTCTTCTGGAACTTTGAAGGCAGAGGACACAAGTGTCTTTATGGTCTAGGTGAGGCAGGAGGCTGGATGAGACGACTTCTGAGGGCAACCAAGTGCTGCATCAAGCGTAAGAACCACAAGAGGGCGCCCTTGTACCAACAAAGACACGCCTTGAAAAGGAGAGAGGCAAGAAGAGCCTTTCATTGTTATTGGTTTTCATTTGGAAACAATGTCCTGTGTAAAGAAAAGTTGCAAGTGCAGTACAAGTAGTTTTCCCACCGACCCATTAAGAGTAAATTGCTGAAATGATTTCCCAAGTTCACCAAATTCTTTGCAGTGCACTTCCTACAAAGAAATATTCTAACCATACGACAGCCATCAAAATCAGAAAATCAATGTTGAAACATTTTTGCCACCTAATCTTCAGCCCTCATTCATGTTTTGCCAATTTTCCTCTTTTTTTATTTATTTTTTTGGTAGCAAAGCATCCAGATCAGAAACATGCTTGCACTTAGTTGTCAAGTCTCTATAGTCTCCTCTGTCTAGACCAGTTCCTTGGCATTCCTTTGACTTTTATGACCACACACACACACACACACACACACACACACACACACACTGTTGGAGGATGTCCCTCAGTTTGGGGTTGTCTGATGGTTCTCATGACTGGATTTGGGCCCTGCATCTTTGGTGGGAATCCCACAGTGCAAATTCTATGATGCTGCTTCTTCTCCTTGCATCCTGCCAGGGCGCAGGTGTGTGTGTGTGTGTGTGTGTGTGTGTGTGTGTGTGTGTGATTTCAATGTCCCTTTCCTGATCACCTGATAGGGTGGTGTCTGCCAGGCTTCTTCTCCACAACGTATTCTTTTGCCTTCTGTAATTGATAAGTATTTTGTGGGATGTACTTAGACATTGTGTAACTATTCTGTTCAGTGTATTCATTTCTTTATTCATATGAGCATGAGCTCACAGCTCTCCTGGTCTGTCTCAGAAAATTCCAAGGGGTCCGTCCTCAGGGCAGTTCCCGGCACCAGGGCCAGAAAGAGACTCTCCTGGAACTTTGAAGGCAGAGGACACAAGCATCTTTATGGTCTCAGTGAGGAGAAACTTCGGCCCGAGGCAGGAGGCTGGGGTTTCTTTCTCATTTCTCCTCACTTCTTTTCTATCTTTTCCTTCCTTCCTTCCTTCCTTCCTTCCTTCCTTCCTTCCTTCCTTCCTTCCTTTCTTCTCTCTCTCTCTCTCTCTCTCTCTCTCTCTCTCTCTCTCTTTTCTTTCTTTCTGTCTCAGAGTTTATATTGCACTCAGTGGGTTATAATCTATTACCAACATCATATCTTTGGATGGTCCAGTTGTCCCAAATGTGCCTGGTGGGAGCCCCTTTAGAGTAGCCCCGTGTCCTTCTACACCTCCCATCATCCTGTGAGCACTTCCTTGCTTTCTGGCACACAGGATGTTCCAGGCTCGTCTTGTACTTTCTCTGGAATCTGCCATTCCTCCAAAGAGCCCTGTCCCCCAAGGGGAGAGAGGTAGTTAGGAGCCAAGATCCCGGCACTCGGTGTACTTGTTGCTATTGGAATTTTCTCTTTCCAGGCTCAATTTTTGTACTTTCTTTTTTTAAAGTCATCCTTTCCAGTTTTTGTGGCGAGGACTAAGGAGCAGCAGCAGTGGATGCCGGCGCCTGCTGTCTTGACTCATTCCGCTGGTCCAGCCCCTATAACTGTGTCCATTCATGCATGCTCCACAGCGGGACCGGGAGACTCGAGCTGGGCACCCGGGGCAGCTCAGGGCGCCTCTGAGGGACAGCTATGTCCTTTCTGCAAAGGACCTGGCCAGGCGGGGGCTGGGCCACCCTGCCACCCATCGTTACTCAGCACTCCTCACCTGGGCCTGCCCCTGGAGGCTCCGCTAGCAGCTCCAGCTGCTCCTGGGCCGCAGGCAGCCCCTCTCCAGGGCAGGGTGGCGCCAAAGACGGGGCTCAGCTCTGGAGGGGGCCACGGTGCATCAGCACCCGGCCGGGCCGCCCTTGCACGCACTTGGTCGGCTTCCGGCTGTCATGCCCCCACACGTGAGACGGGGTGATTGGCCGGCCTGCGTGACGAGTGCAGGTGGTAACCGATGAGCGGAAGGGAGGTGTGTGATGTCTGAGCTCCATCACGTAATCACTGATACGCCAGCCTCTTCCCTGTGCTGCGGGTCAGCCGTGCATTGGGGGGTGGCCCTGTCTGTCTAGGTCTCAGAGAGAACAAGAAAGTCGCGGACAGAGGCCCAGCCACCCTGCAAGGTCGCACATGAGAGGAACCGGGGCAGGCCCGGGGCGGGCGGGCTCTGTTCCTGCGGGAACCCCGCTTGCTGGCTCCGACCTCACGGAGCTGCGAGGTTTCAGCACAACAGGTGAGTGTTTGCAGGGCTCCCCCTGGCGCTCAGCCGGTTCCCAGGAAATGTGTCCTCTTTGCGGCTGAAGGAGACCCGGGAGAGTGTGTGTGACTCAGGCAGTGTGTTCCACATTCTGACAGGGAGTCAAGGTCACGGAGGGGTCAACATGGCCCCCCGGAGGGTAAATAAGTGCACACTTATCCAGCTCCTAACGCAGTGCTGGGCTGTACGGTGTGGCAGAGCTGGAGCCAGTGCTCATGATGCCAAGACAGGGAGCGACCCTCCGGCTGGGGCCACGGACACAGGGGCCATCTGTGCACTGAGGCAGGTGACTGGAGACCGGGTAGTTCTGATACTTTGGGGGCGCTGGGCCCTCGGGACCCAGTAAGAGCGGTGGGCCTCCTTTCTGGAAGTCACCCAGGAGCATCATGCCCATCCCCACCCATTTTTGCTTATACTTTTGGGGGATTCCAGGCCCAGGTTGAAATGCCTGAGCCGGGAAGCCCAGTGGGCTGTGCAGCTGATGGGCACCGGCCTCGAGTGGCCTCGGGAGGGCTCCCTGCAGGAGCTCCTGTCCCAGCAGCTGTAGTCTAGGTGTGGGGGAGCAAAGCCAGCACCAGGAAAGAGTGGCAGCCTGTGGGGGTGCTGGTGCTGGCTTGGGATTTGGCGGGAATCCAGAGGTGATAGCTAAGTGGAGTGCATGGGGGGAAATTGCCTCGAATTCAGACTCACTACTTGTCAGTGTGAAAAGCCCCAAGTCTCCACGTGGCCACTGTGCTGCTGGGTGTGGAGTGGCCTATAGCTGCCGTCAGTGCCCCTCCATGGGTGGTGAGCGGGGGAGGGGGTCGGGAGTGGGGGTGGGAACCGAGGCTGGAGACGGGTGATTTCCTTACTCAGCTCAGGTGGCCGAGCAGCGCTGTGGCAGGTGCTGGGCATCTGGACATCACGGGGACCAGGTGTGTAAGTGACAAATCAACAACAGGGACGAGTGTGGAGCGGGAGGGGAAGGAGATGCTTCCAGCCTGAATCCACAGGGTAGTCCCTCTGGGAGGAGGGAAGGTCCTCATGGAGTCGGCAGGTGGGTGGAGGGAGGACGCTCCTGGCAGGAGGACCAGCCAGGCAAGAGCACAGACGTGGGCCGAGTGTGGGCAAAGCGGGCATGTGAGGACGCGGGGGGAGCGGGGGGGGGGGGGACTGAGGCTGGGCATGGAGGCTGGGAAGGAGGCGTCTGCAGAGGCTGGGGTGTGGCGGCCCCTTCGGGGATGGCCATTCTCCTGGCACATGACCTGAGCTCCCAGGGGGCGTTCCTCCCCCTCAGCCCGGGGGCCCAGGGGCTCTGTGAGATTGTCCCCCATGTATGTGGTGGGGTTGTGTTTGTGATGCCTTTTCAAGGGCATCCTGGTGTCCAGCCGTCCGGCCTCGCTGTGAGCGGAGCCTGAGAACCTGGACGCCCCACTGACTGGCCACGTGCCTCGGGCCTCGCCTGTGAGGTGGGGCTGAGGCAAACACCTGGCCTGCCCACCCCACGGGAACCCCGTGAGGCTCCCACAGGAACCTGGGTGTGAAAGGCCTCCCCGACCTTGGCCGTCCTTTCCGAGCAAAGTTTATTGCAGAGTTAAATCCTGCCCTTCCCAGGGAGCCCGCAGGGCGAGGAGCTGATCCCCATTTTAGAGACGAGGAAACTGAGGCACTGGTTCTAGTCTCTGCTTCACCAAGTCACCTCTCTACAACACTTCCACGGGGAGACGTCCCTCTGGACTCCACACCCCTCACCCCCACCCCGGAGAGGACGTCCCCGGCCCTCGGGGTCCACTGTCCCGGGAGCAGAGGAGCAGGCACGGTGACATCACACAGAAGCGCAGACGGGGGGATTCGGGCAGAGAAAAGCCTCCCTGAGCTGAAATCTGACAAGATGTGGCCAAGACCGTGGCCTTGGCTGCAGGTTCCATCGGGGTCAGGCCCTCGCTGGCCCTGAAAGGGACCTGGCCCTCCGTTCCGGGTGCCCAGGAGCGGTGACTCACGGGCCCTTGTCTGTGGCTATCAAACATGTCAGCCCTCCGTATGCCCCCTCGCGCAGCCCTCCGGCAGCACCTGTGACTAAGCCTGCCTTAGTCAGCCCGCGCGTCGACAAGCCGGGACGTTGGGTGGGTGAAAGCTGTCGAGGATATTGGGGGCTGTGTGTTTTTTCTGGCACCGGGACCAGGGTGACTAAGAGAGGCCCGCATCGCCATGGGAACAACCCCTCCTACTCACACAGTCCTGACAGTCTTCAAAACATCTCGTTCACGTGACCCTGCTGATCCCTGCAGCTGCTGCGTTGGGGGGTGGGGGTGGGGGTGGGGTGGGGGTGCAGAACCACGAACCGGGCCTCGGAGGGCAGTGAGCGCACAGGGGGCCCCAGCCGCTCTGCTCTGCTCCGTCTCCCGTGGCGGACATCGCCAGACCATCCGACCACCCTCTCCTTCGTGTGCAGTCCTCCTCCACACGGCTCTCCTGGCGGCCGCTCCGTCCATGGGGGCTGCCACCCCTGCGGCAGTGGGTGGGGGCCGGGCCCCGGCCAGCTGGGGGACCTGGGCCATGCCAGTCAGTTTTCCCTTCTGGAAAACAGGACGAGGGACTAGCCTTGTGGTGGGAGGGTCTGCGGGCAAGTCCTGTGCCATCCTTCCCTGCTCCCGTCCGCACCTCTGCGGGGACCCCTGGCCGTCCGCTCTCCAGGCTTCAGCTCCCGGTGGAGACTTGCCAGCACCTCTTCCTCAGGTTTCTGCTCAGGAACTTCCGAGGGGTTCCCACGACCTTCCGAGAGAGCGCGGCAGCTCCGGGCCTATGACCCGGACGCCTGCCCCCCTCCACGCTCCGGCCCGGGCTCCTCTCCTCGCCCCTCGGGTTCCGTCCGAACGTGCACATCTGTTCGGCCAAATGTGTGTGACCCACACTGTCCACCCCCGGGCCGTTGCCCGTGCAGCTCCCTCCGCCTGGGCGCCTGCCCTCACCGCCACTCGGCATCCCACCTTCTCAGAATCCTCTCTGTCCTCAGAGGCCACCTTCGCGAATGCCACCAGCTCCTGCAAGACTCCACACATCCCCGCAGCGGGGGCTCTCTGCCTCCGACACAGGTTAGGGCATCACCTTTCTTCTCTCCCCGCCCCTCCCTCCACCTGGCTTACTCACGTAGGAAATCCCAGGTGACTCACAGCCAGCACTCTGTACGAGCAGGAGCCCCCCCTGGCCTGTCCCCCTTCCTTCCAAGCAGAAGTTATGATGAAGGCACTTTCTGAGACCTACTAGGTGCAAGGTTGATGAAAAATGGGAACATGGGCCCCTTCCCAGGTCCAACTCCCCTCCACCTGTGGGACATGGAGCGAAGGCCATCTGGGAGCCGACGGCGAGGCCTTGGGAGCCTGGCCAGCAACTCGGTCTAAGAGAGGCCAGAGAAACTGCTTCTCGATGTGGGCCTGGCCCGCACACAGCTCGTGTTTTGATCTCACACAGCTCGGGCAGGGGCCCGTCCCCCTCCCCCTGTGTGCCCTGTTTTTCTGTGTTTTCCTTGTGCTGGGAAAGTCAGGGGGGTGGCAAAACAATAGCGCCAGCCAGCCACGCCCGGCGCAGCCCGCCCGCAGGCCGGATGGGACTGAGCAGGACAACCTCACCAGTGGCAAACTTCACCGGGCTGGCCGGGGCACACGTAAGGCCTAATACACCCATGTCTTCCACAGCCAGTCCTCCGGGGTATTTCTTTGGAATCCACAAAGAATAGCTGAGGTTTTCTGAGACTTCAGCACTTTGCGTAACCGAGGTGCTGAGGGGGGTGGGGGCGGGGGGCCACCGGGCACTCGGCACCCTCAGTTCTCTCTCCTTCAGGAGGGGTGCAGGTATCAGGGGGGGCTTCCGTTCCGAAGGGGCCGCCTTTGTAGAGTCTGTGCCCTGCTGGGTGTGGGAGGGAGGAGAGGAGGACGGAGGCCAATCAGGGGCCAAGGCTCCCCTTCTCTTCCTCCTCTCCAGGAGCGCGCATCATCCCTGCTCACCTGCTGAGCACGTCCTGGACACTGAGGACCTGTGCCTGCCCTGATTGTGGTGACCAGACTGATGGACACTCGCAGCCCTCTGTGCCTGTGGTCTGGACTTCCACTCTCTCCATCCGACCTCTGCTAGATTCTCCCAGCTCCGTGCTACCTCCTCCGAGAAGGCCTCCCTGACTGCCCACGTGGAAAAAAACCTCGGCCTGCAGACTCCCTTTAGCCCTTTGGTTGTGCCTCTCAGGAACGTTCACCTAGCCCAGTGGTCGGCAAACCGCGGCTCGCGAGCCACATTGCGGCTCTTTGGCCCCTTGAGTGTGGCTCTTCCACAAAATACCACGGCCTGGGCGAGTCTATTTTGAAGAAGTGGCGTTAGAAGAAGTTTAAGTTTAAAAAATTTGGCTCTCAAAAGAAATGTCAATCGTTGTACTGTTGATATTTGGCTCTGTTGACTAATGAGTTTGCCGACCACGGACCTAGCCCCGTCTCCTCTGCAGTCACTCGTGTTCAGGTGACATGACTCCTCCTACTTCAGGGAGGTCTCTGAGGTGACTGACCATCTGTTTTGGAGCCTCCCCGTCTCCCCTGGGCCTAGACATCCTGGCAGGTGGGTATGCGTCGCTCAGGATGAACAATGAGTGTCGGTCACTAAGTGGAGACTCCAAGAACAGGTTGCACGATGTCTTTTCTGAGAGGCTAACAGGTCCCCCCCACACACACACACACACACTCACACTCCTGAGGAAGAAAAGGGTCTGGAAAAGCAAGCTGGGCCTCGGGGAGCAGCTGAGAAAGATTTGCGCACCCTCCTGCCCAACGGGCTGAATCACCTCCATGTCGAGTCCAAGGGAGTGGTGATCAACCAGACCCTCCTGAGTTAGCGCTAGGCTTGGAGCCAGGTGTGCGGCTTCCCCGCAACCACTCGCACCTGGGACCCGGGCCTTGGACGCTTCCACTGGGAGTGGAGCTGGCTCCGGGAGACGCCGGGTGAGCTGGGAGGGCCGCGCGGGCCCCTGCGGAGAAGCCGGGCTCACTCCTGGTCATGTCACTTGCTCGGTGGTGACGGCAGGTAAGCGGCTTCGTGGCGCTGAGCCTCTATTTCTTTGCTCTAAAATGGAGCTGGTAACCACAGGGAGACGAGTTCCGAACCTGGAGGAGCCACATTCCTGGACGGGAAGCAGGAGGTGGTCCCGGGGGCCCGGGGGCCCGGGGGCGGCGGGGGGGATTGCTTGGTGAGCTGCGCAGAGCTGCAGCTTTGAGAGGGGCAGAGTCCCCGAGATGGGCGCCCAGCAGTGTGGGTGCTCGTGACACTTCTGAACCGCATGCGGAAAACGGTTAAAACCGCGCTATTTCCCTCATGTGCATTTTGCCGCAATGACAATTTTTTAATATTAAAAAAAATGGAGCTAATAAGAGCATTTACCTCATGGGGTTGTTGTGAGGATTAAATGAGAGGTTTCCTCCGTCACTCGGGGTGTGTGAGTGGAAAGGACACGTCATAGATCCTCCAGTCCTGTTCCCGGGGGGAGGGGGAGGGGGAGTAGGGGGAGGGGGAGGCTAAATAGATGCAGCCCAGCCACTGAACTGCTCGGCCGGACCCCTGAGTAGGTGGGACCCCTGGGGAGGTGGGGGCCCTGGGCAGAAGGGGTGCAAGTGGGGGGGGGGGGCAGTGGGATCCGTGGCTGCTCGGAGGGGCCGGGGAGCTCCCTTCGCAACCAAGGATTTGGGTGGTTTGAGCCCTGTCCCACCACCGTCGTAAGCAAAACTGTTCAGATAGATGACAAGCTACCATGTTTTACTATCTTGCCACGCCCAGGCCCCTGCAGCCCCAGGATGGGGCCGAGGTTGGGGGGTAAGATGAGAAAAGGGCAGTGGAGGGTGGGGTCGGGGTGGGTTAGACAGCCTCCCCCCTTCCTTCTCCGAGCTGGTCCCCCCTCTGTGGCCAACAGAAGCACCTCTTTCCGGGGTCTGTGACAGTCAAGACAGCGCAGGGGAGTGCGCGGAACACAGCGGCCCTCAGCAGCAGTGCTCGATGAACTGTTCGTTTTGGAGTGTTTGTGGGGTGGTATAATTCGTTTCTGAGAGAGGAACAGAGGGGGTTGGGGGGACAGAGAGAGGGGATGGGTCTCAGGCCCAGCCTCAGGAGCTGGGTCCTTCCCGGTGTGAAGTGCCTTCCACACTCTGTCCCCGGGGAGGTACAGGGGCCTGAAGGAGGGTCGGGTCACCCAGGACCCCAATCTTCAGCCGAGGG
The DNA here is from genome assembly GCF_027574615.1 of Eptesicus fuscus. Classification (NCBI taxonomy): domain Eukaryota; kingdom Metazoa; phylum Chordata; class Mammalia; order Chiroptera; family Vespertilionidae; genus Eptesicus; species Eptesicus fuscus. The sequence goes on along the minus strand of NC_072477.1, from coordinate 43,712,225 downwards.
CTCTCCCAGCCCACACAGAGCCTCCTCCCCACTCCCCCCGCTGTGCTGGAGAGCGCCTCCGTTTCCTCCCAGGGGAGGGAGCGCTCGCTGAAGAGCAAGCCCCTGACAGTTGTCAGCCACGGAGAAGTGACGAATTCCCAGAGCAGCACCGGAAATCCAGCTGGGCAGCCCTGGTCTCACTGGCAGGTGAGAGGGGAGCACCGTGGTGACCAGCTCTCTGACCTGCTGTGGACCCTCCAGGAGAGGTCAGGGTTCAGGTGGCACCGAAAGCCAGGCCCCCCCCCCCCCCCCATGAAGGACACATGATTATTATCCCCGTTTTCTGGAGAAGGAAACGGAGGCTCAGAGAAGGGAAACCAAAGCCACAAGGCTGTCAGGTGGAAGGCGGGGATGCCGAGCCCACCTCTCAGCCCCATTAAAGATCCAGCCAGCTCGGGGCGGCCCCTGCCTCGGAGGCTCCTGGTGGGGCCGCGTGAACCGTGTGCACAGGCACGGGGCTCACTGTAAAGGGGAGTTAGTAGTAAAAAGCAGTCTCCCACCCGAGGTCCTCTTAGACCCAAACACGCAACCCGCCCTCTTTCTTCAAGAACAGTCAGCTGGGCCACGCCTTCCCAAGGAGGCCCGGGCAGAGGTCCGGTTCAGTGTGACGGCGGCGTCAGCGTAGGAGCCACAGGCGGGGCTGGGACCAGCCTGGACGCACGGACGCCCCGCAGCGTCGCTTCGGTCTGGGCAGCGCCGGCTCCGTCCATTTAAGGTGCACGATTTCAAAAGGTCTACGTTGGCGTGGCCACCTCGGATCTTGTTAGAACCAGTTTTCTTCCAGGTCAGAACGGAAATGAGCTGGAACTGACTTGGACTGGTGAGAAGAGGTTTCAGCCTGTGGTGACTCGTTTGAAGCAGTCAGAACCTGCCTGGCGTGGCCATAAGCCCTGGCCCTGGTTCTACAAGAGCAGCTTCAAGGATGGAGCTGGTGGAGTTAGAAGTTGGGGTGAGGTCTAGGGATGGGGAACAGGCAGGTGGGACACGGAGAGCCCGGGGCCTGGCCCTGCCCGGGGAGGTCGTGAATGCCCATCTGGAGAGCCTATGATGTCATATCCACAACCACACCGCACAGAACCCTCCGGAGGGCTGCACAGACCACACGCCTGTAAATCAATTAGCCTCTCGCCCAGTGATTAATGGGAGGGAAGCTTTCATCACTTGTTCTGGGTAAATTATTGCATATGGAAGCACAGCTTTGATTGTATGAGTTCTTGCTGGAGCATGAAATTTCGTGGAGGAGGGTCCCTGAAATGTGGAGCCCCTACAGACCCCCCCCCCCCCCCCCCCACCCCCATCCCATCCCATTCCCTGCTTCCTCCTTGCCTCCCCTCCTCCCCCAGCTCTGCCTCCCCAGGAGTCCCCGCTGCACCTCCCCAGGCCCAGGAGGAAGGGCTGAGCGGGGGGCGGGGGGTGATTCACTGCCACCCTCCACGCCTGGCTGGAAGAGCAAGGCCAGGGGTGCTTTGTAGATGACAAGTGTGATGGAGAAGGGGAGATGGTGAGTGCAGGAAGTAGATGGTCGATGTCCTGGACCAGATATAAACCACAGAGTCCAGGCCCACCTGCTGTGGGCAGGGAGCTGGGGGTGGAGGGGCCAGGTCATCTGGGGCGGGGTGTTCCTATAGAAGCAGATCTACAAGCCACAGGGCTCCGGATGTAAGTCCAAAGTGGAAACCCATACAGTTAGCAGTTCCAGGAAGAGCCTTGACAATGCACAGAGCTAGACCCTCATTTTTCCTGCAGGTCCTGAGTGGGATGGGTTGGGTCCAGGCCACACAGGCAGGACAAGAAGCTGCTCTATCCCCCACCCCCCCCACCCCCCAATCCAGAGCACTCCCTGCCTCTGTAAGTGATGTCTGTCTTTAAGGCTCCTCCACTGCCCTACCCACACCTGGAGCGCCGGCCTGACTCCTCTCCAAGCCCCCTCACCTTGGACATCTAGGGCTGAGGACCACTGATAGGTCCCTAATCACCCAAGCAGGCTGCCTCCTGTGCCGCTGGCTGAGAGGCCTGACCGCAGGGGGGTGAGCAGCTGCTGACCTTGGCCAGGCTGGGCACCTTGGGCCCTGAGCATTTCTTGGTTTGCTGACCACCCTTCTTTGAGTTGGACCCCTCTGTAGCTTGGGCTGTAAGTGGGGGGCAACCTCAGGTGCCCTCCTGACACTGTGGTGCCCATAGTGTGATTCTCAGAATTCAGGAGGAGGTGCTGGTCAGGACAAGCGGCCTTAGGTGCCGACGCAGCCTCCTTCCTCGGGTTCTGCTGGAGGGACAATGAGGGCCAGGGTGAGTAAACAGTGGCTGCCCCCCATATCTGCCGTGAGCCCCCCATCATCACTCCTGGACTAATTGCCAGCCTATCCGCCGCCAGGTGCCGGCCCGTGTGTCCCTGGCTCTGGGGCTGCCATTAACGACATGTTGCAGCAGCTTTACGGAGCGTGGCTCGGGACAATTTTACACCTCATTTGATTTATGTCCCAGGATCCGCTCCTCTCTCAGAGGCTCCCTCCCTGTGCACAGACAGCCTGTGCCGCCCACCCTGGCTTTCCTGTGCACCCACAGAGCCAGTCCCGGGGCCCGCCTCGGACACACCCTAGGTCCTGGCAAATAGCGCCCATCACCTGGCCCTTCCTCCCAGGCCTTCTCTCTAGGAGATGTTCTTAAGCCAGGACATGTGTGAGTGAGGCCTCCACAGACGTGAGAGAACCCCAGGGAAGGCCCTTGGGGATTGGTCACCCCGCCCCATCAGTAAGATGGGAAACTGAATTGAAGAGAGTCCTCAGGGCCCTCACGACCCTTCTGAAGGTCCATCATCAGTCTGTGGCCGGCATCTGCCCCCAGTCTGCGGCAGAGAGGGCGGGATCTGCACGGGGAGTCGCCAGGTCAGCTGTGAGCCACCGCGGGGCCCGGTGAACTGGACTCTTTGTCCGGGCAGTGACCTTGACTTAGGCTGAGGAACGGATGAGCTATAAGATGACTTAGTCTACCTCCCTCACTGCAGAGAGAAAGAAGAGAGGCTCAGAGGAGAGAGTGATTCCCCACAAGGCACAGCACCGGTGGGACACAGAGTCAGGGCCAGGATGCTACTAGCTTCACAACTCCAGGATTTGATCACCTCCCTAAGAGGCAAGATCATTTCCATGACCAGATCTCCTCATCCATCCATCCATCCATCCATCCATCCATCCATCCATTCATTTTGGGGTGCCTCCCAGGAGCCAAGCTTGGTGTTAGGCTCAGAGGATATGACAATGGACCAAACATAGAAGCACCTGGGCTATCAAGGCTGAGGAGGGAACGTGCTGGCCCAGCAGCAGACCCCTTCCCTGTGTTTGGGGAAGTCCCCCCAGAGTGAATCTTGGTTGAGGGCCAAGTCCACCTCCACTTCAGAATCTGGAAAGGCCAGTAGCCCTCATCTCAGTCTCCCTCATGTCCAGCACTGGCCGAAAGGTGTCCTCCTGACCAGTTCTGGAGCTTCATGTGGGTGACATTTCCTGCTGTGTACCTCGGTGAGGATACCCAGCCACCTGGAGGACATGGGAGGCCCTCAGTGTCCTTACCAAAGGAACATATGCCACAGTAGAGAAAATAGCACAAAGAACCCCCATGTATCTATCACCAGGCTTCAGAACTCATCAACGTTCTGCCTTTTTTGTTCATCTTCCCTCTTATAGAACCCCATAAACATTTTTCTCAAAAAGATTTTAAGACTTGGTGTCAGAACAGTTTTAGGTTTACAGAAAATTCAAGCTGGTAGTAACGAGGGTTCTCATCTACCCCTCCCACACCCTGCTTCCCTATTACTAGCATCTTACATCAGTGTGGTACATGTATTACTAGTAACAAACAAGTATCAGTACCTTATTAACTAAAGTCCATGCTTTATTCAGATTGCCTTCATTTTCCCCTGATGCTCTGTCCTGTCCCAGGGTTCCATCCAGAGGAGTACATTACGTCTAGTTGTCCTGTTTGCTTAGCCTATGATAGGCTCACAGACTCCCCTTGTTTGTGATGACAGTCAGGTATATTGTAGGATGTCCCACGATGGGCATTTGCCTACTGGTTTTCTCGTGATTAGATTGGGGTTATGGGTATGGGAGAGGAAGATCACAGATGTAAAGTACTGTGATAGAGTGATGTAATCAGAAACACATATTTGATATGGTTCCTGGTATGAGCTCCTAAAACCTCAGTAGTTTCCTGAGTGATGGGGTGAGAGGAGCATCTTTATTATAAACTTAGTCTTAGTCCTGGTTCCTGACTCAAGAGCTTTAAGACCCTTGGAATCGCTTGAGTGATAAGAGTGTCCTGAGTATGTTAATGAGATGACTGGTGGGTCCCCTCCCCACCAAGATGGCTTCCAGATGGGGGCTGGTTGCCAGAAAGACGAAGGCAGGATTGGACAGTAGGGACACTCCGTCCTACCCCACTCACATCCTCTAGGGAGTGGAAAGGGGCTGGAAATGGACTAAATAATCTCCCATCCCACATGATGAAGCTGCCATAAAGATCCATATCCTGCAGGTATGGATAGCCTGAGAGCTTCCGGGTGGTAAGCACATTTATGTGCGAGGGACAGGGCTAGTTTGCCTGGGACCCTTCTGGACCTTTTCCTATGCATCTCTTCAGTTGGCCATTCCTCTGTACCCCTTACATCTTCCTTTATAATACCACCAGTACATGCATTTCCCTGAGTTCTGTGAGCAGTGATAGCAAATTATCAAACCTGAGGAGAGGATGGTGGGAAACTCCCATTTGTAGCCAAGTCCGACAGAAGTGTGGGTAACCTGGAGACCTACTACTTGCAATTGGCATCTGAAGTGGGGGCAGTTTTGTGGGACTGAGCCCTAAACCTGGGGGGCTGCATGAACTCCAGGTCGTAAGCAGCGGAGTGGAGTTAAATTGTAGAACACCCAGTTGGTGTCCAGAGAATTTCTTGGCATGGAAAACCCACATATCTGGTGTCAGAAGTGTTGTGGAGAGAGAAACAGTTTTTCTTTCACAGACTTTCCTTGAATTTGATGACCTTGACAATTTTGAGAAGTGCTGGTCGGGTGTATCGTAGGATGCCCCTCTGGGAACTTGGCTACTGTTTTTCTCATGACTAGACCAGGTGTATGGGTTGTAAGGAGGAAGACCACAGAGGTGACGTGCATTTCCATCACACCGACTCAAGGGGATCAGCATGGTTTGTTGTTGGCGTGTTGCTGTGATACCTGGCTGAATAGTGTTCGTTAGGTACCCCCACTGGAGAGCACCTCATCTCCCCCCTTTCTGTACTGTTCTCTTCGGAAGGAAGTCGCACGCACAGCCCACACTTAGAGTGGGAAGTTGTGCTCTCCCTCCTTTAGGTGGAGGGTCTGCGTAGTTTATTTTAAATCAAGTTCCAGACATTCAATTATTTTACCTGTAAGCACTTCGGTATGTATCTCTAACGGATACAGACTTAAAAACCACACCGAGAGCTACATTACCACGATGCCACCAGTACAACCAACAACCATTCTCTCATGTCATTTAATATGCAGGCCATGTTCAGTTTCCCCTAATTGTCTGGTAAAAAGTATTTCTATGGTTGGTTTATTCAAATCAAGATCCCAGCAACATCCACCCATTGTATTTGGCTAACATGCTCTTAAATGTCTTTCTAACTATAAAAATCTTCCCTCCTTTTTTGGTTTTGGGCCTCTTATTGCCTGAAGAAGTAGAGTTATTTCTCGTGGAGTCTTTTCTACCTTCTGATCTTGGCTGATGGTGTCTCATAGTTTTGTTTAACATGTCCTCTGGCCTCCCTTTCCCTGGAAACTGACAGTTACATCAGAGGCTTGATTAGATTACGGTTCATTATTTTGTCAAGAATACATCAGCGGTGGTGGCCACGTCAGGACACATAAATGTCCAGACGTTCCTCTTTTCATGGAGCTGAGATTGATCAGGGGGTGACATGTGGTCAACATTTCTTCTCATGGGCCTAACTGCTGCTGCTGATTGATGCCTTTCCTTTGTAGGGAAATCTGTCTCTGTTGCCTGCAACTAAGAACTCTGGTGGGTAAATCCTGGGTGCCTAGAACGGCGCTTTTTAAATTTAACCTGGCAAATGTCTGATTAAGTGCCTACTCCTGAGATGGGAAAAGCATGGAAGCTAAGAGAGGACTCTAGAGCCAGAACTGTCTAAGTTGGGGATTCCACCTCAACCACTGACTAGCTGTGTACTCTAAACAACACTCCTCAGTTTCCTCATCTGTAAAATGGGATCCTGCTGCTGATAACACTGCCTAGTTCATAAGATTATAATAAGAGTTAAAGTAGTTAATAAACCCTTAGAACAGTGCCTACCATGCAGTAAGCATTCAACACTTGTTAAGTCATATAATAATATTTAAATATCCTAGTTCTCTTCCCTCCCCACACCCCATCATCTCCTTAGGTAACTTCACCCATTCCCATGGCTTTGGCTATCATTTTTCCTAATACCTCAATGTCAAGAACAAATGACATAATAGCTTGGTTTTGTTTGGTTTTATTTGGGAGAAGGAGGACCTACAGTAAATGCAAACATTGCATTGGAAGACATGGCTCAGTTTCAGAATTGTTAAGGTGGGGGTAGGGAGGTGGGGTTTGTGCCTAGAAGTGAGACAACTTGAAATATCTGGACAACTTCCTAAGCCATACTAACCAAAACAGCCCTGCGCCCTGAGGGGAGGTTAGTGGAGTCTTGGGGTGGCTGGAATCCCGTACAGACTCTGCGCCCCAGGGAAGGGCCCGGGAAGAGGAACCCAGGCTCTGTGCTGAGGGCTCTGGGTGTTGGATTTGGACACTAACTACCAGGACAGGGAGGTACATTGTTCCTGCCACTCTTACAGAGCATCCCATGATGGAAAAAGGTAAAGGGGGTCAGTAGACATGGTCTCTGCCTTGGGACCACCAAGATGGAGCCGAGAAAGCAGCCCAATGTCTGGGTCAGTGAGTGGCTGTTCTCAGTGCAGATCTGAAGGATTCGGGCACGTCTGCAGGAGTTCTGCAGCGTTGTAATTGCCAGTGGGGAGCTCATTAGGAATCCCACTGTGAGGGCCTGTGGAGAGAGATCCATGGGCAGGGCTTGTACTCTAGCACACCCAGGGATGCCCTGCAGGACAGGGTGAAGGGAAAGTCTCCCAGGAGGCAGAACTCTGAAAGCCTGGGTGTTTGTTTTGCCTGGAAGGAAATATGGCTAGAGGTTTGGATCCATGTTCATTCATGGACACGGCTAGAGGTTTGGTCAGGGACTTGGAAGGAACCCAGTTGGAAATTTGATGACGAAGAGATGTGAAAAAGAGGTGTTTCAATAAACCTCTCCACATGGGCTCAGTGGTGAGGATATTTGTGCCCTAAGTGAGCGCTCCTCAGAGAGCGGTCTCAGCACAGCATGAGCTTAATAATCGGGTTGACAAGATGATCCGTTTTGTTAGTGTCCACGTGCTCATAAACAAAGCAGCATGATAGCGTGGGTGGAGGTTTTGCATGTGCCCAGCAACATGGACTTCCATTCACCAAGCTCAATTTGGCCATAGTCACTGCAGAATACTCAGCCTACCTACCCACACAGAGTTCCCAATGTAACACCATCGCTGAGGAGACCAGCCAGACACCTGGCGGTAGGTGAATTTCATCGGACCACTTTCATTTTGGAAGCACTTGTTTTTGCCCCTGAAGTAGGTGGGTATTCTGGATATGGGCGTGTCTTCCCTGCCCACAATGCTTCTACCCACATCACTATCCATGGGCTCACAGAATATCTTATTTACTGTCATGGTGTTTCACACAGCATTGCTTCTGACCAGGGAACTCATTTCACAGCTAATGAAGTGCATCCATGGGCTTAGGCTCAGGGAAGTAACCAGTCTTAGCAGGTTCCCCATCATTTGAAAGCATCAACCTACTAGGGCAGTGGTTCTCAACCTTTCTAATGCCGTGACCCTTTAATACAGTTCCTCATGTTGTGGTGACCCCCAACCATAAAATTATTTTCGTTGCTACTTCATAACTGTAATTTTGCTACTATTATGAATCATAATGTAAATATCTGTGTTTTCCGATGGTCTTAGGCGACCCTGCTAGTAGTTCTCAACCTGTGGGTTGCGACCCACAGGTTGAGAACCACTGCTGTAGAGCCTAAGACTATTGGAAAACACAGATATTTACCTACCGGATCGGGCCTAAACGGGCAGTCAGACATCCCCCTCACAATCCAGGCTCCCAACTGCTCGCCTGCCTGCCTTCCTGATTGCCCCTCACTGTTTTTGCCTGCCAGCCTGATCACCCCCTAACCACTCCCCTGCCAGCCTGATTGCCCCTAACTGCTCTCCCCTGCAGGCCTGGTCACCCCTAACTGCCCTCCCCTACAGGCTTGATCGGCCCCAACTGCCCTCCCCTGCAGGCCTGATCCCCCCCACCCCCCCCAACTGCTCTCCCCTGCAGGCCTGAGTCCCCCTTCCCCCCCAACTGCTCTTCCCTGCAGGCCCGGTTGCGCCCAACTCCCTCCTTTGCCGGCCTGGTCACCCCTAACTGCCCTCCTCTGTAGGCTTGATCGCCCCCAACTGCCCTCCCTTGCAGGCCTGGTCCCTCCCAACTGCCCTTCCCTGCTGGTCTGATCACCCACAACTTGCCCTCCCTGGCAGGCCTGGTCCCTCCCAACTGCCCTCCCCTGCTGGCCATCTTGTAGCGGCCATCTTGTGTCCACATGGGGGCAGCCATCTTTGACCACATAGGGGCAGCCATCTTGTGTGTTGGAGTGATGGTCAATTTGCATATTACTCTTTTATTAGATAGGATAGAGGCCTGGTACACAGGTGGGGGCCGGCTGGTTTGCCCTGAAGTGTGTCCCGGATCAGGGTGGGGGTTCCTTTGGGGCATGGGGTGGCCTGGGCGAGGGGCCTGTGGTGGTTTGCCAGCCGGCCACATCCCCCGGTGACCCAAGCGGAGGCCCTGGTATCTGGGATTTATTTATCTTCTATAATTAAAACTTTGTAGCCTTGAGCAGAGGCCAGGGCTGGCCAGAGCAGAAGGGAAGCTTGGCTTCCTCCATTGCTAGGGAAACCCAAGCCTCCTGCTCACTCCGTGGCTGCAGCCATCTTGGTTGGGTTAATTTGCATACTCGCTCCTGATTGGCTGGTGGGTGTGGCTTGTGGGTGTAGCAGAGGTATGGTCAATTTGCATGTTTCTCTTTTATTAGATAGGATGGTGATGCATCAGTTGAATAAAATACTATGTAGCTATTAAAGTTGTATTTAATGCAAAGGAGAGAGATTCATGATACACAGGTGAAAAAAAGTGAGTTATAAAATAGTATATATACTGTATGATATCATTTTTGTGCATTTTAAAGGATGTATGTCATACATAAAGCTAATGTTCAACTGACAAAATATAATGGACATAGTTATGATGCTCTCTGGAAGATAAGAAATTCGTTGATTTTCATTTTGTCCTTTTGCTTGTCAATGTTTCCCAAATTTGTTTTCATGACTATGTATGACATTTGTATTGTGAAAAGTGAAACCACTCCAAAACCAATGTTTTAATGTAGAGGCAGAAGAGAGACAAGGTGAGCTCTGTGCGCATCTGGGCAGCGAGGCAGGCTTCTCCTCCATCGGGGAGGATACTGGCTGGAAGGAGCTGCCAGCCACATCATTGCTCTGGCCTCCAGGTCACAGCCCTTCCTTGGCACGGCTCCACCCCTGCCCTGGCAGCCCCCAGGTTTCCAGGCTTGTAACAGCAGGGGGAGTACTCCCTAACCCTACCCACGATCGGATGGGAGAATTCATAGCAGCTGCCTCCGTGGCCAAGACCAGGTCTGCCATTTTCAGGGCACCCGACAGGAATGCGCTGCCTGGGAGAAGCAGGCCCTGACCCCACCCCCTGGGCCTGCGTATGTTGGCGGAGGTTCACAAAGACGCTGGGCTGCAGTCTGGCAGATTGAAAATATTTTTCAGTGCGGCCCCAGGATTTGACTGGAGAAACAATAATATTCCTTCTCTGGATGTCAAACATCCGGACAAATAGAAGCCTTTTTTCCACCTTCTCTCTTCCCTGAGGGCTACAAAGGATGCTCTGACATAGGCTTCTGGAAAGGACTCACCTCGCCAGGGCGAGTGCCAGCGTGAGCCACAGGGAGTGCTTATTTTTAAAAGGAGGGGAAAGAGGTGGCCCCTCGCAGGTTTGCTCAAAGGGCCTGGCTTCCTCAGGAGAGAGCCCGGGCCAGCGGGACCTGCCTTCTCGGCCGTGAAGGACCCCGAGTGGAGTGGTGGTGTCCCAGCCGCGCTCCTGGCGGGGAAAACATATCCCACCCAGAGCTGGGATTGTGGGTGCAGCTAGAGCCAGGGAGCAGCGTGGAGGTCAGGAGAAGAGAAGGAGGTTGAGGGCAGACATAATGGAAAAACTCCCATTATTTTCCGAACGGGAACCCAAGGACTACCAAGCCACAGAAAGCCGGTCTCCCCCAGCAGCTGGGCAAGCCCAGTGTCTTTGGCTAACCCCAGAAATAAAATGAAGACGCTCCTAACAAATCCCCGCAAGTGTAATTGGCATTTGGGGGATCCCCTCGGGAGTTCCCGGGAAAGAAGTTAGAGGGGAGAATACCCCTAAACCTTTCTCAAGTTGCAAAATGAATCATGAAAGCCTTCCCAATTCCTTGGGTCTCACCGAGCACCGTCTTAACCCTGCTTAGCCAGTGCCGCCCAGGCTGAGCGTCAGCCCCCCAACACCGACCCACCCACCGTAGGCGCAGCGTGCTTCCGGACACGTGGTCACTTTGCCCCTTCCCCTGGACCAGGAGAAAATGCCCCCTTCCAGGGCTTCATCCTGGACTGGCTCATCCTGAGCCCCTGGCAGCGCTGCGGGGCAGACTGTCCCTCTGATGGGACCTGGCGGCCTCGCCCCTCGCAGTGTCGTGTGTCCGCACGCTGTGATAGTCATACCCTCGCAGGCAGGACCGCGCGCACTGAGTGCCCTCAGGGATCTCTCTCAGTCAGCTGCCCTGACTTGGTGGGATAACCTGGAGCCTCTGTTCCAGACGTTCTTGGAAAACCTCGTTCAGCGCCTTCCTGTTCGTGTGGACTAGATCCAGCCCAACCCCGAGTGCAGGGAAGTCCTAGGCCTCCGCCAAGCTCCACCTGCGCCTTGTTGGTTCCATCGCCACCTGTCCCTTCCTCTCCTCCTTCCCTGCCTCTCCCTGGTTCAGGCCACTTGCTCTCTTTGCCTGGCTTTCTGCAGTAGCCTCCTTCCTCTTCCCACTGTGATCTCTGTCCAGTCCATTCGTGGCACGAACTCTGCCCTGGTCCGCCATTGCCATCCAGGATGAAATCCAGGCTCCCCACCCAATGGCCCTGCCACTGTCCGTTGCTTACAGCCCATCTTCATCCACAGTCCTCTGTGCCAGGCTTGTCACACTGGCCTTCTCTCTGTGCCCACCACCACTTTCCTGCCTCAGGGCCTACCCCAGTACTGTTCCCACTGCCTGGAACACCCCCGCCCCATTAAGCTGGCTCTTGGTTATTTTTTTTATCCACCAAGTCCAAGCTTCAGAGAGGCTTTCTCTGACCAATTAAGCCAAGAAAGTCCGCCTGGCATGCTCCTTTTTCCTCTCATGGCACTCACCATGCTTTCAAGTGGGTATATAATTGGGCATTTGCTTGTTTAACACCTGGCTTGACCCCTGGATCATGAGCTCCATTAGTACAGACTCTGTGTCTGCACTGTTCATCCCATATAATCGATGCTCAACCAATTGTATGGTACCCCCATGTAGTGGATGCTCAGAATATTTCCCGAGTGAGTGAGTAGGTAGAAGAAAGAGAGAGAGACTGGGATGCAAAAGGCAAAGGGCACCAGGAGGCGGTGTGATTGAATAGCAAGAGGGTGCCCCCTGGGGTCGGCGGTCCTTGACTGACACCTGGGATCATGGCACTCTGTCTGTGTGACGTTAGGCAAATTACTTAACCTCACTGAGCCTCAGTTTTCTCATCTGTAAAGTAATGATTATAGTAAATTCCTTGCTAGATGGTTTTGAAAACTAAAGATAATGTGTCCAGAGAGTTTTCCCCAATGCCTACCACTAAACAAATCTCCACATTTATCCAAGAAACACATATTGAGTAAGCTCTGGATGGTGTGGCTCAGTGTTGCCCCATACACTGAAAGGTCACTGGTTCAATTCCTGGTCAGGGCACATACCCAGATGGTGGGTTCGATCTCTGGTCAGGGTGCGTGTAGGAGGCAACTGATGGATGATTCTCCCTCACATCGATGTTTCTCTGTCTCTCTCTCTCTCCCTTCCTCTCTCTCTTAAATAAAATCAATAAAATTTTTTTTTTTAAAAGAAAGACATACATATGGAAAGTCTACAGCGGGCCAGCCCGTGCTGGGGCCTACAGGACACAGGCCCTGCACTCAAGGACGGCACCATTTAGAGGCTCTATAAATTGCAGCTATTCATAGTAATCGTAGTACCGCTGCTACTACTAATAATAAACAAAATGTTAGGAAATTCTCTAGCCAGAGAATGAGCCAAGCCCCATGGAAGCCCGCCTGGGAAAACCAGGAGATGAGAGCAGGGAACAGGGTGTGAAGAAAAAATACAGGAGCCAGTGTGTCGTTTACTATAAAGTGTCCTTTGATCTTCCTTTCATGGTTGGCTTAGATTTTCCATTTAACCAAATTCAAGAATTCTCTGACTACGGTATTCATTCACCAAATAGATATTTATCTGTAGGCTGCTTTCAGGAGGGAGCGGTTCAGGGGTGAATTTGACATTGTTTCTGCCTTCGAGAGGCTTATGGGGCAAAAAGCTCCTACCACACGGCAGACTTAATGGAGACACAGCTGAAGGACAGTGGGGCGTCTGAGACAGGAGCACGAGGCTTCGCGAGGAGCTGCCATTAGAACAGATTGAAGGATGTCAGAGAGAGGAGGAGGGAAGAGCACGGTGTGGGGAGAGAAGTGCGGAATGTGAAGTCGGAGGACCTGTTTCCAAACCCTGGCTTACCCTTCGCACCTAGGAAAATCACGCTTCCCCCGAGCCTCAGTTTTCTCATCTGTGAAATGGGGTTAATAACACCTCTGCAATGTTGTGATGATCATCTGCACACACATGTATCCTGGGAAATCTCAGAGCCATGGGACTGACAAGCACCTCCTGAGGTTCTGGTGAGCTTACCAGCAAGCTCATCCTCACCACTGTCCTCCCTCCGCAGTGGAGAAGTAGATTCCTTAGGCCTGGAGGGCATGTGCTTAATGGTGGTGACTGGTGATGGTGGTGATGGCCAAGGTACCACATCCTGCCTGACTCAGTGCTCCGCATTCTTCCACTTCAGCCATCTGAGATAGAAATGGCATTTCCCCAGATCCCGAACCACGCCCATTCCCAGTCAGAGGACTTTCAGGAACCCTAAACAGAGCCTAGTGTCCGAGCCAGAGCGGGCCATGAGCCCAGGCTGCCAGATGCCACTGGGCTGAAGTGGACATGCTGTTCAGCAGCCCATTCCCGCTCTTCCTGGGCTCAGAGCTGGACTCCATGCCTGTGTTTGGGCGAGACCATGCAACGTGGTTCTAATCAATACGAAGCGATAGATGTGTGCTCCTTCCAGGCCTGGCCAACAAAACCCTTCACACTCTCTCTTGGTCAATGGACAGGGACACCCCCCCCCAGCATGGTTTTGGGAGCATGACGGTTACCAGCCAAAGCCTCTGGCTGGCTACATGGAGAAGGAGGCCCCTGCATTTAGCACACCTGAGCCCCAATCTAGAACCTCCCAGAACTGGTGGGTGAGGCATAAAACAAACTCCCTTCATGATTATTATATGTTTGGGTCTATTTTTCATGCTAATACCTAACTAGTACACCAGAGCGGAGGTGTCCTACCTGAGGACCGAAGCGGGAGAGGCCAAAGAGCAGATCGAAGTCGGCAGCCGTGAGGATCCAGATGCTGTGACTGAGGTGCCTAACTACCAGATGTGAGCTCTGTGGGGTGGAAGTGGAGTTAAGGGTTAAGAGTGAGGCAAAGTCAGGTGGGAAATGAAGGGACATGTCACGGGGCGGGTGAGGGATGTGCAGCCGTGCCCAGCCTGGTCTCTGAGTGGAGCTGACTTGAAGGTTGGAGCCACTGGTCTCCCAGTTGGGCCTGCTTCACTCCTGGTTCCCACCTCCTGCCCTCCAGCCTCTGCCTCGAGTCCAAGGCCCAGTAACTGGGACCCCACGTCATTGTCCTGGGCCCTGACTGCTGTCTGCTCTGCAGCCTCCTGGCCCCACCTGTTTTACAGATGAGGAAAAGCAGACCCAGAAAACTGAAGGGACTAATTCATAAAGCCCCAATTGATCTTTCCACCTGGTCTTGGCCAGGGAGCACAATTTCCAGCAAAGTGCCGCTTCTTTAATGCCCTGGCCAGAGCCTCCCCCAAAAAGGGCTGCTTCTCTCCTCCCTCCCTCTCTCCTGGCAAACTCGATTTCCAAGCCTGGCCACTGAGAATTAAAAGGAGCCGGTTTCTTCTGGTCCCAAAGGAAAACAAGCTGGTCAATTTTCTGTCGGTCCCAAGGCAGCTCCTCACTGCCCCAGAGCCAAGCAGACACTGGGCAGTCTGTGTGCCGGGCTGAGGCCGAGCTCCCACCGGCCGGTAATGACTTCTCGGAGGGAGCTGGCCTGGGCTCAGACCGCTCCGGGTGCGGGGAGAGGAAGCCGAAGACAAAACGGCACTTCTCCCTTCTCGTAAAGGCCTCATTCTAAAAATAAAGACAGAGTTAGCTAGGGAGTGCCTACAGGGATGCTTGTCTGAGTAGAGAAGTTTATTAGTCTGGATTCTCCAGATAAACAGAACTAATAGGATCTATATCTATATCTACATCTATCTATATCTATATCTATATCATCTATATCTATATCTATATCTATATCTATATCTATATCTATATCCATATAGATACTGCTCATGAGGTTTTGGAAGCTGAAAAATCTCACATTGTGCAGTCAGCAAGGTGGAGACCCAGGATAGCCTATCAGGGGTGGGGAAATTTTTTCTGTTGAGGGCCATTTGGATATTTATAACATGATTTGAGGGCCATACAAAATTATCAACTTAAAAATTAGCCTGCTGTATTTGGTCAAACATTTCATTAACTCACCCCTAATGGCTTGGCAGGGCCGGGCCAAATGAATATGCAGGCCTTATAGAGCCCGCAGGCCAGACATTCCCCACCCCAGTGCAAGTCCAAAAGCCTGAGAGCCAGGAAGGCCAATGGTGTAAGTTCCGTTCTGAGTCTAAGACAGAAGGCATGAGATGACCCATATCCAGCTTAAAGACAGACCGCGGAGCAAATTCTCCCCCACCTTGCCTTGCTGTTTTGTTCAGGCCTCCTGTGGATTGGATGAGGGCCACCCACTTTGGGGAGGGCAATCTGCTTTACTTGTTCTACTGATTCAAATGCTAATCTCATCTGGAAACACCCTCTCACCCAGAAGAATAATGTTTAACCAAATTATCTGGGTACCACATGGCCCAGACAAGTTGACACATAAAATTAACCATCACAAGAAAGGATGGAGCCATGCAGAAGTTCCAGAGTAGGGCAGTCAGACTAAGAAAAGAGTGCAGAGTGAGCCTTCTCCTAACAAGATCTGTATCCCAATAAGATCAAAGCTTTCAGCTTTTGATACATCTGTCAGGGTAAAAAAGGTTCTGAGGAACTGAAAACTAGCCTCAAATGTTGTTAACAACAAAAATAATTCATTGGGCCTTGGCTGGGAAGCTCAGTTGGAGCATCTTCCCCATATATCAAGGTTGTGGGTTCGATCCTTGGTCAGGGCACATGCAAGAATCAACCAATGAATGCATGAATGAGTAGAACAACAAACTGATATTTCTCTCTCTCTCTCTCTCTCTCTCTCTCTCTCTCTCTCTCTCTCTCTCTCCCCCTCCCTCTCTCTCTCTCTCCCCCCTCCCCTCCCTCCCCGTTTGATAGCTCCAATAGATGAGACAGGATGACAGTTTTTCCCCCGAACCTCAAGCAAACACTCTCTTGTATCTCCTTAGCTTAAAAGCCCATTTCCAAACCAGTTTCTGTGGCTGGGGGTTAGATGAACTAATTGGCTTGGTAAGGAGACCAGAGGCCTTTTGAAAAAGAAGGGGAAGATTGGATGTTTGGGGTGCATCCAATAGATGTCTCCTACAGTGGGCTTTCCACTCTCAGTCACAGAACCCAAGCTCCTCATGGCTGGATGGGACCCTAAAGATTACTTAGTCCACTTGCAATACGATCCTGAAATCATTATTGTGTTCATATCCTCCCTGACAGGGGCTCACTTTCTTGCACAGAGCTCATACCATCTCTGGCCAGCCCTGTCCGTTGCAAAGTTATATCTGAAGTCTTTTTTTTTTGCTTGTATCTTCCACTCATTGGTTCCATTGCTAACTGGAGGTATCTCTAGGGCAGTTTTGTAAAGCAGCTCCAGATGAAGAAGCGCCTACTACACACCAGGACCTGGGCTATGCAATTTGCATTGTTCATTTCATTTCATCTCCTAACTCCCTGTGAAATAAGTTGGTTGCTTTTGATAGATACAGAAACTTGGGGGTCACGCCACTTGTAATTACACAGCTAGTTCGTGGCCGAGTTGGATTTGAGCACACATCAGCCTTTGTCCCACCCACTTGCCCCTCCACCACGATGAGGAACCAACAGCTTTCAAATATCTGATGACAATGTCCCAGATCCCTTGCTCCCTGGGGGCCTTGCTCTCAGAGACCTTCATCCTTAAAGTTGGTGTCCCAGATGGAACGCACTGCCCAGATGTGGACAAGGGTCAAAGAATTGTGCAGGAGGAGAAGCAGGCGGTCCAGAGAGCTTCATATACAAATCACTCAAAGTCGATTTAATTTGCTTGTCAACTGAGGTCAAGCCCCTTGTATGTGCAGACACTATGTGAGGCAGCGAGGATGAAGAGAAAGAGTGAGAGCTCATGGCCCAGAAGGGGAAGCAGATGTGAAACCAATAATTACAATAAAATGTGATATATGTGAATATTTGAATATACCAACATGATTAGAATGCTGTGAGTCTGGTTATGGGGAAGTCAAGGGAGGAAGGGCTCTGGGCAAAGCACCGCGCGGGGAGCTCCTGCATTGAGAGAGAGGGTTACAGAGGCGCCTAGAAGTGAAGGTGCTGGTTGAAAGGGGGCCATGCACAGGTACCGGTGGGACTCTCTCAAGACGAAGGACCTTTGCTTCCCAAGGTGCCCCTGCCTGGGCCTTCTCTCCTCCAACACCCTCCTCAAATGCTGCTCTGCAGAAAACACTCTCTCCATGCGTTTCAACAAATCCGTGATTCATTCCCACAGGGGAAACTGGTTTTGGCATTTGAAAACATCATAAATGGGCAAAGAACACAGCAGTCCACACAAAAGGAAGTATGGTTAGTAAACAGATGTGAGGAAACACAGTCAACCTGGCCAGGACTCAAAGAAACGCAAAGTAAAACAACTGAGGTGCACATTTCCACCTATTAAATTAGCAGCCATAACACGAAGGTTTAGATGACTATAGCCAATTTTGGAGAGGTCTGTGGGGAAGGAATCGCTCTGACGTTGATGAAGGTAGGACCAGCTCCAGGATCTGCAGGGCTCGGTGCAAACTGAAGGTGTGGGGTCTCTTGTTCAAAAATTATTAAGAATTTCAAGACAGCAACAGCAGAGCATGAAACCAAATTCTAAGCTCCTCTGAGTCCTCAGGCGAATTTGTAGAGCTCTGTTACAGGAGAGGAGGTACTCCTTCCACCGAAAGCCAGTCAGTCCTTCATTGGTGTTTCAGACTCACCCCCGCCCACCTGCTCAGAGAGCTTGCTATGTACTGTCACTTTTCTCTTGACTTTCACCCACGTGCTCTTGACCCAAGCTTTCCCATTAGCATTTAACATACAAGTCCTCCTTTCCGGAAAAAGAAAAAGAAAACAAAAACTCCTCCCTTAAGCCCTCAGCCCATCTTCTCCAGCTACCCTTCCACTTCCCATCTCAGCCGCGCTCTGGAAAGGGCTGTACAGACACGCCATCCTCGTGTCCTCCTTTCTCATTCATTTCTTCACCCCGTTTCTCTCCCCATCATTACAGGTCTTGCCAAAGCCACCATTGATCTAAATCCATGCACTGGGGCCTCTTGCAGCCTTCTACACTGGTGACCACTCTCCCCTTCCCGGAACACTGCCCTGGGCTTCTGGGACAGGGTTGTCCTCTGTATTTCTCTTAGCTCCTCGACCAGCTGTCTTTTTCCACCTGCCAGTGGGAGTTCCTCACTCACCTGGTCTAGACTATGTCCACTCTTCACCTTTCCCCTCAGGCAAGCCCACCTATGCCTGCGGCTTTAGTTGTCATGGCTCATCAGTTCATGGCTCTGACCCAAACTCTGCTCTGAGTTTCAGACCCATAGTGTCACTGCCCCCCTGACAGCTCCTCTTACCTATCTCAGACACCTTGAACTCCTTACGAAAAAAGACCCCCGCCCCCGTCCCGCCAATCCTGGTCTTCTTCCACTGTCCCCTGTATCTGTGAATGGCACCACCATTCCTCCTATTCCTTTATATGCCCTTCTCCTTTCTCTTCCCCCACACTTGTTAAATTAAGTCCGTCTTGTCAATTTTACCTCTTTATTATTTCCTATATGTGTTCACATCTCTGTGTCTGTCCCTCCTCTTGTCATCTAAGCAGCTATCATCTTTCACTTTGACCACTGCAGCAGCTGCCCACCATTCTTCCTCAGGCCTTCAAACTCCCTGCTCCTGTTGACTGCGGTCAAAGTGAGTGTTCAAAGCACACATCCAGTTCAGGAGGGTCTCACTGCTCTCTAATGAAAGACACGCCCTTTTCATGGCCCACAGGCCCTGCCTGGTGTTGCCCCAGGCTTCCCCAGCTCTTTGAGCTTCAGTACCACAGTCTTCTTAACTCTGCCAAAGGCATTTGTACACGCTGCTCCCTCTGTCTAGAATGTTGTTCTTTCCTCCTCCTTGGTCTAATTAGCTCTTGGTTATCCTGTGGTCCCCAGCTCAATCACTTTTTCCTTAGGAAAGCCTTCCATTAACCACCAGGCAAAGTTCCACCATGACACACTTTTATAGTTCCATGTCTCTCATTCCTTAGCAATGCTTAGCATGGTTGCAATTTTATCCATTTGTGTGATGACCTGATTGAGTCTGTCTCCCTGACTAGACGGTAGGGCCTATGAAAGTAGACTGTATGTTCTTCCTCACCATTGTAACCCCAACACTTAATCAGTGTCTGGCAGGAAGAAAGGGCTCAATAAATATGTGGTGAACGAATAGATGGAAATCCATTTAACAATATATTTTGAGAGCTATAGACATGCTCATATATTCTGACCTATAATTCCACTCCAAGGAAGTAATCCAAAAGAAGGAAAATGGTTTATACATGAACATATTAACGAAAACATTTTTTTAATTAAAAAAATTTCTAAAATCTATAGATGCCTAGCAATAGGGAAAATGTTAGAGTGGTAGATCCACAAAGTAAAGAACATGGTAATGAAAAACAATTGTGAGGTTCTGGCCAGTGTAGCACAGTTGGTTGGAGCATTGCCCTGTCCATTGAAAGGTTGTGGGTTGATTTCTGGTCAGGGCACATACCGGTTTTCAGGTTGGATCCTCAATCAATGTTTCTGTCACATTGATGTTTCTCTCTCTCTCTTCCTTCCTTTCTCTCAAAAGTAAAGAAAAAAATTGTGAAAACGAAGTAGCAATATGGAAAACCGTTTACCACATTACAATTGTTTTTCAAAGCTGAATACAAAATTGGAATTTTACAACTATGTAAAAATGTTTTATGCATGCAGACAAGTACCAGATGGGAACAAGGAAAAATAAGTGAGTTGATTTGTCAAAAAAAAGTGGATCATGATTGAATTTTCCATTTCATTTTTATTTCTCTTAGAGCAGTTTTATTGATTTGACTAAAATAATACTTTAGTGTAATCTGTGAGTTTCATCTAACAATCTTAAATTGAATAACACAGTCATGTTAAGCTAAAGCTAAGGGTCCATTAAAGCACAGCTAGTTACATTTGATTCACTGCGCAGTGAGTTCACAAATACCTAGTAAATAATGTTATTTTGGAATGACCTTCTTACCCACTTATGAAATAGTTTCTATGACAATTATACCCTATGATTATAATATTTTATGGACATTCATGTACATGTCTTTGTGTGGACATAAGCTTTTGTTTCCCATAGGCAAATACCTGGCTAGACTATATGGTAGGTGTGTGTTCAACTTTTTTTCTACTTCACTGTGAGCAGTTTTTTTAATTTAAAAATTATTTAAAAAAACAATTGTGTATATTTAAGGTGTGCAACATAATGATTTGATGTACATAGTGAAGTGATTAGTAGTCAAGCTAGTTAACATATCATCTCACATAGTTCCCATTTTCTGGTGTGTGGTTAGAGACCTGAAATCTACTCTTCAAGTAAATTTCCAGTATTCACTACGGTATATTAGCTAGAGGCATCATGCTCTTCATTAGACCTCTAGACTGACTCATCCTACATAACTGCAACTGTGTGCCCTTTGACCAATGTCTCCTCAGTTCCCCCACCTCCTTGTCCCTGATAACCACCATTCTGCTCTCTGCTTCTAGGAGTTAGGCTTTTTTAGATTCCATATGTAAGTGAAATTATGCAGTACTTGTCTTTTCTGTGCCTAGCTCGTTTCACTTAGCATAATGTCCTTCAGGTTCATCCATGTTGTTGAAAATGACAAGATTTCCTTCTTTCCTTGAATAATTTTGCATTGTGTTATATCATAACTCCTTTATCTATTCATCCATCAACAGACACTTGGGTTGATTCCATATGTTGGCTATTGTGAATAATGCTACATTGAACATGGGAGTGCAGACATCTTTTCCACATACTGATTTTTTTTTTTTAATATTTACCCAGAACTAAGACTGCTGGATCATATGGCAGCTCTATTTTTAAATTTTTTGAGGAACAGCCAGACTGTTTTCCATAATGGCTGTACCAATTTACAATTCCACTAACAGTGTACACGGATTCCCTTTTCTCCAGATCCTTGACAACATTTGTTATCATTTATTTATTTATTTATTCATTTATTTATTTTTATTTAGTTAGTTAGTTAGTTAGTTAGTTGATAATAGCCATCCTAATAGGTGTGAGGTGATACCTCATTGTGGTTTTGGTTTGTATTTCCCTCAAGATTAGTGATATTGAGTATCTTTTCTTATAAGATTGTTGGCCATTTGTATGTCTTCTTTTGAGAAATATATATTCAGGTCCTTTGCCCATTTGTTAACCTGGTTCTTTATTTTCTTGCTATTGAGTTGTTTAAGTTCCTTATATATTTTGTATATTAACCCATTATCAGATGTACGGTTTGTATCCTACATAACTGCAACTACTGTGTACAATTTGGTTAATATTTTCTCCCATTCTGTTAGTTGTCTCTCTCTCTCTCTCTTTTTTTTTATTGTTTCCTTGGCTGTACCAAAATTCTTTAGTTTGATGCAATCCCATTTGTATATTTTTGGTTTTGTTGCCTGTGCTTTTGGGGTAATATTTTTAAAAAAGTCATTGCTCATACCAGTATCAAGAAGCTTTTTTCCTATGTTTTCTTCTAGTAGTTTTACAGTTCCAGGCCTTACATTTAAGTTTTTGATCCATTTTGAGTTGGTTTTTGTATATGGAGCTAGATAAGGCTCCAATTTGATTCTTCTGCACAGGAATAACTGTTTTCCCAACACTATTGAAGAGTCTGTCTTTTCCCTATTGTGTATCTTGGCACATTTGTCAAAGACCAATTGGCCATAAAGCATGGATTTATTTCTGGATTTTCTATTCTGTTTCATCGGTCATTACATCTGTTTTGATTATTATAGCTTTGTATTATATTTTGAAATTAAGTAGTGGTCTATTTTGAAATCAGCTCTAGTTTCTTTGCTCAACATTGCTTTGGCTATTCATGGTCTTTTGTGGATCCATATGAATTTTAGAATTTTTAAAAAATTATATCTGTGAAATATACCATTGGAATTTTTATAGGGATTCCATTGAATCTGTAGAGTGCTTTGGGTGGTATGGACATTTTAACAATATTAAATTTTCCAGTCTATAAACATGGGATAGTTTGCATTTATTTTTATTTTCTTAAATTTCTTTCATCAATGTTCTATAGTCTTTAGTATACAGATCTTTCACCTCCATGGTTAAACTTATTTCTAGACATTTTATTTTTTGACATTATTATAAATGGGATTGTTTTCTTAATTTCTTTTTTTTTTTTGAGTTGTTTGTTGTTAGTGTATAGAAACACAACTGATTTTTATATGTTGATTTTGTACCTGCAACTTCACTGAATTTGTTTTTAGTTCTAATAGTTTTTGGTGGAGTCTATAGAGTTTTCTATATATAAGATCATGTCATATGAATAGAAAATTTTACCTTTTGTTTTCCAATTTGGATGCCTTTTATTTCTCTTTCTTGCCTAACTATTCTGGATAGGATGTCTGATAATATTATGTTGAATAGAAGTGGTAAGAGTGGGCATCCTTATCTTGTTCCTGATCTTAGAGGAAAAGTTTTCAGTGTTTCACCACTGAGTATGGTGTTAGCTGTGGGCTTGTCATATATGGCCTTTATTATTTGGAAGTACATTCCTTCTATACCTGATTTGTTGACAGTTTTTATCATGAAAGAATGTTGAATTTTGTCACATGCTTTTTCTGTAACCATAGAGATAATCATATAATTTAAAAAATATATATTTTTATTGATTTCAGAGAGGAAAGGAAGGGAGAGAGAGAAACATCAATGATGAGAGAGAATCATTGGCTGGCTGCCTCTTGCAAGTCCCCTACTAGGGATTGAGCCCACAACCCAGGAATGTGCCCTTGACCAGAATTGAACCTGGGATCCTTCAGTCCACAGGCCAACACTCTATCCACTGAGACAAACTAGGTAGGGCTAATTTTTATATTTTATTCTGCTAAAGCAGTTTCACACTTATTAATTTGCATATGTTGAACTTCCTTGCACCCCAGGGATAATCCCTCTTGATTATGGTGTATGATCTTTTTATTGTGTTGTTAAATTCAGTTTGCTAATACTTTGTTAAGGATTTTTACAACTATGTTAATCAGGAATATTGGCCTGAAATTTTTTTCCTTGCAGTGCCTTTATCTGATTTTGGTATGAGGGTAATGATGACCTCACAAAATGAGTTTTGAAGTGTTCCCTCATTTTTTATACTTTAGAAGAGTTTGAGGATGGGCATGAATTCTTCTTCAAATGTTTGGTACAATTCACCAGTGAAACTGTCTGGTCCAAGGCTTTTCTATGTTGTGTGGTACAGGTAAGAATTTCCAGGGACTACCAAGAGAGTAGAGTTTGTAGCCAAGAACATGGACGCTGGTTTAAATCCCAATGCTGCCGCATATTGGCTATGGGGCCTTTCCCTCAGTCTCTTCAATGGTAATATGGGGATCATAGGACATACTTTACAGAGTTGTGAGGGTTAAAGGGTTTAACACTTTAAGCACTTAGAGCAATGCCCGATAGACAGACTGTGATAAAAAAAAAATGGCAGTTGTTATCAATATTACTTGGGAAGGTAAAGTGAAAAATCCTATAGTTCTTACGGTAAAGCTGGATGTGGCCTAAGCTATAATTTGGGCAACAAGAGGAACTCTAGCCTTAGTTTGTTGTCACAAGCTATTGAGCTAACCCAGAAGTAAAACGGAGAGATGGCTATGGTCTGAGAACACTTAGAATCAGGTCATCAAAGCTGGAAGAGGTTTTCACGAGTTTGTCCAAATCATGAATTTTGTCAGAGTAAGAAGCTTGGAGGGGAAGCATCACAGCTGATAGTGGCAGATCTAGACCTAGCCTTAGGGACCCCGAAGTCTCCTGGTGCCGGTAGCACAGGAGTGGACATCGGCACCCCATGCCCTTTCCACCAGTTTGGGCAGAGCCTGGTCAAAAACAGCTGTACTCACTATCAGAAAAGGGCTGAAATAATAATAATAATAATAATAATAATAATAAATGTTAATATGATTTTGTACACTTTTAGTTAGCATCTATTAAGCACTTACTATGTGCTAGTCACAATTGTATTAGGATAAACTAATTTTTTGCTAATAAAAGTGAAAGTTTTATATAGGTCAACCTAATCCATTCCTCTAATCATGAAAGAGACTCTATGAAGCATATACAATTATTATCCTTATTTTACAAATGAGGAGGCTGAGGCACAGAGAGCTTAGGTGACTTACCCAAGCACACACAGCTGGTAAGTGGTGGAGGCAGTTACAAATCCAGGAGGTCTGAGTCCAGAGCCCACACACGTGAACCTCTTCTTTACACATTGACATGGCTATGCCCACAGGCTCAGTGTTCTGGCCCTGGCACCCATGCCGGGAACCATACCAACTTCCCTCAGGAAATCAGATGGGCCCCAAGCCTGCTGGGGCCTTATGGGAAAGAGTGGGTGCTGGACCAGCCCTGTGACCTCATGCTGGCGGGGCCTCCAGACAATGGAACAACTGGTGAGCACCGGGCATCATGGCAGAGACAATGTGCTTCTCCAAACACCAGCCGTCAGAATAACAAACATCGCTGACTCCCACAGCTCCGAAGTCTAAATACTGAAGTGGAGCATCCGTGCCTCGCTCCCTGGGGTGACACTTCAGTGGAAAAAAGCCGGCCGTTGCTATTGTCTCACTTTCCCAGAGGGAAGATCTGAGGCTGTGTCTCTAGTCCTGCAGGACTTCTGCCGCCTCTCTCAAGCCCCCAGTCTCCAAGAGGTTTTGTTTGATGTGAGCCAGGCTGGGGAACCCCCAAATCCCACTGTGATCTTTACTGGTCTATAGCAAAACAATAAAATAAGGACCAAGTGGAGAGTTTTTCCTTAAAGATAAATGCCTTCCGTTGAAAGAATCCTATTGATGATGCACAGCTTCCTTTCCATGGCTCCTGGGCTCTGTTAGCTCCATCCTCCTCTCTGTACTTGCCAGCGTCCTCTTCTGCATACTCTGCATTGCACAAGACCCCAACAAGTGGCTTCTCCAGCCCCAGCTCTGCGTCATGACTTTTCAGTCTCAAGTTCCATCGCTAACTCCCTCATTCTCAGTATTTCTGTGCCCACATTCTCTCAGGAGAATCTGCTTGACCTAACATGCTCTTTTACACCAAACCCTGTCACGTGTTGCTGACCAGTCGATCAGCCATTTGTCTTTGGGCCAGATGGCCACCACTGGTCATAGTGGGGCCAGCTTTCCTTAGTAGAGACCTAAAAGTCCAGTTTGGGGGTTTTGCACCAAAAATGGATTTGCATAGCCCTAGCCGGTTTGGCTCAATAGATAGAGCCTTGGCCCGAGAACTGAAGGGACTCAGGTTCAATTCCAGTCAAGGGCACATGCCTTGGTTGTAGGCTTGATCCCTGGTCCCCGTCAGGGCATGTGCAGGAGGCAGCCAATTGATGTGTCATCAATGTTTCTCTCTCTTTGTCTCTTCCCCTCCCTTCCACGCTCTCTAAAAATCAATGTAAAAATATTCTTGGGTGAGGATTAACAACAACAAAAAAATGGATTTGCATTTTTCAGCCTAGGAAGGTGTCAAGAGTCATGGCTCAGGAAGGTCCATCTGAGATACACAAGGAATGCCAGAGTAAAGTCAGGCTTTGAGGAAAGCAGCCAAGGAGCAGACTCAGGGAATGGGCAGGATTCAGCCCCAGGGGGTGATTACGGAGGCAGAGAGGAAGACACAGATTTACTATGTTTCAAAGAAAAATCAGTAAGCCTTGGTGAAAAATTGGAAGGAATAAACAAGAGAGAGCCTAGATGTGGGCATCATTCAGTGATAAAAAAACACAGAATAGGTTTGGGAGATGAAGGAGAAACGGCCTGTTCCATTCTGACATGTTGAGACATGAGACATCCTGCTCAATTTACCAATAGGAAGTTGGCTGTTCAAGTAGGAAGTTTAGGAAAGAAACCCAACTTTTCTTAGGAAAGAATCCTCCCACCCGGCTGGCTTGGCTCAGTGGTTGACATCAACCTATGAACCAGGAGGTCACAGGTTCAATTCCCAGTCAGGGCACATGCCCAGGTTGTGAGCTTGATCCCCATTGTGGGGCCTGCAGGAGGCAGCAGATTAATGATTCTCTTTCATCATTGATGTTTCTATCTCTTCCTTTCCCTTCCTCTCTGAAATCAATGAAAAAAAATTTTTTTAAAAGAAAAAAAGAACCCTGCCTTCTTGGCCGGAAGGGTTGATGTGAGAATCTTCAGCATGTTGGTGGTTGAAACCTTGGAGTGGATGATTTCACCCTTGGAGAAGTGGAATGCATAACTGACACCTGATAAATGCTTGTTGGACAAATAAGTGAATGAATGAGGAAGTGGGTGGATGACCTGGCCAAGTCTTGGGGTTCATTCATGTCTCACTCCTTCCCAAGTGACAAAGCCACTCATTGAGATCCTGCACTATGAAAAAAGCAGAGTGGCGAATGGGAAGAATATGGGCTTTGAAGGTAACACAGAGTTCACTTGCAAGATCTAAAACTTACTAGTTCTTTGGGTTTCATCTTTAATCTTTTGCAGTCTTAGTTTCCTCATCTCAAAATGGGTGCAGTGATATTTATCTCATCAGGCACTCATCCTCCTCTAGTGAGGATGAAACAGGATAGCAAGGATAGAGCTCCAAGCACAGGGTTTGGTATGTACAGTAGGCATTCAACAGAAGTGGCAGAATCCCGCCTCTTCCTAAAGCAGGCTTTCAGATGCTGGAGAGGATTTGGGGTAGGAGCATACCAGGGATTCTGAGGATGTCATACCCTTAGCCAATGGCTTCGCAAAAGGACCCACTGACTGTGTAAATCAGGCGTCCTCAAACTACGGCCCGCGGGCCACATGCAGGTGTTTTTGCCCTTTTGTTTTTTTACTTCAAAATAAGATATGTGCAGTGTGCATAGGAATTTGTTCATAGTTTTTTTTTTAAACTATAGTCCGGCCCTCCAACGGTCTGAGGGACAGTGAACTGGCCCCCTGTTTAAAAAGTTTGAGGACCTCTGTTGTAAATAATCTCATCTGGAGCTGATGTCAAGAGTCTAAATGTAAGGCTTGAACCAAACAGCCCTCCTCCTCATCCACCCCCACTCTCCATGTGGACCTTCTGTGGCAGGCCATGCCCATTCTTGTGGTCTCACCCTCATTGGGTGCCTCCGTCTTGCAGGCCCCAAGGATCTACCCACCCCAAGCCTCATCCCCCCCAGGGGCCCTTCCTCCTACTGCCTGCAGCTATCCAGGCACCCGACACCCTCCAAGGTGAATGCCCAGTTTTCAAGTCATTGAGATCTCCCCATGAGCCAAGAGCTCCCATTCTAACACACATACCCTTTCTTCACAGATAGAAAATACACGGGAAAGTTTGTTACCTTCATTTAACACCAACCATTCAAGACTTGGACATTATTTTACTTAAAGACATAAGATTTCTTCAAAGAAAGTTATAGAACCCTCCTGGGAGAAATAAAGGAAGGTGAAAATAAATAGAGAGCCCACTCCCTTCAGGCTAGAAAATTAAAAATAGCAAAGGCAACAATTTTCTTTGAGTTTCTGTATAGATTGAATGGACTATCTATTAAGGTTCCCAAGGAATCCAATCTAATGAAGAGGGAATATGCTAATTGACTGCCACAACCTCACAAAGATGGCAGCACCCACAGCCAATGAGGGAATATGCTAATTAACTGCCACGCCCTCAAAGATGGCGGCACCCAGTCCCCTCAACCCCCCAGCTGCCCAGGGCCACCAGAGGCTCAGGTAACCAGGGACAGCCGAGGCTTGCGCTGCCGGCAGTGGCAGCAGCAGAGGTGTGATGGGGGCGTCACCTTCCCCTGATCACTGGGTCGCCTCCTACCCCTGAGGGCTCCTGGACTGTGAGAGGGGGTAGACCAGGCTGAGGGACCCCCCACTCCAGTGCATGAATTTTCATGCACCAGGCCTCTAGTACGTTATAAGAGCTTGAAAAATGAATTAAATGGTTAAAAAGACTAAGCTTCTTTTTAAAGGGTGTGATGGTAAATTTAACCGACCAGATTTCATAACATATTACAAAGTGACAATTATCCAAACCATATGGTAGCAATGGGAAAAAAAAAAAAAAGATCTGTAGAAGAGACTACACGATCTCAAATTAATTCAATATAAAGTAAAACTGGAAATAATCTCACAATGAGGAAAGTAATTACTACATCATAAATGTCTCGGAGTGAACTATAAATAATATGGAGAAGAGTTGCACTTATATTATTTTCTGCAATAAATTGCAGATGATACTTTTATGCATGTCTGAAAAAAACCCATAAAAAAAGACAAGAAAGTACAATTCCACATTTATCACATTGGAAAAGAATCCATCACCAGAGACAATAAAGATTAGATTTTCAAAGTAAAGAACACGAACCTTTTGTTGAATAAAATATAGGACAATCACAAGAGGAAAATAACAGCCTGGAAAACATAAGCCACCAATATATCTAAAATATATTAATTTTTGCTTTTTCACAAAAAGCTAAAATCAGTGCCCAGATTCCACTCTGGAAGCAGCAAGAGAGATGAACAGACAGTTTATACAGGAAGTACAGATGGTAAATCAAAACACAAAAAGGTACATAACTCCACCAGAAATGAGAGAAATGCAAACAAATCTGTTATGAGGTATCAGCACGTGATTGTCCAAGGGTCACCATCAAGTGGCAGCACCCTGTGCCGGGACCAGGAGGATGTATAGAGAGCTTCAAGACAGGGTCTCTCGAACCAGCCTGCTGGATTGAACACTGGCTCCAGCAGGGGCCACGCAGAAAGTGACAGTCTCTCTGTGCCGTGGTTTCCGCATCTGTCAAAGGAAATTTAAACGAGTCAAGATATATAAAGTGCTTGGGACAGTGCTTAGCACACAGTCAGTCCTATGTAAGAGTTAACTATTATTATTTGGGAGAGGGGTGACATTCACATCGTTTTCTCTCAGTTGTAGTATAAAGGACATGGACTTCAGAGCCAGAAAGATCATTCGTTCAACATATGTTGACCAAATGCCACATGAAGGTGCAAATCCCAGTTCCATTAATGACTAGTGATGTCACCTTGTGAAAATTGCTTAGCAATATGGAATCTCAGGTTCCTCCATTCTGTAAAATGGAATAAGAAAACCTGTTGCTTAGTCTGGTTTGAGGTAAAAAGAGCCCCTGCACCATCGAGTACCAAGGAGGGGCCCTGGTGTTAGAAGTCCCAATGCACCTTCGATTCCTCATTCCTCCTCCGAGAACTGCAGCCCTGACCATATCCATGGTCGTGGGATTTGCTCTCAGCTGCCTGCCAGCGCCACCAGATTAAGATCTTTAGGGGCACCAAGCCCCGAAGCTGAGGATGCCACCTACATTTGAGGAAGTGGGAGCAGGCGCTCCTGGGGACTGGAAGCCTGGCCCAGAAGGGGCACTCGGTGAACACTGGCGAATGAACCGATGAGTGGATACATGAACCATCACTGACCAGTGGCATTTCAGCTGCACTGGGAGGCTTTCTTTAATGGGGAGACAAAGTGACCAGACTCAGATCACGTGAGATAGGCGCGGGGCTGATATTCAAAGCACGTCACAGGCAGAACAGCACCAGTGCTGACCGTGGGCCTTGAGACTCCTGCTGGGCTAAGCACCACCTTTGTTTGTGGGTAATGGGAGGCCCAGGGCCTTCAAGAGAGGGGCCTAGGGAGAGCGAGGGCCCCGACAGCTACTGTTCTCCAACAGGTTTAATAGCATCCAACGACCAGCGCTCGCTCGCTCTCTCTCTCTCTCTCTCTCACCACACACACACACACACACACACACACACACACACACACACACACACGATGACTAACCGGGTGAGGAGGTTGCATGGGCATCAAGATATTTCTGCCACTTCCCTCCAGGCCCCCATTTCCCATCTATAAAAAAAAAAAAAAAAAAAAAAAGTCAGACTTCCTCATCTTTTAGATCCACTCCAGCTCAGACTGCCTTCGATTTTAATATAATAACAACAGCGTGTAAAAGGTATAGTAGGAAAAGCACATGCTCTGACCCTAGAAGACTCTGTTCAAATCTCAGCTGATGAATCCATATCAGTTAACGTCTCTGAACCTCTACTAATCATTAAAAAAACCAACAAATATTTACAGAGGACTTTTTATATGCCAAGTCCCAGGGACACTCTGGTGAACAAGATTTGGTCCTTGCTGTTATGAAACTGTCTACTTAAGACTCCTTGAATGAAAGTGACAGAAATGGACTCAAGCCAGCACAGGCAACACCAGAACGCATTCTAAAGATGCAGGCAAGTCTGGGGAACCCAGCGTGGAATGCAGCCAGACTGGAACACCCGCCACCCCTCCACTGCCCTCAGCATACCTGCCGGATTATTCATTCTCTCTCTCCCACTCCCCTCTTAGCCTTCTCTCCTGCTCTCTCTCTCTTTCTCCTTCTAGAACTGATTCCCGTGAGCCTCCGTTGATATGACATCCCAATTCCAAATTCTCAAGGACAATCTGATTGACCCAGCTTGGGTCATGTGCCCACTCTTAATTCCATCACATATAACCCGAGGGCAGGGCCACTCAGGACAAATAAGGCCTCAGACACTGGCTCACGTGAATGGGGAGGGTCCAGGTCCCAAAGAAAGGGGGGGCTTGTGGATCCTGGTGTCCACTCCACAGCCTCTTAGGGTGCTTGTGAAGATTACACACAATTCCATGGGAAGTGGCTGGGCCGGAGCCTGGGATGTGGATGGAGCGTGTGCCACCTGGCCATGCTTGTGGCTGGTGCTTGACTATGAGGGAACACTATTGTTCAATTGCTTTCCTGTCCCAGCTGCTTGCTGTCCATTTTCTTCCTTACTTCCTCCCGTTGCCTTGATCGTGGGGCCCACCTGGCTGAGTTGACTTAAGTAAGTTAGCTGGGCGCACGTGGCGCTCAGGCTGGCCAGCACCCCAGCTCACACCCGACCCACACACTTGGTGGGTGCTTCATGCGCTGAGTGAGTGAGTGAATAAGTGAGTGTCCTCCCACTCAGCCCTCAGAGCTCCACTGGGGGCAGGCTGGCTGGCTGGCAAAAGGGAGGTGGTGTCTGCAATTTGGCTCCTTTCCACCCAGGTCTTTGCTGGAGGACCTTTCTTTCCCCCTTTGCTTAGTATCCAAAGGACCAGGAGCTGAGCTTCTCTTGAGAATTTGAGGGAGAGCTCAAGGACAGGGTTCAGATCCTCCCACCTCACGTCCAATTTACTGAATATCACCGGGCCACTGATGTCCCCTCTCTGGACCTCAGTTGCACCACTGGCAAATGGACAGGGACACAATCAGGATAAGAAGACTGGCTGAGGTCAGAGGTGAGAAAGGGCTCGGACAAGGGGCAGCCGCAGCCCTTCTCCGCCACGCCACCGGCAGGGGAATCTCCAAGCTGCGGGCAGGCCCCTGCCTGGAGGGAAGAGCTCACACACCAGGCCTTCCACCCCGCAGCGCCCCTCGCCACAGGCCCGGGACTGATGATTTCACCGGCTGTGTGGTTGAAATCTGAGCCCTCTCGCTAGAGCCAGAGCCAGGCAGGACGTTTCTTCCTGCGGTGGGAGCTTTTGTTCTGCAAGCCTTGATCGCTGGGCAGAGGAATTTCCAGCAGGCTTACGTCAGCTGTCAGCCCGACTGGGGCCAAGCCCGTTGGACTTGCAGGGGGGGGGGGGGGCCGAGGGCGGGCTGCCAGGAGGTCAGAAGGTGCAGGGTTCCGGGCACCAGAGGGCGGTCCCCTCCTTCCTCTTCTTCCCGCACTAGCCCAGGGGTCAGCTCCCAGCCCGTGCACTCAGGCGGAAAGGCCCGGGAAAACTCATTCACCCCGAAAGGGGATTGAAAGGTGGGTGGAAAGTGCTTTCTAATTTGGGTCCAGCTATTTACTGTTAGTTGAGTGCCTGGGACTATGCACTTGACTCAATTTCCTTAGCTATAAAATGGAATAATAGTGCCTCAGAATTCCTGGTAAGGGTTAGTGAATGTAAGGTATTAAAAACTGCCCAGTACACAGGAAACGCTGGATGAATGTGTGAGCAACTATTTGTGTTGTTATTATTTCTCCAGTGAGGAGGAAATTACTGCCATGTACGAGGCAGGCACCCAGCAAAGGGTCCAGCACAAAAACAGAAGCGCCTTTGCTAAGGGATCACGCTTTTCTGCTGTAGGAATTCAATTGCTTTTCTCCCAGAATGATAAGCCTCTGCAGGGACGACTGTATTAGTTTCCTAGTGGCTTAACCAGCAGACATGCACCATCTCACAGCTCTGCAGGCTAGAAGCCTGGGATCAAGGTGTCTGCAGAGTTGGTTCCCACGGGGGCTGTGAGGAGAGGATCTGTTCCAGGCCGTCCTCCGAAGCTTCTAGGTGGCCAGCTTTCCCCTGTGTCTCTTCACATCGTCTTCCCTCCGTGCGTATCTCTGTGTCCTAGTCTTCTTCTCGTATCAGGAGAGCATTCATATTGTATGAGGGCCCACGGCAAAAACCTCATTTTAACTGAAGTGCTGGGGACACAATTCAGTCCCTAACAATAATCTATGAGAAGAGGGCAATGCTTAACTGGAAGGTGTATTCCAGGTCTTTTTAAAAATGTATGTTTTTATTGATTTCAGAGGGGAAGGGAGAGGGAGAGAAAGAGATAGAAACATCAATGATGAGAGAGAAATATTGATCAGCTGCCTCCTGCATGCCCCATACTGGGGATCGAGCCCACAACTTAGGCATGTGCCCTGACCGGAATCGAACCATGACCTTCTGGTTCATAGGTTGACGCTCAACCATGCCAGCCAGGCTCCAAGTCTCTTAACACCAGAATAGAAGAGATAATTTGGAAGAGAAAGTCCTTCTTGAAGATTCTCAAAACTTTCCTGGAGTGTGGTTGTTAATTCTAACAATAACGTCGAGTCTTTTTTTTTTTAAATATATATATTTTATTGATTTCAGAGAGGAAGGGAGAGAGAGAGATAGAAACATCAATGATGTGAGAGAATCATTGATTGGCTGCTTCTTGCACGCCCCCTACTGGGGATCAAGCCCACAACCCGGGCATGTGCCCTTGGCCGGAATCGAACCTGGGACCTTTCAGTCCACAGGCTGACACTCTATCCACTGAGCCACACCAGCCAGGGAACGTCGAGTCTTAAAAGCCTCAGAATCTAGTTGTGGATCCCAAATAATTAAATTACTTATTTTCCACTATAAATCTGCTCCCCATTTCTAATTTCACCTGACAAAATCGAAGGTGAAGCCCGAGACCCCCCCACTGAGGCTATGCCATCCTGGACTCTCTTGGCAGTGGAGGTGGGTCGAAGGAGCACTGGATAGGGAGTCTATGGACCTCGATGTCAGTTCTTGCACTTGTTGTGTGATCTTGGGCATGACTTCCCCTCTCTGATGTTTTGGATTAGGTGTCGGCAAAAATATCCCAGTTCCTAGCCTCAATCTCATTTGTAAAATGTGTGTGTGTGTGTGTGTGTGTGTGTGTGTGTGTATATGCATGTATGAACACACATGTGCATGCAGATGTGAGGCGGTGAAGTCAGATGTCAGGCTCCATCACTCTACCTGGAGCGCCAAGGGACAAACCAGCACACCTTCCTTGAGTGTCAGTTGTCAGTTTCACACGAAGGTAAGCAATTTAGAATGCAATTTCAAAACTCCAAAACACACAAGGACATCGTGGAGGAGAGTGTAAAAGTGCAGGAATTATTGAGCTAAAACCCGAGACTTTATAGAAACACTGGGCTTGTGATGGCTGCTCCATACTCCATGTTGCCCTGACCCTGGGGCATCAGCTCTTTCCCATGTGTCGTAGGGGATCGTCATCGGAGAGATCTGAGGTACCCTGCACTCGGTGTTGGCAAATATATTTCAGTTCAGAGCCCATCGCTCTTGGTTGTCCAACTCCCTCGAGGACACTGAGAGCCCCAGGGGTCTTTCCTTCATCACCTGGCGCGGGCCACTTCTTCACGACGCGTGCCACGGCCACGCAGGGTGACAGGTCTGCGCCCAATCAGAACCCGTGTGGCTGGCAGAGAGGCGCACACACGGCGGGCGGGCAGCGGAGGAAGTGGGATTGACCACCGGAGAGGCGGTCTCTGCAGCTTTGTGGGGAAACAGCTTGGGGCTTTCCCATCTTCCAGTTCCTCTGATGGTCAAATGGCAGGAATTTGAAAGTGAGAGTCTGCATTTCTCTCCAGCTCCAGCCCCCCTCCTCTTCTTCACAGCCATGCTTCTTGAAGGTGGGGTCTGTACTCACCTCCTCCCATCCCGCTCCCCCTGCCCCCGCCAGCTGTATTCTAGCTGCTGCCCCCAGCACCACCTCAGCTTGTTCTCTATAAGGTCCTGGGCACCTCCTTGTTGCTAATGAGAGTCAGTCTTCTTCCGTCCTCATCTCACCGGCCCTCCTGGCAGGACTCTCTGGCTTTGGGGTCGCTGCCCACCTTGGCTTCCCTCCTTGCTCTCCAGGCACCCCTTCAGTCACCCCTGCAGCTTCTCCTTCTCCGGCAGCTCCTTCTGCACACCCTCCTGTGTCACCGTACCTGCTCCCGCAGCTCAACCCTCTCTGTACAACAATGGCCTCCGGTCTCCACCCCGGCCCAGGGTTCGGCAGGAGCTTCTGGCCTGGCTACTTGGCCTTACCATGAACATCCCATAGGCCTTTCTTTTTTAAAAATATAAATATATATATTTTTATTGATTTCAGAGAGGAAGGGAGAGGGAGAAAGAGATAGAAACATCAGTGATGAGAGAGAATCATCAATCAGCGGCTTCCTGCATGCCCCCCACTAGGGATCGAGCCTGCAACTGGGCATGTGCCCTTACTGGGAATCAAACCGTGACCTCTTGGTTCATAGGTTGATGCTCAACCACTGGACCACACCGGCCGGCCCCACAGGCCTTTCGAATCATCATGGTTGAAAGGGAGTCATCACTTCCTCCTGGGTCCCATATTTCCACCTGTGTCCCAAAGTGCCGAAACCAAGGAGGGGGCTCCCTGTGGCATCTCCCAGCCCTTCCTCCTCTCATTTTACTTGCAGATTAATTGCTCAGCATCTGTCTCATCTCTTAGCTACACTGTAATTTCCAGGAGGGTAGGGTTTGCGAATTGCACCTCTTGGCATCCTCCCAGGACCTGGCACAGTGGGTGCACAGTAGGACCTCGATAAATAACTGTGACTTGATCCTTGAGGGAGGTTAGGCTCAGGTCCTGCAGACCCCATTCTTCAACATTCCGAGAAGTATTGTCCTTGTTCTAGCGCTAATTATCTGTGTGACTCTGAGACAGCCACAGGTGGCCTGTCAGTCTGTTTGCAAACAGTAAGATGGAGGTTGGGGAGGAGATTCCTTTGCAGGGAGGAGAGGCCTACAGGGAGCACAGGTTCCTCACAGGGCATCACGTGGTGGGAAGAGCATCCTGGGAAGTAGGGCAATCAGTCCTGCTCCGGCTCGGGCCCCACTGACCACCAGACTCACCTATTTCCCTCCCCTACCTGCCTTCCAAGGCCGGAAAAAGGCATGGCCTGCGATAGATTTCACAGAGAAAAACTAGAAAACAGCGCAGGGCCCGGGACCAGAACACAGCAAGGAAACCGAGCCCCTCACCCACATTCTCTCGCTGCTCTAGACTTTGGTCACCTGCCCAAGGGAACGTCCTGTGCGGTCAGCCAGCCGGACCATCCACCTCCGCCCCTGCCCTGTGATTCGTGAGCCAGAACTGGTTCGCAAGCTCTCTAGGAGGCGTTTGTTTTCCCGGGGCCAGTTGATTCTAGATGATCTGATAAATGGGGGTTGAAACCTGAAAGCCAAGGCCTCTGGTGGGATCCCTTTGGGAGACCCGGCACGAGCAGCCACCTCGAGTCCCCTCCTGGGTGTGTCGCAAGTACCATACCCGGTGCTGCCCAGGCCAGCTGCTAGGCAGGGCTTCGCGGTGGCCGGTCCCGGCGGGAGCACAGTGCTTTTCAGCAAGGAAGGAGATCATTGGCAAAGTCTGAAGACCCTTTTGGCTGTCGCATCTTGGGTGGGGCCGAGGGTTCCATTGACAGGTAGTGGGTAGAGGCCAGGGATACTGCACACCTTCCTACAGTGCACGGGACAGCCCCACAACAAAGAGCTCCCTGACCCCACATGCCCATCGTGCCAAGGCCGAGGACCCTCACATGAAGTTAGACTTCATAGCCCCGCTCTGCCTGGAGCAACTCAACCAGGCCACCTGCCTTCGTTTCTGCAGCTTGAAAACGAGCATTCGTATTTCTTCGTGTCCATAGGGTTGTACAGAATAAATGGTCTAACAAAACAAAGCACTTGGGCCCTGGCCGGTGTGGCTCAGTTGGTTGAGCAGTGTTCCCTGCATCAAGAGCTTGCTGGTTCGATTTTCGGTCGGTCAGGGCACATCCCTGGGTTGTG
Source organism: Eptesicus fuscus (assembly GCF_027574615.1). NCBI lineage: Eukaryota > Metazoa > Chordata > Mammalia > Chiroptera > Vespertilionidae > Eptesicus > Eptesicus fuscus. Next base: position 43,675,642 of record NC_072477.1, on the reverse strand, counting down.
GGCTCAATCCCCAGTAGGGGGCGTGCAGGAGGCAGCCGATTGATGTTTCTCTCTCCTTGTCCCTTCCTCTCTTTCAAATCAATAAAAACATATTTAAAACACACACACACACACACACACACAATAATAATAAAAAATAAAGCACTTGGCACCATGCTTGTTCCCCAGTAAAGCACTCAAGAAAGTGTTGTTATTACTGTTGTTATTTGTGGGGTGATATGGGCCTTAACTGTGCCTCTTCTCAGCAGCACCGGTGCCACTCCATTCAGATCTGCAGTAGCATCTGCATCTTGTCATCACGTGTGGCGGAACAAGGACATCCCCTGTCACCATTGGGGCTTGGCCTCTGACAGACGCCCGGTGCCTCCCTGTGTCCTGTTGCTGATTCTCGGGCTGCTGGGCTGTGCCTCCGAGACCTCCAGGGGCGAGGTGCCCGGGCCTCCCACCTGGCTTCAGTGGCTCCCCCACCTGGCCTTGCTTCCTTATCAGCCTCTCCAGACGTGGGTCCCGAAGCTGCCAGGGCTTCCCCCATTCTGGCTGAGGCCCAGGCCGCTCAGACTCAGCTTTTGCTGGACACCCAGGTCTGGGCTCTCTGCCCACTCTCTGGCTGGCCTCAGCTCACCCCAGTATTGAAGCTGCCGCCCGAGGGGCCTCGGCTGGTTTCTATGCAGCAGAGGCACCAGCAAACCCTGGGGAGAGGCACCTAGCTATGTGTTTAGTTTTCAGGTAGACCTGACCCACCTACATCCGGAATCTCCAAAACGCCCACCAACAAAGGCAGCAGCGGCGGAAGGTTGTGAGGATGAAAAGAGAGATGAGAGGAGCATTTTAAAATGTATGGATTATAAACATGTCCAGCTTCCTGTATATACATATATGTGTGCTTTTTTTTGTGTGTGTGTACGTATGTAAAAGCATTGTGGGGAAGTGTATTGATAACCAACGTATAATCATCTCCCCTCTCCCAATGTGCTTTAATTATTCAGAACGAAGGGTTGGTAGGGGAGGCAGGGAGAAAAGAAAAACATTTAAAAATCTAGAATTCCGGTGGAAGGAAACCCTACGCTTGCGTGAGAGAATTAGCTAGGCTTTCCTTTTAAGGAAGCTCTGTCTTCAAAGGGAAGAGATTAGAATGCGCTATCACTTCGGGAACCGTCAGCTTTCAAAAGGATCCGGGAGAAACTCACTCCTGGGACTTGAGGTTGGAGGAGTCAGCCGGCATTCTCCCAGCGGCAGCTCTGAGCTGTTGGCCGTCAAGTTTAAGAAGCAAGACGCGGGCCTGCCCCCAATCTGCTCCTCCCTTTGACAGACAGGCCGGAGCGGGGCTGGGCTTGCCCCCTCTGCTCCTCATAAAGGACCAGGCCTGTTCCTGGCAGACGGATTGCTCCTCTCTTTAGGAAATTGGGCATTTGAAGAAGCTTCTCTCACCCCATTTGATTCTGATGACAGGCAAAGTGCCCATTTTCTCACGAGCAAGCCATTAGCATGATGTCCAAGATGCAGTCATCCGCTACATGATGCACGGAGGCTCTGTTTCATCAAACGGGGCTTCCGAGTGGCTGTGTGAGAGAAGAGGCTGCAGCTTTCCCGTGAGATCACGGCTTCAAAGATCCCACGACCTCGGCCCTGGTGGGGCCAGGATGCTAGAGCTGGGCCTGGCTCATCTGACTAGGATAACAGTACTAGAGACCTCCTGGTTCACTTAGTACTTCATTCATTCAGAAAATACTTATTAAGCATCTACTGCGTGCCCCCAGACATTATTCCGCGCATGGGTTGCAGCAGAGAACAACAATAAAAAGGTCTTGTGTCCATGGAGTTAATATTTTAGTGGATGTGGAGGCTGGGTATGTGGGGAAGAGGTGATGCCATTTTAGGGGGTTTTTGGAAGGCCTCGCTGAGACGCTAATGTTAGAGCAAAGACCTGAGAGGTGAGGGGTTACTGCACAGACGCCTGGGGAAAGAGTGCCCCAGGCAAAGCCAAGCCAGTGCAAAGGCCCTGAGGTGAGTGAGAAAACCAGGCTGGACCAGGGTAGGGGTGGGAGATCAGGGCAGAGGAGTAGTGGGGGACCGGGTGGTCATGCAGGGAGTCCTGGGCCTTTGGATTTTCCTCCCAGTGAAATGGGAAGCCACTGGAGAGTGTGAAGCTGGAGAATGGCACTGTCCTCTTAGCTCATTTCTCAACTGTATTATCGCCCCCATCTTAAAGGTGAGGAAACTGAGGTTCAGAAAGGTTAAGAGAGTTGCCCACCTGTACACAGCCTGAGCTGCCAGGACTCTAAACCCGACTTCTCTCCCTTCTAAGCCAGAGCTATTTCCAGGCTCATGCGTGGCTTCCAAATATGCTGACCTCTGCACCTGCCTGTGAGAACTGGGAGCGGGGAAGGCAGGGCTGGCTCTTCTTGGATCCAGATTGCTGGGCACCTATTGGTAGCAACTTTTGAGATCATGCATGGACAGTGCTCTGGAAATGATCAGGTGTGGCACACATGGCAAGTGTGCTGGGAGCTGAAGACGCTCCCAAGGAGTCCTCTTGACCCAGGTCCTCGGTGCCTGACGAGCCAACACTTGAGTGTTGAATTGAGTTTCAGCTCCTGTGCCCACCGTCACCTGTGGGGCTGCTGGCTTCACCTACAGGTCCACCTTGCCCTGGTTCAGGGAGCCATCAGCCTGTGTAAGGAAGCACTTTCATAGCCGGACATCGGGCCATTCTTTCTATTGGGCTGTGCCTCGCACCAAGGAGGCGGCACGCCTGTTAGTTGCCTTGAGCCCTGGGCTTTGCCCTCCTGTGCAGCCCACAGCTGCTGGCCCCTGCAGCCGGCTCAGCCTTGCTCAGCCTGTGCGGGCTGGGGGCTGGCCCCACAGCCGCCCTGGCCCAAGGCCACTGGGCCCCGCTGTAAGTAAACAGCGGCGCAGCAAATCCCGGACACAGGCCCATGTAAGGAGTGAGAAGGGCACGGCCATAGTTTGGGGTGCTGATGCCCAATTCTGCTTGTTTCCCAGCAGGCTTGCGGGAGAGGGAGTGGTAGCAGCAGCTGGCCCAGTGGAGAGAAACCCCCATCCGCCCTGAAGTTATCGTCCACCTTTCTTTGCGGGTCAGCGGCTCGTAATATCATCACCGGAAGGGTTCCTTCCTGCATGTATTTCACGTAGGGTAGATGAATGTGCGCTTGCAGGCACAGAATGGCCGGAGTTTCGAGTCCTTCAGTACCCATAGTCCATCCCCTCCGAGAAAAAGAAAAAGACAGGGAGAAGCAAAATTAGAAGGAAAGAAAGAAAACTGTCAACGTTAAACAAAACCACCCACAACCAGCCTGGAAAAGAAAAGGACTGTACCATATCACGGCAATTGTGGACAGTTTGGCCGCTGAGCCACCGATGACTCATTCCAGGCTCTGGTTGCATAATCCTCCCCAGCCCAGGCAGGGAATGAAACTAGGAAACGAATGCAGTGACATTTAGTAGCAAAAAGGAAGCCCACACAAAATTTGTGCAAGGCCATCCAAAAATAGCGGGCTTCTCCATGCTTGGGTTGGAAACTATGCATTGCACTTGAAATGCCGGAGCCGTGGCACATTTTTCTTGGACCACCCACACCCTGATTCAGTTAGCTTCTCTTCAGCAAATACTGACTGCAGCCCTACTGTGTGCCCAGCTCTTTTGCTTCTAGCTGTGTGGCTCGAGCCAGGGATTTCACCACTCTGTGCCTTAGTTTCCTTTTCTCTAAAACGGGTGCAAATAGCAACTTCCTTACAGGGTTGTTGTAAAAACTAACTGAAATAATGATCGCAAAGCACTTAGCACAGTGCCTCGAGGCCAGTAATAGTTATCTACCACCATCTTCATTGCCTCTCCTAGCACCAGCATCACCCTCGCACATCACCGAGCAGAGGGAGGTGCAGGGCCCTCCTGGAGCTGAGGCGAGCTCGAAGCGTCAGGGAATGCCAGAGAACGGAAGCGAGTTTTGAAGGTTATGCCAGGAGGATTCTGGAAGGAAGAAGTATTCCAGGCAGGGGGATGATATGAGAAAAAAAAGCATGCATGTGCAGAAGATAAATGTCCAGGAAACAGGAAACGGCTTGGGCAGAAAGCCAGGCGGAGAGGATGACCTGCACAGGGAGAGAGAGGGCACGCAGGAAGGGAGTGAAAATCTTTCCTCTCTCAGCGTTTTCCAAGGGCTCTCCCGGCGCACGGCCGGCGGTCCGGAAGCCACGGGCTGGATGGGAGCACTGGCCCGCTCTTAGAGTCCTTTGCTGGCTCTTGGCTTATTTCCAGACAACAGACACAGGCTCACGGAGACTGCAGCGACGGTGCGGTCGCATTTTCATTGGGAATACTATCCCTTAGGGTGCTCACAGCTCTTGGCATAAGGAAACCTCAAGAGACATTGGCCTCAGAATTCAGCCAGGAGAAATTACTGATGAAAACGATTCCTGACTTTTATTGGGAGTTCGCAGTGCGTTAGGCTCTGTCCTGAGTAGTAGCTCATTTAACCCCCACCGTGTCCGCATGAAGCAGGCGCCCCTGCCTGTGCTGTTTCATAAGGAGAGGAACGGAATCACAAACTGGTGAACTGGTTTGTCACAGCAGCGTCGCCAGCGCGTGAGTGGCAGCGCCAGGACTCAAATCCTGGGAGCCAGGCGCCAGAGCGGGTGCCCTTCCTTCTCCTGTAACAGAGGGAGCTCTTTTTCTCTTTGTGGTTCTCCTTTTGCCTTGGCTACCAGGAGCCTCAGCCGAGGTTTGTGATAAAGGGTAGTAGTACCTTCCGTTAGCTCATATTTTGTTGGCATAGTTACTTTTTTTTTTTTTTCCTTTAAGGCCCTCTAGTCTCCAGATCCAAACAACCAATCCAGGTTTTATTCCCACTAGACTCCTCTTTGTAAGTTGTGCTCTGGTTATCCTAGACGCCTCACTTTTTCCAGGCTTGCTTTGGACCGTCATCTTTCCATGCCTGTGAGCACGCCAGTCCTCCTACCTGAGATGACTTTCTTTTCTTTTCCTTTATGACATGGGAGTGTTATAATTTAGTGAGTGGACAGGGTAAGTACAAAACGACGTGTCTAGAAATACAATGAGCTGCCATATTTAGTAAATAACAATCGAAACATATCTATGAACACCACCCCCGGAGAGTTATGCATTAGAATGACATCATTTACATCTGCATGGTGGAATAACAAATTATTTTGTTCACTTTTCTCTTGGTGATCTGCATTTCCTGAATGTTCACACAAAAAACATGTACATCACTATAGTAATTTGTCATCTTAAAGAAAACTGTAAGCTACATTTTCACTTTTAATTTACAAATTTTAAATTGCTTGATTACCATTTCAACCATTTTTAAGGGCACAGTTCTGTGGCATTCAGTACACTCACATTGTTGTGCAGCCATCTGGGATGGTTTTCTCACATCATTCTCAGCTTCGCCATGCACACTGTCTCCCCAGGACTGGAGTGACTTCACCTTCGTTTACAGCTCTCCCGTCACTCCCCACTCCCCCGCAGAAGTGATGGCTCCCTTCTCTCTGCTTCCCTGTTAAGGGGCTTCTGTGTCACCGTGTCCTTCTGCCATGGTGGTCAATGAGCAGGCGCTAGGTCTTCATATCCTGTGTTTGAAGCCTGCTAGCTGTGTAATTTGGGGAGAGTCACTTAACCTATCTGTGCCTTGGTTTCCTCATCTTTCAAAATAGACATTATTCATTCCGTTTCACAGATCAAGAAACCAAAACTTATGAAGGTCAGAGGAGTTTGGCCAAGATCCCAAAATTAGAAAGGAGTGGCAAACATTTAAAGCACATTTAAGTGCACCTTCTGAGTCTCTGTCTCCCTAAATAATAACAGTACCATTTACTGATCACTTATTACATGGCAGGCTATAACCTAGGCACTTGGTGTGCTAACCCATTTAGTCCTTACAACTATCTCCATAAGAAAGGTTACTATTATCCCATTTTATTGATGCAGAAACTGAGGCCCAGAAAGGTGAACTCATTTGCCTAAGTCCCTCAGCAGAGCCAGGATTTAGCGGCTATAAAGAATGCCTTCTTTTTTACCACACTAGGCAAAAATGATAGATCTAAAATGAAGAGTGAGAGCAAATTGTATTTAGGACAGAAATGGGCAAGGCTTTAAGAGTTCAAAGAAAGGCGTTTAGCCCTGGCAGGTGTGTCTCAGTTGGTTGGGCATCATCCCATAAGGCTGTTAGTTCGATTCCTGGTCAGGGCACATGCCTAGGTTTCAGGCTTGATCCCTGGTAGGGGGTGAGCAGGAGGCAGCCGATCCATGTTTCTCTCTTTCCCTCTCCTTTCTTCTCTCTCTAAAAATCAATAAGAAATCTAAAAGAGAGAAAGAGAGAGAGAGAGAGAGAAGGAAGATAGAAAGAAAGAAAGAAAGAAAGAAAGAGAGAGAGAGAGAGAGAGAGAGAGAGAGAGAGAGAGAAAGGAAGGAAGGAAGGAAGGAAGGAAGGAAGGAAGGAAGGAAGGAAGGAAGGAAGAAAGGAAGGAAGGAAGGAAGAAGTTGAGTGAGGACTCAGGAGTAGAAAAGCCTTCACAGAAGCGGCGAGGTTGTGCTGAGCCCTGAGCACTGGCGGTGGAGGGCCTGGACTACCTGTGCCAGCAGTGAGGCTGGGGGTCCCTGTAAGCAGTCAGCTCCCCATTAGGACTAAGAAGGCCTAAATGGGGCCTGCTGCCCAGGAGAGGAGGCTGGAGGCCAAGGCTCAGCCAGGCATGGCCAGTGTCAAAGATGAGCTCCATTCGGAAGATGCCAAATGAGAGCCAGGGGGACCTGGGGGTCTGGAGCCAGAGCTCTCTGCCGGCGTTTGGCCAGGCGGCCCCTGTGGGATCCGAGGATCGGGGGAGTGGAGGGAGATCCCACAGGGGGCTCTCACGGGGCCTCCCTCCCACAGTCCCAAGGCAGCTCTCCTGAAAGCCACAGCTCCCCCCGCGGCGGGCGCCCCTCTGCCAGCCTGTATGACTCCGGTCTCCACCAGGGTCAGGTGCTCCTTCCAGGGAGCAGAGGCTGGGCCGTGGGAAAGGTGTCCCATGGAGAGACCGAACGATGGAAATAGAGGGGACGAAAGAGGCCGATCCAGAGCCTGGGCGGGAAGGCACAATCGAGGCCGTGCTGGGACATCAGCGTCACCTCTTCCTAAGGCCGGTTCGCCAGGCCGTGCTTGTCAGAGGTTTGCCGGTTTCGTTAGGGTTCTGTGCTGGAAAGTAATGCCCTTCCGAGGAAATGACTCGGACCCTTTTCAAACAAAGCCTGGCCTTCCCGCTTGCTGGTCAGCACTCCCTGTTCCCACGGCGCTCTCTCTACAGCCCGCACTGCGATTTCTTTCCCAAAGGGAAGAAGGTGGATGGTGAATGACAGGAGCTACCTCTACCATTTGTTGAGCCTTACTCTGTCCCAGGACTGGCCTCAGCTAATCCTCACAACAACCCCAGGAATGGGCACGATTATTAACTTATTTACAGGAAGAGCATCACGGGTCACACAGCTGAGAGCTGCCCGAGCTGGGGTTTGAGCCCAGGCTGCCTGATTCCCAACCTGCTGCTCCAAGGTCCTCTCTGGGGGCTGGGGGAGGGGACTTGCGGCCGGGTCTTTCCTGCTTTAAACCTCACACACCACCTCTTGTGACTGACCCGTCAGTCGTCAGTCGCTTTGTACGTTATTTAAGCCATACAGGTTACCAAACCTGCGATGTAGAGAAGCTAGAAAGCAGGGAACGCAGTGCCCCCTGGTGACAGGCGCTATGTGGCCTCTGAGAGGGTACCTGTCTGGACTGGGGGGCTGTAGAGAAGACTTCTTGAAGGATGGAGCATCGACTGAAGTAAAGGATGGGTAAGAGTTGACCAAGTAAAGAAAGTGGAGAGGCATTTAGGCAGAGAGGAGAGTCTGTGTAGAGGTCTAGGGTGTGGGGTGTGAGGGCACACGCTGGCGATTTGGTGGTGGATCCTGGGAGTGGTAGGAGATGCAGCGGGTGGAGGTAGCAGGGACTTACCTGTCATCCTGAGGCAGTTTGACTTCACGGTGATGAAGCAATAGGGAACCGCTGAAGAACTTCAAACAGGAGGGCGATGAGGTCAGACTCTGTTTGAAGGGTCACTGCTTTCCCTACTTTCAGAAAGGCAGATGTGACATCGTGGACAGCACACGGAGCCTTGCTTAATCCTGAGTGTGACCTTACGCAGGTCACTTCCTCTTTGGGACTCAGTTTTCTCATCTGTGACAACTGAAGAGATTGACCAGATGGCCCCTGGGATCCCTTCCAACTCACATTCTATCTAAGAAGATGAAAGACCCCTCCAAAGGGAGACAGCGAGCATCCCAGGTCTCGCGCTGGCCCTCTGATTCCTCTAGCGAGCGCTGCAGAACCCAAAGGCAGTTCGGGATGGGAGCGTGTGAAGTTCAGGAGAGAGAGCTGGTTGAAGAGGAAAGTTGGGGAGCCCTCGGTATCCCTGGTGTTTGAGGTCATGGGACTGGATGAGATGACCTAGGGAGTGAGTGGTGTCACCTCACCCATCCTTCTGAAGAGGGTGACAGGAGAACCCGCCACATAGGATTGCTGGGGGATAGAATGGGACGGTGCAGGCACGGAGGACATCAGGTCGGTGGCCAGGTCCAATGGGAGCGTGCCAGGCAGGGAGACAGAAAGCCCCAGCAGTCGGAGGCCAGGAGCCAGACTATAACTGGAGCGAGGTAAGGCCGAGGCCCGGTCTGTCTTGATAGGGCTGGGATGGCCAGACATCCCTCTAGCTGGCTGCGTGGAGCACTCACGCATAAGACAGCCTGGACTAAAGGGTCAGGGTCCAGAGAGCACCTGGGAATCTGACCTCTGCAGAGTGGGTGACCGCACCCTAAGAAGGGGTGGGGTTAAGTTCTACCATTAATAATCTATTTTCAGTTGCCTCTTCCCAAGGTCTCTGCTACTGCCCCTCCCTCCCTGAGCCTCCCTGTACCGTCCGTAACAGCCACATAGCAGGTGCCAGGCACCTAAAACCCGTCACACTAAGCACCCAACATTCATCACCCCATTTCAGCCCGTGAGGAAGGTTCTCTGGTTACCCCACTTCAGAGAAGATGGGTATAGTACAGCACTCCCTCCCTAGGCCATCTCATTCAGTCCCAGGACTTTTTGTATCATTTATTCTGAGGGCTCCCAAACTTCTCCCTCAAATCTGACCCAAAGTTCATACTTCCAACGGCCTTCTGAGAATTCCCACTTGGATGTCCAATAGGGACCACAAATAAAATTTAACCCAAATGGAACTCCTAACCTTCACTGCCCCAGCCTGTGCCCACATCTTCCCCATCTCAGTTCACGGCAATGCCATCCTCCTGGCTGTTAGGTAAAAAAAAAAAAAAAAAAAAAAGCACATCATCCTTGCTCCGCTGGCTGCGGGGTGAGCATCCTGAGGTCACAGAGGGTGGAGGACAGCCTTCCGGGAGGACAGGAAAGGATGTTTCTCATCCCTGAGGCCTCAGAAACCACTCATTCCCCTATGGAGAAGAAAGGCAAGGTGGGACAGGGTCTCTACACCTTCGCCCTGTCCCCTCCCCAGGGAGAGTCCACTCGGGGACCCAAGGCAGCAGAGCCCTAATGGAGGGGCCCTGGAAAGAGGGAGAACCAGAGAAATCAAAGGGGGAGGACAAAATAGACGGAGAAAAGACAGCTGGAGCCTTACCCCTGTTTTCCGTGGAGGAAGCACCCACTTAGGGGAGAACCCCCGTGGGGTGGGCAGGCTGCAGGGCCAGCTGCCCCACACGGGGCTCCCCAGCATCCCTCTGCACTGCACACCCGCACCTGCGCCCACCTGCGCTGCCCCTCCGACAGGCCCTGTGCTCCCTGGGGTGTGTGACCCCGAGCTGGCTGGTCAAGGAGCTCTGCCCGCAGATGCCATGATTCTGGGTCTCCCCCTGCAGCATCAGGTGGCCTTGCTGCAGGTGACCCAAGGCCACCTACTGGATGGGGACCCTGCGTCCCTGACCTCTTGGCAGGAGAGGGAGAGGCCTGCTTTCTTCCCTCTGCAGAGTGCGACGTGCAGGCAGAGGGGGGAAAGGCTTTAGCTCGGAAGCTGGGCCTCGGATTCCGGTCCCACCGCTGTCTCTCATTCGCTGTGTGACCTCAGATAGTGAGTCGCCATCTCAGAGTTCCTACCTTTAAGGCAAGCATGGGGATGAGGTAACCCCTGTGTTCCTCCAGGACAGGACTGTGACCTATTTATTGTTTCCCGTGGTCCCTGAATTGAGAGGCAGGAGAGTGCACTGAGCGATTGTCTCCATTGTAATGTATTCCTGTTAGGGTGTGTGTGTGTGTGTGTGTGTGTGTGTGTGTGTGTGTGTGTGTGTGTGTTATTTGAACCAGATGTTCTCATTCCATGTGCAAAGTTATAAACGGCCCCCATTGTCCTGCAGCTGGGGACACAGAGCAGAGATTACACACAGATGCCAAATGTGTCTGAAGGCTCAGTTAAACCTCGAGCTCGAGGGGCCGAAACACAACCCTCTTGGCCAAAGTGACGCTCATTCCGAGTTCTGCTTCCTGAAAGCGTCCCTGCACCTTCGAGGAGGGATGGTGTCCCCGAGTTGTGAGTCTGTCCCAGCCCCCTCATGAGAACAGATGAGCCTCAAGGTCAAAGCTGGGGGGCGTGAAGAGAAGCTGTGTGGGAGTCAGGCTGGCTCCAGCGAGGCCCTGGTTCTGCGGACAGGGTCCAGGTGGCAGGCGGGTGGGAGGGAGGGGCCGGGTTTTCAGAGCTTTCCACGAAGCTGCCTGAAACCCAGAGCGCTCCCCAGACTCGGCTGCATCTGGCCTTGGTGAGTGCCTCCCCAGGGCCCAGCTTGCCCAGTACCAGGGGCACTACTGAGCTCACTGCTGCAGGTGAAGAGGGGCTCAACTCACCTGAAGCCTCCGGAGAAGCAGGCAGAGGCCTCCAGCTTGGTCTGCAAGTGAGGAACAGAGCAGTGACATGCTTGCCCAAGGCCACACAGCCCGTGGGAGATTGGGCCCAGCAGGCATGAGAGCCAGGCTGGGCCCACAATACGATGGAACCGCGTCTAGTTAGGCTCTGACTTGCCAGGGAAGTTGGGCCCATCACCTAACTCTCTCTGGAGGTGGCTCAGTTGCTCATTTGGGCAGGGGCAGAAGAAAGATAGTGCCTGCTTCCTGCCAGCCATGTCCCAAGGACCTGGCAGAAGACTCATAGGAGCAGCGGAGGTGCTCACAGCACCACAGGACAGAGCAGGACAAAGCGGGGGGACGGGCGGGGGGGGGGGGAGATGTCCTGCTGGGTACAGAGGCTGAGGGCGGAATGGGGAGTCTGTCTGAAGAGAGACTCTTAGAGGCCAGGCTGCCCACAGACTTCCTGTCCCCACCCCCCAGGCCAGGGGTCTCCCAGGCCCTCTTCCCTCACTGACACCTGGTTTGCATCGAGAAGCCTGGGCGAGGAGGGCAGCCTCTCCTGCAGACTCCCCTCTCCCAATTACCAGGCTTTGCAGCTTCCCCAGTCTTCCAACCAGCTTTACTTCCATCTCCTCACACCTCCTTGAGGGGAGCAGGAAAGGCATTATTATCCCAACTCTGCAGCCACATGGAAGGGACCCTGCAGACCACAGCCAGGCCCTCCCTTCGTGCAGGCAGATAATGAGGCCGGGACAGGACGAGAAGCTCCTTGCCCAGGGCCACGCAGGTAACGACCAGCAGAGCCAGGGCACCAAGCCAATGAGCTAACACCCAGGGTATCCAAACCCTTAGGACCCCCCAACCCCGCCCCGGAAGCTGCCATTTTAAACAAATCCCCTTAAGATTTTCATTTCCCCCAACATCTGTCTATTCCTCCTGAAAGTCAAGTGAAGATTAGTTAAAAGGAAAAAAAAAAAAGATCGTGCCTGGATTCTGACCTGCTTCCTCCTCCGGGGCATGTGGGGGGAGGAGCCTGGTGAGGGGAGTGAGGGATGTGGCCGCTGCTGGCCTTCAGTTCCTGCTGTGTCTTTCTGCCACATGGCCGGGGGGTGATGACCCCTGTCCTTCTCCTTTTCCATCTCCCTCTCTAGCCCCGGCCTGTGGTTATTGATGACCACACTCCTCCTCTGTGACCCACAAGAACCCTCTTCAGCAAGGATCCATTTAATCACAATTGGAGGGCAGAGAAAGCCGACTGACATTTTTTTAATAACTAGCAGCCACGAGGAAGACTGAAACAAATTGAGTTTTACCAACAGATCTCTCCATTACCCAGAAAATTGTATTACCCCGCATCCCCTACTCCCTGAGCTTTCTGCTTAATAAAGTACTGACTGCAACATACATTCCCAAAGCCTGGTCTCAGAGGAATGGAAGGGGAAAAACCCAAATAATTCAGACATGCAAGGGAGCTTGTGAAGTTTTATTTCCTCCGATAGGTTTTGGAGGACTGCTGGGGAAAAAAAACAACCAAATTAATTAAGCAAGTAACAGGCCGAGGTCCAGCCTAAAGCAACCGTTTTTCACCTGAGCCATATGAATGTTCGGTGTGTGAAGGTTTATCACGGAAAACCCAGCAGCGCGAGCAGTTCAGACAGGTGCTGCTGTCATCCCATGGTGTGCGCCAGACCTGGGGAGCAGCTGGGTCTTGGCTCCCAGCAAGGAGAGTGTGTCCTTGTTGTCGGATCCAATTGAGAAATTCCTCTTCCACTTTGTAACTTGAAATCTTTAATAGCTCACTCCCTTCCTTCCTCTCTCCCCATCCCTGCCCCCCCTCCCCAAATTAGCCATATGTGTGAATGGACTTCATCACAGACTCCTCCTATCAGCACCATCTCAGGGATATTAATGACCGCCTTTTGTAGTAACCATCTTGAGTTCAGCCTTCCTCCCCATAGGATCTTGAACATTCAATGGCTCCCTACTGCCTGCAGGGGAAAGCTTAGACTTCTTTGTATAACACTTCAGTCCTCTGACTTGAGACCCAAATTATCTTTCCATCTTCCTCTCCAGCAACTCCACTTCATATACCATCTACTCCAGCCTGGCTACCGTGGCTTTAACCTTGGCTACCTTCCCACCGATTTATTCAAATTCTCCCCAAAACATATGAGAACCAGAGAAAAAGAGATTTAAGCTCAGTGAAATCTTCCCTTTCCTTCCCCCGGCCATAGTGATACTTCCTTGTCCTGCCTGCAACACTCTGGGGCACTTCCTGTCTTCCTTTCTGCTTGTTTGTTTGTTTGTTTGTTTGTTTTGTTTGTTTGTTTTTAGAGAGAGTGGAAGAGAGAAGGAAAGACAGAGAGAAATACCGATGTGAGAGAAACCCATCAATTGGTTGCTTCCTGCATGAGCCCTGACCAGGGCATGGGCTGGGGAGGAGCCTGAACCGAGGAATGTGTCCTTGACTGGAATCGAACCCGGGACCCTTCAGTCCCCAGGCTGATGCTCTATTCACTGAGCCAAACTGGCTAGGACTGGGGCACTTTCTTGACCTTCTTTACAAGTATGACTAATTTAATCCATCACCTGCATATGTCTTCTTTTTTCAACCATATAGTAAAAATGAATTTTATGAATGAATGAATTTGCAATTAGCCCTCCACAAATACTCCCTGGCAAGGCAGGAACAAAATGATTTGCTCAAGGGGTCTGCAGTTTCATGTTCCATCTGCAGAAAGGCAAACTGTCATAACAATCTATTAGAAGCCTAAAGGTTAGCTCCTTTAAGTGACCAGCTTCATTAGGGGTTGTTAGCACATCAAAGCAGTGTTTATTGAACCTGGAAAAGTGTCAAATTGTGCTTAGGTTCCTCAGACTTCTCCAGAGCTAGGTGATAACATCTGCTTTCTTTTCAAGAGAAAAATAGTTTCCTTTCCCTGAACACACAATATCTTTGTTCCTTCTGTTGACTAAGATGTCAAACTGCCTTGAGTTATTTAAAGAGACAGAACCCGTCTTTGTTCCTCAGTGATATTCCCCTTGGATTCCTTTCACTGACAATAAACAGCTTCACCATTTGAAGATGTATTTGCTTGCTTTTCAGAGGACACCACTCTATCCATCTACACTCCATTTTCCGGTTGCTATCTTTACATGATACCACACTTCTTTAAGGTTGACACGGGAAGACCCCAAGCTTCATGTCCCTTTCCTGGAGAAAAACACACACACACAAAACACCACCTTCCTCCTCGCTCTCCTTTTTTAAGGGTCTATGACTCCATTTTGCAAATATGCCATTTAGGTCCCAGCAGTTGGAACCGAAGGATGTGGCCACTTTGCTGAAATCAGATAAATGGGGCAGCTGCCCTGGTTACCGCAGAGACAAAAGCGTACTTTCCAGGATAATGGGGGCCACATCTGGGAGCCTCAGACTCTCGCCTCTTCCCCCTTCCTGAGGCCTCTTGCTTTCTGTTCAAATAGGAGTGGAAGAAGAACAGTTTCCAGAGCTGACTCCTGACTTTGGGGGCCTCGTGGGGGAGCAGAGGGGAGGGAGCACTAATCTAAGCCACGGCTGGTCTAGTGGGTGGGACACTGGGCTGGGGCTGCAGGCCCAGGCGCAGGCCCTGACTCAACCAGCTGTTCGGTGACCCTGGGCAAGCCACCTTCTCCTCTCTGGGCCTCAGTTTCCCTCTCGATAGAATGGGTTTCATTAATTGTCTTGGTTTGGGTTTCCCCAAAAGCTGACCTTGAGTCAAGGATTCAAATGTGAGTACAGTCATCCCTTGGTACCCTTGGGGGATTGGTTCCAGGACCCAGGGATACCAAATCTGCGGTGCTCAAGTTCCTTATATAAAAGGCATAATATTTGCATGTCAACAAAACCCCCTGGCTCCTTCCCCGTGATGCTAGACCTCTAGACTGTCCCCAGAGGCTGATACCAGTGTCCATCTCTACTCACAATGACAAGTTTACCCACCGGCCAGAGGAGACGGTGGTGTTCTCATAGACTCCGTCCCACCTGCCTCTCCCACTGCACCCAGGATGTTGACACCACCCTCCCCACCCAGCTTCCAAAGCTTCTCACAGTCTGGTTCCAAGACACCTGTTCTGTGCTTTCTCACACAGCCCTCACTGCGGCCAGGCTTTCTCCCTCCCCTGCAGAGGCCCCTCCCACAGGCACCTCTAGAGCAGGGGTGGGGAACCTTTGTCTGCCAAGGGCCATTTGGATATTTATAACATCATTCTTGGGCCATACAAAAATTATCAACTTAAACATTAGCCTGCTGTATTTGGTCAAACAATTCATTAACTGACCCCTAATGCCTTGGCAGGGCCGGACCAAATGTTTTCGAGGGCCTTTATACGGCCCGTGGGCCGGATGGTCCCCATCCCTACTTTAGAGTATCTTTCGTCTAATTGAATCCAAAGCCCAAGCCAAATCTCACCTCCTCCGGGAAGTGCTTCCTGACCATCCTAGGGTTAGAAATAGCCTTCTTCTCTGATGCCTATGGCACTCATTCCCCCTATCGCACAGGGCAGTGGCACTTCTCAGGCATAGCCTAGGCCAGTGGTCGGCAAACTCATTAGTCAACGGAGCCAAATATCAACAGTACAACGAGTGAAATATCTTTTGAGAGCCAACTTTTTTAAACTTAAACTATACAGGTAGGTATATTGTTATTAACTTAATCAGGGTGCTCCTAAGCTGGCCTTTGCTAAAAACTCAAGGGGCCAAAGAGCCGCATGTGGCTCGCAAGCCGCAGTTTGCCGACCACTGGCTTAGACTCTCTCAAGGGAGGGCATCATTATTTATTTAAATACGTTTTTATTGACTTTAGAGAGAGAGGAAGGGAGGTGGAGAGAGAGAGAAACATCAACGTGAGAGAGGAACGTTGATCAGTTGCCTCCCTCACACACCCCAACCAGAGCTCAAACCTGCAACCTGAGCATGTACCCTGACCGGGAATCGACCTTTCAGACGAGGCCCAAGCAAACTGAGCCACACCTACCAGGACAAGGACATTATTCTTTATACCACTTTGCTATTTACCTTCCAGTGCCTAGCAAGTGTCCTAGAGAAACGAAAGGTCAACAGGAAGAGTAAACCAATTAATTTGGTTCGGCAAATACTGATGGAGCAACTCACCCAGACACTATACAAGGAGCCACGGAGTAACTCAAAGATAAATAAGACCCCCATGGTGGCTGTGTAGGATTTAAGGGTCAAAGTTGTCCTAGGTATAAAAAGCTAAAATTTGTAAGGATGGCTCTTGGAGATCTCCAGGTTCAAATCTCTTCCTTCGCAGATGGGAAACCACGGAAGAAAACTGCCTTGCCTAAGGCCATGCCACTAACAGGTAGTTTTACATGTATTTGTTCACAGCAGAGGGCTCTAGACTTCCTTACCATTTGTGCAAGTTCAGGGACCATCGTTTTCCTCGCTTTGTCTTTTGTTCCACTTTAAAGAAAAAGGAAAGTTAACAGCTTCTCTCTCTGACAAGAGGGGCAAAGGATAAAAATACCAGTTACATAATAGTCATTTGCCTTAGTCATGCAGCCCTGCGGAGTGCCGCTGGAACAGAAAGATGATTGAGTTAAACACTGAATGCTTGTTCCCCTGCGGTCACCCTCATTGGTTCTGCCACTGTAATTGATTTGACAGGTTATTTTTACTCAGAATGAGCTGGGTTCCTCCGCTGGCTTGTGGATTCGCTATTGTTCCCAGGGTCCAGGCCGGCAACGGCCCAGATGCCCAGATGTGCGGGCTCGAGGCTGAGCGGGCGGGCCCCGGCCGAACCTGGGAGAACCGAGCTCGCACTGGGCAAGTGTGCGTGTGCTTAGGGGGTGGCCAGGGGGAAAGGGACAGAGATGTCCAATATAATGCTTCAAGAGATCACATTGGGAAGGAGCTAGAAAGAATGTGACATGATGTGTAACTATCGTAAGGACTTTATCCGGGGGGGCAGAAGGAGCCTGGCAGGGCTTGGGGCAGAGGAGTCGGGGAGAACTTTGTGCCTGCAGGGCCTTCTGGACTTTTTTTGTCTATCCCAAGCAGCCACGGAAGTGTTCCCACCCCTGCAAACTGCTCCCCGGAGTAGACTAATAGAACCACATTCCCTGGGAGCCTGCAGCACCGGCCACCTACACACCCTTCCCTGTCTTTGCACGTGGCTCAGTGCCTCCCCTGTGCTCAGGCTGGGAGGGAAGCGTGTGTTGGCAAATGCCCGGAAACCCAGGGGAGGTCTCCAGAGGTGAGAGGTGACCCTTGAGGGGGCTGGCATCCTGCCAAGACTCAGGCTGTGGATAGGGCCATTTCGGTGGTCATGTGAGATTTTGGATATCATCTAACCTTTGAACCTCAGAGTCCTAATCATCTGTCAACATGAGGTCACCCTAATCTCTCCCATCCCTCACTAGGCGGTGATAAGAGTCATTCCAAGAAATGCTTACTGAGCACATACAACACGCCGAGTTGGGACTAAGGGCTTCTACCCATGATCACCTGTCACCTTCACAATGCAACGGAGAGATGCCATTCGTGGTATTAGTCCTTACAGATCGTGAACTGCGGTTCAGAGAAGCTCGATAACTCCTCTGTGGGCACATAGCTCGTGAACGGTGGAGCTCAGGCAGGTCGACCCTGCCCTCAGCTCTTCACACTGCAATGCTCCATTCGGTACTACATGCCAGGAAAAATATTCGCAGCCCCTGAGTGTACACACGCTGTGGAGCATAGTACTGAGAGAAGGGCACCGTAGCCAGAGGAGTGGGGTGCTGAGGAAAGAACACGTGGAAAATGCAGCCCCACCATTTGCTAGTTTTCTAACTTCCGGGGCATCTCTCCATCTCATCTGGAAAATGGGAATAACAATATCCATCTCACACAGTCCCGCCCCCCTCCCCAGGAATCTAAGACAGCCCAGGTAAAGCCCCTAGCACGGGGCCTGGTATACAGTAAGCACTCGATAAGTGACAGCTCCTCTCCTCCTTACTTACCCAGAAAGCTGAGCTAATCGGACATCCGCTTCCCCCAAACTCCCGGCACGGGGCTGGGGTGTTTCCTCTGCGTTACACTTCGAACAAGGGCCCAGGTGTGTGACTCCACAGTGGCCCAACCAAGTCCTGCTCAGCATCCCGCATCCAGGACGAGGAGGCCCACCTGGGAGCGGGCTGAGGAAGTGAGGTCACAGCCTCTGACAGCAGTTCGGAAGTTGGGGAGGCCTGCCAGCCCCTGCCAGCCGCTGCCAGCCCCTGCCAGTCAGGAGCAGTTGTCTCATGGTTAGGCTGGCGTCTCAGGCAGGAATGCTCAGCGGACGACAGTGAGGCGAGTGTACATTCCAGAGGCTGAGGCAACGTTGTGCAGGGGCATCACCCCCCACCCCCCACCCCCGTCAGCTCCGGCCTCAAGCAAGGCCTTCCTGGGAGTGGGAGGCAGTTCTTGGGCTTGGAGCTGGGCCAGGGTGACCCGGAAGCAGCTCCTCCCGGGGTCCGGGGGAAATAGTGGGTGATCTGGTATGTGCAGGCACTTTCACACAGATGTCACCATTTTATGGGTCCAGCTGGATCCAACATGCAAACAGAAGTCAGCTTCACTTTTTTTCCCTGTCTTCTTTAGACGGCGCTTTCTTCCCATCCCTAAATAAAATCGCAGGCCGGCCTGTAGCTCTCCTGGGTCTTTTCCATCTTCAAGACAGTCTCACTTCACTAAACAGAAAGTCTAATCTAGTTTCATATCAAAACTCCAGGCTTTGATCGAATTAAGCCCTGTCCCATGGGCCTGCTCTAGGGTTCATGGCTGCTACTAGCCTTTCTTCACTCCCCTTTCTCCCCTCCCCTCCCCTTGCTGCTTTGGCCCCTGCAGAGCAGGCGCAGGGGTGGAGGAGAGGTGAGGGGCAAGATAGGTCCCCCTGGCCTGGGGGTGTGGTGCCCTGGAGCCCACTGTCTTTTGTGGACCATGCCTCTCTCCCCTCTGCTCCTCACTCCCGCCTCGGCCTGGGCTGTCAGCTGACCGCTGCTCTGTTAGAGTCCCTCCCTCTGCCCGGTGTCCTCTGCAGTGGGAGCCAGTTGAGGAGACCCCAATCAGGCTGCCTTGGACAGAAAAACTGTGGGGTGCTCCCCACCCTCTGAACAGCACCCCTCTCCTTGCTCCAGCCTGTCCACCTAGTCCCTCACCTTTCATGACCCACGCACAGTCAGACGTCAGTCCCTGTGTCCTCCACACCCGGGGGTGCCATACCGATCCAGCTCCACAAGGGCCCTCTTGATGCGCCTCCTCCCTTCCCCTGCGTGTCAGGGAGCAGGACACCCCGCAGCTCCCCTCGAAGACCTTCTCACCAGTGTCCTCTTTCAGCTCCACTCGGTCTTCCCGCAGGTGCCGGCAGAATGTCCCGCCATCTCTTGGCTTGTCCCTCGCACATGGCCCAGGCCCTTTACGACGTGGGGATCCTTGGCACCCACTGTATTATTTCAGGTGTTTGGGGTGTCAGCTAGCACCCCATTGTAGTGTCTTCTTAGGAGAGTGTCTAGTGCCAGGCTCATGATGGGCACTCCTGTTACGGGGTACATTGTTTCAGCCACCACACGAGGCAGCTTAGCTACATGGTTTCACAGAAACTCCCGTTGACAAAAGGAGGAACCAAGACTCAGCGGGGTGAAGGGACCACCCCCAGGGTCGCAGAGCTTGACGGTCGTGAAGTTAGGATTTGAACTCGCAGCCACCTGCGTCCACCACGCCGGGCTGTTTCTCTCCCCACTGCCCGGCCTGAGCTGAACCCCCTGCTCTGGCCACAATCCCTTTCTCTCTGTCCCCCAAGCACCTCTGTGCTTCCTCCCTGTCCAGTCTGTGCTCCTGGAAGGACCCCCACCCCAGCTCTGTTCGTTCAGGTCCGACGAAAAGCCCACCTTCTCCATGAAGCGGTTCAAGGTGACCTCTCCCTCCCGGCATAAGGAACACTTCTGAATGGAGCACTTATCCCAAACTTGGTAATGTTCATTTCCATCCACCTCTTTTTCTTTTGTTTAGTTTTTGATCAAGGTGTCACTGGGAATACGTGCACAAATCTTAAGCCTACAGCTTAATGAATTTTACAAATGAATATGCCTGTGTAACTACCACTTGGATCAAGATACGGGACATTCCTAGAACCCCAGAAGGTTCCTTCGCACCCCTCACAGTTAGTAACGCCCCACAGAACCACTGGTCTGACCTCCATCACATGGCTTTGGGCCTCCACATGAGTGATGTACAGTATATCCTCTTTTGTATCTGGTTTATTCCCTCTATACAATTAACTTATAAGGTTGTTGTGTGTAGCACTTCATTTGAAAAAAATGAGTAATACTCCAATATGCCATAATTTATCTACTCTATTGATGATGGACATTTGGGGTTATTTCCATTTTGAGGATATTATGAATATATAAACATTCTTGTACATGTCTTTGGATGGACTTAATTAGGCATCTCTGTTGGGTATGTAACCAGGAATAGAATTTCTGGGGGACGTTTACATACATTCTGTAATTGATGCTGTCAACCAGTTTTGTAAAACAGTTGCACCAATTTCCATTCCCACTAGCAATGTACGGGAACTCTGATTGACCCCTGTCCTTGCTAATTCTTGGTGTTGTCAGTCTTTAAAATTTTAGCCATCCTAAGGGATGTATAATGGTGTGGCGTTATATTTTAATTTACATTTTCCTGATAATTAATTATGTTAAACACCTTTTTACATGCTTAATAGACTTTGGATATCCTCTTTTATAAAGTGTCTATTCAAGTTCAATTTTTAAAAATTAAAGCATCTTTTTCTTATTGATTTGCAGGAGCTTGTTATGTTTTGCATAAGGTCCTTAGGTATTTATATCACAAATAACTTTTCTGACTCTCTGTTACTTTTAAATATCTCTTCTTTGTCTTTTTCACGAATAGTTCTTAATCCTAATGAAGTCCAATTTATCAGTTTTTAAATGTTATCAAATTTTTATGGTTAGTTTTTTTGTACCCTGCTTAAAAAATCATTTCCTGCCCCCAAGTCATGAAGCTATTGTATGTTCTCCCCTAGAAGTTTTATAATTTCCCACACACATCTTTATCCTCTAACTACACTCATATGTATCATGAAGCATACACAATATTGTTTTGCATATCTTTAGATTTAATACAAAGAATATATATTAATAACACAGAACTATAAAAACATTCTGCAACTTGCTTTTTGTGCTCAATCGTACATTTCTGAGATTAATCTTTGTTGATATGTGCAGCTCTGGTCCATTCACTTTCATGGGACCGAAGTTAGTTACACCACATCCATAGCTTACCACTTGCTTGCCCTTTCTCCTTTTGATGGACATTTAGGTTGTTTCCAGTGTTCAACATCATAAACTGCTTCTGTGAACACATGCACAGGGGCCTCCCGGTGCGTGCCCACCTCCCTGCGGTTTTGGAGCTGGAGAGACTCAGCACTCTGAGGAGGTGCCTCCAGGCTGCTGAGGAGCAGGACTGGGGAGAGAGTTGGGTGGGTGAATGGGGTAGGGGTGCTGGGTAGTTCTGGCTCTGGGCCCTCACCCATTTTATTTCGTTTTATTTTAAAACTAGAGGCCCGGTGCATGAAATTCACGCACTCAGGGGTGTCCCTCAGCCCTGCCTGTGCCCTCTCACAGTCCAGGAGCCCTCAGGGGATATCCGACTGCTGGCTTAGGCCTGCTCCCCATGGGCCTAAGCCGGCAGTTGGACATCCTTAGCGCTGCTGCGGAGGTGGGAGAGGCTCCCGCCACCACTGCTGTGTTCGCCAGCCGTGAGCCCGGCTTCTGGCTGAGTGGCGCTCCCCCTGTGGGAGTGCACTGACCACCAGGGGGCAGCTCCTGTGTTGAGTGTCTGCCCCCCTGGTGGTCAGTGTGCATCATAGTGACTGGTCATTCCGCCATTCGATTGATTTGCATACTAGGCTTTTATTATATAGGATACTAGAGGCCCGGTGCATGAAATTCATGCACAGGCGCTGGGGGGGATGTCCCTCAGCCCAGCCTGCACCCTCTCCTATCTGGGACCCCTCGAGGGATGTCCACCTGGATTGGGCCTAAACGGGCAGTTGGACATCCCTCTCACAATCCAGGACTGCTGGCTCCCAACTGCTCGCCTGCTTGCCTTCCTGATTGCCCCTAACCGCTTCTGCCTGCCAGCCAGATCACCCCCTAACCACTCCCCTGCCAGCCTGATTGATGCCTAACTGCTCCCCTGCAGGCCTGATTGCCCCTAACTGCCCTCCCCTGCAGGCCTGGTCACCCTTAACTGCCCTCCCCTACAGGCCTGGTATCCCCCAACTGCTCTCCCCTGCAGGCCTGGGTCCCCCCACAACTGCCCTCCCCTTGAGGCTTGATCACCCCCAACTGCCCTCCCTTGCAGACCTGGTCCCTCCCAACTGCCCTCCCCTGCTGGCCACCTTTTGGCAGCCATCTTGTGTCCACATGGGGGCAGCTATCTTGTGTGTTGGAGTGATGGTCAATTTGCATATTACTCTTTTATTAGATAGGATAGAGGCCTGGTGCACAGGTGGGGGCCAGCTGGTTTACCCTGAAGGGTGTCCCGGATCAGGGTGGGGGTTCCTTTGGGGCATGGGGCGGCCTGGGCGAGGGGCCTGTGGTGGTTTGCAGGCTGGCCACACCCCCTGGCGACTCAAGCGGAGGCCCTGGTATCTGGGGTTTATTTATCTTCTATAATTGAAACTTTGTAGCCTTGAACAGAGGCCAGGGCTGCGGGAGCTTGGCTTCCTCCATTGCCAGGGGAAACCCAAGCCTCCTGCTCGCTCCATGGCCGCAGCCATCTTGGTTGGGTTAATTTGCATACTTGCTCCTGATTGGCTGGGGGGCGTGGCTTGTGGGTGTAGCAGAGGTATGGTCAATTTGCATGTTACTCTTTTATTAGATAGGATGTTTTATTGATTTTTAGAGAGAGAGGAAGGGATAGAGAGACAGAAACATTGATGAGGGAGAAACATCATTGATCAACTGCCTACTGCATCCCCCCCACTGGGGATCCAGCCTGCAACCCGGGCCTGTGCCCTGACAGGAATCCACCTGTGACCTCTTGGTTCCTGGGTCAATGCTCAACCACTGAGCCACACCAGCCAGGCTGGGCCCTTACCCATTGTCGCCAGAGCAGATTTGCTTTCATGCTGTTGACCTGGCATTCTGTTTAACTCTTTGTTTTAAAAATAGGCTCTGCTTTAAAAGTAAAATGTTTGAAAACAAGGCATGGAGGTAAGGCATTGTTCACAAAGTGTTGCAGGTAAAACAGGACTGTGTCTAATGGGAGCGCTGAGTGCCTCCCTTCAGCCCCAGCCAGCTGCTGTGCGCTGTTTGTTAACTCTTCCCATGCAGCCCTCCTTTCTCTCCAGCTCGGCTTTTGATTTCTGCTCCTCCGTCCGTTCGTGTCTGGCTCCCTAAGCATGTGTTGATGGGTTGGTTGATGAGAAACATTTTAAATAACTTGGCACCATAGCCATCTCACATTTGTATGCATTGCAGTTTGCAAACCGCTCTCATAGCTTGCTTTCCTTCAAGCCAGAGCCTTGAAGATCACACCGTGGAGGACTGACTGTTCCCACTCCGCGGGGGAGAATACCGAGGCGCAGGGAGGTGAAAAGACTCCAGGTCACGTGACTGGTAGGACCTGGACCCCGGGCTTCGAGTTCTGGCAGTGAGCCCATTCCATGGTGTGCGGGGCCTGAGAACACGGCCTTAATCCAGACGTTAATGAATAACTGACCTGTGCACCGCCCTCTGCAGTTTACACGGTGCTCTCCCCCACATGGTCTCCTTCATTCTCCACAGCCCTGCTGTGCGGTGGATGCTATTATTTTTATCCCTAAACCCGCCACTTTTCCGAGAGGAAACGGGTGCTCAGAGGGTGGAGGTGTCTCACTCAAGGCCACAGTGCCCCGGGGGACAGAGCCATACTCGGTCTCTAACTCCCAGCTTCCCTCCCCCCCCACACACACTCCTCTGCGCCTTCCCTCACCTTCCCCCCTCACCTTTACTCCCAGCAGCAGGGCCCAGAGAGGTCTGGGGGCAGGTGGGCTTTTCAGCAGTCTGAGGGCCTGGCCCTCCCTGGCAGGCCCAGGAAATGGGGTTGGCCCTGCCCTGCTGAGCAGCCCCTCCCATGAGGCCTGGGGCTGTTTTTCTTATCTAAATAAACTCTGCACAAACATGGCCGCATTACTCATGAGTAAGTTATTTGCCATAGCATAGCCCAGAGATGGGAAATTAGTTCACACTGGAACTGTCTTAACCTGGTACAACGAATGGGAAAGTGGAGTTTTAGACCCACATCAGCAAAATCTGAAACCTGCTTTTCCAGGCCCCACCCTCCACCTCAAGCCTGGGAACACTGCTGCCCCTGCCACGGAGTCCTGCTGGGGGACAGGCAGAGCCCTCCCTGCTGGGGAGAGGCGGGAGCTCCCAGGGCAGGGCTCTCTCCTGGCCTCTGTCTCTTCCCACGGGCTCTCTGGAGGAAAGAGGCAGACACCCCAGAGGAGGGGAGCTCTGCTCTATCCTCAGGCCTTCTGTACAAGGGGCGCCTGGTGCCCGTTCCCCACACTGAATTCAATTCCTTCAGCCCGGGACCAGGGGAGGGCTCTCGGGAGCTGTTATGTAAATGAGGATGCCCATCACTTAGCCCAGTGCCTGGCACGGGGCACCGGGGCACTGTCGCTATTATTACTGTGAGGAGGCAGGGAGTTAGGTGGGTGGTGGGAAAGGCAGATGATGCCCACTGCCATGCTTTTCAAAAGCTTTCATATCTCTCTGGGCTGTGTTTATTACATCATTTAACAGGTGAGGGCCTGGCTCTCAAGGAGGCTCTATGTTGCCCTTGAGGTAGCAACAGGAGTGGATCGTAAACCACCGAACGCGGGGGCTGCGTTGGCAAAGGACTCTCAGACATCAGATCTCAGCGGGAGTCCTGGCCGAGCTGAGGGAAGGGCCGTAACCCTTGACTCCCAGGTCAGCAGATTCTGGTTACACAGAATGTTCCTAGGATGCCACCTGGAGTCCCCGGATGTGACTGTGTTCGTCCCAAGAACCCGGCACTACCTGTGGCTTCCGTCCAGGGCTCTGGCACTGTGGTGTGGGCCTGTGTGGTCACAGGGATCCCTTGCTCCTCGTTACCAGCGTCAGGCCGATGGGCTCGAGCTTGGAAAGCTGTGGTTATTTCTCTGTGTGGGCCACGCCCTGGAGACGGTCTGATTCATCGCCTCACTCCCACTGGGACGGCTATGGGCCCGAGCTGGCGGAAGACCCCGCGATGCCCTGAGGGATCTGGCCCCTCAGAGGAAATTCAAACACAAACAGTCCTAAACCTGAAAAAGTGCCACCCATTCATGCGTGCTAAACTCAAAATAGCTTCCTTCTAGAGATTCGAGTTGCAAAATCCTGGATGAATGGGAGGAAGCTGAACGTTTCTCTGTGGGCAGGGAGTGGGGGGTGAGGGGGCGCCTAAGTGCCTACTTGCTCTGCCTCCTGAGTCACCCCCTCTGCCAGGGGGCCTTGCACACAGAGAGTGTGCTGCCCACGTCTTCTGAGTTGAATGAGGTGTGCCCACTTCCCAGGGGAGGACTAAGTCCAAACAGCTCTGTGTTGGGGTGTGGCCAGCCCAGCATGCACACATGCACATGCATGCACACACATCCCCACACATGGGCACGGGGGAAGAATGTGTGTAAGCTCAGCAACTTTCCTTAGTTCCAGTTTGAAGGAAAAGCAAAATGAAAACATGTTTTTCTCTCATAATTAATGTTCATGTTTGGAGTTCCCACATCTGGCCAGGTGCAGACTGACCCCTGAGGCTGACTGACCCTTCTGGACAAGTTTCCCACAGAAAGATCAGTTCCTCGCCCTGGCCCAAATGGAATGCTGGGCCTGGGACCCCCAACTGCACAGAAGATACAATTCTTCAAAGGGATTTTAGTTTCCTAAGGCAGCCCCAAGCAGACGCATGGCATGGGCACCACGTTCCTGCTAGAACCAGCCTGGGTGTGCTTAAAAAAATACCAATGATGGCAAAAATGCATTTAATGAAGGTGTCGCACACCACAAAACCACTGAAAGTGGGGCTTGAATTTGAGGGGGAGTGTATAATTGTGTGTGTTTCAGACATTAGGTTAAGGTAACATGGCCTCACTTGGAAAAATCTGAGGGGAGGAGGGAGAAAACTGTGAAAGTCTGAGTCCATGCTACCCAGCTACGCTTCAGCAAGAATAGATAGAGTGTTCCTTTGTTAGTGCATATGTGTTAATTTTTCATTCCTTCATTCATTCCTTCATTCAAATATGTATTGACTGCTCTGTGCCAGGTGCTGTCCTGGGCCCTGGTGACACATCCGCTAACCAGACAGGTAAGCTCCTGCTGTTTATTCAAGTCAGTGGGGACAGAACTCTCGTTTCTATGGCTAATCTCCCTGCCATAGAACCAGATTTTCCTTTTGGCACATCACTGGATTAAGCTGCGTGCTCCCCAAGAGCGGGAGGCCAGGCCCTTCTCTTGTGGCCTTTCTTCTACAAAGAGCCCCACACACGTGCGCCCACAATGAATGCTCCGGCAGCGGGCCCACCGGGCTCACCAAGGAGAGTGAAATCGTGTGTCCTGATGCCCCCGTGGGCACTTGCACTTCCCTTCCTCCCACCACCGCCTCTCCTAGCTGCTCTCCCGGCCTCCTGGGTGGCCTTGGCAGGATCAGGCCCCGAGCTGAGCTGTTGATTAAAGCTGACAAGAACTCGAGGTGTTACTCTCCCACAGTCATTGGCATCGAGTTAGGGGATTCCCGAAGACCGAGGAATGCGTCTCCAGGATGGAATTAGGAGGTCAGAGCTAGAAGAGGCGCAAAGGCAAACAGGCTTCAGCCCGAAGAGGGACAGCTCCATGGCGGCGTTTAAAGAAGGATCCCAAGGCAGCAAGGACTCAGTCACCCCCCTGCAGTGTCTGCCCCGGCTAATGCACGGGAGGATGCTTGAGTCATGTATTTACAGTCCCCAAACCAGTCGAAGCCCGTAGTTTTACAGACGAAGAAACCGAGACTGGAAGTGCAGGTTACACGCAAGTCGGGGGTAGATCCATCGATGGAACCCAGACCCTCCAGACCCCTGGCACTCGGTTCTCCCGCCACTTAACCAGGCACCAAGTGCTTTGCAGGGAAGTCACAGTCATCCTCCTCATCTGTGAGGGAGGCCAGCCCGGACGGAGACCTGGGGGTCATCCAGCGCCAGGCCCCTGAGGTTCTTTTGGTCCCTGTCTTCTCCTAGTAAGCATTTGAGGACAGTCTAGATAGCGCAGCTGATGTGGAATCCACGGGAGAAACAGCAGGATTGTGGTCCAGGTTGCATGGATTTTAGCAGCTGGCCCTCAGACCAATCCTCACGCAAATCCTTCGGTGTGGACACTGCAGACAAGGCTTTTTCACAACCCCCTAGCCCAGTGGCTGAGCGAGCACTGGGCCGAGAGCCGTCACGTCGTTAGGATGTCACGTTTCAGTTATGAGACCTCGAGCACATCACTTGATCTATCTGGGCCTCAGTTTCCTAATGATGAATTCATGCATTGGCACACATTTAGTAAGCACCGCCGGTGTACTTGGGCACGTGTGTTGGGATAGACTGGAGCTCTGGAGAGGAGTTTGGCTGGACACTTAGATGTGGGAGACACTTTATAAAAATTAGTTGAGGCTCAAGGGTGAATAAGATCACCCAGGGAGAGGATGTGAAAGAAAAGAGGCAAGTACCTGGCTCTGGGGAATCCTAACATCTTGTTGGGGGCGGGGGGGGGGGGCGGGCGGAGAAAGTCTGAAATGCATCGAGTTACCTCTAATGCCTGTGACAGTAACGCCCTGTGATTCCTCACCTTAGGGCAGGCAGCTAGCTCTGCTCCAGGCCCAGAGGTCTTTCAGCAGAAACCCTTTGCTTGAAGCACTCTGGCCCCCTTGAATGGCGCTATGGATGACTAAGTGAGACAACAAGAAATGATTCTGTCCCAGGTGCCGTCTCACTTTATGCAGCTGGTGTGGTGAGGATAAGCTGCTACGATAGCTTTTCAGGGGACCATTTGGTGATGGCATCAAAAACAGCAATTCTTCTAGGGACTTATTCTAAGAAAAAACCCAGAGATGCACACAAATGCTTATGTACAAAAATGTTTAAAAACAGCGTTTATGGCCCGGCTGACGTGGCTCAGTGGTAGAGTGTTGATCTATGAAGCAGGAGGTCACGGTTCCATTCCTGGTCAAGGCACATGCCTGGGTTGTGGGCTCGATCCCCTGTGTGGGGTGTGCAGGAGGCGGCCAATCAATAATTCTCTCTCATCATTGGTGTGTCTCTCTCTCTTCCTCTATGAAATCAATAAAAATATATATTTAAAAAAAAAAAACATAGCACTTATGATGCCAAATAAGAGTGGGAGCCACCGACATGACCAATCATGGGCAACTGGTTGAGTAAATTCTAATAGATCCGTGTGACAGAATGCTCCGCAGTTGTTCAAAATAAGGCAGTAAATGTATATTTATTGGCATAGAAAGATGTTCACAATATAGTTAATGAAAAGGCAGTTGGCCGCAGTATGATTATTTCTGGTTACTGGTTGTTGTTCATCTTCATCGTGGTTCAGAGCAAGGACTGTCCAGCAAGGGCACCTGAGCAAGGCCACCCACTAGTGTCACCTCCCCGTCTCAGTGTCCTCTTCCGAGGAGGGAGGGTCATAACACCCACCAAAGGCAGTTGTCAAAATCGAGTTCATCTAATCCAGGTAGAGTGCTGAGAACAGGGCTTAGTACTCCTAAGACCTCAGCATGTGTGAGTCATTATTATTTAAAAGAACATCTTTATTGAGATGAAATTTCGTGTACCATACAATGCACCCATTTAAGAATGAAAAATCCAGTGGTGTTCAGTGTAGTTGGAGTGGTGCAAACATCACCACAGTCCATTTCAGAGCCTTTTCATTACCCCAGAAACAAACCCTCTCCACGCCTGCCTCTCCCCCAGCCCCTGGCAACCAGAAATCTACGTTCTGTCTCTGTGATTAGCTTATTCTTGGCATTGCCTAGAAATGGGGTCATACAACAGGTGGTCTTTCCTGACTTGCTCTTTCGCTTAGTATTATGCTTTCAAAGGTCGTCCGTACCATTTTCATTGCAGATAGCCTTTTTTTTTATTGATGTTACTAGAGGCCCGATGCTCGAAATTTGTGCAAGGGGCTGGGCCCTCACAGCCCCGGCAGCTTGCCTCGGCCACTGCTTCGGCCCTCGCAGCCTCGGCTTCGTCCAGAACGTCGTTTGGCTGTCCAGTCTAATTAGCATATCACACTTTTATTATTATAGATTGTTAAAAATGTTTCTACAATGAAAACATGTTACGTTTGTAACAAAAACCACCACCACCAAACTCATGTCTCTTTAACCCTTTGTACTCGCTTGCTTTTTTCTCGATTCCTTTATTCTACTCGGGATTTAATTTTTTAAATACCCCAGATTTTACAAAGCGCGACAGTAGAATAAAAAACTGGAGTTTCTTTTCATACAAACTTATTTATTTGGATTTTTTTATATTTCAAATTATTGATACATTCAAAGAGTAATTTTAATCTCGACATCTGAGTGCAAAAGGTTAAGCTGGTTGGGTCGAAATGCCTGGGAGGAGGACAGCTTTCCCTCGTTTCTCTAACTTTTATTTCATTCCTTCGACGTCAGAGTCAACAGCAGGCTGTTACCAGAGGCTGGGTTGTATAGAAAGCGCAGAGTGTTCTACACGTGTGCGTGTCAGTCTGAGAGGGGGAGGATTCCCGCTTCTCCTTTCACACGTCCGGTGCCTGACTGCACAGCCGCACTGACAGGCCCCCGGGGCCTCAGCAGCTCTCTCAGAGCCTGCCAGCCAGTCCGAACCCCACTGCCTGGGCCCCTCCACCCCAGAATCCACATTCCTCACCCTAGAGAGACCCCACTTTGCTTCCACCTCACATGGTTTTCTTTCTCTCTTTAAAATACTTTTTAAATTGAGATGTCACTTTGATATAGCATACTTTATTCATTTTAAATGTAAAAATAAGCCTGCCAATATATTAAAAATGATTTCACGGCAGCTAATTTCCCTGCCATAGAACTAGATTTTCATTTTGGCACACCATTCTTGTGTAGCGGTCCATACGCACGTGTGCTTTTAAACACAAGTGCACTTATAACGCACCAGCAGTTTTCCATTCCAGTACAATCGTTTAGGTAGATCCTGGGCCTGGGCCAAGGCTACGTTTGTGACTGTTATTATCCCAGACAACAGGAAAGGGAAAACAGTGCTCTCTATACAGATATCTATGTAATAAAAGCCTAATATGCTAAGTGTCCGGTCATCTGGTCGGCCATTCAACCAATCAAAGCGTAATATGCTAATGATATGTTAAGGCTGCTCAACCACTCGCTATGATGTGCACTTACCACCAGGGGGCAGACGCTCTGACTGATAGGTTAGCTTGCTGCTGGGATCGGGCCAACCAGGGCTGAGTGAGATGGGCTGGACATGCCCTGGAGCCCTCTCACAGTCCCTCCCTGGCTGGCCAACCTCCCTCATCCCTCCCCGGCCCCGATCATGCACCAGTGGGATCCCTTGGCCTGGTCTGTGCCCTCTCATAATCTGGGACCCCTCAGGGGATGTTGGAGAGTTGGTTTCAGCCTGATCCCACAGGCCAGGCCAAGGTACTCCACTGGTGCATGAATTCATGCACTGGGCCTCTAATATGCATATAAGATACAAAGACAAAAGCCTGAAACCCAGCCCTGACTGGTTTGGCTCAGTGGATAGAGTGTCAACCTGTGGACTGAAAGGTCCCAGGTTCGATTCCGGTCAAGGGCATGTACCTTGGTTGCGGGCACATCCCAGTAGGAGGTGTGCAGGAGGCAGCTGATTGATGTTTCTCTCTCATCAATGTTTCTAACTCTCTATCCCTCCCTCTTCCTCTCTGTAAAAAATAAATATATATTAAAAAAAAAAAAAAAAAGCCTGGAACCCAGGGAGCAAACTCACATAACATGGACCCGTTTCGCTTAAACAAACAGGTGTGTCCTGAACAAGACAGATCTCAGAGGCGCAGGCAGATGGAGACATCTAACTCAGCACACCTGCATTTCAACAACACCTCTGCATACAGAGAGGGTGGCCAACACACCAGGACATACACAGATGGTAAAACCAAACACACACACACACAGCCATAACCAGGCACTAACCAGGATCCTCTCCTGACCCCCAATTCCCAGACCTGCAATTTCTGAACTCTGGGAAGGAGCTCCTGCAGGAACTCCCAAAGTAGCTCCAAGATCCCCGCTCTGGGCTCCAGTTGCCTGCCCAGCCTGCCCTTCCCCTGGACCTGCGCCTGCACAGAGCTGCGGAGGCCCTCACCCCAAGTCAGTCCCCTGGCCCAAATCTCCCCAAGTCAGAACCGTTCCTTCTCAGTACCTTCCTTAGTGCCCACACCAGCTCCTCTGTCATAGCCCACTGCTCTCAGGGCCTGTCATCGACACCGGGAACCCTGCTGGGGCTCTGGGGACAGAAAGGCCCAGGCTGGGCTGGCGGGCAGGAGCCAAAAATCCAGTTTGGACAGCAGCCACTGAACTCCCTGCCTCTCTGGTCTGTATTCTAGGTACCTCCTATAAATGGAATATACAGTATCTGTTTTGTCATTGTTGTTTTGTAACTGGCTTATTGCACTTAGCACAGTGTCTTCAGGATTCATACATGATGTGGCATGTTGTTGTGGTGAAGCAGCAACAACCACCATCGTGGGGTGACTGAGAACTTCCAACAAGACCCCAACCCTGAAGCCCCGGCCCAGAGCCTGCACGGAGCAGACCCACAAATGGCAAGAGTCCCCATGCCCTTGGTTCCCTAAGCTAGTTAGGTGGGGGCAGTACCCCGAGCCCACATGCTCCTAGGTTGCCCTGAGGCAGGCATTACAAATAAGTGTGACTGGGTTCTCCAGTAGTGGGATAGCATGGTGCCTGGGTTGGAAGGTGCTGGAAACCAAGGGCTCTGTCTTTTGAGCAAACTAGAGAACAATGAGTGCACTGACTACCGTGTGTTGAGCACTTTGGACTATTGCATCTCTGGAGCTGAGGGCGAAGTTAATCATACCCCTCGGCGTGCAGACTTCATCATCACAGAGCCAGGAACTCACTCACTATTTCCCCCTTCCCCTCATCCCCATTCCCATTCTCCCACCCTCAAACACCTACTCTATATATACATTGCATTCAATATGGTTTTTCTACATATTTTTATTGTGGTAAAATATATCATAAAGCTTACCATTTTAACCATTTTTAAATGTACAGTTTTGTGGCATCAAGTAGATTCATGTTGTTGTACAATTATCACCACCATCCATCTCCAGAACGTATTCATCTTCCCTTCAGAAACGCCGTACCCAATAAACACCAACTCCCCATTCCTCCCTCCCCTAGCCCCGGGCAGCCATCATTCTACTTTCTGTCTCTATGAATTTGACTATTCTAGGTGCCTCCTATGAACGGCATACACAGTATTTGTTTCGTTGTTGCTGTTGTTTTGTAACTGGCGGATTTCACTTAGCACAATGTCTTCAAGATTCATCCATGGTGTAGCGTGTGACAGGACTTCCTTCTTTTTCAGGCTGAATAATATCCCATTGTCTGTATATACAGCATTTTGTTGATCCATTCATCCATCAGTAGACACTTGGGGTGCTTCCACCTTTTGGCTATCATGAATAATGCTGCTGTGGACAGAGATGTACAAACCTCTGATTGAGCCCTTGCTTTTGCTTCTCTTGGGTATATATCCAGAAGCAGAATTGCTGGTAATTCGATGTTTAATTTTCTGATGAACCACCATACCATTTTCCACAGTGGCTGCATCATTTTACATTCCCACCAGCAAGCAATGCCAATGCACAAGGGTTCTAATTTCTCCACAATCTCACCAACACTTGTTATTCCTTTCTTTCTTTCTTTCTTTTTTGTTAACCCTCACCCAAGGATACTTTTTCCATTGATTTTTTTTTTAAGCGAGAGTGGGAGGGAGGGAGGGAGTGAGGGAGAGAGGGAGGGAGGGGGAGAGGCAGGATGCCTCCTACACACAACCCCATCCAGGGCCAGGGATCAAACCTGCAACTCAGGCACATGTCCTTGACCGGGATGCAAACCTGAGACCCTTCGGTGTGCAGGCTGACGCTCTAACCACTGAGCACACCAGGGCTATTTTCTGTTATTTTGTTGTTTAATCCCCAGATCTCTCTTAGGCTCCTTACTTCCAGAGGGTAAATTGGATCTCCATACGGTAAGTCACCTGCCTTTACCAGATGTCACTTTATGTCTGTGTCATATGAAGACAGAACAATTGTAATGCCCTTTCTAGATTTACCTCCTGTTGATGAAACACCTTTAGCTAAAGGAAAAATAACTGGAATTGAAATCAGGTGTTTCCTCTCTTCCAGTGTTCCACCTGGGAGTCACTCCAAACACGTGCGGACCCTCTGGCAAGTCCACTTACATGGTTCCTTCCTGGTAGGACTAACCCCAGGGAAACAGAGTCGCTGCCTCTGGTCCCAGCCCACCTCTCTTGAACTTTGCACTTACCAGGATGAAAAATTAACAGGGCTAACGTTTTCCTTCCGAGGACAACCTCTGCAAAAGCTGGCCTGGCTGGGCCCCGGGAGACCAAGCACCAGAACAGAGTTCCTACCCCTCTGGAGCCGCCCACCGGTTCACCACCAAGTCAAGCGAGCATGCAGGGTCCTCCTGGCACCCGGAGGAATCCACTCCTCAGCCCTCCTCACTGCTTTGTGAAACTGGGCTTATTCCCTTAAGTCTTCCAGTGGAGAAACTGAGGCTAGAGGAGAAAGAATTAGCCCAGAAATGCACTCGCTGGACTCACACGTGGGTCCAGCGCTGTTTTTCTGCACGCACAGCTGTCCCTTTCACACGGAGGCCAGCACTCGAAGGAAGTTCAGGAAAGCATGGCTAGTCACACTAACTGGCTGCTGACTAGTTATTTCCTCCTCTCAGGAAAATGAGAGGGCTAAAGGAGAGGCCCTTCCGATGTCATGACTTTAGAGGCTTAGGTATATGCCAGGCCCTTCCGCTACATTTAACCCCCAGGTCTCTCTTAGGCTCCTTCCCTCCACAGTGCAAATCACATCCCTTGACCAGACATAGCTTCCACGGCAAAATGAGGGGCTTGCATTGGAGAACAATTTATTTTTATTTTTAAAAATATTTTTATTGATTTTTTACAGAGAGGAAGGGAGAAGGATAGAGAGTTAGAAACATTGATTAGAGAGAAACATCAATCAGCTGCCTTCTGCACACCTCCTACTGGGGATGTGCCTGCAACCAAGGTACATGCCCTTGACCAGAATCGAACCTGGGACCTTTCAGTCCGCAGGCCAACGCTCTATCCACTGAGCCAAACCGGTTAGGGCTGGAGAACAATTTTAATGTTCTTTCTAGATCCACCACGCTGCACAGTAAGAACCTTTTAGCCCCTTCTTACAGCTGAGGAACAGATGCTTAGTAGGGTGAAGGGAGGGAGAGAGCCGGGATTGAAAGTCATGCCAGTCATTGATGGAGCTTGAGGTCCTTTCACTCTGACCACCTCTCAACAGCTGGACCTGCCTGATTCGATTCAGGTTAAAATGAATGTGTTACTGGGAGATGATGACGGCAAGGGCCCCCTTCTCCCAGGCACACACCTCCCACCCCTTTGAACTTCTCTAGGCTGTGAGCTCCTGGAGTTTAGGGACCTCCATTTTTCATGTCAGTGGTCCCAGAAACGAGTGTGTGTCTACCTGAACGGCGCTCCCTCATCCGAACCACTCTTCACTGCCTTCCCACGGCCCCAAGGCATGGCTCTCTTGCTTCACAACATTTGACTGTT
Source organism: Eptesicus fuscus (assembly GCF_027574615.1). Lineage (NCBI taxonomy): Eukaryota > Metazoa > Chordata > Mammalia > Chiroptera > Vespertilionidae > Eptesicus > Eptesicus fuscus. The sequence goes on along the minus strand of NC_072477.1, from coordinate 43,640,788 downwards.
TGCAAACCTTTTCACATTAGATTCCCACAACCCTTTCACAGGTGAGCAAACATTTCTTGGAGTGTCACAATAGCGCGCCTGTGTAAAGAACTTTTGTTTTGCAAAGAGATCTATCAGTGATGTCATCTTTACCTTCCACAACTACAAGCTGGGTGCAGGGGCAAGAATGGGGACGGAGGCCCCTCACAAAGCGCTGGGTTCTGATCCCAGCTCTGCTGCTTGGAATCCTGAGTGAGTATCCTCGTCTCTGTTACTGGGAGGCATAGGGACCTCTACCTCCAGGGCCACTGCGAAGATCACATCGGAGGGCAGCACTTGGGCTGCCTGGAGTGAAGAAAGCCATCCATCTGTTGGTTGTTTTCCTTCCTTTGCTTGTGTGTTGAGGGCTGGGAAGAAGGGAGTGAAACCTAAGGCTACATTGGCTGCAGATTAGCCAGAGGACCAGCCAGGAATGGGAACCAGGTCCGTAAGCCCCGGTTGGGGCTCAGGGCTTCTCCTTTAGGGTCCATGCAGGCCGGGACTTAGAAGGAGGGGAGGGGGAAGAGCCAGAGCTCAGCCGCAGCAGCTGACCGGCCTGCGGGAGGCCATTCACTCTGACAAGGCAGGGACCCCCTGCAGTTTCTGGGCTGACTTTGTGGATTCCGCCAACCTCGCAGCGCTTTGTAACTCCCTTGCCTGAAGGTTTGCAGATAACTTCTTTCTCACCACGGGGGTTTCCCGCTGTTAAAAACAAACAAAGGCCTTAGACACCCGGCAACAGGCCTGGGAGGGGCGGGGCTGCAGGAGAAAGGCCCTGGGCGTGGGGTAACTAACTCCTGAAAGCAGCTGAAGGCTTTGTGGGCAGATGACCCTGAATTCTGCTGGTGGAGAGAAAAGCCCCAGAGTTCCCCACACCCCAGTGTTTCCTTGCTTCCCAAGGCTAGCTTTCCAATACATAAATTACCCTAGTACTTCCCTTTGCCCCACTGTTTGCGAGTTCAGAGCTATCCTAGTTACTGGGCGTCGAATTTTCAGATCTTTCTGTATCACAAGATTCCAAACACCCTGCAATGCAATTTCCTCCCAAAGATAAATTCTAAAGCGCCCCCATTCCTTCCTTCAAGAACTCCACAGATGTCTTTGAAGCCGATTTTCTACCGGGCACCCATTCACAAGGCCCAAAGGACCCCAGGCTGCAGCTACTATCCAGGGAGTCACTGAGGTTCCCAAGTGCCCACTTTTGAGAGCCCACTTCTCCCCGCTCCCAGCTCCCTCCTTCGCATGCAGTCTCGGGGCTTTCAGCCGGTGTGATCTCAGCGAGGAGAGAGAATAAAAACGGCTCCCGGGCCGCCGGTGCCCGCCGAGGCCCCTGACCGGGATCAGCGCGCGCACGCGTCCAAGTGCGCGTCCCGCCTTCCTGGGCCTCAGCCTTCGGTGCGCTCCCTCTCGGACCCGGGTCCTCCCCGGGGTGCACCACCAGCCTCTGGCCGGACAGTGCTCATTTGCTGCAGATCTAACCCTGTCCGGCCCGCAACTCCAACTGAGCTTCCTCCCGCCTCTCCTTTCCCACGACTTCCTCCCGGCGCTCGCGGGAGTCAGGTCGGGGCCGCGCGGGATCCTGCGCGCTCCAGCCCCGGCAGCCGCTGTCCCGGTCGCCCACGTGGGCGTGCTCCGCGCCGGGCGGGGGAGGCCCAGCGCCCTCCGGGAGGCTGGGGGCGGGCAGGGCGCCCGGGGGAGGAGGTGGCGGGGCGCGGGGGAGGAGGCGGGGAGCCCCGGCGGCAAGGGGGCGGCGACAGCGCTTGGAAAGGGCGCTGCACACGGATTTGCATGAAACACAGACTGGGAACGGGCGGGAGCGGGAGCGGGAGCGGGAGCGCGGCGCACGGCCCAGACCGGCCCAGGGAGCTAGCGAGCGAGCGGTGAAAGAGTAGGGCAGCGGGGAGGCGAGGCTGCCAAGGCGGGGGAATCTGCGCCTCAAAGCGACCGAGGCGAGCAAAGTTTGGCTGGGGGTTGGACTTTCCTTCCTGGAGGCGGCACCCACACGGCCAGCCCGTGCGGAAACCCAAACTTTCTTCTGCCACTCCGAGGCTCGCGGCCGCCGCCTCCGCCCCGCGCTCGGGGCCTGCCGGACCCGGCGCCGCTGTCGCCCGCCCGCCTCCCGGGCCGCCCTTCGCTCCGCCGTGGGAGCCCCGCAGGCTGCAGCGCCGCGGCCCGGCCTGGAGCGCGGGCAAGTTCGCCGAGAGTTGAGGCGAAGAAGTTCGGGCGGCCCCGGCCAGCTCCCCGCTGCGCCCCCGGCGTCCAGCCGCGCTCAGCCCCGCCGGGGGCGCCCCTCGGTGCCCGCGCGCCCTCCCCAGCCATGTCGTCCATCCTGCCCTTCACCCCCCCGATCGTGAAGCGCCTGCTGGGCTGGAAGAAGGGCGAGCAGAACGGGCAGGAGGAGAAGTGGTGCGAGAAGGCGGTCAAGAGTTTGGTCAAGAAGCTCAAGAAGACGGGGCAGCTGGACGAGCTGGAGAAGGCCATCACCACGCAGAACGTCAACACCAAGTGCATCACCATCCCCAGGTGGGGGCCCGAGCGACCCGGGGCGCGCCGGCCCGGCCCCCTGGCGCGGTGGGGCGGCCGGGTGGGGTTGGATCGGGAGGGATAGTGTGCGTGTGCGTGTGTGCGTGTGTGTGTGTGTGTGTGTGTGTAAGGAGGTGGGAGCGCGGGCAGAAAGGGGACCCCAAACAAAACCTCTCTGGATTTGCAAAGACTCAAGCCTGGGCCTTCCACGCGGCACTCTCACTTTCAGACCTCACGTTCACTTTTCACCTCCCGGAAAGGGGGTGCTGCTCGAATGGGCCGCCCCCACTCCGGGGAGCTGCGGGCTCCAAGTTGAGGCCCGCTTTGTTCAGCTCCGCGGCCGGAGCCCCTCCTCCGCCGCCGCCCCCCGCCCCCGCGGCCCGCGCCCGTGGAGGTGGCGGTGGTGTTTCTCGCTTTCTTTTCTTCAGCGCTGTTCGCCCCCGTCCCCCCCACGTCTTTCCTCCTCAACAGGAATGCAGTCCGTACAGCTGGGGCCCGGTGATTGACAGATTCCTTCTTCGTTCTCTTTTTGCCTTCGGGATTAGCATTTTTATCGAGTATTTTTAGACTCGGTTATGCCAGCTCCCGCCCCCCTCCGCACACACTCACTTGGGGTGCGGTGCAGGGCTCCGACTTGCCGGTGAGAGAAGTGGCCCAGAGTCGAGTTCCCCCATCGCCCCCTCCCTCCGCCCCGCCCCCCCCCACCGTTTCTTACTCTCCTTTCCGCCTGAGATTTCAGGTTGATGCGGAGCAGGGGGTGCTCAGAGCCACCAGATAACAAAACACACGCGGAGGGGGCCTCGCAGCGGCCCTTGCATTCCTGCAGAGCCCTCCTTCCCCAAGCGCTCTGCCATCTGCCTGGCCCTCCTTCATAATGCACGCCGCGCTGCGAGGTCGGGGGAGCTCACAGATGGCTGATGGAAGGGGTCAGTGACTTCTCTCCTCCACAGGACCTCGTCTTAGCTGAGCTGCGCCGCACTGGAACTTGGGGTGGCGGGGGGAGCACCTTGGCCCCCTGTCTCTCCCTCTCAGCCCCTCTAAAGCCTGACTCTGTACCAAGGGAGTGTGCGAGGCTGTGCATGTGCGTGCGTGCAGGTGTTCTTGGGGGTCCCCGGCTGCAGAGGAATAAGGAGAGGGTCCCCAGGGCTTGAGCCCCACAGAGATGGTCACCCTTGCTCTTGGGCTAGGAATGGACTCCATCCTTGGCCACCTGCTTGGAGCAGCTGTAGGAGAGCTGCCAGCCGTGTCAGGCAGGCACAAAGCAACATCTGTCCCGGCAACCCAGGGCAGGCCTCTCCTCTGGAAATAAATGCCACATATGGTGGGAGCACCGACTTAAAAAATAATAATTTTTTTTTAACTGGGTGGATCCAGTCAATAAAGGGGGAGGGAAGGCGGTGTGCTGTCTGGGAAGTGCGCTCTGGGTGTGTGATCTGGAGCCAGAACTGACTTCAGAGGAGGTGGTGTGATGTGATGGTCAGCGAGCCCTGGGTTCTGGTCCCAGCTCTGGTTCTTAATTCTTCTTTATTCCTGTGGTGGGGGTGGGGCGGGTGGGGGGAGGATGAATGCGTGTCCCGCTGCTCCCGCCAGGGGAGGGGATTTTTGGAAACTTGCCTTCTTAGCTGCCCAGGTGCATGGAGGACAAGGACTTGATGCCTTGAAACGGAAAACAAAAATGATATCAGTTATAAAACGAGCAGCTGTGCAAAGTGTTTTGCAGTTCACGGAGCACTTTCACATGGTTTTATGAAATTAAGAAAAGAAAGTAACTCGTGGAAACCAGATAAGGCAGCTGGGCTGAAGGTTTATCTCATGTTTAACGTTGAGAAAACGTCCGAGGGGAGAGGTGGAAAGGCTGATTAGAGTAGCCGTGGGACTCTGACCCACTGTGCTTTTTTTTTTTTTTTTTTTTTTTTTTTTTGCCTCCTGCTGCTGTTTACTTTGAAGATTCTGAATACATTTTGTTGTTGTTGTTGAATGCTCAAATACTGCTCCTGGGGGGGGGGGCATGGAGGGCAGTGTGGATCTTTGTTGGGAGGGTTGCTAACGTTCCGTCTGTGGGCTGGTGACAGCTTGGAGGAGAGGCCTTGCTCTCCCCTGCCTTAGTAGAAGTTTGCCCTCTGGGGGCACATAGCTCTGGCCCCCTCTTTCCTCTTCCAGAGTTCTCTGGGGCCTGAGGTCTAGGAAGCTTTGAATGTTTCTGAGAGTTCAAGTTACGTTGCTCCCTGGTCTGTCGCCACTTTCCTAGGACTGGGACATCTTCTACCTGCCTGGCAAGGACCTAACTAATAAGGCAGACTTTTTTTTTTTTTTTTTTTCCATCCTTTCTCAGTTAGGGAAACCGAGTTGCTTGGGTGGATCCAGACAAGATGGATTTCCATCCCTGGATCCTGTGCCCACGCCTCTGGGTCACCTTGTCTCCCTTGGCAATAGCTGCTGCTGTTTTGGTCGTGGGCAGACAACTAAAGGCCACGTCTTGGGGAGGTGGTTAGCTGGCCTCACGCTAGTGATACCGATGTGTCTGCTAAGCCCCATAGATTGTTGTGTTGCTTGTCAGATTGTCTGCTCTCTCCGCACTCACTGCCTTTTGTAAGTTACCCTCCTGTGTGTGAGAGGTGGGGCCCTGGGCGCTAACCAGTGCTCTGTGAGAGCTGGACAGTAGGGTGTAAGAAGCCCTCAGTCCAAGGAGAGTTTTGACAAGCGTGTATTGGCTAATATGTAACGATGAGCGGCAACAGTAACATTTGGCAATTACAGCTGTGTGTTAGGGCCTTCCAGACCATAGGTTTGCTTCCTTCTTACACCGGCTCTCACCTGCCTCAGTGATCAGGAGAGCTGGAGTGATACAGGCTTATTGACATCAAGAACGTAAGAGAGACCAGCGCCAAGGAAGTGGTGAGAGCTTGACTGAGGTACGCCGACACGGGCTGTCAGGGTACGCTGAGGTCTGGCAGGACGGGCAGAACATAGACAAGGTGTATAACAGCATCTCACTCCTCACCTGCTGGAGCCCCCGAGGACAGCTTCAGGTACCTACCTGGCCAGTTTGTAAGAACGGAGTCGTACCATTCGCCGCTGAGGGATAGAGGAGGCGTGTGCACGTTCTGTCAGCAATCAGGAAGGAGCCAGGCACACTCCGAATGCCTGTTCTGATGCATTCCAGTAACGTGTGCCTCCACCCGTAGGCTCCATGCTTTGGCCCGGGTTTTGGGAGCTGGACCAAGCTTATGGCTTGGTTTGTTTGGGAGGGAATTTGGGCTTTCTTGTATCAACGCACCAAGTCCAGAGGGACACGGGGGAACTTTCTGATACACACCGACTCCTGCTTCTTTGTGCTTCTGTTTTAGCACAGCCTCCTCCAGTCACCCACCAGGACTTGACCAGTCTACTCTCACCCTCGGGAAAGATCCCCGTCGTTAAAACTCCTCTCTCAGACTTCTGGGGACAGGCCTATTGCCATGGCTGCCTGTTAACCTTGATTAGGAGGGTTACACACACAAGGGCTGGGAAGGGAAGGGGCCCCCAGGACAACGAGTCGCTGACCATGGGGCTGGCGCAGAGACCTGGCTGAACCCAGGATCACCTTGGCGCTCCCTGGGCATTTGGAGCCCTGGACCTTCTGTTGCGTCCAGGAGGTGAATGTTTGGGCCGATGCAGACAGCCCCTTGCTCACGGTTCCTAATTAAATGTGAGAGTTGGCGTTTGTTGATTCATTGTTATCTGTTGGCCCTCTCATGTCTGAGTCAGTATTCCAGGCAACGGGAGAGGATGCAGAGATACATTTGAGACGGCCCTGCCTGTGAGGAGCGTGCACTTCAGTAAGGGAAACACCGATAGGGCATTAGTGGAGTACCTAACTGCTATTTCTTTCTTAGTCCCAGCCATAAAAAGAGATAGGTATGGAGTGGGAATTCTTTTTTTTTTTTTTTTGGGGGGGGGGGGGGAGACACCTATGATGAGTCTTTTAAATACTGTAGCAGTCACTCGGTTAGAAAACAAAATAATGACAGCCATCTCTTTTCTCTGGAAAGAAAGCCCAGAATTCAGGCCCTGGGTCTTGCCATTTTAATACCTGGGTGGACTTAAGAGTCCACTGGATGTGTCAGAGCCTTCGTGTCTGCACCTGTAAAATCGGGATGAAGTGTTTTGTAAACCAGAGAGTTTGACAGACGTAAGTGCTATCTATGCTTAGCCTCTTGTGTGTGTCACTCATTCATTACTAAATTATTTAACCACTTATTAAATATATCTACTACGATGAGCAAGGTCGGGCACCTGTTTTCAAGAAGCTCCTTGTCTAGAGCAGGAGACAGACCTGCCCAAAGATACAGGGCAAGAGCTGCACCCAAGGGTTGTACAAGGTGCAGGGACATGGGGGACAGGCCATTCATTCTGTGAGGAGGTGGGGAGAGGAGGCAGGGGTCAGTGTGCCGTGAATACCAAAAGAGTACGGCAGTTACTCTCTGAAGGAAGTTTCTGGACTGCGCTATGATCATGAGCACTTTACCTGGCGATAGTTGCCTGCAAGAAGGAGGCAGCAAATGACATCTTTGCCTTCTGCCTTTTGCTGAAGTGAGCTCTGCTATGAATATGTTACCATGTGGCTTGTACCAAAGGGCTAGTGACCCCTGAACAGTCTTTTACTCCATTGTTAAGCATTCTCTCTTTGAAGTAAAAAGTAACTTAGTATTGCAAACCTGAAATTCAGGTTTCTGAGGTGGGAACAGCGATTTTAGATACATTAGCTCAGACTATAACAGAGAGTGTCAATAAAAAGTGGACAACTTGGAGATGATTGTGGGTGCTTAGCATTTCAGAGTTTTGGTGAGACCTGGTCTTTTCATTTCTCTGCTTAACACTTGCTAAAAACAAATTATTTAAGCCCGAGTTTCTGTAAGGACGTAAGAACTTTGACTAACATATTTTGAAAAGTCTTTGCAAGGATGTGAAGTTTTAAATGATGATTCTACTAACAGAAAAAAGTCAATGAATACAGTAGTCACTTAGTTCTGATAAGGAATGCAAAAAGTAATTGAAATTGAGAGAATTTGGCTCAAACTTATCACATTCAGGAATCCAATGAAAATGAGTTTTTTGAAAAATAAATATGGGTTTTAATAACATAAACTTGTAATTGCTGCATTGTTATAATGGAAGGAAAATTAACATGATTTAATGGACTGAGCGACCATCAATTTTCACTTGTTAATTTTTAGGAGATCTTAATGCCATTTGATACACAATTCAGCCATTACTCTGCATGTGCTCCTTTATGAAACAGATAGAACCAAGCAGGGCTTGCTTTGAAAATTGCAATCAGCCCAGCCCGTGTGGCTCAGTGGTTGAGCGTTGAACTATGAATCAGGAGGTCATGGTTCAATTCAGGGTCAGGGCACATCCTGGGTTTCAGGCTTGATCCCCAGTAGGGGGCCTGCAGGAGGCAGCCGATCAATGATTCTCTCTCATCATTGATGTTTCTATCCCTCTCTGCCTCTCCCTTCCTCTCTAAAATTAATTTAAATCAGACATTATTCCCATTACCTACCTATTCTCCCACCTTCTTTGTCTACCTCTCCCCCAGCTTCCTGGAGTTAGGTTCCCTAAGGTGGAATGCAGCTTTCTCAATGAACCAGGCTCATGAATAGTCCTGATTAACATTTGTCCTTATCTCCTTTGAAGTGTTGACCTATTTTTAAAAACCAACCCCCCCCCTCCCCCAAATCCACACCTGGTAGTTTTGGTTGTCTGGGGAGAGACGTGCTCATAGAGGCAGCCTGCTGGGCATGCAGGGGGCTGGGCGGGTGCCCGGCTTCTGCAGACACCATGGTTGGCGCACCCTTGGATGGGACTAGCTCCTCCCCAACAAGGGCCGGGAACCATCTGTTGACCACGAGCAGATTCCCGGCCAGAAGCCTTCAATCTCCAAGCACAATGGTTCCTGTAAACAGCTGGAAGCTGCCATTTTTAACCCCACACTGCAGAAGTTTGGTTTCTAATTTTACTCTCTTCCAAGTTTCAGAACAAAGATTCCAGGAGAGCCTGTCCACTTCACGTTTAGGCTTTCCTCCAGGGCACCCAACCCAGTGCTCGGTAGAAGAGACAAAACAGTGAGGAAGGCAGCCACGTCCCTGCCCTCCTGTAGCTTCTAGTCCACTGGCAGCCAACACGGGTTCTGTGTAGTGGAAATAACGGGGGGTTGTGTTCCCTGCGGTCAATGTGCAAGTACTGTTTTCTGGATGTCAGAGAGCCAAATCCCCCAAGTGCTGCAGTTTATTGACTCCTGATGAGGGTAAGAGTGTATGTGTGCATGTGTGCGTGTGTGTGTGTGCATGTGTGTGTGTGTGTATGTAACATTACCCTTTGTTTGGACTTAATGAACAGTTTTAGAAATAACAAATCTATAGTACAAGTCTCACTATCTGCTGTTGATGATCTGGGGCCTCTGAGTAAGTAGCAGCCTGCCCCAGTGCGCGCGGCTGCAGGACGGTTTTGACAGAGACACTCAGTTTAAAAGGAAAACACAGGAGCGGCCTGTGAATGAAGAGAGTTGGCTAATTCTGGACCAGGTTAAAGTTTGCTTAGCAGGCCTTTCCTCTCCATAGATGCTGTCAAAGAACTACTAGTTATAAACACGGCTTTTGGGGTCATTTGGAAGGCAGGAGTCGGCACACCTGGGCAGGTTCTAGACTTAGTTCTCTTTCTGATGAGCTGTGTGGCCCGGGCAAGTCACCCACTATCTCTGGGCCCCAGATGTTCTCAGCTGGAAAACAGGCTGGATCAGTTCCGTCCGAGGGCCTTTCTAACCCTAACGCGGTTTCCAAGCAAGCATTTGAGAAGCTTGCACTGGCACAAATCCAGTTGATCAGTGAATCACAAATCTTCCTTAACGGTTTATGTCCTAAGACCCCATCAGTCTGGTGCCAATCCATTTATATAAATGCAAAGTAATAAAGCTATAACGCAGATGCCAATCCATTTGTATAAATAAAAGTCATAAAACTGTAATTCAGTCTTTAATTTTGGTCATTCCCCCCCCCCCCCACTCTCCTCCACGCCTCTCCCTTACCTTGTGAGTCAGAATCAATGAAATTTAACTACAAAGGAATATAAAAATAGCCGAACACTAGGATAAAGATGTGGAGGCTGTGTGTCTTTAGATGCAGTGAGCAATTTTTCTTCTTTGTTGCTATTTTTGGCTATTCTCAGAGCAGGAAGTTTACTTAAACTAATGACCACAAATGCCTAAAAATGGTTAAATGGAAGAGGTAGGCATTATAGAGGATACCTGTGGAAAATGTTTGCTCATATGTCAGAGTGTACCCAGAAAGCTTCCTTTATTTATTTTCGGGCATCTATATAAGGAACGGCTACACTTGATTGCCTAAGCATGTGCCTTTTGTTAGGCCGCGTGGAGGTGACAAGTTTAAACCCCAGCTAGGAAATGAAAAGTGCGTTTCTCCGGAAATAGTCCCCTTTCTGGATCACGTGGCTCCCCCCCCCCCCCCCCCCCCCCCCCCCCGCGTACAGCTGGCTGGCGAGTTTTTCTCTGGCTGCTTTGCTTTTGCCGGGGGGGGGGGGGGGGGGGTGGAGAACGGGAGTGCTGTTTAAGAAACATGGTGACAGGGCTTGCCTTTGAAACCTACAGCGTCCCCGACCTGGTCACCTTTGCTGCTGAGTGTTGCATCACAAACTGCCAGGCCAAGTTGTGGCTCTGAGGTGTCACCGGTTTTCTCTCTTCAACGGGGCTTTTGAAAATAGTAATGCTTTTTGGGTGTGTGTTTTTTAAAGGTCTGTTTTTATGCTGTCACAGCTCAAAAATGCCAAAAGGCATTTTTTCCTTAAAAAATCACCTCTGGGCTGAGCCCAGACGTGGAGTAATGGATCCAGAAAGGACTTTTTGAGTAGTTACAAGTGGCTGGAAGCAGGCACTGAGGATGGAAATTGGGCTTTTCTCTTTGCTTCCTGTCTCCCCCATTGTAAACCTTCCCTTCCCCTCACTGCGTTCGTTCGGGCTCCAGGGGAGCCTTACTCCTCTCTGTGCCGGGGAGGGCAGAGGAAGTTAGTTTGTTCTGCTACCCTTCACGTTTTGTGTGTTGCCCTTCATCTGTACCCGAACAGATTCTTACAGTAACACCTGGGGAGCAGAGTTGGGGGGCTGGGTGGACAGGAAGAGCTCAGTAATGAAGAAAGAGCAGAGGGCTCTGGCATCATGCAGACCTGGGGTTGAGTCTGCCCGTGGGCTGGCACCCGGGGTTCACTTGCTTCCATATATTGAGCCCTAGTTTCTTCCTCTGTAAAATGGGGGTGGGAACACCCACTTCATCTAAATCAACCCAAACGAGAGAAGATAGATCAAGCACTTAGTAGGTGCTCAGGAAACACTCATTTCCCCTCTCAAGGGGGAACTTGGACTGATGGTGTCAATCAATTCCAATAGGGGACCGGTTCTCCCCTCCTCCCCGAACCCCTCGCTCTCAGAGCTCACCGTTTGGAGAACCTGGGTTACGTAGTCACAGACTCTGTCATCAGCCCATGCACACCAGGCGCGCACAGCCTTGCCACTTGTTGGTTTGGGGCTCGGCCGACGGCTGAGAGAGAAACAATTCATATTCTTGGGTGGTTCTGCCCTTCCCTCTCCCCTTCTCTATCGCCAGTTTTAAAGTTGTTTGGCTGCCTAAAAATAATGGCATTAAAAACAAACGTGGGTGAATCAGTGCTCCCGGGTGGGGGATGGGTAAGATCCTGGAGAAGAGACGCTGTGACTCACGCCCCGGTCACCGATAGCCTGCCCGTAAGTGTGCGGAGCGTCTGATGTTTATTGTTGCTGGTGCCTTTTGTGGCCTGGTTGGGAGGCAGCTCCGGCTTTCCCTGAAGTGCCACCTTACCGGTTGGCTTGGCTGGCAAGTGAGCACGGGCAGCGCCAGAAACTCGGCTCTGATACAACGGAGTCGTGGACGATGGTCCCTTGTCTGCCCTTAGCGCCTGGCAGAGGGGACTCGGGCTGAGAGGGCCGTGCTGTGGTCCTCCTTGGGAGGCGCTGCTTTTCATGGGCAGAGCTGTAAGGCCCAGGGGTGGCCGTTCTGGGGCCTCGCTTCCTCCCCTCAGACCACACGTGGGTCCTGGCCCTTCGTTCCCTGCCCCAGGGGTCTTGCGCCTGCTTCCAAGTCCCGTGTGGCCTCTTCCCCGGGCCCATCTGCCTGCGGGAAGATGGCACTGACCGCGGACAGGGTGCGCACCGTGGGCTGACCGGGGCTACGAGGCGCGGAGGAATCAGCTGGACCGTGGGTTTGTGGTGTCTGCGTGGGTGTGTGGTGTGCGGGAAGCCCTTGCTAAGTGTGGGATGGCCCTGGGGGTGGGCTGGCACTCGGAGACAGTTGTCCCTGAGTGTCCACGTTCTATTGTGCCACCAAGAGTCCGAGAATTCTAAATTCCAAACCTGGCCCCGCTACCTTTCAAGATAGGAGAATAGAACACATTCTATTGAACTGCGTGGTACCCTGCTTTCTGTGATGTGAGTGTGATATACGATGGGAGCCTTCACGTGTACTCTGGTGCGAGGACTCAGCGTGGTGGAGAGAGGCAGGCCCCCTTTCTGCCTGGCTCTCTGAGTGTGGCAGCAGTGGACGGACAGGATTGGGGGCCTTCCTTAGAGATCGCTTTCCCTCTCCTTGAACCCCCAGATCAGCGTGAATGCAGATGAGGGAGGAGGTGGTACAGGTTGCAGCGGCCGGTCTGAAGTGGAGCAGAGAGCTGGACAACATCATGTGTTTGCTTGTTGGATACAAGCATTGGGCGCTGGCTCTGTGCTGGGCTTTAGGGGTGTGGATGCAGAGACCAAGTCCCGAGTCTCCCCTGTGCAAAGGCGAAAAGGGACACAGTGAGCACAGCTACATTGGGCTCATGGAGAAAACTCTCCAAAGGGTTGAACGCAGTGTTGTTTGGAATTGGAAGCCCAGAGAAAGAGCAGCTCTCTTTCTGGGCGAGTCAGAAGGATTCCCCTAGGGGGTATGTTCAAGCGGGACCTTGAAGGATGGCTAGGAGTGTGGGAGTGGGGTGAAGGCTGCAGGGAGCGCTGGCCAGACAGAGCACGCAGGGCCTGGTGTCTGGGGCAGGCAAGGCAGCTCAGCGTGGCCAGAACGTGGGAGAGGGAGAGGCCAGAGAGAAGTTGGAGAAGGATGTTGCCAAGGGCTTTGGTTGGCCAAGCTTGGCGTTGGGACCTGGCCTCTCTGTTAGCACCAGGAGATTTTAAAGCAGGGAGTGGCATGGCCGAAGCCACTATTCTGTTCGCGTTTCATTTTTCTCCCCCACTCATGGCCGGTAACAGTGGGTTTTTCTGCCTGAGTTATCCAGGTCAGAGTCATAATCCCTTACACCACCATGTGGACAGCTTTAGGCTATGTCTGGACCAGGGTGAAAATAGTGTTTTGTTTGCTGTCAGGAGACAAGACGAGTTGTGCAGCCAGGAGGACTCTGGGAGCCCCAGTGCTCAGGTAATTAGCTAGTGAGTCACGCCAGCCTCTTGACATGGATTCCTTGGGAAATTAAGCTGAGTGTTGCTGGGCTCCATGCGGATGCCGGAGCCCCCAGGCAAAGGCTCCTCCGTCGGACCTCAGCCTCCCGGGCAGGTCTCGGCCTCTCCCTGGGTCTCCCCTGTGCCTGGCACAGTGCCTCTCTGTGGAATGTCTCTGGCCACTGTTTTTAATTTCTTCTCTGATGAGCATCTAGGCCAGGCTTCCCACTTCCAGACCACACTGCCATCAGCAAAAAGATCTAAATTCTCTCCTGCAGGCTCATCGAACGCTGCAAGTATATTAAAAACACGCGATACCCCTTCATAAGAGAGAAAAATAGTTTACGTTGGTGGCATTCGTTCATTTTATCCCTGGGAGTAAACAGAAAAGATATTGATCATTTAGAGATTGGGTACAATTAACCTTAGCTGGTTTGAGTCAGCGTTTTCTTGTTGTTGTTAATTTAAGTTTATAGGTTTTCAGAAGATAAAGTTTTGTGTCCTAATTCTAGTTCACGGGACATTTTAAAAAATATTGATAGAGACCTGCTGCGAAAGGGGCATCGCTCTGCGGTAGAGAACGTTGGGTTTACGTCGGGAGGCCCACGTTCAACCCCCCGCTCCCACACTTACTGCTTTGGCGACTATAGACAAGTCACCCAGCTCCTTTGAGCCTTTTCCTCACCTGTAAAGTGGGAAAAAGAATACCTCCCTCGGGAGGATTATTGAAGTTTTCACTCCAATAAGCTATGCATTAAAAGCACTTTGCAGACTGTGAAACATTCTGTAGTGTCACCTACTATTTCTTCACGAAGCAAGACTCTAGGGTATTGCTAAAAACTGACAAGAGATGGAGTTAAGGCTTCCCAGTGCACACCCAGATTTTTACAGAGAAAAAATCATCAATGCTGCACAAAATTCAACAGGAGGAGGAACTCAGGGCATGCACACTCTGGGGTTGGTACCAGAAGCTTAGGTGAGCTGATGCTCTCTGCTTGGTCCAAGCCAGGATTTGGGTCAGTTGTGGTGACCTGTAGCAGATCATCTGAGCCCCCTCACATGGTGATCCTGGTACGTGTGACATGGACCAGGTGCCGACTCTATGCCGGACACCATGGTGGGCCAGTGATCAACTTCTTCAGCCACCACAGTGCTCTGGGAAGAGGAGCCGCCCTGCTGATGGAGGAGGAGATCAAGGCTTTGAGGCATCAACCCTGGTTGTCTGCCCCCAGGTTTCCCAAGAAAGGGCTCCCATTCTCATCCTCTTGAGGTCTCATGATAAGAGATGAAGCTGGGTTTGCCTCTGGAGCTCTTTCTAGAATCTAGGGTGGCTGTGTAATTTACTGAACAAACCAGGACAGTTGGAAGAGTGAAATGGGCACTGCTGTTATTAATTATGGCCAGAAAATTGGCATCCACCTAGCTGCCCAGACTAACGTGGGTAAACAATCACCCTAAGTCACCCCACTTCTGTGCCAGGGATCCTGATACCTGACCAAGGTAACTGGCAGGATTAGACCAGCCAGTTTATATGCCACTGATAAAGGATAAGGGCCTGTCAGGATTATGTACTGCTATTCTCAGTGAAATTAATTGCCTAAGGTTATTCAGCAAGTTGGCAGCATAGTATTTTAAAGCTGGATGAGACCTTAGAGATAATCTAACATAGTCAAGTTAGCACTAGCGCTTACTTAACTGGAGTACCAGTGAGGGAACATTTGGCTGTGCTGGTGGCTACCCTGAAGGGGCATGGACAGAGATGGGAGGTGGAGGTGGCGTGTGTCTGGGGGTGTTGGGGCTGCCGGTGAGGGCATGGTAGGCCCTTCGACTGCCTCTAGAATGTCTGCATCCTCATCAGGCATGTCCCTTCCAAACCCAGGAGGTGGCACCGGGCCCAGTGTAACTTAATGATATCTCATGGCCAGGAGCAGAGACTTCTGTGCGCTGACCTCTCCTGCTCCCCTGCTCCAGTTTAGCTGAGGCCTCAGAGATACCACTGGCTGGGAGCTGGTGGGAGTTAGTGGATAATCCTCTGCTGAAGAATTTTGGAAGGCGTTGAGGAAGGAATTAAAAATAACAGCAAGCTGCCTTTTCTCTCTCTTTGCGGTAAATGCATGGAATGTGCCAGGGCCTCCGTGGAGCACGTGGCCCCACATAACCCCCTGCCAGCAGAACTCTGCCGGGGATGTGGAAAGACTCGCTGTGGCACTCCTGCCTGATGTTCTCGGGCTTTGTCCTGCCACCCTCTCAGCCTCACCCTTCTTCTCTTGCCCCGAATGATTTGTTGGAAGCTGGAGAGGGACTTGAGTCCTCTACGCTCTCCAACCAAACTGTTACGGCGGGTTAGGTCCTGTCTGGTGAGCTGCAGGGAGAGCAGCTGGTGTGACAGAGTGGACCGGTTACAGGCTGAGAAAAGCGACAAGTAAATTTAAACCGAACTTGGCACTTGCTTGGAGAACTTCAGCTGATCCTGTGGCGCTCTGGTCGGCATCCTTTGGGGCTGTGCCGTGTTCTATAAATAGAACAAAATGCATTCTCCCCACCACCCCATTCACCCCCCCCCCCCTTAAGGAGGCATGTGTGTGGGTGAGTATGGGCAGGGAGTATTACTTATTTATGTTCCAGTTCATCAGATAGTCAGCATGGGAACTGGGCCCAGGGCTTCATGGAGATGACCAAGCCATCTTGTGGATGAGGCTGGAATCTGCTTTTGTACCCAGAGTTCCTGTTCTTACCACCACTGCCACGCTCTCCTCTGCACCGGAGGCCTAGGCTCATGCCTGGCTACCGCAGTAAGCCAGTGGCCCCTTCCCGCTCTGATGCAGCTGATATTCTGTATCAGGGGCCAGACTCGCTGTCTTAGGATGCTTTTGGCTGCAAGGAACTTGAAATCCAACGAACAGCTTCAACAATGTGGGACTTATCTCCCCGAAGAAGTCTGAGGATAAAAAGGTTCCAGGCATCAGCAAGGACGTGGGTGCCTCCTATCTTTCTGCTCCGCCATCTTCAGCCTGATCTCTTTTTTCTTCAAACGTGACCCCTTATGGGCAAGGATGGCGGCAGCTGCTCCTGGCTGTACCCTTTTTACTGAGTTGCATGCAGGGGCAGAAAAGGCCCTGGGGATAGAGGAGTGGATGCGGTAGGGTGCTTTTCACCCAGGAAGAAAACCGTTCCCAGAAACTCTTTGTATCTCATTGGTCACTTTTATGTCATATGCAGCTAAAGATGGAAGTAATGGATTGGAATAAGCCTCTTGAAGCCAAGGATGCGGGTTATTTCTTTGACTCCTTATGTACTTAGTACTTAATACAGTGCCAGACACTTAGGGAATTTTAATTAATAGGTATTGATTGCTTGTTGATTCCTTCTTCTATGAGTAGACTTCTGAACACTTATCTGATGTCCTGCTAATTTCTGGTGGTAAACCAGCCAGAGACCAGTTCTTGCCCTCACGGAGCTTATCGTTGAGATGGAGAAACGATTTGGAGCGTCTGACAGGGTGGATTGGAGCAGTCCGCCACCGCTGATTCCGGGAGAGGGGAAATTGGGGCTCTGGGACACACATGGGTATGCCTGAAGATGACCCGTTTGTGACCTGCGCCAGGTCCTTTCAGGCAGTTCAGCCGTCTGCCTTTACCCTCCACCAGTCTTGTTTTCCTGTTGACAAAATGAAGTAAAGACTTGCCTCTGCGTATGGGGTGGGGGCACAGTACAGAGCCAAGAGCCTCCTGCCCCCGGGGGGAGGTTTTCTGAAGGTGCTTGTGGTATTCTAGCTCCAATGCCATGCGCACTTCATTTGCATGTCTCGTGTCTTTGTGCATCTCCCCGGCTTTGGATCTACTGGAAACTTTCTCTGAAAGCTTATGGATGAGGAAATAAAAATCCTATACATGGTTGGTCATTAAAAACCAAAGTGCTGGCTGATTTATATAGTTGGTTGTCCTTTTTCTGCTGGAACTTTCTGCAGACATGAAATACCTTGGGGTGCTCCTGTCACAGTCAGCTACCCGCTGACTTCAGGTCTGCAGGTGCCTTTTCCTTCCAGTTCAGAGCAGACAGCCTGTCCCCAGGCCTCGCGTTTGTTTTCCTGTTGCTCCAGGAGCTGGGATACCTCAGGACCCCGGGGAACATCTCAGAGCTAATTCAAGATGTTTGTTTGAGGTTTGCCCGTTTTCTTTGCTTGATTGAAAGAGTTGCACGTTTTGCTTTTATTGTTGAAAAAAGAGAACCTGTCACCACCGCCGACTCAGGAGGCGAGGCTGGGGGGAGGGGAGCGGGTTTGCACCGTTCAGTAAACCTGTGACCGAGGCGTCCTCCTGCCCTCTTCCTGTGGTCCCCCCCAGAGAGGCACCTTTGAACGTGGCCTGGAAACAAGGCAGCTACTTTCCTTGAAAACCCTTGAGTTTCCAGGAGTGGTGGCCGGGGGGAGCCTGGGCGTGAAACCGAACTAAGTTGTCCCAGTGTGAGGCCGGTTCTGTGTGATCAGCTTCCGTTCTGAAGTTAATGGCCCAAGTTCACCACTCACAGAGGGCGAGTCAGCGTGTGGGGACATGCAGGCCCCGCAGCCATTCCAGGGTGCCCCCCACCCTTTGTTTAACCACGGCTGTGGGCCAGTGGTCTCAGATGTTTATAAGAGGGAAGTGTGGTCATATTTCTATCTCTTTTGTGGGCTGCACGGTTGCCTTCCTGGGGCTCATGTGGGAAGTGGTTACCGGCAGGAGGAGGTGAAATAACAGTACTCACCAAGGGACTTTGATCCAAGAATCTTTCTGAATGTCATCTTTGGCCACTGTGTTTTTTATTTTCGCTTTTTGCCTATCGGCCTGAAGTTCAGGGATGAGAAAACTGAACCACGTGCTGGACCTCGTTCTACCTAGCTGGGCTGAGTCAAAATTGCAGTTCAAACTACGCCCTCTCTCCCGGGGTGTCATTGTGGGGCTGACTTCCAGGCCTGTAGTCCTTCACAGCTGGAGACCCCCGGTTCCAGCTGCTCTCTGGGCATCCACACCGGCGCATCCCACCAACACCTGGAACTGAACTTGTACCGTTTCTTCCGGTCCTCCTCCTCCACTGGTCTTCATCTTCATCGTCCTCAGAACTCCCGGGTCCAGTCAACTGTAGAATCAGCGGGTGACCAAACAGACGTGCACACGAAGGAACTGAGACCCGGACGTCCTATTTCCCGTGAGGCCGGGCCCTGTGGCCACTCTGCTGGAGGTTGGCCTTCTGACTTCGGGGGAGTCAGCTTGACGTCTCCAGGGATCAGTCTTCGCATCTACACAAGGACAACCCCGCAGAGAGACTCAAAGGCCCACATGAGCTCGAACGTTTCACGGCTCTCCCCTGCCCTCTCTCCCTGGGCTTCTTGCCTTTTGTTTTTGTCTTGATGCGCGTACTTTCCTGGAGGACGGATCTAAGTTTTTATCTGATGCCCTACTTTCCGAGGTGGCCCATTTCTTAATGACCTTTTTCAGTGCTGTCATGGTTTAAATCATCAGATATTTACGAAGCACCCCTAGTTGCTGGTGGTGGTGAGGGGCGCCAGGCTCTGTGGGCCAGGAGCTGGACATGCGCTGATTTGGACAGTCAGACATCCTCCCGCCCGCCCAGAGCCTGTGTTGAAATGAGGCTCACCTGATGATCATCTGTCCCCTGTTCCCGGGCGTGGGGAAACCGGGCTGCAGGCAAAGAGGAATGCTCACGGAGCCCGAGGCACTGGCAGCCGTGCTCCGAGGCACCAGCTGCGTCCCAACCTGGTGCCATAAAAATACAGGAAGGAAGGGAACCGTGTTCACAGGTTGGTTAGAGATTTTGAAACCAACCACCAGCTCTCTCTTATCCACAAGCAACCACTGCTGGCTCCTGGTCTCTCAGGCCTGCGGCTCACCAGGCTGCCCTTTCAAAACTGGGGTAGACTCCCTTTGCTAGAGCTTCTCCCGTGAGCCTCCGCCAGCCAGCAGGTATCTTCTTTGGGGATTACCGTCCGACCAGCTCAGGGACTGTGAAAGGGAAGAACCAAGTCCGCCTTCCGCTGGTTGGAGGCCGGTGAGGAGATGGTGTCTCCAGAGATGGAGCAGCTGGAGGACGGCTGCTGCTCTTGTCGGGAGCCTCTCCCCCAGGGGGCTCCTCTCTGGTGTGCGGGAGGGAGCCTGGGTTCCGGGCCTGGCTCCCCATGAACCAGCTTCATGACCTTGGGTGAGTCCCTTTGCCCCCCGAGGCCCCTGGTTTCCTTTTCTACAAACGAAAGGCATTGGCTTAGCAGGATTTTAAAGTTTCTTCCACCTTAAACATTCCGACTCTTGAGCTTGCATTCAAAGAAATGACTGACTCTGTTACTCAATCGGGTAGTTTCAGGATCACTGTACTGTCACCCTGGGGGCTCGCGATGGGGGCCCGCCGTTGAAGGCAGGATGGAAAGAGGTTTGAGGTTCAGGGTTAGCGGTGGCAGCTTGAAGCCTGTTTCCTAATGATTCACATCGGATGGTTGGGCTCACCATAGAAGGTGCTTCACCCCGGCTGCTTATAAAAATCCTGATGCCCAGACCACACCTCAGACCAGTTAATTCAGAATTTCTGTGGGTGGGGCCTGGGAAATCTGTATTTTTAAAGTTCCCCAGGTGATTCTGGTGCAGCCAGGATTGAGAGTCACCGCCCCAAATCCTATTTAAAGCTGTGGTTCAGTGTTCGGAGCAACAGTTCTCAGGGGAGAAGTGATAATGGTTAGTTTTTTTTGTTGTTGTTTTTTTTTTTTTTTTTTTAAAAAGGGAGACAAAAAGTGCATACACACCGAAAAGGAAAAAAATAAAAAAAGGTTCTGGTCTAGAAGCGAGCTGACTGGGTCATCATAGCTGCCGTTGGGGAATCGTTGCCCCGAGGTTTGGAGCCCCAGTTCTCTCTTATCTCTGGGGCAGTGGTTTCGCCACATCTCTGAAGTAGTGGAACCATCTGTATGTAGTTGGTTATTTCTGCTCAGGAAACTCAGTACTGAGTCGGGGGGTGGAGCGAAGGCAGGGTAGAGTGGGAATGGGTTAAGCAGGCCACCACATGTGTGTGGTTTTCTTCATGAAACTAAGTCAGAGGCCTTGGCCAGCGCTGGCGCCCCTCCGTGTCAGATCCTTGGCAATGCCCGGTGGAATCCAGGGGCTGTGAGAGGACACACGCTGTAGCATCTCAACACATTGTTTGTGCCCCTTGTTTGGTGGTTCCCTGCAAGGAACCCATCCCACAGTCTAAGAAATCTGATGGGGCACAGCTGCCTGGGTTAAACATTTAGGGGGAGGGCAGCAGAATTCGAAAATCTCTCTCGGGTGGAAGAGAAGACGTGGTGTGATGGTGGTAGGAATGCCACGGTGTGACATGAGCTGCAGGTGGGAAGAAAACGTGTCAATTCCCATCAACCCGGAAGTGTTTCCCAGGTTTGGGGTGGGGCTTGAGGAGCCTTTAAAACGAGATGCAATGCAGGGACAGACATGCCAGAGTAGGTTGCTGTTTTTTCAGACCTGCCAGGGTATGTTGCTGTTTTTCAGACAGTTAACAAGTATGTGTGAAGCTGAGCGAGGCACTCAGAGAAATGGAAGTAGGGCCCCTGCCCTCCAGGAGCTGCTGGTCTCCCGGGGGTGCACACACAGTATGGGGCAGTAGTAATGAAGATCTCGGTGCTGTGGCCGGTGGTGAGTACCTAGGGGTTCAGAAGGAAGGGCGGTGGGGGGTGGGATGGGACAAAGGCATCGAGGAATGTAGGCCTGAGCTAGGGAAAGGGGGACACACCAGGTCGCAGTGGAATGGGGTGTCTTTTCCCGCTTCTAACAGGATGTGGATTGTTTTTGGGGACCCGCCTCAGTGAGCACCCCCTTGCTAGCGGGAATAACTTGATGTTCTTGCCCGCATCTAAACTCTCTGCGTCCAGGAGTGACTTTCCCTCTAGCTTTTTTCTTTTTCCTGTGAGGGAGGAGTGGTCTTTGCCAGACCCCTGCTTTGATGGTTACCATCTGCCCACCTTAATTTCCTGCCTAGTTTCAGTTGAAAAGCCTTTCTGTCTGGACTGGGAAATACCATGTAATGTGATTGTTCTTGAACCCAGGAGCCCCCGGCACCCGCTGCGCGGTAGCTGCATTTCAGGTGTGCACGGGAAGGAGTATCTGTGCATCAGGAAACGCACGTTTGTCCTCTGAGCAAGTTGGGTGATCGTCGGTAAATGCAGACTGGCTCTCTTGGGCCCTGGCTGCGGCCAAGGCTGTTATTTCTCTGGGGGTAATTATTCCAGGCTTCATGGTCACGAGCCGAGCATAATCAGGGGCAGATAAGAAGCCATTTATAGAGCAAAGTACATATTTCTTAAGGTGGGCGGCAGAGGCAGTGTGTGTGTGTGTGTGTGTGTGTGTGTGTGTGTGTGTGTGTGTGTGTTTAAAAAAAGACCTATATTTTCTGGGCAGCCGAACTTAAGTTTCCAGTAAACATCTCCTCCCTTTTAACTTTACCTTTTAATTTTGTGTTTATGGTCTCTGTGCTTTGAAATTGTTTTGCTGTGATGCCAGCCCTGACCGAAACAGGCAGAGCAAGCCAGGCCCTTTGGAAGCCATGGTTTAGATTAGATCAAGAGTTCTTAGAGCTACTCCGGCCCAGCTGATTGACAGCTCAGATGGGATTACTCAGCCTCCTCTAGAAGAGTAAAAATAGAAACCTGGGGATGAAGGGGGAGGGGACAAGCGGTGGTGTTAGTTTATCCCCATTATCACCTTGACTGCAGGAGCATCCTCTGAGTGTGATTCTGGTCTGGGGTTTGTTTTCTGTTCCCTATTTGCCAAGGCCGAAGCCTCTGCTCTGGAAATCAAGAGCCTGAGGCCCGGCCTGGCACTCCTTCTCCGGGGGCCGTGGTTGGGAGGCTGGGCACACGCGATGTTTAGCTGGTACCAAGTGGAAATGGCCTCTCCGGAGAGACTGGATGGGTCACACGGTTTTTCTTTCTTAGCTTTCCTCGTCAGCAGGGGCTGGGGAAGCCACCGGAGCAGCACGGTGGTGGAGAGAAAGGGCCAGGCCAGGTGGGTGTGCAAACACCTGGGAGAGGGCGGCGAGCGGGAAAAGCTGGGGGAGAAAATCCCACAGAAGCAGAACTGTCCGTCTGTGTGGTGGGGCAGCGGCGAAGGAAACGGGGGCCTTTGCCTTTTTTCACGCCGCTTTCAGTTCAGCGCTGCTGGGGAGGCTATTCCAGACACCCCCCTGAACGGAAGGAGGGCGCAGCTGTGCTGGGCTGAGGCGACCCAGCTGCCTGCAGCACTTCACACCTGGGGCCATCAGCGTCAGGAGCGGGTGGCATGGACAGGGCTGGTCAGGGCCACCTTTCTTCAGACAAAGAGAGCCCATGGGACCCCGAGAAGGGAGGACCCTTCCCCTGGGGGCCCTCAGTACCCTGACCCACAGATAAAGCATTTGACATTGAACAAACAGTCCTGAGTGTGAGCCCAGCAGCTTTCTCTTACAAAGTGGGCTTTGAGAAGGGGGGATGGGGTGGGGGCTGCTTTTTGAGTTCTGAAGAAGCCAGCTAGGAGACACCAGAGGAATGAGAGGCACCCCGAGGACTGAGCTCACTGCCCAGCCCCGCGGCTCTCCCTGCCAGACAACCAGCACCACCTTGCTGTTTCTTCCCCTCTTTTTCTTCCCGTGGAGCCCCTTGGTGACTTAGAACAGCAGGAACATGAGCCAAGTTTCCTTCCGTCTGTGGCATTCCATCTCCAGCCTCATGGTGGGCTGATGTCTAGCACACTTGATGTTTGCAAGGCAATTTCCCATTGTTCTGCCTTCACAGCAACCCCGGGCTGGAGGCAGGGCAAGTGGTCTTACCCCTTTTCTGTGTGTGACGGGGACACGTTGCAGATTAGTGGAGGAGCAGGGACGGAGGCCACTCCTCCGGTTCTTCGGCCGAGGAGGTCTTTTACTAACTACACTGCTGCCTCAAAAATAAACCCACATGGTGCGTGTGTGCCCATGAGCATTGTCAGTGTATTCCTCAGAAGGTAACGGGCTCTTTTCCAACTGCTGTCCCCCGGAAGGGGAAATACCACCACGGTGACCTTTCCCATGTACAGTACTTTACAGTTTCCAGAGCACTTTCTTACTTGCGATTTCATTTTATCTCCGTGACAATCCCTGGAGGAAGATGAGCAAGCGAAGCCCTGGAGGCGCGGTGTGCCTTGGCCCCGGGCGCCCAGTGAGAGGGTGTGGGGCGGGGGGGGGGGGAGGTGGCACTGCAGGATGCGGGCATGTGGGAGCGGGTCCAGTGGAGCAGTCGGTGGTGTAACCAGCAGTCGGGGGCTTTGGGTTTTGGGGCTGTTCTTGCTTCTGAAGCCACACAGGGTCCTGGTTCCTGAGCGTGACCCCCCCCCAGAGGGCCTGCCTGTGTGGAAGCCTGGACCAGTGTGCAAGGAGGGGGCACACCCAGGTCAAGTGAAGGGCCACTCCGAGGGAGTGGTGACAGGCTGCATGGAAGTGGCCAGAGTCAGGGTTCACCCTGCTCAGGGTGGGGCCCTCCTGGTTCACGCCACTGAGAGGTGGACTCTGAAGGGCGTGTCCAGGAATGTGGTGCTTCCAATCCGGAGCCTCTCCTGGTGCAGCCTGGGGTCTGACATTTGTCGGAAGTTCCGGCTCTGCTGCCTAGTAGCTGTGGCACGTGCCCTTCCATACTTGGCCTTCAACTTGGGTGTAGTCAACATGTCCTTCAGAAGCTTGGGGTCCCTGCCACAGTGTGGGTCATACAAGAGTTACTCTTCTGGTCAGAAGTGACTAGACAGGTCATCTGGTCCAACCCCTTTAATAGCTGGGGAAACTGAGGCCCTGAGGGGTATGGTGACCTGCCTGAGATCATAGTGAATTAGTGGCAAAGCCAGAGTCAAGGCCAGGTCTGTTGAGCGCTGGCTGGGCTGGTTTGTCGGCTGTGTTTTGCATGCATCTGGGATAGTTTTTCTTGCTTGTTCACACTCTGGCCCCTCAGTGGAGTAGTCGGTTGTCTTAGGGGGAAGTCAGCTAGCAACCAAGGATGAAAGTGTGACGCCTCTGCTGTCAGCTTCTTGGGGAGGGGAGAATGGCTGGCAGAACGGGGCAGGGCGGTAAACTCGCTTTGTGGCTTGTGTGATGTGAACCATTGTAAGCTGAATCCTAGTTTTCCAAGTATGTTTGGTGGTAAACATGGTTCAGATGCTGAGATGTTCCACTCAGAGGTTTGGAAAGTAGACATACATTTCTCTCCAAACCCTCAGTGCGTCTCTTGACTGCATTCTCCACCCCCGTTTCCCTGGGGCTTTAAATCATCTTTGGCTTGGGGCTGAAAGTCCCCATCACAGCGGCGAGCCTCTTGGTCTGTTCCATGCAGTGCCGTCAGGCTGAAATACTATAAACAGACCACCACACTGTGCTTGGTCCGAGGCCAAGACCCTCCCTCCCCACTTGAGCATTTGATGATCTGCCAGTGTTCAGTTCAGCGCAAGAGACTGTGCGAGTTCCAGCCCAGGAATCCAGCGTCATTTCTTGTATTGTTACCATCTGGTTTCACAGAGTCTGTTTCTTTTTATTTTAATTGTGCCTCTTGGGAGAGAAAAGTCCTAAAATAGGTGGAGAAATTAGCCAGCCCCTTCTCCACCAAGCACCCATATTGCTGCCATGATGCTTGGTGGGTGTGGCTGAGTAGAGTCCTTTTAGTTTTCTGACATCTCACCTCTTATTCCTGCTCCCCTAGTGGTGTGGGGGCCCCAGTCTCCTCCGAGGGGATTTCCCCGATGGGTTCCAGCCAGAGGCCGAGTTGACATGGGGCAAGGGCTGCAGGGGTCTGGGGTGCTCCAGTGACACATTATGTGACCTCTTCAACAGTGAGTCACTCACCCCCAGGTAACCACCAGAACTTTCAGGGGGAACTGCTGGTATCATTGTGGCTGTGGCCATGGTTTCTACAAAATAAGGTGTTATTAGGAATGAAAGTAGTGGGGTTGGTTTCCTTGGATGTGTTGTCATGGATTCATGGCTCCCCAACCTTTTCCTCATAAGGATTCACCTTGTTTTCTTTTAAATCATATACTTGGTACCAGTTTTATATATTAATTAATAATAAATACCTGACACTCTCCTACCATTTTTAAAAACAACCTTCACCCCAGTTGGTGTGGCTCAGTGGTTGAGCATTGACCCATGCACCAAGAGGTCACTGGTTCGATTCCCGTGTGAGGGCACATGCCCAGGTTGCAGGCTTGATCCCTAGTAGGGGGCGTGCAGGAGGCAGCTGATTGATGTTGATGTTTCTCTCTCATCAGTGTTTCTCTCTACCCCTCTCCCTTCCTCTCTCTCTAAAATCAATAAACATATTTTAAAACACCTTCATATTTTTTACTTCTTTTAATTTTTCCGTACTGCCTTCTAGAACTGTCCATGTGCAAAAGCGTTTTTATGTGGCTGTAATCAGAGTGCATCAGTCAGTCTAACCAGGAAAGCAGGAACTCCCAAGTAGTTACCACGAAAGGAACTTAATACAGGGCCTTGGTTACACAGGCATAAAGGAGCTGAGAAACCAAACATGGGAAGGTGAGGTGACCCAGACTTAGTGGCAGGAAGCCACTGCCACCTTTAGGCTGGAGGGCCAGAGGGAAGAGCAGGGGGGTTCCCAGAGCCCAGGGTCAGGTCACCGGTGGGCCTATCTAGAGTAGATGCAGCTGCTTCTAAGATGCCCACTCAAGACAGAAAGGGGGAGAGGAGAGAAATGCCCTGGCTTCTCCCTCCTCCTGCCCTCCCCTCTCCCATGGGTTCCTGCTGTTGTCCAAAACCTGCCAGGTGTCCCCTGACATGGGGCCTGGAAAGTCAGGGGTCAGCCCTGGGAATATGCAGCAGGGCCCAGAAATGGACGGGAGGACAAGCAGGACCTGGACTAATTTGATATGAGCCTGCTGTTCTAATTTGATATTATCGTAAACATGTCCCCATTTCCACAGGGTCTTCATAATTGTACATGTCATCGCCAGTGGATGTGCCGTAGTTAACCATTTCCCACCTGTTGAGCGAGTCCTTAAAGTGATGTACACAGCAGTGCTCACAGTGTGGGCCCGGCCAGCAGCAGCAGCATCACGGGGGACCTGTGAGGAATGCGGAGTCCAGGCCCCACTCGGACCTCCTGAATCAGAAACCCTGGGTGGAGCCTGGCAGTCTGCACTCTAAAAGCCCTCCAGGGGGTGACGATGAGCATTAAAGTGTGAGGACCCCTGTTGCAGGTGGTGCTGCACCTTGTTGAAGGTGGGGACAGGATGCTGAGGGTGCTGGTGGGAGGGGTCTTTAGCCAGAGCCCTGTGGTGCAGCGGAAAAGGCACAAGACTGCAGCGCTGAACACCTCTCGGGTCAGGCCTCACCCTGCCTTTACCCTGCCTGGGCAGTTCTTTCCTTTGTTAAACAGCTAAAAATAATATCAAACCATGATAGCGGTGTGAGGATGAAAGGAAATAAAAGGCGTGATGTTTTCTGTGTTGTCGGCCTTCTCCTGGGGCGTTGGGGAAGGAAGTGTGGCAATAACAGTAGCTTCTGGGTCAGGCAGAACTGGCCCGGGTGCCAGTACCTGAGATACGTGGTCTGAACGTCCATGGAGAGTGCTCAGCAGGCTGACGAGTGAGCCTTGAGTCCGTAGGGGTCGTGGACTGAGAGTTGATATCCGTAGTCCAGCTTCTTCCCCACTCTGTGTTTGTTAGTGTTCTAACCTGACCCTGTGATTTCTGCTATCCTGTTACTCTTTCTTGTCCGGCCTCTTGGTAGCGTGGAAAGAACCTTGGTGTCAGGACCCCTGGCTTCCTGTGCAGGCTGTGTACCCTGGGGCTTATCACCGAACCTTTCTGAGCCGCCCTTTCCTTCCCTGTGAACCTCTACTTCTTGCCTCTCTTGCTGACCATGGTGCAGATCAGGGGGATTGATGAACATGAAATCTGTCTTGAATGTCTTAGTGAGTGAGCCCCATGAACATACAGCCTTTCGGGTCCACACCTCCGCCAGCGATCATTGTCAGCCTAGCCACCTCTGTAAGCCTCTCATTCTGCTCCCAACGTGCATCGTCATCCTGACAGTGACCTGTAGGAGGGCACCAGGCCAGGGGGCTTCCACGCATCTTTCTCCTTAATCCTCCCAGCAGCCCTATCTAGCAGGGAGTCTTACAAGAAGTAACCAGGGCTCAGATAGCTTAAGAGGAAGGATGTGAGCAAACCGGTCCTGCAGGGACAGACGGAGGCACCCTGTGCCTCAGAGCCATCCACAGAGGCGCTGCTGCTAAGAAGGGAAAGAGGAACCGGGTAAAGGCTGCCGCTGCTGACTTTGGCAATATATTGGGTTCACAAGTCTTGTGGGTGGAATAGAGGAGCCATTCGGAGCTGGTTGGGAGGCTGGTTACCTGAAAAACAAGGGCTCCAGTCATTCCCGTCTTCCTGCCTCTGGCAGCACCTGAGAGAAACCTCTGAGACCAGTGGGAGGACCCGCCGCCGGCCACTGCAGACTTCACTGCCTTCCCCATTTGATGGCTGAGGACACGGAGGCTCATAGAAGTCAGTGGTTTACCTGAGCTTACATAGGCAAAGGATTGGAGCCCAGATCATATTGTTTTTGGTCTAGGGCAGTGGTCGGCAAACCGCAGCTCGCGAGCCACATGCGGCTCTTTGGCCCCTTGAGTGTTCTAATGCCACTTCTTCAAAATAGACTCGCCCAGGCCGAAAACCGACTTCTGCGCATGGGCCACGAAGTTTCAGTCGCACTGTACGTGCACGCCCGCACATGGTATTTTGTGGAAGAGCCACACTCAAGGGGCCAAAGAGCCGCATGTGGCTCGCGAGCCGCGGTTTGCCGACCACTGGTCTAGGGCCCCTTGCATGTCACCAAGGTGCTTCCCAGACCCAGCCATGGCCAGCACTTTGCAGTTTTCCAAACCCTTTCCACCCATCCTGTAGGGGATGCTGCAGGGGGTGGAGGTGGGGGACATAGGTCTGCATGAGATGGTCTGCAGTGTGCCGAGTCCAGCAAAGTCAGAAGCCCTCCTCCTGCAGCCAGCATGTGTTACTCTGCTGTTTGGGTTGCAACTAGAAGTGACATCAGGATAGGAGGGCACCAGTTACCGCCCTGCATTTGGGGGTCAGTGGGCGTCGTCATCCTACCTGGCGGCTCCTACAGGGCAGGGCTGAAGCCGTTTACCTGGCCACCGTCTAAGGTAGACTCAGCACAAAACCTTATTGTTCAAGCTCTCCTCAAAATTGCTACCCTAAGGAGAAGGCTGTGGCAGGGCAGGGCGGGGCGTGATAACACGGCACTCCGGGCCTGCCGGGGCAGCTCCCAGTGACTTTAATTACTGTGCTGGGGGCAGGACCTGTGCTTTTTACTCAATAAATACACGTTACTTCTAATGCAGCCAGGGATGATCAGAGACTCTCATTACCTGAGATCTGCGTTAGAGGCGTTCAGGGATACCCAGGGCACTGCACTAACCCAGGTGAGGTGTGGCCACGTCCACTTCACAGGTGTGTTAAAGAGCCTTCAGGTTTGTTCTTTGTGTAAACCCCGGCAGATTGCAGCTGCATGGATGTACCCGAACTTTCGGAGTCAAAGGGACTCTCTTTTTTCTCTCCTGTCCTGGACTTCAGTGCACTTGAGTTTTAACCCAGATCCCCACTATCCAGCCTCACACACCATAGGACTGCGTGAGGAGTGTTTAAAAAGACTCTATGTGTCTCTTCTATTCTTAATACTCACAGAATACTTTACTTCTGGCACTTCTGGTCACCAAGTGTGTGTGTGTTTGGGATTTCCCCACACCGATCAATTCTCAGATTCCCTGGGCACCAGCTGGTTGTCCTACAGCTCAACTCGTCTGATACTGTCTACCTGGAGATAGTGTCAGATCTCACAGGTTAAGGGCTCAGTTCCACCAGATTGCCCTCACTCCACTTTAGATGACATTCACAAGTCCAGGATGTCACCTGTGCTTTGGACCCTCCCACCACCTCTTCCTAGGATTCAATTAAGTTGCTATATCGGCTCACAGAACTTGGGAAAGCATTTTACTGGTTTATTATAAAAAGACTAGAGGCCCGATGCACGAAGATTCATGCAAGAATGGGCCTTCCTTCCCCTGGCGGCTGGCAGCGCCTTCGCTCTGGCTGGAGCTGCCTTTCCGCCTTCCCACGCTGCCCAGAGGCCCAGAGCGGCTGGGGTGGTGTGGAACACCTGCATCCCACCCCCAGCCGCTTGGCGCCTGTGTATGCAAATTAACCCGCCATCTTTGTTGGGTTAATTTGCATACTCCTGATTGGCTGGTGGGTGTCACGAAGGCACGGTCAATTAGCATGTTACTCTTTTATTTTATTGGGTAGATGTATAGTAGGGAGTCTCCAGATAGCCAGATAGAAGAGGTGCATAGGGCAAGGTATGTGGGAAGGTGCTTAGAACATCTATGCTCTCTGGACACAGCTCTCCCCACGGCTCCACGTGTTCATTGACCCGGAAGCTCTTTGAACCCTGTCCTTTTGTTTTTATTTTTATTTTTTTATGGAGGCTTCATTACTCAGGCACAATGGATTAAATCCTCGCCCACTGGTGATTGGTTCAATGTCCAGCTCCTCTCCCCTTCTTGAAGGTGGGAGGCTGGAAGTTCCAACCTTCTAATCAATGGTTGGTTTCCCTGGCAACCAGTCCCCCTCTCTTTAGGGATTTAACAAAACTCTCATTAACATACACGCAGGTGTGGTTGAAAGGGGCTTGTTAGGAATAACAAAGATACCTGGTTCACCTTTATTGCTTAGGAGATATCTCAGGAAGTGGGAACAAAACTAAATATGATAACAAATAAATGTCCCTATGATTCTTATGTAGGATTATAAGGATTTTAGGAGCTAAGTACCAGGGACTGTGGACAGAGACCGAATATGTATTTCTTATTATGAATCACAATATTACAACGGACCTCGTGGGGTGGGAATAAGTTCAGAGACATCATTAAGTCACACCACTTCTCTGAGCCCCAGTTTCTCAAGCAGTAAAGTGGGGGTGGTGAGAGCTGTCTGTTAGGGTTGTTGTAAGATTGAGTTAATGCATGTGCAAAGCTTAGCTCAGTCTTTGTCACCTTGCTAAGAGCCTGTAAATGCTTGGTTCTTTCTTCCCTTCCCTCGGTGTTAACCAGATCAAAAGATGGCTGGTTGCTCACCTCACCTGCTGTACTGTGTTTGACAAAGGAACTTCACACAGTATGGCAACCTCAGAAAGGTTAAAAAATGCCAGTGAGCCTTTTAATGCAGATCTTTTTCATGTTTTAGCGTTGGAGCCTTTAGCCAACATATCTCAGCGGACCCAAGGCCTCTGAGTGTGAGGACTTGAGCTAATTTGGCCTTAGAGCAGCCAGCCAGCAAAGGAGAGGACAGCCGTGGAGTGTGTCTTGAGCCTGTTCTTGACATGGGTGTGGTTGGCTTCGAGGCCAGCTTCGAGAGTTCAGTCACACAGAGCCCCATGCTCGGGAGAGCCCTGTGTTTGGTTTGATGTCTGTGGTCAGCATCTTGACATTTTTTAGTTCTCTTTGAGCTAGTGTTTTGTAAATGAAGCCTGATGGGACAATGGAGCATGTGCAGGTGTAGAAGAGATAGATTGTTCCTTTCTGCTCTGACAGTCCTGCTGCCATTTTCCATTTGAATCAGAACTTGTTTCGGATGCACAAAGAAGGTGGTGTCATTCTAAGAAGCTTCACTGACCAAGGAACCCTATCATACGCTTTCTTACTAATGTGACTTCCCTGTATCAGCAAACCACTGACGCTGAAAATGACGACATGCATGGAAAGGAAAGCTAGCACAACCAGAGCCCTTTCCTTCCAGCCCTCTGTTACTCATCGGGCGGAAGGTTGAGAGTGTTAATAGATTGTGCATGGATCAAGAGGTAAAGTGAAAACAGTTGAGTTAGATTTATATTGTGTTGCCATTCTGGTAAGTCACACACATGATGTATATGTATGTCAAGCTACAAAATGCCAATGTGTGATTTGGGGGGGAGCGGGGGGAGAAAGTGTGATTTTGGTGATTTCACATTCTAGATAAATGCTCTTATGTTTGCATTTAAAACTGGCATTGCACCATATAAACATGAATGGTAAAATTTATGCTGACCTAAATTTTTTATTTTTCTTAGAACTGAATTAAATAGTAAATAAAAACAGCATAGAGTCAAACGACTGTGGAAGAAAGGGAAAAAGTCTGACATTTTAATACCATTACTGGTACCTTTTCCCTCCCCTTTGCGAAAGGGCTCCACATTTTTGTTTTGCACCGGGCCCCCACATTATGTAGGCGGCCCCCCTGGGGCTGGAGGTCTTAGGCTGGCCTTGCGGGCCCTTTGCTGGATGCCTGTCCTTCTCCCACTCTCTTCTGGGTTGCAGAACCAAGAAATAACATATGGACAGGTGAGCACTGATATTTGTTCTGAAGATTCCAGGCAGTTCCAGGGGGAGGGTAGGTCTGTTGATAGATCACAGTTGCGAATTTCAGAGGCGACAAACCTATCCTTGTTGGAAGTGTTTTGGGGCTGACAATGCATTCACTCTTGTAGATTAAGAAAAAATTTTAAATCTTCACCCCAGAAGTGAGGATATTTTTTTCATTGATTTTTAGAGAGGGGAAGGGAGGGGATGGGTGGGGGGTGAGGAGGAGAGAGAGAGAGAGAGAGAGAGAGAGAGAGAGAGAGAGAGAGATATCAATGAGAGAGAGACACATTGATTGGTTGCCTCTCACTCCCACCCCAACCACCTTCGGGGGATTGAACCTACAACTGATGTATGTGCCCTTGACTGGGAATCAATCTCGAGACACTTTGGTCCTCGGGCTGATACTCTAACCACTGAGTCAAACTGGCCAGGGCCACTCTTGTGGGTTTTTGAGTAGCCCAGTGTAGAGGTGTGAGCCAGCAGTGGACTGAGAGAGGCCCCGATTTGAATCCCAGCTCTGACTTGGTCTCCTTGCTCAAGTCATTTCTTTCTTGGGCCATTTTCCTTAAACAGTGATTCCCAGTCTCTCGGTTGTAATATAGCTGTTAAGAATGTGAGCTAATGGGATGCTGATCTTGGGTCAAATCTCTTCTCTCCCTCTGAATTGGTTCTTAGACTTTGGGATTTGTTAGTGATGGATCCTTGGTTTCCCTATCTGTAAAATGGGGATAATGGTGACCACTCCAGAGGGTGTTAAATGAGCACAGGGGAAGGGAGGGGTTAACACTGTGTCTGGTACGTGGTATTGAATAAGTGGTCGAAATAGTCATGATGGTGAAGGAGAAAGAAACCACCGTCGAGATGCTAGGGTTGTGGCAGCATTACACTGGGACCCCGGCCTTCGAGGTCTGACTTTAGAGATTCTTCGAGTATGAATGCCAGGGAACCTTAGCCTCAGACTTCTGAGTAGCTCTTGGGACTGTATTTTAGACGTTGCTGGGAGGAGAGAAAACCTGCAGTGCTTGGTGTGTCAAGATCGGGGTCCTTGTACCTCACCTCTGTCACCCTCAGTCCAGGGACCTTGGGCAGCCCCTTCCCCACCAGCCTCACTTGCTTTATCTGTAACATGGAGTGATGAGGGGCCACCTGCCTTCCAGGATGAGTCCCTGCTGACGTGACATTTGTAGAAATCGTCCATGAACTTAAAATTCAAGGGAGACGTCTCTGGTAAATCTTAGGATTTATTTCAATCTTGCTTACCGTTGTCGTGAGAGACTAAGAAGCGGTAACTTTGCTTGGGCCTCAGTTCTTCATCTGTGAGGTTCGAGGATGGGACTTGGATTTAGCATACACTGCCCCCCGAGCAGGTTACAAAAGAAGGAGAGAAGGAGGGAGAGGGAAAGCGAGAAAGAAAACCAGAATTTGGAGTCGTCCCCCAAGGGGAACCACAATGGCAGGTTTCAGGGACTCAGGAAGGGGTGCAGCCCAGCCTTGTGGTTGCGAAACGTCAGATGTTGGGAAGAGAGAGGCCGAGCTTAGTGCAGCAGGGGTTTCTCACCAGCCCTGCCTCCTGAGCCCCGGTAGCTTGTTACTCCCTGGCTAATAGCTTGGCAGCACAGAGGCAAACCACAGAGTACATTTGAGGCCCAGATCTGCTCATTTTGAGGGTGGGGCTGCGTTTTTCTCCTGCCACAGTGAGCTAATTAAAGAAAACAAGCTTGGGAGTTGGAGAGAACTGGCCACAGAGCACTTGGGAAGGATTGCTCTGGTTGTGGAGGCCTCCACAGCCCCCGGAAGGCAGGTGGAAGTGGGCGGCCGGGGTCCCACGCATCCCCAGGGTTGCTCCAAGGACCTACTGCTCCTTAGCCGGGAGACCGGGGAGGGACATTGAGAGGGCCTAAGTGGGGGTGGGACGGTGATCTCGGTTTGTGAATCCTTCCAGCATAGAAGAAGTTCAAGCTACCCATGAAGAATAGGACAAACTGCCCTAACTGGTTTGGCTCAGTGGATAGAGCGTTAGCCTGCGGACTGAAGGGTCCCAGGTTTGATTCCGGTCAAGGGCATGTACCTTGGTTGTGGGCACATCCCCAGTAGGGGGCGTGCAGGAGGCTGCTGATCGATGTTTCTCTCTCATTGATGTTTCTAACTCTCTATCCCTCTCCCTTCCTCTCTGTAAAAAATCAATAAAATATATATATTTTTAAAGAATAGGACAAGCTGTGTTTTGTAAAATGAGTCACAAATTTGGACTTTTGCCCCAAATTGTGGACAGAGCCTATGTCCCGGGAGGCAGCTCTGTGTGTCACGATATCTCTGCGGCAGTTTTGATTCTCACACCAGCCTTAGGGAAAGTGGGTGCAACTTCTGTATTCCCTAAGAGTAAACTGACACTCAAAAGAGTGGCTGTTCAGGGCCAGAAAGTGGGCAAAGGACTTCTGTGTCCAGGTGGAGTCTGCTAATTACAGGAGAGGACAGCGAAAGGGCTCCACAGCGTCAACTCTCACTGCCTTGTAGCCATCGCTGGCCTCCAGGGTCAGACCAACTCTGACAGCCACATACTGGTTTATGGAGAAAGGTGGATTGCTGAAACACTGATTGTGCAAATTGAATTATGCTTTAAGTGTACCAGGAAAACCATTTAAAGGAATCCTGTTGTGAGTCATTTTGAAAAATGAAGAATTACACTATGTCCCCAACAATTTCCTATTTTGGTAAATTCCAGGTGGCAAGATTGCTTAAGAGGGGGGTGTTCCACTGTTTTGCTAGCTTAGGACTGTTACTGCATAAGGATGGTTCACTTCTTGGGGCTCAGAGGGGCCTGCGCGTGCTGGGGAGCTAGCACACATGTACAGAGAAGGTGGGACCCCGGAGGCACCCAGGCCAATGGTGATTGGCAAGTGAGGTGTGCTACGAGGAATTTTTGTTAGTGATGATGATGATGATGATGATGACGATGATGAAGCTATTGCTGATTGACTCATGATGTGATCGGGACCTTACATAGATTATCTCATTCAATTACAACGAACAATTAATAGTGCTGAAGTTTGTGAATGACTTACCAATTAATTCAAAGGCCTATTCCTCTATATAATGCAAGATTTTTTCAGCCGAGATATGCAGTACATGCTACAACATGGATGAGCCTTAAAAACATGCTGAGCAAAAGGAGCCAAACTCAAAGGGCCACATAATGTAGGATTCCATGGACTATCTGGGATAGGCAAATCCAGAAAGACGGAGAGCAGATGGGTGTTGCAAGGGGGTCGAGATGGGAGGGATGGGGAGTGTCTGCTTAATTAATGGGTACAAGTTTTCCTTCAGGGGTGATAAGAAATGTTCTGGAACTAAACAAACATGATGGTTGCACAATATTGTGCGTGAACTAAATGCTATTTAATCGTACACATTAAAGTGGCTAAAATGACAAATTGTTATGTGTACTTTATCACTGTGTGTGTGTGTGTGTGTGTATACACACACTCTTATTTATTTATTTATTTATTTATTTATTTATTGCTTTATTTAAGTGTATTCCTTTCCTGGTGTCCCTCTCCCAACTTGGCTTCTTACATGCTTGTGTTGAGTGGGAGAGGAAGGGCAGGGGACAGTTCTGTGTGCACTGAAGCTAAAGCAAGCTCAGTGCTGTCCTCTTCAGGCTCCACCTTCTGGGGAACCAGAGACCCAGAGAGGGCCAGTGACTTGCCCAAGGGCCCAGAGCCAGGTACCAAAGTTTGGACTTAGATTCTAGCTTCCTCACTTTCCATTAGAAAACTCAGAGTGGGAAAGTGTTTTGTTTGTTTGTTTGTTTTTAGTTCTTTTGTGTCTCTGGGTCAATTCTGGGCTGCAGAGGCTCAGCTCTGTTGCACCTGGGGTTGTGTGCCTGCCTTGGGTATGTGGGGAACTGTTCCATGCTGGTGGACCAGCCCTTAGATTAACTCAACTGTCAGAGGCCCCGGGGCTGCTCAGTAGAAATAGCCCAAACCCCAGGCTGTGTCCCGTGCACAGTTCCAGTCGTGCAGCTCGGTGTTGGCATTTAGCAAAAGGGACCGATTCTGTGTAAACACATACATTTTGTTTGATGGGAGGCTCACCATGTGACACTGCTTCTCCTTTTCTTTTCTCTTTGACTGTGAACATCTGACACTACAGGAAATAAGAGCCTTTCCAGTACCTAATTTGCACTCACTCTACTTTCAAACCTGCCTGCCCCCCCGCACAGGGTAAATGAAACTGTAGTGTTTAGTAATATTTATGTAGGGGAGGCAGTGAGCTGTTTAAGTGCTTGGACGTCAGAAAAGGTTTCAGTTTTAGCAAGCCCCCTGGTTCCCTCCTTCCCCTCTCTCGTTCTGAGGTAATATGCCCGCCTCCTCTCTCAAGTCAAACTCTAGCCTACTGTCATGGTTGGTGATAACATAGTGATAGTGATGATGATGGCAATGATGACATCTAGAGAGGTTGAGGTGTCATTGAATTGTATGTGTGTTTACTCCTTAGGAGCAGACAAATCAAGTTCCAGAGTCTTGGAAGGTAATTATTACACTGTTGGTAAGATCCATGGACAAGGCATTGTTAGCCAAGAAGCCCAATGTCTCTAGGCTACACTTGCTCATCTTGGAATGTGAATAGCATCCCGGCCTCTCCTATGTCGTGGGGCGGATGTGAGCGCCTGAGTGAGAGGATTGGGCATTCAAGTACTTTGTTAGCTGTCCGGGCTCTTATTAGGGGGATTTATGAAACCAAAGGGGGCAGGGACTGAAAGGAATAATGAAGAACTAATGCAAACTGGTTTGTGCTGGGAGTTGTGGAGCTGAATTCGCCTTTATTTTATTTTTATATTTGTTGTTAATCCTCACCCGAGGATATTTTTCCATTGATCTTTTAGAGAGAGTGGAAGAGAGAGGAAAAGACAGAGAGAAACATAGATGTGAGAGAAACACATCGATTGGTTGCCTCCTGCACGTGCCCTGACTAGGGCCCAGGCTGGGGAGGAGCCTGCAACCAAGGTACATGTCCTTGACTGGAATCGAACCTGGGACACTTTGGTCCATAGGCCGATGCTCTGTGCACTGAGCCAAACCAGCTAGGGCTGAATTCCCCTTTATTTTCAGGGGTGTTGTAAATCATGGGGAACAGGATTCAGAATGCATGGATATTTATTTCTGCCATCAAGTCAGTGGGTTATGAAGCACCTGCTCTGTCTAAGGCAGGGGGAGTGAAACCCAGTCCCTGCCCTCCAGGGGTTCACAGTGTAATTGTTGTGGTGGTGTTTTTTTTTTACCAGTGGCCTAGAAGTAGAGCACATTCAGAGTGAGTCAGCTGACCCCATGAGTCCTCTAGGCCTGCAGGCCCACTGTGCTATTCAAATCAGAGTCCGGGGGAGATGCTGCAAGATTGTGTGTGTGTGTGTGTGTGTGTGTGTGTGTGTGTGTGTGTGTGTGTATAGAATGAGAAAAAAGCTGGGAGAATGAGGTGAGTCCGATTTACCCACTGTTTTTTCCTTTTTAAAACTTGTTATGCTCATCCACACAGAGCAATTGTGCACTTGCTCAGAAATGTGTGAAAACCACTGAAAATGTGTGAAATGTGGCCTTTTTGAAAATATGCCTTACACCCACATTCTGTTGAATGGGAATTGATGTGTGAGTGTTCAGATCTTGCCTCACCTGCAGGAATGCTGTGTCTGCCCAAGGGGCTTGCACAGGGCCAGCCCGGCGGAAGTGTGTGGTGGATGGACGAGGCCATGTGTGGGAGCAAGGCCCCAGGGGGTTCTGTGAACAGGTGAAATCCTGAACTTCTTGGTAGTCCTGGTGGCCTGGGGCAGGCGGTGGCCTGGGATGGGCTGGGAAGAACCTGACATTCCGCATTTCTCTGGGCAGGTACACTGGCCCCTTCGCTTGGTATTTAAAGCCCCGAGAGCCAGCCACTTTGTGGGCTTACCTTCCTTGTGGGCTCCGCTCCTGCCAGACGAGGCTCGTCATAGCTCCTCCCCAACCTGTGTGTCCACACCCACTGCCTCACCTTGGCTCACCCTTGCGTTTCCTGGGACACTTTTCTGGGTTCCTGGGACACTTTTCTGCCTTTAAACCCACAGTGAGTCTCACCTCCTTGATTGCATTTTCCTGGCCTGTCCCAGCTCACTGCGGCCGCCTCCCCTTTCTCCGAATGGCCACCCGAATCACTTCCTGGGTCTGGCACATAGTGTAGTAAGTTGGCCCTGCTCCATGGTAGGTAACTTGTCTGTGTGTCGTTCATGCACCCAAATGTGATCGCCAACTTCCCCTGCCCGAGAGTGTGTCTCAGGCTTGCTTTGTGACTCCTCCCCACCTCCCAGCCCCTAATGGAAGCAGTAGCCAGGCTCTTCCAAGACCCAGACACTTCTCCCTGTTCCATGTGGTTTCAGACAAGTCACCCAGCTCCCTCGGGACTCACGTTCTGTCACACCAAGCATGCCCATGGCGAAGGCTACCATGATACTCGGGAGAGTGAGGGACGGGAGGGAGCTTTGGAAAGCTGCACAGCACGATGCACACATGAGTTGGTAATGGTCTCGTGGCGAGGCTACCCGCGACTGTGACCCGACATTCCTGCTGGGTCCGGCCAGGGGCCTCGGGGTGGTGGCGAGCTGGTGTATGCAGGTGTCATCCAGGACCCCTGAGTCCTACTCGGCCTCCCTGGGCCTCAGTTTCCTCAGCTCGCTTTCCCTTTCCAGCTCTGACACTGTGGTCATGAGGTGTGTGTGGGAGGGGGCGGTAGGCACGGGCCCCCTGCTGCTGTGTGGCTGCAACTCAGCTGAAACAATTCGGAAGGTTTCCTCCTGCCGGCCGGCCGTCGGTGCTTCTGGGTGGGCCATGGCAGCTTCGATGCCGCCTGGAGTGGCCACGCGGGGGCTCTTCCTTTGCGCCTCACTTATTGCTAGATAGTCATCCACACTCCCTTTGACCGTTTGCTCTATTGAAGGTGGCAGTTATTTTGCCCTTTCCAGAGGTGTTGACATTTAAGGGTGATGGTACAGAAGGGAAGGGGGGGGGGGGGGGAACCTAGAGGAAAGAAAGGGGCCAGTGGCTGAGAAAGTGTATCTAACAGGCCCCTACTTTCGAAAGTGCCTGCCCCCACTGGCTTGGTGGTGGTGGTGGTGGTGGTGTTCAAAGGCAGGAAGATAGATAAGATCAGATTTCAGGATTTCTGCCTTCCTCCCCCAATGGAGATGACGTAGATGACGGAAAGCTTTTCCAGGGCAGGCGGGGCAGGGCCTGGGTGTGTTTTTCCCCAACGTTTGAAACGCCTGTGTCTAGCACAATGTCTGTCTAATGACCGAACGAATGACTTCCCGGTTCTCATCCCTGAAGCGTGCCGCTGTGCACATGCAGTCATGTGGTCACAGATGTGGTGGGTTAAGAAATACTCGCCACGTGTCTGCTTATAGAAGAAGATGGGGCTTCGCGGGGAGAGGATGGCCCTTGGACGCGGCCCCCTGTGTCCCCGCCTTCTGCATTTTGTGGTCACCCTTCAATATTCCTGAATTTTGCAACATGTATGACTGGAGCAGAGGGAAGACCCTCCTTCCCTCAGTTCCCAGCAGCGACTGGACTGTGTTCGGCACACTCCAAGTGGTAAAAATTCAGAGTCATCGTGGGCAGTGCCCTTTGTCCTGTAGATTTCCCACTTGTCTCCTCTGTTCTGGTCAGTGATTTAGGCAGATAACCTTGCCCAATGGCGAAGTTTATAGCACCGATCGCTGTATTCTGTGCTATCCTGCTATCTCGTTTCCCTGATGGTTATTGTCACACGAAATACTTCCTCTGTGGGCATCACTTCATGGTAACCTTTGGGCCTAGGTAAATTCATAAACTACATTGCACGTATGAAACGATTTCTGTCAAGAGCTGGGGTCCCACTGGAAGCCTCCTTTGAGAAGTCCCCCCCCCCCCCCCCCCATGTCCCCAGGGAACCGTTCGTCAGCCTCCTGAGGTCCAGTTCTCCCCACCTTTAGTATTGCTACCTGCTTCGCATTTGAGAGCTGTTCAGGGAGGACAGACAGCATGGCGCCCCACATACGAGCTTCTTTAAGAGTTTGATCTTGCGCGGTATCCCAGTGGCTACTTTTCTGATCTGCTTCCTGCTTTCTCCCAGGGGTCTGAGTGTGAAGCTGCCCACAGTTCCTTCTCACTGACCTGGGCCCGGCCCCCTTTGATCCTATGGCTGGGACCCCAAAGAGCGAGCCCTGGTCTGGAGTTTTTATCTCAGCCCTGCTGTTTGACCTTGGGCAAGCTACTTGATTTCGCTAGTCCTCAGTTTGCTCCCCCAAAACAGAAGGGCTGGCTGGGGTGCTCTCCGAAGTCCCTGACCCCCTGTGTCCATCCTCTGCTGTCTACGGGGACGGAGGCCTGGCCTCGCTCCTGCACTGGGAACCC
This sequence comes from Eptesicus fuscus, assembly GCF_027574615.1. NCBI lineage: Eukaryota > Metazoa > Chordata > Mammalia > Chiroptera > Vespertilionidae > Eptesicus > Eptesicus fuscus. The sequence goes on along the minus strand of NC_072477.1, from coordinate 43,600,866 downwards.
AGGCTGGCGGGGCAGGTTGGCGGAGGTCATGGGGCACCTCCATGGCCTCAGCAGGGACTCTGAACCCTGACCTCTAGGCAGCCAGTCCAGGCCCCTGGGAAGCTGCTGGGGTGCCGGGGCAGCAGGGCACCTATGGAAAGCAAGTGGTATTGTTCAGGCCTGTGGAATGCGGAGGCCTGGCGGGGCCTGGGCAGGGCTGCTGGAGAGGCTTGCGGCTGTAACTGTGGGCAGCGTTTCAGGCTTTGAAGAATGCTACTGTCTATACCAGTGATAAATATTAGTCACCCTGGCAGCCGGAGGAGTTTCCGGTGCTGCATTTTTGACACTTCCCGAAAAGGGAAAGCCTTCCTCCCTGACAGGGCACAGGAGGGAAGCAGGAGTGGGCCTCTTGGGCCCAGGTGCCAGGAAATGCTGCTGGCCTGGTGCCCTGGTGCCCTGGCTGGAGAGCCCACGGGATTTTCAACCACCAGTGACCCCCCTCTGCCTGTGAAGACCCCTTGTTGACATCTCTGCCGGACACCTCTCTGGGCCTCCAATCAAGTAGGTCCCAAATCTAAGCCTTGATCCGCCCTCCTCCTCCTCCTCCTCACCCTTTTCTCCATCGGTTCAGCCTCTTCCAGCGTTCCCTTTCTCCGTGAAAGGACCACCCCGGGTGCCTGAGCCAGACCTCAGGGAGTCAGCCTTGTCACCTCCTCTCCCCCCTTTCCCATCACCCAGTTCCGTGGTCGGCAAACTGCGGCTCGCGAGCCACATACGGCTCTTTGGCCCCTTGAGTGTGGCTCTTCCACAAAATACCCGGCCTGGGCGAGTCTATTTTGAAGAAGTGGCGTTAGAAGACGTTTCAGTTTAAAAAAATTGGGCTCTCCAAAGAAATTTCAATCGTTGTACTGTTGATATTTGGCTCTGTCGACTAAGGAGTTTGCTGACCACTGACCCAATTGACCACCTGCAGAGTATCTACATCCATCTGCTCCACCATCCTCTCGTGGCTTCCTCATCTGCATCAGGGTCTCTCTGGCGTAGCTTTCCTCCCAACTGGTCTCTTTGCCTGCACCCACCTCTCCACCAAGCCCATTCTCCACTGGCAGTGCAGGGTGATCTCTCAAAAAGCTCCACCTATCTTCTGGCACATCTGCTGAAAACCATGTAGGGGCTTCCTGCTGCCTTGAGGGTAAGGGAATCTCCGAGGCCGTGGGATCTGGCTCTCGCCTGCCCCTTCAACCTCCTCTCCCGACTGGGCTCGCATCCCCACTCTGGCGTTCTTGCATCGCCTTCCTCAGGGCCTTTGCACGTGCTGTTCCTACTGCCTGGGATGCCCTTGCCATCGTTTTTAGCTGGCTGATGTGATCTCAGCTTAACCCCCATCTCCTAAGAGAACCCTCCCTGATTCCCCCTCCATTCTAATTATACCCACCACACTCTCTCATAGCACCCCATTCTTTTCCTCACCCCAGCTTGTAGTTATAAACCTGTGTGGTTACTGGTTTGTTGTCCGTCTTCCCCTCACCATCTCTTGTTCTCCACTCTGCCCAGGGCCCAGGACTGAGGCGCTCAGGAAGCGTTTGCAGGTGTGGATCATGTGTGCAGGGCACGCGTGCTTGTGCTGCCATCGCCTGGCACCCTAGTCCCTCAGGCTCTGCCCATGGCTCTCTGGTCCCCACCGAGTGGCCACTGAGCACCTGGCCTCACTCCTTTGGCTTCAGAACTTATCAGCCCCACATCTTAGTCTTTTGCAAGGTGACACTTCATCTGATTACCTAATTCACACTAAGGTGTTAATGGTGTTAATGACAGAGTGTTTATTACCCCAGGGGATGCAAAATGATGGTATTAAAACATATCGTTCCTCCTGGGGTTTAAAACTTCAGGAACTTTCCAGTGAGCCCAAATAGAGTCTAGTCTCCTTAGCCAGGTTTACAAGGCCCTGTCTGCGCAATCTGGCTTTCGTCTACTTTTGCCGCTTCATGCCCCCAGGCCTTCGTCATCTCCTCTCCCACCCAGGACCCAGCGCAGTACCTGGCATGGGCCGGCCGTCAGTAAACGTTTTACTACGTGAACTGAGAAGTACATTTTAATGACTCATGCTTTAACCAGAGCTTTTGGTGTAGTCAGTCTTTGGACCTTGGATGCCAGAGGAGTGACCAAGGGTGGGAATTTCAGGCACAGTGACCATGGTAGTCTCCGAAGCCAGGAGAGAGGCTGCTTTATCTGGGTAGATGGGGTAGCCTTTCAGAGCCCCTAAATCCAGATCTCCCCCACCTTCCACACCAGGCAAATCACTTACTTGTCCTTCTGCCCAGGATGAGATTGATCAACTCCTTGCTTTCCAAGGTGCCAGAGGAGGGGAGAGTCTTAGCACCCCTCCCCGCCTCATCGGATGCATTTTGTGGTCATGTGCAGGTTGAGGCCCATGAACAGCAAAAGGGCTAGAAATACGCACTGAGAAGAGAGACGCCTCCCCGGCCCCTGTGGCCCCTGAGCCTGCCAAGGTCATGTCTGTTTGTGCAACCCAATCACTGCCTGTCTGGCTGTAGTTATTGCATGACAAGGTCTCCTTCCCTCCACCCCCACCCCCGCCCCACCACCATCTCCCCCTCTCCCCCGCACTGCCCCCCTCTCTTGTGGATGTGGCCTGGGAAAGCAGGAAGCAAGGAGCCATTCGGTTTTGTTCTAAGAAAACCCTCTCTTTTGATTTGTGTTGGTGTTGGGTGCAGAGTGGGGGCAACTGCTGTTTAAAGTGAGTGGGTGGTTTGGGCTTAGTTTAGGCTTTGGGAGGGATGATGATCTGGGGTGTGAGACTGTGACACTGACATCTGGTTTGGAAGGTCACCCCCTCCCTCCCCTGGTTACTGAGCCTCCTGGGCACTTCCCCTGTAGCCTCCCCTCCCACCCCGAGTGCCCAGGGTAATCTTACTAAAGGACAGTTTTGCCGGGGCACCTCCCTGCTCAGATCCATCGCCGTCTGGGTTAACTCGCTCGTCCTCGGGTCTGTGCAGTGCCTCCCATCTCCTCCAGCTCAGCCTCACCCCCGGTGGCTCCGGCAAGGAGCTCTGCAGCCGGGGGGGGGGGGGTGCGTGTTTACTGCGGACAGGCAGGGGTTCCCTGGACACTCGCGTTGTCTGTGGAGTGAATGACTTCAAGTACAACCACCGTCCTCGAGGGGTCTGTGAGAGTCGGAATTCAAAATGTCACTCTGCCTGAAGAGGTGGAGTCCCCATCTTGAGGACTGAGTTCCGCGTGCGGAGTCCCCGTCCTGAAGACTCTGAGTTCCGCGTGCGGAGTCCCCGTCCTGAAGACTCTGAGTTCCGCATGCCTGTGTTATGCTGCCTCAGGCCATTTCTTGACTCCTGCTTTGCCTCCTGCCCAGCCTAGAATGTCCCAGCCTATTCAGCCAGCTTCCTCCAAAATATTTCATCTTGATCTCCTCCCGTAGGCAGCCTTTGGACACCCCTCTCCCCTCCAAGTCCTCCTCCTGTGCCCCCACAGCTGCTGAACACACACGTCCTTTTCAGTCCCAGGCAGTGAGGGCAGGGGTCAGAGGTGAGGCGGGCAGGGTGCTGGCCCAGGTCACTCGGTGCATGCCACTCACCTGGACCACAGGGCGGGCTTGCCTTGTGTGAGCTCTGTTCTCTGGGCTGCACTGGTTCTCCACTGAGCTCTTGGCCTTCTGGTTTATGACTTAATATACTGAAACAGGCAGTTGTGCTTCATTTTTATTTATAAAGAAGGAAAAATTTGTAAAGAAGGCAATGTAGATATTTCACTGAGCTGGAGGTTAAGATCAAAGAAGATATTACTTATTATGAATGTTACAGAAATCAAGACTTGTTTGAAATAGATTTATTTTCCATGCGTTGGTCTTTCTCTCCCAATTGGGTTCTCATTGAAGGTAGAAGGACCAGTTCTTACTCACGTTCATGACAAGGCCTCCTTCCCTCCACCGCCACCCCACAGTCGTCTGAGCCTAGCACAGTGCCTGACAGAGCGGGGTCACTTACCAGTAATAAATACCTGTTCAACGAATGCATGGGAAGAATGTGCATTTGGGTTTTTTTAGTGCTGGGTGATTAGAAAATTCCAGTGGCTTGTTAATTTGTAGGACACCCTTTCCAGTGCAAAGTCTTTGCGTGTGGGAGTGCTTTTTTTGTGCGGAATGGTTGCCTAGACTGGAAAAGGCTTTGTGGTAGCCGTTTTGAAAAATGGAGTCATCTTGCTTTGATTGAACCTGGGTGACTTTGTGCAAGTCGCTGTAACCCTCTGGGACACGTGACCCCGGTCTGTAAAGTGGGCCGGGGGTGGGAGTGGACGACGTGGCTTCGAGAGCCTTTTGCTTGCACATACTGCGTGGAGTTCTCACGTCCTCCTCTTTGGCGATTGGACACGGGCCGTGTCCCGGAGGGTTCGCGCACAGAGCCGGAATCCTCCCTGGCCTCTCTGACTGCTTTCCAGTGGATGGAATGCCTAGTTTCTCAGTAGCAGAGAGAAATGTCCATGTGGGGTTAGGAAAGCAAGCCAAGAGCCATTGGATAATTAAGACACACACGCACACAAAGGAGGAAAAGGCGAGGAGGAGAGACGCTCTTAATGGGCAGGGGATGAGTAAAACCCAACGGGCTGAGAAAGCCCAGCGCTGAACTTCACATGACCCCGCGTGCTGCCTGCTCACACTGCCTCTCGGTGATGTCAGCGGCCGCGGCCTCACAGGAAGCAGGGCTGCCATCAGCCCGGTGGAGCGTGCACAGCCTGCCCCCTCCGAGGCCCAGTCCCCACCCACCCGTGTCTCTGGATAGCAAGGAGCCATCACTCCCAGGCTCTGCAGAGTGGGAAACTAATACAAGGCTTCTCAAAAAACAAAACCCCAACCCGTGAGGGATGTCCATGAGAGGGCCAGAAAGAATTCCAGCTTTCCAGAGCTTCTCTGCCTGAAACCAGATTTCCTTACGGGGTGGCTTTACCCCGAGCTTTCTGAACTCTTCTGAGTCATCAGTTAGTGGATGATTGCATAGACTCACTCCTTGCTTGGGAATAGACCTCTAAGACCCGGGGGTAGGAATGAATAACATGCTGTCTCTGCCCTTGGACTTCTCTACTCATTTGGGGAGATAAGACTCATAAACATGCAGAGATCTACAGGGCTCCCATCCATGTCTATGCAAGGATCCGTGGGACATCACCAGGGTCACCACCTCTGCGGGGGCAGGGCAGGCCAGGAAATGCCCAGCGAGGTTTCCCATGACCCAGCCCACAGCAGGGTGCATCAGAAGATTGGGATTTAGAGGATGATGCGTTTGACAAAGCAGAAGTGTGTGTATAGGAACAGGAATGGGAGTGCGATGACAGAATGCTGACAGCACCTTGGGCTGAGCGGTTCTCCCTGGGTGACAGTTCACTCAGCCGTGAGGCTTGAGGAGAGAGCTAGAGGGGAAAGGACCATGGTTGTCATTACTAGTTCCGCCCTTCTGCCTAGCTCATTGAGCCTGGACTGGGTGGGCTGTCCCTGCCTTTGAACAGCTGCGGTTCAGAGGGGAGGCACACTATTACATAATAGTTCCTCTATATGGTCAACTTGTTCTTGAAATAAACCTTTTATCCTATATAATGAAAGCCTAATATGCTAAGTGTCCAGTCATCTGGTCGTCCGTTCAACCAATCTAAGTGTAATATGCTAATGATATGTTAAGGCTGTTCAACCACTCGCTATGACGTGCACTGACCACCAGGGGGCAGACACTCTGACCAGTAGATTAGTTTGCTGCTGGGGTCCGGCCCATAGGGACTGAGAGAGACAGGCTGGACACGCCCTGGAGCCCTCCTGTGGCTGCTCCCCCTGCCGGCCCTACCCCCCCCCCCCCCATGGGACCCCTGGGGTGGACCAGCAGGACCCCACTGTGCACAAATTCATGCACTGGGCCTCTAGTTTTTTTTTTAATAATTATAGGTTTACAGAAAAATTAACGAAGATAACGGAGTTCCTGTGTACCCCTTACCCAGATTTTCCTGGTGTTACCATCTCACATTACACGGTATATTTGTCAAAATTAAGAAACCAACACCAGGCCCTGGCCAGTGTAGCTCAGTTGGTGGGAGTGTCGTCCTGTACATCAAAAGGTTGAGGGTTCAATTCCGGTCAGGGCATATATCTAGGTTTTGGGTTTGATTCCCCAGTTGGGCATGTACAGGAGGCAACCAATAGATGTTTTTCTCTCACATCAATGCTTCTCTTCCCTACTCTCTAAAATCAATAAACACATCCTCGGTGAGGATTAAAAATAAAAAAAAATAGAAACCAACATCAGTACATTACTGTTAATACAACTCCAGACTTGAATTAATGAACCTTTTAAAAAGTTTTTATTGCCTTATAATTCATATACCATAAAATTCACTCTTCTAAGGTATACAAGTCATTGGCTTTTAGAGAGTTCTGCAACCCTCACTGCTATCTAATTTTAGAACATATTCACCACCCCAAAAAAGAAACCTCATATTCATTGGCAGCCACTCCCCATCCTCCAGCCCTGGAAACCTAATCTATTTACTGTCTCTATGGATTTGCTTCTTTTGGACATTTCCCATAGATGGAGTCATATAATATGTGGTCTTTTGTGACTGTTTTTTTTTTTTTTTTAATACTCACCTGAGGATGTTTTTTCCATTGACTTTTTTAGAGGGAGTGGAAGGGAGAGGAGAGACAGAGAGAGAAACATCAGTGTAAGAGAGACACATTGATTGGTTGCCTCCCATATGTGCCCCAACCAGGGCTGGGGATCGAGCCTGCAACCAAGGTACATGTCCTTAACTGGAATCGAACCTATGACCCTTCATTTCCAGGGCCGATGCTCTAACCATTGAACCAAACTGGCCAGGGCATGGTGACTGGTATCTTTCCCTTAACATAATGCTTTCAAAGTTCATGGTGTAGCATGTATCAGTAGTTCATTTTTATGGCCCGATAATACTCCATTGCATTCATCAGTTTATGGACAATTGGGTTGTTTCCACTTTTTGGCTGTTATGAATAATGCCTCTAAGAACGTTTGTGTACGCGTTTTCCTGTGGTCACGTTTTCCTTTCTCTTGAGGAGATATCTAAGTGTAGAATTAGTGGGTCACTTGATAACTTACATTTAACTTTTGGAGAAACTGCCAAATCCTATTCCAAACTGGATGTACCAATATTACAATCTCGCCAGCAACACATGAGGATTCCAATTCCTCCAACACTTGTTATTATCTGTCTCTCATATTAGATATCCTACTGGGTGTGAAGTAGTATCCCATTGTGGTTTTCATTTGCATTTTCCTAATGGCTAATGATCCTTTGCTCATTTAAAATATTTTATTACATTATATTTTTATCTTAGAGGGAAATATTGATTTTGTTGCCCCACTTATTCATACACTCATTGGTTGCTTCTTGTACGTGCCTGAGCAGAGATCGAACCCGCAATGTTGATGTATTGGGATGACACTAACCAACTGAGCTACCCGGCCAGCGTTCCTTTGCCCATTTATTAATTGGGTTGTCTTTCTACTGTTAGTAGTAAAAGTCCCTTATGTATTCTGGGTATACGGTCCCTTATCAGATAAGTGGTTGACAAATATTTTCTCTCCTTTGGTGGATTTGTCTTCTTAGTTTTATGATGGTGTCCTTTGAAGCACAAAAGTTTTGAATTTTGAAGGTCAATTTGTTTTTTACTTCTTGATTTTGTTGTCATATCTAAGAAACCATTGTCTAACACAGTGGTCGGCAAACCGCGGCGCGCGAGCCACATGCGGCTCTTTGGCCCCTTGAGTGTTCTAACGCCACTTCTTCAAAATAGACTTGCCCAGGCCGAAAACCGACTTCTGCGCATGGGCCACGAAGTTTCAGTCGCACTGTACGTGCGCGCCCGTACGTGGTATTTTGTGGAAGAGCCACATTCAAGGGGCCAAAGAGCCGCATGTGGCTCGCGAGCCGCGGTTTGCCGACCACTGGTCTAACTCAAGGTCACCAAGATTTACTCCCAATGTGAGGTAGGGGTCCAATGTAATACTTTTGCATATGGATATCCAGTTGCCCAAGCTCTATTTGAAAAGCCCCACTGAATGATCTTGGCACCCTTGTTGAAAAATCAGTGACCATCAAAGTAAGGTTTTATTATTGGACTTTCAGTTCTATTCCATTGATCGTGCCAGTCTTGAGTATTAAAGTTTTTAGTATTAATCAATTTTTTAAATGTATTTTTAAAAATAATTTACCTTGTTTCAAAAAAGAACTTGAGGTAGCTCTCGAATGCAGTGAATGGAAAAGGATAGAGATAGGGAGATTAGGGGAAGAGGAGACAATGATAGGAAACGAAGATGGAATCAGAGGTTATGTTAGGGCACCGTATTGCATAGCATGACGTTTTGTGAGATTGTTAGATGCGGCCTGCAAATTTGGCTCTGAGCTGCCAAAGCTAAAATGAAAATGTGACCTCTGACAAGAGCTTAACGTATGTCCATTAACCTAAAACAACAACAACAACAAACGGCAGCATGAGCGGGCTTCTCCTGTGGATCCCGGAACCAGAGTTTCCTGAGCACATCATGTTACACCTGTGTTGGTTCTGTCCCTTCAGACTAGCGATTCTCAACCTTCTTCATCTCAATGCACACGTAAACTAATTTACTAAAATTCTCTGCACACCAAAAAATATATTTTTTACCAATCTGACAAAAAAAAAGGGTATAATTTTGATTCATTCACATCAGACAGCTATTGCTATATTGACTGTTGCCATTTTTTTATTTGCGAATCTAAGGGAAGAGGTCAGTGCCCTTGACTCAGCCCCAGTTGAAAGTTGCTGCGTTAGACTGATGGCCCTTTGAAGGCAGGAACTGTGTTTATTTCCCTCACAACCCTCTCCCTCCCCGCCCTCCCTGCCCAGTGCCTACGACAGAACGTGGAGGTGCTTTAAAAAAATCTTGATTGAATTCTTTCTGAAATTTCAGGATGTTTATTACCTCCTCCAGCGACGTTTCCATGACCAGGTTGGGATTGGTGGGGACTGATTGGGAGGTAGAGAAGTGGCATGGTGGCCCTTCTGGCTGCGTTTTAGAAGTGAGTTCTCTTGTTTGGTTCCTTGAGAGCCGGCTGAGCAGGGGCCAGCGTTGGGCTAAGCGTGTGTGTGTGTGTGTGTGTGTGTGTGTGTGTGTGTGCGCGCGCGCCTTTGCTCTGAGGGATGGCAGTGACTTAGAAGGGAGGAGACATTGCTTCACAGGGGCCTCAAAGCCCACCCACCTTCCCCGTCCTAGGTGCTGAGGGCCTTTCTGTTCGCGCTCTCTGAGGGAAGCATTCCAGCTTCCCTGCCGAATGGAAAAACCCAGCATGTGTGAGGGAGGTCCTGGCCCAAAGTGGACAGCCTCTCATGGAACTGGGGCCACTGCCACCTATGGTTGTGCTTGGCACAGGGATGGCCACTCTGCAAGGCGGCCCACCCAGCCAGGCTCCCTCACAGGGGAAGGCACAAGCTGCCTTTAACGGGCTGCATATGTCGTGTTGGGTGGCCCTCTCCCTCCCCTCCCCAATAAAGGGCTTTTCTAGTTATCTGTGGCATCCTTAAAAAAAAAAAAAAAGATTTGAACACCAACCTCTAGAGAGGTTATCATTATTTCACAATTTACAAATGGGGAAATGGAGTCGCAGAATGCATAAACTCTAAGTCACATGGCTAGTGACAGGCACAGATGTGGCTCAAGTCCAGGGAATCCTGACTTTGACTTCGTCCTCTCCGTCCTTTTCTACCTGCGATGACCCCGCGGCCCCCCTGCCCTCCGTCTCCCCACCCCCGTCTTTAACTGAAGGGCTGCGAGAGACCATCATTCGTTCTGCCTCAGCCACCTTTGGACAGGTACGTACCTTTGCCTCCCCGGGGAAGGCTGTCAACAAGCAACCCTCAAAGATCACCTCCGGCACCGTCAGCGCTGTGCCAGCCCAGCCTTGTGAGACTATAATAACACGGACGTCTGATCATTGCCTATAGCTGACAGCGAACATCTCACACCTGCCATCTCATTGGAGCCCGGCCACAGCCCTGGGAAGAAGGTGGTGTGGGTGCTGTTAACCCCACTGTGCCCTTAGGGACGCTGAATTGCCGAGGGTCACCAGGTGGTCAGGGTCAGAGGTAGGCTTCGAAGCCAGGTCTCTGCCCCAGCCCTTGAGCAAATGTGTGTCAAGTCGCACCACGTGGAATTCCTGGAAGTCTAGCTGCTGTGCGTGGCTCCGGGAGCACCTCCGCCCTTCATCACCTGTGTGACGAGACAATAGGAAAGTCTCATTTTCTCCCACGGAAGTGGTCTCACCCACACCTGCGGATTTCTTTGTATCTCTCCAGTTCTCAGAACAGAGCGGGTAGAATAGAATCAATTCTCCCATTATAGACTCGGGGGGGAGCACACAGAATGTGGTCTCCCCCCGGAGTCTATACTGGGAGGGTGAAGCTCAGCAACCACCACAAAACAAGTCTTTTTGGCTCCACCTCTCAGATCATTCCTGCTCTTTCCATCCACTTGGGTGTCCAAATCTGTGTGACCAGAACTGTGCTAGCTGCCAGAGAATCCAACAAGAAAAAGCCGTAATTCTCTTTGGGGCACTTTTGCCGGAGCCTTGACCATGCCTCTGATCTCAGGTAAGAGGCATATGTCCTCGGAGCCACAGTTTTCTTATCAGTAAAGGGATGTGATGATGTCTGGTTGGCTTCCCTCCTGGAGGGATGGTGCAGCTGAAGTAAGACTTCATGGCTTGAACTCAGTTCTCCATGCATCCAGCACGTCTTATCGGCAACGTCCACTCTGCCAGGCTCTGCATTCAATGACGAACAAAGACAGTGCCTACCTTGAAATAAGTCCCTACAATCTGGGGGACCCGGCAATCACACATGTCACATTGCAGACCGTGGAGACCATGAATGAAAAGGACAGGGAGGGAGCCTGGGGGCTGTAGGCAGAGAGAGACCTGATTTCCACGTGGGGAAGGAGTGGTGGTCAGGGAAGGCCTTCCGGAGGAAGTGACATTGGAGCTGAGGTTCAAAGGGTGAGTAGGCGTCACCAGGAGAAGAGGTGGGTGACGCGCAGCCCAGGCAGAGGGAAAAGCAAGTGCAGAAGCCCCGAGGGGAGAGGAACATTGAACAATAGAGAGAGGTCCACCTGGGAGACTGGACGTTGCTCTCTAGCATGTCCCATTCAGAGTAATTCAGCAGGCTTCTTGGAGCAGGTCCCGAGTGCATCACCAGGTGCCGGGGCCGCTCCCAGTCAGTCAGGGCCCGATGGTTGATGGGAAGGCCTGGAAGGCGTGCCCTGCTGTGCGCATCTCCCCATCCTCAAGGCCTGGCCCAGAGTGGGTGGGAAGGACCACCAGACATGTGGCCCTCGGATGCAGATTCGTACTTAGGAATCTTCCCTGCAGACGACCCTGTGGCCTCAGGTAAGGGACCAGACCTTTGAATCTCAGATGGGTCCTGGCCCAGTGGGGATAACCATCGTACCATCTTCTGGCGGGGGTGTGTGGGCATTGCTGCCATCATGGCTGTGATGTGCCAAGCAAGTGCCTGGCTAGAGGAGCACATGGTGAAGGGGGACTGCCACAATGATTATGGTTGTTATTGCTGGCGGTCCTGCAATTCGTTTTGAAAGTAGACGCCACGGGAAATCAGAGAAGAAGAGGCGGCTTGTGCTGGGAGCGCTCCTCGGAGCACGTGGCGGCCGGGTGGCAGCGAGGAGGAGGCTCTCGGTGGAGGCTCATGCGGAGGCAGGAGCCCTGAGCAGCAGGAATGAGGAAGAACCTGGGTGACAGGGGTGTCCACTAGGCTGGAGGCAGTGGGCGTGTGTTCAGTGACCTGGACCGATAGCTTCTCAGTCATGGGGAGCAACCCGCCAGCTCTCTGCTTCATGGTCATAGGAAAAGGTTGTGATGGAGTCGATGGCATGTCCGATTTGGACGACAAAGGTCAGGAGGCCAGACAGCGGATACATGCAGTGTTTATCTTGAAATAAGCTGTAAACTGCTCGGAAATCCCCACGCTCACTTCCTCCAGGAAGCTGTCCGTTCTGGGCTGCCCCACCCAGCTCTCTGGGTCCGCCATCTCCTCGGCACCCAGACTCGCTGTGGGGAAAAGGCTCCTTGAGTGTGGGCCGCGGCTGCCTGCTCAGCGCACTCTCCGGGCAGGGCCATCCACTCTGAAGGCATAAACTGCGAGGAGGCCTCCCAGGCTGAGCACGCTGATTAGGACACAAACCAAGCCCTTGGCTTTCCCACTACGCTGGCTTCACTCAAGTGGTGACCTGGGTCCTGCCCACGAGGAACTGGGTGGCACATTTTTTGTTCCGTCAGACCAGGATGGTGAGAAACTGACGGAACCTGCGGGGACCTCAGACCTCCTCCGTCCCAGCCCTTCACCTTACAGGGAAGGAGCCCCGTGTCCCAGGGCAGACGTGGTGGGGCCAAGCCTCAGGCTCAGGCCCCCAGAGTCCCAGCCCCGGGCTGCCTTCTCTGCACGGAGTGGCTGTCCCATTTGGGTGGTTAGGGAGCCCCAGGTGGAGTTGGAGCAGGTGGCGAGGGCATGAGACCGGGGGAGAGGGGGGTGCAAGCTTTCCCCACCTGCTGGGAGCCCCTCCAAGCTCAGGTGAGAGATGCGGTTTGCTGAGCACAGTTTTCAAAACCTCTTTTGAGAGAGCTCCTGTTGGCTTGGACATGCCTGGAAACGCCATCACGGGGTGATGTGTTAGTGGTGGAACGGAGAGCGAACAGTACTCGGCACAGCACACAAGCCATGTACCGTCAGAAGCCCTTAGGAAGAGCCTGAAACGCATTCTTTCAGCATGCGGGTGGGGTGCGGACCACGTGCCGGCACGGTGTTGGTTAACCTCTCACTCCCAGTGGGTGGATGAGGGCGTCACGTGTCATCCAGTGTGGCAACTGCAGTGGGGGACCCAGTGAGGGGCTGCCGTCCAGCTGAGAGGGGACGGAGAGAAGGCGAGGGTAAATGAGAACATGGATCGAGCTTTCCTCTTTAAAGCACCCCTTACCCCAGAGTACGGCAAGTCGAATGTATTTTCTGCGAGTAAATGGCAGTTCTTGTTTTGCTTGGTTTCTGGTGGCCTTTGGTATTTGCCCCAAAGGTAATGCCCTATCGTTGAGGGAAGGTGGGACTAGGGCCAATTTGTCCGCCCCCCCCCCCCCCCCGCCCCCAGAGCTCTGCTTAGAAAACGTGTTTCTCGAGAAGGTTTTCATCCAATGTGGGATGCAAAACAGTAAACCTTAAACACCAGTAAATGGCCACGTACGGCGGTGTGCCTCCCAACCTGATGTGGTACTGAGGACCCCCTTCCCCATGGGCTGGGAGTGCTGGCTTCCCGCGCTGCCTTTCAAGACATGCTAGCTTCTCAGTGGCGCCTTCCTGGGGAGCCCCAGCCAGTGAGGTCTGTCCTTTCTGCGCGTCCCTAGGGTTTCCTCCTGTGTCCCCCCCTGGAGCCCAGGGGCACTCATCCCCTGTTGTGCCCAGCACAGGCCCTGCACAGAGCAGGTCCTCAGTGTGACGTGTGACGTAAGCCAGGCGCTAGGTGGGTGAGTGTGGAATTCAGGGAGAGGTCTGCGCTCAGATGCGCATTTGTGAGTCATCGTCCTACAGACGAGGCCAGGTTGGGAGCTGGGGAGGGTGGGACGAGCAGGCCCAGGCCAGCACCTGAGGCACAGCTGCCTTTAGGGAATGGAGAGAGAGGACAAGCAAGACCGTGCAGGGTGGCACTGAGGCTGAGAGTGACGAGACCCTGCAGCAAGAGGAAGTGACCAGCGGTGCTGGATGTCACAGAGCATCCGGAATGAGAAGGGTTAAGAGCCCATGTTTTCGATTTTGTAAGTCGTCATCGTCAGGGCGGTCACAGGGGAGTGCTGGGGGCCGGAGCCCAGGTAGTGAGCCCGCAGTGGGAGGAGAGGAAGAGGAACAGAGCATGGGTATTCCTGCTGGTGGCTCATCTGTGTGGCAGGGCAGCCTCGGGGCGGGGACGAGAGCGGGACCTGGGTAAGGGGGGAGCCTTGGGCTGTGGCAGGGGGTGAAGGGTGGGGCCTTGAGTATCTCTTCGGCCAGTCTCTTATTAAGCAGATACGTGGAACACTGGCCAAGTTGTATCTCGGACTTGCTAAAGACATCCATCCAATTCAGACCAATACACACTCAGGGGGGTGGGGCGCATGGATTCTTTTGTAAGAAGTTTCTAGTCCAAAGAGAGAATTGCCTAAGAGAGCTTCTGAAGGCGAAAAGTCAAGGCAAGTTGGTGTTATACAAGTGAGATAATGCAGGTCAGATTTTTCTAGTAACTTCAAAGGGTGAAGACTTTGGACTTAGTAAGTCTCTTGCATCTCACTGGGAATGTTTGTGTATTGTTGTTTTAAGTTTGTTGCTTCTTTTTGCCGAGTACTAGCCAGGAGCCCCTGGAGTGCCTTGGGGGCTGTAGCTCACAGTGGGGCAGGGGGGTGAATGCATCTTTTGGGGGCAAGGAAAAGACCAGAGGGGCAGACTCTGCCCTGAGCTCCTGACTGTGACAGTGAGGAGCCGAGGTGGCAGGAGCCTCTGGCCGCCCAGCTGTGACTCGGAGTGGGACAGGTGTCGGGGTAAGTCTGTAAGTATTCTGTGCTATCTGTGGATTAATACGTGAGTCATTTTGGAGACCCCTCTATGTGTCAAACTCACTTTGAAGGTGACATCAGTATCGGGGTGAGGGGGGAGTGTAGCAAAATGTCCATGTTTAGGATGATTCACAACACAGGGCTGACGAGGACCTGCCACCGAGGGGCATAGGAAGGGCCGGTAGGAGGGCTGGGAGGAGGCCTGAGGTGCTGTGGGCTGGGGTTCCCCGGGAAGGCGGTCTGGACAGGATGGGAAGCTCCCTTTATCCTACAGGCCAGGAGTGGGCCCGGAAAGGTTACGTGATTTCTTAGATTAGTCGCGGCTTCAGGACTGGCACTTGGGAACCCCCTGTAGAGAAAGGGCGTTCCGTTGTTGTAAAAGGACCTTGCCCCCCCCACCTGAGATGCTGGGACTCTGCCTCCCATGTTGACAGATGGTATCTGTAGCATCATTACTAATGCTGGAGGACTTCGGTGTCTCCGTCTGTGCAGAGAGGCTGCCCCGCTTCCTGCAGCCGGGCCCCTGGGTCCCGGCCGAGGCGGGAGGCCAGCCCCCCTGAGTCACCCTCTGGCGTGGGGCCCGGTGGGGATTTCCACGTGGCCCATGCTGTCTTCTTGTTTCCTGCCGGGCTCTGAGGCAGGCGGGCTGCCAGCGAGCACCGGTGGGCACTCCCGACCCGGCCGCTGCCAGCCGCCCACCCTGGGAACTCCGGGCCCCGTGGGTGGCTCTCGCCCACGGACGGTGCGTCCCCGCAGGGCTGCCTGTGTCTGTGGTGCCGGTGCTGTGGGCAGCTCCCTAGAGGCCCCAGGGAGGCTGCCTCAGAGGGAAGGTTTTGTGGGGGGGTCGGGGCGGGGGGAGCTCACCCATGGGCAGTTTGTACCGGGCGTTTAGGGTTATACAAACCCAGCCTGGCCAGAAACGCCTCTCTGTAGCTGCCGACAAGAGCATCTGTGAAGAAAGCAACACAGCAGAGTTTCAGCCCCTCAGTGTGCGCGCCTGGAATGATTCCGCGATATCTGATTCCGTTAGGTCTTTCTGCGATGTCTGTGTCTCTCCCTCTCCGGCAGCTTCTAGGGCCTCCTTTTCTCAAAGTGAGGCTTTTCTCCACGGACAGGGCCTCCATGTCACCGTGCGCGTTCCCTCTAGAACTTACTGCGCCAGGAGGTCACAGATGTCATCTCTCTTCGTTCTTATCACTGCACGGAAGGCTGTGCGATGGGATGTCTGGTCACCCCCCGCCTGCTGTGAGGGTCGCTCTCGGCCCTGCCCGCCCCCATCCTGCTGTGGTGTCTGGTTGCTGGTAGTTGCCTCACCAGCCTTTGGGAGTGAGCAAGCTAGGCCTGCTTTCTGCACGGTAATCCTTTGGCCTGCTTGCTATTAGAGGATTATGGGTAGTGATCGCTGGCTTTTTTTTGTTGTTGGGGGTGGTGGCGGGGAGGGGCTTTGTTAGAGCCAAAGCAGGCCTCAGGAAAAAACATATACTGGTTTCATAGCCAAATACACTGAAGCCCAGAGAGTGGGGTACTCGGAGGCCCTGTGACTAGCTAGGAGCTGAGCTGGCTCTGAAACGTTTGCTTTCCAGCCAGCATTTATCTGATCACCTTAAGAAAGCAATCACTCCATGGACAAGGGTAGATTTTTTCCCCGGAGAGAAAAACACTGCAGCGACATTCCCTGTGGTCCGAGACACAGCACAGAGGGGCGGAGAAGAGCAGGGCTTTAGGGTTCGAATCCTGGCCCCACCATGTGGAAGTTAGGGGACCTCAGCAAGGACTTCACCTTTCTGCGCCTCAGTGCCTTCATTTGTAAAATGGGGATGAAATGTCCCACTGGATTTGTCTTAAAGGTTAAACTGTAACACGTGTACGGGATTTGACAAGCCCTGGAATATATGGTGAGTGCTCATTAGATGGTAGCTGTTAATGTGATGATGGTATCCTCACCCCCTCCCAGGACTCTCGTGTTGTGTCCAGCACACAAGGCACTCGGAGATTCAGGATGCCCCGAAGCTGGGAAAGAGGACCCACTTGGTTTGAAACGGTCTTTTAGTCACATTTCCAAATCGTGTGCTCAGTGTGTTTCTGCAGCCCGGAGGCTCCTTTGTAGGTGGAGAACCTCTCAGCTTAAAGTGATGGATCCAGCTGCTGAAATAAAAAGGTATACTACACTAGTGCACGTCCCCGAGTGTCCCAAAAGTCTGACAACAGAGGGCAGAGAGCAGGCCCTGTGTTCTAACTTTTTGGATATCCTGTAGAATAAGACTGGAGAAAAATTCACTGGAAAATAGACTGTCATTTTACTTGAAGGCTTTAGGTCCCTTGAAAGAGACATTGCTGGTGGCAGCCGTCCATCTTTGCAGCTTTCCCCAGCCTGTTGGTCTGCAGTGAGAATTCACTTCCTAATGAGGCCGGGAGGGCTAGAGAGACCCTCTGTCTTTAGAAGGAGAATCTATTGCCTTCAGAGAAAATGGACGTGTTGAGGAAGGTGAGTGGACAGATACTTTCTAGAATAGTTTCACAGGGGATTGGCAAAAGGGTTCTGGTTATTTTTGGTTAATGAGAATATTTGTAAATCAGAATGCCTCATTACCCCATGTCACAGCTGATCAAGGCCTCGCCTGTGACTGCGTTTGAATAGAAATGAAACACCACTGAAGGTGAAACTGCAGCTTTTAAGTTTAGCTTTTCACAGTATTCCTCTAGGTGTGGCCTTGGGGCACCTTGCACGCCCTCACAGCCCCGTGCCCAGATGAGGATGCATCCGGAGGGGTCGAAGGAAAGATGTGTGATGGGGCAGCCAGGGGAAGGCTGGTGGCCAGGAGGTGGCCCTGACCTCGGTGGATTTCCCTGGGAGCGGGGCCTGGCCTTCCCCATCCAGAAACCTCATTTTGTCAGTTCTGGAGTCGGAACTGCTGGCTCCCATGAGCTCGCAAGTAGCTAAAGCACAAATCAAGCCACTAGTTTATTTGTTGAAAAGTACAACCACTGTGAGGTTATAACCAGGGCGTTCTCTTCTTGTAGGAACCCCACCCAGGAAGCCAAATGGTCCGAGGGCGTGGGTGGGTCAGGAGAAGGGGTGAAGGGAGTCATGGGAAGCAAAGGCATTGAGTGGCCTGGGCCCTGATGGCCGGTCCATCCCTGTGAGTGCTGGCGTGGGCGCTGTCAGCCTTGCAGTTTCTCAGCCTTGCAGCTTCTGTGCTGACCACCCGCCTTCCTTTAGGGATCCAGACCTGCTCCAGAGCCTCTCTGAGGTGCTGATACCCATCTCAACCTAGATCCACAGGTCTTCTTGTGGGATCACCCTGCCGGCATTCGCTTTACAACTTCTCGGGTCCTCATGAGTGCATGAACCCCGATACTACTCACGCCAGAAACCAGCCCCCGCCCTGGCCCCTTCTAGCTCACCGTCAATTCAGGCAGTCGGGACAGGATGATAGGAATTAACCACTTTTTTTTTTTTTTTTTACTGCGTCAAACCTTTTCACTTTAATAGCTCAACAGAGACATCTGTGGTGGCTTCCATCCAGAGTGTGTGGTATTTATTTTTGATTTGAAATATGAAAAGCATTTTTTAAAGACAACTGACTCTCTGAGTCATGCCCAGGGGAGCAAACGGCCTGAAATGTGAGCTGGTGCCTGTGAGGAGGATAACAGGAGAGGCTGCTGCTGACTTGACTGGCGCTGGGGTTAGGTCACTGCTGGGATGAAGTGTGCTGACCATAAGAGCAACATGTGGGCTGGAGCGGCCGACCGTGGGGTAATTTACTGCAGCCGCTCGCCTAACCAGGAACCCCACACACTGGGTTCCCACAGGATGGAAGACTGCATGGAAACCCACACGCGGGCCCCTGTTGAGCAACCACGCTTGAGCAAGAGTTATCTTCTTTGGCAGGGTGGGTTCTGTGTGGGGGTGTTTGTCACCGAGCAGCTGTTCATGGGACAGGCAGCTCTAGGCTGTTGCTTGGTTTTCTTCTTTTCTTTTGCTCGGTCCACTCGCAGCAGCAGTGTGGTTAGAGACTATACATAACTCCCAATTGGTCAGCCCTTTACCGTTGACCTTCCTTAGCTTCCTTCACGCCTCATTGCCACCCTGGGAGGTAGGCCAGGCCAGGCGTCATCATGCCCATTTCGTGGATGAGGAGGTTGAGGTGTGAGTTGAGATTCGTGTCCATTGTCATTTCACAGGTGGTGGGGCAAGGCCAGAGCTCTGTGCCTGGACCCTAGGCTGCCGGGGTCCAGGGCCTCCTGCCCCATCTCCTAGCCCAGTACCAGCTGTGGACTTCCTGGCTTCTCCCTAGACCAGTGGTCGGCAAACCGCGGCTCGCGAGCCACATGCGGCTCTCTGGCCCCTTGAGTGTGGCTCTTCCACAAAATACCACGGCCTGGGCGAGTCTATTTTGAAGAAGTGGCGTTAGAAGAAGTTTAAGTTTAAAAAATTTGGCTCTCAAAAGAAATTTCAATCGCTGTACTGTTGATATTTGGCTCTGTTGACTAATGAGTTTGCCGACCACTGCCCTAGACTTCCAATGGAACCCTGCAGTGTGGTCTGGGAATATGCATTTTAAACACGCTTCCTGGTGGCCCCTGTGGACCTTCGCTAACGTGGCCCAGTATCTAACCCTGCTTAAACCGCCTACCTCAGGCATTAAACCTGTACTGACCCCTGGAGTTATCTTCATCTTGTATTGTGTGTTTAAGGCCAGTCTCCTCGCTTGAAATGCCAGCTCCCCGAGGACAGGGACCACCCCCGTCCTGGGCCCCCAGTGCCTTGGACAGTTCCTGACACCTAGTAGGCCCTCAGTAAATATTTGTTGGATGAGACTATTTTTCTCAGCTCTGTTGTTAGTGTGGGAGGGTAGAGGATAGAATATGGCAGGGCAGGTTCAAGTTTCCCTTCGTGTAACTGTGTAAATCGTGTGGCCTTGCTGAGCCTCGGTTTCCTCATCCGTGGAATGGGGGCGCCAGAATACCTCCCTGTAGCTCCCTGGTGGGGATAAGGTCAACGCTCCCCACACAGGCACACACATTTCGGATGTTCCCGCAGGTGGACACTCAGGGGAGGGCGGCTCATCCTGCGACTCCCTGGTGTCCTGGCGTGAGCAGCAGGGTCATCCCGGTGGTCAGTTTTTCCACTGCCATCAAAGGGGACCCATTCAGTTCCCAGACAGACAGGTGTAGGGCTGGACTCTGTGCCATGGGCTAAACACTGGCCGCCTCGGGCCTTAAATCAAAACCAGACACCAGCGTAAACCCAGGTGGCCCAAACGGAGGGCGCTCACCAGAGCCAGGCCATGAATGGATGAGTAAATATTTACCCTGTCTGAGGTCGAATATGAACTGTCTACCAGGCGTTTTGTTTTTCTCTGTCTCCTCCCTCTCTGCCTGCTGTCCCTCCTCCTTTTAAAAAAAGGAAACCGAGAGGTTGAGAGGTTAAGTGACTGGCTTGACACAACCAACCATCAGAATGTCGTCTGGTCCTGTCTGAATCCTGCTCCTCCCGTGAGCGTGTCCTCCTCCTTGAAGCCTTCCCAGATTGACTGGCCCACCCTGCAGGCAGCCTTCTTCTACCTGAGAACTCCAGAGGATTAGACAAAAGGAAGGCTCCTTCAGTCCTCCTCTGTCTCCTTCCTCCCCTTCGCAGACCGCACTCGTCTGACAAGTAGTTGTATGCAGCTCTTTCACTGTCCTTTCAATTTTCAGGTTCTTTGTATACCATACCTGGTGAGCTCCTTAAGACGCAAGGCTGTATCTTCTGTTCCTTGAAGGGTTCATTCCTTTGTACATCCACCTACTCACCCACCCATCCAACCACACACACTCTGATCAGCCCACTTTGTGTCCGGCGCAGGGCCCTCCCCACCGGGCCCTGCAGAGTCTGTGCCTGAGCTGGAGTGTAGAGGACGGTGTGGGCAGGGAGGCAGTTTTTAATGGAATCAGAAGCTGAGCTTCCAGAACGTGGGAATACTCAGCCTAACTAATGAGTTCCTCTGAAACAAACATCTTATCAGGCCCTTTGCTATTCACCGGTTCTTTATTCCAGGTTCCTGCCTGCACCTCGGGCAGGAAGTTCATAGGCAAGAAAATAAATTCACCTTCCCTATCACTCACCCCTTTTAAAATGTGAGTAATTCTGAGCTAACTGATCCCGGGCCAGGCGCGGAGAGGGCTGTGCATGGACTCCCTCTGTGGTGTGTCCTTTCTGAATTGCTGGGAAACCCTTGGGCGGCGTGGCGGTGGGGGTGGGGGTGGGGGTGGGAAGCAGAGCCTCGCTGGGGCTGAGCTCTCCTAGGATGTGTGATGTAGAGGCCTCGTGTGAACAAGGAGTGTGGGCTGCATTCTCTGTCTCATGGACAACGGAGAGGAGTCAGGACAGCCTGGGTGTGGATCCCAGCTGCTATCCCTGACCATCTAGTAGCCTTGGGCTAATAGCTCAGCTTTCTGAGCCTCAGCTTCCTCACCTGTAAAATGCAGGCAGTGAACTTTACCCCCTGGGTTAAGGACTAAATGAGCTGGAATATGTTTTTACTCACTGACCTGGATCCCGGTGCATAGAGACTACTTGATCACATCTAAAACCTTGATCACATCTAAAATCATAAGATCCCTGAGGGTACTCTGGTATGCACCTTTAGCGCTGTGTGCTAAGTGCTATGAGGGGGAGGGGAGGGGGCAGGAAGAGCTAACAGGCATCTTCTCTCCAGAAGGAGTTGCCTTCTACATGGGGAGAGAACAACACCCACAGTAATAACTCTTGATTATTTAGTGTCCTAGACAGTGCTGTCTGGGAGAGAGGAATGCAAGCTACATATATAATTTGAATTCCACTAGCCATGTTAAAATGTAAAGTGAAAAAGGTGAAATTAACTTTTAATAACATATTTAACACAATATATCCAAAAACACCATTTCAGCGTGTATTCACTATAGAAGTTGTTAATGAGATCGTTTACATTCTGGTTTTTCGCGTGAGTCTTTGAGATCAGCGTGTTCTCTTCACTTGCACTTGGACTGGCCACATCGCCAGTGCTCAGTAGCCACATGTGGCTGCCACATGGGACATCACAGCTCTAGGATCGATTGGTCAGGTCAGCTAAGGCTGTCTGCATGTTGAAGGGCGATCATTGCGCTCCCAGGGGGTGTGACTTGTTTGGGTTATACAGCCCCTGAGGAGCAGAGTGGGCTAGAGTTCCATCTTCTCTCCACTAGGAGCAGGGGCGTCTGGCCTTTGCTGAGGGTCTGCTGTGTCCCAGGCGCTGTGCTAGACACTCTCCCTTTGTGGCTCCACTGAATTCTCATGACAGCCTTGTGTGGTAGATGGGTATCATGTGCGTTTTACAAATGAGTTAGCAGAGGCTCAGAGGAGCCAAGCAACTTACCCAAAGCCACACAGTCAAGAGGTGGAGTTGGAATTCGGACTAGGGCCTGCTGACTCCAGAGCCTTCCACTCGCCTGTCCTGTTTTCCCTATACAGAGGCAGAGAATTTGAACACAGCATAGTGCTTAGGCCAAGTACTCAGGGAAAGCTCTAGAGGAAAGAGGAGGGGCACCATGGCAGGCCTACTAAGCAAGGGCTTAGGACATCAGTCCAGAAGGCCTGGGCCTGCCTTGATTGAGGTGATGTGTGTGTAAAAGCAGGATTCCTTCTAATCCCCGCTTTTTTCTTAAAGTCAAACTCTAAGCCATTGGGGGGCGGGGCTGGAGATAGCTACTGCAGGTATGTGGCGGGGGTGGGAGCCAGGGTTTGGCGGCGATCTCCCCCTGCCACCTAGAAAGGCCGCTCAGTTTGTGTAGCTCCAGGCAGCAGAGACTTTCTGCTTGGGGAAATCCCAAGAATGTGGGGAGGCCGGGATTGAGCAAGTTCTTGAATGCATGCGTGCATTCATGCAGTCACTCACTCACTAAATATGTATTGAATACGTGCTGTGGGCAAACATGATGGGTGTTATCTTGTCCTGCATGCCATTGCCTTGTACCTCTGAGGAGTCAGCATGGTTGGACCTCACAGCAGCCCTCTGAAGTACGCACATTATCCCCATCTCCCCTTGTCACCCTGAGGCAGCCCATTGTAATTTCCTCTCCTTTCTAATACCCTCCTCAGAGAGTGGAGATCTCTTGCAAGAGATTAGATGGCTACTGAATGGAAGACCCAGGACCTCAGAACTAATGGGTTTTGACTCATTTGTCTGTCTAGCCAGCAGCCAGTCATTGAGCTCCATCTATTTGCCAGGCATTGAGCTACATTCTTCTATCTTTTTGGTTTTGTTTGCAGTGTGATTGCTTTAGTTTATATTTAAGCGCAATCACAGTGCTACCGGATGTTGAATGGTGGCTGATGTCTGTTGCATGCCACGCACTGCACGGGGTGCTGGTCACCGGCTACTCCGGGGATTCCTCCCGGTCCTGTTGTAAAGGGGGGAAACGGAGGCACCGAGACATGTGACTTTCCAAGGTCACATGACTTGGGTGGAGCTGGGATTTCAACCCCAGCCTATCTCTCCGGAGTCCTGATTTAGCCGCTACCCCTCAGTGCCCTCCCTGACCAGGGTCCAGTACTGGTCCCGAAATGAAGCCCAGCTTGCCCCGGTACCTGCTTGGGAGGGCGTGTTCGGTGTTCAGTTTTGCCACCTGTAAAGTGGGGACAGGCGCTGCCTGTCCACCCTCGTTAGAAATCAGCCTGCCCAGGAGCCGCCGCTCCTGTAGGAGCTGCCTGGCTAAGCACAGTGCAGACCATGCGCGAGATGGAGTGTGTGTGAGCCCATCAGGCACCTCTTCCCTCCCTTCCTCCCCCTCTCCCGTCCTTATGCAGGGCAAGCTCAGGACGTGGGCCTTCCTAGTGGGAGCATCCTGGACCTGTCATCCTCCGTGGCACCGACAGCCTAGGCCCGTGGTCGGCAAACTGCGGCTCGCGAGCCACATGCGGCTCTTTGGCCCCTTGAGTGTGGCTCTTCAACAAAATACCACGTGCGGGTGCGCACGTACAGTGCGATTGAAACTTTGTGGCCCATGAGCACAAGTCAGTTTTCGGCTCTCAAAAGAAATTTCAATCGTTGTACTGTTGATATTTGGCTCTGTTGACTAATGAGTTTGCCGACCACTGGCCTAGGCCAACTTGCAGGGAACCCACTGCAGCCTGATGGCCATGGGAGAGGTCCTCCACTTCAGACACATGGGGCTTCAGAACAGGAAGGCCTCTTGGAGAAGAACTAGCAAACCGTCCGCTTTATAGAGGGGGAAAGAAACCAAGTCCTAGAGAGATCAGCCATATAGGCTTTGTGTCTTGCAGAGGCGTCTTAGCTCCCTGTCTGAAGAGCCAGTTCCCACGCTGGGAACCTCAGCCGGCCTCACAAGAAGTGATGCTAAGAATTAAACACCTGCTGGATGGATGACTGTCCTCGCCGCCCCTGCCAGGGGCTTTGAAAGGCACAGCCTCACCGTGTGCCCTTTCCAGAGATGGGAAATCACGGAACCTTTGCACTGTGTGGAGGTTGGCATCGCTGGGAATCTGTGTGCCTCTCCATAGGCAGGATGTTGTTAGACCAAGATGGACACCCCATGCTTCTCACCAGGGGTCGAGGAGGCAGACTCCCAGCCCTCCGATCCAAGAGATAGGGGCTCCAAGGCTCTGTAGTAGGAGGAAGCGTGGAGGAGAGAACCCAGGGTAGGAGGCCCGGGCGCAGGTCCCTGCACCTGCGTTCATTAGCTGCGTGACTTGGGGCATAGCACCCCCTCTCTCAGCCCCTGTGGCCATATCGAGGATGATGAACTTACAAATAAGCTTGGGTTGTTGTCCTTGCAAAACTTGCCTGCGTGAAATGAGGTGTCATGCTTAACAGCACTGAATAACCAGGAAGCATGATTTTTATATAAGACGGGCTATTTTTTAAAAAAATCATCAATGAGCTGCGGACACCTCCCACTTCCAACTTGCAATGGGCTGTCCCTCTAAGGCAGCCCATTGTAATTTTCTCTTCTTTCTAATAAACTCCTCAACCTCCCTGTAACTTCGGCTCCGCCCTGTAGAACAGCCCACCATTCAGCCGGCTGTCCTTAGGGACACACTGCCCTGTCCTCTCAGCCGTCTCTCCTCCAGGCAAAGCGTCCACAGCTTCCGCACCCGTTCCTCCTCCGGATCCAGGTGTTGCACCTCCTCCCCCTCCTGGTCACTCCCCTTTACGTGCCTGTCCACGTTGTCTATGGCTGATCCGGTGTCACACCCAAGACAGGATGCAGTAGCCCAGCCAAAGTAGGGGAGCCGTGGCCTGATGGGGTGGTGGCCTGTGCCCCCTGCCCTCTGTGACAGTCAGGTCTATGGGAGGGTGGACTCGATGGCATTGCTGAGCTGCTGGTGGAAGTGGGAAAAGCCGTCCCGGACCTCTTCTCTGTCTTCTTGCCAGAGGAAAGCCATGTCCCACTCGGCCCATTTGAGCACTTCCAGGCTTATAGCTGTAATCTTCCTCACTGTAGCATAAGCTTGCCCCAGATGCCAATATTATATCGTGTTTTTTTTTTTCCAGAAAAACTTAATTGGAATTTTTAATGCATTTTTGGGGTGGTGGGCTGTGTTTTCATTTGCCTCTAAAAACAATGAGAAGGAAAACAAAGTATGATCTTATTGCCAGAAGTTATGGAGCCAAATCTGAAATTAATTTACAAAGTCATTAGTATTTTCCATTTGCGAACCCCAAAATGAATGTAAGTGCAGTTCCTTGTAATTAACTACAAATTAGAAAAGGGTTGAGAGGACTTTTCAGGGAGCAACACACACAAAACTCTAGCAGAAGCAGATGGGTGGGGGGCTGGGCACCCAAGAGTTGCTTTGTTTTTCACTCAAGTCTGTGGCTTTGGGAGGGTAACACAGACTCAAATATCCCCCAGAAGAAAGCCCTTTCCCAACAATTTAAAAACTGTCAGGGACCTTCAGAATGATCTGTCCTCATCTTCTCACTTTTTCGAATGAGGAAACCGAGAGATTCAGGGAGGGTAAGCGACGTGCCCGAAGTCACACAGCCAGGAAGGCCAGAGCTGGGGCCGGAGCCCACGCGCCGGCGTCCCGGCCGCCATGGCCCTGCCTCCTGGGTGCTTGTCTGCTTGAGCCTTCCATGTTTGCACAGGAGCTGTGCTGTTTAAGGAGCTGCTCCTTGTGGGAGCAGAGGAACGGGAACGTTGGGTCCGAGCCGGCCTCCTCCACGCTCTCGGGGTTCAGGTGTGCTGGTGCACCCTGCGTGTCATGCCGGGTAAAGGGAGAAAGCCGTGGTTCCTCCCGCCCTTTAAGGAGCCTGGTTATTCCCAAAGCTCACCCCATGCCAAGCCCCCGCACGGCACATGTAGAATCTGCTGCTCTGAGTGAAGTCGGCCCGTGGCTCATTAGCAGTGAATGTGTGTCAGTGCAGAGATGTTTGCAGCAGGAGCCCTTCCCGGGACTCCCTCAGCTCAGATGAACTGGGGCTTTTAGATGCCGTGGAGCCACCGGAGGCCTTTGAAATGCTGTTCTCTCTGACCCACTGGAGGTGCAGCCCCGTGATGTCGGCTCCCCCGGGCGTGTGTTACACAGAGACCCCGAGCTGGCAGAAAGCAAAGCACTGCTGAGAGTCCCGGCCCGTGCCTGCGTGTTTTCCGCACTAACAGGATGTCCTCAAGGGCTCAGGGTGACCTTTCCTCCAAGTCGAGCGGCTCTCTCTCCGGGGTGGACACTTAACCCACCCCAGCCCCTTGGCTTCCTTCCCTCCCGCTCGGACACCAGGAGCTGTGGGGACTGTGACGCCGCCAAAGGCACGTCTCCTGCTCTCAAAGGATCTGAAGTCCAGGTATTGAGAAAAGCGGTGTTTGCTTGCAGTTGTTAAGGACCATTCTACGCTGATAAATACTTGCGAGTGACTGTGCCAGGCCCCGCTCTGAGAGCTGTAGGGGGTGTGTTATCGCATCAAACACTCCCAGTGACCACGTGAGATGGAGCAGTGATACCTTTATTTTGTAGATGAGGAAACGGGGGTGGGGGTGGGGATGGTTAAAGAGGTAAGTTCAATGAGCCTGTGAGGCTTAGGAATGGGATTGGACCCCAAGCCACCTGCCCTCCAGACCCTCCCAGTGTCCTGTTGGGGGAGACGTGTCCCAGGTGGCACTGTCCTAGGAGAGTGGTGTGGAAGCTGGGGCGGCTCTGGGGACAGACCCGGCCTGGCTTGGGAGCGCCAGGAGACAAGCTGGCAGGGAAGGGCTGTGTTTTGGGAAGTTTCTTGTCTGTTTCCTGGGTCAGCATTCGGGGCTCTGGCCATGTGAGGATGACCTGACTCAGGGTAAGAAAGATCAGCCTCCGTGAGTCCCTCTCACTCTGGGACCCCCTCCCTGTTCCAGGAGTCCGGGAGGTAGCCCGCGGGGCCCGCCTACCTCTCTCCCAGCCCCCCTTGCTGGCTGCATGACCTTGGCCAGGGGCTTGCCCCTGAGGAACTCAGTCTCCTCCTCTGCACGAGGAAAGGGTCACGGCACCCTTCTTCCTGGTTAAGATCAGATGAGCTGGTACCCCAAACTCCTTGTAAAGCGTCTGGGACCACGGAGGCCCCTCCTTTTCCCTCCCCCTCATTTTTTTTTTTTTAAGACTTTTTCCTCCTCTGATAACAAAAATTTTAGGAGACAGAGACAGATTAATATGTTGCTGTATATACTCCCAGGCCAAGAATTTCCTAAGTGTTTACATACCAAAGGACTTTGAACTCTGATTTTCTCAGCTGGCTCTGTGCGGATGCAGACGCCCTCCGAGACGCCAGAAGCAGTTCCCGTCCTCGGTCTGCTGCTGCTGCTGGTGGGGGTTTGTGTGTGTGTGTGTGTTTATTGTATTATAACAATTCGGAACATACACGTTACAGGTAAATTATAACTTGCCCATGGACGTTCCACAAATTCAACAAATGATAATATTTTTCCACATTCACTTTAGATATCTATAATATCTTATTTCTTTACTTAAAAAAAAAAAAGACCGCTGCCGGTCTCCTGTGAGCCCCGTCCCACCCACTCTTCCCCCTTCTCACAGGTATTGACTCTCTTGAAACTGGTGTGCCAGCCTCTCAGCCAGGATTGTGCAGCGTGTTATTTGCAAAGCCAAAAAGCCCCACTGGAATGTGCTCGAACCACCAAAGCACATCCTCAGCATCTGGGAGAGGAGGCCTGAATCCCCAAGGCCCGGGGAGTGACTTCAGAAAGCGCACACCCACCGCGGGCAAATTGAAATTCCCACATTATAAATCCATTGCCTTTGACATAAACCTGCCCCCGCCCCTGCCCCAAGCGTGGTTGCAAATAAATTCGAGCTTGTGCCATCTCGAGCTCCCAGGTCATCTGGACCTTCCACGTGAGTAAATACATTCC
Source organism: Eptesicus fuscus (assembly GCF_027574615.1). NCBI lineage: Eukaryota > Metazoa > Chordata > Mammalia > Chiroptera > Vespertilionidae > Eptesicus > Eptesicus fuscus. The sequence goes on along the minus strand of NC_072477.1, from coordinate 43,572,864 downwards.
AGAGTCAGTTATTCCTACAGCAGGTGTTTGGGTTTTCTCTTTAATGCTCCCCCCATCCCCACCCTTGATCACAACTATAATATACACTTATTATAGAGAATTGGAACATACGGAATAGTAAAGATTAAAATCACTCACTGCACTTCTACCCCCAGCCTCCACCGCCATCAGGGTAGACAGTTGGAGGTCACTGGGTCCTCCAAGTGGGGCCAGCACTGTGGTCTCACAGGGCTCCCTAGACTGTCTGGTCCACCTTCCATTTTGCAGTAGGGTGTGTGTCCCCAAAGTGAGAGGCCAGCCACCTGCCCAAGGTCAGGCTGCGATCAGAAGGCGTTTTCCCCACCCGTCTGCTCTTCATGCTGGGGTCTCATCCTCCCAGGTGCCAGGCCCTGATCTAGGCTCGGTGACAAGTGCCCAACAGAGCAGACCTGGCTGCTTTTGAGGGTTGCCTGGGCTTGACCTTCGACCACCTTTTCTGTAAAAGTCTAGGACATTTTTTGTTTTACCATTTTAAACTGACTGCAAGTCCATGGAGACCTCGGCCGTTTTCCGGGTACCACAGTTAAACTCTTCCTGAGTTCTTTTAAACGGAAATGATTTTCATCAGCATGAGTTCTTTTCCATGTGCATTCTGCAGCAAAACTTGCTTCTGTGTTTGTTTGTTTGATTGCTGTTGGTACTGACTTTAACTTCAGTCACTTTGGCATTTTCTTTTGTGCATATATGAGTTACTGGATTTTTTTTTCATCAATTTTTTAAAATCCTCACCCAAGGATATGTTTTTATTGATTTTGAGAGAGAGCGAGAGAGAGAGAGAGCTATGTGAGAGAGAAACATTGATTGGTTGCTTCCCATATGCACCCTGACGGAGGATTGAACCCACAACCTGGGTATGTGCCCTGACCAGGAATTGAACCCCCAGCTTTTTGGTGCTGGTGGAGGGAGGTGGGGCGGGGGGGGGGGGAGCGTGGATGATGCTCCAACCAATTGAGCCACCCAGCCAGGGATCATCAATTTTATGTTAGGGATTTTTATTGCCTGCAGTTTTATCTGCTTTCAATTTTATTTTGCGTTGAACATTTTCTCTGAGTTTTTATTTTGTTTTTGTCTCTCCCCCCACCCACCACCCACCACCCACCCCGGGTCAATTTTGCAGTTTTTCCTTGTTGCTAAGAAGATAGGATTCTTCAATCTGCCTTTTATCTTTAATAAATGTTTAAGGTGTGTGATTTTATCCATGACCAAGTTTGGTTTGTGGTTATTTCTCTCAAGTCTAATTTTTGTTGGTAATCTGGCCAGAATGCCCATGGAGATCAAATGACAGATCAAAATGTCTTCTTTCTTGAAGAGTTTGGAAAAAGCTTGTTTTCGGGTGTTGCCAGGACTTTCCTCTTAGAGACGGAGAACAGGGGAGCTGTTAGGGGTCAGACATCTTCTGGGAAGGGCTGTGCTGTCTCTGTCATCAGATTCCATGCTGTCTGCTCTGTGACCTCCCACATTCACACTTAGTGCTTGCACCCGGGCTGGCGTCAGCAGGGGCAGCTCCAGGCTGGTAGGCTGGGAGGCAGACCATTGGGGGTCAGAAGCCCCACACTGGGCACACGTGCCCTCTCCTCTGTTGGCTGATGTCCCATCCGTCCAGGGGCTGCTGGCCAGAGAGCTAGTAAAGGTTTTCCGGCACCATTCTTCTCTGGGTGGAGATATGTGGATGCTTGGGGTGTCAGGAAGCCACTGGAGAAAACTCCCTGCATGGGTGAAGCAGAGGCGGGCTCATGGCTCTCTGCTCAGTTTGGGTCCCCGGGACCCTGATCCCCCCCATGACATCAGGGCTGAGCCTGCTGGCGAGGGTTGCTGTTCCTTCTTACCAATCAGGGCTGAACTGAGTGGCTCCCTGGGACCAGACTCATCTGTGTGAGTAAACATCCACCTCCCCTCAGAGGAAAGGCCTCCGCTCAGCCTCCCGGCTGCTGGAATGCTCCTCTGTGGGTCTGGGCATTTTTTTGTTCCCGTCTGTCCTTCCTTTGATTCCTTGCTGTCTCCTTCAATTAGGCCTGGGACTGTGTTCAGATGGCTATTTGTATATACAAGTCATGTCAGGCCATCATAATTTGTGTTTGCCTCGATCAATAAAAGCAGCCCTGGCCACAGGCCAGCGGAGAATTTACAAATACCCTTCAGCCCCTCCCCTCCCTGGGAGACGCGCGATGTATCCCATTAACCCTTCTAAGCAAAGCTGTTGGTGGACTCGACCAGGGAAGACGGGAGATGTGATCTCTTTTGATGTGTTTTCTCTTTATCCTTCTGTGGAATTCCATCAGCGTGGAAGCCACGCCCGCTTCAAAGCAAAAGCCCTTTCCTGGGCCTGTTGACAACATTACTTCTGAGATACTGAAGTGTTGGGAACCTATTTAAACACAGATTGTGCCTTCTGTTCGTTCTCCGCTGCCCAAGAAAATGGGCTTTGGCCTGGGAGGCAGCTACCAAAGGAAACTTCAAACCAGGTGAGGCCGCAGCCACGCGGTGGGGCGCACTCCCTTTGGAAGAGAAGAGGCTTAGGGCTCTTGGTGCACGGAGACCTTCAGGATTTTAAAAAGCAGGTTTTTTCTTCTCTTCGCTCACATCAGGGGAAAAATACAAGCCTCCGATGCCCGGTGATAGCCAGTGACGTCAGGTTTTCTTATAAAATGTCAGGACAGCCACGCAGGGTTTCCTGCCGTCTTTCCCTTGCGCACACTGTCTGCTGTGGCCATGTTTTTATTAGGGGGCGGGGGCCGATCTGCTGTCCTCCTCCCTCAGAGAAGTCATTCCCTCCCAGCCCTTAACCCTTTAGAGACTGGGAAGGGAATAACCTGACTTTAGGATTAAGTGTCAGTGTTCCTCATTGGCCGAGGCTGGAATTCATTAGGGAATCCTCAAGAACAGTTAGCATCCGGTATGAGAAGCAGCTCACATTACCTGCTTCCCTTCCCGCGGCTGGGCCTTCGCCAAGCACTCCCTCTCCAGCGAGGTACTGATCAGGCTATGCTAAACGGCCCCCAAATGGTGGCTAACTAGATTATTATTATTATTTTTTAACCCTGACCCAACTTCACTTAGTTAAAGATGTGGTAAGTCTGCCCACAGATTCTGGAAGAGGTAAGTACAGATTGATGACTTGTCTCACCATAAACACTGCCACCCTCTCTCTCCCTCTGAGAGTTGGGGTAAAGAGCGGCGTAGCCTTAGTTCTTCTTTTGACTTCAGACAAGAGAAATGGTACCCGGAGGTAGGGTTGGTGATTAGACTCCTTTCTCTCTGTGTTTTCCTTTCTTTTTCCCACCTTCCACCGCCCCCTCCCCACCTTTCTCTTGACTGCCTACTCCACAGGCACTGTGGGGTCCTGGCCACCCCCCTCCCCGAGCCCCTCTGGCATCATTGCTGCAGGTCCCCTGGGGTTGGCCATTGCCACAGCCTTGGGAGGGCCCCCTCAAGGCCCTGAGGGATGTTTGAAATATTCAGGTTGAGATTTTGGGTACAGATTCCTTGGGGGGAGCTGGGCAAGACTAGAGCTGGCAGAGGCTCAGGGTGGCCATACAATTTGTTACCCAAACCAGGAATCTGAGAGTGAAAGGAGATGCCATTAATAGGGACACCAGGACAATAGGTATGGATTGAATGCTCCTAAACCATCCAGTGTGTGGGTGCCCTGCAAAGGCCAGCCCCCAGGCCTTCAGTTCCTTGTATTTCATAGGAGGGACGCTCCCCCCACTGGAAGCGCAAGCTCAGGTGCTCACAGGGGCCGTGGAGTGAGGGAAGTGGGCCCGGGTGTAAGCGGACAGCGCAGGACCGAGGCTCCCTTCTCAGTCTAAAGGGGCAACTCGGCATCAGCCAGTGGTCAAGTGTTGCCAGATCTTCTGATTTTTTTCACGAGAACCCAAAAATCTAGATTTACATATGAAATCTCCCAGCTTTCAAAAGTTGGCACCTAATTTAAATATTTTAAAAACACTGTGCTGGCCAAGCACAACATCTGTGGGCTGCTGCCTGTTTTCGATCTCCGGCCCAGACCAGATTAATTGGTGGCTGTCTTCTGCGTCTCCGCATTCCGGCAACGGGAAGTTTCTTACGGAAGCTGCCCAGATTGACCACAGGGAGGTGGGGCGGAGGAGAGGGGCTTGACTTGGCTTCGAGTGAACGTTCATTTGCACAATAAATATTTTTTGAACACCTGTTATGTCCCAAACCCTTTCTCTATTACACAGCTTTCTGTTTAAATTGGTGGGATGAGCCCTGGCCAGTGTTGCTAAGTGGTTAGTGTTGGCCTGTGCACCTGAGGGTTGCAGGTTCAATTCCCAGTCAAGGGTCCGAACCTGGGTTTCAGGTTCCATCCCCAGCCCCGGTTGGGCGCATGCGGGAGGCAACCAATAGATGTATCTCTCTCACATCGACGTTTCTCCCTCTCTTTCTCCTACTCCCCCTCCCTCTCTCTTTCACTTCCTCCCTCCCTTCCACTCGCTCTAAAAATCGATGAAAACAATATCCTTGGGTGAGGAAATAACAATAACAAAAAATTGTTGGGATGAGCTGTGTCTTCCGCTGATGGACTCTTTAGGTTGTATGACATTGTGGATCCATGCCCTCTCCCCTGGGATTATAACCAGGATGGATGCAATGGGAGGAATCTCGAGAGGGGGTTTGGGGAGGGAGAACCTGGGGTCCAGTTCTCAGGCCCTGGAAAGCTCACTGGATGTCAGCTTAACTCAGCAGAAGGTCCCAGGAGATGGTCCTCATCGGAGGAGAGACCTGGGACACGGAAGCTGGAGGGAGGGAGCCCAGCCAGGACGCTTGTTCTGCGAGGTCCCTGATGGTTGGACTAGGACCAGCAGTCACGGAGGGACAGAGCGCTTTCAGCTCTGCACACGGCAGAACTTGCTGACAGTACTCGGCATCCTGTGTTAGGTTCAAGGGCCTCTACGCTGGTCTTTCATTAGTCTGATCCCGTGAGGCCCCCTCCTGCACACCCTCTAGAATCCTAGTCCTTAAACCCTTCCTGGTTCATGGCTCTTAATGCTGATGGGTTCTCAACAGGTACTGGCCTATTTGTACCCTCTGGAAGCCAAACCTGCGGTCAGGTGCCCCAGAAAAGCCAGTGCAACTCTGACTATAACAGACTGGGGGCGGACCGAGGCGGTGGGGGGGTGGGGTGGGGCGGTAGTAGCTCTTGGAGAGTCTGGCCTTCATGCTGTGAAACGCCACTCACATTTTCCGGTCTCCACCATGAATTTTAAATTGGGGATAATACCTACCCACAGGATGGTTTGAGGCAACTTAGGCACAGAGAGCTTAAGTAACTTGCTCAAGGCCACACCGCTGGGTAATGAGGAGCTGGGTCCTGGACCCCTAGTTGGCTTCCCTCGCTCTCTTTTCCACTACGTTAAACTGTTCGATTTGCAATTTCCTTTTGTGTCTTCATTCTTCCATGTGTCTCCCCTGCCCTCCCCGCTACCATCAATTGATTCAGGACTATCAGCGTTCAAATGTTGAATAGCTAGGTCTCCCTCCCGGCCCCCCCCCCCCCACTTCCCCTGCACTTGGCCACAAGTAGGAATTCATCACCATCTGTGAACTTTTACTGAACCTCCATGGTTTCTGTAGAATTGTACTAAACACTGGGCCCTGGGGCTACGTTGGAAATGAACTAGGCCTTTCTGCAGAACTTTGGAGGACAAGTCACCAATGGGCTAGAAAGAATTTCCCTGCAGGAACAGCGACACTCTGCTCTTCACCTTGCTCATGCTGCCCCCAGCTCTGCTTCCCCCTGGTGTCAGTCTTAAGTGTGTGAAGTGCTTTTCCTGCTCAGCGTCCTAGATAAGAGGTTTCCAAATGATGTCCCCCCACCCCATGCACCCTCCCACCCCAAATCTCAGGCTTCGTGATGGACAGAGATTGACACTTGTTTTGGAATCAGAGGCTGGAATGGGAGGGTCTGGAGGCTGAGGGACTGTAGAGGCTGCCGGGCATCTGAAGACACTTGAAAACCACGGTGTTAAATAACGAGGAAGCTGTAATGGCCTCAGGGTTTAGTGGGGATAAAAAAGAACTTGGGCAGTAGTCTGTGATGCTCGTGAAAGGGCCACGTGGTTCACCAGGTGGGCCCACCAGGTTGACCTGGAGCACTGGGACACGGGCCGTGCGCAGGAGAGAGCCCAGCATCTGGCACCCCCGCAGCTCACTCCTGATTGTGAACACCCTCCTCAGTTTAGCTGGCACGTCGTTTGCTCAGTGGACCCTTCCTGGCCAGGCTAGGCCTCCAGGGAAGACAGCCAGGTCTCTGTGTCCCAGTCCTGGCGCCGCTGCGGGAGGGGTGGGGGTCTCCGTATACAGTTAGTTCTCTAATGCCAACATGGACTTTGGTGACTCACTTGGGGAGGCTTTGCCCTTCAGGGCTTTTCGGTGATGAGCAGTTGTGACGAGGAGTGTCAGCCCAGAGCGGTACTGTCATCAAGTAATGGACCCGCACACATTTCCGCGTGAATAACTAAACAGAAGACGAGCCAGAACTACTCTTTCAATGACATCTTCGTGTGTGTGTGTGTGTGTGTGTGTGTGTGTGTGTGTGTATTTGTAACACTTCTTTCGGAACAGAACGCACCGATGCATGTTTCAGGGCTGCCTGTCTTTAGCGTTTACCGTGCGCTGAGCAGAGGAGGACCCCTTTGCACAGTCCGTGGGGGTAATACGTGTCTGGGCCTTCGGCTTGCTTTGCTGCATTTTAAAATCAGGCTTCTGATCACTTTCCCATCAGAGTTCAGGGAGGTGTTTGTTTTTTTTTTAACATTTGTATCGAGGTATAATTGACATACCATAAATGGCACATATTAAAAGTTTATAATTTGATGACATACGTATATGCCATGAGTATGATATATGGATATACCATGAAACTAGCACCACAACCAAGGTAATGCACATGTCCACCACCCTCAAAACTCTCTTCCTGGCCCTTTATCATTTCTCCCTTTTGTTTGCCTGCTGGCCCCCAGCCCCCAGGCAACCACTGACCTGCTTTCTGTCACTATACATTAGTTTGAATTTCCTCAAATTTCCTATTAATTAAATTGAGGGGGGAGGGGCATGTCTGGTTCTTTCATATCACATAATTGGTTTCAGATTCTTCCATGTTTTTGCATGTTGCAATCATGAGTTCCTTTTTATGGCTGGGTAATATTTCATTATATGGAAATAAACAGGGTTTATTTCTAGCCCATTGGTGACTTGTCCTCCAAAGTTCTGCAGAAAGGCCTAGTTTATTTCCAACGTAGCTCCAGGGTCCAGTGTTTAGTACAATTCTACAGAAATCATGGAGGTTCAGTAAAAGTTCACAGATGGTGATGAATTCCTACTTGTGGCCAAGTGCAGGGGAAGTGGGAATGGGGGGGTGGGGGGGGCGGGGGGAGGACCTAGCTATTCAACATTTGAACGCTGATAGTCCTGAACCAATTGATGGTGGCAGGGAGGGCAGGGGAGGCGCATGGAAGAATGAAGACACAAAAGGAAATTACAAATCGAACAGTTTAACCCTAACCCTAACCCTAACCCTAAACAGGAGTTTTTATCTTAATGGTGTAATAAGCAAAGAATTTTAGCAAAGAATATCAGAAGTAAGTGATGTAAAATATTATGTCATCGGGGAACTTCTACACTTTTTGTTTGTTTTAGAAGTTTCTTATAGAAGAGTATTTTTGAAAAAAATATGCTTTGAAAGAGCAAATACTCATTTAGAACTCGCTTGGCCCTGGCTTTTCATTTGGTTAAACCAGTCAGTATTGGGTGCTCACTCGGTGGTACTTGCGGAGCCCAGAAGGACTTCATGTCACAGCCAGTCGTGTTTTTGCTTCTCAGCAGTTGGTGGCACCACCTCCTACATGCGATCGAGCTGTGGTGCTTTTAGACAGGGATCTCAGCCGTCTTTGCAAATAGGTTGAAGTCTAGCCTCCCACGGTCTTCTCGGGGCCTGACGCTGTTTTCTGACTCCGCAGATCCTCCCAGCCGATGTGCCTTCCCTGCCCTCGCTCCTCTGTGGCCGCGTGGGGATGGGATCTCGGCTGCATTTCTGCAGTCCGGCGATTCCTACGCTTCCTGCTCGGAGCATTGCGTGAGCGGGTGGAGCGCAGGCAGGAAGGAACCTGTGGATTCCCTCGCCCTCACAAAGCCACGCACACAGGGGGGCGGGAGTTTACCGTGGGAGCTATGTTCCCGGCATCTGGCTGGTTGCCAACAGGAACTAGCACGGAATGGTGTTGCTGGGAAGTTGGAATTGTGCTCCCTTTCCCATTGTTCGGTGAGGTTCTCTTGAAAGAAGTCTCTGTGTGAGAAAAGGCAGCCAGCCTCTGGTTACTAGTCACATTATCACAGAAGGGGCCTCAGGGACATCTGGTCCAACCTGCCCCTGTGGGAAACCCATGCACATGCTTTCGACCTTGGCTTTCAGACTCTGTGAGGGTGGGAGTTTCAAGAAGACTTGGCAAAATTTGGTAGGCTTGAGAAGGGAATTGTTACTCTCTCAGCCTATGCTCAAAGCTGCTTGTACCTTAAAAAAAAGAAAAACAAAAAAACAACAACATAAATTGTCCCCAGATGATGTTTCTAGAATGTTCTCGCATCTCACAGTCTCCTGATCTTGTCGGCCACGTGTTCCAGGAATAAATTAAAAATTCCAGGGTGGGTGATCAGCAGCCCTGTTGGGCAGTCCTTCCTGGCCCGTGACTGAAAGGTGATAGGTGATGCCTGACATTTGTGTAGCTCTTCCCGGTGCGTGAAGGACTTCCGCATGCAGCTCTCATGTGAACCTCTCGCCCGCCCCCCCCCCCCCCCCAGGCTTTCCCAGGGAGGAAACTGGCCCCGAGAGGTGGGACGCCTTGCCTAAAGTCACCCAGGTGGCAAAGGGAGGAGGTGGAGTTAGGGAGGAGGTGGAGTTAGAATCCAGCCCTCGGTTCCCAGTCTCGTCTTGTTTCCGCCGTGCCCCCCTTCAAGGCAAGTGGGTGTGCAGGGTATCGGTCGGCATGACACTGACACCGCTGGGCTTTTGTGTCGGGAGTTCAGCGTTTCACTCTGCTGTCCTGCTCACTGGGTGACTTTGTGGAAGAACCTTAACCTCTGAGTTTCGTGGTCGTCCTTTGGGAAATGGGGCCCCGTCTTACAGAATTAAAGTGTATAAATGAAAAGTGCTTAGCAAGGACATTGCGTATAGGAGGCCGCTGGTCAGTGTTGCCTCTTTACTGAAGGTGAGGCAGGCGCGGGAAACACGGTGGCGTTAGGAAAGGAGCCTGTAGAGCAGAAATGAGGACGGACCTGCACAAACCGTGAGGTGCCCTTGGCCCTGCTCTCCTGGCACGCAGGATCGTACGGTTCCTGGTTGGGTCCATTAGTGTTTGATCCTTTGCCAAGTTAGGAAAACGGAGGTACTCACCCAGGGCCTGGCACGTAGTAGGCCCTCAGTCAATACAGTCTGGCTGATCACACACTCCTCACAGATGCTTAGAGCAGCAGAGCCTGTGCCTGCACACGCCACACACGGGTTGAGTAAAACAGGACAGAATCCCGGCAGAGAGCAGGCTGTGAAGGTGCTGCTCAGGACCAGGGCCGGTGGCTGCTCCGCGGAGCCCAATCTGGGAGGCGATGTGGTGCTGAAGGGGGGCTGTGTCATGACACCCGGCCGGCCAGGCCGAGTGGGAATCGGTGCGGAGTTGGAACGGGGCAGGGAGGATGTTGCTGCCAGACACTTCAGCTTCATCTTCTAGTCGTGCGCAGCCGCGGTCCCTGTGTGGTCCTGTGGAACATCACTGAAGTCACTGATGCTGAATGGGCAGAAAGGAGAGGAGCCCCTTCCCCCTGAGGGGGGAGCCAGCCTAGGCTCAGGTTCAGACTTTTTGAGGGGGGAGGGGACACAGCTGGGTCAGTGTTTGGGGAAGAGATACTCCTTCTCCACCCCTCCTCCTGCCTGATAACAGGGACCAGACAGCGCCCTGGAGATCTGCAGAAATGGCCAGGTGACTCGGGAACTCGAACCCCATCTGCCTGAGGTGGAGAGGCTGCCTGGTCACAGCCAGGCGGTTGGTGGGCTCCTCATTGGGTGGAAGAAGGAACACCCAGGAAGTCTTTCTCCCGTCCAGCCAGGCTCCTGGTGGCCCAGCCTGCAAGGCCCCTCCGCTGCTCTGCTCCTGCCAAGGATCCTGTTTGAGAACTCAGAAACTCACTTCTCATCTTCAGCCCTTGTTTAATGTTCCTTCCATTGTCACATTCCAACACCCCAGGCCCCAGTGGAGGCGTGTTCTGTGCTCTGGCCTTGGAGGGAAGAGGGAGGAGGAAGGAGGGAGGAGGGAGGAGGGAGCGGCACTGTTTGCAGAGGGGCCCCCGGCTTACTTGAAAGACAGGCCGAGATGGCGCAGGGGCCCCAGCTGGGTGAGTGGAGGGTGGGACATGCAGGAGCACAGTCCTCCTTCACAGAAATCTCTGGTCTTCCTGCCGGGGATGGAGCCCCTGCCCTGTGCTGTGGTATTGGCTTTGTGAGCCGACAGCTGAATTCTCCATTTTGGGTCACAGAGATTTTGGGGATCACGGATTCCTGGGTCGGAAAAAGAACACCCCGTTCACTCAGAAGGATTCTTGGGTAGATGCTGTCCCCTCTGGGCCCGGTTTCCCCATGTGTGGAGAGGAAAAGGAGGTGCAGTGAAATGGCTGATCTTTAGAGCCCCCACCCCCGTCTCCGAAGGCCTGTGGTTCTTGTACCACAAGAGGTCATCTGTGTTCACTCTTGTCGGGTCGAATTCCACCAAAGCCCGCCAGCCACCGAGGTGAGCACGCCTGCAGCCATTGCCTCCACTCCGTGACCCCCCACTTGAGGTCAGCAGTCGGCAGACTCCCTCACCTTTCTGGCTTAAAGCAACCTTCTCCGTCAGGAAGCGGTTTGATAGCAGGTGAATTCCTTCATGTCACATCACAGCTGGGACTGCCTCTGTTTTGCTGATATGGCGGCTAGGTTCGAGAGGCTCTTTTTGTTTGTTTTGCTTCTCACCTGCAGAAAGAGGCCGAGTTCCGAGGTTTCCCTCGCACCCACGTGGAGCCGAGGAGAGAGGACTTTCTGTGGGTAGCCCTCATTCTTGCTCCTGTATTTGCTCCGCTGCTGTTGATTCAGGTTTGTTTTCTCCAAGGCCCTGCGTGCCTAAAGGCAGTACAGGAATGGAAAGTGTGGACACAGCCATCTTCAAGCTGCTTTCCACTGCAAATTGGAGTATTTCACAGGTCTGTGGAACGTCAGTGCTGGAAGGCAAGGAGACACTAGAGATGATTGAGCCCATCATTTCATCCATGGGATGACCCATACCTAGAGACCCCGCCCCCCCCCCCCCCCGACTCAGCTACCACTAATGTGCCAGTCCACTCCCCCAGATGTATGCATGCTTTCTCTCCTGGTAAATCCAACACTGGTCACATCTCTCTATTCAACGAATACTTGTAGAGTAAATGTATTGCAATGCCTCCTAGCTCCTGTCTGCCTACGGCCTAAGTCGCAAATGACTTTGTCTCTTTCTGGTGTGGCAAGTGAAGTGGGCAGACTTCCTCATTCCAGTGCCTTCCCCCCCTGGCTGCTTGAGCGTAACAACTGGCACGTGAGGTTGCCATTCCCCTGCTGTTTTTAACTGCACCTTCTCCAGACCAGCGGATCGCTTAAAACACAGTTCCGGTCTTGGGTCTCTGGCGGTGAGGTGCGTGTGTGGGTCCCTTCGCCACGAGGCTTGATGCCTTGATTGGGTTATAAGGCTGGGGTGCAGCCTGAGGTTTTTGTTTGTTTGTTTGCTACCTCATCTCACTGTTGGTGCCCAGGAATCATTTCATGCTCATGACCTACTTGTGAGCAGATGTGCTAGGCGAGCCCTGTGCTCCGTCCTCAAGGAGCTCCCGTCAGCCGGAAGGGAAGCCAGAAACACGGGAGGCTTCTTAATGGCAGCAGGTCTTCCGTGCTAAGTGACGACCCGTTTGGTGAGTGTAGGACGTTAGGGACTGTGAGCCTTTGAGGAGGGGAGGACAGAGAGAGAGATCATTCTGCAGAAAGAGACACAAAACGGGATGAATTTTGAGCTAGAGGCGTAACTGGTCTGTCACGGGGCTGAAGAGAGCCCGTGGACCCACGTATGGCCGCAGCGTGCCGCTGCCGCTGGCTGACTGCGCCCGGGAGGCCGAAGCCCAGGTTCGGTGCTGTGGCTGCCGCAGGTACTTCTGCTCCTTGGGCGAGTTACACACTTTGAGTTTCCGAACCTGTACATCAGACCTTGAAACATGCCTGCTGTTTGGGAAGTGGGGGGCGGGGGGTCTGATGAAACGGTGGGCAGGTACTGTATGAATCTTGACTGGGACGAGGCGGGCTGGGTGCGGGGGTTGTGAGTGTCCAGGACGAGGGGAGGGGTCTCACCTGGAAGCCTTTCTGTGTTTCTGATGGCAGCCGCGTTGGGATGCAGCTTTTGGCCAAGAGCCATTGAGTGGAGGCGGCCAGCTATAGCAGCTGGCTGTTGCCACCCTGACATCGGGAGTGCTCCCCTGGCCTGTCTGAATCCTCCCGGCTTGTTTGTTCGGAATTCCTATCCTCCTGCCCATAGGGGTTCTTTGCTGTCTTAGGTGAAATTGCCCCCAATGAACCAGAACCTTTTGTTTGGGCACAATAGGAAGTCTGTCCCTTTAGACCGAAAGGAATGCTAATTGGCTGCTTAACTGTCCACAGAATATGGGAGCCCAGAATATACAGACACCGTTCTTTGTTACTGGTTAGATGGAAAGGGCTTATGTAAGCTTATAAAGCGTTGGTCCAGAAAGGCAGAGTGTTTGTCGAATGTTAGAGATTGGTATCCGGCAAATGCCCCATTTTCTGGGTACAAAGGTAGCTATTTAAATTCATGGTCCTTAAACTAATGTCTTCTAAAAACGTAGCTACTTCCCACCCCTCCTTGCCTCCAGCTCCCCCACAGTGGCTGAACTGAAAGGTTGGAGGAGCCTAAGGGCTTTGGGGCCCCTTTTAAAAATAGAGAAAGAGCTGTAAATGCGATGAAGACTGAAATTTGAGAATGCTCCTTTCCCAGCCCGTATGGTACGGTGTTTCGCCAGGAATTGTTGTAAAGTTGGAGCTTGAGCAAGCACCACTTCTCCCATTTGAATGTCACCGACTTGCCCAGTTCCCCCTTTGCAGGCTCTGTAATGCCTGTGACACTGTTTTATCTTTCTGGCCAGTGACTCATCATGAAGGAAGTAAAAACTATGCAATTAACACAAAACCTCCTTATTTGCCCTCTTCACCCCCCCCCCCCCCAACTCCCGAGTCACGAATGCCTGCCTGCTATTTTTCTGTAAGTCTTTGGAAACTTTGATGTGTTTTGATAGGATAAGACAGCCAGTCATCATCTCCTGGTTTCACTCATTTAACCCCAAATGTCCGTGAGAATCTTCTCCAAAAAAAGAAGAAAGAAAACCCCACTCTAAACGTGCAGCCTGCCCACAGGAAGTGATTCAGGGACTGGATTCATACAAAGCCGGTGGGGCAGGAGGTGGGAGGCTGGGAACCGGGGCTGGAGAGAGACGGCCCAGAGAGGATACTCAGGCCTTAATGGCTGCTGCTTCGTGGAAGAAAGTGAAAAACAGAGTGACTAAGAGTCTCGTAATAAGAATTGTTTGTGTAGTGATGTGAGCTAACACAGAAGCTCGCCGGCAGATAAGACGAGAGGAACGGCACTGTGTCAGGGGAGGTGACTTTTTGCTGCTCTGTTCTTTATACTTTTCAGGAGTGCAAACATATATCTACGTTTCAAGGCCTTCACCAACAGAAGGTCGGGGTCTGTATTTCCACCCCCCTCACCACCTCTAAGCCCGTTTCTTCTTCGGCAGAGGAACGGGTCGAAACCAAGATAATTATCTAACTGTCTCCAAATGCTCTTTCTTCTTAGCTTCCCCTCCAAAGTTAGATGGAGCTTCACTGTGTCACAGAGAGAAGGACTCTTCAACCCTGTGGGTTCAGTCTGGCGTTTTATTTTGTTTCCCCCCAAATTGAAAACACAAATGAATCCACTTCCCAAAAGCAATTTGGAAACAGAGAGCCGCTAGTGTTGGCTGGTGAGCAGCCTCGCTGCCCAGCGGGGCACAGGCGGCCGGCAGCACCGGGGCAATGAGCAGAGGTGTCTAAACGCACCTGGATCCATGAGTGCATTTCAGATTCTCTGTATTTTATGAGGTGAGCTTTGTGGTTGGTGAAAGATGAAACAGAGGGCCGGAGACCAGGGACCAGGACACAGGCCTTATTGGAGGAGAAGACCCCTGCCGGCTCCCTTCCAGAGGGAAAAAGAGAGGGCGTGCCGGGGTGAACACGCCTTTTGAGGGGAGCAAAGAGGGGACAGGGCTTAGGGCACTCAGCACACGCTGATTGGTAGTATCATGTAAGGCACATGATTAGGGACCTAGGGACTTAGGAATCGGGGGCTTAGGGTATTTGGCAGGTGCTGATTGGTGGTTCAATGTACAGTCCATATAAGGTGCCTGGTTAGGTGCTCAGGAATGTTCGGGCTGCAGGTGGAGTTTATGTCATTCTCCGTCCATCAGTTGGGGGAAGGGAGGATCTATCGGTTGGGGGTTGTAAAAGCTGGGGTGAAGTGTGCTTTCTGCCTTAAGCCCAACCGAAGGTTGCCAAGAGCTGTGAGTGCCCTGAATGGGCCAGGAGCGATCGCTTTAAAAAACAAATGAATAGATGATCTTCAGGCTTAATCCCACTCCCAGTGAATGTCAACTGGCAGAGTGAAACGGCCGCTCAGAAAGTTCTGTGAAGCCTCATAATTGTTCTTTCCCCTTCTTCCATCAGCCAGAGACCAGCCCAGAACTCTGTAGCATCTTCGGTTTCCGACTTGAAACCTCTATGATCCTGACACTTGAGAAAAAGTCATGCCCGTCAAATTGGTGTTTGGAGAAAAGAAAAAAGTTTGTGAAACCGAAGCTGTTAAATAGAAAGATTGCAAATGAAATCCGGCCCCCTCCCCTTCCTCCTCTCCCTTCTCCTTTCCCTCCTTCTCCTTTAAGATTTCACTACTTTTCTTTGCAACAGGGAAAAGAGGGGACAAGGACAGCTGTCTCCCCAGAGCCCAAGGAGAATCTCGGATGATTCTCACACACTGAACCCTGTGTTTTGCATTCATAGGGAACCAGGTTTGGGGTGTAACACCCAGATTCAAGGCCAGGCACTTCTTCTTGCTGTTCTTGGCATCTTTGGGCAAGTCATCCAACGTTACATGAATCTTTCACCTGTAAAATGGGAGTAGGGGTACCCAGCCCATAGCATTCCTGTATCCCGTGAGAAGTACCGGTAAACACCTAACTCTGAATTATAAATTGCTTCAGTTTTCCCCGACCTACGCCCACCTCCCAGAACTTTCTCTTTACCCATGGTTCTCAAGGGACCCAGGGGAGTGGGTTTGCCCCCTAGGGGACTTTTTGGCAATATCTGGAGACGTTCTTGGTTATGATAACTGGGGGTGGGGCCAATACTGGCATCTGGTGGATAGAGGCCAGGATGCTGCTAACCATCCTACAGTGCACAGGACAGCGCCCCCCTCCCAAAGAGTTATCTGGCCCCAAACGTTGGGAGCACTGAGGTTGAGAAACAGAGGGGCTCGCCTTTCTCATAGCCCGATGGTGGAACGCTCTCACTGTACGTGTGCTGTCCAGTGATTAGAATTAAGCTGAGCTTTCTCCATAAATCAGTCTCCCTCTCTGTGCCCATCCCCAGCCCTTTGGGAGGAAGGAAGCCCAGAGGTCCAGATCTTCCTGTGTTTCCTGTGGGGTCCAGCCCCCCCCACAGAGGGCAGGGCCGGTGATCCTTGGCTTCTTCCCTTGAGGCTCCTGCAACTTCTGGGGCTCACACTCAGGCCCATGAGCCCCGCTTGTTGTGGTCCTAAACTGGCTGGCTGGCAGAGTCTCGGGGGGAGGAGTGGAGAAGAGACTAGCCACCGCTCTAAAGCACAGCACGGGGGCTTCAGCCTGGCATTTGACTGGGTGTTCCCCCACTTTGGCAGCCTGAAACACCGGATATGATCCATCTGCGAGTTCAGATGGGAATTGAGTTGTTCTTGGTGGAAATGGTTCAGTGACTGGTATCAGGGTTGTGAAATGCCGGTTGCAGCTGCTCAGGGAACATTAAAAACGTGCTTAGAGTACTTCCAGAACTTGCTGAGGACATTATGACACTGGGCTAGAGCGTGTGGTCACTGTGGCAGAGCTTCCAGTGAAACCTCAATTATCCAGAACCTACCCCACCACAAGCCTCACCTAGCCAGCTTCCTTCTCGGTGGGGCCAAATGAACAGAACAAACTGACGTTGGAGACATTGCTTTTTACACTGAGAGGCCAGATTATTATGATCTCTGAATGCATAATAATCTGGCCACTCAGTGTGTGTGTGTGTGTGTGTGTATGTGTATGTGTATATATATTAGAGGCCCAGTGCATGAATTCATGCATGGGTGGGGTCCGGCCAGCCTGGCCCCGTGAATGGGTGGGGTGTGGCCAACCACCCTGACATGGGCGGTTGGCTGGCCTGCCTGCTGGTCAAACTCCTGGTTGAGGGGACAATTTGCATATTAGCCTTTTATTATATAAGATATACACTGAGTGGCCAGATTATTATGCATTCAGAGATCATAATAATCTGGCCACTCAGTGTATTTAAACACCAACCACCAAAGACAATGTTGAAAGTGTCTGAGAATAGTATATTCAGCGTATAGCTCAAAGCTCAGTTTCTTTTTATTTTAATATAATTTCAAATCTCAGAAAGTTGCAATGATAGGACAGGAATTACAGTGTACATTGTCCACCCAGAGGCACTGATGGCTCAGCTCATTTTTGAAAACAGCTTTTGCCATCCTAAAGCGTGAGACCTTCAGGCAACTTAAAGATTCAGAACAACAAAGAAAAGAATACGTTTCGTCGTACTTGACTCACCAGGCGGGAAAGTGGACTTGCACTTCTCAGACTCATCAGCGGGGAAGCCCGGCTGCAGGAAAATAGCAGTTGGGAGGCTGCCTTTGTGCTCTGAGTGCATTTGCTGGGTGTCCTGGAGGCTCTTAATGCCTCAGTCTCAGTCTCCTCAACCACGGAAGGAAGGGATTCGGCAAGATGCTCTCAAGAGTCCACAGGTACCTGCTGTCTGTCGTTCTCCAAAGTGGGTTTTCAGGTGGACTTTTAGTTAGCCCGAGCTTCCGCTGACCAGGACACTGTTCCCTGAACGGCAGGCCTCTGCGGTGTGTCACCTGCTGCCGGTGGCTCAGCGCATAGCCCGCAGCAGATCTTCTGCTCAGAACAAAGGAAGCGTTGGTTTTGGGCTATGTTTACCCAAAGGAAGTGATCCCGGGTGAACCCTCAAATAAAAACTCTCCCAGCAGGAGAGTTTTCAGGGCTTTTCTATTTGCTGCTCTATCAACTAGTTGTCCTGGGCTGTCCATGGCGTGGAGGAGGAGAAGCACCTTCTGATCCTTGCATTTTAAGGTGCAGAAGGGAGAGCGATATCTCAGGACAGACCACTGCTCAGAGGCCAAGTGGAACCAATGCAAGGGGCCTGTTAAAGTCTCCAGCAGGATTTTTTCTGCCTTCTTAGAAGGCTTGATGAGTGCACACCTAACTCAAACTTGAAATCATTCAGGCCTTGTTTTTATCTTAGAACTAGTAGCCCCTTGCAGGAAGATTCCTGCAATAGGGCTTCCTGCTGCACTCTCCCTCGCCCTGCCTGCTTGCCTCCCTTCTCCACCGGCCCCGCCTTCTTGCTTCTTCACAGCTTCACTCCCTTCTGCAGTGCTTGGCTTCTTCCTGCGCTGTCATGATATGCAAATTAACCGCCATATTGGTTGGGTTAATTTGCATACTCACCCTGATTGGCTGGTGGGCGTTGCTTAGGCATAGTGAAGGTGCGGTCAATTTGCATATTACTCTTTTATTAGGTAGGGTGAGAAAAAGAAAAAAGAAATGAAAACAAAACCCACATAAAATACAAAGCTCAGGAAGAGTGGCGTGCAAAGATTTTCTTGTAGGTCTGTGAACAGGGGCTAGCAGGCTAGCTTGCTTGTTGTCCAAGGGGAAGAGGTGAGGACTCATGCCACTGGTGTGGGAGGGAAGTATAGGCCTTCAGAGCAGATGGACCTGCCAGCTGCAGCCTGCATGCTCCGGGAAGTGTGGGTATGGGTGTGGCTTTGTAGTAGTAATTGGTAACGACCCAAAATGGGAACTAACCCCCTTTTCTTACACTAACATGTAGCAGATACTAGGGGAAAAGTAAAGACAAAGAATAAATTGCATTGAAATGGATACCAGAGGTTTGGTTTGATATTGATAACATACTGAGTTGTCAATATGCTACTTGGGCCACTTCAAAAAATTAACGTTAGTTGAGCATTTGGGTATAAGTTCATATTTGATGCAAATTGATTCTGAAAGCCTTACAGGGATGTTGTTCTCTAGAAATAAAAACGATGTCCTCCTGAAATGGTTAAGTCATATCATGGTATTCTAGTCAAGGTCAGGAAATGGCATTAAAGCCATTTATACTTAGGGAAGAGTGAGTCACAAAGCCTGACTTCATTTTAGATGAACTCTGGACCTTTGCAAAGTTGGGTGACCTTTTAGACACTCTATTTCTTCACCAGTAATACTTGCAAGTTAATCGGAAAGACGGGTGGTGGAGTCAGTGTAGCGGTCAGCTAGTGTTGGGTAACAAACCACCCCAAAACAATGATTGTTTATGCTGACTCATGCTTCTGTGGCTCACCTGGGCTTGGCCCTTTGCTGCAGGATTGGCTCAGTCTCTTCCACCTGTGTTGGTTCCTGGGCCCAGGCTGAGGGGCAGCAGCTGCCCCAGGAAAGCTCTTCCCATGGTGAGGGCAGAGGTGGTGCAAGAGGGCAAGCAGAAACACACGATGGTACTTTACCCCTCCTGCTGATGTTTCATGGACCAAAGCAATAGCCTAGCCCAGTGGTCGGCAAACCGTGGCTCGCGAGCCACATGCGGCTCTTTGGCCCCTTGAATGTGGCTCTTCCACAAAATACCACGTGCGGGCGCGCACGTACAGTGCAATTGAAACTTCGTGGCCCATGCGCAGAAGTCAGTTTTCAGCCTGGGCGAGTCTATTTTGAAGAAGTGGCGTTAGGACACTCAAGGGGCCAAAGAGCCGCATGTGGCTCGCGAGCTGCGGTTTGCCGACCACTGGCCTAGCCCAAAGTCAAGGGACAAGGACGTACACTCCACCCATGGGAGGAGGAGCAGCAAAGCCATCCAGCAAAGGGCAAGGGTACAAAGAGGGTGACTAATTCCACCTACTGCAGACATCAAGTGGCCAGCACAGTGCCTGGCATAGCGTGGCAGTAACTTCTGCCCACTGTTGTTACTACTACTCAAAATAGGCAGGACAAGAGAAAGCCTGTTTCTGAAAGAAGCTAGAAAGTTTCTCATTGGATGTGTGCTAAACAAAATCAGTTTCAGTGGAAATACGATAGTGTTTACAATTTTACTTTTTGTTCACCTCTTTGACTCAGGTAACCGGCACAGTGCCTGGGACATGATAGGTGTTCAGAACTATTTGATGATTGCTAAGAGGTCCATTCCCTGATAGGGATGCAGCATGGGGTAGCAGAAAAAGTACTGCTCAGCCCACTCCTCACCCTCCATTTCTCAGCACTGGTCTGGGTTTTAATTCTGGCCCTGCCTTTCACAAGTTATTTGGCCGTGGGCAAGCCCCTTAAGTTCTCTGCGCTTTCTGAGGGCAGGATATACTGGGCTTTGTCAGTTTTGTATTCTCACACGGTAGCTGTGTGCCTGGCACACGGTTCATGCTGAATAGATCTCTGTATGTTTCTGGAGCTTATGTTCTCTGCTTCCACTCTCCTCCCTCACCCCCACGTCCAGATCCACCAGCATTCCCATCGGCCTCCAGATGGCGGTGGGGAGAGGGTCACTGGTAAGAGAGGACACGAGTGGCATGCGGCAGGAGGTGGGCCCAGCCCTGCCCTCTCCCCCCGGGAGCCTCTGGCAGGCTTCCCCTCACTGTTGGCTTTGGACTCCAGCATGTCCACATCCTTGGCTGTGGCTCCTACCACCATTTTGGGATACTTTATGGGTCCCACTTGGAGCCAATGGGAGGAAACCTAATTTCCTGCCACAGGAAATGGTTCAGCTGGTGAAGAATATATTTAAGAATTAAAACCTCTGTCAAAGGAGCTGGAGGGAGTTGCTGGAGAAAGACTTTCGGGGGGCCTCTCGTCAGGAAGCCGGGGGTGTGAGAAGAGATCTCTGTCACAGATGGGGCGGAGGCAAAGGCCAGGCTCCTGAGACAGTCTGAGCCCAGCAGCTGGTCTTGGGCCACAAGAAAGGCTGGGTCAGGAGAGGGGGTCACAAATGGGTCCTTTCCTGCAACTGAGCCTGTTATGGTAACATCAGCTCAGAATGAAGACCTGTTTATTGGATTCACTTACAATAGGCTGGGTGCCCTGTGTGGCGCGTGAGGGTGTGTGACGGACACATCAGCTAAATTCAGTCCAGCAGCTGGAACTCCCCCTCTGCTGGTACTAGCATTACTTTGGAAAGCATCTGCGTGTGTTTTGAGCAGGACAGGGAGAAGAAGGACTGACTACCTGCGTTGGCTCTGGGCAGCCCAGGCTAAACCAAGAGGAGTTGTTGATGATGCATTGGGAATGAATGAGATGCCATCCATGCCATGAGTTAGGGATTGTATGGCCCGGAAGCAGGGGCATGGACCGGATGACTTCTGGAAAACACTGCCCCGCCAGCCCAGTGGTCACGTGCTCGTGAGCTGGAGAGCATGCCTGTCTCCCTGCTGTCCGTCGGGTCCAGCCTGGCAGCCAGGAGCGCTGGCCTCCCCCGTGTGATCCTGGTCAAATGACTTTGTTGCTCTTGGTGCGTGTTTATAGTTGGGTTGGTTGTTTTCTTAACATTGAGTTTATAGAGTTCTTTATACATTTCAGACATAGGTCCTCGATCAGACAGGTACTTTGCAAATGTTTTCTCCCAATGTGTGTCTTGTCTTTTTAGTCTCTTAACAGTAGCTTTCAAAGACCAGAAGCTTACATTTTGATAAAGTCGAATTTATCAACTTTTAAAAAATGGAATGTGTTTCTGGTGTGATATCTAAGCAATGCTTGCCTATCACAAGGTCACAGAGCATTTCTCCTGTTTCCTTCTTGAAGTTGCATTGTGTTCAGCTTTATATTAGAATCCACTTCAGCTCCTTTTTGTATTGGGGGCCAGTGTAGATTGAAGTTCATTTTTCTTGTATTTGGATACCCAACTCCTCTGGCGCTATTTATAGAAAAGACTGCCCTTTCTCTTTGTCTTTGGACCTTTGTCCAAAATCAGTTGTCCAGATATATGTGACTATTTCTGGACTTTCTTAGGTTCCATCATCTCTTTCTCGGGGGTTTTGTTTGTTTGTTTGTTTGTTTTTTGTCATGACCACACTGCCTTGATTACTGTAGCTCCCTGGTTTTTTAAAAATTAATTATATTATCAAAATAATTAATGTAAATAATAGTTTAAGAATTCAAGAAGTCCTTGACTTGATTCTTTCTTGCATTTTTAATTTATATTCTTTTTTGTTTCCAAGAGGTTTTATTTTTTAATAGTCTATAAAGGTTCCTATTTTAGGATTGCAATATCTTATTTCCCTGAGAGTAGTATTTGTTCTGTTTTATTTACTTTGGAAGTTTCCTCTTTCTTGCCTCAGACTTGCCTTTTCCCTCCCTCCTTATTTCTTCCTCTGTGCCTCCTGTCAGTGGCTTTCTTTAAAATGCTGGGTTTTGGCTGTGCATTCATATTTAAGAGTGAGGCAATAAAAACACATGAAATGCTCCAGCCTGTTGGCTGGTGGGCTATACCCTGTATAGGGGGAGCTGGCAGGTATAGAGTCATTTTGTCAGATTGCAGGTCTCTTATGGGCTGAGCTGTTTAATTTCTTCACCGGAGGGGGTGGGGACATGAGCCATTCGTCACTGTTCTAGGTACCAAGTGAGCAAGGGAGCCTCCAGGAACCCTCATCCCAGCCCTCATCTGACCTTCATCCCAAGCTGTGCCCCAGTGGCCCCATCCAGAGCCCCCTCTCCAGATTATTTTCTGCAGAGAAAATATGATGCCATCCATGCCATGAGTTAGGGATTGTATGGCCCAGAAGCAGGGGCGCGGACCGGATGACTTCTGGAAAATACTGCCCATACATGGCATGGATGGCCTCTCGCAGGATTGGGGAGGCCCTGTTTGTGGGGGCTTGGAAATGGGGGATGGGATCTGACTGCCTCTTCTATAAACTTTCAACCCATCCTCCTGTTTTCAGCCTCATCCTGACAAGTGTGTGGTGCCTTCAACCCCCGAGTCCCAGGTTCTGAGGCGCAAATGGAATCACTTTTGTTGACTTCCTCTGATAGGTGCTTGGTTTCAGCTCTCGCCACTCTGCTGTCTGTTCCCATTCGGCCATCTGCGTTCCACTTTCTTCTGCTATTTTCCTACTCACAGTTTTGGGCAGAACAGAGATAAATGCCTCTATTCAGTTTGTTTTATTTGACCTGAAGGACATTTCTTACCCTCGTCCCCCCTTCTTTTGCCTCCCCTTTCTCCCCCATCCATCCTTCCTCTCTGTGTCCCTCCTCTCTTCCTCCCCTCCACCACCTTCTCCTATCCTCTCCCCTTTCCCCCGTACCCCTCCCCTTTAACCCCCCTTCTCCTCCGTTCCCCTCCTTCCCTCCTCTTTGCCTGGAGCTTTCTGTGCCATAGTTGTTCCGATAGACAGCCAAGCTCTTCAGGCCCTGAGAGGAAACAGCCCACATAACATAGAAAGGACTGGATGAGGAATCAGGAAACGGAAGTTCTTTGCCTACGGGTCTGATAAACCTTCTGTCCTCTTTTACCCCCTTCTTGACCCTCTTTCCCATCCCTCAATTACAAACACCCATGATGACCACATCACAGTCCACCTCACTCAGACCTTGGCCTCAGTCACCTTCATCATGTCCACTGGCTGCCCCATTCCTGCCTGCTCCTCAGAGAGCGCCCGTAAGTCCCATTTATTCAGGCAAACGGGTGCCCTCCGTCACACGGGGACAGGGAGGGAGAGCTCGCAAATGCCTCTCGGTCAGCCCCGCCCGGCTGTAGAAGAGCCGTGCCCACTACTCTGTCCCCGGTGCCACAGTCGGTGTTCATAGAATACGTGTTAACATTGTGTGTGTGTGACTAGACTCCCCTTGCCTGCCTGGGACTAGACATCATCTGAAGCCTCCTGCCCCTCCGCAAGCCGCCTGCCTGCCCACCTGCTCTTGGCTGACGGTGCTCCTGCCATTCCTGAGCTGCCCAGTCCCGACTACTGCCCAGCGAGCTTGTCATGCAGTTACCTGGCATTTTATAAAAAGGAAGGTTCTGATTTAGTTGGTGGGTAGGCGCTACCTTTTACACGAGCTTCCGTGGACCTGACCTGCTGGTCCTGGGACCACACTTGGGCCTGGCCTGAGAGGTGGGGGTCACAGCTGCTCGGAGGCTGAGTCACCACGGAGGACGTGGTTTGACAGGGACAGGGCACTGCCATTTGCCGTGTGTCTGGCCCATCCGGGCTGGGACAGCCGCAGAACTGAGTGTGGTGCCGGGGGCTCGGCTCCTGCTCGGCCCAGGCCCGGCCCTGTGGGTGACTCCTGGGTCCCCCTGTAACCAACCCTCACACCGAAAGGGACTCCTGGGAGGGCTGCAGTGTAGGCTCTCGCCATTTCCAAGTCCCTTTAGTGTCCCTCTTTCTCTCCCAACTCATCAGAAATGTCACCTAAAAAAGACATGTTTGGAGTTGTTTTTGTGTTGGTTTTTCTTGTTTTCTGATGGGTGAGGGAGGCACTGGGTGAGCGTTGAGAGCGATTAGAGCCGTGCTGTGTGCTTTGTCACCCATGCACTTACCGAAAGAGCTCATTTTCCCGTTCATCCCTGGCCCCCGCCCCCCTCCCCTGGCTCGTGGACCTGTGCAGACCGGGGCTCAAGTGCCCTTCCTTTTGGGTGTGTGTGTGCGGGGGGGGGGGGGGGGTGAGTCCTCCCCCAGGGCCTGGGGGAGCCAAGCCCGCTCTGCGGCCCGGGAGGCGCAGCCTTCCTTGGTGGGCCTCTGTGTCCTCCCGGGATCCCGTCCAGCACTGAGCTAGCGTTCCCTGACCTCCGGGCCTCGGCGTGGGGAGAAGGGAGCGAGGGAGGGCTCCCGCGTCCCTGCCAGCGGGCTCGCTCGGGCCGCAGCAGGCAGGACTTCGGAGGAGGCGAGCCACATCCACTTCACTGTCTCTCTTTGCTCCTCCCCGGCCCGGCAGGTCCCTGGATGGCCGACTGCAGGTGTCGCATCGGAAAGGGCTCCCCCATGTCATCTACTGCCGCCTGTGGCGATGGCCCGACCTGCACAGCCACCATGAGCTGCGGGCCATGGAGCTGTGTGAGTTCGCCTTCAACATGAAGAAGGACGAGGTCTGCGTGAACCCCTACCACTACCAGAGGGTAGAGACCCCAGGTATGGCCCCCTCTCTGGGGTCTGCAGATGCTTCGTGTCACCGCCTCCCCTCCCCCCTTTTCTCTCCTCCTTCCTCTTCCTGAGGGAGGGTCTGCAGTGTATTTGGGGGTGCAGGGCCTTGGTTCACCTCTACTCTGTCTCCCCTGGGCAGTTCTACCTCCGGTGTTGGTGCCACGCCACACAGAGATCCCGGCCGAGTTCCCCCCGCTGGACGACTACAGCCATTCCATCCCCGAAAACACTAACTTCCCCGCGGGCATCGAGCCGCAGAGCAATATTCCAGGTGGGTACTGGCAGTGCGGGCCGGCCTGGGGACATGGGTCCCACTGCTCCGCTTGGGCCCCCTGGGCCTCCGCCACCCCCTCTGTGCACACAGCGCTGGCCCCTGACTCAGAACCACATCCCTGTTGGGAGAGGACCCGTGGCCTTGGCTCCCGCTTACTAACGATGCTTTTCTTGGCTCCGAGGAGTGGCGGTGTGACCCTTCCGCCCGGCCTCAGTGCAGTCATTTATTTTGGAAGCGGAAATAGCGATGCTGTGTTCCCCTCACCGCCCTTGAGGCCGGAGCTGAGGTTCAGGCAGGATCCCTGCCGGCCGGGGGCTGCGGAGGCCGTGGGCGCTCGGAGCCGCGTGGGCGCGGGCAGAGCTGGCCTGTGAGTCAGCCGCTGAGCGTGACAGCCGGGTGGGGGCGGAGGCCCAGTTCGCGTTTTCCCTCCACGGGGAGGAGGGGGCCCCACTGTCAGAGCGCAGGTGCTTTCAGAAGCCCCTCACTTACAGGCAAACAACGTGTGAACCAGCAGAGTCCAGGGAGACAGCCCGCAGCCGGTCCCCTGCAGGGCGGTGGCTGCTGGGCAGGGGCCATGCTGTGTTCCTTTCAGAGCGTCCTATTGGGACCAGCGTTCACCTCCTGGGCCGAGGTTGACGGCAGGCCTGTACGTGTGGGTCACCGCCGTCAGGAGAGACGCACTTTACAGACGCAGCCCTGTCAGATCCTGCCCCGGGGCCGCGGCTCTCCAGGGGCAGGCCCCGCACTGTGTCCACTCAGCCAGCCTTAGGAAGCTCCGTCAGGGCCGGGGGTCACGGTCTCTGCTGCCGCTGAACTCGCAACCCACTCGGGAAGCTACGAGGTCCCCTAAAGAGGCACCGTATAACCAGGCACCTGCCCAGGAGTAGGCGGCGGAGCCAGCGTGCGGTTTGGTTTGAGGGGTCGCCCTTGGGAGGACAGAGACGGGCGAGGCTGACGCAAGTCAACCGCCTCCCTCGAGGGTGGTCGTCAACCTGAACTCGAAGGAGGGGGTAAAGTCAGCCTGGCAGAGGTTCTAGAAACAGCCATTTCAGACTTGGGAGTGGGTGGTGTGAACAGAGGTGGGAATGAGGTAACGGTCGGGTGGGGAGCCTGAGGTGGGAGGCAGAGGACAGCGGGACCAGGAGCTGTGTCCTTGCTGTGAGAGGCCCAGGATCCCTCCAGCACGGCCACCGGCACAGGGTGCGAATGTGCGAGCGTTTGCCAAAGATCTCTCCGAGCCGTGGAGGCCAGTTAACAAACCCCTTCCTTCTGATTCTCAGAAACCCCACCCCCTGGCTACCTGAGTGAAGATGGAGAAACCAGTGACCACCAGATGAACCACAGCATGGATGCAGGTCAGAGTCCTGCCGGCGTGTGCTCTGAATCCTGAGGGCCTGCCCCCCTCCTTCCCCTTCCTCCCTCCCTCCTGCCCTCTTTCTCTCTCCCACCCTCCCTCCGGGCCTCTGTCCAGTATCTGTAGAACACCCACTCAGCCAGGGGCTGGGGACTGAGGAGGGGCCTGGGCTGCTCAGAGCTGGTGGGAGACTGACGAGACAGGGCGGTTACTGTGCATCTCTATCCCCCTGATGGAAGTCGCCACAAGGAATCCGGGGTGCAGAGAGGGCCCCGAATCCAGCTTAGAGGGCAAGTGCTGGGTGGAGCAGTACCTTGCAGTGTAGGCTTTTCTTGAGCTGAGTCTTGGAGCTATGGTAGGTCTCAGCCAAGTCGTTCTGTCAGGCAAAGGGTGTGCCAGACAGAGTCCTGGGGGCACAAGCGGGACAGCCTGGTGCATTTTGGGACAGTGAACACTCGGTGTGACCAGAGCCTACTCCTCCAGAATGCGGAGAGGCAGGAGGGCACGTCACTCGAGGCTGCAGGTGTGGCCGGGAGCTGGTGGGGAGCCACTGCGGGCTGACAGCAGGGTCTGTGCCTCAGTGCGATGCTGCTGGCCGTGGGGTGGAGGGTGGGCTCCATCACCAGGAGTAGTTCCGGAGCCTGAGTGGAGGGCGGGTCTTTGCCGCTGGCCGGTGGAGGCAGGCTCCCGAAGCATCTATTTCTGTGTGGTGACCAAATGTGATCTGTGTGTTCCTCCTGTGAGGGACCCACCCCAGCTGTCTCCAGCCACATCTCCAGATGTTCCCATGTCATTTATTATGGGACCAAATGGGCTCCAAACCAGTGGTTTCTTGAGTTGAACCCCAGCTGCCACATGGAATGTGCGGTTGGGTGAGGAGGAGGGAGCCAAGCAGATGTTCCGTTCCGATGATGGCGGGCATGCCTTGTGCCCACAGAGCCGCTAGACAAAACATAGCCACCTGCCTTGCGCACAGCCCAAAAGAGAGTGTGCGATTCCTGAAAGATGGACGGAAGCAACTCGCATGTTCACTGTAAACGTAGTTGCTTGATACCCAGCCTGGGCATCATGTCACTTTGGGGTTTAGCACCCCCCCCCCTAAATTCTCCCCCTGGGTAAGTGGCTGACAGTGTGAGCCCTGCTGGAATGCATTGAAGACCTTCCTGGACTCGATGCCAAGTGGCCATGGCAAGCTCGCAGCCATTAAATGCTGGCGTGGGAAGCAGGCCAGCTAAACAGCATCTCTCCAGATGCTACCTCTCTCCTCACTCTCCCTTCCCTCGTCCCTCCTTGCTGCTCTCATGTTTGTGGAATGATTCCTGTTACAAAAGAAAACAGGCCAAAGGAGAGGGTCTGTGTAGGGGCTGAGCAGCTGCCACTTCGCCCCCTCCGCACCCGCCTTGCCACCCCACTTTCTTTGTCCCCTCTCCCTTCTTCTCCTCCTCCTCCCATAAATGTACTTGCAGGGCCCTGTGGTGAACATAGTGACTTATCGAAAGTGGACACAGGGCTTTGTGGACCCCGGCCAGCCTGTGGGTGAGCGGGTGGGGTCGCCTATTCATTCTCCCTTCTTCACTCAAAGTTGTCCGTTTGGAAACCAGTCCAGTGCCCGTGGACACTGAGATGTGGTGGCTGGAGCCCGAGGATCCCCTTGTCCAGTCCTGGGTCTTCCCTACCACACAAGTCTGCTCAGATCCGTGAGAAGGTTCCGCAGCCTTCCTGGGTCTTCGTGAGCCCCCACAAAATAGGAAGCCGGCCTTTACTGAGTGCCTGCTAGGTACCAGCCACGGTGAAGGCAGTGTTACATGCACGATCTCCCTTCATGCCTACAAATCACACAATAGACGGTGTTATTTCCAATTTATGCCTGAGGGGGAAAGTCAGGGCTCAGAGAGGTTAAAGCTCTTCAGCAAAGTCCCACAGCTAATGCCTGGCGGCATGGCCGGGGCCCCTGATTCGGAAGCTGTGCTTCTTCCGGGACTCCCCACAGCCCCAGTGGATTGGGTGCTGGGGGAGAAGAAGAAAGCCATGCGAGAGCAGGAACAAACCCCCATGACCAGCTCGAGGGGGCGTATGTATGAGGACTGGGAGATTTCAGGGAGGCGCCAGCCCCACAGGCTGTTAATAAATGAACAACTCTCCATCGCCCCGTGGTGCAGGGACAGAGGAGGGACGTGCCACTGTGCCCTGTGGAAAGGTACGGCACTCACTTGGGTTTTTGGAAGGTCGATGCCATATGGTTGTTTCTTTCCTGGGGCTGAGGGGTGGAGAGAGGGTCACAGAGTAGGAAGAATTGTGTAGGTTTGGACTTTTGCCACGTACAGCATTGTGTCTTCTATAAAATGTCAGCCTGGCCGCTGAGCTGCGGGATTTCTGAGGCAGCTTGGTGAGTTTTCTGAAACCTGGGGAAATGGCTGGAATGGTATTTCCAGGTGCCTGAGCCACTGAGAGCAGTGACTGTGGGACAGCTGGCCTTCGCTGCCTGGGGCTTTGAGGAGCTGGGGAGGGGGCCTTCGCCGCCCCCTCTTATTTTCTTGGGGGCACAGTTCACAGGGCAGGAGGGTGTGGTGTAGGGTCCGTTCCCTAGTTGGGAACTCGGGACCCCTGTGCCGTGGGTCCTGGGGAAGAGCATCACCCTGTCAGTCGTGGCAGAGACCTCAAGGTCATCCGCTCGTCCATGTCCCACAGATGACGTCACCTGGGCCCGTGGAGGGCCAGGGTGGGCCAGGATGTGGCGACGGGCCTTCTCCTGGGCCTGGGAGGGTCAGCCCGGGGTTGCTTTCTGCTGGGTTGAGCTGCCCCACCTTGATGTCAGGAATTGGGTTCTCCAGCCAAGAGTCTTTTATGAAACCTCACGCCTGTGTCTCACCTCGCAGGTTCTCCAAACCTATCCCCGAACCCGATGTCCCCAGCACACAGTAACTTGGGTAAGTGTCTGCTCGTCGGTGTGTCTGTCTCCCCTCTAGCTGCAGCCCTGGCAGGTGGCCGGTGTGAGGAGGGGGTCCTGAAGGTGAGGCTCCGCCCCAGCCCCCCACATGGGCCAGCTCAGCCCATCGGGTTTCTGGTTACAGGGATTCTGGGGTCACCCACCAAACGGGAAACCTGAGAACAGCGGTGTCAGGAAAGGCAGCTCTGGGCCGGGTTGTGTTTCCCCCCGTGATGCTGAGACGTGAGTGAGTGAAAATTCCCCAAGCCTCGTGCCCAGGAGCCGAGGGTCTGTGCTCAGCCAAGCGTATGTGCGTGGTTGGATGGGAAGCCATGGGCAGCCGACTCCAGCCCCCAACTTTCCTAGAGGTTTCAGATGCACTTACTTGGAGTCTATCTGAGCATTTCATGTTACAGTGATGTCATTTTTATTTAAAACGGACCCATACAAGGAACTTGGAAAACAAGCAAAATTGCCCACAATCTCTCCACCCCAAACCATTTTTATTGCTTTATCACAGTCCTCCTGATGTTGGAGGGTCAGCACAGATATGTGTGCCTTGCCCCTGTGATCATAGTGCAGTTGGTCTGAGGCTCTACAGCCGCGGTTCTCAACCTGTGGGCTCGACCCACAGGTTGAGAACCGCTAGCAGGGTCGCCTAAGACCATCGGAAAACACAGATACTTACATTACGATTCATAACAGTAGCAAAATTACAGTTATGAAGTAGCAACGAAAGTAATTTTATGGTTGGGGGTCACCACAACATGAGGAACTGTATTAAAGGGTCGCGGCATTAGGAAGGGTGAGAACCACTGTCCTAGCGCACACCCATTTTTTAATGCTTTTCCTCCTCCTTGTGCTTTCGGTAAACACATTTCCCTATGTTGGTGCCTCGGTGATCATTCTGCATCAGCTCCTGATCTCTGGAGCAGCGGGACCATCGTTTTCACCCTTTCCCTCAGCCCGTGGACTTCTGGGTCCGTTTTTCTGAGGTTTCCTTTTCTACCCCAGAGCAGACCTCCGCTCCAGTGTGGGGCCTGCTGAGGGGCTCAAAGCCAACGAAACATCCATTCCACTTTGATGGAAGGGGATGCTTTCTGTGCTGGCCTGGCAGCCTGAGGAAAATGTGAGTTTGGTTTTGTGTTTGGCCTTTATTGCTGGGGCTTAATGTGTGCCTCAGGAAAAGAAAGAGTTAACCCCCAGGCTTGGTGGATCGGAGGGGATTGGCCTGACTTTCGTTTCCAGGCCTTGACTGATAGCATCAGGTGAAGAAAACCATCCCTTGGAACAGTGAGAGAGGCTTGAAAACCCCGTACTGTGGGCTGACCCGTGGGCAGTGTGAAATGCGACTTTGAGAGATCTGTCTTAACATCTTGGCAAAATAATATCACCGTGAGTGTTGGGCTTGGGAGAAGGAAGGTCACATGCAGTGGGAGAGGACCGATTGGATTATGAGAAACAAAACTCTGGAGGCTAGAAGCCACGCTCACACTTGAGAAATGAAAGGCCATGATTGTGAATTGGACTCTGGGCTTTGGCCTTTGAAGTTACCCCACCCCGTGACCCCGGCAGCACTTCCCCCTCCTAGTCCTTGCAGCAGGCTCGCCTCGGAAACCCCGCTGCCTGACTCAGGAGTCAGATGGACGGCTGTCCCTTGCTGTGAACTCCTGTCTGCCTTGTGTGGACTAGGACGACAGGATGGTTCTCCAACGTGGACCCACGGCAGAGTGCCCTGCGGACACGTTCCTCCCTCCCCATCCCTCGGGCCCCTGGTCTGAGGGTTGAGAATTCTTAGGTCATTTCTTCCAAAGGTAGGAACAGGCCTCGAGCTGGGAAAGCAAGGAGTGGGTGCCACTCTGCCGGGAAGGTCTGAGTGGGGGGACGAGTCAGTTGCCGAGTCAGGGTTGGGACTCATGGTGAGACACAGTGCCGACAGGCTTGGCTTTCTCTCAAGCCCTCGCACCCCCCACCTTCATCCACTTAAAGCTATCGGCTTCATTCCACCCATAAAGTCTCGTGGACTCCTGGCCTCAGAGCTGGAAGGGAGGAAACGTCGGTGGTGACAATGGCAAACATTTCTTGAGAACTTACCATTTCCTGTGTCGCTCATTGTTTCGGGCCAACCTTCATAACGACTGTCTAAGGTGGTGGCTTGGTAGTTTTTCATCTCACAGGTTAGGAAAGCAGGAGGCAGGCTGCTTAACTAACTTGCCCCAGGTCACGCAGCTAGTAAGTGGGGAAGCTGGCTTTGAACTCGGGCCTCGGGACCCGGAGCATGTGCTCCCCTCTGCAGCAGGGCACTGCCTTGCAGGGGCATTGAGACCAGTTTCCCTCGTCCCACCACCTTACTCAGAAGAACAGGGCTCAAGAAGGGCATTTATTAACTTATAGTCGGGGACAAATGTCACGTTGAAGACTGTGTCCCATGTGGTCCCTGGGTGGGAACCTGCCCACGTGTACCTGTCTCTTCCTGACTCATTCATTCCCCAGTGGCTGTGTGCCAGTCCGGGTGGGGGCATTTGAGGAGGACTCACAGACCCTGCCATCGGTGTGCTCGTGGCCTTGTTGGGATAAAGAAGGCAGGACTGTGCGTAAGTGTAAAACAAGCAGTAGGTGCAGATGAAGTACCCTGCGGGGCCGCAGGAGGCAGCGGTGGTATTCCAGTGGGGACAGGCTTGCCAGTGTCTCCTATGTATGAATTCATGTCGTCAGCACCGGCTGGGTTCCCAGTATGTACTGACCCTGGTGGTCCAGAGCTGGGGATGGCACTAGGATTCAAAGCCTGGCAGAGTGGCTGGAGGTGTCCGTGTCCACCTGGGATGCATTGTGCCAGATGCCAAGGGAGCAAGCACAGAGGAGGGAGGAACATATACGCCAAGGAAGAAGGTGCCGGATGGGATGGGAAGACCTCAGCGCTGTGGCGACACGTGTGAGCTGGACGCCGAAGGACACACAAGTAGGATGCCATGAGGAGGGAAGGAGGGAAGGACATTGCAGATGGACGGAATGGCATGAAAGGGCCGGTGGAGCTCCGAGGACAAGCTGGTGGACAGCCTTTCCCAAAATGGGGTCAGGAGACAGGATCTTGTCATCCGCTGAATTTGGAAAGCCTGCACTCCCCTCTCACGGGCCCCTAAGGCACTGGCGTAGGAAAGCCTCCGAGAAGTCCTGCAGGAAGGAGGCCTGTTAGATCAGCATCGCTCCCTGGGACCTGACCACTGTTCCATCACTTCTGTCTTATAATCCCATTTACCACCCAGAGGTCGCACTGTGGAAACACTGACGAAGGTTCGGCTGAAGTTGTAGGAGTGGCTGAATTCAGTGGAGAGGGAGACCCAGCTCAAGAAGGAAAGAGAGGGGGGTGCCTTGCGGGAGGGACAGGGTTGAGAAAGAAGCTGAGGGTCAGGTGCAGGATGGGGCCACAGCAGCCAGAGGGATGGGAGATGCCAGGGAGGTCCTACAGAGATACAAAATGAGATGTAAGAAGAGACCCCGAGTTTGACATCAGGAGTTCAAGGGCATCCTTTGGAGAGCAGGTATGGGGAGGGTTGGTGGAACAAAGTTGAAGTTGGTCAGAAATGGGCTGAAGGGCAAATAAAGGGTGAGGGCGGGGAGGGAGCCCACAGCGGCAGCCTCTGAGTTCCTTCTTCCCGGCCCGTATACCAGGCGGTATGTCCCAAACAGTAAGGTGAGGACAGGCACACAGCAAGTGCTTCCTAGAGAAAGATGGGGACATCTCAGGACATCTGATTATTTCCTGCAAAGAAATTATTACACAAAAAGAAGTAAGACATAGGCTATCTGGCTCCTCCTCCACTTCCTCCCCACTCCAGGCGAAAGGTTGGGCCTCCCACCGCCGTAAAGTCACTTCAGGTGACTCACGGGAGCTCCAGTGTGTGACTGAGAGCCAGCTCAGCCTCCCGCCAGGGGCTGCGGGAGCCCCCAGGGCTTTGTTTTCGGGGTGGGGGGGATGTGAGCAGGTGATGTTCCTGTTATTACACACCGTGCTGCCTGAGTCACCTGGAATTTCCTAAGCACCGAAGGCAGAAGGATTGGGCAGTTGGAGAGGAAGGAGGAGGGAGGAGGGAGGTGGGAAGAAAGGAAAATGATAAGGATCTGGATCCTGCTGGTGAGTAAGTTGTTTTCTGCTTTTAAGTGAGACATTTCGGGATGGGCCTTGACCTAGGGAAACGGGGTACCAGGGAGTGCCCAGAGCAGCAGCTGAGCGGAGTTTAAGGAGGTGACGGTTCCTCAGAGGCCTCGGGCAGAGGTGCCTTCCTCTCCTGCCAGGAGAAGGGCTGGTGGCAGCGCAGCGGGACGACCCTAGGTCCCTGACAGAGGACATGGGTCCAGTTCCAGGCCCTTCCTGCTGCTGCACCTGGCCTTTCCTAAGGCCTCCCCTCAGGGGAGTCCCGGGATCTCCATGGCAGGAAGTCAGCTGCCGGCTGTGCCCTCGCACTCCCGAGGGTCCTGCTCTGAGACTTTGCCATGGTTCTCGGTCTCGGTGAACTGGTGCTAGGCTGAGTGCGTGGGGCTCCTTCTGTGTACACTCTGGTGTGTGGCCCTCATCTTCAGCGAGATGGGTTGGAATGGGTGCCCCAGGTGCGGGGACACAGATGGCCCGGGCCTGCAGGAATAGCGCTTAGGTGCGCAGGGGGCTCAGACACAGGGGCCCATCCTGCAGGGAGGGGTCAGGCAATGCTCCACAGCCACGGAGCGGGGCCCTAGCAGTTGGGGATGGGGATCCCAGGGAGAGGGCACAGCAGGAGAGACGGCCGCGTGAAGGCAGGTGGGGACTGCGTGCAGCCTCCCGGCCTGAGGTAGAGCTGCTTCACCCTGAGGAGCGCCCGGAGGACGCCAGCCCTTCAGGTTCGCCCTCTCGCCCGCAGCGCCGTGCTCCTGGCCTTGCCTGCTCCCTGCTTTCGATTTATAGTAGAAAGTTAATTTCCCCTCTGGCCTCCCCCTTCCTTTACCGGATTTGGATTTCTTGCACATGTTTTTAATAGGGTTCCCTTAATCCAAGTGTTGCCTTCTGGGTTTTATTCTGTTTTCTTTTCCTTAAACAAAACAGAGAGTCTATGCCAGTTTGGAATAGGGCTCAAAACTGGAGCCAGCCAATGTGTAAGACTGGCAGGGGGCCAGTCATGAATTAAGTGCCCCATGCCACTCGAGAAGTCTGGCCGACATCGCACTGGTAGGGGCAGGGGGCCGAGCGCGGCTGGAGCTGGAGGTGCCTGCGTCTCTGACACCTCTGCCCCAGGAACAGAGATTAGCACAGACTCAGCAGTTTGGCCGCGAGCAGGGAAGGCCTTGGGCACGTTCCATCATCTACCATCCCAGGTGTGCCAAGCCCTTGGCCTAGAGATGCAGAGCCATGCTCCATTGGGGCAAGGCATCTCACCAGAGTACAGAGTCATCCTCCCAGAGTAGCCTTTGGATGGCATGTCTTCAGGTTCCTTTGAAGAAGCAACCTCATGTAAAATCGTTTCTGCATTTGTTGGGAAACTCTCGAAAACCAGGGCTGGCTGGCTGGCTTGATTGAAGTAGGGGAGGGGTTACCCCCTTGATAGACTTCTTTTAAGATTCTGTGCTAAGACAAGC
This sequence comes from Eptesicus fuscus, assembly GCF_027574615.1. NCBI lineage: Eukaryota > Metazoa > Chordata > Mammalia > Chiroptera > Vespertilionidae > Eptesicus > Eptesicus fuscus. The sequence goes on along the minus strand of NC_072477.1, from coordinate 43,538,113 downwards.
GTTGTTTCCCCCGCAGAACCAGTAAGAATTCTGTCCACCAACCAGAGAATTTTGTAGCATATTCTCCCTTTTTGCCTTGTCTGCTAGGAAGCTCAGAGCCAAGGTGAGGGTTCTTTCAGTAGCTATAATTTTATGGTTATCCCATTTATAGCCTTCTCTTTGCAGGGTCCTGACTTTTTGTTTCTTTTGTACTTAACCATGATGTGGATAAGTCTTTAGGTGGGAAAGAAATGAGGGCGTATGCGAGGTTTAAAAATGAAGTGCCATTCAAGGCAGAACTCGGCGGTGGTGATCTCACTTTGGGGTCTGCTGCTCCTCTTGCAGAAGTGCCTTGAGGAAGCAGCTGAGGGGTGGTGGGGAGGAGAGAGGCGGAAGGCATGGCTGGCTTTTAATTGTCTGCAGAGAATAATAAATTTGTGGCTGAGGGTGCTGCTCTGGTTCAGAACGCAGGTCAACGCGTCCACACAGCCCTCTCTGAAATGGCAGCTTCCAGACCGTCTTGGCCTGACTGTGCGGCTCCTTCAAACTCGCATCTCCTTAATTACGTGTCAGGCTCCTGCGTCCAGCGTTTTCCGCAGCGCTGTCCAGTGTGTGTGACTGCAAGTTGCAGGATGTTTGGATAAGGGCTCCGACCTGCTTGGGAGGACCTCTTGGGCCAGGTCCCTAAGCCCCTCTCTGGTTCTGAGACATCTTGAATCCATACTTCTCCAGAGCGAGGTCCCAGCTCCACGCCCTCTGACAGGTGGCCCGGCGGCTTTTGGTAGGTGGGCTATGTCAGTGTCCCTGGGAACCTCACTGTCTGTCTTCGGCCTGTCTAAGCCCTGGGGTGCTGGGAAGGGATTTATGACTTGGGGAGAGGACTCTTTCTGTTCTGCACTTTGCTGGGCAACCAGGGCCAGCCCAGATCAGTCACAGCTGCACCTTTAGGCCAACTCATGCCCGAAGCACAGTGACCTAGATGGTCTGCTTTGGCTGTCCTCTAGTACACTGCAGGTACTCTTAGACTGGGAAACTGAGGCCAGAGCGGGAAGCCACATTCCCCATCCTCCAGGGCACACAGCCAGATGAGCAGAGCCTGCCTGTAGGCAGTGGCGGCCGGCGGCCCTTCCCCAATACCTCTGGTCCTGACATGTTGCCCAGCCACTTTGAAGGCTTGAATTGCACTTGGGTTTATTTATTTTTTAAGGTTTCCAAAGCAACACAGCTCACATTTAGTGACCACATTGTTTAGAATATAGCTTATCTCATTGGAATGTGGAAGCATCCAGCAAAGCCTGAGCCGGATGTGGCTCAGCGCCACTTCGGGCGCACAAGCCACAGGCCACGGTCACTCCTGCCTCATCACTCCCCGTCCACGGAGGAGCTTAGATCTCCTGCCTCCTTCCCTTCCCTCCCTGCCCCCTGGGAAGAGAGGAAAGGGGCAAAGCGTCCTCTGGTGATGGAGGTCAGGACAGGAACAGGATGTTCTCAAGTTCAAATAGTCAAAGTTATTATAGTCGTACACACCATTTCTCGCGTGTTTGATGCGTGCTCTGTGCTTCTTAGGAGTCGTCTCCGCCCCTCCACGAACAGCGCCTGGTGGTGGGAAGGGTTCTCCGCTCCGGTGGCTGGGGCAGGGGATCTGGAAGCTGGAACTCGGAGTGGGACTGGTTTGCTCAGCCACACGGCGAGTCCGTGCCAGAGTCGAGAGTGAGCTCGAGTCCACCTGGGTTTAAGGCTGGCGCTCCATGACCTGGTTAACAGCGAGGGCAATCGTTTTTAACCAGTGGCTTTTGTCCCCTGGAAGACATCTTGAGATGTCTGGGGGCATTTCTTGTTCCCACAGCTTGGGAGGGTGAGATGGACGGGTGCTACTGGCGTCTCGTGGATAGAGACCAGGGGTGCTGCTAACCATCCTGTGACGCACAGAGTCTCCCTCTCCCCTAAACAAAGAGGTATCTGGCCCAGACTGCCAACAGTGCCGCGGCTGAGTACCGGATCTAGGCGTCCTAACTCTCTGGCTGACACGTTCTGGGTGTGTGTTGCGTGCAAGCACGGATGTCCATTACTGGTCTGTACCTCCCGTGCGTGGACACAGTGTCTGCCCTTAGAAGGGATTGTGTGCACAGACCCCAGGAGATGTGGGCCCTCTCAGAACAGCTTCTGGTTTTTCTCTCTCGGGCTTTACACACTTTCAAAGGTCTGGTGAGCAGAGGGGCCTGTGGGTTCTCACCCCAGGACGTTGCCTGGCAGGTGGGGAGCAGGGGTCTCAGGCCTGTGCTGAGACTTGGCCTGGCCCTCTCACCAGCTCCCACAGGACATACCCAGGTCGCCAGGCCCCAAATATATGTCAGAGCCAGAGTGAGTGATCAGGCTGGGGGTCTGAGATGGGGGAGAATGAGCAGGGGCTCCCTGGTCCTCCAGCCACGCAGGCAGAGAGCAGGATGTGGGGAGCTCGGCCTCCCAGCCAGCGCAGCGGGCAGTGCAGAGAGGCAGCTGGAAGAGGCGGGACTGGGGACGTGATGTGAGTGAGGAGTGACGAGTGCCGGCCAGTGCGGGGAGGTGAGAGGTGATGCCGGGGTGGGCAGGAGGAGGACAGGGGCGGCTGGGGAACCCGGAATGGCTGGAGGTGACAGGAAGGCTAGGGGTCATGGGAGATCACATGAGGGGAACCTCTATTTCAGGGGTTCCCGACTCTTCTGAGAAAGAGAACCAACACCCCACAAGGCGTTTTGCTCTGAGGAGCCCTGAATGGGGACTAGAGACGGACAACTAGGACAAACGCAGAATCTCTTCCAGGCGCGTTTGTGTCTGAGCCACTCCAGCAGGTGGCATCTGGAGGCATCCAGAGGTGGTTTCCGGAGAGAGAGACGTGGGCCGGCCCGCTCTGCAGACAGCGCCAGGTGCCCTGTGCTCTCCGATACTGCACAGCGCGGGGCCCCCGGGCTGCTCAGTTTCGAGGCTGGGCCGCTGCTGCTTGACAGGCTAGGGTTTGCCCAAGAGCAGGCAGAGCCAAAGGCAGAAAGCCCTTTGGGGGGCAGAGGTCCGCATGGGTCACTTAAGGGCCTTGGAAGAAAGGCCGGGAGGTGACCGTGTCGGTGCAGTGAGCGCACTGGGCCCAGCACCTCCTTGAAGACCGCTTCACCCCAAGGCCAGGCCAGGCCAGGCCGGACAGGGCCCTGTGAACTAAAACTAAATGGGCTGGTGGGACACGTCTCCCAACACCTGTGTATTGTGGCCCATGGGATCCTGCAAGACAATAAAAGGCATGAGGGCTGGGGTGATAATGCCCTCGGAGAGGTAGAGAAACAGGCTCCTGGAGCATCCGGGGGACCCCGTGGGGAAGCAGGGGCCTGGGGGCCGCACTGACCCGCAGCCTGGCCTGTCTCCCAGACCTGCAGCCCGTCACCTACTGCGAGCCAGCCTTCTGGTGCTCCATCTCCTACTACGAGCTGAACCAGCGTGTCGGGGAGACATTCCACGCCTCGCAGCCCTCCATGACAGTGGACGGCTTCACCGACCCCTCCAACTCGGAGCGCTTCTGCCTCGGGCTGCTCTCCAACGTCAACAGGAACGCCGCCGTGGAGCTCACACGGAGGCACATTGGTAAGAGCAAGGCCAAGGGGCTGCTCCAGTCCCACCCCCCCACCCCCCCGGCCCGGCCCAGTGCAGCCTCCGTGCTGGGCCTCCTGCGAGGGAATGGGGGGAGGACTCTGCCCCAGCCCCTGCCTCACATTCTGTATTGTCTCGTTTAGGGGCCAGAAAGGTAGAGTTCAGGTTGCTTGGCCATCTCACTCACAGACACAGACGGAGCGTCTCTGAACATCTGAAAGCCACAGAGGAAAACACTTCACTTAAGGGGACAAGAAAGGGGAATCTGTACAAAAGGCACCATTTGCGGTTCTCTTAGTCACTGTGCACTTAAACGACTGATGGGTGGATAGGTGGGTCGTCCGTCTTGGAGGTGTGATCTTTTGTTTGTTAATTTCACACACGATTATGATGATTTTAGCAACTTGTAGTATGAACTGCCCGCTGCTGGGACACCACGGCTGCTGGCGTTCTGCCTCCCAACACCCAAAACACAGGAAAAGGTTACTTAGGCCAGGGACGATGAAGCCTTGGTATTTACCACTTGGTTTGCTCATAAAAATGTCACACTAAGGATATTCATAATTCTGTGACCCAGAGTCGCTTAGAAGGGCCGTAGAAATGAAGGCATGCGGCCCGCCAGCCGCGAGTTGGACATGCTTGGCACTGTAGTGGGTGCAGGGGGGTATTCTCTGGCAGCATCCGCAGCCCCCAGGGTTGGTCGAGGGGCTCCAGGGCAAAGCCGGGAACGGGGCAGGGCAGCGGGGTCAGGCCCACGTGGACCAGAGCACCGCTGCTTGTGTGTGTTAGATCTTGGGCATTAACAGGTGAAGAGAGGATTTTGTAGTTGGGAGAAGAAAAGTTTGGAAGCCATGGGTAGACCCGTGTGCTCATTTTCAGGGAATAATCTGCTGCTCGGAAGGGGCAGAGCCCTGCAGGGGCCAGACAGCAAGCGTGACACAGTCAGTGACAGACAGCCCCTGCCCCTGAGCCCGCGTCCTTCCCAGATGGCCTCCCGTTACTTTACTTAAAAAAAGATACTGATCTTGGGAGTGGCTGATTTCTCTTTATATTTTTCTATGTTTTAAAAATATTTTAAAAATTACTCTAACAAAATATTTTTGTTCTCTTGGTCTGGGGCTCCCCACCTCCACTTCTGCCTCCCACTTTTTTTTTTTTTTAATCCTCACACAAGGATACATGTATATATCCTTTCAGAGAGGAAAGGAGAGGAAAAGAGAGATAAAAACATCAATGATGAGAGAGAATCATTGATCAGCTGCCTCCTGTATGCCCACCACTGGGGATTGAGCCTTGGGCCCAGGCATGTCCTGACTGGGAATCGAACCATGATCTTCTGGTTCATAGGTCAACGCTCAACCACTGAGCACACTGGCTGGGCCCAAGGATATATTTTTATTGATTTGAGAGAGAGAAGAGGAAAGGAGAGAGAAACATTGATGTGAGAGAGAAACATTGATCAGTTGCTTCCTATATGTGTCCCAACCAGGGATTGAACTGACAACTTTTTGTGTACGAGACAGCTACCCGACCAGGACTGCCTCCCACTCTTGATGGGCATGCACAGAGGTTCTTCCTTGAGAACCCCAAGTCTGTCCTATAACATTGAGCCAAGAAGGAATGGTAGTGATGGGGGATGGGACAGTAATGGGGTGAGGAGACAGGAGGACCTCCAATGGCCCCTCAGTTCATCGTCTGGTTTCCATCCCACCTGACGTTGTGCCTGTAGTCTGGCTCCGTTTTCCAGCCCCCGGGGCCTCCTCCCTAGGAGCTGAATGGAGCCCTTCCCTGCAGGAGAAGGGAGCACTCCCCCTGCCCCCCCCCCCCCGGGGCTGCATGGGGAACTCATTGTCAGTGTTTATGTAACTGCTTGAATTGCAGAGCCAATTTAAAAATAATTTCTGTCCATCTGGAGTGGATTTAAGAGATGAAGGAGAGGTAAATGATATAAACCTACGAATGTTCTTGAAAACTGCATTGAGGGGAGAAAGGTATAGTGTGGCAGTAAGTCACCCCTGCTGTGAAGGGCTCCTGGCGTCTGCTGCCTCGGGGAGGGAGCTCTGTAGGTTGACTGAACAGATTTCTGGATCTTGGAGGGGAGGGCACTAGTAGCAGAAATCAGATGCCGCTTTGCAGGCACTTACTGTGGCTCACAGGACCCCTGTGAGGGGGATGTCGTTACTGTCCCCATCTGAACTTAGGCTCAGAGGTTGGAGGAAGTCACTGAGGCTGTGGCTGGTCCGTGGCAGAGGCTGAATGAGGCTTACCCCAGGCCCCTCTCCCTCTCGTCATCTGCCGCCTCTGGCTTTAGGAACACAGCCTCACCCCTCATGCCCCCTCATGTGGGTTAGGTTTGCGCTCTGGGTCCCATGTGCCTGGTGAAGCTGGGAAGGACCAGGAGCCTGGCTGGCTCTGCCCCTGTGCGAGCCCAGCCGGCCCTGGGCCACCGTGCGGGGCCAGGCACCCTGGTCTGGTCTGACCCGAGTCTCTCCAGGGCGAGGCGTGCGGCTGTACTACATCGGAGGGGAGGTCTTCGCAGAGTGCCTCAGCGACAGCGCCATCTTCGTGCAGTCCCCCAACTGTAACCAGCGCTATGGCTGGCACCCCGCCACCGTCTGCAAGATCCCACCAGGTAATCACACCTCCACACGCCCTTTCTGAGCTCCTCTCCCCCATGGCACATGCCTGGGCTGCTGTTTTCCTGATGTTTTCTCCTCCTCATGGTTGGCATTGCTAACCTGCAGGTGCTCCAACTGGGTTTTCTCTGAGCCTCTCTGCTCTCCCTGGCCCTCCAGGGAGCAGACACAGCATCGGACGGACCTGCCTTGGATCCGTGGGTACCTGCTCAGTGCCCTGTGTGTGTGGATGCTCAGGCAGTCCCCTGCCTTCCTCCTTTCCTTCCACAACAGGCACAGCAGGTGGGGCTACAGGGGACGGAGGGGTGCAGGGCCCTGCTGCCGTCTCCACAGACCTTACACACCAGCTGAGTGTGCAAGAGCAGCACAGAAAAGGTGCTCTTGGATTCAGGAGGACAAGCATTTAACTGTGGGTGTGGATCAGGGACGCCCTCGTGGAGGAGAGGCGTAGGCACAGGACGATCAGGGGTGAGGACGGTGAGGGGTTCCAGGCTGAGGGGGTGGAGGGCAGCCACGCAGGGGCAGCACTCTGGCTGGAGGCGAGGCCATGTAGAAGACAGGAGACATGTTTAGAAAGCATGAGGGACCCCGCCATGGAAGGACATAAAAGTGTTGCTTTTATTCTGGGGAACTTCTGAGGGTTTTCTTTCTTTCTCTTTCTTTCCTTTTTTCTCTCTTTCTTCCTTTTCTTTTCTTTTCTTTCTTTCTTTCTTTCTTTCTTTCTTTCTTTCTTTCTTTCTTTCTTTCTTAAATGTATTTTTATGGTTTCAGAGAGAAAGGGAGAGGGGAGATAGAAATATCGATGATGAGAGAGAATCATTGATTGGCTGCCTCCTGCATGCCCCCTACTGGGGATGGAGCCTGCATCCTGGTCTGGTCTGACCCGAGGGCATGTGCCCTTGACCGGAATCAAACCCGGGACCCTTCAGTCCACAGGCCGATGCTCTATCTATTGAGCCAAACCAGCTAGGGTCTGTTGAGGGTTTTCTGCACAGGGCTGATGAATCCCACCTGTACTCCAGGAAGGGGTGTCAAGCTGTGTCCCCCACAGGGTGGCTTGGACAGGGCTGGGCCTGGGGAGCAAGACCAGGCAGGAGGCTGATCCCGGCTAAGGCCTCCTTAGAACACGGAGGCAGATGGCCCCAGCCAAAGCCCACTTTTCACGGGGCGTGCAGCGCAGCCACGGGGCACACAGCCCACAAAGCGTGAACTGTGACCAGCTGGTGTGGCCCTGGTCAGGCCGAAGACTGAGAGGCAGGTGTGGCTTGTCTTTTCCTGCCCACTGAGGAGCAGATGAGAGTGGAAACTTGGGTCCTGGGCAAGGCCAATGTCGGAACCCAGACACTCTGAAATAAGTGCTCTGCGTTCCCAGAGCGTGGTGTGGTTGTGTCTACAGAGTCCATTTCTATCTCTGCTGTCAGTCTTCCCCAGTTGTTCTGGCTCTTCAGGTGAGGAGGCACATTGAGGAGACCAGTTCAGAGAGGTTAAGCCACCTGCCCAAAATGCACAGCTAGCAAGTGGCTGAGCCAGGTGGACCCAGGACTGACTGCGTGACTCCCGAGCCTCGTGCTCCTCTGTCTGGCTCAGCTCGCCTGGAGCCTACTTTGGCCCTACCTCACCACACTCCCCCTTGGAGAAAGCTAGAAGAGGAAGCGGGGTTGCATTCTTGGCATTCTGCCCACTCCCTTCCCCAGCCCTCCCCCCATCTGTTCGGTGAGGGCTGAGTTGGCTGTGGTGGTGTTTGTTCGCTCATAGAATGTCAACGCTCGCTCAGGGTCCTCTGAGGCCAGCCCCTCATTTTATAAAGGAGACACCCGCTTACAAAGAGAAAGTGACCAGCCCAGAGTCACACAGCAAGATGAGGAGCCTCCTGTTGGCCCGTTAACCAGTGTCACCTCACCTCACCTTTCGGGCACCTCCAACATGTGCTTTTGTCTTTGTTTTTTCTGGTGAACACATTCCTGGCACTCGGGCGGCAGGACTTCAAACAAGCGATTTGCTATAAACTTTATTTGTGCCTGTCTCTAGTTTTACTGACTGCAGAGTTAGACACACACCTTCACTTTGCTGTGAATGTCACCCCGACCCAGCCTGGTGCCCGGAGGCCAAAATGGGGCCCAGATCGCTCCCTCCCTCCTGGCCCCAACATGAGGTGGACTCAGAGGAGCTGGCGGGAGGCGCCTTGGGACCCTGGGATGAGTTTTGTGGGATGGCAGGCGTAGCTTTCAGCTGGCCTGTCTCTGCAGGCACGCCCTCTGTCGAATGACAAGGAGTCATTTTTCCCCAGGGGGTCGGCCAAACCCCACACAGCCGTGGGCATTCTGGCTCGGGTCCCTCGTCTCTGTTCCCTGAGCCCAGGGCAGGCCCACCTCTCCAAACCCTCTCCCTTGTTCTTGGTGGCCCCCTGTACTGCCTTCCCCAGTGTTCCCCGCAGCTCTGGGAGCTGGAGCTTGCAGGCCAGTGTTTAATTCTCCCCCTCACCCATGCCAGTGGTACCCCCATGGAGGTGGCATGGCTTCAGGGCAGGGTGCCGAGCGTGGAGGAGGTGCGAGTTAGGACCTTCCGGGTGACCCAGGGGTGGTTTTAGCCAGGAGGGGAGCACCGGACACGCCCGCCCTTCGTCCTCAGCAGCACCGTTTTTGTTCTGTTGGCAGGATGCAACCTGAAGATCTTCAACAACCAGGAGTTTGCTGCCCTCCTGGCTCAGTCTGTCAACCAGGGCTTCGAGGCCGTCTACCAGCTGACACGCATGTGCACCATTCGCATGAGCTTCGTCAAAGGCTGGGGAGCAGAGTACAGGTCAGCACTGGGATGGGGGGGTCGCGTGTCCCAGGGCCCAAGGACGGCAGGGCCTCCGCACAGTAGAGCAGGGCCCCCTCAGAGCTGAGCCAGGCCAGCCCTCGCCCAAAGAACAGAGGCAGCCATCAGAGAGGCCGCGACCTGCAGGCTGATAAGAGCTGAGCAGTGCTGGCCCAGGGCCTCAGACACATGTGCTCCGCGCCACCTCACACTGCCCTGGGCCGGACTCTGCATCACCCTATGTGGGGGGAGGGAGCTGAGGCCCAGGGGCGGGAAGTGACTTGCCCAAAGCCACATCGTTCGTGGAAAGGCTGAACCTAGGTGGCACCCTCTTGGCTTCCTTGTTCATTTCGGGCAGATGGGTCTAGCACGGCCCTCTCCAGGGAGTCACCTTTTCATCTCCTCGTTCCTTCCAGCCTCTGTGGCTCCATCTCTGACTTGGTGACCCTGAGCACCTGGAACATTAAATAACTGAGAAGCAGGAGATCTGGGTAGTCATAGAGGAGCAAAGCTGACTTGCTCAGAAAAGGAACAGTGTCTCAGAATTTCAGATACTGCTTTAACCTAACACGGGTCAGGGCTGCCCTGGTCTGCTCTGCTGAGGCTCTCAGACCACTCGGGTTTGGGCTCAGGGAATCCAGGCCCTTCTCTTTCACACCTGGACAGGAGTCCCCTGAGAGGCGGGGCTGTGGGCCCCTTCTCCTGCTCACAGCCCACGCGCCTCCCCCCTACCCCCCGCCAGCTCCTGAGGCAGACGCGGAGGTACCCACACATCAGCAGGAGCCAGGGCCTTGCAAGTTACTCTCCCCCTCTCTTCATTTTTCCAGATGTTTGGAATCCATTTTGTTTTGCAGTCATTCTGCACCCAAGCCAAACCCATTTCAGTATTGGCTCCGGGCCACCGTTTATAATGAAATCCAGATGAGCATGACTTATGGAAAGTCAGATTCTCATTAGAGGATTTGGGTCCGTGAAATCTTCCTCTCCCACTTACCGTATTCTAGCTGCTGTTCCCTGTATGCCCCACAGTGCCAGGGAACACAGCGCCTTGGTCTGTGGGGGTCTCCCTGAAATCCAGGAGTGGCCAATTGAGCAATTAAAGGGGTCAGACCTCAGGAGCACTCTCCACATAGTTATAATGGCCTGAGATTAGCCCAGGCCCAGAGGCCTAGCCCAAGGGACGCTTTAGCTCACCTTTTAGCCCTGGCTAACATCCCTTGGGGACCAAGAGTGGAAAGGTTAGAAAAGTAATACAGATATTTTACTGGGGAAGGGAAATGTGTAAAGATGGGCCCAATGGAAAAGAACCGGAGGGAGGTCCATCTGCTCTTCGGACATCAGACTGCAGTCCTGAGGGCCCCCCTCGGGCCCCCAGGTCAGGCAGGCACCCAGGGTGCGTCTGCAAGCTCCTTTCTCGCCCTCCCCTGGGGTGAGGCAAGGAGGGCGGTGCCCTGAGGCCAGCGGCCCTTGACCTGGCGTGGCACCACCGCCCTCAGCTTCCAGTGCTGGGAAGAGGCCCCTTGGTGGCGGAAGCCGTTCTCTGGGGGCACTGTGTCACCGCGCTGGACGCAGCGCCAGCACACCCAGCCCCGGGCGGCCCACCACGTCACTGCCACCTGGCAGCACCGCAGGGCAGCCTAACTGGTGGGTGCGGCCCCTTCCCAGAACAGCCTTGCCCTCCTCCTGCCTCCCGGGCCAAGGGGAGTAAGGTTTCATGCCTTCTCTCTGTGAGGTGGCCCAAAGCAGGCCGGGGCCCAGGCCTCTCACCTCCAGCTGGCACCGGCGCCGCCGCAGCCGATAGCCTTTGCTCGGCGGAGGCCTTTGGGAGCGCGCCTGCGGGCTGCGTCACCGACCAGCCCGAATGTAGACAAAGCGCTTTGGGGAAAAGAAACGTGTGGTGTGCCCTGGTTTTTTCCAGTAATTGTTTCATGGCTCGCTCTGCTGGTAAGATTTTCCAAAATAAGGCCATAGATGGGAATTATATCAGCACATTGGGAGACGACGGCATGCGGACTCTGTCGGCGCTTTGTAAAAAACACCCCTCAATCAGACAGACACACGTCATCGCGGCCTGCTGGGGCTGGACGTGGGCAACTGAGGCGCCCGTTCAGGACAGAGGGGACCCGGGGAGACCTTTGCTCAGGCTGAAGGCTGTCAGGGGCCCCTGGCAGCCACTGGTGGGCCTCTGGGGCGCCCTGGAATTTGCCTTCCACACTTAACTCTTTAAGGGCCATCTCCTTTCCCATCAGGAGAACCTGATTCGCTCGGAGCTCTTCTCGGTCGGCAGATTTTGGCGAGGCAGATTCTGCATGTTATTGGCACCTCCTCTAGGGTGCTCGGGGTCTAGCGGGGCAGGATCTCCCTCTGACTCTGGGGAGAAGACTGCCACCAAAGCAGGAAAAGGTGTGCTTACCTGTGTGTCCTTCTGGACGTTTTAAATATCTCCCACCCCTTTCCCTTTCCCTGTCTTGTAGGAGACAGACAGTGACCAGCACCCCCTGCTGGATCGAGCTGCACCTGAATGGGCCCTTGCAGTGGCTTGACAAGGTCCTCACCCAGATGGGCTCCCCAAGCATCCGCTGTTCCAGTGTGTCTTAGAGACAGTGGGTGAAGGGGAGGGCGGGCTTGGGGAAAATGGCCACATAGGAGGTGGAGAAAATTGGAACTCGACTCAACTCACTGTTGTCAAGGAAGAAGAAACTTTCCTCCCTCAACCAAAGGGGCACCAACCTGTTCTCCAAAACACAAAAGCAAACGCAGAGATGGATTTTATGAACAGCTGTTTGCGGAACATTTGCCCTCTGGCCCAGTTTTGAAGGGCAAGGAATGCCTTCTGCTTTGGTGGCTTGAGCAAACAGGTAGTGTCACCACCTGCCCCCTCCCCCCAGCCCCCTTCCTTCTGAATGACAGCAGTCTGGGATGGCACTGTCCGACAGGCAACGGCCCTCTGTTCAGGACTGGAGTGTGGAGTTCACCTTGGGTGTTCTAGGTAGGGACAAGCCTGCAGGGGTGTGAGCAAACCCCATGCCCAACCCTCCGGCGCTTTTGACAAATGCCTCTTGAGCTGAGCACCGCGAGCCCCAGCACTCCCTCAGCGGACCCTGCACCCCTGCACCGGGAACTGGGCCGACTTGGGGTTGGGAGGGGCTTGTGGTCTCCTCCCCCTCAGAGCAAACGGAGTGGTGTGAGCCAGTGTTCAGACCACGCAGGGGCAGTGGGAAAAGCTGGCGAGAGAGACCTCTTTCAAAACACTCTTACATGTGTCCTTTCTCACTTTGAGCGGTTAGAAGAATCTGCTGAGGCTCAGTGCCTATGCCATGTACAGTTTATCACATCAGAGAGATTTGAATTACGTGAAGTATTCACAGAAAGCAAGCGGTGGTGTGGAGTGACGGTGTCCCGGCGAAGGCAGCACTACACTGCGTGGGTCCCAGGCGTAAGAGCTCACTTCGTAGTCTCGTGCATTCGGCTATTGGTTTGTGTAGTCCATTGCATTAATTAAATGAACTTTATCATGTGCTCTTTAAATGTTTGTTTTATACTTAAATCCTGGGCTGGCGCACTGACTGGAAGCCAGAGCGGGACCCAGCGACGTCTCCCCCAAGGTGAAGCTTTGGCAGGTTTTGTTGACAAGACACCTGCCAGCAGTTTTGGAAGCTGAAATGAACAGAAGCAAATTCACCGGGAGGGAAAATCTCAGGCCAACATAGGCAAATGAAAGGGCTATTGACATTTTTTTTACACCTTTGAAAATTGCAGGCTTGGTGCAAAGAGGTCTGTCATCTTTCCCCTGGGGCAGAGGATTATCAGTGACAACTCTAGCAGTTATATTGTGTAATAAGTACTACTCCCAGTGGCAATTAGTGAGAAAACTATTATGAATTATTTCAACTGTATTATGAATTATTTCAACTGGAAAAAAAAAAAAGCCCTTTTGCAGAATACAGCAGACAGCATTGCTACTTGCAATTGGTACTTTATTCTTTGCTGCTGTTTTTATATGAAATGACTTATCCCATATTTTTGCATGAATTTCTACCAGGAAAAATAAAGGGATTTCCTATGGAAGTCCCGTCTTAATTCCAGGTGAAGGGAAAAAAGTATATACTTTGGCAGGTTATCAACCTCAAATGTGATGACATTTCTGATGCTACGTGGCGATGCTGGAGGCTTGCCAGAGCCTCACCTGCAGGATCCTACGCCTCTGAAGCTCCAGCCTTGAGGTTTCCAAGTAGGAGCTGCTCACCACGCCTCCTGAGGACACGGGAAGAGACAGACGGGAGCAGCACCTGGCCAGCCCCGTGCTAGTCTTCTCACAGGGCTATTGACAGAACCCAGAGACCATGCAAAGCTCCTCATTCCACCAGAGGGCCGCACACTGTGACGTTTGTGCCTGGTGTGGAAGGATCTGTGGACCGCTGCTTCCCGGTGCGGGAGGCCGTCTGAACGCCCTGGATGTGCAGCCATGCTCGCGGTCAGGTCTGACTTGTGTGCATTATTCCACTGTGGCCTCTCCCAAAGGCCATGGGCATCGGTTCCTGAGGGCCTGCATTCCCCACCTGCTGCATGACCCTGAGGGCTTCCTGTGGCACCCGGCTGTCCTGTAGGTACTTGGCAACTGAGCTTCAGGTACAGCCCAACTTTCGGCGATTGAACGGTCATGTTTGCCTATATTTGAACGGTGCCTTAGAACCCTCGATGCTTTGTGTTTTTCCGAAAGCTACTTACTTGGTCCTTTTTCTTTGTAGACTAGACTCCTGTGGGAGGCAGCATAAGGAAAATGCAGGTAAGTGACCTCTGGCACCGCTGAACGCAGTCTGGTTTTACCGAGAGCTTAGGACCTGGCCGCTCCGGTCACAGAGGCTGCACAGGTGCTCTGGGGCTTGTGTAATGACAGTGTCCTTTCTTTGTCACAGAACTAGTTATATTTTTAAGTCCTGTTGTATGAAAGGCATTTATACATTTAAAAACTTTTTTAAAGGACGGTTGAAAGGCGCAAGAGGAAACAAGGGCAGTTCTAGAGGGTGACAGTAGCTGTTAGGTAGCAGTTAAGTGTAGTTGTCCAGGCTCCCCGCCAGGTTGCCTTCACCTTGCAGCCCCGAGTAGCTAGCCCTGGGGCGCGGGGCCTCAGCACCTCCTCCAGGAGCCAACTTCTATTCCCTTTCCTCCCCCTTCCAAACTTTATTTAGTAACTTCGATCCTTCCAGCGCACACGTAGGGAGCCGCCCGGCGGTTCCGGTTACAGGCCTGTGCTGGAACATCATCTCAGTTGGCCAGCTTCCCGCAGGCTGTAGACCTGACATTTTGAGACAAGCCTAGAGTCAGGAGCAGGGACTTGGACTCTTAGAACACACATGAGGGCAAGGCTGCTGGCAGACTTTTCCATTGTCCTTATGTTGTCTGTGCTGTGTTTTTTTATTGACCATGATTTTTTTTTTTTAAAATTCTTGTTAATGTATTGGAATGAGCTGTAGCACGTATCTTGTGCTTAGTTTTCCTTTCTCCATCTCCCCTTGACTTCCTAGAGTATGGATGTATTCCAAGGCTAAATGCTTTTCCTCAGACCGCAGAAACAGGTTTTCTTTAAGTAGTGTGTGCATGTCAGCATGTATGAGCAGTCTGGGGAGAAGGCAGCTATCTGATCTCATCCTTAGCTGCCCTTTCTGAGGCTCTCTGTAGGTCTCTGCAGGGGGTGAGCCCCATTAGGCCACTCTGTCTAGTCCTTAAAAGATGGAGGGAGAGGAATCCGCAAGCAGCTCATGGGACTATTTACCAGGGGTTACCAGTAGCAAGAGAGGGCATGAGTTTAGTTCCGGACCCTGAGCCTTACTGTGTGACTTGAGATGGCAGAGTTGGGGCGTTTTCCCAAAATCTACGTCGATGACTCTAAGTTATATCATTTTTCTTTGTGTGGCATAAGTAACTGCCTTCAAAATGTATATCAACCTTTTAAAGAGCATCAGCTACTTCTCAAGTGGGTGGGAACGTAGAAAAATTTACATAGAGGACATGGATCAAAAATGAAGATGAGGCATCTCCGGTGGAAGGGCGTCTGTCAGTGGAAATGACCGGACACCCAGCCAACGCTGCAGAAACAAACTTGCCTATCATGTAAACTGGATGGAGAAATTCTCAGTGATTCTGTAACTGATTTTATGCTCAAGTAATGTACACTCTCGCATCCTGGTGTTTTATATTTATATAATAACTATTCAAGACAACTATTTAATTTTCTTGAAGAAAATTGGAAAGGTCTCTCCTCCCAAAGCCAGTGGCTGGGAAGAGCTGGAGGCACAGCCAGTTCTGATGTGGGGTGAGGGCGCAGAGGCTTTTTTTGGCTCAGCATCCAGACACACCAGCCCAGGCTCGCCAGTCATGTCGAGGCGTGTGACAGCAGGCAGCCCCGAGCCTCTCCCTGCCCGGGGGTGAGAACTTTCCGGGGAGGGCTGGAGCCCCTTCTCCGAGACACCTTCCTCACCCTCCTGCAACGAGGCTGTTCAGGTCGGGACTCTTGGAACAGGAACAGAGCATGGACGGCGTCGATCACCTTCACTTCTCAGCCAGCCTGACCTTTTAATACCTTTGTAAAAAGCATGTACGTATTTATAGTGTTTTAGCTTTTTTTCTAACTTTTGTATCGTAAGAGCAGAGCACCTGGTTAAGCATTGTACTATTGTTAAAGATTTGTCCCCTCTGTCCTCCTCTTCCCCTCTAAGTGCCCTCCGAATAAACTTTTCCTGGAAAAGCTCCTGCACCTGGAGCTCAGTCTCCTTCTTGCTGCCGTGTCCGGGTGGGGAGAGGATTTACAAGGGAATCCAGTGGGGCACTAGGGAGCAATGTCTCTAAGCCCTAATGTCCTTTGACCCAGGATGTGCACAGCCTTATGTAATACACCATGGCCCTCACTCACTCACCAAGGGCCACATGCAGTGCCAGCCAGTCCTTCAGTGACAGCAGGAGCCCCTGGGTCAAAAGTCCCACCCCTGTTGCATCTGCCTTGGCACGCACAGGTCCTGCTGCTGCTGACTCTCCACTGTCACTTTGCAGGCTTTTCCCCTGGACTTAAAGGCCTTTGAAATGATTAGATGCCACCAGACTTCTCTTCCCCTAGGCATGGAGACAGTTTTAGATTCGTGAGGTTTCCAGCTCAGACGACTCTGTTAGCTCCTGTGAAAATTCATTTTAAACTCCCAAGAAGACACATTTTCTCATTGGCTGAATCTTACACTGACCCCAGCTGATGTGGATTGAAAACCAGGATGATTAAAACCATTTGGGGGAGGAAGACAGAATGGGGCTGGCACAGTCATTAGCTGGACCCCTTACACAGCAGCCTTCCTTCTAAGGACCTTACCAGAGTTCAGACCCCTCCATACCGGGAGGGAGGGAGAGTTCACAGGAACTACATCAGATTCCTCCCGTTGTGATTATTATTTGGCCAATTCTCCCCTCCTGCCCTCTAAAAGACTTCCCCAAGGTTTTATCTAATCTGTATTTCTCAGCAAATGGCTCAAATCCATACCGCTAATTCAACCTGTCCTTGGAGCTACAACTTTAAATTCCAGCTGCCTGTCACAAATGTGATTTAAAGCATAACACCCACAAACTGAATCATCTATTTAACACAAATATGTGGCGAGCTACCTCCTTTTCTGACTCCCCATTTTTATCAGCAGCCCCTCTCTAGCTCCCTCTCCCCCCTTCTCCAACCCCTGAGCAGCCTGATGCACATCTATCTCTTCCTTGCTCTCCGTCACCTCTGCTGCCTGTCAATCAAACCTCCCTTTCGGAAAGGCCCTGTTCCCTGAATGGCCTGGCTCCCCTTGGCACAACCTCCTCTTTTTCTTGTACCTGCACTCACTCCTTCCGTCCGGTTGGTGTTCCCACGCCACTGCATGTGTTCTTGATGTTCCTCCCCAAGTGATCTCCATCTACTCACGTGATTTCAGGCCACGGAAGTGCTAATGACTTCAAAATCAGTATTTACAGCCTGGACATCAATCCCAGGCTTCATATCTGTAGCCAACAGCCTGTGGGCTAACGGTACATGGAGATGCCACAAGTACCTCAAACTCATAATTTAAAAAGCAAATTCACCACTGCCCTTATTAACTCCTCCTCCTCTCCTCTGGCCTTCAGCCCCATTTCTGGCTCCACCATTTACCCATCCTATAGCCACAGAGGTCACAGTCATCCACCCTCCCTCACTCCCCACATCCAATCAGTCCCGTTTCCCACTCTCACTGCCCTACACAGGTCCTCTAGCACCCGGACAACTGCACCAGCTTCATAACTCCTCTCCTAGTCTCCAGCCTGCTTTCCTGTACATGCAGCAATCACACCACCCCCAGTGACCTACCAGACCTTAGATGCCCCCCTCCCCCCACCCCACCCTCAGCAACAGCACACATTCTAAGGTCTTTAACATGGACCACTTGAACTTCATCATTGGGCCCCATGTAGCTCTCACAGCTGGCTGCCTTACACTCTGCAACATGTTGTTCCTTATACTCTGCTTGGAACGTTAACCCCTCTTCCCCAGGCTACACCCCAGCCCCAGCCTTTCTGACACGCACCACTAGCTCTGTTGGCTGTCACTAATGCTTTGCCTTCAGACATCTCCAGGAAGCCCTCTGTGCATCCATCACCACATTCTCAACTGTCTTCACCATGGCTTTCTCCTCCTCTAGGCTGCGAGTTCCCCGAGAGCAGAGTTTGTATCTTATTCTTATACCCCCAACTTCTTTTGGCCACTACATATTTTTGTTAAATAAATGAATCAGAGCCCATATCTAGAAGATTCTACCTCAGCAATACCTTTGCATCCATTTCCATTGTGCTATTCTATATAGTAAGTTGTTATATATAGCCAAAGGAATCCCACCAAATAGTTCCTGATTACCTTTTATTAGAGCTATTCCAATAGTCTCCTAATCTGTCTCCCTCTAGTCCAGGGATGGCAAATATGGGGCAAAATTACCACCATTCTCTATCCATGGTGAAACCACTAGTCACATACAGTGCTGGGTCCATTCTCAGCCTCAGAATCCTTCTCAACGCTTCTCTCCAAATAGTGCTAATTAATTAGCGTTGGCTAATACTACTGCCCGATTTCCCTGGAGTGTAATTACAGTTAATGTCTCTTCTGCTCCAAACTTCTTGACTCCTCAATTATCTCCAGAGGAAACACAGGCCCTACAAAGTAGGATTTCATGGTTCTCTCCAACATCAATCCATCCTTACCCACCACCACTTCTCTATTTGGACTACTGCAGTTTTCCCAACAGAACTCCTTGCATTATCTCCATACCTTTGTTCATGCCATAACTTCCACCTATCTGCCCAAATTCGTATCTTTTCAGCTCAATGCAAGCATCACTTCCTGTAAGTCGGTGGGTCTCAAAATGTGGTCACTAACCAGTTACATCAGTATCATGGTAGAAACACATTCCGAGGCCCCACCCTGGACCTACTGAATCAGAAACTGGGGTGGGGCCCTCCAAGTGATTCTGATGTGGGCTCAAGTTTGAGAACCACTGCTCCCAGCTGCGTTTTATGCTCCTCCCAACACGGCTCTCCTTCCCACAAGCAATTAGGGCAGGTCAGGGTGCTCTGCACATTCTGCCCAGCATTCCACCTTCTGTGCCCTCATCTTGCTTGTCCCCTCCTCCCACCCGAGTTGGACGATGAGCTCCTAGAGCAGAGAAAATACATCCTGAGTCTGCAGCCTCTGCTGCACCTGGCCTAGTCTGGCACCAAGAAAGTTCCCTGGATCCTTGTTTCATCAGGAATAGGTTAATTGCTTTTTCTCGTGTTTTAGGCCTTCTAACTTCACCATATATGACTTCCTGAGAATTCCCTGGAGCAGCAGGATTGGTGCAGACCAAGTCCTTGGGCTCAGACGAAGAGAATCTTCTCTCTCTTAAATTATGCTGCTGTTTTCTTACCGTTCCTACCCCAGACCTCACTTAGTCCATGTGGTTATAGCATTAAAGCCACCTGGTTGATAAGAGAAAGGGGAGAGGCAATGACTGTTCACATCCTTCAGAGGAGAGAACCAGGAAGGCTGGTCATGTATTGCTGTATGTGACCTTTTTGTGCCGCCCAAATTTGTAGTTATGGGGAGTGAGTATTTGAGTCTATCAACATATACACACAGATATTAAAGGGGGCTAGAGAAAAAAACTTATTTTCTTGCCAAACCTGTATTCCCAAGATGCAGTAATAACCATTAAGTCCTGGTTTTGAATCAGTACTTTCCCAATGGGAAACAAAGTAGAACTGTAAGTCATCAAGAGCTGGAATGTGCTCAGTGGTGCTCCAACAAAAGGCCCATACATTGCTATTACCTCTATTAATTCTTCATTCTGCAAATCAGAAACACCTCGGAACAGAGCAAGATGCTTCCTCTACTAGAAGAACTGCAACACACACGCACACTTCACTCTGAATAAAGAAACCTACATTAAGCATTAAGACCTGTGATGTTAGTAACAGACATATAGGTCATGCCCAAAATATAAAACTTAGAGAACTTCTAAGACCCTTTCTACAGGAGTTTATATGCCAAAGGTGCAAGCATGGATCACTAAACTAACCCCCAAGTGGAATCTAAATCAAAATTAGAACTCTGCCCTGCATAGTCAGCATGCTACTTTATGAGACATACAAATGATGGGAAAGTTAATAGGGTGTTGTTTTCAAGCCAATCCTAGTAAGTAGGTACACTTGACCAGATATTATACGTTTTCTCCATCTACAATCTTTTAATGAAATTTGGTATTTAATGACAGAATGCTGTAGCTAAATTGTCTTCCCTATTTTTAAATTTGGGTGTGTGTGTGTGTGTGTGTGGCGGGGGGTGGTGTGGTGTGTGTGAGGGACAACTCTAACTCATTACAACATTCTCTGGAAGTCTGTCTCCATCAATCAGAGCATTTAATGAATCAGGACCTCTGACCACACTAGACACATGTTTGCTAAATTTAGCTTTGCATCAGCAAACACAAGCTCAGAATAGTTCATGGAGCTCTCATCTTACCCTTAGACAGTGATTCTTCTAAGACTGTCTTTCTATGGCAGGCCAAGGCAGGGTAAGGGGCACTCCACGTGCTCTCCCTATGGCCATTGTTGAGAGACTGGCCCAAGGTTGAGGGGATCCAACATCAGCCATGGCAAACATGTTTATCCCCACCTCTCCATGACGAGAACTTGAAGTTAGCCATTTATCACATCTCATGTGTTATAAGTGGTTTGCAGTAATGGCCTGACATGCTCTATGGTCCTTGAACCACATCCCATATTACTCAGCCATCTAAGTGTAGCTTCTCTGAATCTCCAGCTTCTCTGAATTAGATGTGGCCAAGTTCTATAAATAGAGAGCAAGCAAACTGCTTCTGTCAATCTTCTCATATTCTGGCAGGATAACATATTTTAAAATTATAAAAATATCTATGTCTTCATCACTCTAAAATTATTACATAACACACGATTTTCTCAGGGGAAAAAAAGCTTACTGTCTCTCCCTACCTTCCAACACTCATGGACCTTAAAACTTGGTGATAATACTTATCAAACTATCAAATACAAATCAAAATTAAGGGCCCACTATGTGCCAAACAGTGTGTTATACTAATAGAGAAATATTCCAAGAGGAGGGGGGTAGATAATTCATTTTAAATCCCAGATGGACAGTCCATAATAACTTGTGAATGGCAACCACGGAGGTCACTTTAGATAAAGTACAACTTTTATTACACTACTAGAGGCCCGTTGCACAGATTCGTGCAACGGTGGGGTCCTTCAGCCTGGCCTGCGCCCTCTCGCAATCCAGGGATTGGGCCAAAACCGCCAGTCCAACATCCCCCAAGGGATGTAGTCGTGTGCAAAGCAGCAGGCAGCCGAGGAGGAGCCCGAGCCCGGGCCGGGTGCCATGCCGCCTCGGTAGCGCTGCCGTGGAGGCAGGAGACTCTCATGCTGCCACAGCTGCGCTCGCCAGCCGTGAGCCCAGCGTCTGGCGCCGGTCGGTCAGCTAAGCCGTGCTCCCGCTGTGGGAGCACATTGACCACCAGTGGACAGCTCCTGCGTTGAGTGTCTGCTCCCTGGTGGTCAGTGTGCATCATAGCAACCGGTCACTTAGGCTTTTATATATGTAGATTAGCTCATGATCACTCTTCTTAACCTGGGCCTTTAGTAGATGCCACTGTATTCTTTTATCCCACATTTCCCCTAGAAGGGGCTGATAGCTGAGGTCTTAAAAACGTGAGTTGTCAGTATACATATGCATGTTGGATCCAGAATAGTGAGTTTGACAAGCCCTTACATTATTCACTATTTATGCCTAATCCAATGAAGGAAGAAAGGCTTCTCCCATATACATCCTCTACTAAACAACAAAATCATAACAATACACATTAGCAGACTTTATAAACAAATCACATTTTAATAATCTGGCTTTGTTTAAGCCACAAAATCAAGTTCACAGCTTTTTTTTGTCTGTTTTCTCTAACCAATGATCCTAATGTAGTTTCTAAAACCTCTCCTATTTTAAGAAAAACATGTTCCACCTTTCATTTTGCAGCAAGGAGCTAACTTTCCTTATATTCTTAATGAACGGCTGATCCCGTCATCTCAAAGAAACACTGATGGAATGGTGAATAATCCTTCAGAATAGTAAATAAATAAATAAAAAGTCACCAAGCACGACGGCCAGCAAAGTGGGCTCTTCCTGAATGCTCCAATCACTGCCACCTTCGCTCCCGTGGTTGCCCTGGCCTGGCACCGTGAGCCCCCGTTCTTTCTGCTTCTGCCTCAGTCCCAGTGCTTGGAAGATGGAGCACAGGGGTCTGAAGTTGTTTCTGCTAGTGAGCACACCACACCAAGCAGTGCTCAGCCCCGGTGCCAGCGCCACCCAGCTCTGGGCCCTGTGCCATTTAGAGCCATGCAGCGGCCACCAGTGCTGGGTTATTTGCTGTATTTACAACTCTTCCTTTGGAAACTTTCCCTTTGGTGGTCAGTTCCCCTGGGGCTGACCCACTCAGCCCAGGAAGTAACACAAGGTCCTCAGGGACTCATGCCTAATGTTTTCACATCCTTTTCCACCTCACTCACTCCTCAGTATTACTATGTGGCAGTGATCTGTCTTTCAGAGAGGAGGGTGTAAGTGTGACAACACAGCTCTGACATCTCAAGAAAACTCTAAGGAAGAAGAGTTTATTCATGATAAAGGCAATGCCAAAACTTCCGTGTGTGATCAGATTGTTTCAACGGCCCATTATAGAGAATTACTTACGTTCCCCTCTGTCTCTTACACACATGCAAACCGCACCCACACCCCCTACCCCCCAACTTTGTAAAGGGATCTGTTTTATCCCTACCAGAGTAGGAAACCTTTGCCTCATTTATTATACACTGGCTCCTCAATACTTTCTAGCATGAGCTCAGACACTATACTTTAATTGAAATGCCCAGAGCAACTTTTGAGCTAGATATTAACCTGAGGGCCACTGCCACTGGCCCCACCTATACTACAGCACAAATCGAATCTGCAGCTGCTTCCTTTCTTCCCAGCAAAAGCATCAAAGCTCAGAGCAGCAAGCTCCTTGGAGGCAGAAAATCAAGAACACCCAGGAAAGGTGGCACAAGCTCCTGATCTGCAGAATCAAGCGTGACCACAGGGCATGCTACAGAAAGTTGACTAAAGTGGCTGCTTCTTTAACATGTTAAGCGCCAGCCTGTTTTGTCTTCCAGACGGAAAGTATAGTGTCCGTCACCGGTGACTGACTGGGCGCTTAACGTGTTAACTTGGGCAAATCACACACAACCTCTGAGCCCCTTATTCACTCCCATTCCTAGAACAAAAAAGCATATTTGAAAAATTATCAGTCCTTACTGTCATTATACTCCTCACTCCTTTACAATATCCTGAGGGAGAAAAACTTTCTCCTTAACCCTCTACTAAAAACTAAAATTAAGAGGATCCTATGAACAAATCAGGCAGCCAACATGATGATGGAAAGTTCAGCAAAACATAACGGGGTTGATAGGAAAGTATCTCAGGTCGTGAGAGTTAGCATCTTTGTTGGTCAAACCCTAGTAGGAATAATTTAGTGTTCTTCATCAGATGAAAGGCCTTCAATTTCATCTCTGTCTCCCCCAATTGCCATCCAGAAGGCTTTGGCAACCTGTGTCGAGAGAAACATGCAACACATTTTAGCCAACAGCTAAATTTCAGCTCATTTCATGTCATACTTTGGACTGATTAAGACCTAAAATTCTATACCTTGCCCTCCAACCCCCTGGCAACATATATCAAAACCCTTGAATATCCTGACCCAGGACTTGCACTTCTAGAAATTTACACTCAGGATATAACCAGAGTTGTGCACAATGGTGATGTGTAAGGATATGCAGAGCTTCACTCTTTATAGAAGCAAAAATTGCACATGACCTGTCCAAAAGTGCACTGGATAAATTATGACACATTCATACAACACAGTACCATAAGCCATGTATGTTTCCTGCTAAGAACATGTGTCGCATTGGTAATAACAAACTAAAACAAAATAACTGAATTTTCCAGCCCAATAGTTAGAAAGGCAAACATTCTGAGTCTCAATAAAAGTTCCATGTCACTCAACATCCATCTGAAAAATCATGGTTTGACTGCAGCAACTAAGTTACTACTGTGTAAACATTCAATTAGTTATAAGTTAAAATCCAATGAAAAATTCACACTAAGACATTTTAGAAGTAGAAAAGTATAATTAATCAATAAGTGCTATAATTCTAACAGCCTGGACCTTTTGTAGGTAATAAATACCTGACTGATTGTCTCACCTTTTCTGCATGCAACTTTCTCTGCTCGTGAGGAAGCGTCGCAGCCTTGTCTAGGGGGAAAATATATCTTAAGAAACTCATCTAATAGCACAAGAGAATCTGGAGTATACGGATGTTCTAACACTGGGAGATGGGAGATGGGTTTCAAAGACATGTTTATGGTGTAGTCATTATAGCTGCTAGGAAGTTTAAGTCTTCCAAATTCTCCAGATGGGAATGATGTGAGTAAATTGGTAGGGTGTCACTGATTCCACATTAATGAGACACACTGAAAGAAACAGAGGCAAGAGAAGAAGGGAAAATAAGAGGAAAGAGAATTAAGGAAGAGGAAAATTTACCCCAGGGGATTTTTACCACCAGAGGATGGCACAGTCTCCCAGTAGCTATGTTTCTCAAGATAGCTGAGACCAGAGAATGGAATCGAATCAGCAGTTACCAAATAAAATCCTACTATATAAAACCAGGGAGTATCAATATGGGAACATGTTAGGCACAATGGATTCATCTGCTTACCTTTCATTTCCTTTAACTTTGAAAACAGTCTTTCAAAATTCTCCAAATCTCCTCCGCCCGTAGTAAGACTGGCTAATTCTTGAATATCCAGATCTAACATAGGATCTGAAATAAGGATTCAACATATTGTCACACGTTATTTATATTCTAGAGGCCTGTGCACGGGGGCGGTGGCGGGGAGTCCCTCAGCCCAGCCTGCACCCTTTCACAATCCAGAAGCTTTCGGGGGATGTTCGACTTCTGGTTCAGGATCGGGCCTAAACCGGCAGACGGACATCCCTCTCACAATCTGGGATCGCAGGCTCCTAACTGCTCGCCTGCCTGCCTGCCTGATCACCCCTAATGCTTCTGCCTGCCTGATGGCCCCTAACCACTCCTTGGGGGCGCGGGCGGAGGGGGGGGGGAGAGAGGGGAGGGGGGACAGCTTGGACGAGGGCCCGAGGTGTTCTGCACTTTCCAACCAGGAATGTTTTAACAGGCAGTCTCCAAAAACTTGAACTGGAAAACCTAAAAGTAAAGTGCTCAGATTTCAGGCTATTCACAGGATTTCTATCCCAATTAAACTCTAATTCTGAGCTCTCAACAGTCTGGACAAACTGCCCTTCACTATCTCCAAAGTTTCTTATTCGTCGCTATCCCATTTTCCTCTGCTTCAAACCAATGTAACAAACGAAACCTTTAATTCTGATCTTCCTCACCGCAAGGGAACAGCAAACCTCAATCGAAATAATTTCCCACCAGAAGTCACGTCCAAACACTGCGAGACTGAGGACTATAGGATTGACCATGTACATGTGCAATAACAGGATCATGTTCTAGCCGTAGGCGCCCAGGCGTCCTCCATAATCCCACAATCCTCTGGTCGCATACTTCCAGTTTTTCTAGCTCCTCCTCAAGTGGTGTTTACTTCAGGCATGTTGCAATGTCCAGGGCCTCTAGTTGGGGAGGATTTTTCTGTTCTTTGACGTTGATAGCTGTTTACTCTCTGGAATCAGTGAAGTTTCGGGAGCACTGCCGCTGCCCTGAACATGTCGGTCCCAAGCGCACTCATGAAACAACTGCCCATTCAGTCCACAGCTGGCACCGTCCCAGTTCGCAGAGAAAGGTACTGTGCTGAGCCGTTTTCTAATCGGATCTTCCTCTTCCTTCCCCAGCACACTCCAAACCTACTCCGGGCCTGACCACCCCAACCCCACAGACCCTTAAGACCTTCCCCCCTATTTCTTCGACTTTCCCCATCAAACTCGCACCCTATCCACTAAGGTACACCGATTCAGCAATAAATGCCTAAACTTTATACTATCTTTTACTGTACAACATATATTTTCACATCTATTACTGACATCCATATAAGGTGGCTAGGACAGATTTCACTGTCCATAATTTACACATGAAAAAGTCTGGGTTTAAAAATGAACTCATCTAAAATTACAATAATTCAGAAGTAAAGCTGATTTAAATTCCTGTACTCCTACTACCAATCCTCTACTATTTCCAGCTCACCATGTTGCCTCATTATCCAAGTTTAATGAGAACTTTAACTAACCCTCCACTCCAGGCCGACCATCCCAGCACACAGGTCTGTCTCCTTCCTTTGAATGCATCCCACACTCAGCGTTTACGGAACTGTCTTGGCATTGGCATATGCTACTTTGTATTCTGACACCTCGCCACACTGCTATAATGAAGACTACCATAGTAAGAGAGTTTGCTTTGTATCTGCACCACTGAGTGCTTTAACTTACACCATTCCATTTCCCTTTGCCACAGCACTGTAAGAGAAGATCTGTTAACCCCTATTTTACAGAAGGGGAAACTAATGCCCATGGAAGCTAACTTACTTACTCCAGGTCCTTCCATTACTAGTGGTAGAGCCATGATTTGAACCCAGTTGTTTAGGACTCAAGCCCACAACCTTAACCATTACAAGACCTGCCTCTGCATTTTTAGACTAAGCTCTGTGAAGACAAGGATGATAACTTATAATCCTTTGCATCTACTACAATACCATACAGATAATTTGGTGTTAAAAATGCATTTCGTTAATAAATTTGCTTTAGTTCGGTGGGCATGTCATGCTGGCAATTGGCATACAGGGCTAGAGATAAAAATGTGTGACTTGTTTGTGTATACATGATAATTGAACTGTGGGCATGGATAGAATCACTTCATGCTTAGATACAGATTTGGAAGAGGAATTTAAGTGGAGCATTGAGGAATGGCAATATTTAAAGGCTGGGTTAAAAAAAAGGGTAAATTTCTAAAGAAAGAGAAGGAATAACCAGAAAGACGGAAAAATCACCCAGTCAAGAAAAGATATTGTTTCAAAAGGGATTGCTCCCTAATACTGAATGCTGCCAAGAGGCCAGGAGGAGAAATGGAAGACATCTATTAGATTCAGTGGCATGGAGTTTGTTGGTGAGCTGATGTAGTGGGATATGGAGGCAGAAGTTAGATGGGAGTGCACTGAGGAGTGGATGGGAGGTGAAGAATGGAAATAAGTTTAGTAAAGAAAGAAGGAGGGAAACATGGAGTTGAAGTGTTTTACATCTGCTGGTTTAGCTTTGCCTTAATATATATATATATATATATATATATATATATATATATATATATCATATATATGATATATATAAATATATATGAACAAAATAAACTGACTAACAAAAGAGATCCAAGACATGGAAGCATGGAACAGATTGATGAATCTCAGAGGGAAGAAGGGGTGGGGGGCAAAGGAAGAAATTAATCAAAGAACTTATATGCTTATATACATAACCCATGGTGGCCTTGCAGAGGGCAAGTGTGGGGTGAAGGGGGGTCAAAGGAAGGGGGAAAGTGTACATTTGTAATACTTTCAACAATAAAGATAAATTTAAAAAAATTTTTTTTGGAAATAATTTTAGCTTTACAAAAAAAGTAACAAAGTCCCAGTCAGGTGACTCAGTTGCTTGGAGCATTGTCCTGTACACCAAAAAGGCTGCAGATTTTATTCCCAACCAGGGCACATTTGTAGCTTTAATCCCTAGTCTGGGTGCATAGAGGAGGCAACCGATCAATGTTTCTCTCTTACATCAGTATTTCTCTCTCTCTCTCTCTCTCTCTCTCTCTCTCTCTCTCTCTCTCTCTCTCTCTCTCCTCTCTCTCCCTCCTCTCTCTCTCTTTCTCTCTTTCCCTTGTTCCTTCCCTTCATTCCCCTTCCCCCTTTCTCTCTCTAATAATTCATAAACATATATCCTTGGGTAAGGATTTTTTTTCTTATTTTTTTAAATCTTCACCTGAGGATATTTTCCCATTGATTTTTAGAGAGAGTGGAAGAGAGAAAGACAGAGAAATATCAATGTGAGAGAAACACATCGACTGGTTGCCTCCTCACAATAGGAGCTTGCAACTGAGGTACGAGCCCTTTATCAGAATCAAACCCAGGACCCTTCGATTCGAAGGCTGCACTCTATCCACTCAGCCAAACCGGCTAGGGCTTGGTGAGGATTTTTTTAAGTTTCAAAAATAGTATATGCCCTTCACCCACCTTCCCTCAATGTTAACATCTTATATAACTACGTTATAATTATAAATGTCAAGAAGTTAATAATGGTGTAGTGCTATTAACTAAACCACAGACTTCATTCAAACTTCATCAGCTTTTCCACTAAAAGCCTTTTTTCTCTGTTCCAGGATCCTACACGGAATTGAGCTGTCAAATCTCCTTAGACTTCTCCAATTTCTGACAGTTCCTGAGTCTTTCCTCATCTTTTATGACTTTTAAAGAGTCCTGGTCAGTTATTTTGCATAATGTTCCTCAATTTGGGTTTGTCTAATGTTTTCTTATTATTAGATTGAGTTTATGCAACCTTGGCATAAACAGCACAAAAGTGAGGGCCTGTTTGGTACAGATCAGGGGGAGATGATGTCAGTATATCTTATTACTGGTGAGGTCATCTTCATCACTTGAAGTAGTATCTGTAAGTTTTTCTAATATAAAGTTACTATTCCTCCTCTGCAATAAATAAATACCTTAGCAAAAATGCTTTTAGACTATGCAACTATCATGTTTCTTCTAAAATTTTCGTCTATTAATTTTAACATCCATCAGTGGATCGGGCCTGCAAACAACTATTACTGTGGCATAAAGAGAAAGTAGAGATATAGTAGTTCCCTAACAAAAGAATATTTATAGTTATTTCAACTAAGCTCCTTGGCTTTCTGGCTTTTGGACAGCAGACTAGAAAGTGGTTTCAGTTCCAGGACCTTCTTATTGGATACTGTGAGACGAATTATTGAACTGCTCTGGGCCTTACCATCATCTCCATAAAATAACTTCTCTGGCAAACTTAATTACCAGGTGGGAAAGTGGGTATAAAAGAACTTTAAAAGGATGTGAAAGGGCTTATAAAGTTATATTATTCTTGATACCATCAACTCTAACTACTGTTAAATACTATGAAAAAAACTGTGTAATATGGAGATATAAAGCTGTTTCACCACCTGGTCCTGTCTGTTTTAGCTAGATGATCTCAATCAAGACTCTGCTAAGAGAATCAGAGAAAAACGATACAGATTTGCAATGTGTTTATTCTTCTTCCTTTTTCTGATAGCCATCTCAAGGCTCACATTCATTTGGGGTTATACTACCAACTTTCTTCCCTTGCCCATATATAAAGTCAATATTCCCCAGATGATTTATTCCCTGATACATTGGCTATTCCAAATTCCACAGAGCTGTCTCTCAGCAGCCAAAGGAGGAACTTACCCACAATGCTATCGACCTGAGCATCTGCTGTATTAGCTGCACCACTCCGACGATCCAGGAGGGATTCAGTCCTATCTGCTGCTGGCAAACGGGGCTGCTGTTAAGGAAAACACACAACACACAAGCAATACTTTAATAGCAGGCTACTTGAGAACTAAATCCAAAAGGCTCACACTTCCACCCATTGGCTGAGCTAGAGACAAGGAGAGATGAAGAAGGTTCAACCTCACATAAAAAAATAAACGCCTAAAAATTCACTAACTTAGGAGTATTTTCCTAAAAAAAAAAAAAGAAAGTGTCATGATTTTGCTACTGACTATTAAAACATTGTTTTGTTTAAGATCCATGCTTTATTTGAAATGTGAAAATGAACATGAGCATATCATAAGCAGCTCAGAGACTGATGAAAAAGATGCCTGGAAGCACAATGTGGCCCTAATGTGCCCTTGGTTCCAGCATGACGACCAAGGTAAACTTGGACCAAAGTCCTTGAGGACAGAGGGTTGAAATCAGCCTATTAAGCTCTCTGAGGACAAGGACTTTGCCTCAGATTTGTACAGGGCCTTATACATGGGAAGTACTGAAAAAGAAACATCAATTTTATTTTATGTTTAAAGATCTGGAGGCAACTTTATGCCTCAAGGAAATCCTAGCACTTTTTAAAAAGCACGCTAACAAGAACACATGAAACAACCCAGATTGCAAACATCTTGAACGGCTCACTGCTTTGATGCTGAACCAGCCTCTCTCATAGGTACCAGGCACAAGAGGATTGCTTTAGATTCTCCTTTTATCTATTTTTAGTATTCTCTGCCACTTCTTAAGTGAAAAGGAAAAAATAATAAATTCATAATGACAAGGAGGAATTAAAGTAAAAGAGGAGTAAAGATAAAGGCAAAAATCTTTACCTCTGAGTGACACGGGTCTGCTGATCCAATGCTATGGTTTGCTCCAGCCAATGAGCTGAGAAGGCCAAAGCCTTGGTTCCTATCTGTTTAAGGAAAAGAAAAAATACAACTACTGAAAATTTTAACTTACATTTTAAGTTGTTAAAATGACTGTGATGACAAAACAATGGCTATTTCCTCATTATAAAAGTTCTAACTGTAAAACATAGCTATTACCAATTACCATACTCTCTAAATACTGAATAATTTTCAAAAATCAGAGTATTAGTCCAGGTCAAATATAATGACAGAACCATTATAACAAATCTTCTCTTTGTCAAGATTAACAGCATTGATGTTTTAATAGTCACTATGAATTAGTAATATCCCAGTATTTTAAAGTGAAGAGGACCATGCATGCCTTTTTTGAAATTCTGCTCTAATTTTGATATAAATGAGCTACTTGCAGTTAAGGCCCCCTATACTCTCAATATTTGTATTTACAATGGAGGACAAATCTAGAGCAGAACATCTAGAACTGATAAAAGTAAAGGCCCGAGCCCTGATTTGATAGTGTTCCCCCAAATCCACCTGGCACTTATTAAAACTACCCCAGTATTCAGTAGGCAGTATTCTCCCTACTGCCAATCGAGGCAGAATTTCTGAAACAGACAACAAGGAATCTGAACTTTTACCAAGTACTCCAGGAGAGTGTTAGCATCAGGGACACTGAAAACAAAATAAAACACTGCCGCAGAGTAAAACATGAAAGCCACAGCTCAAGAGTCTAACAGTATAGAAGCCAAAAAACTCTCTCAAAAAAAGACAACTTCCTCCGACCTTGCCTTTCCTCTCCCTAGCTCTGCACCCATTCTCCTCTCTCTTTCAACCACCTACAAACTTCCTGCGTCCTCTCCCCTGCCAGGTGAAACTGTTGTCAGAGGCTCAGTCACACATAAGGTATCGAAGAGAACCACGTGCATCTACTCAGCCCTCCTTCCTTTCCCTTGGGGGAGGATTTGCCTTTTAAACAGGGACAAGGCCAATGTGTGGCCTCCCGGGTCTAGATTGCAGCTTGTTCCAACCTGACCTCTCACCACATGGCGAGTTGCCTCGCCTCCCTACTGCATGTGGCTATCAACCCATGGAGTAGGGAGGCGAGATGATCTGAATCAAGATCCTGCTAAGAGGCTTTGAAGGCTTCAATTCTGAAAGCCTGCTGCTGCCCTGCTGCTTTTCCTGCTCCACAGCCTCACCTGTGGCAGCAGGGCCACAGGTGCAGGCGCACCCGGGACCCCTTTCACCTCCTCATCGAGCTTGCTCATTCTGTGAGGGACTCTCCAGGCCAAATGCCTGGGTGTGCCCCATCCAGGGCCAGGCACTGAGGTTTCATCGAGGTAGGCTGAAGAGGCTGAGTACAGTTCCATGTGGTGTCCCACACTGACGGTTCCACTAACTAGGGAGGTTTATTCAAACAGCAACATCATTCTTTGATTTTGGCCAATGTGCTATAGACTTTACAGCAGTTGTATGCAATTATGCAATACTCAGACTGGGATTTCACATGCCATGAGGCTACACAAGGCTCTTATAAAGTACTTCAGGCTCTTTGTACAAAAGGCATTATCTGAGTAATGGAGTACTGCTCTAAGAGAATACTTCTATTACTGAAAATAACTTGGATTTGGGTAATTTTCAAATCTAATTCACAAATCTCTCCATATTCCAATTCCACAGCTTATGTTTTTCCACTGTTGGGCAATATCTAACCTTGGCAGGTCAGACTGCAATCCAAGAAGAATAATGTCAGCATGGGTATGTTATTAGACCAAAGCAGTCTATTTTAAATGCCTCATTCTTTCAAATGGCTGCCTTGAAGGAGGGGATCTGGGATAGGCAGGAGTGAGAGGGAGCTAGACTCGTCACTGAATACCGTAAACTTTTCATTTCATGTTCATGTGTTTACTAGTCAAAGAGATTTGTGGTTAATTTAATGATTATGTGCTAAATGAACGTCCCAATTTTTCAAAATTATGAAGAAGTCAGAATAGTGGGAAGAGAAGTGGCATAGGTCAGAAAGCCTGGATTTCATTCCTGGCTCTGCCTACCAGTGCGATCTTGGACAAAGCAATCAATCTTTCTGGGCCTTAAGTTTCTGTCCTGTGAAATAAGAGGGTTGCTATACATGATTGCTAAATTCCATTCTGTTCTAGAAGTTTGTGATTTTATAAAGTAAAGAGGCATTCTTTATCTTCTCTTGACAGTAATTTTGAGTTGGCTGGGCTTAGATATTTTTAAAAAATTACTTAAGAGAAAAACAAGAACCTTAAATTTCAGAATCCTTCTAAGGTTCACAGATGACTGAGTTTATAATCAGGTTCTGGGCTAATTAAAATAAGCTGGAAGGACGTTGCTCAGTATTTTCTTATAAACAATGGAGGATTTAGTTAACTAACAAGAGAGTTCACTATGTTCTTACTGCTTATATTTTAAGAAAGTTTTAAGCATAAATTTTCACAATTAGTAAAACAATTCATGTTTGTTTATCCAAAGCCGATTGCTCAAAAATCTTGGCTTTTACTTTACACATTTACAATTTTAAAGAAACTCAGTTTTGCTTAGTTCAACGTTTAGCAAAATTCTGCCCATGTGCACCCTCTGTAAAGACTATCCTATATAATAACTAGAGGCCCAGTGCACGAAATTCGTGCAGGGGGAGGGGGGGGCTGTCCCTCAGCCCAGCCTGCACCCTCTCCAATCTGGGATCCCTTTCACAATCCAGGACTGCTGGCTCCCAACTGCTCGCCTGCCTGCCTTCCTAATTGCCCCTAACCATTTCTGCCTGCCAGCCTGATCACCCCCTAACCACTCCCCTGCCAGCCTGATTGATGCCTAACTGCTCCCTGACAGCTTGTTTGCCCCTAACTGCCCTCCCCTGCAGGCCTGGTCACCCCTAACTGCCCTCCCCTGCAGGCCTGGTCACCCCTAACTGCCCTCCCCTGCAGGCCTGGTCATCCCTAACTGCCCTCCCCTGCAGGCCTGGTCATCCCTAACTGCCCTCCCCTGCAGGCCTGGTCCCCCCCAACTGCCCTTCCCTACAGGCCCGGTCGCCCCCAACTTCCCTCCTCTGCCAACCTTGTCACCCCTAACCGCCCTCCCCTGCAGGCTTGATCACCCCCAACTGCCCTCCCTTGCAGGCCTGGTCCCTCCCAACTGCTCTCCCCTGCTGGCCATCTTGTGGTGGCCATCTTGTGTCCACATGGGGGCAGCCATCTTGTGTGTTGGAGTGATGGTCAATTTGCATATTACTTTTATTATATAGGAAGATGTAATATGCAAATGGTTGTTACTCTGTGAAGCATAACGACCGACCACGTAATGACCGGATCACGGATCAGCAGGAGGGTGGGGCAGCAAGCTACAAGGGGCAGCGGAGAGCTACAGGAGGGGGCAGGGCAGCAAGTTATGAGGGAGGGTGGCAGGGGGGCAGCGCAAAGTGAGCTACAGGAGGGCGGGGCAGCAAGCTACTGGCGAGCTACTGGTGCACAGATTTGTGCGCAGGGCTACTAGTTCTTATAGAAAAGGATTACACAAATATTCCCTTGTTTGCCAGATTTTTCTCCACTGGATTCAGGGCATGGAAATGCCATCCTATTAAGAAGGATTTATTCTTTTAGGTAGTTGTTGAAACTGGCTTTAGTATCTATGGTTTTATTGATACCACAAAATACTAGAGTAGGAAGGAATAAATTAATCCACCTACTCAACTGATTCTTCTGGAACCTCAGAGCGGCGGAAAGGGGAAGTTGTTAAGTCAATTATTCTGAAAGGCATAGTGAGTATATTAAACTCTGGTTATGAAACCATCCCATTCAGTTTCAGTAGACTAGTAAATTGGCACCAGTGGAACGATAGATAAAAATGACAGTATCATGAAGAAAAATATTCAGTGGTGCTGGTCATGAGCATAGAGTTCTTCCAGGAAGTGTCAGAAACAAAACCACAGCCTCTAGAATAAAGATTTGAAATGGGAAATTCTTAAACCTTGGGAGGAGCTTTTATTATTTATTTTTAATGAAAGTTTCGAAAAAATTGGAATATGTGAAATTAAGTGCACATCTCTTTACAAATTTAAAGGCACATGGTTATTTTAGAAACAAAATTCATCTCACATAGAAATTTTGACATGCATTCCATGAGACATCTAGAGAATTAAAAACCTAGGCAAAAAGGGAAATTTTAATATGGGGAATGGGCAGAGTCATTCTTTAAAAAAGTATTTTTCCTTCTAATGTTTTTGCTCTTCTCCACCGATTTATCAAGGTAATATGATAAGCATATAAATTTGGAGATAAAGGCATGGATTTGAATCCTAGTTCTACTATTTACTGCATGGTCTTGTACAAGTTATGCCCTTGTACCTCAGTTTCTAGATTTATGCAGAGGGTATAACATTTCTTACCTTGCAGAACTATTATAAGGGTTAATAATCATAATAGCTAACATTTACTGAGTGCTAACTACAGAGTGGGCCAAAGGTAGGTTTACAATTGTTCATAGGGAAAATAACAATTACTTAATTAATAATTATACACAACTGTATAATTGTGTACTCACAACTGTAAACCTACTTTTGCCCTACTCTGAATGTATAAGCTAACATTCTCAGTACTAAAGATGTAATACTCCTTTAATCCTCACAATTAACAAAATATGCCCTCTACACACAAATAGAAATCAACTTTTATCTCCTTTATTTTGTTATCTTCTTTACAGAGGATTTATTTTATTCTTTTTTTATAGAATAAACTGTAACTCAGAGAGATTAAGTAACTTGTCCAAAAACACACAGCTAGAACCTGAACATGAAATCCAGAACTCTCTAATTATAAATTCCTCTTTCCATTAAGCCCAGAGATAACATGTAAAGAATAAATGTTGAGACAGTCAATGCTTAAGATACAAATATTGGATATGACACAAACCTGGGTCAAATACAAAAATATGTCTTTTTATTCACATATCCCATAGTTCTCTTTTGTCCATAATCCTTCATTATATCCCTGGTTTAGACTGATTTCAACTAAATTAAGCTCAGGACTGAATAATTAATCATATACCACTTTCATGCTTCTCATTAATTCCAGCCCAGTCCCTTAACTCCTGGAGGCATTAGTCACATAAAACTAGTGGCAGACAGGTGGTTAACCCTTTGTACACCATAAGCGTCTACAGACGCAATTAAATTCAAAATATCGGGGAGTGTGGGGATGGTTTCCGTTTTGGACGCGTGGCAGTTAGCTGGTTAAGACTCACTATCCTTTCACTGTCCCTCAGTGTACGTAGAAAGGGTTTCTCAATCCAGCACTATTGACATTTGAGGCTTTGTTGTGTGTGTGTGTGGGTGGCAGGGAGAGTCCTGTGAATCTCTGCCTATACCCACCAAATACCTACAGCACTGCCAAATGTCCCCAGAGTTGGGGGTGGGGAAAGCACAACATTACCTCCAATTAAGAACCACTGATACAGATCTACTAATGAGGACAGGAAATTTTTGGCTAAAATTCTCAGGTTTTAAGTCATTCCTAGAAAATATTTTCAATGAAAAAAGAGAGTAAAAACATTTAAGAGAGTCCATCTTACCTCCTGTTAACATTATAAATATCTTCCCCCTACTCTGGAAAACTTCTCCAGATGATTTTGGCTCACAAACACTTCTACCTCAGTGTCATTTGCCTCTTATATCCTTACTATTCAATTAGGCCTTGAGAGAAATGCTAGCATAGGTACTTGTCTGAAGTCAATCTGCCATCCTTAACTATATTATAAATGCCTTGTACACACAGACAATACAGCTCCCAGCAGAGTGTTAAGTATACAGCAGAGATGCTGAAATATCTGCTGACAGCCTCATATGACAGAGGTGCAAGCATTAGCTAAACATAGAAGTTTTTACATCACAATATTAAGAATTTCCATAAACACAGCCCCAAAAGGCCTTAGATGACCTGTTATGTATTTTCTGTATTCATATTTCAGCTTTTATTTCCTTAAAGCCACAATTATTTGGCATCATCTTAAGAAGTTCGTTTTCCCCATATTTTAAGGTTTTTCACATCCCCTTTCATTCCCCACAAGATATTTTCGTTTCCACCCATGTGATAAACATGATCAAACTTACCATAAGCACAGCTAAGATATCTCAACTTACACAGAAAAGCTGTACCTATTTTTGAATGGTATTTTTAAACCACACCATACTATTTACATAAAAACTTATTTTAAGCAGTGCTTCATCAGAAATGATTTCACTGGCATCAGGGACATAAGCCTATACTTTTATATCACATTTCACTTCTGATTGACAAATTTAAATGTTTTTGAAATAAAAAAGAATTAGAACTGATTTATTCTTTTACTAAACTACTGCTTGAAAAGGATAAAACTTCAGAATATGTTATTAAAAACAGCACTTATTTAGAGAAATAGGCTGAAACACTGCATTTGGTTCTGGATTTTGGAGACGTGGATCTGGGCTCTTCCTATGACATCGGGGACACCTGCTCAACATGTCAGCAACTGTTTCTGCCAATCCTAGAGCACATAATGAACTGAACCAGAAAGTAATTACACAGTATTTTCTCTTTTTCCTGATTACAAATGACTTTTTTCATTGTAGAAAATTTGGAAAACAGAAAAAGTATAAAGAAGAAAATTTAAATCACCAAAGATGCCAATTAATACTTGGTGTGTGTGTCCTCCTAGTGTTGTTCTTTTATAATATTTTTAATTTATTTCCAAGAAGAAGGAAGAGGGAAGAGATAGAAACATCAATGATGAGAGAGAATCACTGATTGGCTGCCTCTTGCACACCCCCCACTGGGAATCAAGCCCGCAACTCGGGCATATGCCCTTGACCCGAATCGAACCGGGAACCTTCAGTCTGCAGGCCGACACTCTATCCACTGAGCCAAACCAGCTAGGTCCAGGCTACAAATTCTAAATAAAGTGAACTAAACATCAAAATGAGCACTGTCCTTTCAAAGGTCTTGTAAAGGAAAGCTTTACACTAATTCTAATAATGCTCCCATTGTGAAATCTCCGGAGTCTGAAGCACACTCTTGAAAATTCTCAAAGGAATGTTTAGAATCAAGTCAAAATATCATTTAGAGCCAAGTGTGGGGAATTATGAGAGCAATGAAACAAGACTTTATGGTGAAGAAAAAGATGATTTATCTTATGTGTAGTTCATAGCCAGCTATAAAAATAATTCCAAAGCAAGATTACCAAAAATGTTTTGCAAGGTGGCTGCAGAAGGAGGCCTGTAAGTGCTACCACAGTGACTAATCCGAAGAGATTTCCCATCATTCATTTGTTATGGACAATTTGGGGCATTATTTCCTAAAACAAAGTCTCACCATTTGACTCACATTTATTCCCTTCCAGCTTCTCAAATTTTTCACAATTCCCTCTTCTTTTTCTCTTACAACCCCCACCACCACCAAATTATGCCTTCTACACACACAGAGAAATCAGTATATGTCTTAATTATCTTAGTTTTGACGATAATATTCAGTTAGACAGCTGTCAGAGATTACTCAAATAATTTTTTCAGTTCCCCAATATTAGGCGTTGGGATAAAGAGGAGCAACACACTCTGACTCAAGGAACTCAGTTCCATAACATATAGCATTGGTATAACTCTACCCTATTCTAGGGAAACTGGGGTCCAGAGACAGGGTGCCATCTTCCCAAGATCACCTAGCAGAGAGAGACCCCACTAGAACCCTCTTCATGAACCATCCTTCCTCTCACTAATTTGGTATTTTATTTTCTGTAACACTAAATTTAAATTTTTATTTAATAATTTTCTTACTCTCTCTTTTTAAAAAACAATTTATATTATAGGCATTAGCCATCTACTCTCTCAGGAGAGTAGCCCAGGTATCAGGTAGCCAGACAGAGCTTGTGTTTTTGGCACTCATTTCTTGCCACTGCTCTGTACATCAGCTGCAAATGATTCCTTAAACTGGAATCTGGGATTTCTGCCATGGTATCTTGTTACTGAGTAAATTCAGGGGAGCATACATTAATAGATAAATATCTCTTTTCATTTATAATGGGAAAACAGAAAACTATCATAAGAAAGAATCGTTTCTACTATTAAAATCCCACTTACTCCTTACCCACCTGCATCACTGGAGATTAAACTATTATGGATAAACATTCTCAGGGCTTTTGAAATACAATCTGTACAATTACTGTTTACCGCTGAGGGACCAAAGTCACAATTTGTTTAGCCTAATCCCTCTTTCACTGATTAGAAACAATAAAAGGTCACAGAATTCCCTTCCTTGCCCTTCACTCTATGGTGGTATTTGTAAAAAGACCCACTGAATACCCGAGATCCATAAGTACAGACCAAACCCCTCATGGCCCTCCCTAGGCATCTAGAATGCATAGCACAGGTGACAAAGCCCAGCACGGGGTTTTGGGGGTAAATTAAACTGACACTGCTACCCTCCCATGTGAAACAGTGACAACTTCCTTTGAAAAATAAAACAACGCATCAGACTTCTTTTCTTTTCCCTTAAAACCAAATCTTATTATCTACCTAGTGCTCCCAAGTCCAAGGCACAGTGCTGAGCATAATGCCTAGACCAGTGGTCAGCAAACTCATTAGTCAACAGAGCCAAATATCAACAGTACAACGATTGAAATTTCTTTTGAGAGCCAAATTTTTAAACTTAAACTTCTAACGCCACTTATTCAAAATAGACTCACCCAGGCCGTGGTATTTTGTGGAAGAGCCACACTCAAGGGGTCAAAGAGCTGCATGTGGCTCGCGAGCCGCAGTTTGCTGACCACTGGCCTAGACCATCTAATGAAAATAAAGTATTTTGCAACCAGGCTTTCTGGCTTACCAGATAAATAAAAAGAGAAGTTAATCTCACTGGAGCCGAGACAGGTGGGGAGAATCAACTTTTAAAATCTGTCACATTTGGCATAAAGCACTGACCCACAGTTTCTCCTTTCATGGTGATAATAAGGGGACATTATCAAATTATATAGATAGACCCAAATAGTAGTTCTCCACAGCCATAAGCCCGGCTCTCACAGGGACTGAGGGTAACTCGAGTAGGCAGCTGAAGTTTTATCCACATCCCTTTTCTTGAGTCACAGCCAGACTTTCAGGTCTAGGAAATGTAAGACAAGACAGCACAGGAGGGTTATACAGTGAGCAAACTGATGTGGATGGAGGCATCTAGAATGCATAGCCCAATTGTAAACACTCCTAACCACTTCATTTCCTGGACCATTTTGTTATGTCTTTAATGCATATAACGGAAACTCTGACTTCCCTAGAAGTTTGACCTTTACAATCAATACAATGATACCTGGGGATTTCCTCTAAGATAGAGCTAAGTATATACAACCAGATCCAGTGTTTCTCAACCATTTTCATCAGATCCCTAAAGGAAAAACTTCCGTTTCCAGCTCTATTCATAACCAACACTTCTGACACTGGATATGTGGGTTTTCCACACCAAGCAATTCTCCAGTTCTCGGAGGACACTAACTGGGTGTCCTACAATTTAATTCAATTCTGTCACTAAGTGCCCACAGTTAATGCAGGCCCCCAGGTTAAGGGCAAGGTCCCACAAAGCTGCCCTTTCCCCACCCCACTTCAGACACCAATTGCAAGTCTCAGGTTCTCACCTGTACTTCTGATCATTACTTCTAGTCTGTTTCATTAAAATCTTACTCATGCCCTAACCGGTTTGGCTCAGTGGATAGAGCATCGGCCTGCAGACTGAAAGAGCCCAGGTTCGATTCCAGTCAAGGGCATGTACCTTGGTTGAGGGCACATCCCCAGTGGGAGGTGTGCAGGAGGCAGCTGATCGATGTTTCTCTCTCATCGATGTTTCTAACTCTCTTTCCCCTCTCCCTTCCTCTCTGTAAAAAAATCAATAAAATATGTATTTTTTAAAAATCTTACTCATGCCAGAACACCTAGGCTGATGGGGTTCTATAGGGATGAACTCATCTAGCTCTGCCAATAATTTCCCATGCAGCCTGGGTAAATTATTTAACCACTGTACTCATTCCTCTAACCAGCCAATAATGTAAATCAGCACACTGTAATGGAAAGACACACAGCACTCCTGGTCAGGAGACCTGCCCTCGGGTCCCAACTTAGCTACTAACTCTGTGAGAATATAGGCAAGTCACCTCTCCTTCCTGAGGCCTCATTTTCCCATCTGTAAAAGGAAGATGTCATACCAGATGTATACATGGAGATTCTACATTCTAAAGGCCTGCACATAGCTAGTTCACATACACTAGCATATCAAACAAAACAATGCCCCTTATTAAATTCTATAAAATTCAACAGCATGTAATTCAAAGAACAGCCAGTACAAGACTTAATAGAAAAAACATTGCATAGAAAAATATTGGGAAGGAAAACAAGATTGCTCTCCAAGATAAGTCTTTAAAGTTTGGGCCACATGTCTTCCTAACTCGAATTAAATATAAGTGTCATTCATGAGAACTACTGTAGCCCCTTTGTGAGCCATATCAATTTTCTGCCTGGATCATCTTTTAGCGTAATGTGCTCCATAAATTACCTCCTGCTATGTTCAATAATGCCTTCATTTTATTTTTAAGCTTTAGGGACTGTCCCTAAGTAATAGCAGTCTAGGATTTGAGAAATCAAGTCCATATTTACCCTATTCATACCCTAACTACAGATTCCAACTAAATCCCTTCTGAGCTTTGGTTTTTCTAAACTTAACCTATACTAGACAATCTCTATTTTTCCCATCTCCTTGTCCACTTCAGCCATGTATTCCCACAGTCATACCATAACACCTTATTATTACCAATAACTACAACCCCTTCATAATCTCCATTTCATGCATTCTACACTCTGACCACCACCCACCTTTCCAGCTGACTCCCTCCCTATAGTATCTCCACCCAACTGTCCTTCAACTCCACTAGACCTTGAAACTAACACCTTTTCACTGAACCTCTCCCCACTGATTTTCTTTCTCCCTTTCTTACCCAGCTTAAATTCCATGCTCAGTCATTATAATTACTCTCTGACGTTCACTGTCTAATCCCTTGCCTTTCTCTTGCTGTGATACCCTTGCTTGGTAAAAGCACAATTCCACCCACATAGCTGAATATAGCTGGGAAAGTCACAGACACATACACACACCCAGGTTGCTGCCTGGCTTCACCTTAAATTTATCATGCCAAATTTCAAGCGGGCCCTTTCATGCTGTCTTGCAATCATAATTTACATCCCTATGTCCAGGCACCCCATACCAATTAATTCAGCATATCTGGGAGTGAGGTTTAGGCATCAGTACTTTTTAAAAGTTCCCCAGGTGATTCCAGTGTGAAAACAAGTTTGAGAACAGATGAGTTATATGACCTTAGGAAAATTACTTGACCTCTTTAAACCCAACTCATATGGATATTGTGATTAAGTAAGATAATGTATGTATGTATGTATGTATGTATGTAGGTAAGCAGCTACTATTAGTATGATTATCACCTCACTTCCTTCTACCACCACCTTCCCTTCCACCATTACTATCACCATTAGTGGTACTTCCTTCCTCCCTCCTTCATGAGATATTCACATATCCTCCTAACCTTCAACTCTTTCTTTTAAGATTTAAAAAATATATTTTTTTAATTGATTTCAGGAAGGAAGGGAGAGCGAGATAGAGATAGAAACATCAATTACGAAAGAGAATCATCCATTGGCTGCCTTCTGCACGCCCCCTACTGGAGATTGAGCCCGCAACCCAGGCATGTGCCCTGACCCAGAATTGAATCGGTTGACAAGCACTGAGCAACACTGGCTGGGCTCAACTTTTTTTAATTGTTGAAAGTATTACAGATGTCCCCTATTTCCCCCTCCTTCGTCCCCCTCCACCCAGTCCCTGCCCCACCCCAGGCCCTCACCACACTATTGTCTGTGTCCATACTAGAGGCCTGGTGCACGAATTTGTGCACGGGTGGGGTCCCTCAGCCTGGTCAGCAATTGGGGCCATCTTGCCCAGTCCTGATCAGGGCCAATGGGGGCCAGCTGGCTGGGGAGGGACCACGGGAGGTTGGCTGGCCAGGGAGGGACTGCGGGAGGGCTCTAGGGCATGTCCGGCTCATCTCACCCAGTCCAGATTGACCAGACCCCAGTAGCAAGCTAACCTACCTGTCGGAGCATCTGCCCCCTGGTGATCAGTGCACGTCATAGCGAGTGGTCGAGCGTTTGGCCAACCGGTCGACTGATCGGTTGGACACTTAGCATATTGGGCTTTTATATATAAACTAAAGGCTCAATGCACGAAATTAGTGCGAGAGTAGGCCTTCCTTCCCCTGGTTGCCGGCATCAGCTTCCCTTCAGCACTGGGGACCTGGGATTCCCTCGCAGCCCTGGCTTCATCTGGAAGTTCATCCAGAAGGATGTCCAGAAGGATGTCTGGACTAATTAGCATATTATGCTTTTATTATTATAGATACATATGTTCTTTGGTAAATCTCTTCCTATCCCCTCTCCCCT
Organism: Eptesicus fuscus; assembly: GCF_027574615.1. Classification (NCBI taxonomy): domain Eukaryota; kingdom Metazoa; phylum Chordata; class Mammalia; order Chiroptera; family Vespertilionidae; genus Eptesicus; species Eptesicus fuscus. The sequence continues at coordinate 43,495,519 of NC_072477.1, read as the reverse complement.
CTGAGATCTGTCAGTCTGTTCCATGCATCCATGTTTCTGGACCTATTTGATTTGTCAGTTTATTTTGTTCTTTAGATTCCACATATAAGTGAGCTCATGTGATATTCGTCTTTCTCTGACTGACTTATTTAGCTTAGCATAATATTCTCCAGGTCCATCCATGCTGTGGCAAAGGGTAAGAGGTCCTTTTTTACAGCTGCATAGCATTCCACTGTGTTGATATACCACAGCGTTGTTACCCATTCACCTACTGATGGGCACTTGGGCTGTTTCCAGATCTTAGCTATCCTATCTAATAAAAGAGTAATATGCAAATTGACCTACCTCCGCTACACCCACAAGCCACGCCCACTAGCCAATCAGGAGCAAGTATGCAAATTAACCCAACCAAGATGGTTGCAGACACGGAGCAAGCAGGAGGCTTGGATTTCCCCAGTAATGGAGGAAGCCAAGCTTTCCGCACACCTTGGCCGGCCTAGGCCTCCACTCAAGGCTACAAAGTTTCAATTATAGAAGCTAAATAAATCCCAATAAAAATGTCTGTGGCCACGGAGCAAGCAGGAGTCTTGGCTCCTCTCAAGGCTACAAAGTTTCAATTATAGAAGATAAATAAATCCCGGATACCAGGGCCTCTGCTTGGGTCGCTGGGGGCATGGCCGGCCTGCAAACCACCACAGGTTCCTCGCCCAGGCTGCCCCATGCCCCAAGGGAACCCCCACCCTGATCTGGGACACCCTTCAGGGCAAACCAGCTGGCCCCCACCCATGCACCAGGCCTCCTATCTCATAAAAGAGTAACATGCAGATTGACCATCACTCCAACACACAAGATGGCTGCCTCCATGTGGACACAAGATGGCCACCACAAGATGGCCAGCAGGGGAGGTTAATTGGGAGGGACCAGGCCTGCAAGGGAGGGCAGTTGGGGGCGATCAGGACTGCAGGGGAGGGCAATTAGGGGTTACCAGGCCGGCAGAGGAGGGGAGTTGGGGGCGACCGGGCCTGCAGGGAAGGGCAGTTGCGGGGGACCCAGGCCTGCAGGGGAGAGCAGTTTGGGGGGGACCAGGCCTGCAGGGGAGGGCAGTTAGGGGTGACCAGGACTACAGGGGAGGGCAATTAGGGGCAAACAGGCTGGCAGGGGAGCAGTTATGCATCAATCAGGCTGGCAGGCAGAAGCGGTTAGGGGCAATCATGAAGGCAGGCAAGCGAGCAGTTGGGAGCCAGCAGTCCTGGATTGTTGAGAGGGATGTCCGACTGCCCGTTTAGGATCGGGCCTAAACAGGCAGTCAGACATCCCTCAAGGGGTCCTAGATTGGAGAGGGTGCAGGCTGGGCTGAGGGACACAACCCCACCCCCCCGTGCACGAATTTCGTGCACCAGACCTCTAGTCCTATATAATAAAAGCCTAATATGCAAATTGTCCCCTTGACTTGGAGTTTGACCTTGAGTTCGACCAGGGGGCGGGGCCAGCCGGCCAACCGCCTGTGGCCCCTTCCCCCAGCTGGTGGTGGCAGCAGGCAGCCGGGGGAAGGGAGGCTCCGGCCAGCAGCCAGCAGCCACTAGGGACCCTACCTATGCACGAATTTCATGCACTGGGCCTCTTGTTGTAAATAATGCAGTTATTAACATATGGGGTGCATATATTCTTTCTGATTGGTGTTTTGGGATTCTTAGAATATATTCCCAGAAGTGGAATTGTTGGGTCAAACAGCAGTTCCATTTTTAATATTCTGAGGAAACTGTATACTCTTTTTTTGTTTTGTTTTTTAATCTTTACCTGAGGACATGCTTAGAGAGAGGAAAGGACAGAAAAAGAGAGACATTGATGTGAGAAAGAAACATTGATTTGTTACCTTCTCCTACTCAGAATCAAACCCACAATCTAGGTATGTGCCCTGACTGAGAATCAAACACACGACCTTCAGTGGACGGGACAATGCTCCAACCAATTGAGCCACACTGGCCAGGGTGAGATGTCCTCTTAATTTTCTTTACTGGTACTATCTTTATGAGTATGAATCATGTTAAGCTACCCTTAGAATGAATTAAGTATGCTACCTCTCTTATTATTCTAAAAAATCTTGTGTAAAAATGTATTCCTTCACTGAATAATTGGTTGAACTTTCCATTTAAAAGAAAAAAGTATATCTCTAATATCTTTCTTTACTCTGTCAACCAGCTTTTTTATCTAAAAAAATTTTGGGTTTACAGAAATGTTAATGTACTTAATGCCTCTGAACTGTACATATAAATATGGTTAAAATTGTAAATTTTATGTTATGTGTATTTAACCACAATTTTTTAAAGTACGAGAAAAAGAAAAGGAGAGAAAGAAAAGGAGGAGAAATGAAAGAGAAAAAGAAGTAGAGAAGATGGAGACCCTCAAAACAAATGAACCAGTCTGAGCACCTGCTGGCAGACACATTCAAGAAAAGCCTGCTGAGCCCTGGCCAGTGTGGTTCAGTGGTTAGTGTTGGCCAGTGCACCTAAGGGTCACAGATTCAATTCCAGGTCAAGGGCATGTACCTGGGTTGCAGGTTTGATCCCTGCCTCAGTCAGGGTGCATGCAGGAGGCAACCAATTGATGTGTTGCTCTCACCTTGATGTTTCTCTCTCTTCCTCCCTCCCTTCTTTTCACTCTAAATATCAATGGAAAAAATATCCTCAGGGGAGTATTTTTAAAAAAAGAAAGAAAAGCCTGCTGAGAGGAAGGTACAGTTCACCGGGCCCTCAGACAGACCATCAAACAAGCAAGCAAGAGCATAGGTAGTAGGTTGCCGTGGAAGAATAAAATGATCCACCATATATTCATACAGGGCTTTGTCTCTATGATGTGGGGTTTACACAAGGATGTCCTTCATGCTTCCTAGGACCTAGGCTGTATCCAAATGTCACTGTACTTCCATATCTAGGGCTCCTCCTAGAAAAAGATAGTTAAGTTTCCTTCATACCACATAGGCTGGGATCCTCTTAAATGTGGAATTAAGGTTACGGCAATATTTTGGTTTTTAGTTAATGACAAACCAATGTACCAATGCAGTTGAGAAAAGAAGAAAGCAAAGATACTTCAGGGGAAAGAACCATGAAAAATCCACAGTGTGCCTTGTTGCTTTACAGGTCTCTTAAGAATACTGTTTAGTGTCTAAACAAGAGAGAATGCCTTTTTTCCCCCAGAAAATACCTTTGACCATAATTCCAAAGTAATAAAGTGTGTTTAGTCCACCTTCTAAATTTATAGCCACAAATGTAAATTATAAGGCAATACTTCCTTAATGTATGAACTTGGGAAGGGGGAAGATGTATCAAAACATGATTGAAGCCAAATAAGCTTTTCTTTCATTTTATTATTATTAACTAGAGGCCTGATGCACAAAATTCGTGCAAGAGTAGGCCTTCCTTCCCCCAGCTGCCAGCACCGGCTTCCCTCTAGCACCCAGGACCCGGGCTTCCCTCTGGTAGCTGGGAGGCACCTGGGACCCGGCTTCCCTCCAGCCACCGGCAGGCACCTGGAACCGGGCTTCCCTCGCAGCCCTGGCTTCATCCAGAAGGTCATCCGGAAGGATGTCTGGTCTAATTAGCATATTACGCTTTTATTATTATAGATTTAATTGCAGAGAGAGAGAGAAGGAAGAAAGGGAGAGAGGGAAGACGAAAGGAAGAGAGGGAGGAAGAAACATGGATTTGTTGTTCTACTTATTCATGCATTCATTGTTTGATTCTTGTATGTGCCCTGACCAGGATCAAACCTGCAACTTTGGTGTATCGGGACAAGGCTCTAACCAAATAAGCTACCAGGCCAGGGCAAATAAGCTTTTAAAAAAAAAAAAAAAAAAAAAAAAAAAATATATATATATATATATATATATATATATATTTTTTTTTTTTTTTTATTTATTTATTGATTTCAGAGAGGGAGGGAGAGGGAGAAAGAGAAACATCAATGATGAGAGAGAATCACTGATGCCCCACACTGGGGACTGAGCCTACAACCTGGGCATGTGCCCTGGCCAGGAATCAAACCATGACTTCCTGGTTCATAGGTTGATGCTCAACCACTGAGCCATGCCAGTTGGGCCAAATAAGCTTTTCTGAAAATATTTCTCATAAATATAATAAGCACCATTGAATATAATTTTATTCCAAATTGATCCAGTTTATGTACCATACCTTAAAAATGTTTTTATAGTGAAGATATAGTGTACAGCAATGCCTCCCTATGATAAATGCTCAACAAGGATTTGCTAAATGAATAGGACCAAGCCTCAATTTGAGTTTGTTTTGGTAACAGGGAGATAACAACAGAGAGTAAAATCTCTTTATTTTTTTCTAGATCAGGACCTTATTTTGAATGCTATCACAATAAAATAACCTCGTATCTTTGCAATTCTAGATCCTCCTAGAAAGAATGAAGCAGGAGGGAGAGGGGTGAGAGGGAGGAGGGACTCTTACTAGGCCAGAGGAGCTTCTCCAGTGACGACATGGGTCAGACAAGAGCTCAGCAAGCTCAAGAGCCCCAATCTCACTTAACACTCGAGTGTTGACCAAAAATTGAGATGAAATATTTTATTTCTGTAAAACTGATCTGCCACTAGACCCTTTATCTCAGGGAAGGTGGGGTAATCTCACTATAAATATCATTTTTCTCATTCCCATCTGCACTATTTCACCTAGCACAGCATTCTTGTTGAAGAGCCAAGGGCCATAAGAGAGAAAAACACTATTCAGGCAGCAGTTCCTAAAGGACTATGTTATGGGCTGAATTGTATCCCCCACCAATTTCATATGTTTAAGTTCTAACCCCAATCCTTTAGAATGTGACCTTATTTGGAAATAGGGTCACTGCAGATGTACTTAGCTAAGATGAGGTCTTACTGGAGTTGGTGGGCCCTTAAATCAATATATCTATTGTCCTCATAAAAAGAAGAGATTTGGACACAGAGAGGCACATAGGGAGTATGCCGTGTGAAGATTGGAGTTATGCTGCTCAAGCCAAAGAGCTACCAGAATCTAGAAGAGAAACCTGGAGCAGGTCCTTCTCTAACACCATCAGAGGGAGCATGAACCTCTGACACCTTGATTTTAGAATTCTGGCTTCCAGAACTATGAGACAATAAATACCTATTGTTGTAAGGCATCCTATGTGCGGTACTTTGTTACTGCAGCCCCAGAAAATCAATCCAGACAATAAGAAGCTCATGTGTACCCACTAGCCTACCTGCTTCAGACTGCATTCCAGATCCAGCTTTCCACCCCATGACTACAGCCACCACATTAGCCCAGGCCCCAACACCTCCCTCACGAGCTGCTCTAACAGCTGCCTAGTCTCCCTGACTTCAGACTTCGGACTCTACCTTTGCTTCAACTGCTAAACCCACCCGCACTCAACCATGATAATCTTTTAAATATGACAACTTCTTTGCATCACTCTCTTGTTAAAAAATCACTAGTGGCTCACCAATTCCTATGGGAAAAAGCCCAGATTCTTATCTAGCATTCAGGCCTCTATCTTCCTATATATTGAAGCCCAGAGCCAAGGCCACTTCTGCTTGTATCAGTCATTCCGCACTCATCTACAATTGCCTTGCATGATTACCTAACATTTTAAAAGTGCACATTTTGCACAGGTAGACTATGAGCTCCCTAAGGAGAGGGTTCATGATTTACAATGTTGGGGGTACTTCTCAAATCAAAGACAACTCTAAGCATATTACAGACAAGTCCTAAATTTTTATTGAATTAACTATTAAACACATATTTAAAATTCTTAGAAGTATTACTTTGGGCCCTTCCTTCAACTGGGGACAAAACTGAACAAATCTACAGGTTTCATGTGATCCTTGTGGTTCCACATATATCCAAATAATTTTAAACTTACAAGAAATAGGAGGAAAACTCCTCAGGACATTTAGTCCCAAGTTACTTACCATTCTTCATCACTACGTTGGACCAGACATTGGCATTCAAGGCTTGAACAATTCGCTTTACTCCTGTAGATTCTGGGAAGTCATCTAATCAGTGAGGTAAAGAGCATATATATTTATACAGGTACTTATACATACATACATATATGTGTATTTATATATACCGTAAGCCACATTTTTAAACAACCGTGACTTAATTATTTTGCTTATTAGTTGTTACTTCTTCACATTGCAACCTATATGAGAAAAAGTTTAAGCAAATACTGAGCTCAGAGCTCCCATTAAGAATATTCTAGAAACTAAAACAATGAGAAAACACACAGTATAAGAGGCTTATATTATAACATCATCCCCACTACCTCACCAATGGCACCTACTTATATTTTCCTGAAAATGTTAGTTTCCATTAATTACACAGTCCTGGGAGAGTACGAGAGTACTTCCAATCTTGGTAATTTATAGAGAATAATTTTGCTGAAGGCAGGAATGGTCCTCTTATTATGCTAAAAAATCCCTTTCTTCTCCTAGGAATCCTACCTAATAATAGACAAATATGTAAATTGACCGTACCTTCGCTATGCCCGCGATTGGCCAGGAGGCGTGGGGGTGGGCGGGACTCGGGGTGGCCGGCACAGAAGGGGCCTCTGGGGCAGCGAGCTCATGTCCCACCGCGGACCATCAAAAGCGGGGGGAGCTGGGTGCCTGTCCGCTCAGGCACCAGGCCTTTCAGAAGCCTTCGCCGCACCGGAGGCTTCTGAAAGGCCTGGTGCACCAGTGATCAAAAGCAAAAGCGTGGGAGCTGGGTGCCTGTCCGCTCAGGCACCAGGCCTTTCAGAAGCCTCCGCCGCGCTGGAGGCTTCTGAAAGGCCTGGTGCACCAGCGGACAGGCACCCAGCTCCCCCGTGATCAAAAGCGAAAGCGTGTATGGGACCCTACACGTGCATGATTCAATCATGCACTGGGCCTCTAGTCATAAAATAATTACTGTTTAAAACAGATATCTACAGAACAAATTCTTGATCAGAGAAAGATAGTTTAAGAGAAAGAAGTTAAGTTACTATAACCAGAGTGTAAGAGACAGGAAAAGTGTCATTAAAAATATCCAACAACTTAATTTAGTATTGGTATTAACCTGCTTCTGGAATTTAATTGATACTACTCTAAACAATACGGCACTCATCCCAGTTAGTGTACCAACAGTAAGTAGTATTCTTAGTTACATTGTAGGTATCAATGTGTATAAAGGAAATGGAGACTCTTCAGATAATGAGTATTATAAGACTGCACATGGCTGAAAGAAGAAAGTTTCCTATGGGTATATAGAGCACAGTCCACATAGAATCTGTCTCTAGTGGAAGAGCACAGAATTAGAAGTCAGAAGATCTGAATCTGAACCCAGGCTCTGCAACTTATTAGCTATTTGATCAAGGGCAAATATCACTTACGCTATTCTCAGAAAAGTGGGGATGACACACTCAGGGCACACCTTTCCTAGAGGAAAGATGCAGTGGAACTGGTGATTTGCTAGTGTAACCTTCTCCTCCAGCCTGGATACTCACTAAAGACAGGAATCATGTCTTATTGAATTCATTATTCCCACTGCCTAACACAGTGCCTGAGTGACAGCAGGCACTTAGTAACTGCTGGATTGATGAATCATTTAAAGAATACCAACCTAGCAATCTAACAGAAATAGGGTGAGGGGTAAACCAAAAATACTCTACAAAAATGAGTTTATCACCATCGATGTTTAAATGAAGAAATAAAACACATGTTTATCTTAATTATGAATGAATGATTCAATTCTTGAAAGAATAACTAATACTTCAGATGATATAACCAGGAATCAAAAATAAGGCCTGAAGAGCCAATAAGATGAAATTTAATACAAACAAGGATAAACTCTCATATTGATGTTCAAATTAATACATGCAAATAAAGGATGAGGGCATATGGCTTGAGAACTGTTTGCATTTAAAGCTTATAGGAAGATTTTAGTTACATTACCTAAAGATGACATGTCAAAAATCTATTTTAAGATTAAACAGAATATAAGAACATTGTTCTGACAAGAAGCAAGAAGTATAGTGGGATAAAGGAGCAGAAATTCCGAAATGAAAACAGATGTAAATAAATAACTCAAATATTGACTCTCAAGGACAATAAGAAGAGAAAATTCTAGTACCAAAAGTAAGTGACTACACACATGTTCACATACACAAAATAGGGCACAAATTTTAGGGGACCTAGAAAAACCTGGAAGGAGAAATTGCACTTGTTAATTTTCAATATTTGTAAAAATATACAGGGAGAAAAATCCGCCTTTTAATTTCATTTTTGTGCTCTTCTTCCCTGGCAAGGTTTTATTCCCAAAGGTAACATTTAAAAAAAAAATTCTAAACAAGCCATAATATAGAACATTTTTAACTCCTTTAAAAAATATGCTTCATGTAAGGATTACTTATATACTATCTACATAATTTAATTCGTACTGGATGCCCCTGCCTAGAATGTCTTTTGGAACAACTGGCATTTCTCAATGCCACTTCCCCACCAGTCCTCTAAATACAATTCCAGTATATTTTCCATCTCTCCCCCATGGACCAGTTGACATGTGAGAGTTCATGGTGCCAATCCATTCTTTAAAATAATCTCTTCTGTCTCTGAAATACCACAGTACCAATATTTTTAAATCAAACTTCTGATGTCCCACTTAGTAATTTAATTACTTACATACATGTCTTATCTCTTGTACTAGATTATGAGGTTTTGATGGCTCAAAAGCCATCTTATATTGGTAGATCCCATAGTAGCTAGCATAGGTATACTTGGAAGGAGCAAAGATGAGAAGAGAAATGGGGGAGGGGAAATGAAGTGGAGGAAGAAACAGAAGAAGGTCCAGCCTATGGTAGAAAGCAGTTAAATAGAAAGCTACCCTAGAGGGCATTCTGAATCTATTTTTTATTTCAAATGTGCAAAAGACATACAAATAGGACTGGCATACGCCCTATGGTTCTTAGGGATTCAGCCTCAGATTAGTAGGAATTCAAAATAGGCAACTTTACCTATTTATGAATATAGATCAAACTCTCCTTTTTTGGATGTGGAGAAAGGATAAGAGATTAGGGAAATGACTAAGATTTAAGGTAGAAATCTTCTACCTTTATGCATAAGAAAAACAAACAACATTTCAGAAGTCCTAAAATTGATAAATGAATGAATTACTTGATTAATGATAAGACCACTTTGATGGATTTTGCACAAATCTTTTCAAGCAGCTGGGGGGGAAAGGTTTTTTGAATTTCACTGTGATTCTTTCAAGAATTAAATAATCTCATATCTCAACCCACATGCCATGTTTTCTCACAACATAAACACTTACCATCCTCCTCAGGCAACTCTTCTGGACTAAGTTCTACCAGTTCAAAGCCATGTTTTATACACCATTCTTGAGCTTTTTGTCGGTTTACACCTACAATAATAATTTTTTAAATTATTAAAAAATATTTATAAATAAAAGTAAAACATGAGCCTGGTTGGTTGAGTGTCATCCTGATACACCAAGGCTGCAGTTTGATCCCGGGTCAGGGCACATACAAGAATCAACCAATAAATACATAAATAAGTGGAACAACAAAATCAATGTTTCTCTCTCTCTAAAATGAATAAATCTTAAAAATTTAAAATTAAAATAAAATATGAACATTGCTGCAATAGTATTCATAAATTTAAATGTGTTTCCATTAATGTCAATATTATTCTGTAGGAACGACAAGTAATATAAAGAAAATTATTTCTCAAAAGTGTCTACTATTTAGAAAAATAAGAAAAAAAGTAAATATTTCAAGATTCCAAAGAGAAATAGCTAAAAATATTTTTGTAAAGTAATAAAGTCACATGAGATACACTATTCTAAGTTAAGGAAACAAATAGACTCTGTTTACCAAGAAATGGCAAATGTATGTACAAACTACCATCCATCCCATCAGAGTGCTTACCATTCTCAGACACTCTATCACAGACCAAGATCATCACCTCAGGTAACCACGCTTCTGCCAGGGGAAGCCATGAGGAGACACTATCAAGACCAGATTTCTAGAGGGAGGAAAAAACCAACAAAAGCAGAAACAAGACATGAAGAGAACTCACAAAAAAAGCAGGAGGGGGGTGGGGGGGAAGAAAGCACAAGATAAATTCTTATTCAAAATTCCATGGAAAAGAAAATCTTACTTGTGTGCTGTCAAAGTAAACCACAAATGCTTGGACAGACTCTGCAATCTCTGCAGTGACAAGAAACTTGTTCGGCACTACACATAGATTGATGTCGGCTGAATAGTACTTATTATCAATGGTCCAAGGATAAAATCTCACGGCATCATTCGCAGTGGCTTCCACAAGAAGATCTTCTGTTCCAAGGATGTCTAAATAAATGACACAACATCACCATGGAAAGTGCAAAACTAATGTACATAGGTAATGTACATTACTCAATAGCATACCAGAATAACATGGCTGCTTCCCTTCACACAAAGATTTCAAAGGGCCTCACACTTATTAGGGTATTTTCTCCACTGATCATCTATACTAATAAAGGGGTAATATGCTAATTAGACTGGACGTCTTCTGGACGACCTTTTGGACATCCTGACAAAGCCATGCCCCGGCGAAGCCGCCCCACCCCTGGTCCCAGTCCCAGGCGCCTGTGGCCCGGGCGAAGCTGCCCCGCCCCTGGTCCCAGTCCCGGGCACCTATGGCTCAGGTGAAGCCACCCCTACCCCCAGTTCTGGGCACCTGCTGCTATGGCTGCAGCCCAGGCAAAGTCGCCTGGGTCCCGGATTGCGAGAGGCATGTCCTACTGCCAGTTTAGGCCCAATCCCTGTGGGGTCCTAAACTGGCAGTCAGACATCCCCTGAAGGTCCTGGATTAGAGAGGGTGCAGGCCGGGCTGAGGGACGCCCCCCCCCCCCCCCCGGTGCACAAATTTCGTGCACTGGGCCTCTAGTCTATATTTAAAAGGCTAATATGCTAAGTGTCCTTTCCACAGCCCAACCAGTCACTATGATGCACACTGAACACCAGGGGGCAGAAGCTCAATGCAGGAGCTGCCATACACACACTTGCCATTTACAGAGAAATAGCAGCACGGACCTGACACACACAAAGCAACACTCGGTTTCCCCCAAGTGGGAAACAGGCCCGCCACCACCTCAGAGCAACAGCCCACCAAATCACAGCCAATGCTGCCAACACACCAGGGCCAGCCCAGAATGGTCACTGTGGGTGCCAGGTAATGACGTCATGTAGCAACACCCGGCTTCTGTTCCTTAGCTACTGGCCTCCTTGCAGTTTCTTCAGCCCAGTAACACGACTTGCTTTATACCCAGGTGGAAACATTTACACTTTAACCAAATGTCTGTGAAGCATTTTCCCGTGCCTCATCTCATTTGATCCTCACAGAAGTCCTGGAGTAGGTAGATAGGAGACTTGTTGGAATCCTATTTTCTTTTCATTAGCCAGAAAATGGAGATTTAGAAACTTGACCCAACTGAAAAGAAGTAAGAAATGGTGGACCTTTAAAATGACTTCAGGTTTTCTCACTGCGCAGAATATAGTCAAACACTGCTGCAGTTAAATATTTTACCCTTTGTTCTCCCTGCGTGATCTACAATAATAATCTGCTTTGTGCTGATATTTACTGCTGTGTTGCTGACAATTACCTGAAAGAGAAGTTGGGGTGCTTCACTGGGCTGGAAAAAGTTTAGCTAAATCAGAAAGCAGGTCTAATTAAGCAAGGTTTTCTATATCTATAAAAAGCTAAGTTGACTCGCTCATGTGTAATACATATAAAGCTCTCGCTGGTACCAATAGCACGCGTGTGCTTCAATCTGTCATTGTCGACCATGAATTTGGTTGACACTTCTATTATAGAGAAAGGGTGAATAGTGATATTAAAATATTTCTTCTAATTAATTTCCTTTCAATGTGCATGAATTCGTGCACCAGGCCACTAGTTTGATTATAAAAGTAATGGTAACATAATTTAACACATTGGCTTTTTTTCTTTAAGAACACAAACACTATTGCAACTAGATTAGGTAGAGAACAAAATAGTCACCTCATCAAATATCCAGAAAAGAACAAGTAGAAGAGAATGATAGCTGTATTTATTTTATTGCTTATGAACCTTAAGGAGAAAACCTGAAGTCATTTTCAAGGTCCACCATTTCTTACTTCTTTTCAGTCGGTTCAAGTTTCTAAGCTTTCTAAATCTCTGTTTTCCAGCTAATGAAAAGAAAATAGGATTCCACCGAGTCTCCTATCTACCTACTCCAGGACTTCTGTGAGGATCAAATGAGATGAGGCACAGGAAAATGCTTCACAGACATTTGGTTAAAGTGTGAAATGTTTCCACCTGGGTATAAAGCAAGTTGTGTTCTGGGCTGAAGAAACTGCAAGGTGGCTAGTTGCTAAGGAACAGAAGCCAGGTGTTGCTACATGACGTCATTACTCGACACCCACAGCCACTGTTTCCGGGCTGGGCTGGGCTGTGGGCCACATTTTGCGCCCTGGGGTCTCGGTAGTGTCTGCTTGTGATTTGGTGGGCTGTCACTCTGAGGTGGTGGCGGGGCCTGTGTCCCACTTGGGGGAAGCCAAGTGTTGCTTTGTGGGTGTCAGGTCCGCGGTGCAGTTTCTCTGTAAATGGCCAGTGCATGTCACGGCAGCTCCTGCGTTGAGCATCTGTCCCTGGTGGTCAGTGCACATCATAGTGACCAGTCGGACAGACACTTAGCATATTAGCCTTTTATATATATAGATGGAAGAATCCTAAAAAGTTTGTAACTACAGGCAGTCCTCAGGTTACGTCGGACTCGACTTACGTCATTTCGTGGTTACATCACCATCTCCCATTTACAGTATTTATAAAAAAAAGTTCCGTCATTTCGACGTATGTACATATGTGCTTTATGTTTTTTATTATTTATTTACTATAAGTAAAGGTCAAGAATAGTTATCTTTCTTTTAAATTTTTTTTACTGTTTCACTTCATTACTACTGTGTATGTGCTCCATGTGAGTGACGTAAGTGCTTATGTAGGTGGGTTCCGACTTATGGCGAAAATCGCGTTATGTCGCACCGTAGGAACGGATCTCCGACCTAATTCAAGGACTGCCTGTACTTCATACTTATTGCAAGCTAAAAGGAAGATAGCATTAAGAATAAACCATTAATAAAATGAAGAGTTACACATATTACCTGGGCCAAATACAAATTAATTCAACTAATAAAAGAAAAGAATGGGTACTGATAAATTACTCCAATCCATTTATATTCAGCCTTGTTCAGATTCTTTTAAAGTCAAATCAAATTCTTATTTGACAAAGACACTTCTGACAAATTTTAAATGTTTAATAGGTAAGCAAATTAAATTATTTAGAATTAAATATTTCAGAAACGCCTGTACAATATGGTATATATAACTAATGAAATTCTTACAGTAAAAGCCAAATATAGATGTGGTCATGGAACCATCAACACATTTTGCTTCCATAATGTCATAAAATATTTAGAAATGGAAGAGATATTGAAAATTGTCCTAACCTACACTCCCATCTCTTATGCCCATACCTACAACCTCCATTTTATACAAATGTGGAAAATGAACTTAGAGAAGTAAAATTACATGCCACTAATCGAGTTATTATAAGAATGTACAACAAAATGACCACAAACTCCTTTTTCAATGCATAATATTAATGAACATGTAAAGAATTTTTTAAACTCACTATTAGATGGACACTAAAACTAAAAATTAAATTTTAAATTCCAGAACTAAGGTTATGTATTAGAACATTACCTTAGTTTTTTCTCAACAAAAATATACAGGGAAATTATTTAGTCCAAAAGACTGTTAGGAATCATGTGTAATAATATATAAAGAATATGTGTATATCTGTGTATGTGCATTTTTTTTCTATTGGTAACCTTTCATCATGTGGTTATTAGCAGGAACTGAAATTAAGACTTTCCCTTTGACATAAGGCATACTTGGAAACTAACTTTCTAAAAATTTTCACCAAAACCATAATTATTACTCTTAAATTAACAGGTCTGGGCCAATATTTGAAAATCTCATCTTACCCTGTCTCTTCAATTTCTATCTAAAATCATAATCTTTATGAATTATCAAGCAATTCCATAGCAACCAGCTGCAATGTCCCTCATAGAAAGACACAGAAAGAATACATAAGTTATTAAAATCAAAGATTCTATTTTCATCTAAATGTCTCACAAAACAAAAACAACAACAACAAACCAAGACCAAAGTCTATGTTGCATTCAAAGCTAATATACTCAAACTCCAAGCAGGTGGCACAGCAATATGCCAATAAAAGCACATATGGAAGAAGGCAAACTAACCCAAGAAGAGTAGCAAAAAATGTATAAATTGATTGTTTTGAAAGGGTAGGAGGATCCACCAAATGGATCAGTCTTCATTCATGGGTAATTTTTTTAAATAACAAATAAACTATTTTTTAAGGAGGAAGCAGAAAGAGTAAAATAATGAATTCACTTGTTGTTAATGTGGAAAGTACAAGGAGCACGGGACTAGTATTTCTATCATCACCACAATCAGTGCTTGGTATCTCCTAAGTTGGTTGTATTGTTAAAAACTGGAATAAAATTTGGGTTATGCTTTTTTTCAAGACAATGTCTTCAACTAACATGAAAAAATAAAATCACTTGAAATGTCACACTTACCAGCTGCAATTTAGAATACCTGGATCCATTAAGGATAGTTCATTTTATTAATGAATACAGGAGAACAAACCAGAGAATGTTCTTAAAATATTAATTTAATACTACCTTTCATTTTCAAATGATTAAGATATTTACTTAACACACAGAAAGAAACTACTTCTTTCTCTTTTCACTAAACCTAAATGAGAACAGAACCAATCAATTGGAAAAATGAATTTCATCTTTCACTGTTTTAGTAGCTGGACTTTTCAAAAATTCTTTGTGCTGCCTAAAACAACTTGATAGCTCAATTTACTTATTTTTAACATTTTATGTCTAATCAGATACTTTCAAGCCAGGCTGCATATGGACTTTATTATCACATCTGTGCCACATTTGTACTGAAGAGAGAATAGTGAAGATTGTTTCACTCTGGTTCTCATCATCAATATCATAATGTAGAGTTTAATTTAAAAAATGCAAATGTCTATACTAAATATAGCTTTTCTCCCTCATCTTTTGTATTTGATTTTAAATACTTAACAAGTTTATTCTTTTCCAAATTAAAACAAAAATCACTAAAACGCTGTGCACATGGCTAAGAGTTTCTGGAGATCAGCCATTACAATTCACTTATTCCACAGATGAGAAAACTGAGAGCCAAAAAAGTCACCTGCCTAATGGAAGCAGAGCCTAAAATGGAATTCAGGTCACCAGCATCCTTTTCTACCACACTGACATGACAGCTAGCATCTGAGCCACATCATACTCAAGTATCTAATGGTCAGAAGCCAAAATTAACCTATCGCCCTTTTATGAAAACCAAAAATAACAGTCAAAACGAGGGCACCAGAATACAGGAGCCTGCAGCCCAATTACCCATCAGAATCTGTCTATGGGTTTTGGGTACTTCTTATGTCAAAAGTGAGTCACAGTGATCTTGTTATGTGTGGGGGGGGGGTGGGAGGTGGGGGAGAATGCCAGACAGACTTCCTAGAAAAACCTGCAAAGGTCTCCCTTCTTTGCCCTTCTAAATTGAATTTGATGGAGACAAATGATGCACAAATAAAACTAGAGCAGCTTCTCCCTCCTCCTGATGGATGTCAGCCTGTCTCATTCTCACTGTTGGCAGCCACCTGGTGGAGCTGTAATACACCATTTTTTAAGAGACAAACACTAGGTGACTAACTGCTGGGTCTGTTACTACAAATTTAGTTTCACAGGTTAAAATAGTTAATTTGCAGCGTTTTCAGATGAGAAGTTAAATGTGGAACCAGATCCAGTAGTAAGGATAAACGTTTTCCCCAGTTTTAAGTGCAAGTGTAAATTTCTTTCCCTGTTTGAGAAACTGTTCTACATAGCCACCAATGCTCCAGCCACTCCTATTTGCTTTCCACTTCCCTGGTGAACTTATTTCCCCTAGAGTTCCACATGAAAAGAAAGATTCAGAGAGCTGAAGGAAGCTGTGTGCCAAGGAAGCATTTCAGTTCAGTAATCCAACAACTCCCTCTTTGTCCCGCCCTGCTTTGCACTGTCTATTCTAATGTTCCTTCCCTCAGAGAAAGTGTACATTTGGTAGGAAAGGAAGCAGCTAGTTTTCTATAGTTCAGACTCAATAAAAGATGATACTTTCTTTAATATTAATTAGGAAGCCAACTGAAGTTCCAGGGTAAATTCCCATATCACCATAAATATCCGCTTTCCCTCTCTCTCACACACACAAATATATAGGATGGGACAAAAGTAGGTTTACAGGTGTTCATATGGACATTACAATAATTAATAAATAATAATACAAGAATAAACTGTGTTTTGCATACTCACAACTGCAAGCCTACTTTTGTCCCACCCTGTATATAGTAGTAGAATTAAGGTCACTTTTAATACCAGTAGAATTAATGTACACTTAATTAGCCATGGCATTCTTTGTGAAGAGAAGTTGTCCAGTAGTTAAATCTTATTTTCTATGCCCTGAGGGAAGTGATAGCTGCCACCTCAAATCAAGATAATCCTTCCAGAAATCAGCGCTCTTCTGAGAATGCAGTTGATTTTATTCTTTCCCACAGAACTGAAACTGCTTTTACAGACATGTCTCATTACATAACCTCAACACCAGATACGAGTGTCTTTCATGGTATACACTCTTCGGGGACCCAACATAGCCTTCCCTTTGTCATGACAGTACTAACCAGACCGGAAAAGACCAGGCCATAAAACAGAGCACAGGCCTGGGGTGAAACAGAGCAGTATTTGAAAAACGGCCCTCTGTGAGAAAGACAAATTAAACTTCATAGGTGTCTCATTTCCTCACCTGCAAATCGGAACAAAAACACTTCTCAAATGTCTTCTTGAAGAGGAAGGGAAACAACACATAAGAAAACACAGGCACACAGTAGGCCCTCAGTAAATGTTCATTTCCTCCTCCCCAGCTCAGTTTTTTGCAAATGTGACAGCACGACTGACAAGAGGGTATGTTGCAGACGCATTGTGGAGTTAGTGAGAAACATTACAATTAGGAAATAACTGCCTCCTTTAAGCTACTCTGGCTCCTCACTTCCCAAAATATGTCTTCTCATATTTTTCTTTTCCATTGTTGAGACATAAACTGAGACAGAAGAGAAAGCATTTAGGAAAATTATAGGAGGCAGCAGAATCTGACGTCAGTTGAAGGGGAAAGTAGTCATTATGAAAGCAAAGAATTGAGCAAAATGTGATGGGCGGGGGGGGGGGGGGAGGGGGACGGAGGAGGGGGGGAGACAGCAGAGAAGCCAAAGTTTTCATTAACTGGCAAGGATGGGCAAAGAGACTTTTAAAAATCATAATGGTTCTAGCCCTGGCCGGATGGCTCAGTTGGTTGGAGCATTGTCCCATATACCAAAAGGGTTGCAGGTTCGATTCCCAGTCAGGGTACATACCTAGGTTGAGGTTTGATCCCCAGTCAGGGAGCTAATGGGAGGCAACCAATTGATGTTTCTCACATCAATGTCTGTCTGTCTCTCTCTTTCTCTCTCCCCCTTCCTCTCTCTCTAAAATCTTCCTCAGATGAGGATTAAAAAAAAATAAAATTTTAAAAAATCAGAATGGTTTCCTAAGTTGTAATCACTTACAATTACTATAATTCCACAGTCACAATTTCATGAGGATGTCATACAAGGTGGGTGCTGCTCAGGCAAATACTTAGCAGTTATTAGCTAACAGATTATTCCCCAAGTACTAGGAGTAGATGATACTGCTATAATGGAGCCTGTGTGGCATTTAAAGGTTGAAAGTGCAACCTTAATGTTGGGACTTTACACAAACAAATGTTGGAAAATTCATATCTGTGATTCTCTGAGTAATCATCCTGCAGCCTCCTGGTGCAAATAGAGTAGGTAAGTTTTGGGGAAGTCAAAAGTTACAGGCGGATTTTCAACAGTTGGCGGGGGAGGGGGTCAGTACCCCTAACTCCACATTGTTCAAGAGTCAACTGTGTCTGCAATATTTGTTTCAGTCCATATGACAGACCAATCACTGGAGCAGTGTTAAGTTGCTGAGGGAAGAAAAACTGGATTGAGTTAAAGCACCGTACCACTGCTTTACAAGAGTACAGCAATTCTGGTTTGCTTACAACACTTCATTACCTTTCCCTCACACACTACTTCTCTCTGGTCACACCTAAATTCTCATATCCGCATTGCTCTGGGGCTTGTGATATCACAGTGGAAACATTTTAAAAGTTGAAGCAGAGAAAATCCAACTTAGTCCTCCAACATTTGCTCAAGTTTACTTTCTCCCAAAGGCCATCTGGAATTGGACACCACAACTTCCAAGCAGAGGGGGAAAAGATACATGGTCTCTGCTTGCCCTTAGAAGACCTCACAAGGCAGTCAGAGACAAACATGCACACAAAAGCATCAAGCTGGCAAGAAGGAGAGAGAATATAGAGGAGAGTTTTATGAGGGTTAAGGAGCCTCTAAATTTCATGGGCTGCATGCAGACCCCGGTGGCATTAGTGATGGACAATTCCTATGTATATTTGAAGGGGAGAGGGTTCTCTGAATTCTATTACTATTATTTATTTATTTATTTATTTATTTATTTATTTATTTATTCAAAATCTAGTTGTAGATATACTAGTACATCTAAAGCAGTGGTTCACTATGGGGAGGTAATTTTGCTTCCCAGGGGACATATTTCAACATCTGGAGACATTTTGGGTTATCACAAGTGGAGAGATGCTACTGGTATCTAGTCGGCAGAGATCAAGAACATCCTACAATGCACAGGATGAATTACCCAGTCCAAAATGTCAACAGAGCTAAGATTGAGAAACCTTGATCTAAAACAAAGGAACTAACTTAGCTATATTCATGAAACAAAATAAAAGTTCTGGAATGCAAAGTTCATGTTATTCTTCCTCATGGAAATGAAACTAACCTTTACAGCCAGGCATCATAACCTCCCACCACATATATAAATGTCTTTCATTTGTACCTGATAAAATCTATTTCTGATAAAATCTATCTCAAATGTCTTCTTTAATTTCTTAAGGACAAAAATTATCTGGCAATTGAGGGCTTATGCTAGGGCCATGGTTGGCAAACTGCAGTTCGCAAGCCACATGCGGCTCTATGGCCCCTTGAGTGTGGCTCTTCCACAAAATACACGGCCTGGGCGAGTCTATTTTGAAGAAGTGGCATTAGAAGAAGTCTAAGTTTAAAAAATGTGGCTCTCAAAAGCAATTTCAATCGTTGTACTGTTGATATTTGGCTCTGTTGACTAATGAGTTTGCCGACCACTGTGCTAGGGGGTGGGGGTGGCCAGGGAGAGGTCAAGGGGGGAAAAAGGAGACTCATGTAATACTTTAAACAATAAAAAATTTAAATTAAAAAAATTATCTGGCAATTAATCTTATATGCTTTGAAAAAATTTATGATGGTGGTTTTCTGCAAGAAAGAATACGTAAGCCTAAACAGAAAATTATGAGATAAAAATAATTTTTATATTCAAATGGTAACTTTTCATATACAAATCAACATCGAGTAATAAAACCTTACAAAAAATGTCAATGTCTGCTCCGGAGGACACTGGTATCTGCAGCAGATGCTAACTTACTGTGAAGAAAAGTAAACATGTCGAAGATAAATTTCCCAAAGAGAATAAGTTTTATGAAGAACATTTACTCTTTAGCCTGTGTATTCTAATATTGAAAACTAGAGGCCTGGTGCATGACATTCATGCACTTGGCGGGGAGGATCCCTCAGCCCGTCCGGTGCCCTCTCGCAGTCCAGGACCCCTCAGGGGATGTCCGCCTGCCAGCTTATAGGCTCCTGCCACCGCCACTGCACTAGCCAGCCATGAGTCCGGCTTCTGGCTGAGCGGCACTCCCCCTGTGGGAGCACACTGACCACCAGGGGGCAGCTCCTGCGTTGGTCAGTGCAGATCATGGTGACCAATCGTTCTGCCATTCGGTCGATTTGCATATTAGCCTTTTATTATATAGGATAAACTTGGAAAACATTACAAAACTAACATATCCAATATCCCAGTTTCCAAAACGTCCTTCAGGAAGGGTAAAATAATGATTGGGCAACACATAATCAAAGGAACTTGGAAAAAGAAAACATTGATAAATTAAACTTCATCAAAATTAAAAACTTTTGCATTTCAAAAGACACCATCAAGAAAACCAAAAGACAAGCCACAGAATGGGAGAAAATATTTGCAAATTTTATATGAGAGGGCTTGTTATATCATAGTGGAAACATTTTTTTTTAATTGATTTTTTACAGAGAGGAAGGGAGAGGGATAGAAAGCTAGAAACATCGATGAGAGAGAAACATCGACCAGCTGCCTCCTGCACACCCCCTACTGGGGATGTGCCCGCAACCAAGGTACATGCCCTTGACCGGAATCGAACCTGGGACCTTTCAGTCCGCAGGCCGACGCTCTATCCACTGAGCCAAACCGGTTTGGGCGGAAACATTTTTTAAAAACCTACAATACTATATATGATGTACTTACAACTCAGTAAGACAAAAAAAATAAAAATGGGCAAAAGATTTGAACAGACATTTCATCAAAGAAGACATATGAATAATTATATGTACACAAAAAGATTCTCAACGTCATTAGTTATTAGGGAAATGCAAGAAACATTACATTAGTCAGAAACATTACATTCATGGTATACACTCTTCTGGGACCCATGAAGAACCACAATAAGATACTACCTCACACCCACTAGAATGGCTAAAATAAAAAACAGAGACAATAACAAGTGTTGTCAAAAATGTGGAGAACTTGGAACCCTTATACATTGCTGATGGAATGTAAAATGTTGCAGCCACTCTGAAAAAGTTTGGCAGTTTCTTTTTTTTGTTTTAATCTATTTTTTTATTGATTTCAGAGAGGAAGGGAGAGGGAGAGATATAAGTATCAATGATGAGAGAGAATCACTGATTGGATGCCTCCTACACGCCCAAACTGGGGATAGAGCCCGCAATCTGGGCATGTGCCCTGACTGGGAATCGAACCGTGACCTCCTGGTTCAAATGTCAACACTCAACCACTGAGCCACACTGGCTGGGCAGCAGTTTCTTAAAATAGTACAATAGGTTCTTAGAATCCCCCTAATGTTATTCATAATAGCCAAGAAGTGAAAATGACCCAAATGTCTACCAACTGATGAACCGATAAATAAAATGTGGTATATCCATACATTGGAATATAAAGCACATGCTACAGCATGGATAAATCTCCAAAACATTAAGAAGCCAGACATAACGAAACAAACAAAAAAAAAGAAGCCAGACATAAGAGGCCACATATTATAGAACTAGTGGCCCAGTGCACGAATTTGTGCACACTGAAAGGAAATTAGTTAGAAGAAATATTTTAATATCGCTATTCACCCTTTCTCTATAATAGAAGTGTCAACCAAATTCATGACTGACAATGACAGAAGGAAACACGTGCGATTGGTGCCAGCGAGAGCTTTATATGTATTACACATGTGTGAGTCAACTTAGCCTTCTATAGATATAGAAAACCTTGCTTAATTAAACCTGCTTTCTGATTTAGCTAAACTTTTTCCAGCCCAGCGAAGCACCCCAACTTCTCCTTCAGGTAATTGTCAGCAACACAGCAGCAAATATCAACACAAAGCAGATTATTATTGTAGATCACACAAGGAGAACAAAGGGTAAAATATTTAACTGCAGCAGTGTTTGACTATATCCTGTGCAGTGAGAAAACCTGAAGTCATTTTCAAGGTCCACCATTTCTTACTTCTTTTCAGTTGGGTCAAGTTCCTAAGCTTTCTAAATTTACATTTTCTGGCTAATGAAAAGAAAATAGGATTCCAACAAGTCTCCTATCTACCTACTCCAGGACTTCTGTGAGGATCAAATGAGATGAGGCACGGGAAAATGCTTCACAGACATTTGGTTAAAGTGTAAAATGTTTCCACCTGTGTTTCTGGGTTGAAGAAACTGCAAGGGGGCTAGTAATTGCTAGGGAGAGGAAGCCGGGCGTTGCTACTTGATGTCATTACCCGGCCCTCACAGCGACCATTTCCGGGCCACATTTTGCACCATGGGGTCTTGGCAGCGTCTGCTGCAATTTGGTGGGCTGTTGTTCCAGGGTGGTGGTGGGGCCTGTGTCTCACTTGGGGGAAGCCAAGTGTTGCTTTGTGGGTACCAGGTCCGCGGTGCCATTTTTCTGTCCGCATCACGGCAGCTCCTGCATTGAGGGTCTGCCCACTGGTGGTAAGTGCGTGTCATAGCAGCTGGTCTGAAGGTGGGAAGAACACATTAGCTTTTTATATAGATTTCTTTTCTATAAAATATTTAGAAAAGGCAAATCTGTAAAGAGGGAAAACACATTAGTGGTTTCCAGGGTGGGAATGGGAAATGACTACAAATGGGCACAAGATTTCCTTCTAGGATGATAGAAATGTTCTACACGTAAAACGGGTGGATTTTATGGTGTTTAAATTACATCTCAATAAAGCTGCTAAACAAAATCATGGAAGCTGGAATATAATCCTCTCATTTAGTTGAGGAAGTAGGTGACTGAGGCACATGTTTGAGATATTTCAAACAATGATGGCACAGGTAAAGACATGTAAATATTTTTAGAATGAAAAGTTTAAAGTTGGATAGCTAGGAAGACAGTAGTACTTAGTGCTCAATTCACACACTTTCCCCCCCACAAAAAATCCTGAACAATCCCAGCAGAATTCAAACAGAATGGCAATTCTTTCATGTCAGCACAACAGTACTGTTTATTACCAAATGATCACACACTCCTGCTCGAAGCATACTGATTTTGATCCAAGCATGATATTACTTTTCCCCACCTCTGAGTAGAACCAGCCTTCATGTCTGTCTGGAAAATTAAACTCTAAACAGGTTATTTGTTACTGACCTAAAACATCATAAAGGCTCTTTAAGAGTTTCACAACTATCCTCTCTGTCTTCACCTACGTCAATCTTGCTTCCTGGATAAGTAATTATTGGAGATGTGTTTGTGGTATCTGTGTGCACTGGCTCCAACATGAATATAATATCGTGTCCAGATTATTATTCTTGACAGGCATATTTAAGACAATTTTCATACTTTAACCTTTTAAAAATTGTTTTTATATGAGATTTCATTATTTATTGAGTGTCATTATTTGTTGAGGAATTATACAAGTCAAAAGGCAGGAAGCTGTTTAAACCAAACTACAACTGCATACTTTATAGATGTTTTCACATTTTTCTATGTAAAAACAAACAGTTAGATGGCCCTGAAATAAATGTCTGAGTCTAGATATACCCATAAATGGTTTTGGTGCAACATGGGCTGATGCGTAATACTTTTCCACTAGTGTTTCTCCTCCTACTCTCCATCCCCATTTACTGGAAAGAGGAAGATAAACACCTTAGAATCATTACATTCATCAACAATCTAAAGTATTAGTCTAAAACTTCAAACAAAGTCAAATTCCCTGCTCCACAAGGAAAACAAATTGGGTACCAATAGAGGCATTTTCATTAATTATTAAATTTATCATAGTTCATCTACTAAGGCTCCAACTACCATACAAGAAAAACTTAAAACTTATTATGAGCAATAAAAATTCTCATTCTAGTAAAATTTTCTACAGTAATTTCTCCTTTCCCTATCTCCACCTTGAATATATGCAGTTCTGGTTGCCAAGAAGGTCATCATCATATTTTGCATATATAAAATAATTGGGCCGAAACCAGTGTGGCTCAGTGGATAGAGCGTCGGTCTGCGGACTGAAGGGTCCCAGGTTTGATTCCGGTCAAGGGCATGTACATTGGTTGCGGGCACATCCCCAGTAGGGGGTGTACAGGAGGCAGCTAGTCGATGTTTCTCTCTCATTGATGTTTATAGCTCTCTATCCCTCTCCCTTCCTCTCTGTAAAAAATCAATAAAATATATT
This sequence comes from Eptesicus fuscus, assembly GCF_027574615.1. NCBI lineage: Eukaryota > Metazoa > Chordata > Mammalia > Chiroptera > Vespertilionidae > Eptesicus > Eptesicus fuscus. The sequence continues at coordinate 43,471,425 of NC_072477.1, read as the reverse complement.
TAAAAATAAATAAATAAAATAATTGGAATTGAATCTTGGCTTCCCAACTTTTATGAACTGAAAACCTTAGAAAAATCACAACTTCTTTGAGCTTTAATTTCACACACACACAAACACGTGCTTGCACACACACACTGGAGGATAATACAAGTGTGTTTTCTAAGTCCTGTTGGGTGGAGATAAGGAACTTGTACTTAATCTTTCCCTCCTCCTTAGGTTGACCTAACATTCTTCCTTTAATAAAGATAAAAATCTGAAGCCTTCTTTTAATGTTAATTGAAAAATTTAAAATATGTCATGGTTAAAAACAAATCAAAGTTCACCCACCCCCATTACCAGCTGAAATCACTGCTTTAATCTGATCACCTACATAATCACTGTGATGACACTCTAGGTCAGTGATGGGCAACCTTTTGAGCTTGGTGTGTCAAACTTCGCCAAAAAACTGAGCATAACTCGGGTAGTGTGTCACTTTGAGGAAAAAACATTATTTCGCAAATGTTTCATCCTCAGGAGCAGCAAATGTTTCATCCTCGGCATGCGGCTGCCTCAGTGGCCGCGTGTCATCAGAAATGGCTACGCGTGTCAGTGCTGACACGCGTGTCATAAGTTCGCCATCATTACTCTAGGTCCTTGTGGTAGATCTTGCTGGCCCAATCTTTCTTCCTTTGAAGAAAATAAAGAGTTGGGAATACAATCCAATCAAAGGTAGTGTCCTCCTACAACAAAGTAAGCAACTTTGCCTAAGCAAAAATTAGTTATTCCCAGAATAAACCAAAAGGTTCCAATCAGAATACCTTAAGCAGCTACAAAAAATACAAATTAGAAGACCCAAACTCTTATTACTATTCTCTTGCTAGAAAATGCTGGCTAAGCTACACAATAGCCCCTTATCTTTGAAATCAGAATGTCCTCCTTGAAGTATGGTAGCAACCATACTTAGGTAAAAACTGAGTAATGAATCTAAAAGACCAGTAGGGAATGAAATAAGGCTTTAAGGACATTCATACATTCATCTCAGGTAAAAACTGCTGTTTAAATTTTAACCCTACTCTTTTGGCGTCTGCACGCACTTACTTGCTTAAACAATAGGGTAGCTACCTCAGCCCCCAGATTGAGACCTGGAAACTCACATTAATCCATACCACATCACGGAGGTCATTTTCCTGTGCCTGTGGACCAGAACCACAGGAGACTGATTCCCACTGACTCAGTGGCTCCAGGAGTTGACTACCTTTAGAGATTATTAACCCTGCTCAGTTCTGCTTTTTGTACAATCTGCTTTCGCAAGGTAAGTCCGCATTCCAATGTCTAGAATTTAGAATTTAGCATTTAGAACAAAGGAAAATTCTTGTGGTTTCGACCTTTAAAAGGACTGCCTACACCTAGGACGGCGCGGTCGTGAGGGTGGCCACCTGCGTGAGGTGCCCTCGCGGCCGTCCTGGCCAGTTTCAATAAATCCTTGCCTGCTTTTTTAATCAATTAGCAGCCTCCAGTGGTCTTATTTTTGACTCCAGGGTTCGACCCCACAACACTCCTGACTAAATTACTTTAAGATCCTTTTGTAAGATAGGAGTCTGATAGATCTAGAAACAAACTTCCAGTCTTGAAGAAGAATGAAGGTTTCCCAAAGAAGCAATGTCATAAATGATGGCTGGCTTTGCCTGTGTAATTATTTTAATACCTTCTTTTAGGGTTAATCTTCTCTGTCATTTCTTACAACAATGCCACCACCTTAAATTTAAATAGTGCTGACTGCTAAGAAATTCCAACTCATTTCATTCACACATTCCATGCACACAAACCATGAATGTGAACTTATGCTCCAGCACTCACTACTTGAGCACTTTTGGCAAGTCACCTAGTATTTCCAAGCCTTCGTTTCTTCATTTATAAAATGGAGAGAGCCTGCCTGCATGACTTCACAGGGATACTAGAGACAAATTAAACAATGTGAAAACGTGTTTGGGAAGAGTACTGACATACATATAAATGCCTGATATGTTTACACGATCTCAAAATTCCCACACTTCACTGAAAAAATAATTTTTCTCGAAATGTTCAAATGTAGACTCTGAGGCTTATGGTTGTTGAATTGGCATTACATACTTTAAACCAAACAAGGGTCCAAGGACTTTTCTATCTAAAGTTCCTTCTAGGAAAGCAGAGTAAGATGTCAAAACTTAGGTATATATTTTAATATTTTCACAGGTGGAGCACACACTTTCACCACATCCCTCTTGAGGACAGGAGTAGTACCTTAGTCGTCATTTTAGCTAAGTAACTGGCACAGAGACTAGCTGTGCGATTAATGTTAGAATACACTTCTCTAGGATACAAGTAAATGTTCATATGTCTGAGGTGGAAAGATGTCTGGCCTTGGAATACAGACACCTGCTCTCACACCTCATATAGCTTGCACAAGTCCCTCAGTGTCCTCAGCCTTCATTTCCCTTGAAAAGTCTACACTGTAAGTCTGTAATGCCACCTTTTATCTGATGTCAGACATCCACCCAGGATACTGTAAAACAGGCCTTTGAGTGACCAAATGAAAAAAAAAAAAGTTTCTCACAAATGCACTTTCACCACATATATACTTTATCCATAGTAGAGGGCTATGGATTTTTATTTCATGTAATATTTCTACCACACTTGCTTATTTGGTTATGAAATATTTCCCATTGTTGGTTAACAGCAGTAAAACAGACCAGCTGTCAAAGGAAAGAGAAACCCTAAAGGTTCCTCTTCCTGATGCATGGAACAAAACCAAACCTTCCCAAAAAGGTAGATCAGATTCAACCCAAAATCATACTATAGCTTAATGTCACTGGACACTTGACAAAAGTCATTCATTATGGTAGTCTCCATCTCTTATACCAAAATTAGACTCAACTTGTGACTAATCTGATTCAATCTTTAATTTTAGCAAAACAAAATAAGTGTTCAACAAATACTGCATTCTAATGCTATCCACTCTTAGCCTACTCATAAACCTGGGAAGAAATGATAAAGCCCCCTTTCACAGTTCACTTTCCCTTACTCAAGTAATCACTTCACTAACTGCTCTTATCTTTCACTACATTAATGGAATCACAAAGGAAACGTCATCTAATTTTAACCAACACAAAAGTTGGCTTTTGAGTTATCAAAGAGGCATCTATACTAATAAAAGAGAAATACGTAAATTGACTTCGCAACACCCACAGCCAATCAGGAGTGAGTATGCAAATTAGCCCAACAAAGATGGTGACAGCCCCACCCCCCAGCTGCTCTGGGCCTCTGGGCAGCGCCCCTCCTCAGGGCCTCCCTGCTGCGCTCCACACCTGTCAACCGTCCTTGCAGCCTCCCTGTGGCCCAGCCCCCGGCCTCAGAGGCAACCCTCTGGTGCCTGAGGTCATAGCTCCCGTTGTCTAGCATCTCCCTCTACCCCATCCCTGCCCCGCTGCTCTGGTAAACAAAACCCTAGCGTTGCCGCAGTCTCGCGGGCGGCAACGTGTGCGGGAGCTTGCTCGGTGCACAGTTAGTGCGCCCCGGGAGCCCCAGGCCAGCCAAGGGGTGATGGTAGCGGCCCATGGTGGCAGTGGCAGGCGTCTCAGCTTTGTTTTGAATAGATGAAAGAGGCCACCTACACAGTAACCCAAATTATCAGATCTCCCTCCTCCCTATCTCGCCAAATCAAGAGGGGAGGGGCGATGGGCGTGGAGGGAGGACGGGAGGGCAGGAGGCAGAGGGCGGAGGAGGAAGAGGATGAGGAAGGGGGCCAGTTGCATCCCACTTTCACAATGGGAAAGTGAAACGCACTAGCGCACCCAACTTCTCCAGTCCTCCCTGCCTGCCTCGCTCCCCCCACCTCTTCCCCTCCGCGCCTTCCTGGAGCGCCAGCGCTGCACAGAGGAACCCTCTGGAGAAGGACGGTGAGGAGGAAGCGGCGCTGGAGTGCGCAGGGCGTGCCACCGCTGCACAGGCTGCCTGAGTGAGCCCGCCGCGTGCTGGCAGCCAGGGGAAGGAAGGCCTATTCTTGCACAAATCTTCATGCATCGGGCTTCTAGTTATTTTATATAATTTCCCCCAATGATACCATTATACTTTAAGGTACAGTGATACTATTCACCAACTAGAGGTATCAGCTCTTTCAAAGAAGTGAACACATCTCCCAATTCTGATCCTTAAAGCACATGAAGGGAATACTGTAGTCATCAGAATACTTAACAAATATTTCTGAGGTTGGTTTTAAAGGAATTTTATATATCAGTAATGGAAACTCAAATGCTTATAGTTGAACCTTGAACAACACGGGGGCCGGGGGGGGGGGGGGGGGGGGGGCCTAGGGGCACTGACCCCCACCCATCACACCGACAAAAATACACATATAACTTTTGACTCCCCCAAAAATTAACTACTAAAAGCTTACTGTTGACCAGAAGCCTTACTAATAACAGTCAATTAACACATATTTTGCATGTTATATGTATTATATATTGTATTCTTACAATAAAGAAAATAAAACGTTAAGAAATTCATAAGAAAGAGAAAATGAATTTACAGTATTTATTGAAAAAATCTGCATATAAGTAGATCCACACAGTTCAAACCCATGTTGCTCAAGGGTCAACTGTAATTCTTTTGGAATGTTAAATACACCAAGAATCTTAAGCAAATTCTGATATGTTCACTAGATGTAATATATAATGAAAACTAATTTGTGATGTAATGTTAAATGTAAAATATATGAATAAAAATTATATATAAAATGTTATAAAATATACAAAATATATTTTATGTAAGTATATCTATTTATTATATAAATCATATATACCAAGTATATATTATAAATCCATAACTTTATATATTTATATAAATGTTATTTTATATATTAAACATATATAAACTATTTAAAATTTTTATATATAATATAAAAATATATTTTAAAATTATATTGAAAATAAAAAAATAAAAAAGAAATATATGCATTAAATTAAAAAATAAAGAAAAAAGAAAAAAGAAAATATTAGGTTAAAAATTATAAATGAAATGTAATTACAATTTTTTAAAAAGTCTATGCAATGAGGAAAAGTCCGGAAGGAAATGCATAGAACAGTATTTGTGTTTAGGTGATGAGACCATGGGTGATATTTTTTTCCATATGCTAAATCTTACTTAAGGAGTATGCAGTACTATAAAACTATTTTTAAAGAAGAAGGGAAATAAATAGGAAGGAGCACTGCTTAGAGGTAAGAAAATGGAATAATTAGGGCAGTTAGTTATCATTTAGTAAATGCTATACTTAAACTTTACCTTCTCAAGGAACTCTTTAAATGGTCATAAATGATAAGTTATAGAATATTTGTGCTAGAGGAACATGCTGCCTAATTCTGTCATTTGACAGGTTCAGAAAAAAAAATTGTAGTTGTAAATGCTTTACAGTTTACAAAATGCGCAACATACCACATCACCTGTCCCTCAATCCTGTGAGATAGGTTCAGGTGCCCGGTTTTAAAGATCAGGAAACTGAGCGTTGGAGAAAGAACCTGCTTTGATAACATCTGCCATTTACTAATGCTTACTATGTTGGGTTAAGCACAACAATCTGGCGAAAATTATCACTATTTTACAGATAAGAAACTGAAGGGAAGAGGTTAATTGTGCTCACTCTCTTACAGCAGAGAACACTGCTCCGACTCGAGGCCACTCATTGAAGACAGGAGTCTTGAGTTACAATCAACTTCCCAGCGTCCTTGAGTGGAAGAGTTGAGCCTGTGCCCCGGTCCTATGCCCTCTCTGCCACACTGGTCTCCTCGCCTACGGCCCCTTTTAAGGGTTACGTAGCTTGCCAGCCGCTGTGAAGGTCCAGAGGCAAAGGTATAAGGCCCAGCAATACCCCAAAACTAAGGTCGGCGACCAGCCTGAGCCTCAGGAGGAAAGCAAGGCAGTAACTACAGAATAGGGGTTGGAGGGGGGCGCAAGGCTAACAAATCTTACATTCATTAAGGTGTAGCCAAGGGGAAACTGCCTCTACCGTAGGAGCAGGGATAGCAACAAAAATCACAATTCCTGCCCTTCCACTCGCGTAACTCGAAAGGATCCCCACACCCCGTGGGCTGGGCAGGGATTTGTCCCACTTGGCCGGAAAAGCTGGAGAAACGCAACAGCGGGCCGGGCAGGCCTAAGAGTGAGTGACGAGTGAAGGGGCAGACACCTAGGGGGACTGGGCACACGGAAGGAGGCTAAGGGGCCTGGGGCCGGCGCAGAGTGGAGGAGCCCCAGACGGCGGCGGGGACAAAGGCCGAAGGGAGGCCGCGTGCTGGCTGCCCGCCGGGACTTGGAGAGCTTCGAGGTCGGCCCAGGAGCCTCGCTACTCACGTTGGACCAGCCGGTCTCCAGAGAAGGTGGAGGAGCAGCTTGTGACAAGCGCACAGGGAACACCCGCAGCCATAGCTGCACTCCGGCGCCCGGGGTGTCCAAGAGCCGCTTCCGCCTTGGGCTGCACCACAGCCGCCGGCACGTGGGGGGGGACGCGACTGGGAGGACGCGTTCTCGGACTGGCCCGGCTGCCCTGACTCCTCCCTCTCCCCCTCTTCCGCTCCCGGCGTGGGACAGGCCGGGCCGAGCGTGCTGTTGCCAAGGGAACGAGATCCCTCCACCAATGTTTCCGGGCTCTCCAGCCCTCCCGGGCCCTAGCAATGGCTCAGGAGACTGAAAAACAGGACCCCATCGGAACCATCTTAATCCAGGTGGGAACGGGGCCCCTCCTGGCCCGGCCCGGCCCAGCTAACACACTGCCCAGCGAGCCCGGCAGCGCACATCCACTCGCACACACCCACTGGGAGCGCTGCCCCCAGATTGCCTCCGGAGAGCTCCCCAATTCGCCCACACAGGCCTCGCTCATAAGCCTAGTTCGCCTCTGGGTGTCTCTGGTCAAAACTCCAAGGCCGCGCACCTCTCCCGGAACCTTTACTTCGGTGAAATACACCTCACCCTGAGGCACCATTTTAAAATGTATTGTTCTGAGAAATTTATACAAATCAAACACATTTAAGGAGTAATAAGAAATTTGGGGGAGAAGTTGAAATATGTAAACTGCTTTTCTTAAGCACCCAAATTTGGGGGACCTAAAAGTCCCTTGCAAATAAGTAAGTTCTGGGGATGTAATGTATATAACCTGGTAACTATAGTAAATAATATTGTATTGTAATATTTGAAAGTTGCTAAGAGAGTAAATCTTAAAAGTTCTCATCACAAGAAAAAAATTATAACTGCTGATGAATGTGACCAATTGTGGTCATTTTACAGTATATACAAATATCAAATCTTTATGGTGTAAACCTGAAATTAATATAATGTTATATGTCAATTATATCTTAATAAAATAAAAGTCCCTTGCTTGGGGATGCACACATAGAAAAATATATTTAAAATAACAGCAAGTCAAGTTAAAGTTTTTAATATAAAATGACAAGTTTAAAAACTCAGGGGAGTAATTATTTCTGAAGGGGTAAATATCAAGAAAGTCTTAACTTCTCCAGTATAACTCAGTTTGTGATACCTCAGATTTTCCTGAACAGGTAAAAGAACATTTACACATTATAGTTTTAAAATGTTTTCCACATATATCATCACTTTTAATGCTTATATTTAGTTCCATTTGACTAACTTTAGTAACTTCCCTAAAGTCACTATTAGGACTCTCATTCAGATCTGCAATGGGTCTAATTTTTCTTCCTGCCAGGATTTTTATCTCTTAGCTCCTATCTAGGAAAGACCTCTGTAAACTCACCTTTCCAAAATACAAACCCCTAAACTTAACAGTTTCATAGACGTCTCCATTATGAATCATACCCAAATCTTCTTACCTCACCTTTTATTATCCTTTTATTCATCACCCTAGAATGAGTTTAGCTGAACTGCAAAGTCTGTGGGAATAGTCTCCACAAGACTGCCCTCACTTCTACATCAGCCTCAAGTTCAGGAGTCCCCAGAACTACCCTCACTTCAGACCAGCTGTCTATAATTTGGGAGGCCTGCCCACCCTCACAGTGGCTAATTTGCTAGAATAATTCACAGGTGCTATGTTTGCAAATACAGTGCTATTATAGGGTAAAGATACAACTAAAAATCAGCCAAGGAAAGAGGTGCATAGGGCAGCGTCCAAGAGGGGTCTCAGTAGAGTGTCCAGTCATCCTCTCTCTATGGAATCACGGACAGCATTACCTCCTCCCAGCCACAGTGTATGACAGTGTGCAGAGTATTGTCACCTAGGGAAGCTTACCGGAAACTTTGGTACCTAGAGTTTTTATTGGGGATCAGTCTCACACTGTCCTACATGACGGACCTTTCTTCTCCAGCCCTTCCCAGAAATCAGACTAATGCTTTTAGTCTTCAGTCCCTAATGTTTGGAACTGATAACAGTGTGGTTCAAAGCCCCATCATAAACCCATTGTTAGACTGTCAGGTGGCCAAACCCTCCAAAGCAAAGACACTCCTATCAGGCAGGAAACGTTATCGGCCTACAGACCACCTCCCATTGTCTAAGGGCAAAGGTCAGACTTCTCTTTAAGTGAGGTAAATCATTCACTACACATACCCCCTTCCAAATCCAGAGCCCATTTTTACAGACTCAAAACAATCAGAACACTAATGGAGACTCTTACTTAGAAAAAGCCAGTTCTTCCCAACAGTATACTTCCTTTGACTACAGGAGCCATTAAGTTTCTCTATAGTTTCCCCTACTTCTCCAGACCTGACACAACTCTTAAAAAAGAGACCAGAATCCAGGGAGAATTCTCATGCCTGATTTCACACTTTCCCTTAAGATAATTCTACTTCCCAGGGGTGGCCCCCATTGTGGTTTGGAAGAGTGTAGGAAAAGGTACTGACTGAAAAGCCAGAACTCTTTTCATTTTGGAGTGAGATCCAGAGGTACAGGATACAACATTGTAGTTTCTATGTCCGTTGTCATCAAGTTTTAAAATGGAACAAGAGTTAAGAATAGTCATATCCATGCTGATCAGCACCTCCATCTGGGTAAAGGGGTTATTCCGGACACACTGTGTAGAGGCTGTGTAGAGAAACAGAGCCTACATTTTAACCTGATTGTGGAGGCTGATCTCTAGACACACACAATTCTGGTAATGTATAGCATACGTATAATGAGGAAAATGTGGAAGACCTTTCCTATTTTCCCACTGAGTCCTGAGTATTTGTGAGCATACAGCACCACTCTCAGACATGCAATATGGATTTCATTTCTGCCTGGGGCTGTGGTTTCTTTCCTTCAGACAGACTGCCAATAAACAGTGCTGGGAAGAACACTTGGTTGGGCGGCAGAATCCTAAGGTCTGATATAGGCATGACATTCTTCCAAGTGGGCAACTTTAGGCTAGTCACTTCACTTCTCTCCTATACAATACATAGCTTAGATTAGATACACCTCTAAATAAATTGACTCAATTTCCCCAAGCTACATAATTTCTTTTTATTGTAAAATCCACTTCCTTTACAATTAGTCAATCAAATCATACACACACACACACACACACACACACACACATGCGCGCGCGCACACACGCCCACATGTACACACAGGGGTGGGCAAAAGTAGGTTTATAGTTGTGAGTACACAAAACAGTTTACTCTTGTATTATTTATTAATTCTTGTATTATTAACTTACTTTTGCCCACTTCTGTATGTAATATATAGTTATGTATATATTATGTAATATATGATATGTACATATATATATGGTATATATATCAGAAAAGCAGAGTTACTTCAGATCTTCACTTGCTTCACTCTGATGTGGTATATTTGGTCTGTGTCTTAATCAGATACATTAAGCAACTCTTTGGACCAGTGGTTCTTAAAGTGTGGTCCCAGGACCAACATTATCAGCACCAGCTGGGAACTTGTGAGAAATGCATATTTTCAGAACCCTTTCCAGATCTACTAAATCAGAAGCACTGGGGGTGGAGCCTAGTGATCTGTTTTGTTTGTTTGCTTTTTGTTAATCCTCACCCAAGGATATTTTTTCCATTGATTTTTTTTTTTTTTTTTTTTAGAGAGAGAGAGAGAGAGTGGAATGGAAGGAAGGAGGGAGATAAAGTGTGAGAGAGAAACATTGATGTGAGAGAGACACATTGATTAATTGCCTCCCACATGCACTCCAAACAGGGCCTGGGGAGGAGGCAGCAACCCAGGTACTTCCCTTGACTAGGGATCAAACTAGTGACCCATTGGTGCTTTGGCTGGTGCTCTAACCACTGAACACACCAGCCAGGGTGTGATCTGTGTTTTACAAGCCTTTCAGACAACTCTGATACATGCTCAAGGTTGAGAGCTACTATTTAGATCATATTACAAACATAAACTCTAATACTATTTTCAAGAAAAATCACACAATAACCATGGTGCTAAGTGCTTAGCATGGTGCTAAGTGCTATATAAGTTTTAACTCATTTAACCAGTCCAACAAGACTACCAGGTAATTATTATGATTATTTCACATTATAGAAAGGAAACTAACCAAAGATGAGTATTGTGGGCTGACCCATATACATAGAAAATGCAAGCAATCTTCTCAAGCCTTTTCAATCCAACCCTGGCATAAAAAGAGAGTCTTCCCTTGGCCCTTTTTGCTCCTCTAGATATTTAAACCCTGCCCTTTTTACTGAATTTTCACCAATCTCTAGCTTTATATATTCAAAACATATATTTGCATATTGGTAGATATTCTACAAGCACTGGTTAATGGTTAGGTGTGAAGGCTCTGTGAATGGAGCAGGACTAACATTGACTACTAGAGGCCCAGTGCACGAATTCGTGCACCAGTGGGGTCCCTTGGTCTGACCTGCAGGATCAGGCTGAAACCAGCTCTCAGACATCCCCCCAAAGGGTCCCGGATTGTGAGAAGGTGCAGGCCAGGCCAAGGGACCCCACCGGTGCACGATTGGGGCCGGGGAGGGATGAGGAGGTTGGCCAACTGGGGAGGGACCGCAGGAGGGCTCCAGGGTGTGTTCGGCCCATTTCGCTCAGTCCCCATTGGCTGGACCCCAGCAGCAAATTAACCTGGTCGGAACATCTGCCCCCTGGTGGCCAGTGCATGTCACAGTGAGCAGTTGAGCAGCCTTAGCATGTCATTAGCATATTATGCTTTGGTTGGTTGAACGGATGACCCGACGACCAGACACTTAGCATATTAGGCTTTTATTATACTAGTATACTAGAGGCCCGATGCACGAAATTCGTGCAAGAGTAGGCCTTCCTTCCCCCAGCTGCTGGCACTGGCTTCCCTCTGGCACCCGGGACCTGGGCTTCACTCCAGCCCCGGCTTTGTCCAGAAGGACATCCGGTCTAATTAGCATATTACCCTTTTATTATTATAGACTAGAGGCCCGGTGCACAACATTCATGCACTGGGGGAGGGAGTCCCTCAGACTGGCCTGCACCCTCTCGCAGTCTGGGACCCCTCAGGGATCGGGCCTAAGCCAGCAGTCAGACATCCCTCTCGCATTCCGGGGCTCTCACAGTCCGGGACCCCTTGCTCCTTACTACCTGCCTGCAGCAGAGGTGGGAGAGGCTCCCACCACCACCGCTGTGCTCACCAGCTGTGAGCCTGGGATCTGGCTGAGCAGCGCTACCCCTGTGGGAGCTCACTGACCACCAAAGGGCAGCTCCTGTGTTGAGCATCTGCCCGCTGGTGGTCAATGTGCATCATAGCAAGTGGTCATTCTGCCATTTGGTCGACTTGCATATTAGCCTTTTATTATATAGGAGGATTATTTAGTCTGCATTCAGACTGCCTGGATTTGAACAGTTCCACCAGTTAACCAGCTGTGTTACCTTGCATAGGTTACTTAACCACTTTAAACCTCACATTCCCTTAAATATACAATGAAGATAGTAATATGAACTCCTCTTAGGAGTCTTGAAGGATTAAAATATAGGATAACATAAAGTACAACACTCAATAGATGGCAGTTATTTGATTAGGTCTGTTATCATTTAATATTACTTAATTTTGTTTACATTTCTGTGTCTTTTTAAGATTAGCTTGTTCTTTAAATTGCTGGAAAAAGAAGAAAAGTTAATTTTAACCTGTCTTTTTAACTGGGACTACTTCATTCTTAATGAGAACTTTAAGGGTATTGCAATTTGGCAAACAAGGTATGCCTTATTTCCCAGTTACAACCGATTTTTTGGGGTATCCCATTTTACCTAATACAGGATTGGTCCATAAATCATGGATGACTGGATAAAAATCTACTCATTAATTCAGTCTCCAATAATTTATGTTCTGTTCAAAAGTGAATGGAGCTAGAACTAAACTAAAATTGATTATTATTTAGAAAACATAATAATTGGTACAAATTTATAGTAAAAGTAATATTTTGATAAAATATCTAAAATACTTAAGAGATCTTTAAATACAATTAATCAGTGCCCTAATTATAAACTCCATGTGACTTATTATGTGAGCATGTGCTTAGATGTTTAGATTTTCCAGCACAGTCCTGATCATGAATATTCCTTCCCATTGTCAGGTCATATATTAAAGTCCATGTTTTCCTTTTTGGTTCAGAAAATATGATTATTATTTCCACGTAGAGTTCTACTAGAAAGCATTTTGTTAACTAAATTTTTTCACTTCAAAATTCTTATTTTAACTAAATTTTTCACTTTTAAGTCTAAATGCAGGCAGTTTACAATTTTGGCTGAATCTTTCCTCAACTAATTAGAATAGTGAGATTTTTATCATAGCAATAACAATCATCATTATTAAAATAGTAGCCAACATTTATTGAGAGCCAGACACTGTGCTGAGAGCTTTAGATTTTCTGAAATCCTAACAATAACTCTGTTAGAAAGGTGTTATTTTTATCCCAATATATAGAAAAAGAAACTAATGTACAATGAGATAAAGCAACTTGCCCAAGTGATAAATCTTAAGCAGGTGATGGCACGTTTGTGAAACCATCTTGAAAAAGTGTGGTGGTAACTCCGGGATGTTTCCTAGATGCTTTCTTTCATTAGTAACTCTTAGAAGCTCTCTTTGTATGCTTTATTAACAATAATGTGGTACCTTTTAAATACCTTTATAAATGCTTGCTTGGCCCAAATATTAAACATATGTTTGTGCAACAAGGATTACCTAGTCTTGCTATCTAAATTATCTTTTTAGTTAGTTTTGGAAATCGTATTTTATTTTTTGTACATTTTTATTGATTTCAGAGAGGGAGAGAGAAACATCAATGATGAGAGAGAATCATTGATGGCAGTGATGGGCAACCTTTTGAGCTTGGTGTGTCAAACTTCGCCAAAAAACTGAGCATAACTCGGGTAGTGTGTCACTTTGAGGAAAAAACTAACTCCAAGACTCTAGTCGCAAATGTTTCATCCTCAGGAGCAGCAAATGTTTCATCCTCACGCAGCCGCGTGTCATCAGAAATGGCTACGCGTGTCAGTGCTGACACGCGTGTCATAGGTTCGCCATCACTGATTGATGGGCTGCCTTATATTGGGGATTGAGCCCACAACCCAGGCATGTGCCCTGACTGGGAATTGAACCATGATCTTCTGGTTAATAGGTTGATGCTCAACCACTGAGCCACACTAGCCAGGCTGGAAATCATATTTCCACAATGCAACAGTTGTGTGTTAACACCAACCTTGGAAACATTGGAGCTAATTAACCTTGATGTTATCTCTGTCTTTCTTACCAATCCTGCTGTCTGGTTTGTCAGAAGCGTACAACATAAATGTGATGAGAATGACTCCGCCTAACTCTGTCTTTAGCAGAGATGAATAAAATGGTAATTATGAGATTGCTTTTGACAATGTGGAGTCTGATTGCATGGCTTTTTAAATTCTAGAGCAAATCTTTAATGCATTAAATATTTCAAGCCCTTCTTATTAAGCAGCCCTATCCCCAAACTGTCAAAATAATAACTTCCTCCAAGTAGATTTCAAAATGTATGGAAAGATGGGAGCTATCTATAATACTATCAACAATAAAAAATATATTAAAATAAATAATTAAAAATGTATGAAAAGCAATGGGTCTGATGATCACAGAGATGATGGATGACATGTAAAATTTCAATAGAGTAGATTGGATCTATTTGAAGAAAGAACAGAGATTTACTAGTAGAACTTAATCTCTTTTCCTACCCAAGTGTGGTGAAAGATTTTCTACAGTACTTGTCTCTAAAGCAGTTATACAGATGTGCGGTTATTAAGAGGGGAGAAGAAACTATCTGGCAAGAAAGGTAAAATGAAAGCTCTTTTTTTTTGTTTTGTTTATTAATCCTCACCCGAGGATATTTTTCCATTGATTTTTTTTTTTAATGAATCTTTATTGTTCAGATTACAATTGTTTCTCCTTTTTCCCCACATATCTCCCCACCACCCAGTTCCCACCCCCCCTCTGCCCTTACCTCCCCCCCCCCCGCTGTCCTTATCCATAGGTGTATGATTTTTGTCCAGTCTCTTCCCATACTCCCCACACAGACACCCCTTTCCCCCTGAGAATTATCAATCCACTCCCATTCTATGCCTCTGATTCTAATAAGTTTACCAGTTTATTCTGTTCCTCAGATTTTTAATTCACTTGACTTTTAGATTCACTTGTTGATAGATATGTATTTGTTGTTCATAATTTTTATCTTTCTTCTTCTTTTTCCTCTTTTTAAGGAATACCTTTCAGCATTTCATATAATGCTGGTTTGGTGGTGATGAACTCCTTTAGCTTTTTCTTATCTGTGAAGGTCTTTATCTGCCCTTCAATTCTGAATGATAACTTTGCTGGGTAGAGTAGTCTTGGTTGTAGGTTCCTGCTATTCATCACTTTGAATATTTCTTGCCACTCCCGTCTGGCCTGCATGGTTTCTGTTGAGAAATTAGCTGATAATCGTATGGGAGCTCCCTTGTAGGTAACTAACTGTTTTTCTCTTGCTGCTTGTAAGATTCTCTCTTTGTCTTTTGCTCTTGGCATTTTAATTATGATGTGTCTTGGTGTGGTCCTCTTTGGATTCCTTTTGTTTGGGGTTCTGTGCGCTTCCTGGACTTGTAAGTCTATTTCTTTCATCAGGTGGGGGAAGTTTTCGTTCATTATTTCTTCAAATAGGTTTTCAGCATCTTGCTCTCTCTCTTCTTCTGGTACCCCCATAATTCTGATGTTGGTTCGCTTGAAGTTGTCCCAGAGGCTTCTTACACTATCTTCAACTTTCTGAATTCTCTTCTCTTCATGCTTCTCTGGAGTAGGGTCCTTGGCCTCTTTGTATTCCAAATCTTTGAGTTGATTCTTGCAATCCTCTAGTCTGCTTTTGGGTCTCTGTATAATATTTTTTATCTCAGTCAGTGTATGTTTAATTTCTAGTTGGTCCTCATGGAATTTATCGGCCTTTTCCATGAAATTCTTGAAAAACCTTATAACCGTGGTTTTGAACTCTATGTCCAATCGCTTGTTTTCCTCCATTTCTTTGGTTTGTGATCTGTTTCCTTGCCTTCTCATATTCTCTGCTTCCCTGAGTTGGTAGGGTAGTTTTGTGTACTAGGTGTCCTATTGGTTCAACGGGTCAGCCTCCCAGTTACTTGAGGTGGACACTCTTGGTGTACCCTTGTGTACTGTGTGTCCCCCAGCAGGAGCTACAGCAAGGGCTAGTTTTCTCCTCCTTTGCTTGGGCGGTTTTGGAGCAGTCTGACTGGAGCTGCAGTTGGTTAAGCTGCCACAGAACAGGCCATTTATATGTAAAAGCCGCTGTGTGGAGCCTGGGCGGGTTTGTAGAATGTGCGGGGCGGGGCCTCAGGGCGGGGCCTCAGGGCTGGGCGGGGTCTCAGGGCGTCACTAGGCTGGGGCGTGGCCAACGGCGATGGCTGCTGTCAGCCGTCTCTGCCTTTCCCGTTTCCAAGTCCCTGCGCCCCACGGTCCAGCGCAGTAAACAATGATTGCTGGGCGCACCACCGCAAAAAAGTCACTCTCACTTTCCGACCCGATGGCCGAGAGTCCAGCTTCTCCCCGTAGGTGTCTGGGTCCCCCGAGTGTCCCCAGAAACTGGATTTCAGAGTGATCGGGAGCTTGTCTCCCTGCGGGTTGAAGAAAAGCCGCGCACCCAGCCGCCCTCTGCTGGCCCGATTCGCGTGCCTCCGTACCTCAGCTTTTCAGCGATTGTGTTCCTTTCTGTTCTTAGTTGTCAGTCTTCCACTCAGCCAGCTTTCCCGTGGTTCTGGGTGGTAGACGTTTTTGTCTTTTAGTTGTGTTTTTGAAATTGTTGTGTGAGGCAGCAGATTAGTTGTTTAACTATGCCGCCATCTTGGTTTCCCTGAAAGCTCTTGAGAAAGATTAGGAGAGCAATTCAAATCAGTGAACATTTACTAGGTGCCAGTTGTGTGCAAGGAGTTTCAGAGGTTTCACAGGAGAGGAGGAGCATTTGTTCAGTGCTCTCCTATGCGGCTGGCCCTATACAAAGCACTTGACACACTTTAACTCATTTTATTCTTACACTATTCTGAGAGGAAGCTATTTACCTCCATTTTATAGATGAGAACACTAAGGCTCTAGAAAGCTAGGTGAATTTGCCAAGCTCAGTTTAGTAAAGGAGGAAGTAGATTCTAGTTTCCGTCTGTCTGGTTCCAAAGCCCGTATTCACTCATTGTCACACACATTGCTTCATTTTCACTCAACGATTCTGTGAAGTAGAAGCATTCTTTTTTTTCTTCTTCTTGGTGAAGAAACTAGAGAATATGTGGGTGATGTACATGGACATCGTGTGACCAATGAGAGAACAAGGAATTACGTTCATCTGCCTTTTACTGATTCTTACTATATACCAGACCTATACATGTCTCACGACTCTATGAAGAGAGTAATTGTCCACACAAGGCAGATGAAGAAGTCAGACCTTTGGTTTCCTGTCAGTAATCCAGGGCAGTTTTCACTCTCTCCAGCACTCGCCCGGCATAATTGCAGAATGACACATGAAGGCACACATAGTAGAGCTACAAGAAAGAAATTCAGGCACTCAAAGGGGTCTGGAAATGGGGTTTGCCCTTGAACCACTGCTTGGTACTTTCCAAATGTCTTAGGCAATAGGTGGCAAATCAGCTTGCAGCAGTAATTTGGACAAAACAAGTGAAAGAAGTACATCTTCATCTTCAAGCCTACAAGCAAGCAGTAGGTGTGTTTATAATCCAATCTGTGAGCCCTGAAGGCTTTACATGACAATTGTGCGGAGTACAAAATGACCAGATGTGATGCCCATCAGTGAAAAGATGCAAATTCTGATCTTTTGAATACTTGGCCCAGTGGGAATATTCTAGAGCAGTGGTCGGCAAACTCATTAGTCAACAGAGCCAAATATCAACAGTACAACGATTGAAATTTCTTTTGAGAGCCAAATTTTTGAAACTTAAACTTCTTCAAACGCCCCTTTTTCAAAATAGACTCACCCAGGCCGTGGTATTTTGTGGAAGAGCCACACTCAAGGGGCCAAAGAGCCGCATGTGGCTCGCAAGCCACAGTTTGCCGACCACGGTTCTAGAGTAATTGATAACATAGGCTGGATCAATGAGTAAGTCCAGTTGGATTAACAGAGAAAGGTAACTGTTTCAAAATGCCTTTAGCAACCCAGTCTGCAGATTGTTATTGGTGGGACTATTGGTGAAACAGGTGTTGGGTTCATAAATTTGCATAGCAAAATGTTTTTCTTATGGCAGCAGCCCATATAATAATTGGTGCCATCTGTATTTATCTGTTGAAGTTTGATTTCTAATATGAATTCAGAGAATCGTGTGCTAATTTCATAACGCCCATTTTATTCCAAGGATTGACATTGGAGAGAGATTCATCATTTCAAAGGAAAATAAAAATTGAAGGAAAATGTTAAAGTAATAACAGATGTAGCTTTTGCCTCATGGATCATTTTCATTTCTGACTACATAAAACAAAGTCAAGGCCACACACCTGTCCTACAGAACTGGTTCTCCAGAACAGTTAGTGGGAAGACCCAGCTAGACAGGAGAGCCAACAGGCCCTGTCAACATATTTGCAATTCTCTTTTGAAAGACACAGCTCTCACTAGCTCTCATAGCCCAGGTATGTTCGCTGACTGGGAATCATACCAGCAACCTTTCAGTGCACAAGATGATGCTCAACCAACTGAGCCACAGAATGTTCTGTTTTCTTGCCTTTTAACCAATTAGTAGAAATCAGAGTTTGGCATAAACTTCTTATGGTCCCTGATTCGACTGCTTTACCATCTGAGGAAGCAGAAACCATTTGTGTTGCAGATTTAGTTTGGATTTGTTTCTATCGGGGAAAGGAAAAACAGACAATTGTATGAAAACTTAGTTTTTCAAAATCTAAACAATAATGGAACATTCTTACAAAAACTGTCTTAAAACAATAAGACAGTCCTTTTCAATGAACACTGTAAAATCAACCTTACTGTATCTAGCAACTCCAGCGAATTGCAAACCTTTAAAATAAATGTTTTAGATGGACTATGTATGTATTCTTTTACTATTTCATATTTTTACACCGACAGGTCCATGATGACCTTCAGCAATTAAAGGAGAAATTAGAAAACTTCCCACCTGAAGAAGGAGAAGACACTCTAGACATTCAGAATCTTAAAACAGCAATCAAAAGGACAGAAATGGGGTTAAGAGTAAGTAGTACTTTAGATATTAAATAAAATACCAGAGTAGACAAAGATGCCTCAAGAAAAGAACTGTGGTTCTTGTAACAGATGGGGATTTAGGGCGATCCTCAGCTTGTTCTAATCCTCTTTTTAAATTGTAATGATGATTAACTGATTGATTCACATCCTGTCACATCCCACAAAGAATTTAAGATATTGATAATGTCAGATTATGCCATGATAACTTCTAAAATGTGGTTTGATAAAAAGAATTTTTAAAATAACCACTATTAGTCAACAATATGTATGACCAAAAGGGATTCATGCCAAGACATCATAGAGAGTTTCTATCAGATTCAGGATTCTAGAGAAATAAGAGTTGACTTTCCCCTAATAGCTTAAGTATTTTGAGAATAGTAATTTTTAAAAATATAGTAACCTAATGAGTAAAAACCAAAGAAATATACCAATTTTGAAACAGAAATAAAGTATATCAGGACTTCATTATTAATAGACCAGTGATCTTCAATCTTTTTCATCTCATGGCCCACACATAAACTAATTACTAAATTTCTGCAGCACACCAAAAATATATATTTTTTGCCGATCTGACACAAAAAGGTATCATTTTTATTCATTCACACAGAATGACTATTGTTGTGTTGACTGTTGTCATTTTTTAATTTGACAAGCTCAGGGAAAAGAGGTCAGATAGTGCCTGTTTTAAAAGTTATTGCCACACACAGGTTGAAAATCACTGTTATAGACAGATCTTAGGGCAGGAGAGAATCCAATCTTCAGACAAGAATAATATGCAATTACAAAACAAGGATGTATATCCAAGGGAAACAAAAACACTAACTTGAAAACTATCTACATCCCCACATTCACTGCAGTATTATTTGCAATAGCCAAGACGTGGTAGCAACCTAAGTGTTCATTGATGGATGAATGGATAAAGAGAAATATATACACATACATACATACAATACAATATTATTCAGTCATAAAAAAGAAATCTTTCCATTTGAGACAACTTGGATAGATGTCAAAGACATTATGCTAAGTGAAATAAGCCAGACCCCCCCCAAAAAACTACCGTAATCTGTATAATCTTACTTATATGTGGACTCTAACACTCCACCCCACCCCCCAAGAAATACCTGATACAGAAAACAGATTGCTGGTTGCCAGAAGTGGGGGTGGGTGATATGGGTAAAGGTGGTCAAACGTACAAATTCCAGTTATAAAAAAATAAGTTCTGGGGATGTAATGTACAAGATGACTATAGTTAAAAATACTGTATATTTGAAACTTACTAAGAGATTACATCTTAAAAGATCTTAAAAGAAAAATATTTGCAACTAGACTTATTGTGGGGATCATTTCACAATATATACAAATATCGAATCATTATGTTACACACCTGAAACTAATATAAGGTTATATTTCAATTTCTTTAAAACTAAAAACAAAATAAAGCACAGCAAGGATGTAGTACCAACTCCATCTTCTAGATCTCTGTCAGTACCCTTGCTCTTGCCTCAGACTTTCATGCTACCATATTCTGAGCTTCATCTCTCAGCACCTGCGGATGTGAGATGTGTGCTTGATTTTGTGGCCTCAGCAGATTAGCGCACCATTGTCCTATTTCCCTGATGGTGAGAGGGCTGGACCCAGCTGGAGTCTCTGGGTTGGCCATTTTCAATAATGTTACCTGAAGGCCAAATTCTTTCCTCGGTGCTTGCTTGACATCCTGGAAGAAAAAGACATTACTCCATATCTGTATGGCCTAGAAAATTTACCTGGCTAAGCAATTTACTGACTATTGTGCATGGCTTCATTTGTGAAGAGTGCTACAGGTCACTCAAGCTTTGAGTCTCAGTTGTTTATTATGCTTTTTGGGATAAAGTAATTTGGCCTTGAGGTGCCTAATTATACCTTAGGCATGTAATAAATACACAGCATGTTGTGTCTTTTGGCTTAATTACACAATTCAGTGTGTTAACCTAATGAAATGAAGTAAATTAACTGAGTATCTTAAGTCCACTATAATGGCCTAAACTTTAACTTTTCTGTAACAGATTCACATTGAGAAGTATTTAAATGTTGTAAACCATCAAGTGTTAACGACTTCCATTAGTGAGAATAAGTTATTTTCTCCCCACACTTCCGAATGGTAAGTAAAATAAACATTTATGAATCCAAATAAGTACAAAAAAT
The DNA here is from genome assembly GCF_027574615.1 of Eptesicus fuscus. Classification (NCBI taxonomy): domain Eukaryota; kingdom Metazoa; phylum Chordata; class Mammalia; order Chiroptera; family Vespertilionidae; genus Eptesicus; species Eptesicus fuscus. Next base: position 43,450,569 of record NC_072477.1, on the reverse strand, counting down.
AACTTTTCTCACTCAGGTGAAATGACTGTAAAGACAAAATTTTATTGGCTTTTTTGGTATCCTAATTTCAGTATAAGTTTTGCACAAAAAGTTAATGGAAAAGATCATGTTTTGCAAATATTGTATGTTTATTATATGAAAAAAGTTAATGGCACAATTTGGACTTTAATACAGTTTATTCTGGGTTACTTTTATTGAGTTCTCATGCTTGACACCATATTCAGTGATTTTAGGGTCATATTTTGGTGTAATTAATTCTGTTTTATGTTTTTAGTAAAATGTGCCCAAAATTTAATTCCTAAAGGAAAATTTATTTGTTTTTTGTTACTCCTCTCCCAAGGATATGTTTTCCCATAGATTTTTAGAGAGAGTGGAAAGGAGGGAGGGGAGAGAGAGAGAGAGAGAGAGATCGATTGGTTGCCAGGCTGGAGAATGAACCTGCAACTCAGGTAGCACCCTTGACTGGGAATTGAACCCGAGACCCTTCAGTGTGCAGGCCGATGCTCTACCACTGAGCCACATGGGCTAGGGCTAAAGGAAATGTTTTAATGCAAATCAGTTTTTACGCTATTTGGATTGCATGGCTCTTTCTTTATAGTTTTTAGCGTATGTGCTTTATTGTAGAGATGATTTTGGTATCTGAGGTAAAAAATAAAAATAAAGCTTGCTTGAAATATTCATTATGTAAGTACATCCTAAGAGATGATTTATTAAAATTAGAATTGAGTTAAAAAGAAATAACCTTGCCTCACCTTGGACCTCCTTATACATCTGCCTCCTCAATTTCTTTGTAAATTAAGGTTTTGCACTCAGCTTAAAAGCTCTGTGGCCCATATTTGCATGGTAAATATGCACAGTAAGTCCTCAGTTAAGGTCTATAGGCTCTTAGAAACTGTGACTTTAAGTAAAACATGTGCAATAAAACCAATATTACCATTGATATAAAGAAGAGTTAAGTTCCTATAGCATATTTCTGGTCACAAAAAAACATCACCAAACTTCTAAATAAAGACCCAAATACTTCTAATACTGAACACAGAAATAAATGTGAGCTATACACACATTTAAGGATGATTAATAAAAACGAGTAAAGTAATTATTGTTGCATTTGTTCATTCCAGTTCAAGGGTGCAGGTGGCCAGAGTCTATCTGGGCAACTCAGGGATCCAGGCAGGACCTACCCTGGACAGGACATCCTTCCATCACAGGGCCATTCACACTCACACTCACTCAGACTGGGGCATTTTAGAAATGCCAGTTCACCCAATGTGCACATGTTTAGAATGTTGGAGGAAACTGAGGTCCTGGAGAAAACCTATACAGACATGGGAGAATGTGCAAATTCCACACAGACAGTGGCCCTGGCTGGGAATCAATTTTTTTTCTTCTTATCAACATTACTAGAGGCCTGGTGCACAAAATTTGTGCACTTGTGGGGGGGGGGGCGTCCCTCAGCCTGGCCTGTGCCCTCTCGCAGTCCAGGAGCCCTGGGGGGATGTCTGACTGATGGCTTAGTGGGCCTAAGCCATCAGTCAGACATTCTTAGCATTGCCATGGAGGCGGGAGAGGCTCCCACCACTGTCGCTGTGCTCGCCAGGCTTGAGCCCGGCTTCTGGCTCCTGCGTTGAGTGTCTGCCCCCTGGTGGTCAGTGTGCATCATAGTGACCAGTCATTCCACCCTTCGGTCATTTGCATATTAGCCTCTTATTATATAGGATACGCTGTAAATGAGGCCCCCTAGAACCATTAGAAATGCAAAAAATTCACTGTTAACTCATTCTCGAATTGCCCCCCTTAAAATCAAATTGCCCCCCTGTGGGGCGTGTGCTGCACCTTGGGAACCACTGGACTTGACACTTTTCCTCTCTGAGCTTCATTCCTGAATACATACGCATATACCATGGGAATTGTAATCTCTTCTCTGCCTACCTCACTGGGTTGTCATGAGGAGGTTCTGAGCTAATAAACCTAGAAATGTTTCATCAAGTAAGTGATGTCTAAATGGGAAGGGACTGTTATTTTTAAGCCCACGGGTACCCTTGCAGGTAGCAGATGCTGATTAGGGGAGGAGGGCACGATTGTTTCCTGGGACTCTAGCTATGGAAGCTTTGTAGAGGGTTTCGCAGGCCTCGGAGGGGCAGGCACTGGGGGTGCTGGTGGGGGGGGTATTTGGGGGGCGGCAAGGCTGAAGGGGGAGTAACTGTCAAACCTCCCTGCTTGGCGCCATTCTTTAAATTGTACGTGGCCATTTCACAGCTGTACTTGCTCAGGGCAGGGCTCCAATCTCCTGGAGCAGGGTGGGGGGCTGGCCAGGGCGGGGCCAGGCGGGGCCAGGCAGGCTAGGACGGTGGTTTTAGCTGTGCCCCCAGCGAGGTTCAGTGCGCTTCCGCTGCAGAGACAGCACTGCTGCTGTCAGGGGGAAGGGTCTGACACTAGGGGGCTGCTCAGGCTTGCCTCCACTCGGGTCTGGACTTGTAGGGAGGAGAGGCATTTCTGGCCCCAGAGGAGGGGGCCTGGCAGCAGCGGGCCATGGGCCTCGGGTGCCTCAGGGGCGCTGATGGGTGGTCACCAGTTTGCTATTGTTGTGGGCGCCCCTGGCAGGGGTGGCGGGGGAAGAGATTGGGAGTTGGAGGTGCGGGCTGCGGCTACCCCGAGGCTGGGTCTTCTCCCCGTCCGGTCAGCCTCCCCGCCCTCCCGGGGGTGCGGGGGCTGGGGTAGGGTGTCTGTGCAGGGGGATTGGAAGAGCTCCCCGTGGCCACTTCCTCTTTCCTCTTTGCAGTCCGGGCTCCTGTCAGGTGCTCTCAGACTCCTGGAAACTTGGCTACGGCCACCCTGCCCCTCCGTGGCTCCCTGCTGCCCCCGCCCCACTCGGCTCTCCCTGGCTGCCCACCTGTCAGGAGGCTGCCAGGGTGCCCTGCTGCAGGCATCGCAGTCCTGGGGCAGGGGGTGGGGGTGTGGGCAGCAGGTCCAGTAAAGTTTAGTAAACCCCAGGTCGGCGTTGGGATTTGGCTGTGGGTCTGCAAGGGAGTCTGCCTGGGTGGGACAAAATCGAGCTAGACCCGAGTCCCTTCCCACAGCCCTGCAGCCCCACCCATCCTGTGAACGGTCGTGATGTGATGGCATCCCGGATAATTTGCATATTCCTCTATTATAGATAGATAGATAGATATAGATATATAGATAGATAGATAATGAAATAATGTAGAACAAAATGACATTATTCCAGGACCTGCTATATGAAGTAAGTGAATAATATCAGATAGTGAGGTCAAGTTTCAGAAAAGGTGCACAAAGAATTTTGGATATCTATAGACATAGTCAAGTCCCAGCACTCAGAAGATCCCTGGGTTACACTGCACTGACTCCCTTTCTCCCATGTAAAGATAGTGCCACAGGCATTCGTCATCCCTGGGTAGAAGCAACGCTTCCCTAGTCTGTGTAATTTTTAGTCATTTATATCTTTGATTTTTTAAATTTGAGAATAAAAATATGACCTGCAAGTAGGTTAACATACATAATCTTTTTATTTAAATAATAAACCTTTATGGTTCAGATTATTACAATTGTTCCTCTTTTTTCCTCCCATAGCTCCCCTCCACCCGGTTCCCACCCCACCCTCTGACCTAACCCCTCCACCCCCACTGTCCTCATCCATAGGTGTACTATTTTTGTCCAGTCTCTTCCCACACCCCCCACACCCCTTTCCCCCTGAGAATTGTCAGTCCACCCTCTCTCTATGCCCCTGATTCTATTATATTCACCAGTTTATTCTGTTCATCAGATTTTTTTATTCACTTGATTTTTAGATTCACTTGTTGATAGATATGTATTTGTTGTCACTTTGTTGTTCATAATTTTTATCTTTACCTTTTTCTTCTTCTTCCTCTTCTTAGAGAATACCTTTCAGCATTTCATATAATACTGGTTTGGCGGTGATGAACTCCTTTAGCTTTTTCTTATCTGTGAAGCTCTTTATCTGACCTTCAATTCTGAATGATAGCTTTGCTGGGTAGAGTATTCTTGGTTGTAGGTTCTTGCTATTCATCACTTTGTTTTTTTGTGTTTTTTTTTTAAAATGAATCTTTATTGTTCAGATTACAATTGTTTCTCCTTTTTCCCCACATATCTCCCCACCACCCAGTTCCCACCCCCCCTCTGTCCTTACCTCCCCCCCGCCCGCTGTCCTTATCCATAGGTGTATGATTTTTGTTCAGTCTCTTCCCATACTCCCCACACAGACACCCCTTTCCCCCTGAGAATTATCAATCCACTCCCATTCTATGCCTCTGATTCTAATAAGTTTACCAGTTTATTCTGTTCCTCAGATTTTTAATTCACTTGACTTTTAGATTCACTTGTTGATAGATATGTATTTGTTGTTCATAATTTTTATCTTTCTTCTTCTTTTTCCTCTTTTTAAGGAATACCTTTCAGCATTTCATATAATGCTGGTTTGGTGGTGATGAACTCCTTTAGCTTTTACTTATCTGTGAAGGTCTTTATCTGCCCTTCAATTCTGAATGATAACTTTGCTGGGTAGAGTAGTCTTGGTTGTAGGTTCCTGCTATTCATCACTTTGAATATTTCTTGCCACTCCCGTCTGGCCTGCATGGTTTCTGTTGAGAAATTAGCTGATAATCGTATGGGAGCTCCCTTGTAGGTAACTAACTGTTTTTCTCTTGCTGCTTGTAAGATTCTCTCTTTGTCTTTTGCTCTTGGCATTTTAATTATGATGTGTCTTGGTGTAGTCCTCTTTGGATTCCTTTTGTTTGGGGTTCTGTGCGCTTCCTGGACTTGTAAGTCTATTTCTTTCATCAGGTGGGGGAAGTTTTCGTTCATTATTTCTTCAAATAGGTTTTCAGCATCTTGCTCTCTCTCTTCTTCTGGTACCCCCATAATTCTGATGTTGGTTCGCTTGAAGTTGTCCCAGAGGCTTCTTACACTATCTTCAACTTTCTGAATTCTCTTCTCTTCATGCTTCTCTGGAGGAGTGTCCTTGGCCTCTTTGTATTTCAAATCTTTGAGTTGATTCTTGCAATCCTCTAGTCTGATTTTGGGTCTCTGTATAATATTTTTTATCTCAGTCAGTGTATGTTTAATTTCTAGTTGGTCCTCATGGAATTTATCGGCCTTTTCCATGAAATTCTTGAAAAACCTTATAACCGTGGTTTTGAACTCTATGTCCAATCGCTTGTTTTCCTCCATTTCTTTGGTTTGTGATCTGTTTCCTTGCCTTCTCATATTCTCTGCTTCCCTGAGTTGGTAGGGTAGTTTTGTGTACTAGGTGTCCTATTGGTTCAACGGGTCAGCCTCCCAGTTACTTGAGGTGGACACTCTTGGTGTACCCTTGTGTACTGTGTGTTCCCCAGCAGGAGCTACAGCAAGGGCTAGTTTTCTCCTCCTTTGCTTGGGCGGTTTTGGAGCAGTCTGACTGGAGCTGCAGTTGGTTAAGCTGCCACAGAACAGGCCATTTATATGTAAAAGCCGCTGTGTGGAGCCTGGGCGGGTTTGTAGAATGTGCGGGGCGGGGCCTCAGGGCGGGGCCTCAGGGCTGGGCGGGGTCTCAGGGCGTCACTAGGCTGGGGCGTGGCCAACAGCGATGGCTGCCGTCAGCCGTCTCTGCCTTTCCCGTTTCCAAGTCCCTGCGCCCCACGGTCCAGCGCAGTAAACAATGATTGCTGGGCGCACCACCGCAAAAAAGTCACTCTCACTTTCCGACCCGATGGCCGAGAGTCCAGCTTCTCCCCGTAGGTGTCTGGGTCCCCCGAGTGTCCCCAGAAACTGGATTTCAGAGTGATCGGGAGCTTGTCTCCCTGCGGGTTGAAGAAAAGCCGCGCACCCAGCCGCCCGCTGCCGGCCCGATTCGCGTGCCTCCGTACCTCAGCTTTTCAGCGATTGTGCTCCTTTCTGTTCTTAGTTGTCAGTCTTCCACTCAGCCAGCTTTCCCGTGGTTCTGGGTGGTAGACGTTTTTGTCTTTTAGTTGTGTTTTTGAAATTGTTGTGTGAGGCAGCAGATTAGTTGTTTAACTATGCCGCCATCTTGGTTCCTCCCCCGAAATCGCTATTCATCACTTTGAATATTTCTTGCCACTCCCTTCTGGCCTGCATAATTTCTGTTGAGAAATCAGCTGACAATCATATGGGTACTCCCTTATAGGTAACTGTTTTTCTCTTGCTGCTTTTAAGATTCTCTCTTTGTCTTTTGCTCTTGGGGGCATTTTAATTATGATATGTCTTGGTGTTGTCCTCTTTGGATTCCTTTTGTTTGGGGTTCTCTGCGCTTCCTGGACTTGTAAGTCTATTTCTTTCACCAGGTGGGGGAAGTTTTCTGTCATTATTTCTTCAAATAGGTTTTCAATATCTTGCTCTCTCTCTTATTCTGGCACCCCCATAATTCTGATGTTGGTATGCTTGAAGTTGTCCCAGAGGCTCCTTACACTATCTTCATATTTTTGGATTCTTTTTTCTTTTTGCTTTCCTGGTTGGGTGTTTTTTGCTTCTTCATATTTCAAATCTTTGACTTGATTCTTGGGATCCTCTAGTCTGCTGTTGGATCTCTGTATATTATTATTTATTTCAGTCAGTGTATGCTTAATTTCAAATGGGTCCTTTTTCATATCCTCGAGGGTCTCACTAAATTTATCGGCAGTTTCTAGAAGATTCTTGAGTAACCTTATAACCGTGGTTTTGAACTCTATATCCAGTCGTTTGCTTTCTTTCATTTCTGTCATTTGTGACCTGTTTCTTTGTCTCTGCATTTTGGCTGCTTCCTTGTGTTGACAGAGTAGCTTTGTGTGCTAGGTGTCCTATAGGGCCCAGTGGCTCAGCCTCCCCAGTTATCTGATGTGGACACTCTTGGTGCACCCCTTTGTGGGCTGTGTGCACAGTCTTGCTGTAGTTAAGCCTTGATTGTTGTTGGTATCACTGGGAGGAATTGACCTCTAGGCCAATTGGCTGTGAGGATCAGTTGTGTCTATGATGGGAGAACTTCTGTGCTGGAGACACCCTTATGAGGCAAGACTTGCTTCATTGGGGTTTTGGTGTTCACTGAGTCTGCCCCTTGAGTGTGTCCCTTATGGATCTGAGGAGTTGTGATCTGGATGGTCCCACTCTGACCACTGGGAGATCCAAGGAGGTGCAAATTTAGCCTTTGCCTGAGGCCACCCAGCAGGAGCTACGGATAGATCTGAAGATTCCTCTTCTTTGTTTGGGGTTTGAAAATGCCCAGATGAGGCCCAGCTGTGAAGCAATGCAAGCTGTTGTGGGGACTTGGGCCTTCTTTTGGCGGCTCTGGGGCTCTCTGACCCACCTGCAGTTTGTTAGGTAATTTTAGGTTGCAAAGGGCCAGGCTATTCATATGCAAAAGCCTCTACGCACAGCTTGGGTGGGCGCAGTGTCTCAGGGTGGAGCAAACAGCAATGGCTGACCTTCAGCCCTGTCCTAAGAGGCCCCCGGGTCTTAGTGTCCCTTGGTAATCGCTGCACGCACCTCTGAGAGAAAGGCGCCCTTGAGTTCCGCCCGAAGCCAGACAGTCCAGTTTCCCCCCTGTATGAGTCTGGATCCCAGAGTCTCACCTGGAATTGGAGTTCAGAGGAGTCGGGAGCTTGTGTCTCCCTCCCAATTGAGAAAGACAACCACATCCTCCGCTGCCAGCCCTCTCCGCGTGCGCCTCCGTACCTCTGCACTTTACTTCCACACCTCCTCTGAGTCTCAGTGTGCTTTTCTCTTTCCTTCTAGTTGTAGAATTTCCACTCAGCCAGCCTTCCTGTGGTTCTGGATAATGTCCGTATTGTCTTTTAGTTGTAGTTTTGAAGTGGTTGTGTGCAGCAGCAATTTCAGGTGTTTACTATACCGCCATCTTGGTTTTCTCAACACACATAATCTTTTAAAACAAGGAAACTGTACAGAAAATAATAAAAAGGATTCTCAGATAAGAAAATATTAGAGGTTACTTTACAAATTTATATAGATGCTTAGTTCAAAAAATCAAGAGTACCCAACAGGCAAAGTGGAAGGCCGGTTTAGAAACAGCAAGGGGATCTGTAGAAGTGAAGGAAGTATGTGGCCAAAGGATGAGGCATGCAAACAGCAAGTAGAAAGCCTCCAAATGGAGGAGCTGGGGAAAAAAAATAGGAGGAGAGTCTTCCCCAACTCTAATGAAAATTCTCCTTCCCCGAGCTTTCCCTTTGTGCTCTCATGTTGGCAAAGAACAGAGAGCCTGGGCGATAGATTTGCAGGTTATGACGGCTCAAAAGAATGAACTAGGGAGCAACTGTAGCAAACAGATTCTGTTGAGACATTTTCTTGTACAGTTCTTTTCCCTAGCCAGTGAGTGTCCTTGGCCTTTATTAGAAGGTCTCTGAAGGAGTTAAGGAAGACATTAATTGGGGCATGGAGCTGTCTCCCAGAAGTGGGCCATGGATCCTATCTTTCCTTTTTTAAAATGTATTTTTATTGCTCTCAGAGAGGAAGGGAGAGGGGAAGATAGAAACATCAATGATGAGAGAGAATCACTGAATCGGCTGCCTCCTGCATGCCCCACACTGGGGAATTGAGCATGTACCTTGCTCAATCAGCCGGGCATGTACCTTTCCTGGGAATCGAACCATGACCTCCTGGTTCATAGGTCAAGGCTCAACCACTGAGTCATGCCAGCAGGGCAGATCTTATCTTTCCTATTTAATACAATAATGTATCAGTGGCCCTCCTATCAAGAAGATGGGAAGCTTGGCAAGTTTGTATGAGCCCTACAAGTCTGGAAGAGGTAGCAGGAGCATCTCAGTCATAGCTATGGGTGTGTGGTGCTAATGTGGTATGAATTTGAAAATATGATATGAAATGAGCCAAGGTCATAAACTGGAGTGGAGTTCAAAGTAGGTCTTCAAAGTAAACAGGCTTGAAGCAGATCCTGGGAGCCCAATTGTGAGGCACAGGGAGTGGCTCAGGGACAAAGAGAAGCAGCAGTAGTAGATGGAAATGGAAAACAGGAGACCCAGGAAGCTGACATGCTCCAAGATAGACAGTTACACCTGGGCCTGTCCTTGCAGGGATGCTCCAAGAGACTGTCATGAATAGATTTGGCTCAGAGTCTGCTGAAAGACTATGCAAAGTAGGTTACAGGACTCAGAATTCCTTCAAGTTCCCAAACCTGGGAGGTGTAAGACTGGCCAATTCACTGCATGTTTCTCCTGAGGTTCCATGACAAAGCCTTTAAAATACCCAAGTGAAAAGGTGTATTTTAATTACCAGTGGCATGACTTACTAAGGAACAGGTTGCTTAGTCTCAACATAGATCATGAAATCAGAGGAGAGACTTAGCTTCATGCAACTTTTAAGCTGTGACAGATGCCAGATCTGGCCTTTTATTCCACGTGGCCATCAGTCAGAGAGCTTGGGCATGCGCACATAATATGTGTATGTTGATTTATTTATAAATGGCATACTTATCATATAGAATGAATACATTATAAAATATATCTACATCAAAATTTTAACGATAAAGATAAAATAGTTGTTTTGCTTTATTATTAGAACAATATTTCTTTCTCTTGCTAAAAAAGGTTACTAATTATAAAGTCCTGGTTGTTTAATCTTGGTAGTCATGATGACTTTATCCTGACTGTAGCTAATATCCCAAAATTTGCTCTACACTTCAGTGAGATTCAGCATTGATGCTGGTTAGATGTAAGTCCATATTTCAGTTACTCTTTCAAAAAAATTTTTTAAGGTTTGGGGGGACTGACTTTTTATAAGTTCAATGGGATTATCATTTTTACTTTTAAATGTAGCTGTGGAAAAGCTCATGTAAGGAATAAAAGTGTCAGTTTTGCCATTTTCTTGTTTTTCACTGATGCTTGTTATCGTTATCACTAAAAAATACAGTGTTGTTTTTTGTTTGTAAGAATCTTTTAAAAACATTGGTCTTTTTTTAGGCTTAGTTTAGTTAAAATGAAATAATATGACCCATGAATGTACTGCATGAGTGAACCACACTCATGTGGTTCTTAAACTGTGGTTTGCAGTCCTCTTTCACTGGCTCCCAGATGGGGCCCTGGAGTCTGCATTTCAACAAACACACTCCTTATTCCTAATGTAGACACTGTGTGCATGGAATCCCTGGAATCAATATTCTTTTGGCCACAGAGATGGCTTGCCTCTGTCTGATGAAGAGCCTGGTCCTGGAAGTTCTGCTACCCTGATGCTATGAAGGGTTGGGGTAAGCCTCTTGTATTGGGATTGAGCCAGGAGTGGGACTTGGCAGTCAGGCTGGTAGGACCGTCAATATCTGCTCAAACTGGGAATATCAGAGGCCAAAGTTCAGGGCAGCAGCTCCTCTTGAGAGGAAGGGCATATAATAAAGATGGTAGATCTCTGTTGCTCCTTTGAAAGCAGAACACACAGTTCCTATGAATCAATGAGAATCAACGTGCTTCAGATACTTGGGGCTTCATTCTGTCTTTGGAAGCCCAGGGAATCTGGAGAGTTCATTCCAAATGACTACTATCCCTGGGTATATTTTTAACAACGACTTACAACAGACATAAAATAATTATCACCCTCATTATCATCATCATCATGAATTTCATCACCATCAATATTTTTATGAGATTTGACAGTTTTGCAAAGGACTTTTTAAAAGCCTATGATGTAGATATTTACCCTCTCCTTTCAAAGATGTGAGAACTGAGGCTCCCACGAGCCCCAGGTCACACAGGTGGTCAATGGTGAGTCTCAGATTCAAGTTCTGTCAAATGTCTACAATTACTATCTTCTCCTACACCAGAACTGCCTGAACAACAGGAAACCTAATTTTCACAAAAGACGGTTTTCCTTTTTAGAAAGTCTTGCTCCAGGGAAAATCTGGTGGTTTTGTCTAGTAGAAACAAAAACCAGTAGGTACACAAAGTGATAATAATGGATGCCAGCAAATGCAAGATTTTCCTAGCAGTCATTCAGAAAACAATGATAAGAACATTATCAAAAGTGGCATATTTTCTCCAAAGAGCTCAAAATGCTTTCACGTTGTTTTCCAAATAGGTTACACTGTTATCTGCACTCTGTCAATGATTCTTCTGTGTTAAAGTGTGGTTCTTCCTCTTATCATTACCAGCTTTCACAGATTTTATGGCTTGTGATGTCTGCTCACACTGTTCTTAACGACCACGCTTTGCTTATTGACACCAGGAGGGTGACTACCATCTGTACCAACACTATCAGAACTGCACAGACATCTTCATTTTACATTCTGTTGTGCTAGTGTTTGAGGGGAGGGGGATGGGGGGGGCAAGAACAAAGCAGATAAATAATAGTGAGAAACTATGAGAGGGAAAGAAGAGGTTTCTGTTAAATGGTGGGAGTAGGTTAGAAGATACATTTTTGCTCAGTTATTCACACACCTTGGAGCCCATCTCTTCTGGGTTATTACAAAGCAGTCCACAAATCCTGCTGAGAGCAAATATGACTACATTCTAGTCATAGAGAGAGATGAAGAATGGGTAACAAGTATTAGCACGTGGTAATCTACGTGAAAACAATTTGGTGGCTCACTGTTCTTTCGGTTTTTCAGTGGGTGATTTTTTTAAAACAAAAAATAAAATTTTAAAAAGCATCATAAAATTAAAAATAACAACTGAAAAAACATTTGCAGCAGATATGATACAAAAACTAATAATAGTCTTAAATACAAAGAGTTCTTGACAACAAAAAATACTTGACATAGACAAAAGGACATCAACAGAGAAATGCAAACAGCCAGAATATATGTGAAAAATATTAAACCAGGAAAATGCGAATTAATATATCACTACTACTTTTTCTTTACAACTTAGCAAAACAGATCACTTAAACTACCCTAATACTTAGTGCTCATGAGGGGGCAGCAGGATGGCCATACTTTTCTATTATTGGTGGAGGCATAAAGTTCTTAAAGGCAATTTTTTTTCAAAATATGTGAGATTTTTAAAATTATTATTTTTAATTTAGTAGTTATACCTTTAGGAATTTATCCTAATAAATAAGGAGTGATACAGGAAACTCTGTATAAATTTATTACAGTGTTATATCTAATACCAATAAATTTGAAAATACCTTAAATGTTAACAGTAAAATAATTATTAAATCTAAAATATGTTTATATGTGTATTATATATCTACTAAAATGAATATTGTCCAATAAGTTTTTATGACCTGGAAAAACTCTCACAGAGCGAAGGGAAAGCAGGATATAACGTTATATCTCAGTGCAAATTCACTTATAAATACATAATCCATGGAAGGAAAAGGCTTCATAGGAAATATACTAAGAGTGGGAAGGGTCTGGGCAGACGGGCGTAAAGGGGGGAAATGGGAGACATATGTAATACTGTCATATATATATATATGTGTATGTATACATATATACATGTACACACACACACACACACACACACACGTGTGTGTGTGTGTGTGTGTGTGTGTGTGTACTAGAGGCCCAGCGCGCATGAAATCATGCACGAGTAGATCACTTCCACTTGCCTCAGCTGGCCGCCCACCCATCGCTGCTCGTAGCTTGCGCCCCGCCCCACCCGCTGTGAGAGCCACTGCTCGCTTGGTTGTGACGGTGTTACAGCGTGACAGCCATGGGCCTTTTATATAAGATACTAGAGGCCCGTTGCACGATATTCGTGCAAGAATAGGCCTTCCTTCCCCTGGCTTCACTCCCAGCCGCCCGGGAGCCAGCAAGACCTCACTTTTGTCCAGAGCACCACTCCTGTAGCTCCCTCCACCACCCGCCGCCCCCCTCATAGCAGACGTCGCGCCCCTCCCTGCTGCTCCGCGCCTGCATATGCAAATTAATCCGCCATCTTTGTTGGGTTAATTTGCATACTCACTCTGATTGGCTGTGGGCATAGTGGAGGTATGGTCAGTTTACATGTTTGTCTATTATTAGGTAAGATATATATAAAGCAAGTTTCATTTCTAGGAAGATGGTATATTCCTTCTTCTAAATACAGCTAAAAACCCTGGACATCTACACTAATAAAAGAGAAAGATGCAAATTGACCATACCTTTGAGACACCCACCAGCCAATCAGCAGTATGCAAATTAACCCAACAAAGATGGTGGGTTAATTTGCATATGCAGGTGCCAAGTGGCCGGGGGCGGGGCGGGACGCAGGCATTCAGCACTGCCCCAGCAGCTCCGGGCCTCTGGGCAGCATGGGAAGGTGGAAAGGCGGTTCTGGGCTGGAGCAAAGGCAGAAAGGCGGCTCCAGGCCGGAGGGAAGGCGGTGCTGGCAGCAGGGGAAGGAAGCCCCATTCTTGCACAAATCTTTGTGCATTGGGCCTCTAGTTATATGTGTAACAAAGTTAAGAAGACTTTGAAGGATGGAGCGGAGGTACACCAGTTAGGGGACACAAGGAAGAACATGGTGGTGAGGTCCCTGGGTTTTCTTTTTGCTTCATATATCCCATAAGTGACCCGTATCATTTTCCTTTTCTCTGAAGAATTTCTTTTAACATTTCTTGCAAGACAGGTTTCAGTTTTTGTTCATCTGGGAACGTTATTTCCCTTTTATTTTTGAAAGATAATTTCACTAGAGACAGAATTCCAGGTTAGTGGGGTTTTTCTTCCCATACTTCCAGTCTCTTCTTGCTGGCATGGTTTATTAATAGAAGTTCAATATAATTCTCATCCTTGTTCTTCTATAGGTAAGTTAGATTTAATTTTCCCACAGTTCCTGGATATTCTGTCCTGTTTGTTCAGTCCTTTTTCTCCTTGGATGTCAGTTTTGGAATTTATATTGACATTTCTTCAAGCTCACTGATTCATTCTTTGGTTGTATCCAGTTTATTGATAATCCTATCAAAGGCAATCTTTATTTCTTAGAGTGCTTTTTATTTCTAGCATTTCCTTTTGGTTCTTTCTTAGATTTTTTATCTCTCTGCTTACATTACCCATCTGTTCTTGCAAGTTGTCCAGTTTTCCTAGTAGAGCTCTTAGCATATTAAGCTTAGTTATTTTAAATTCCAAAATCTATGTTATATTTGAATCTGATGCTTTTTAAAATATATATATTTTTATTGATTTCAGAGAGGAAGGAAGAGGTAGAGAGAGATAGAAACATCCATGATGAGAGAGAATCATGGATCGGCTGCCTCCTGCAAATCCCCCATTGGGATCAAGCCCACAACCCAGGCATGTGCCCTTGACTGGAATCGAACCTGGGACCTTTCAGTTCACAGGCCGACGCTCTATCCACTGAGCCAAACCGGCTAGGGCCTGATGCTTGTTTTGTCTCTTCAGACTTTTTTAATCAGAGAGAGGGAGGAAAGGGAGAAAAGGAGAGAGGGAACGAGAGGGAGATAAGAAGAGAAAGGGAGAAAGAAGAAAGAGAGAGAGAGAGAGAGAGAGAGAGAGAGAGAGAGAGAGAGAGAGAGGAGAGAGAGAGAGAGAGAGAGAGAGAGAGAGAGAGAGAGAGAGAGAGAAATCAGTCACTTCCACATCCACCCCAATGGGGAAATGAACCTGCAACCCAGACATGTGTCCTGACCAGGAATCAAACCCATCGCCTTCTAGTGTACGAGATGACACTCCAGCCAGTCGAGCCACACCAGAAAGAGCCAAACATTTTGTCTTGCCTTTCAGCATGCCTTGTCATGTTTTGTTGCTGTATTAGGTAATAGGAATAGAGGTAAATAGGCCTTCATCTGGTCAGTTATGCTGTGTTTACTGTCTGCTGTAACTGCAGGAGGCTTCCATGTCCTCCACTGTCCGTTTTGTCTTTGGGTTTCCCTAGTGACTCCTTCCTAAGTAGAGCTTTGCATAGTCCTCTATAGATACAGTGTGTGTTGGAGGGAAGCATTTGATAATCCTGTGAGTAGGTCTCATTCTGTTAGTAGGTCTATGTCCCTGGATTGTTACCTTCACAAGTTTTTCTCAGCATTTTACCCCTTATTTGAGACAGGAGAACCAGAGGAGGTTGAAGTTAGCTAACTGCCCTTCTTCAGGTCAGATAAGGCTTTGGTAAAATAATTTTCCTCAAGAGCTTGCCTTTATTACAGAGAACAGAACGAAGAATAGAATTCTCTGGGAGTGTTTTGAAATGGTTTATTTTCCCTTCTCTCTGCTGGTAGCAGGAGGGGATTTTTCTCTGTTGTTTACCATGAGACCATGGTGGGGCTCCTGGAGGTAAAACTCATGAAAGTAGGGCCCTCCCTAAGACTTGGCCCCTTGGAGTTTTTAACTTTCAAGCTAATTCATAGAGACTCCAGTGATCTGTCAATTGGAGTTTAAGTGCTCTTGCCAGCACGAGCTTCAGCAGCAGGCTTCCACTCTTGGTCTTTCTCCACCTCTCTCTAGTGTGCGGGGCAGCAGCAGTTCTCCCTATGATCTAAATTCTCTGATGGATCCAAGAGGAGCTGTTTTTTGATTTGTTCACCTTTTCTTCTTCTTGTAACGTTGGGAGTGATAACATCCAAGCTCTCTACATGTTGGGGTGAAACCAAAAGCTCATAAATTTCTTTCTAATGATAATTTGGCACAAGTGGATATCACAGTAGAATCAAGAGATTGAGATTTATTGATCTCAATTATGTTGACCATTTTAAAGAACTGCTTTTAAATTAAAAATGTTAAGACATACCTATACTCATTCTTACAACTTTATTTTGTTTTACATTGGTCTTTCATGGAACTGCCCACTGCTTAATAAGGAGCATCTGTAATTATCTTTGATTCTTAAGTCTTTGTAATTACATAAAATGGTAGAGGTTTAAAGAATGTAAGTATGAACTGCTTTGAGGGACCAGCATTTTGGATATATTTAACATTGGCTACCCTGTGATTTGATTTTATTAAACAAAGTACAGCATATTGTGTTTTTCTTTACCAAGAAATGTTTTATAGTTCAGTAATTATGTCACTTGTGCACCATTAAACTCAGCTAGACATAGAGATTTCTATTCATGCTATAATGGTCTTTATCAGACTTGGAAGTTCATATGCTTAATAAACAACTGCAGTTTTATACCTATAAAAATGCTAAAAATTGGTCTAATTTATTATAATTACCCATAGAATATTTTCCGTAAAATCTAATTGATATTCTGTTCTCAAAACTATGATTCATTGTTTTTAAACTATTATTTGTGAAGCTTTTAAGATAGCAAATTTGATTTGAAATTATTATTTTTCCTTAGGTTGCTTCCAACTGTAATTGATCAGAAATTATTTATTTTCCCTTTGGAATCCGAGGGTAAACTTTGGCCACCCCAAAGACAGTACAGTGTATTTCCACATGTCTTTCCAAGAACAAAGGTAGGAATAGAGAAATCTATAGAAACAGAGTAAATTAGTGGTTTGCTAGAGGCTGGGAGGAGGAGGCTGGGGGAGTGACTCTAATGAGTACCAAGTTTCTTTGAGGATGATAAAAATGTTCTGGAATTAGATAGTGGTGACAGTTGCACAACTATGAATGTACTAAACACCATCGAGTTGTACTCTTTAAAAAGGAGAATTTAAAGTATATGATTTATCTTATATACTAAAGAGGTAATATGCAAATTAACCCTCATGCCCTCACAAGATGGCTGCTAAGACCAGGCCGGCAGGGGGGTTAGTGAGGGATGACCAAACGACTGAACAAGCAGGCTGCGTGGGGCAACCAGGTTGGCAGGGGGGCCGTGAGGGGTGACCAGGTTAGCCGGGGGGGCAGTTGGGGGCGACCAGGCCAGCAGGGGGGTGCAGTTGGGGGCAACCAAGCTGACAGGAGGGGGCAGTTAGGGGTGACCAGGCCAGCAGGGAGGGTGCAGTTGGGGGCAACCTGCCCAGCAGTGGGGGGCAGTTAGGGGTGACCAGGCAGGCAGGCAGGTGAGCGATTAGGAGCCAGTGGTCCAGGATTGTGAGAGGGATGTCCGAGGGGTCCTGGATTGGAGAGGGTGCAGGCTGGGCTGAGGGGACCCCCCCCCCATGCACGAATTTTGTGCACCAGGCCTCTAGTATCTCAATAAAGCGGTTAGAAAAAAAGTTAAGAGTAAAGTTAGGAAATTTGATTTGTGTCTAAATGAAAAAACATGTCATTGTTTTTTCAGATATATTCATGGCATGGTCAGTTTCTCTGACAAGTTCTTTCTTCAGAAAGCAAAATAAATCAGAACAGAATGCCTTCAAATTTTTAAACAGAGTCCTAGAAAGAAAGTTTCCAGGTGGCAAGAATAAAGCTCAAGAGGTGTCTGACTTTGCCTCCTTGGGTGGTCTTTTAAATTTTCTCTTGTTTCTTTCCTAACTCACCAAGCTAATAATAGCTCCCTTCTCTTCAGTACCAGGTACTGTTGTCAGTGCTTTGGGAATACTAACTTGTTTAACCTTCAGAATGATCCTAGGAGGAGTTATTATTACCTTCATTTTATTTATGAAGAAACCAAGGTACAGAATGTTAAAGAAATTGCACCCTCTTGCAATCCGGGACCCCTCGGGGGATGTCAGAGAGCTGGTTTCAGCCCGATCCACGCAGGCCAGGCTAAGGGACCCCACCAGTGCACAAATCCATGCACCAGGCCTCTAGTATGCATTTAAGATCTTTGGTTAATCTCTTCCTGCCCTCCCCACTTCCTTCTGAGATTCATCAGTCTGTTCCATGTTTCCATGCCTGTGCATTGAGCATCTGCCCCCTGGTGGTCATTGTGTGTCAGGCCTACCGGCCGGTCGGCTGGTCAGCCGGTTGCTTAGGCTTTTATATATATAGATAGATAATTTATATACCATAAAATTCACCCTTTTAAAAAGTGTTTGATTCAGTCGTTTTTAGTATATACACAGAGTTGCACAGTCAACACATGGTATCCTTTTTATAATTGTTTATATTAACCTGTATTTTTCTTTCATCACACTTACCACAATTTGTAATTAGATATTAAGTTGTATGGATTTTTAAAAGGTCTGTCTTTCCACTAGATTATAAGGAGGGCAGGATCCATGTCAGTTTGTTCATTGCTCTATAATTCTAGGGAACTCTCAATAAATGTTTGTTGAATAAATAAATGAAACCACCCCAGTAGGTTCTAAGGATGTACTCATCGCCATAACATATTAGTCCAGGCTACACTCCCAAAGCAGCCTGCTCCCACCTTTGTCATTGTACTGGGTTTGTCCAGCCACTCCCTGTGGTGTATGTACACTGTGCCAAGGACTGTTAGAGCCACACGGGGATGAACAGCTTGGATTAGATCCCTACTTTCATAGACCTTACTCTAGTTGGGGGAGGGGAGATAGCTCATTGACAAGAAAATACCAGGTAATAATAAAGGCTTTGATGAAAAGAAGAGAGAATGCTGTGATAAATGGAGCTTAAACTTCTTTACTATTAAGTATCTGCTTCAGTTAAATTTGTATTTTTTTTGCCAAGAATCTCAGGAGGACCACAGTTGGTCCACAAGTGGAAGATTTGAGATCTCTGGTTTACAAAGACAATGAAATCAAATATCTGAAATTAGGACTGTTGTTGAATGTATAATCGCTTGATTATTCCAGGGGGAAAAAATACCATGGCCAGAAATTTACTTTCCTGAAAGAGTTCTGAATCCTGACAAATGATTGTAAAGATAAGGAATCTAATGTGCTGTGTATAACCCCGGATTCTTTGAAATGCTGTGAGCATGGGTGAGCTTCATTTAGAAAGGGGCAGGGACCGGTTTCCCATCCCGATTTTTACCTCCAGCGCCTGGATCCCTAGTGTTGTTTTATTTCTAATATCCGTGACATCTGCTTAAAAATGCATAACCGCTGACACGAAGGATAGTCCTAATTTTGCATTGTAAAGTCAATGACAGACAGTGCTGTTTTGCCAGCTGCTCCAGCAGGCTGACTGCACCAACTCAAAAGCTTGAAGTATTAAGCAGTTGTGAAATCCAACTGGGATATTACTACCTTTAATTGCCCACAGCCAACCTTTCAAACTAGGTAAACCCCAGTTGCTTCTTTAAGCTCTGGTTCTCCAAAGTTGATAGTTGTTTTTGGAATTCCATTTTACACCAAAACACTAAAAGGAAAAACAATTAGGAATTGCTCAATTGTGATAAAGCATTATCATTAAGAATTGTTTATTAATTTTATTTTACATTTGAAAAAGCCATATTCGGATGGCTTTTCGTTACAGTATAATTTAGCTCCCTATCAACACCAGCCTAAACCCTCTATGGGCACCTTGGGCACATGTACTCCTAACAGTCAAGGAAAGGGTTTGAAATAAAAACAAAAGATAAGGAAGAAAGAGGGAGGGAAGGAGAAAGGCTTATAGGCCAGAAAGTATTGGATTTCCTTGTTGTGTCTGGCAAGTTAAGTCTGAAGGCAATTTGAAAATAGAAATTTCTAAACGGTTTAGATCAGAGGACCAGCTTAGAAGCACGATATACTTGGTATGTATGTGGAGCAGGGAAATAAAGCCATCTCACTGCTTGAGTTATTCTCTATATTAATTCCATAAAATGGGTGCTTTATCAATGAAACACACAAAAAATGTGTGATTGAATATGATGCAGCCATGTGCAACACCTGTGTCTTAGAGGGGAAGAATCTTTAATTTTGTGAATTGGGATCTAATTGAGAAAGTGATTCTCAAAATCTGATCAAAACGAAAGTTTTGAGGATTTCTGACATGATCCACATGGTGAGAGATCAAAGAAGGCAAAAGTCAGGGCCAGTGAGGGTTGCTTCAGAGATTTTCCCTGTGAGTTCAGAGATTTTCCCTGTGAGTTCATGTCCCTCAGCATCAGGGTGGATAATTTTGCTGATGAGCAGGGAGTTGGATTTTACAGAATGGAGTGGGGAGAAAGGAAGGTGTGCAATGAGCCGGCCACTGTGAGCTCTGTCTTCTCATTAGACTGGAAGCTCCATATCCCTCCCCCATTTTTTATGGCTTTAAAAAAATCTTTTTATTATGAAAATATTCCAACAAACCAAGAATAGTGTATTAATAACCATTTCTCCTTCACCTAGATTTAACAATTGTTAACCTATTTTTTATTGAAGTGTTGTAAAATATAGACCTAATGACATTTCACCCCTAATGCTTAAACATGCATCTTAAAAATAAGCATATTCCTGCTTACCCACAATACCATTATCACATCTAAAATATATAAGAAATACCTAGGTCATATTCAGATTTCCTCACTTATCTCCCAAATGGCTTCTACTGCTCTTTTATGCAAACCCAGATCTTCTAAGATTTTCCTTGCGTTTCATTATTTTATTTCTTAAGTCTCTATTAATCTAAAGCAGAGAGACTGTGTGTTGTTCACTGCTATACTCAGTGCCTGAACAGTGTCCAGCCCGGAATAGGATCGCAATAAATGACAACATAATGGTTAAAAGTATGGATTCACGTCCTATACCTTGGCAAGTCACCTAGCCTCTCTGTGCCTCAGTGTCTTGCCCATAAAATAAGCGTAATAATAGTACATATATATCTACCCCATAGGGTTGTGTAAGGATAAACAAATTAACATATGTAAATGCTTATCACAGTGCCCCACACATGGTAAGTGCTATATAAGTGATAATTATTCTTATTATTTGTTGATGGATACTGGTTAACCTCTATTAGGTACCTACTATGTGCCAGGCACTATTTTAGGCAGGGGTCCTCAAACTTTTTAAACAGGGGGCCAGTTCACTGTCCCTCAGACGGTTGGAGGGCCGGACTATAGTTTAAAAAAAAACTATGAACAAATTCCTATGCACACTGCACATATCTTACTTTAAAGTAAAAAAAAAACAAAAACGGCAAAAACACCCGCATGTGGCCCGCGGGCCGTAGTTTGAGGACACCTGATTTTAGCATCAGCCAAACTCCTCTGCCCTCATGCAGCTTACATTCTAGGTGGTGTGGGGTAGGCATTACGAAAACAACCAAAAAAGGACTTGAAAAGTAAATATGTAGTCGTTGGTTGGTGAGAGAAAAGCTGGGGCGGGAAGGGGTGTTGGGATGGTCTCACTGGTAAGAGGATCCTTAAACAGAAATTTGAGACATGAGGGGGCCAGCCATTGGCTATGTGGAGGAAGAGCATTCCAGGCAGAAGAGACAGAAGAGGCAAAGACCTGGATTAGGCGTGAGAACAGCAGGGAAGCTGAAGAGGGATGGGCAAGGGGGAGAGAAGTAGGAACAGTGGCAGGGGACCAGATCTTATGGACCACCGTGAGGACTGTGGGTATTTCCTGGAGTGAGATGGGAAGCCGTTGGAGGACCAGAGGGCCAACATGGTCTGATTTGCAATTTTAAAGGGTCATTCTGGGTGTCGGGGTGAGAACATGATGATGTTACAAGGCAAGGACAGAAGCAGGGAGACCATATCACACCCTAAACAACATTTTGAGGGAAGGAATTATTGGAATCCTCATTTTAAAGATGAGGAAACAGGTCTATGGATGATAGTAATTTAAAGCTAAGGAATAGGAGTACTGGGATTCAAATTCAGGTCTCTCTGGCCTCAAAGTCCTGGCTTTTCCTCACCACTGAAAAAAATTACAGAAACTCGAGCTGTTTTCCTGTGTTTGCCACAAAGAAATTTACAATTGAAGAAAAGCAAAATAGATTCCTCATTTTGTCCACAAATGACTCTAACTATCCCCAGAATTATCCTCAGATCTGTCCCTCTAAACTTGCCCAACAAAACTCAGTGCAATGCATCTGATTAAGGTGACCCTTTTCTCTCTGGGGTCACACCAATGTGGCATTTACGAAGCTACATTAGAATTACAGAAAATACATTGTGATACTCTATCATATGTAATATTGTTTTACTGTAATTGGTTCCCATTCAGTTGGTTTACGTATATACTTTAAAGAGGTTTATACTTTACAGTGTACATAAGTTATAGCTAATGGAACAGATGATTAAGTGTGGTATTTGGGGTTGTTTCTTTAAAAAATGGGCATCAAAAATAGGCCTTAGGATAATATCTTCTAATAACATTGGTTCTATGATGAGATTCAATTAGCTGCATATTATTGAGTCATAGTGCCTTTTCCATGAACATATACTACTTGCTACAATGGCAAAGATTACCTGAATTTTGTTATATGGTATTCCATGCTCCAGTAATATTTCAAAGGTGGCATCCCAAATTTCTCCTGCCCTTCTTGCTGACCTACTAGGAGATGCTAACTTCTGGACATGCAGGAGAGCCATCATTCCCTGGCCACCAACTCATGAGATTAGTTGTAGCAAACAGAGTTCATGGAGTTAGTCATTGGCCCATGTGCCATCAAAATTGGACAGAGTGCCCCCTTTAGCACAGTGCTGCTATAAAGCTGATGATTATGTCATTGTGCTATATTGTAAGAATTAGCACAAGCATAGTAAAACTAAAAAATGTCTTTCATCACTGGTGTGCTATTTCATTTTCCCAAAGATTTTAATTTTAATGCTACTATGTGCTGGAGATGCAAATCTCAGTGCTGTAGAAACTCACAGTCTGCAGATAGGCATTCTCCAGACTGTATGGTAAGTGCTATAATAACAGTTTTTTGGGGGAAAGTGCTTTGGAATGGCTGGGAGGGTGGTGGCAGGAATGCCCGATGCCTGAACTTTGTTTAAGAGATGATTTAAGACCATCCTCTCTTAAATTTGTTTCAACCACAGCAGTCTCTGACTCCCATGCCCTAGTCTGCCAGCTCACATAGTATGTTCTTCCAACAATTCTTCAATGCTGTAAGAACCTCCAATCCATTGCCCTGTCATTCATTTACTACGTATCACTTTCATTTTATCATCCCTTTCCTCCTTAGCTGGATTAGATTACAAGATTGTGGCAGAAATTGTTAGCTCCCGGAAATGAGGCTATGTAAATGAGGCTGTGTCAGCTGGAACTCCAGCAGCCATCTGAGGCCAGGAGAAGGAGGCCCATACATTAGGGACAGCAGAGTACTAAGCTGGAAGGAGCCTGGTTTTTAGCAACTTCCAAACCAATGCTGAACAGCCTCTCTCTGGATTTCGTACACATGAGAGGAATAAACTTCATCTGATTTAAGCAATATTCTTCCAGTTTTCAGTCACATGCAGAGAAACTTAGTCCTAAACCTTCCCATTAACAAATTTATTCATTTTTCTATGACTGTAGACGTATGATGCCTTCTCCCTTGCCAAAATGGAAGTAGTATCCCTTCCCGTGTTAAGGTCAGCCTCGTATTAAGGCCTTAGCTTATGTAGTTATCCCCTCTCATTTATCATCTATTTCCCACTCTTCACTCATTCTCACATCTTTGCATAACTAGCTCGGTTTTTCACACAGGTCTCAGAATAATTATCATCTCCTCAAAAGGCTTCCCTTGACCACCATATCTAAGGTATTCTCTAAGCCATTGTCCTAGTGCATTTTATTTAGAGCACTTAAGGCAATCTGGAATGTAGGAAAGGGCCAGATCATGCCACCATAAGGGAAACTATTAGAGGATTTTAAAGAGGTGAGAGGCAATATATCAATTAGTGATCAGAGGTTCAGTCACTCTGGCGGTCATGCAGAGGTTGGACCCAATTTAGGAGCCATTACAGAGGTCTACATAATAATGAGGGCATGGACCAAAGCAGTGCCTGTGGGGATTAGAGAGAGTAAGGGATCTGACAGACAGAAGTTGAATCAAGATTGGGTTCACTAACATTTCTTTATAATGTGGCAGAGTGTTGTGATAGAAAGAGGCTTTGGAGTCAGAGACATAAATTGAATCCTGACTCCCTGTTTCAGTTGTGCAACCTTGAGAAGTCCCTTAACCAGTTACCCTCATTGGTAGTGATAATACCTACTCCCTCTTGTCATTTTAAGGACTAAAATAAATCACGTGGATTATGACAATGCTCACCTATTATGGTACCTGGCACAAAATGGAAGCTGAATAAATGTTAGCTCTGTCCCCAATCTTTCTCTTATTCTCCAATTCAACTCCTATAGGAATCAGAACATAGGATGGGCACATCTGAAGAGCAGTAGTTAAGTCTCAAGGTTTTGTCAATCTAGGCAGTTGGGCAGCCGCTGGACTATTTAACAGCAGCTTGGAGTTAAGTGATGCCATGATTGTTGATCCTCCTAGCCCAGCAGGGAGGTGGAAGGGGATATCATAGAGCATAAAATGTTAGAGTACAAATGATAATAAAATAATGAATAATTGCATTTGAATTATACTTTAATTTCAAATGTACTGTTTAAGAAAATTTACTTTTGAATGGACCAAAAAAGTATAATGAAATACATGTAACCATTACCAGCTTTAGTGCTTACCATAATTTTACCATTCTTTTTTTTTTTAACCACTCTTATTTAATCTATTCCCTCTATTCTTTTCTTTTAAATAAATCTTTGTTGTTCAGATTATTACAGTTGTTCCTCTTTTTCCCCTCCATAGCTCCCCTCCACCCGGTTCCCACCCCCTGCACTTACCCCCCACCACTGTCCTCATCCATAGATGTACGATTTTTGTCCAGTCTCTTCCCGCATCCCCACATCTCTTTCCCCCAAAAAAATTGTCAGTCCACTCCCTCTCTATGCCCCTGGTTCTATTATATTCACCAGTTTATTCTGTTCATCATATTTTTTATTCACTTGATTTTTAGATTCCCTTGTTGATAGATATGTATTTGTTGTCACTTTGTTGTTCATAATTTTTATCTTTACCTTTTGCTTCTTCTTCCTCTTCTTAAAGAATATCCTTCAGCATTTCATATAATACTGGTTTGGCAGTGATGAACTCCTTTAGCTTTTTCTTATCTGTGAAGCTTTTTACTTGACCTTCAATTCTAAATGATAGCTTTGCTGGGTATAGTAATCTTGGTTGTAGGTTCTTGCTACTCATCACTTTAACTATTTCTTGCCACTCCCTTCTGGCCTGCATAGTTTCTGTTGAGAAATCAGCTAACAGTCATATGGGTACTCCCTTGTTGGTAACTAACTGTTTTTCTCTTGCTGCTTTTAAGATTCTCTCTTTGTCTTTTGCTCTTGGCATTTTAATTATGATGTGTGTTGGTCTGGTCCTCTTTGGATTCCTTTTGTTCAGGGTTCTCTGCGCTTCCTGGACTTGTAAGTCTATTTCTTTCACCAGGTGGGGGAAGTTTTTGGTCATTATTTCTTCAAATAGGTTTTCAATATCTTGCTCTCTCTCTTCTTCTGGCACCTCTATAATTTGGATGTTGGTTTGCTTGAAGTTATCCCAGAAGCTCCTTGCACTATCTTCATATTTTTGGATTCTTTTTTCTTTTCTGGTTGGGTGTTTTTTTGCTTCTTCATATTTTAAATCTTTGACTTGATTCTTGGGATCCTCTAGTCTGCTGTTGGATCTCTGTATATTATTCTTTATTTCAGTCAGTGTATGCTTAATTTCAAATGGGTCCTTTTTCATATCCTTGAGGGTTTCACTACATTTCTTGGAGGTTTCTAGAAGATTCTTGAAAAACCTTATAACCATGGTTTTGAACTCTATATCCAGTAGTTTGCTTTCTTTCATTTCTTTCATTTGTGACCTATTTCTTTGTCTCCACATTTTGGCTGCTTCCCTGTGTTGATAGAGTGGCTTTGTGTGCTAGGTGTCCTATAGGGCCCAGTGGCTTAGCTTCCCTAATTACCTGAGGTGGACACTCTTGGTACACCCCTTTGTGGGCTGTGTGCACAGTCTTGTAGTTAAGCCTTGGTTGCTGTTGGTATCACTGGGAGGAATGGACCACCAGGCCAATTGGCTGCGAGGACCAGTTGTGTCTACGATGGGAGAACTTCTGTGCTGGAGACACCCTTATGGGGCAGGACTTGCTTTCGTGGGGCTTGGTGCTCACTGAGTCTGCCCCCTGAGTGTGTCTCTTATGGATGTGAAGAGTTGGGATCTGGATGGTCTCACTCTGACCACTGGGTACACTGGCTCTTGGATTTCCAAGGAGGAGCAAAGTCAGCCACTGCTTGAGGCCACCCAGTAAGAGCTACAGAGAGATCTGCAGATTCCTCCTCTTCATTTGGGGTTTGGAGGTGCCCAGGTGAGGCACAGCTATGAAGCAATGCAAGCTGCTGTGGAGCCTTGGGTATTCTTTTGGAAGCTCTGGGGCTCTCTGACCCAGCTGCAGTTGTGTGATTGCAAAGGGCCAGGCCATTCATATGCAAAAGCCTCTGCACACAGCTTGGGTGGGGTTGTAAATTGGGTGGGGCGGGGTCTCAGGGAATCACCAGGGTGGAGCAAACAGCAATCGCTGCCCGTCAGCCCTGCCCCAAGAGGCCCCCAGGTCTCTGTGTCCCGCGGCACCGTGCAGGAGCAATGATTGCTGCAAGTACCTCTAAGAGAAAGCCGCCCTCACATTCCGGCCTGCTGCCAGACAGTCCAGTTTCTCTCCATATGAGTCTGGGTCCCCAGAGTCTCGCCCGGAACTGGAGTTCAGAGCAGTCGGGAGCTTGTATCTCCCTCCCGATTGAAAAAGACAACAGTGTACCCAGTTGCCAGCCCATTTCCGCGTGCCTCCATACCTCCACACTTCCACACCTCTCCACCTCCTACCGGACTCAATGTGCTTTTCTCTTTCCTTCTAGTTGTAGAATTTCCACTCAGCCAGCCTTCCCGTGGTTCTGGATGATATTCATTTTGTCTTTTAGTTGTAGTTTTAATGTGGTTGTGCGCGGCAGCAAGTTCAGGTGTTTTTCTATGCCGCCATCTTGGTTGTCCTATTCCCTCTATTCTTTCTGTTGAAGTCTTTTAAAGCAAATCCCAGGCATCATATCATTTTACCCTTACATACTTTAGATAAAGACTTAAAAATATTATCACACCTAATAAATTAAACAATGCATTAATATGGTATAATTTCCAGCCCACATTCAATTTTCCCTGTTTGTCTTCCTACTGTTGTTGGAATCAGGATGTAAACAAGGTCCACACATTGCAGTTGTATCTCATTTTATCTATAACAGTTTTCCTCATTTAAAAAAGTGTCAGTGTCATTTATTGGTTGAAGAAACCAGGGAGTTGTCATATAGGTTTTTCCCACAGTCTCAATTTGGTTGATTGTAGTCTTGTGGTGTCATTTTACATGTTTCTCTGTCCCTAGTAATTCTTATCAACTAGTTTTATCTAGAAGCTTGATCAAATTCAGGAAACATCCTTTTGGCAGGATACCTACTAGGTGGTGATATGTCCTTCCATTTAGAGCATTTCTAGAGGCAAATTCTTTTTTCTCTTTTCATGATGCTGAGATAGATCAGTGAGTCCAGGTATCACCAGCTCCACTGCCCTTTATAACAGGGGTGGGGAACCTTTTTTCTGCCCAGGGCCATTTGGATATTTATAACATCATTTGAGGGCCATACAAAATCACCAACTTAAAAATTAGCCTGCTGTATTTGGTCAAACATTTAATTCATACCTAATGCCTTGGCAGGGCCAGACCAAATGATTTCAAGGGCCTTATATGGCCCACAGGCTGGACGTTCCCCCACCCTTGCTTTATAAAGGTTCTCTTCCACATTTCGCTTTAATGGTATGAGCAACCATTGACATTTACCTAAATACATTATTTCATTAGGGATTGCAAAGGGGTGATTTTACTATTATATCTTTCCTTCTGCATTTATTAGTTTCTATGAAGAACTTTTCGTTATAACTCTTTGGTGAATCTTAAATATAGATTTTTCAGGAATGCTGGAGGCTAAGTCCAGCAGGTCATAATAAATTCGAAAAGTCCTCAAAAGGCTGATGGGCTTTGATATTCAGCCCTGCTGCTGGCCAAACAGCTGAGGGCAATTCCCCTAACCTGATAATCCTGTATTGTTTACCAAACCTTACCTTTGATATGTGTTTCTGCTTTGCTAAAGGGAAAAATGTGTAAATAAAAAGCCGTGGGTCTGGACATTCAGGGAGCCCATTCCACTAGAGAAGGGTATCTATCTGGCTCCCCCAGTGCCTTCCAAATTTATATTTCTTGTTTAGTCTCTATCCATTTATGTGTCAGCCCCTTCTCCAGATTCCTGAACCCTTGATGCGAAAAGACTGCGGCACAGGAAAAGCAGGATAGATGTTTGATTCTTTTATTTATCAAGGTTAAGATTAACTTTTAATTTTATTAAATTTCCAGGGGAGATGGGGAAATTGTATTAAGAACTTGTGGATTTTTATATATTTGAAGTGTTTAGATCTATTGCAGTTATTTTTTGATGAGTAGAAACCCCTTGCAGGTTGACTCCTGAGTAGTACTTTATAATTTGCAAGATACCTAACATACATTAGTCATTTAAACCTCACAGACAGCTCTGTGAAGGCAGGTATTATTACCCAGTTTTACAAATAAATCTAGAACATATGGCTTGAACCAGACTTGGTGTCCTTTGTACTTCCATTAAAAATAATAATGGTTGAAAGAAGCAGAATGTTAAAGGAAGCTGGATTCTTTTTCTCTTTTTTTTATGATTTTGAGATTAAACAGCAAATGTCTTTAACCAGCGGGACTATGATATTAAGCAATATACACTTTAGAAGGCATTACTTGTAGCAAACACTGGTGAGAATAATGTTATGCTGATAATACTGTAACTTAGTAAATAGCCTGTCTCAACTTTGTTTGTGAAGCATTTCAATTTTGATTACTCTGTGTGGGATCTCCTGCTCAGATGTATGTCATTTTATGGTCTGCCCATGTCTGGGGAGCTGGCATTACATGCTGCCTAGTGTTTTTAATTCAGAACTTCTCCTAAAAGAAACCTTAGCCTCTTATGCTCAAACCCTAGTTATAATAGCATAAGCTATTTCTTTCTTATATAGCTTTGTGGGCATAGTAATAAAATAAAAAACACAAAATCACTGATGAGATGAAAATTGAGCTCCCTGCTTCTGTGCAGCCATGTAGGTAAAACAGTAATTGGCTCTGATAATAACTTTTGTTCTTACAAACCAAAGTCTAAATGAGAGTCACATTTGATATATCTGCTTGTAATTACTATCAAAGGGGAGAATAAAGTATGGATTATTTAGTGACTCAAGATAGGTGAAGTAAATTGGTGTCTTTTCTTGACCAATTTAAGAAAAATATCTGAAATTATTTCTGATACTTATTTTATTGTTGGTAAAAAACGATCACCTTCCAGAGCATGCTTTCCTGCTTAATGGATTGATTAATTTTGTGTTTAAATCTATAATTGTTTTTTCTAGGAAAATCTGGGTCTGATAAGGCAGCTTATGCTGATAAGTATTTTGCAACACATCTCTATAGATGTAACTTATAAAATTGTAAGACAAATTCAGATTATGAACGAATGTGGTAGTAATCTTCAGTGAAACCATTTGATACGTTAATTTTATTTAAATGTAGGCTCATTTGTATGTTTGTGAAGGAAAATTAAATCATGTGGGCTGCATATTATTTTGGTATACACATGCTTTGGTGCCAAAATAGTAAATATTAGAATGTTAATCATTTAAAGGACATTTCCCATGGCTTTAGAAGCCAACTAATAAAGAATTGATATTGCAACCTATTATTTTTGTTGGGTTTCTGCTTATATTTTGATTTCTTATCAGAACTATCTGTGCCAGGGCCACAGAAATGTAAAATTGGGCAGAAAACAACTGATTTTAATGCCAGTTTTAATAATAATTTGATATTTGATCATTTCTTTCTTACATCAGTCCCATAGCCACAGAAAGTTGAAGGACCATAATAAAACTAAGAAAATTACAATGGCCCACTAGTCAATGATTCCAGGATTAAAAAGTTCTAGCAAAGCTTAGTCCTGACAGATGAAGCTATTCCCATCAGTTATATCCAGAATACACATTTTAAAAACACCCTAATTGTAGAAACCACATCCAAAACAATTTAACACATATTGGTAATGTCCTGATCCTTTAGGACATTACCAATTTCATTTTAGAATGAAAATTATTCTGAAAGTTTAATTAAGAAGAAACAAATTATGTTCAGGTATTAATTTAAACGAAAGAGACAGCCAGCTTCCATGCAGACACCCGGAATAGTGCCGTGAGTGTGGGTTAGCCACAGAAGGAAACCCCCTTACAGCTGTTAGGCACAAGATTACTTTTGTGACCACATGTACTTCAAGGAGAAGGGAATAGATAGGTGTGGTTTGCAACCTGCGTCCCTGCATGGGTTAAATAAAGTGGGCAGTTAAGTACAGTTATTTGGCTTAAGAACTGCTATTAGAAAAATAAAAGGAAGGTTTGGCGCCTGTATTAAGAAGTAATTAGACAGCATACATTCTGTAGATATTTTTGCAGTCTTCCCCTTCACTTCGACCTTAGACATAGCCCATTGAACTAATCTGGTTCCTACAACCATTTTAGTAATTGCGTCATATCCCTCAGAACAAAGACACTCAATTGATAGAAAATCAGGTGTTTTAATCCCTTACAATGCCTCCTTTTAAACGTTATAGACCACATATTTACAATTCATATGGAATGTCCAGAATGGGACACATCGAAGAGGCAGAAAATAGATTGGTAGTTGCCAGGGGCTGGGATAGGGAGGTGCTGGGGAGTGATTGATAATGGGTTTGAGGTTTCTTTTTTCGGTGATGAAAATGTTACGGAATTAAAGAGGGGTTTTGGTTGCCATGACTGGCTGTCACAAGTTGTTTGGAGGGTCATCCTATACACCAAAAGGTGGCAAGTTTGATTCCCGGTCAGGGCACATGACCCCAGTTGTGGGCTCAATTCCCGGTTGGAGTGCATATAGGAGGCAACTGATGATGTTTCTCTCTCACATTGTTGTTTCTCTCTTTCTCTCTCCCCCTTCCACACTCTCTAAAATCAACAAGCATATTCTCAGATGAGGATAAAAAATAATCTCTATATATAAAAGGCTAATATGCTAAGTGTCTGTCCCACTGGTAGCTATGACACACACTGACCACCAGGGGGCAGACACTCAATGCAGGAGCTGCCCAGCTGCAGTGACTTGGCAGCAGCGGTTCTCGGGTGACACACCCCGAAACCAGAGAGGAGGGAGCCTGATTCCTCATGGGGCTGTGTGATTCCACCTTTGGCCATGGGTTATGTTGTTGCTGGGGCACTATTGGCCCCAAATCTGGTTTACTGGACACTTGCATTTGTGTTCCACACCCTGTACAACAACAACTTTGCAGAGTGCCCTCTCGCACTCCGGGACCCCATGGGGGATGTCGGAGAGCCAGTTTCAGCCCGATCCCCACAGGCCAGGCCAAGGGACCCCACCTGCCAGAGGAACCCCGCTCACTCTGCAGACGCCCTTCTAGCCACGGCACCACCCCAGGTGCAGCTGGCCAGGCAGGGACCATGGGAGGTTGGCTCTAGGGCGTGTCTGGCCCATCTTGCCCAGTACCACCCCGCTGGCCACCTTCTAATTAATTTCCTTTCAATGTGCACAAATCCGTGCACCGGGCCACTAGTCCTATCTAATAAAAGAATAATATACAAATTGACCATCACTCCAACACACAATATAGCTGTCCCCATGTGGTCAAAGATGACTGCCCCCATGTGGACACAAGATGGCCACCACAAGATGGCCAGCAGGGGAGGGCAGTTGGGAGGGACCAGGTCTGTAAGGGAGGGCAGTTGGGGGCGATCTGGCCAGCAGGGGAGGGCAGTTGGGAGGGACCAGGCATGCAAGGAAGGGCAGTTGGGGGTGATCAAGCCTGCAGAGGAGGGCAGTTAGGGGTGACCAGGCTGGCAGAGGAGGGAAGTTGGGGGCAACCGGGCCTACAGAGAAGGGCAGTTGGGGGGGACCCAGGCCTGCAGGGGAGAGCAGTTGGGGCGGGACCAGGCCTGCAGGGGAGGGCTGTTAGGGGTGACCAGGCCTGCAGGGGAGGGCACTTAGGGGCAAACAGGCTGACAGGGGAGCAGTTAGGCATCAATCAGGCTGTCAGGGGAGTGGTTAGGGGGTCATCAGGCTGGCAGGCAGAAGCAGTTAGGGGCAATCAAGAAGGCAGGCAGGTGAGTGGTTGGGAGCCAGCAGTCCTGGATTGTGAGAAGGATGTCCGACTGCCTGTTTAGGTCCGATCCTACCTGGATTGGGCCTAAATGGGCAGTCGGACATCCCTCGAGGGGTCCCAGATTGGAGAGGGTGCAGGCTGGGCTGAGGGACACCCCCCCCCCCATGTACGAATTTTGTGCACCGGGCCTCTAGTAATAATAATAAAGAGGGGTGATAGATAAAGGTTATACAACTTTGTGAATATGCTAAAAGCCACTGAATTACACACTTTTAAAGGAACGTTTATAGTATATGAATTGTACCACAATAAGAAAGTCACAAGACTTCAGAAACTGTTGGTAATAACATATTTCTTAAGTGTCAACTTACCTTTTAGCATCAAGTCATAGAATGCCAAAGCAAGAGAGGGTTGTGTGTGGGGGTGGGGGGGGGGGGGGGAGAAAAGGGGAGGATTGAGGAGGGTGAATAGTTCTTCAAGAGACCATCAAGTCTGTCACATTTTGAAAATAAAGAAAGTGGCTTCCAAAGCGGGAAAGTGACTTACCCAAGGTCATATGCAGGCAGTCCAGGAGAGAGCAAAACTGGAACCCACGTCTCAGGACACCTCTCCGTGCCCCTTCCCACCACCACTGCGCTGCCTACACTGCTGGTTACTATTTAAACATCTCTGCTGTAACTCATTTGAATTATATAAAATGAGGAACATGTGCTTCAAATGATATGCTTTTTTTTTTTTCTAATGAGAGCATGCATTTTTCCTATAAATAGCAATATCTCTGTGAAGGAGTAAATAAATTTGTTGTGGTAAATGTACCAAGTCCAAACTGAGATTTACCTGTAACTGTCCCTTGAGGAAAGTGCCATATAAACAGACCAAGGGAGCCCTCTACCTGTGTGTTTGTAGTATAGATTTCATTGGCAAAAGCCTTGACCTGGAAAGCTAAAAACAAACCGAGACCAGGTATTCTAGTCCTTTGTCCCACCTTGGTTGGCGTCTACATTCTTTGTGAAAAAAATGAATGCTGTCTGAAGATGTATTTGTATGAGCAATAGGATACATAGAGGGAAATCTGCAGAAGGTTCCTTTTCTGTGAATAAATGAGAACAATTAACAGCAGAAATAAAAGACCCAAATATGTATTTTTTTCCCAGTGAAAACTACATTAAAATAATTCTTTTCAAAGAACTTTATACTCCTTTGAGGATATAAGATATTAGTAAGCATTTTTGTTTATCCGGCATGAAAGTTTCATGGTTTCTTTGTTTCAGCGAAAGATAGGGTTGAATGTAAAAATCATGCAGGATCCTGAAAACCTCCGCCACAGAGCTGCCGTCCATGAGAACTATGGAATCAGTTTGCCAAGTATTAATCAGAGAAAAGCATGTGTAAGTAATCAGTTGTTTTCATGAGCTCTTAATCTTTTTAAGAATAAAAAGGCATACATTAGTAGTGTAAGATATAATGTAGATTTTAAGTAAAGATTTTGATCCCTTTGTTCTTAGAATTTAATGGAGCGGCTTTCATTCTGTTTATAATTAGAAATGATTAAAACATGTGAACCTGTTTTGAAAAGATTCATTGGCTACTCATTCAAATTTCTCTATTTTGTTCGATGGTCCTAAATAATCTAGTACCGTAATTTTTAACAAGGAGGAGCGAATTTAACAACAAAGAGAATTAGTAGAGAAATTTTAAATATTTTATTTCTTTGATAATAGGTTTAGTTCAGAAGGAAACAACAGGATGGTATCAGCTTCAATGGTGTATACTGACGCAATACACATAATTTAAGAAAATCATTCTAAACCTGAAGCCAGCAGGGATATTTCTTCAGGTCGGCAAAATGATGAAAGGGGAAAGCAATCACATGTGGGCTGCATCAGGGCTCTCAGAGTCTGTGCCTATGTTTGCATTGGTTTTCTGGTGAGTGGGGAAGCAAGGATTGGGCTTTTTCTGTGTTGTGAGGTTTTCGTAGGAGAAAGAAGAGTAATGCTTCATTTAATTGGAAAATTGTTTTATTTGAGATTATTTTGACACTAAAAACAAGTATAGAGGTGACATCTATACATTATTAAGTACAGTTTTAACCTTTGGCTTCTCTCAGAAGCTCTTAATGTATTTGGTCAAATCAAAACTAAAAACTGATTAATTTTAGAATTTGCAATTTTGGAATTGCAAAACCACTTCTAACCATTATAACAGCATCTTAATCTTCCAAACATCCTGCATAGCCATTTTCAACTGCCTACTTCATTCATGTAACCGTGTAATATATTTTTTAGTTTCTTTATATATGCTTTATGTTAGTCTAACAGGTTTGGTTTAAGAGCACTTTATCATATCATAGAAATACTTGTATAGCCTCAGAAATAACAAGAAAGTTAGGTATTTTTATTCCTGCTGAAACTTTATTTAAAATGTCACTGTGAATAATGTGAAAGAGTTTTTATCTGCTCCCATGAGCCCAAAACCCTTGAAATAAAAATATTATTTCTGTGGCTGTGGAGACAGAAGCAGATTTCCCTTTTGTTGTTGTTGGTTTTCCCCCCTTCAATCTAAAATTAATATTGGCTTAGCTGGTGGAGCGCTGAGGCTTTGTAGCCCAAGGCAACTGCGGCATCTCAAGCAAACTTTTCCTGATGAGTATTGAGGTTTAAAAAGGCATAATTCCAGATTTAGAGAGGATTATGCTTTGCTTTAATGAATTTTAGTGAAGACATAAATAGGAATTCAAAATTATATCAAAATTTGGGGTAGAATCTTAGTCCTTTATTATGTGTTTTTTCTAATTCCAAACTAGGCTAAGAGCCTTGGCTACTGTGCCCATGTATGTTGAACGCAGAGGATATGGGGAAGCTCTTTGCCTTGTCTGACATATAGATAACGCATGCTCATTTGATGCATTAAAAATCCCCCTTTTTCATGAAACTGGAGTTTATAAAATTTACACCAGAGAGCTTTAACATGTATATACATTAGGTACATTTTACTCAAATTGACTATTAGTATTTCAATCAAAACAGTTGACCCTATATTTTTATGTTAATATATATATATATATATATGATGGTACTAACTAAAAATAGTATTTTCATTTTGGATTTATAAAACGGAAGCATAGTGCAAAAGGCCCTGTGAAAGAAATATTCAGGTGTTTGTTTTAAACAACCATGCAGAGCACTTGGGAATAAATACAGTTGTGATTTACCTCTCATAAGACTGTTTTTGAAAGCACTTACCAAACTGAAGCAATGCGTCTAGTGTTGTGATGTATAGTTAATTAGAAAAGCAGCATCAAGGCTAATCGCTTTTTAGAACTACTCCAAACACTCAAAGGGGATTATTATTTGGCTGCCGAGGGCCATGTGTTTCCTTACTTTTGAAACTTAAACAGCTTGTCAAAAGCCTGTAAATAATCTCAGGCATTTTTTTGACGGAGCAAACTTGAATATGTTGCTAATTTACATGATCAGTTCTTAGAAACTGGTATTTTCTTCATTTTGTGAAGAGGTATATCCTTCCTGATAATAAGAGGCTGGTGTAAAGATTTTAATGCATTAAAAACACATATACCCCAGACACACGCGTACAACCCCCCTTTCCCCCCCAAAAAAACTGCCTATATGAACTCTATTAGTACAATCAGTTTACAACAAAATATTAAAAGTGAAACTTACTGATGATTTTTCCAATACCTTAAATGTGCGTAATAATGATGATGATGATGGTAATCCCTCTGTCAGGTTTGTGAGAAGGGCCTTGTAGACATGGGGAGACCAGAAGAAACCTCGGAAACTGTACTGACTGACGTTTAGTTCCAGCTAGACATTCCAATGCAACACATTAAAAGATCTACAGAAAATTTGACTTTGATTTACTTTTTAAAATAAAAAGGGGTTTCTTAAAAGATTTGAAACATGTATCTGTTAACATGAATTTTAAAAGAACGATTATGAATGCATAACAAAATAGCCAAACAAAACATTGCTTTGAATTGCTGCGCAAATAACTCTGATTATAACTGTTATGACCTAGAAAAGAATCGTAAAAACATTTTTCTTTTTGGCAAGATGTGAGTTGCTGTAGAATTATACTAGTTCTTTGGTCCCACTTTCCAAATAAATAAATATATAATGCAATGTAAACTTAGAATCTTTTATTTATTCATGAGGTTGGATTTAATACTATTATGATTTCTAGATTTTATGAGTCATACGTTATGCAGTGTTTTTCCCTAACTTAGTTGGGTAGCAACCACACTTCACAAATCATAGTTCCATTCTTTACTGTTTCACGTGGGGTGTACATTGCAATCTCTCTCACTGAAAGCACATTCATTTCTGAAATGATAAAGTAATGGAAAGCAAGGCAATTGTGTTAATGTCAGATGATTAGAAGCATCAGAAGTAAGGGGCGGGGGCAAAGAGGGAGGGGGTGGGCAAGAAGGGCTATTTCAAAACATGATTGTGTTTTAAGCCCATGCATATGGCCACAATTACAGTCACAACATAATTTGGCAACGATAGCAGAATTAGATTTAAACAAATTGATGTTACACTGCAGTAATTCAGAACGAGCTTGTTGCATTTATAAACCATAACAAGAAGCAGAGCGAATTAATAAACCCTTCTTGTCACTAAAAATAAAAAAGGGAATAATTGCTGAGATGGAGTTAACTTAACAGATGACTATAGTCAGCATCCTTTCAGCCTAGATATGGGAAAGTGAAGGTCACCCCCATCTCAGATGACATAGAGGGAACATTTTGTTGGTAAACAAATTAATCTTTTGAAAGGTCGCCATTTGTTTTAAGTTTTTATCCAGTTCTTGTCATCTGGAATCAGAGATTGACTGTCATTTCACCAGGCAGGGGTGCGGTGGAAGCAGACAAAGCTGCTTCTGTACATATCAGCACTCCTTGACAAAACTCGCCGCCTGATTGGGATGCTATGGGCTGCTGGTTTACAGCTGTCTCCGGACAAGAACCGAGGCCCACCCCTGAATTCCAATAAGATGGGCCTGCATATTCCGCCTGCTGTAAGCTGGCCCTCTGCCCACAAGTAAAATGTATTGCAGTTCAAGCCAGCAATTATCTCTTTTACTTCCTTCTGTGCTGCTTCTGTTCCCTTTTTCCAAAAACAGATGTGGGTATTCGCTCAAGTTCGGCTTCTATTCTTTCTCACACCTGCCGGGGCAGGATTTTGACAGAGGCAGGGTTTAAGGGAGCCAGCAGACAGCGATCAGATGTAATCTCATTGAGAGCAGTTTAAAAAGAAAATGTTGATTTTTCAGGAAATGTGGAGTCAGCATTTTGGTCGTTCCCCCCCCCCCCCCCTCCCCCCCCCCCCTCCTTTTCCCAGGAGCATTTGGTAAATTAAATTAGTTGAACAAAAGGAAATAGCTTTCAAGACATTCCAAAATGCCATATCCTATTTATGACACAGTCACTACTCAGACTGCGGTGGCCACTGAAAGAGAGCTTTCCTTCAGGTTGCTTAGAGAGATTCTTGAAGAAAACAATGACTTGTGCTCTTGGCCCGCAGCCTCTGAAATGCACTCCCCACCTGCGGTAGCAGTGGTGCTGGCGGCAGTGGTGGTGTATGGCCTTTGCGAGTTGTTGCCTTTTAGAATTTTAATGCTGCGTTGGTGTGGAGTTCTGGGAAAGCCGAAGACAGTGACAGGACAGTTGCCACTGGCTGCTTTCAGGCTTTCTCACCCAAGCCCAGGCTCAGGGAGTGCAGAGAGGCAATCAGAGGCTATCCCCTCATTAGATAATGTTCTTAGGAAATCTGGTTGTTGTGACTTCTCTGACTTCTCGAGAATGCTGTGTGTCTTGAATTTCTGTGCTGAGATCCTGCATCCACACCCAAGCCAACCCTATGCTGAACTCCAAATATTTTTAGCTCTGGGAATAGTGATTCTGGGTCAGAATGCCTGGTGTGAATTCTTACTAGACTGGGGTCTCCCAGAAACAACCTCCATTTCCTCATGTGTAAAATGTTCATAATTAGGCTATCTCATAGGATTGTGTTGAGATTTAAATGAGATGAATCCAAGGTTCTGGCACCAAGAAGTGCCATAAATATTAGTTATGACTCTTGGCAATTTTCACATGTCATATTGTGCCATGTTTTAGACTGTCATCTAAAACTTACATTATTGCTGAAACCGGTTTGGCTCAGTGGATAGAGCGTTGGCCTGCGGACTGGAAGGTCCCGGGTTCGATTCCGTTCAAGGGCATATACCTTGGTTGCGGGCACATCCCCAGTGGGGGGTGTGCAGGAGGCAGCTGGTCGATGTTTCTCTCTCATCGACGTTTCTAGCTCTCTATC
This sequence comes from Eptesicus fuscus, assembly GCF_027574615.1. Lineage (NCBI taxonomy): Eukaryota > Metazoa > Chordata > Mammalia > Chiroptera > Vespertilionidae > Eptesicus > Eptesicus fuscus. The sequence goes on along the minus strand of NC_072477.1, from coordinate 43,412,313 downwards.
CCTCTCCCTTCCTCCCTGTAAAAATCAATAAAATATATTTTAAAAAAAATAAAAAATAAATAAAACTTACATTATTGTAGAGGTTGGGAGAGAGGAGGAGTTATATACTGAGGTGCCTTCCAGCCTAGAAGTGAAGTAACGATTTTCTGGCCCCCAGTAGCTGTGGTTGCGCAGAGCATCCTCCCACTGGGCCATCGGATGGAGCTTACCTAATGAAACCCGGTGCTCCTGAATTCCAGTACAGCCTTGCCACTAACTAGCTGTTTCTAGAAGCAAGCTACCTACCTGGTTCATTCTTCTTGTCCTCATTTATAAAATGGGTAGGCTAGATAGGAGGCAGTCTGGTGTGGTGGGAAGGATTTGGAGTCGAACAGATCAGAGTGTGGGACCTATCTGCCATTTTCCAGGTGTGTGCCCCTAGGTAAACAAATTAATATCTCGGGTCCTCAGTTTCCTCTTCTGTAAAGTCAGGATGATGGTGGCTACTAGGCAAGGGTGTCATGGGGGTTATAGATAATATATTAACACTGCAGGAACATAATAGTTGCCTAATAAGGTTTCTGCGTTTATGAAAAATGAATTAAAATTAAAAAGCTCATACTTCCTTCTCCCTTGTTCTAAAACCTGTGTGTTGAGAAAAGGATCTGATTTGGCTCTATCACACTCCAGTGTAAATGAGTGATGGGTTTAATGCTCTGGTTTTCAAATTGTTACAGAGAACTCCAATGCACTTCAGGAAGGCTATAAGCATTTAATTCATATTTCATTTTTTGATAAATATTTTCAAGTATGCCTGACTGGTGTGGCTCAGTGGATGAGTATTCACCCATGCACCAAGAGGTCGCTGGTTCGATTCCCCGTCAGGGTAACATGCCCAGGTTTCAGGTGCGATCCCCAGTAGGGTATGTACAGGAGGCAGATTATCAATGTTTCTCTCTCTCTCCTTCTCCCTTCCTCTCTCTCTAAAGTCAATAAAACATATTTTAAATAAAGTGTAATAAAGAACAATACATACATACTTAAGTTAGATACCATCTTAATTGGTGCTATCAAGTTCACTCCGTGAGCACATGGACACATGCACGTGCATGGGAGCATGTGTATGCACATGTTCATTTGAACTTTTGTAAAGGGATTTTTATGAGATAGGGTGCATCTCTTTACTAGTCATATTTTGAAAATCAGTCATCTTCTCATATAAACTATAATAATCATTCAAATGATTAAGTGAAGATTAAATGAGCTAATACATGTCAAGGTCTTAAAGCAGTGCCTAGCCCCTAGTAAGCATCCAATGAATGTTAACTGGTATTAATGTTACAACACATGTGCTGGTGTTCATTAAAAGACAGGCAAGTTCTCTGGTGCCCACATTTGGGGCAGCATATCAGTCAGCTGTGCAGTTACAGTACTGCATGTTGCATCATGATAATACAGCATTATAGATCATTTCATTGCTCACTTTAGGTTTGGGTTGGCTCTTACCTGGTTAGAAATGTGCCGTACAATCTTCACTTGGCATCACAAGGTTGCAATGTTACTTTACGACTGCAGATAAAAGACCAGGAATAAAGCATCATCTTAAAATATGGACTCACCATACAAAATAAAGTAGGTTTTTTTGAAACTGATTATCTGAAAGAGAAAAGTGCTGAGATATCCGGAAAGAATTTAAATGGGACATGATGGAGCATATTAAAATGTTACAAGACACATTTGAAAAGTACTTTTGATCATTCAAATCTTCAATAAGATTTAATTTATTTTTTAAAATATGTTTTTATAGATTTTTAGAGAGAAAGGAAGGCAGAGAGAGAGAGAGAGAGAGAGAACATTGATGTGAGAGAAATATTGATTGGTTTCCTCCTGTATGCTCCCCAACCAGGGATCAAACCCACAACCTGGACATGTTCCCTGACCGGGAATAGAACTGGCAACCTTTTGGTGCATGGAACGATGCCCAACCAACTGAGCCACATTGGCCAGGGCAATAATAGCATTTATTAAGTGGGCCAGACACTATGCTAGGTGCTTTATGTACACTGTCTTATTTACCCATATACCTATAAAATAGAGGCAGTTTTATAACCACTTGACACTTGAGGAAAGTAAGACTAAGATTTAGCTATCTGCCTTAGGTTCTGAAGTAAGTAAGGGAGTCAGGATTCAAATTATTTACGAAGTCTATTTGTCAAATCTCCCGAAATTGAATACTTAACAACTAATCCTTAATTATTAAGGAACATGAGTAGTTGTTAGATATTGTTAGTGATTCTATTTTAAAACAAAAATTCCTGCTCTTCCTTAAAACTTCTGACTTATTTTAATTGAAGAAAATCATGTGATTATAAGTACCATAACAAATTGTTAGCTATTTGAAATTACTTATTTGTTTACCTGAGGATTTTCTGCACCTTGTGCAGGCAAAATAAAACACAGACACAAATTGTCTGCTGTGATGGATGTAAGATTATAGTTATTACCTATAACTCTTGATTTCATAATTTGCTTTCATCAAAACAGTCTCATTGTTGCCAGTGCTGATTCATATATACATATAAATATATATAACTAACATAAAGGGTGGGGCAAAAAAAGGTTTACACTTGTGAGTACGTGAAACACAGAGTTCACTCTTGCATTATTATTTATTAATTACTGTATTATTTCCCATGCAAACAACTGCAAATCTACTTGTGCCCTACTTGTTTATATACATATTTATAAAATTATACTAAATTCTCATAAAACTTGCATTTATTTACATATCAGCATTCTACTTAAGGTTGCATTTGAAAAATAGATTCTATTGCTGAAAATAAATTTCAAAATCTTTGGCACTAGAGTATTACCTCTCCCATGGGCTTTTGCTTTTTAACAAGAGTAAATCCTCTATTTAATTAAACCCGAGGAGTTAGACTCTATTAAGGGATTTCAAGCATGAGTGGGCAGGGAGAAGAGGGACTTGGGAGATGCAGGGAGCGAGCCTTTGCACTGCCCGGGAATCATCCCAGGTCAGGAGCCACCTGCTAACTAGGATCCCTGGAGGGATCCGGTGCCTTTGCACTCTGTGACTTGAGATTTGGACTTGAATTTTGTATTTGTTTGATTTTGTACTAACAGGTTATGCTTCTAATCTCACAGTTCCACGTTGATGAGCCAAAAATTAGGTCGATAGAGGAGCCTGAGTCAGCTCTATGATAGATTTAAGGCACAAGGGGCCCATGGACAGAACTATGTTATAATATAATTGGTTTCCAATGTTTATTATTTTATGCATTTATAAAAACACTATTCTGAAAAGGGGTTTTTAGGCTTCACCAGACTGCCAAAGGGGTTCATGAACCCCCAAATTAGAACTCTCTGTGATAGGCCTCCTTTTCATTCACGCAAATATCCAGTGTGGGGCCAAGTATGTGTCAGAAAAGAGAACTAACTTGAAAACTCTGTATTCCTGTGGATGAAAGATCCACTCCTCTCAGTTGATGGTGCATGAAACCTGAAAAAAAAAAAGAAAAAAAAAAAAAGGATGTATCTAGACTGCCACTCCAGATTTTCATAAGACTTGCATATTTGTGAGTGAAAATATAAAACTTCATGCTTTCATCTAACTACCGTTGCTTTCCTGTTGCAAGCAGGGAAATGGAAAAGCTACAAATGTGATAATACTTGCAATATTATAGTAAGTGTTCTGTTTAAAATGAGGCAAAGGAGAAGTACTACAGCAAGTAGCACAATAGCATTAGCCATAAGAGAAATGGGCCTAATAGAACTGTTTTTATCATGACCCAGGTTAATTATCTACTGAGAGGTACTTGAGATGAATAAATACTATTGCTGTGTTCTCCAATATTCTGACCCATTGTACCTTAAACTGTACTTGGAATCAAGTGTACATTTCTAGCCTTTTAAAACCTCTTCGGTAGAATAGAAGTAAGTGTCCACAGATGAGAGTGATTCATCCTATACTTTAAAAGCATAGCCTCTGAGTCAGAACGTGTAATGTCAGCCCAGGAGATGTCTATTAGGTGGAGATCCTTCTCACTGGGCCTACTACAAAGACCACTCACCTGCAGCCCACATCTTGTTTCTTTGCTAATAACACTAATTAGACTACATTCCTATTTGGGCCCTTGGTCTTTTAAATCAACTTCAACATGTTGTTGACCACATGATCATGTACTTATTTATCTTGTTTAACACTCAGAGTTGGGAACAGGGGTGGGAGGTGGGGGCATCTCCCTGTCACCACTCCATACTTCCTACCTAAATAATTGTACTACCCAGAGAAGGAGAGAAACCCTGGCTGGAAGAAACAGGATACATCAGGAGGAAAAAGAGAAAGATAGGAAAAGATGTGGGAAGAAACCAGTTCTTAATGAAAAGTATTCTTGGGGGATTTCTTGGCGAGATACCCTGCTTCCCTTTCTCCCCATGCTTCCCAAGCCACTTAGAGCAAAAGAATTAATTCCCGATGCCTGGCTGGTGAGAGGCCCAGATATGGCTGAGGGTTAGGTTTAACTTTACAGTAAGTCCTCACTTAACATCATTGATAGCTTCTGTGACTTTAAGGGAAACAACACATAACAAAACTTATTTTACTGTAGTCTCATGGATATAAAACAAAGTTCTTATGGCCTCTCATCCATGTTTTAACAAAACAATGGGGAACGAAATGCCAATCAAGAATCTGCTATACATATCTCACATAAGCCTGCCTGAGGACCTAACTACTCCTTTAAGAGGTTCCTAAGAAAACTCTTTTATGAGTTTCAAAATACCTTTTCTATTTCTAACTTAAAAGGGGACAATCTTTGTAGAAAGTTATCAGAAGTTGTAAAGTGAAAGCAGGCACTCATCCAAGAGAGGTAGCTGACCACCAAGAAAGTTATCTCGACTTCCTTCCTTCCACACACTTAAAGATGTAACTGATATCTAATATTGGATTGTTTTATGTAATGGTAATGTAGGGGGAAAGAGGATTGACTCTTTCAGCAGAGGATTTTAAAAAACTGTAACCCTCTCATTATGGAATTATTGTTTAATCTAAAGCATTAAAATCCCAGGGGAAGTACCTGTTCCCATCTTCCCACAGCCTTGGGTTTGTTCCCTTTACCTGTAGTTTCAAGTGAAATACCTATATTTTAATGGAAGGGAAAGTAATTCCCCCACAGCCTCCATTTTCTAATCTCGAACACCTGCAGGACACGTAGCGGTGCCTCCAGGGCTCCCGGCTGCATTGTAAACTGCCATGTGTCACCTGCTCGGCAAACTGCATGTGGAGTAAAAGCCAGCACTTCCAAGTACTTCTCTGTGTTGGGTGTGGTGTTAAGTACAACATACACAGATTATCTCATGTAATCCTCACCATAACCCTGCAGGTTAAGTACTATTACTACTTTCATTTTATACTCTGGGAAACTGAGGTGAAAGTGGTTAAATAATTTGCCCTAAGTCACAGAGCTATAGGTCAAAGGGTCATCATTCAAATTCAGCCAGTCTGACTTCCAAATTGGCATTCTTAGCCCTTATTCCAGGCGTCCTCAAACTACGGCCCCTGGGCCACATGCGGGTGTTTTTGCCGTTTTGTTTTTTTACTTCAAAATAAGATATGTGCAGAGTGCATAGGAATTTGTTCATAGTTTTTTTTTAAACTTATAGTCCGGCCCTCCAACGGTCTGAGGGACAGTGAACTGGCCCCCTGTTTAAAAAGTTTGAGGACCCCTGCCTATTCTGTACCACCTGTATGGATCTTTGAGGAAGGTGATTTGACCTGCATCCCAGGGATAGATCTGGGACCCAGCCAAGAACTGTTTCCTCAATGACCAAGGAATTTGTGGGCAAATTTCTCTGCCTTGGTCTGGGAAGAGAAGTAAAAGATCAAACTACTTAGTAAGAGGCAACATTAACTCAAGGATTAGAACAAGAAGAGGAGCTGGTACTCGGTGCTCCTCCAGCTTTATTGAGGTACATTTGACATGGAATGCTGTGTAAAGTTTACGTGTACAATGTGATGATTAGATGCACATATATATCGTGAAATTATTAGCACAATAAGGTAAGTTAACACCTCCGTCATCTCACATAATTTCCTTGTGTGTGTGTGTGCATGTGTGGTAAAACATTTAAGATATACTCTCTAGAGCTGGTATTTTTAAGATGGAAACTTCCCCCAAATAGATTGTAAACCCCTTGAGGGCAGAGGCCATATCTCCAACATAAGGCATAGTGTCCAATCTGGTCAGAATCCAATCTGTGTGTATGTGGTTAATGACTTTGAACGACTTGTTAAGGGCCTGTGTAATTGAGTTAGGCTGTGTCAAGTTAATTTAAGTAATGAAATTTCATGTACCTCATTTGAATACATTTGTAGAGAACTCCTCTTTTGGGCCATAAAAATGTCGTCCCAGATCTCTTTAGGTAGAATTAATTTTCCCTTCCCTAGATCATCATTGTATGCATTTAAAGCTTTTACATGCCAAGACTTGAATTTACTGAGCAACGTTAAAGAACAGTTGAATAGCCCTGGCCGGATGACTCACTTGGTTACAGCATCATCCGGATATGGCATAGGTTGCAGGTTCAATCCCAGGTCAGGGCACATACAAGAAGCAATCAATGAATGCATAAGTAAGTGGAACAACAAATTAGTGTTTCTCTCAAAACCAATTTTAAAAAATAATGGTTGAATAAATAAAAATGTGTAGCATATTCCTGAAAAGGAAAAATAATTCTAATAAGAAGGCCAGTTCTTTACAAATCAATCTTTATATCTGATGTAATTCCAATTAAAATTCTTATGGGTTTTATTTGATTTGTGTGGAATATTAATTCTTTTCAATTTGCCAGTGTTCATCATCTTGAAAAACAAAGGGGCAAACGCTTCATTTCCCCCCCAAAGATTAATAAAGGTGAATTTTTCCTTTACTAAAACATGTGATATAATTACAGTAATTATAATAGCATCCAATGGGTAGAAAAATAAACAGGTCAATGAAATAAAAAAAGTGAGATATTGATCTTTGAATAAAAGACAACTTTTAAGAATGTCATAAAGGTGGAGTAAAGGGAGGATTTGTTAGATAAATGGTGCTGAGTCATTTGGCTAATGATTTGGAAAAAAGGATTAAGTTAAATCTTACATCCTATACCAAAGAAAATTCCAGAAGGATTAAAGTAAAATGTTTTTTAAAAGAAAAGAAATAAGCAAACCACAAGAACAGAACTATTTTTCAAGTTAGTCAAAGGAAGGTTTTTTTTTAAATGCTATAACCTCATACACTATTAACAGTCCTCATTACAAGAAAAGTCTATGTTTATATTGGACTCTAAGCCTGGATCTGTCACCAACTTCTATATGATTTTTGGGAAGATCACTTACATTCCCTGGGCCTTATTTTTTTCATTTGTGAATTTAGGGCATTTAATCAAATCATCTTGAAGAAAACCCACAATTCTGACTCCGATCAAAATGTATTCCTTTTGTTCCCTGCCTTTCCCATCATCTATGATCACCAACATATGAACGTAAAACAGAAAAGCAGACCAGGTGAAACTGTTTTCTTCTCTGATTGTGGAAATAAAATTCACAGAAGGTGTTCATGTTTTTCATTTTCCACGTATGATTTTAACAAAGCATTTGTTGAGCACCTACTATGTGCCTGACCCTGTCCTAGGGATGTTAATGCATTATCAGTTTTAATACTTAGGACATGTCAGATTATCACCCCCTTTTTACATATAAAGGATTGTAGAGGTTAAGATGTATAATTAAGTCATATCATTAATATGTGGCTCACAAAGAATTTGCACTTATGTTTTTCTCTGAGTCTGATTCAGCACTTAGGAAAATTATTCCAAGAGACATTATGCAAAAAGGACACACTTTTACACACACACACACACACACACACACACACACACACACACAGTATTAAGATGATCTATTCCTCACAAATCAGTTTCCTTACTAAATTAATAATGTATTTTAAAAATGGATTTAATTTGTGTGTGGGGCGGGGAGGTTAAGTCCTTCATTGACTTAAGCAAAAATACCTGAACTAGACCTGCTCCCAGCCTCCTTTCCGGCTTGCATAGGCATCTCTTCTGCAGACTTCACTGATACAGCATAGACATGATGGCAAAGCCCAGTGGAGTCATTGAAGTAAAAGTCTCAATACTGCTCAGGAAGGGATGCCAAATTAAATAAAAAGAGCCCCAGCAGTTCTGCAGCTGCGTGCCAACCCAACTGCTGGTATGAGGTAAATGAGGACCAAACTTCATTTCACTTGTGACCCTAGCCGGTATTTAAACAAAAATGCCTGGAGACCGGCACACTGTTCTTTAATAGGGGAATAAGTAGCAATAGCAAAAATAATTATAATAAATGATAAACCCATTCACAAAGCCTTTCTTAGACCTTAACTGAAAAGATTACCATTTAAACTCATTTCCTCTCATGTGGTCCCTAGTGAAGGTTGAGACAGTAGATTCTGTCTGAGCATCAATTTTTAATTTACAGCCCTAAGTTTCCATAAGGAACGTTATATAAAAGGCAGAGGTAATCCAGTTGCTTTCCTTTCCATTTCTTGTGACAATATTTGAGTAGTGGTGTGGCATCACATCCACCAATAAGCAAAGATTACAAAGCACTCTCTTTTTTCTTTTATGAGATGTAATAGATATTCAGGTGAAATGCCAGTACTTTATTGTTCTCTAGCGATTATTTTTTAGAATTTTAAAATTTAAATAATTGGAATGTACAAATAAATGCTATCAAACATATAGAGAAAAATAGCAACTAGAAATAATTAGATTTTTACTTGTCAGTCTGAATCCATCAAAAAATCCTGAGTCCATTGTGTTTCAAGCTCTGAAGAAAAGTTTTGTCTAAAATCAAGCGATCACATATCTTTTAACTTGGCAGAATGGTATAATATTAACACATTATAGCAATTATAATTGTTAGCTATGTATTAATCCTTTGATCAGTTTTTTTTCCCCAAAATGTATTCCAAAGAGTACTGGTTCCTTGGAATGTTAATAGGTATTCCATGAAAGGAAAGTTTGGGGTCCCATAACATTGGGAGACATATAGTTAAAGAGTCAGACTAATTTTTATACCATTGGGCCACCTGGAGTCACTAACACACTGAGGTACATTTTGAATCTTTAGGATGTTGCTGAAGTGCTGGATTTTATTGAACTATTTTTAATGGGACATATTTAGAAGATATTATGTATTTTCTTCCTTAGTCACATTTTACTGGAATTTAATATTTTCTTGAATGGGCTTTGGGGCATCATAACAAACCATTTTTTAAAAATATATTTTATTGATTTTTTTACAGAGAGTAAGGGAGAGGGGTAGAGAGTTAGAAACATCGATGAGAGAGAAACATCGATCAGCCGCCTCCTGCACACTCCCCACTGGGTATGTGCCCGCAACCAAAGTACATGCCCTTGACCAGAATCGAACCTGGGACCCTTGAGTCCGCAGGCCAACGCTCCAGTCACTGAGCCAAACCAGTCAGGGCACAAACCATTTGTTAAATGTGATATACAAGGCCTGTAAGGTGTGCAGACGCTCAGAACTCAGACTTCTCTATGTGTTCAAAATAATATTTTTTCTGGAATCTCCTCCATGGTCATCTCTACTCACCACATTCTTTGAGTCTGTTCACAATCCCATGGTCACTTCTACCCTTTTTATCACTCTAAGACCACTTCAGTTCTGAGAACTGTGACCCTGTGTGTGTGTGTGTGTGTGTGTGTGCCTTTTCCCTCCCTCCCTCCTTCCCTCCCTCCCTCCCTCCCTCCCTCCATTTCTCCCTCCTCCTCCTCCTTTCCCCTCCTCCTCCTTTTCCTTCTTCTTCCATCTCTCTCTCTCTCCTTCCCTCCCTGCTTTATTTCTGATATAGGTTATTTCTGTTTTCTCTTTTTCTTGATTAGTCTTACTGAAGTTAATACACCCTAATAGAAACGTAGGGTGTTCTATTAACAGAGGGGCAGAGCTTTGTTAATATTCTTTATTATTTGTTTTCTCTTCCATTGATTTATCCTCTTTACTCTTGTATTCTCTTCCTTCTACTTATTTTGAGTTTATTTTACTCTTCTTTTTTTAAAGCTTTTAGAACCTTAGATCATTGGCTTTAGACCTTGCTTCTTTTCTAATATAAACATTTAGATTGGTAAATGTTTCTCTAAGCAGTGTTTCAGCTGCAACATACAAATTTTGATACATTGCATTTTCATTATCATTCAATTCAAAACTCCCCTAGTGGTTTATTTCTTTTACTAGTGATTTATTTAGAAGTGTGTTGTTAATTTCCAAATATTTGGGGATAGTTTTACGTTCCTCGATCTTATTGAATTCTAATTTAATTTCTTATGGTCAGAGAGCATACTTTGTAAGATTGAAATCATTTGAAGTTGATTGAGACTTGTTTTATGGTCCAGAATATAATTTATTTTGGTGAATGTTTCATGTACACTTGAAAATAATGTATGCCCTACAGTTGTTGGTTGTAGTGTTCTATAAATATCAATTAGGTCAAGGTGGCTGATGGTGATGTGCAGATCTTCTGTATCCTTACTGCTTTTAAAAATTCATCTGTTATGCAAATCACTGAGGGGGAAATGTTAAAATCTCCAACTCTGATTAACATTTGTCTATTTCTTCCTTTAGTTTTGATAATTTTTGTTTCATGCATTTTGTGTTAATATTAAAGACATACATGTTTATGATTTTTATATTTTCTTGGCTAATTGACCTTTTTATCCCTCTCTTTAATAATACTCCATGTCTTGCCCTGACCGGTTTGGCTCAGTGGATAGAGCGTTGGCCTGTGGATTGAAGGGTCCCAGGTTCGATTCCAGTCAAGGGCATGTACCTTGGTTGTGGGCACATCCCCAGTGTGGGAGGTGTAAGAGGCAGCTGATCGATGTTTCTCTCTCATCGATGTTTCTAACTCTCTATCCCTCTCCCTTCCTCTCTGTAAAAAAACCAATAAAATATTTAAAAAAAATAATACTCCATGTCTTAAAGCCTACTTTGTTTGATATTAATATAGCCACTCCGTTTTTGGCTGACATGGTATATCAATCTTTTTTTGTTGTTACTCCAATCTATACCTTTAAAATGAAAATTCATCTCTTATAGAAAACATGTGGTTTTATCTTGCTTTTAAAATACAGTCTGGTAATCCATCCTTTTTAGAGTGTTTAATCCATTTCCATTTAATGTAATTATTGAACAGCTTTTTATTTAGAACAACCATTTTCCCCACTTATTTTCTGTTTTCCATTATTCCTTTATTTTCTGCCTGACTTAGGGTTATGTGATTTAAAAGGATTTTTTTAACACTCTGTTATATTAGCTTTAAAGTATTATTTTTTGCATTATTTTTAGTGGTTGCTCAAGGGATTGCAATATGCATCCCTAACTTAGAGTTTCCTTGGTGTTAATATTGCACCAGTTTATATACAATGTAAGGAACTTGCATTGAATTCTATTTACCTCCCAATCCTTTGGCTATTGTTGTCATGTAATTTACATATATTGTAAACTAAATAATATGTTATAATTTTTTTGCTATAAACAATCAATTGTCTTTGAGAGAAATTAAGAGAAGAAAAATATAGTCTTTATATTTACCAGAAGGATATGAGTCTTTTATATTTACAAGAAAGGGGACAACTTGTGTCATTTTCCATCAGCCTAAAGAATTCCTTGAAGCATTTCTTGTAATACATGCTTGCTGGTGACATTATCTTCTTTTGTAAAAAAAAAAAAAAAAAAAGTCCAGAGTTTATAATTATCTTCAGGAGAATGAGTCTGTTATAAGCTACTCCACCATCCCCACAAGGGTAACTAGGAAGTTATTTAGTCTTGCCACTGTAATACCTTTATCAAAAAAGAAAATATCTGCTAATATATCTATGTTAATTGCTCCTTTCCAATAAACCTTGTGGTTATATTTCTTAAAACACTTTTTTGCTCTATTCCTTCTTCAAATGAGATAATAAGATAGAATTAGATGGGTTCTGAATTTTGTAATGCCTTACTATACAAATACTTACAACCTATGTCATAAATGTAATAAGAGAAATATACAAAAGAAAGCTATAGGAAGGCAGAGGAGGAATAGATCAGAGGTGATTTTCTAGAGAAGGTTATCCTTACTCTAGGTGTAAAAAAGGGGACAGGAATTTAGTAGCCAAAGCTGAGAGGGACAGAGAACTTTCTGGAAAGAACATTATAAGCAATACAAAAAAGTGAAAGTTTGGAGGCTTAAGTCTTACTGATTACAGCTATAAATATAATTTCTAACTCAAAATTAGTACTTAAAAGTTCATGATGTGAACATACTGCTATATACGAAAATATGGGTAATCTCACACCAATTTTAAAAGTCAAATACAAAAAAAAATACATACTGTAATAATCCATTTATATAAAGTTCAAAAACAGGAAAATAACAGCTGGTAACAGAATTGAGAACAGTAGTTACTTTTGGGTTATAGTGGTGACAGGAAGAGCATGAGAGGGACCTCTGGGGGTTTGCCATGCTCTGCTTGTTCTGGATGTCAGTTACCCACAGCGTCCACTTTTTGGAAGTGGATCAACTGAGAACCTTATGATTGGTGCCTTTTCAAAAATGAAAGTTAAACTTCAATAAAATCTACACTAATAAAAGAAAAATATGCAAATTGACCATACCTCCACGACACCCATCAGCCAATCAGGCATGAATATGCAAATTAACCCAACAAGGATGGCAGGTTATTTTGCATACACAGGCGCGGAGCAGCCAGGCAGGGCAGGACACCTGTATGAGAGGGAAGGCGGGGGGTGGAGGAGCTACAGGAGTGGTGCTCTGGCCGGAGCGGAGAAGACTGAAGGCTCCGGCCCAAGCAAACACTGGAGGCTCCGGCCGGAGCAAAGACGGAAGGTGGCAGCCAGAGTGAAGGCCTGGGTCCCGGCTGCCAGAGGAAAACCGGTGCCAGCAGCCAGGGGAAGGAAGGCCTGTTGCACAAATCTTCATGCAACAGGCCTCTAGTATTTATATAAAAAATAAAACCCAATATGATGTGAAAAAAAGTTTATGTTGCGTGTCTCTATATATTAATTTATTAATTCCTGACAACTGCCACATGGAAGACCAGAGATTCTGATTTATATGTGAAATTGGATTATATAAATCTGAAATACCATGATGCAAAATAACAATAAAGTATTGCTTTATACACAAAGTTTGACATCATGCAAATCTCCCAACTTTAAAAAATGAAACAAAATTTCATTTTTATTCACAGCTGGTATAGTCTAAGTGAACTTAAGCTATATTTATGCTTAATTTTCCACGGAGAGGCACCACTTGAGTAAATAAAGCTACCCTGTATTATTTAGGATATGAGTTCAGCAACTATAACAAATAACAGTAGGTTGAACATGACAGTAATGTTCTCTCATGTCACAATTTGAGCACAAATCATTTGTGGCTGACATGGCAGCTCTGTAGCATCAAGTACTCGTGCACTTTCCATTGGATCACTCTGTCCTAAACAGGAAGTTTTCCATCTAAGAGACTGTGATGCTCCCACCATCATGTCTGTATTTCAACCAGTAGAATCACTACAATTCCCATACTGCTGGCTAGAGTCTCATCACAAAGACATATGAAGCTGCAAGGGAGGCTGGGAAATGTAGTTCTGGCTGGGCAGCACATTAAAGGTCAGCCAGCAGTCTTTGCCATACCTGCCATTTTTGTCTGGCTGTATTGAATTATGTGAGTTGAGAATTATGAAATGCCTCCAGGAACAGATCGTTTACATAAAATTCATCTGCCCTATAGATAAGAATATCCCTATTTTATTGAAGATAAAACAAACTCAGAAAAGTTAAAATACTTCCCCCCTGCACCTGGGTAATTAAGTGACAGACCTAGGACTCAAATCTGGTGCATTGAGCCCAGTATTCTTGCTTTGGTACTACAAATGCCTTTCCAGGGAGTTTTCTTGTAGCCCAAGAATGCTAGTAAACCTTAGTCTAAGAGAACATGAGACTCCTACGATATTAAGTTACAAGGCACTGGGAAAGGGGTGTGGTAGGGCTTTGCCCTGAGAACAGAGGGGCAGAGCTGGTGACCTGAGCCGTGAAGCAGTGGCATGCATTTTAGTTCTGCCTCCGAGCTAAAAGGCATATTGAATGTGTGCCCCAGCTATTTTCCCTTCCCAACCTTTAGTTTCCCCATCCATAACAAGGGGAAGAGGGTTGGAGCAGGGTTGCCAAATATGGTCATGCAGGTTGTGCACGATTTTGAAAATTCACCAAGTAGAAGATTATGGAGCAGAGGGGTGCAGCATAGCTTTAATCTTAAACCCTTCCTACCTCTCAGAAATACTACGGGTAAGTGATCAAAATATTGGGATTTTCAGGAACACTACAAAATCTGGAGGGAATACATTCAAGCAGGCATCCTTATCTTTATTCTCTTCTGACAAGGGAACTTGGAATAAACAGGTGAAATTGGAAAGTAAATAATGTGTTTGCTTCTTTTCGAGAGCGGTGAAGTCCTCGGAATTCCACCAAAATGCCCCAAAGCCCCTGAGGATGGGGTAGGGAGGGATGGCCTCATACTCATCTAGGTAGAGCAAACCTTGGTAGAGGAAGTTCTTCAAAATCTCAGGAGAGGGAGGAGAGCGTACAGACTGTGGACATCCCGAAACAGAGGCTTTTCCCACCCAAGTCCTCAGGTAACAAAACGGTAGAGAAAACCCAGGTAACCAGTTCTCCTGTGTTGGGAGAGAAGACACACTGGCACAGGACAGTGGGGGAGAAGATACTACATCAGAGCAAGCAGAATGTCTGCGCAGTTGCCTGAGTATGTGCAAAGGGAATAGGAATGACATGGTCCCTACACTGATCTATTACATAAATTCAGTGTTTTACCCACAGCTAGAAGAAGAGAAGGGAGGAGGGTGGGAGGACCATGGGCTACAAAAGACAAAGCCTAACCTTGAAAAAGACATAACCCAAGGAACAGAAGGTATTTGCTCACAATTTCTCCACATTATAGCACAGCTTGATTGGACCATAAATTAAGTAAAACTAGAGCTCAACTATGAGATGATAAATAGCAGAATGAGACAAAAGGGAGTTTAAAGATATAAGGAAACAAACTGAATACCAAAATGCTTTATGGAACTAATAAACTATAAATAGAAAAAACTAACACTGCTGAATATTGACATGAAGAAAAGGCTGTAGAGCACAGTAAATGCAGAGGGAAAATAAAGGAAATTATTTAGAAGCTAATACGCATGTATATTAGTTTCTTAACAGGCTAAGCTGCTGTCACAAAGAAATGGAAAACTATAACACCTTTTATAAGTTAGTTTAGTTCTCATTCACAAAATAGTGCACAGGTGAGAAATTCAAGGTTGGCAGAACAGCTCTGCTCCGTGAAGTTATCCAAGATACGGTTCCTGCTATCTTGATACTCCATCATCTCCTCATTTCTGTGTTTACAGACACTTTCATTTCAATGATTGAAACTGGCTTCTCTCTATGCCCAAAGAAAGGATAAAAATGGGGCAAGAACTTTTAGATGTCCCAAAGGTTACACTTATCTCTTCTACTCACATCTTATTGGTCTGAATTGGGTCACATGTCCACATTTAGCCACAGGGGATAGTGGGAAATGTAGTCTGGAACTGTATAGCCATGTGCTCAGCTAAAACATAGGGTGTTCTAGTCTAAAAGGAACCAGGAGAGAATGAGTAGTTAGGAATCGCAATATAAAAGATAAAGATGAGCCAACATTTAGAGGCACTTGGTGTCCCTAAAACAGAGAACCCGGCAAATGAAAGAGATGTACCAAAGATAAAATGTAAGAAAAATTTTCCAGAAGTGAAGAACTAAATCTGTAGGTGGAAAAAACAGCACTGAATCCCAGGAAATTTTTATTTAGAATATTTAACATGAAGGTGTTTCCTAAGTTAAATACCTGAACATCAAATAAATAAAAAATGCTTCAAACATCCAAGCAGAAAGAAAAATCGCCTACAAAGGGGTAAAAAAATAAAGCTGGCATCAGATTTTATAACAGTGGTACAGTATCTACCACGTTTTGAGAAAAGAAAGGATGACCCCAGATGTAATTGAAGTATAAGGGATCAGAGAAGTAAAATCCCCTTGAACACTTGGGAAAAACTCCTTGATAACCAAAGCCAGGCAATTAAGAAATCAATCAAAATAAAGAAGTCAATTGTAGAGAAACCAGGACAAAAAAACTGTTGGTGAGCATTGGATCCATTTGCATGTAGAATTAATACTAAACAATCATAGCAATTATGGTTTCAAAACAATGTGAATCCTATAAACTGGACAGTGTAAAATTAATAATATAAAAAATGGGAGGGCAGGGAGGGGAGATGGGAGCAGCAAGAGAGTTCTAATGCTCTCATTTTTTGAAGCTGGGGTCATCCAAAATAAAACCATGTGGTTTCAAAAATTGAAATTTTTTCATAATCACCTGTGTGTAACGAAGGGGCAGGGGTCCACTAAGTGCTGCCTGAGGGCTGACCACCTGTTTTTGTAAGTAAAGTTTTATTGGAACATAGATTCACCCTTTTGCTTACACAATAAACCTGAACAGCCTAAAATACTATTTGGCCCTTAAATAAAAAACTGGCCAACCCTTGCAGAGAAGTCTTTTTTAACTCACAGGAATTGGTGTTAAGAAATATTGGAGGTTTAATAATTTGTTGGGTTTAATTCAGTCATTTCCCCTCCTATTAAATTCATGTCAAATTAAGTTTAAAATATAATATAAATCTAATTTTTTAATAAAACAATATATCAGTTATTCCAGAGATGTCAGGAATAATGGGTCACCTAATGCGGTCCTTAAGCTTGTATCTTAGTGTGTTTCTGTATTATTTGGAATCTTTATAATGAACATATATCATTTTTACTAGGATAATAAAATAAAATGGTTTTTCTATTTGAGAACACTGGAAGCAAATACACCAAGATATTAACAATGATTAATTCTGGCTGACAGGAAAGTAATTGCTGTTTTCTTCTTTAAGCTTTTGTGTGTTTTTTAAATATTGAAAAAATGTGAAGCTATTGTAGACAGTTTAAGCATAAAGTGATAGAGTTATGAATTATAGTTTTGGAAACAGTAATAAACTACCAGATATAAGGGACAGTGTTCTATTTAAAATATGATTCATTTATAATGTGGTATTCCATATTATACAAACTCCAAAGCATGATTCCGGCATAAAATGAAAAGCATGACATAAAGGAGCAGCCGGAAGGAGATGATATTGGACTTCTGTTAGGCCCAAGGTCGGCAAACTGCGGCTCGCGATCCACATGCGGCTCTTTGGCCCCTTGAGTGTGGCTCTTCCACAAAATACCACGGGCCTGGGCGAGTCTATTTTGAAGAAGTGGTGTTAGAAGAAGTTTAAGTTTAAAAAATTGGGCTCTCAAAAGAAATTTCAATCGTTGTACTGTTGATATTTGGCTCTGTTGACTAATGAGTTTGCCGACCACTGTGTTAGGCAATCATCACAATCATAAAACTGGTATTTTTAACTTACATGAATCTCTACCTAGCTCTCCAGTCTCATCACCCGACCTACCCTCCTGATACACACACCATACTCCAGCCCCTCGAGCTCCTCACCTTCAACAAGAACTTCATGCATTTGCGTGCTATTTCACTTTGTCTCCACCATTCTTCCTACCTATGTAATTGCACCCTCTTCTCCGCGAGACACAATTCAATGCTTCTGTTCAGGTGCAATTTAAGTATCACTTACTGCAGTACATCTCAATTTTGGCTGCACATCAGAATCACCTGGGAGCTTTTTAAAAATATCAAAGTCCAGGCTCCAGCCCAGCTATTAGGATTTAAAGGCCCAGGGTTGGGGCCCAGGCAGCGGTATTTTTAAAAAGCTCCCTGAGTGATTCTAACATACAGTCAGGGTTGAGAGGCACTGCAAAGCCTTCTGCCATACCAGCAGGCAGAGTTAATGACTCCCTCTTCTGCACTGCCACAGCCCTAAGCTTTTCCAGTGCTCATGAAATTTAATGCTCATTGTATTAAAGTTAGTGTGATATAGTAAGTGCTCAATAAATGCGGTTGTTGCAGTCCTTCTCCCTCCAACCAAGCATATGCAGAAGTGGTTATCTTTACCATGGGAACGGGACAGGAGAGAGGGCTCAGGTTTCACATCCAGTGACACTGTCTGCGGAATTAATTTCTATAAACCCGCCAGGATATCAACTCCCTTCCATGTCCCTAAACACACACACACACCCCGCACTGCCTTTTCTGCATAGCCTTTGGGTCTGGCTTTTACATTGTTGAGATTGATGTAGTTGGAAGAATGAAAGAAGCAGCGTTATGAATGTGCTGACTGCCTGACAGAATCCGAATGTCACCTGCCTTCTGCCCTGTCCTCTGTGTCATACTTTACATGGTGTTTTATGTCGGATCCTGCCACTTTAGCTTTCAAGAGCAGGTTGTCAGGTGTACTTTGTCAAAGGCTTTCGGAAAATCCAGATAAATTTGCTTTGTGCCCTGGAACTGTCAAACCCATATTTTACCTCTTCACAGTGCTTGACAATTTTATTTAAGTTGAATCTTTCTTCCTTCCTCTGATTTACCTTTGCCTCCCTGACCCTCATATCAATCTGAGGAGGGGAGACCCTGCCATTTTTGGTGTTGAATGTCCTCAGCTCTGAATGTGCCCTGTCTGGAGAACAGCATGCTGGGTGGCTCTCTCAGCCTCGATGGTGAGAAGATCTTGGGAGCTGTTTGTATCTGGAGGAGGGCTGTGACGAGGAGAGCTGGAGATGAGGAAGAGACAGAGGCAGATCAACAGGACCCCAGGTCCATGACAACATCATGTGCTTAAGGGCTCCTCGCTCTCCTGAAGGCGAGGCCTGTAGCACTTCCCTTTCCTCCTCCAACTCACCTGGAAGGAAACAGGTTGCACTTACAGTCCTCTCTCCTGTAAAAAATCCTATTTGAAGTCATTTTAAACTGTCCTCACCAAACAGCGTCAGAAGGTTCGGTGTTCATGGGATGGTAGCTTCTTATAGTTTCCCTTAAGTACCACATCCCGGCAGTGGGGCCTTACCAACATTGTGCACACAGACATTTCTCAGCCAACAGGTATTTGTTTTGTAACGTGATTTTTCTCCCATGAGTCTTGGTGAAATTTTCCCTTTCTTTTTCCTTAAGGTCACCATGACCTTGATGAGCAATAAGGTGCGGTACATCCGAGTCCAATGGCAAATTTCACTAATGTAAAATCAGATTCATCTTAAAATTGTATAATTATAAGTGTGTATATCCAGTGTGTACATAGTATATTTTAAGTGTGTATGTCTGTGTATATCTAATATACAGTGTGACCAGGAACAAATCTACTAACCATTCTGTCCTGGTTCTTTCCTGGTTAAATAGCAAATCATTACCTGGTCCCCTTAGAAGCTATGCAAATTAATTCATGTTTGGAAAATGACTTGAAAATTTAAATCAGTCTAGAAATATCAAACAGTTGCATCTTCCTAGCTGAGAGGGCCCAGGTAATTCATCACCTCCCATAATAAAGGTAAAAATATTGTTAGTGAGCTATACAATTAAATGTTATTTACTAGTATATGCAATACATATAATCTTTTAAGTCTAGACATCATTTAATAGGAACAATTCATATTTCATAATTATAATAAAACATTTTATGACTTTAGGAAAAGTAATCATCTCCTGTAACTGATCTATGTCCTCACCATTTCTGAGATCTGCAAGAGTCTACTCAGAGCTCATCTGAGTGTTGACTGATGTATTTATCTTTAAATTCTCCCAGGTTATTATTATTTTTTTAATCCTCAAAACTCTAATATGTATTTCCTGGGAAATTTGCTAGTACAAAATTTTGTTGTATTCAAAACCTCTTCTGCCAAGATTTAGCACTTTTATATCACAGTCATTAAAATTGAACAAAATTTTAATGTTCCTTTATTAACTACTATACTGACTTTGCATAGTGGAAATCACAACATGTTAATTGGATTTAATTAACTATTTTAAATTACACAAACTCCTCACAGTAGACAATAGCACAGGGTACTCATGAGCAATAAAATTGGAGCTGATATTGCTACCTTATTAAAACGTAATGAAACTATTCATAATCTTATTTATTGTTTACAAGAAGAAAACTTCATTTTGAAAGCAAAAATGTCTGCTGAAAACAGATTTTTGACCATCTAGGAGAGCGTTCAGAAGTTAATGAAAGGGCCCACCGTCACCAGCCTCACAGTTCTGCCAGCTTCTCATCGCACGAATCCCTATTTCACCCCGGTGCCAGTCTTACAAAAAGATGCCAGTAAAGGTTAGTGATTCAATAACCATATTATGTGTCTAGGAATCTAAAGGAAAGAGAACTGAGGTGGGGTTGAGGACCTGAGTTTCAATTCTGGCTCAGCAACTAATTCTCCTAGGTGACTTTAAAGAAGTCAAGTCCTGCCGAAATTGGTTTGGCTCAGTGGATGGAGCGTCGGCCTGCGGACGGGGGGGGGGGGGGGGGGGGGGTGTCCCGGGTGTCCCGGGTTCGATTCCGGTCAAGGGCATGTGCCTTGGTTGCAGGCACATCCCCTGTGTGGGGTGTGCAGGAGGCAGATGATCGATGTTTCTCTCTCATCGATGTTTCTGGCTCTCTGTCCCTCTCCCTTCCTATCTGTGGGGAATCAATAAAATATATATTAAAAAAAAAAAAAAAGAAGTCAAGTCCTCACTCTGACCTGTAAGGTTGGACTGATGATCATTAGAGCCCCTTCCACCTCTAAAATCCATCATTCTATAGATTTGACATGATTTAAGTGTTATGACATATTAAAAGTATTGTGTTTAAGTGATATTTCTAGAAATGTTCAAGCTTCTGAGTAGATAGTTTCTGATGCTATCCTGGTAACATTTTAGTCTTATTTCATATCTCTAATATAACCAAGTGAGGCAGTTGGTCTTTAATCATTTCTATCTCACTTTGTATCTGTTGTCTGGAGGTATTTTGGACCTAAAGTTGGTTCCCAAGGGTTTTTCTGGCACCTAGAGATTTAAAGTCTTATAGCTCCTGTATTCTCTGTTTGTTGACCTGATGGTGGATGGCTAGCAAAGCTCAAGAGAACCCAGAATCATTATAAGTCTCTCAACTTGTTAAGCTTCCCACAACTATAACTATTACTTTCCTAGTTATGGACCATCATTGTTCATAAATCTTTGTGACATATGCTTTTTGTTAGTTTACATAATATTTACTCCCTGGGAGTACTGAATAACATCAGCAGAGTTTCTATTTCTTGCTTTAGTGCCATATTATATTCTTCCTAGATCAGTTAGAATGAATGAAATAGTGAACAAATAAATCAATCAATTAATGCATGCTTTAGCAATAGACACAATTTTTTAAAAAAAATGCTGCAAAACAAAGGTAAATCTATAAACATGGTAGCTTGGTACAGAAAAAAAAAAAAAGACATTTTTATCTCTTAATTATCTACCAGAAAACACATGGCCTATCATAACATTTGTGATTAATCAACCCATTTATGGACATGTATTTATTGAATACTTGCCATATGTTTGCATTGTGCAAGGTAATCTGAGCGTCGGAAATCACAAGCCACAGAAATGGAGATTTTTTACATATTTCTGATGCTCTTAAATGTCACTTAAGCCTCACCCTAGGTCTACACAAGTCCAGCATGAGGTGAAAGATGAACAACATCCAGAAGAAAGAATCATTTTGGAAAATGCAGGGCAAACTTCCCTGCTTTTTCTTGAATTACCTTGCCAAATCCAAAAAAAGGGAGGTTCTTCTTTAATGGTTAAGAATGATGTCTCACAGTAGTACACAAACCATATTTTCAACTCAGGCTCTCTGTCACCTCAGGCAAGTTGCTCTCTGATCTACAATAAACTCTAAACTCTATAAACAAGGCACACCTGACCTGGCCCTCACCACCATTATCTCATCTCCCTGCTTTCTCTACACTCCAGCCACAGGGGCCTTCTCTCTGTTCCTTCTCAGGCAAACTCATTTTCACATCAGGCCCCCACCAGTGCCTTTACCTCTGCCTGTACAAGTCACTTCCTCAAGCATCTGTTGTTGTTGTTGTTGTTTTTTCTTCAAATATTATCACAGTTTGTAATTATATATTTATTTGTGGATTTATTTAAGGTCGTCTTCCCTACTAGAACCTCCATGAGGTCTCTCTGGTTCACCACTGCATCCTTAACCCCCAGAGTAGTTCCTGATACATACTAGGCACTTAACAAATATTGGTTGAATGAATGAACTTTCAATTCCTAATCTATTCAACAGGAAAGTAGGAGTGTTATGAAAATTTAATGAGACAATGGTATTGAAAGATCATTTTAAAAAACATGTAAAATCATGACTCATACAAATATAAAATGAACACATGTCAAAGGTTTTATTTACCTCATCAATTAAAAGAGGGCATCTGTAAGATGTCACAACTGGTTTAAAGGAGAATCCAGAGAACACACATTTGTAGGAATGGGATATTGAAATAAATTCACAAATGGATGCAAAACTGGCTTTTCCATGGAAAGGAGGGGTGTTCCTACACCAGACAGAATTTCCATTTATGCCTATGGATAGAATTATTTGCATTATTATCAGATTTTTTTGCAAGTCAACCTTAATCTCTACAGTTGTAAAATAGTATCCTCTGAGACTAGGCTCAGATAATCCCGGGCAGCTGCAGCATTCCATTGAAAAGGCATTAAGCCATCTCTTTTGCTTATTCCAAAACTTAAAAAAAAACAAAAAACTTTTCTTACAGTCGTCTCCCATTATGATCAAAGTGATCTCCAAAAAATATATAAATGTTCACAGGCTAAGGTTAGTCTCATTAGGTTTGGCCAGGTTGTTTACATAGGGGTAGCGAGAACGTTAATTCACCATGTAGGGCATTTCAAATTTGCTCTGCTGGAAGTCTTCCGAAGGAATTCAGATAGAACTTTAAAAGCCTCTATTATTTACTTTACTAATAAAAGTAGAAATCAAGCCCAGGGAACTCTGTCCACTCTATTTCAACTACAGGATCTATGCATTTGGGTAAATTCCTCTCTCCCAGAGGTACTTTAAATATTCTAAGGGTCTCAGGCCTGCCAAGGAGTGTTCCTTATCTGTAAACTTTATAACTGGCCAGTTTGGGAGGCTTTGTAAGCATTGGCATCATAAAGTCAACCTTAGTTCTTTATAAGTGATTTATTATACCTGATTAATAAGCATCATTCTTAAATATTAAATTCCAACTTTTCTAATTATATCTTAGTAAAAGGAAAACAGATTTGTATTGACACTATTCAAACAACTATATTGCCATTAAAAGTAAGGAGGCACTGCGTGGCTGGAGTGGCTCAGTTGGCTGAGCATCGTCCTGTGCACTGAGAGGTTGCCGGTTCAATTCCCAATCAGGGCATTATCTGGGTTTGGGGTTCAATTTCTGGTTGGTGCATTTATGGATTTATGTTTCTCTCTCCTTCCCTCCCTTCCTCTCTCTCGCTAAGCATGTTCTCAGGTGAGGACTTTTTAAAAATGTAAGGAAACTCAATGAGAGTGTCTGAATTTATGAAGTGAGGGGTGGGGGTCACATCTAAAGTATTAGAAGTTTATTTTGGGGGAATTCTAGGAACATTTATTACATAAGCATTATTCCTCTCTGTAAGTCAATCAGAACAGACCTCCTTTAATTTAAGAGACTTTACAATCTAATTGATTAATACCATTTGGAGACAGGAAAACATTACATTTGCAGTGAGAGACAAAGCCTTTCTGAATTTTAGATACATAGACATACTGTATAGATACAGAGAAAGCCTATCTCTTCCACTCTACAATTTCATACACAGATAAAAATAAACACAGAAACACAAAAACTTAATGGTCCAGATACCAGTTATTCTCCTTTCTTGTGGGCATGAAAATCCTAATTTATTTGTGCTCAAAATACACAAATAGACAAACAGAAAACTACCAAACTATATTCTCCATTGTTTCTCACTCAACTGGGAGCAGAAGACATTAATCCATATACAGAGATCACCAAATTTCCAGTCATTTTAGCTAGCAACAGGAATAACTTATCAGCTGTAAATGAACCAAAACCAAAAACAAAACACAGGATTAGTAGGGAGTAGTATTAAAATGAGAAAAACAGAGTCAACGAAATTCTGTTTCCACTTTGAATTCACCCGTGGAAGCCAAGAAAAATGTGTGCCTGGGCTTTGTTCTGTATGAGCTACATCATTTCTGGCAATTTCAGGTGAATCTTTTGCTTATCTTAGTGGGGTCTCCAAAATTGTTAAAGGATATTTTATTTATATATTTTTAAGTAAAATCATGACTCATACAAATAGAAAATGAGGTTAAGAGTGTTATTTAACTCATTAATTAAATGAGAAAATAAATAAAATGTTCCAATTGATTCAAAGGATAATCCAAACAACAAACACATTTATAAAAGTATGGAAATAAATTTGCAAATAGGTGCAAAAGTGGCTTTTTGGGGTTGGGGAGAGAATTGCCCCTCCATGTGACAGGATTTATTGGCATGTGTATAAACAAGAATTATTTGCATTGCTTTCAGTTTTCTATAAATTAGCCTTAATCTCTACAGAATTCTAAAGTAGACTAACTACTGGTAAAACCAAAGGTGATTATATGGTCAGATCCTCTCTAGAGGTGCCCAGCATTTTAATGAAAAGCTATTTACTAGGCTGTCTTTCTTATTCCATAGTCTTTTTTTTAAAATATATTTTATTGATTTTTTACAGAGAGGAAGGTAGAGGGATAGAGAGCTAGAAACATCGATGAGAGAGAAACATCGACCAGCTGCCTCCTGCACACCCCCCACCGGGGATGTGCCCGCAACCAATGTACATGCCCTTGACTGGAATCGAACCTGGAACCTTTCAGTCCACAGGCCGACGCTCTATCCACTGAGCCAAACCAGTTTCGGCTTATTCCATAGTCTTAACGTTTTCTTTTCAATGGTAAATGCAACACACGTGTGTTTGTCTAAAATTAAGTGAATTGCTTCAACCTGTACTAAAGCAAGGGTTAAAATTATGCTTCTGTTCTTTGGGATTTTCAGAGAATGACCCTCACTCTCATAATAAAAATATACTGAGAAGGAGCTCTGCTTTTCACATCTGCAAAACAGGCGTAGTTCTTGGAAGTGAGATTTGATATTTATAGGTGGAAAATATTTGTGAGGACAAAGAATTAGTCTAAATATTTAGAGGATTAGTATTCATCTCAAAAAGGGCTTGAGGAATTATACTCTGGATCAGTAAGTATTTCTTAAGTTTTCAGGGTATAAAAGAAGGACCTGGAGTGCTTATTTAAAATGTAGGTTGCTGGGCCTCAATTCTAGTGGTTCTCAAACTTCAGGGTACATATTCAATAATGCATATTACAAGGCACTGACTGCAGAAAATTGGGCAGGCCTTGGAGGGCCCAGGAATCTGCATTTGTGATAAGAAATTCTCCCCAGATGATTCTGCAGTTAGTAAACTGAATATTTCTTCGTAATCAAGTGAAGTTTCCTTTAGCCCACCAATCCCTCAGTAGTCATTTTCTGAGTTCCTATAACACTAGACTTTACCACCTTAAACATTTTTTAAAAATATGTTTTTATTGATTTGAGAGAGAGAGGAAGAGAAAGGGAGAGAGAGAAACATCAATCAGCTGCCTCCTGCACCCCCCTTACTGGGGATCAAGCCCACAATCCTGGCATGTGCCTTGACCGAGAATCGAACTGGCCACCTCTCAGTGCCTGGGATGATGCTCAACCAACTGAGGCATCCTGGCCAGGGCCAACACCTTTAATAATAACATAATATAGTCATTAGAGGTCATAAGGCAAATGGAAGCAATAGTTGTCCCTCTTAGAATGTGTGTCAACTTCTTCAACTTAGTCCACCTTGGTACAGAGTTTGTATACTAGGATTTTACTGAGACCCAACGTTCTTTACTTTTCTTATTATATGAGAGCAACAAGAAGCTAAAGCCCTATCACAAGTTTCTGTCAAGTACTCCCAGAGTTTCTGGGTTTCTGGCTTCAATACAATAGATCCACCTTAATGAAAGTTTTGCCCCTGACAGCAAGCTTTGTTCAATTATTCATTTATTTGTCGATTTATTCATTTGTTTATTTAACAATGTCTTGTCCTTAAAAAGCTTTGGCACCAGCCGTGCCGACACAGTATGAGTTCCAGGAATTGTAAATTAGTTGCATTAATACTAATGTGTTGCCCAGTTACACTAAAATAACCTCTTTAGGCATTCACATATTCTGGTGACATGAAAGATGTCCAAAAACAACTCTTCTAAAATATGACTCATTATAACAACAAGGGCATGGTTTCAAGCACACCGAGTTTCCTTCTTTCAGAACAAAAGATCTCTTTAGTTATTAAGACTATGTGTCCTATTTCTCTGAAATTTATTTTATTTTTTTTAAATATATTTTATTGACTTCAGAGAGGAAGGGAGAGGGAGAGAGATATAGAAACATCAATGATGAAAGAGAATCATTGATTGGCTGCCTCCTGCACGCCCACACTGGGGATTGAGCCCGAAACCCAGGCATGTTTCCTGACCAGGAATTAAACTGTGCCCTCCTAGTTCATACTGGTAGGTCAAAGCTCAACCACTGAGCCAGGCTGGCCAGGCTGATTTCTCTGAATTTTAAAGGAAATAACAATCCTGTATAATAAAGAGGTGATATGCAAATTGACCATCACTTCAACCTACAAGATGGCCACCCCCATGCGGTCAAAGATGGCTGCCCCCATGTGGACACAAGATGGCCGCCACAAGATGGCCAGCAGGGGAGGGCAGTTGTGGGTGATCAGGCCAGCTGGGGAGTGCAGTTGGGGGGTACCAGGCCTGCAGGGGAAGGCAGTTGGGGGGGACCAGGCCTGCAGGGGAGGGAAGTTGGGAGGGACAAAGCCTATAGGGGGTGGACAGTTGGGGGCAACCAGACCAGCAGTGGAGGGCAGTTAAGGGTGACCAGGCTGGCAAGGGAGGGAAGTTAGGGATGACCAGGCCAGCAGGGAGGGCAATTGGGGGCAACCACGCCTGTAGGGAAGGACAGTTAGGGGCGACCAGGCCAGCAGAGGAGGGCAGTTGGGGGCGACCAGGTTGGCAGGGGAGGGCAGTTAGGGGTGACCAGGCCAGCAGGGGAGGGCAGTTAGGGGCAATCGGGCCAGCAGGGGAGTAGTTAGACATCAATCAGGCTGGCAGGGGAGTGGATGGGGGGGATCAGGCTGGCAGGCAGAAGCAGTTAGGGGCAATCAGGCAGGCAGGCAGGTGAGTGGTTGGGAGCCAGCAGTCCTGGATTGTGAGAGGGATGTCCAACTGCCTGTTTAGGCCCGATCCCACCGGGCAGTCGGAAATCCCTCTAGGGGTCCCAGATTGGAGAGGGTGCAGGCTGGGCTGAGGGACAAAGCCCACACACACGAATTTTGTGCACCAGGCCTCTAGTATTATCAATACTTGAAAATGTCATAAGTATGAGAAGTTGAAGTTTTTCTTGAAATTATATTTCTACCTTAAAATGAAATGATCTTAGTACAAGTTTATTTCATTTTGCCATTATTGGAAATGCCTTTTTTCCCCCTTGGATTAGAACTTTAGGCTTAAGTAAACAGGTACTGTAGCTATTTTTTCATGCAAAGGATTAAGATGATGAATTGAGTAAGTTACACTTGTGAAATGTGTAGAGCTCAGTCTTTGGGGAAATGCTTAAAGTTAAACTCATATTCTTCTAACCTTCCTTTTTAGGGATTTTAAGTATGATAGAACGAGGATTGATTCCACCAACAGCAAAGATTACCTTTCAGAATCCACCCATTGCACCCAAAGCAGCTCCTCTGCATAAATTTGGTGAATCACATAAGAGTCCACCTGCCGGTAAGACAGCCTGGCTGGTATGCTTAGCTGGGGACACACAGAAATTACCTCCCACCCAAATCTAGTCGTCAGTATCCAACTCTTACCTTCAATAACAGGACAAGAGGAAAATTGTAATGATGCTGAGTTTCACTTTACTGAGTAAAGTAACTTTAGTCTCATTGTAGAATACCTACTAAGGGCCTATGTTCTCTGTGTGTTAGAAGGTTGGGATTTTCAAGGGGCTTGCAGTATGGCTGGGAAAACAAGACAGACAAAGATAAATACCAATACAAAGTAGTAGAGAATAAAAACCAAATGGACGTTCAAGTCTAATGCTGTACAAGCTCAGAGCAATGACTACTGAGGGCTTGAGGTGCTAGAAGAAGACTTTGAAGAGGAGGCTGCATGGAATCGGGTGCTCAGGAAAAGCACTGACCTGAATCTACTACTTAGTTGCAGAACCTCAGGCAAGTCATTTGCTTTCTTTTTATTTTATTTTTTATCACATTTATTGGGTTGACATTGGTTAATAAAATTATATAAATTTCTGTGATACATCATCTATATATTGCATTCTGTGATTTACTTTCTTGGGACCTCAGCTTTGCCAATTTTGAAATGAGGGGTTTTGGCTAAATCAATTAATCTATTCAACAAATACTAATAGTTGTTGAATACTTGCTTTATCTGAGGTGGCATTTAGGTGCTGGGGACTCAACAGAGAAAAAATCAGACAACATTTCTGCTCTTTTGGTACTTAACATTCTAGTGTGAGGTACAGATAATAACCAGGTAATTAAATGAGAATTTAAGCACAAGCAATAAAGTAATAATAAGTAAGTGATAAGCGTTAGAAATAAAATAACATGGGTTAGAGAATCATAAGAGATGGTTACTTTGCTTGTGAGGGAAGGGTCAGTGAATGCCTCTCAGAAGATTTTCTGAGGTTTGAGTTTAGATCCAAATAATAAGAAGGACCCAATCATGTAAAGACTTAGGAAAGAGCATTCCAGGTACATATAGGATAGCACAGGTACAAAAGCCTTGAGGACTAAGGAGAGAATGAGCAAGAAGTCTAGTATGGCTGAAGGGCCAAGAGCAAGGGAGAGAGAGGG
This sequence comes from Eptesicus fuscus, assembly GCF_027574615.1. Lineage (NCBI taxonomy): Eukaryota > Metazoa > Chordata > Mammalia > Chiroptera > Vespertilionidae > Eptesicus > Eptesicus fuscus. Next base: position 43,383,175 of record NC_072477.1, on the reverse strand, counting down.
AGGAGATGAGGCTGGAGAGGTAGAGAGGGAAGACATGGTATAGGTTAGAGCAGAGACTATGAGTGGTCCTCCATATTCATTCTTCTCTACTTCCACAGTAATAGAATTGTGGGTGGGCACAAGTCCGCTTGGCTAAAGACTACATTTCCCAGGCTTCCTTTCAGCTAGTTGTACCATGTGGCCCAGTTCTGGACAGTGAGAATGTAAGCACACATGGAAAGGGAAATTTCTGGGCTGTGCCTTTAAGAAAGAAGGAACACTGTCTCCCCTTTTCCTTTCCTCTTTCTGGCTAGCTGGGATGCAGAAGTGATGGGCAAGCACTTTGGAGCCATAGAGGGAACTCCATGCTGAGTTTGGCAGAGTTGACCTGACAATCTCAGACTATCTTCCTTTTGACTATTGTATGAGAGAAAAATAAACTTGTAACTTGTTTAAACCACTCAGTATATTTTCGGAGCTTTCTTTTTAAACATCTTAGACTATACCAGAACCAGCATGGCAGCCTTTCAAACCATGATGAGGAGTTGGATTTAATCCTAATTACAATGAGAACCCACTGAAAGCGCTAGATGATATATATCTTTGTCATCACTTGATATTTTAGGTTTGTTTGTTTTTTAATGTTAGCTATAAGATGAATAATGTCTGAGGATTTCATGTTAAACACGATTAAAAACTAAGCAAGATCAGAGTGAAAATAAATGAAATAGAGACTAGGAGGACAAGAGAAAAAATCAATGAAACTAAACGCTGTTTTTAAACAGGATGATGTGATCTGATTTATGTTTTGATAAGATTATTCTGGCTGCTTGACAGATAATGAACCATAGGGGAGAATTAGTGGAGGCAAGAAGACTAGTAAAAAGGCTATTATGGTAAATCCGATGAGGAGTTATGATGGGTTTGAGGAGGATGAAATCAGTAGATATGAAGGGAAGTGAACAAATTCAGGTTACATTTTGGAGGTGGAGCCCTGAGGACTGACTGATGGACAGGAGTGAGGGAAAGAGAGGCATTAAGGATAAATATGTATGACTGTATGAATGAATGAATATGTATGAATGTGCCCCAATTTTGTATACATTCTATTAATGATGGGAATGTCAGTGGTTTATACCATAGAACTATTAGGAATAATACTACTATGAACATTCTTGTACATGCCTTTGAATGCACATATGTATGTACTGCTGTTGGATCCATATGAAAAGTAGAATTGCTGGGTCCTAGGGTAACATATGCACAGATTTAGTAGATATTGCCAAACTGTTGTCCAAGGTGGTAATACTGATTTATTTTCCTGCTAGCAGTATATGAGAATTCAAGATAATATATGTCTTTGTCATCACTTGACAGTGGGGTTCATTTATTTTTAAATTTTAGCCATCCTGACAAGTCTGTTGTGGTATCTCTTTGTGGGTTTAATTTTTCTTTCCCTAATGACCAATAATGTTGAGCAGTTTTCTGATGTGTTCTGGTCACTTGAGTATATTCTTTTTAAAGGTGAGTTAAGACTTTAACCTCTTTTAAAAAAAAAAATACGTTGTAGCCCTGGCCGGCATGACTAAGTGGTTAGGGCTTTGGCCTGTGCACATGGGCTGAAGGTCCCATCCCCAGTCAGGGTGCATACGGAGAGGCAACCAACTGATGTTCCTTTCTCTCTCTCCTCCCTACACTCCCTCCCTCCCTTGTACTCTCTCTAAAAATCAATGAAAAATATGTCCTCGGGTGAGGATTAAGCAAGCAAAAAAAAAAGTTGTACTTATTTTCCTTAGTTATTTATAGGAATTAACTATAAATTCTGGATACTAATCTTTTATCAGTTATGTGAATTGCAAACAATTATCCCTACTCTGTGGCTTGGCATTTCATATTCCTACTGGTGTCTTTTTTAATTAAACTTTTTAAAAAAATATATTTTATTGATTTTTTACAGAGAGGAAGGGAGAGGGATAGAGAGAAACATCGATGGGAGAGAAACATCGATCAGCTGCCTCCCATACACCTCCTACTGGGGATGTGCCTGCAAGCAAAGTACATGCCCTTGACCAGAAAGGAACCCGGGACCCTTCAGTCTGACGCTCTATCCACTGAGCCAAACCGATTAGGGCTAATTAAACTTTTGAATTTGAGATAATTATAGATTCACATGGAGAGAGAAAAGAATGAAGCTTGATTCCTATCTTATACCATATACATAAATCAACTCAAAATTTATTAAAGACTTAAACATAAGACCTGAAGCTATAAAACTGCTAGAAAAAAGTATAGGGGGGTAAGGTCTTGGTAATGATTTTTGAATTTGACACCAAAAACAAAGGCAACAACAACAAAAATAAACAAGTAGGCCTATATCAAACTAAAACTCTTCAGGCACAGCAAAGGAAAACACCAACAAAATGAAAAGGCAGCCTAAGGAATGAGATAAAATATGTACAAACCACATATCTGATAAAGGGATAATATACAAAATATATAAAAAATTCATACAACCCAATAGCAAAAAAATAAATATCCCAATTAAAAAATGGGCAAAGGACCTGAATAGACATTCTTTCAAAGACTACAAACTTATGGCCAACAGGGACATGGAAAGGTGCTCAACATCACTGATCATCAGGGAAATGCAAATCAAAACCACCATGAGCCATCACCTCACATCTATTAGGATGGCTATCATCAAAAAGACTAGAAATAACAAATGCCAGAAAGGATGTGGTGAAAAGAGAATCAATGTACACTGTTGATGGGAATGTAAACTAGTACAGCCACTATGGAAAACAATAAGTAGGTTCCTCAAGAAATTAAAAATAGAACGACCATATGATCCAGCAATCCCATTTCTGAGTACTTATCCAAAGAAAACAAAGTCATTATCTTGAGAGATGTCTGTACCCAATGTTCATGGCAGCATTATGCATGATAGCCAAGTTGTGGATATAACATGAGTGTCTATTGATAGATGAATAGATAGATAGATAGATAGATAGATAGATAGATAGATAGATAGATAGATAGATAGATATTGATAGATGTATATCAATGTATATCATTGTATATCAATGTATATCAATGATATATATATATACGTATATGTATATCAACTAAAAAATGAAGATTCTGCCTTTTGTGACAACATGGCTGAACCTGGAGGGCATTATGCTAAGTGAAATAAGTAAGACAGAGAAACAAATACTGCATGGTACCACTTATATGTGGAATCTTAAAAAGGAAATCAAACTCATAGAAACAGAGTAGAAAAGTAATTGCTCAGGCTATAAAGGGGTGGGGAAAATAGGTAAAAAGTTGGTAAAAGAATGCAAACCTTCAGTTATAAGATGAATAATGTCTGAGGATCACATGTGAAACATGGTAACTATAGTTTATAGTAGATACACTGTATTGTATAATTGAAATCTGCTAAGAGAGTAGAACTTAATGTTCTCACTAATAAAGGAAAAGTTAAACATGTGAGGTGATGGTCATGTTAACTAACTAGATGGAGGACATCCTTTCACAATGGGTACACATATCAAATCACCACAATGTACAGTTAAAATATCTTACAATTTTGCCAATTAAGCTCTCAGAAAAGCTCACTTTTTTAATAAAGGCACAAATAAATAATATTTAAATGAAAAAAAAAGACAGATACTACAGATACATAGAATATTTTTTAAGTCATAGTATGGTAACTTTATACCAATATTTTTTAAATGAAATGAAAATTTTCCTAGAAAGATATGTTGCAAAAATTAACTCATGAAAAAAAAAAGGAAAATTAAATTTAAAAAATTCCATTAGACAATTTTAATTGGCAGTCAAAAATATCTCCAAATTAAACACACACATGGACAGGTGCACACATGCATGCACATAAAAATAACCAGAGGAAAAAATTTTGCAGGCCTCAGATAGGCAAGATTTACTGACTTTAAAGGATAAGGTAATTCTTATTTTATGCTAGTCCATAGAAAGGGAAAAGAACGAAATCTTACCAACTGATTTTATGAAGCTAGTATAACTTTGAAACCAAAACTGGATGAGGACTGTGCAAGAAAAACTATAGAGAGATCTGCCTGGCCAGTGTGGTTCAGTGGTTGACCTATGAACCATGAGGTCACAGTTCAATTCCCGTTCAGGGCACATACCAGGGTTGTGGGCTCGATCCCCAGTGTGGGGCATGCAGGAAGCAGCCGATCAGTGATTCTCTCTCATCATTGATGTTTCTATCTCTCCCTTGCTCTCTAAAATTAATAAAAATATATTTTTAAAAATAGAGATCAATCTCAGGAACATAGAGGCAAACATTTTAAATAAAAATTAGCAGTATTTTAAAAATTCACCATGATCAAGGAAGAATATTAGAAAAATATAGTAATATAATTCATCATAGTAACAGATTTAAAAAGATAAACCCAATGATGATCTCAATATATGCCAAATTGAAAAAAAAAAAGTCATTCAATATAATTCAACATTAATGATAAGAATGGGCGGGGGGGGGGGGGGACCGCTGGGCAGAGTAGAAGTAGAAGGGAATATTCTGAACCTGATTATTGTTTTCAACCAAAACCCCAGAACAAACAATATTCTCAGTAGAGAAACTTTAGAAGCATTCTATTTCTCCATTAAAAGTAGTTCAAGGATGACCACTGCTGGGGTTCTTGTCCCAGCCTTACAGAGGGTTCAGCATTCTGGAGAAAGGGGCTGATGCATAGATTCAAGAAGGAGTCCAAAGACGAAAGATAATTTTGAAAGGCATTGGGGGTCAGAGGATCTTCAGCTAAAGGAACTGAAGACTCTCCTTGTCTAAGGATCCCGTGTTATTTATTTAACACAATTTGTCCTAAGGCAAGGTGGAGATATACACTTCAAAGGGTAAGGATTGAAAGGATACTGAAGCATTGTCAGTTTGGGGAATAGCCTACAGCTGTTCAGGTGTTTGGCCAACAGGAGGCAATAAAATGCCCTGAGCTGTCTGGCAGTTAACAATCCTATTCAGGTTTGGGGGAAGTGCCCTTTAGCCGTTTCCAACAGGTAAACTACATATGTGGCTCACCCTTGTTGAGCCGCCCAAGCTTCACCAACCTTTTGGTGAAACTCTTGTAATTATGACATGCTGGAATTGGTTCCCGGCAGACCACTACTGCCACCACTATTGAACACTGTCCTTGAGGCCCCAGCACATGCAATAAGATAAAGAGGGAGGGGTGCCGGTCAGGAATGCATGTGTCTACAAATATCAGCAACCATAACTACTGGTGGCTTAAAATAATGAGGTTCATTTGTCTCCCACGTAAGGAGTCAGGAAGGAGGCCGTCTAGGGCTGGTCGTGCTTGATCAACAGAGTTGTTAAGGGCTGTCTTTCTGCTTTGAGGTCTTGAGCCTGTTAGAGTTCATCCTCATGTTTGCTACCTCTTGGCTCTAAGGGGTCTCTTGCAGATCTGGGCCTTAATGTACACATTGCAGGCAGAAAGAGGGGAAAATAGTGGATACCCCTGGATGGACCTCCCCTTACAACTCACTGGTCACATGGCCACTGTTAGCTACAGGAAAGGCTAGAAAAATGAATGTCCAGGGACAGGATTAGGATTAGGATTTGGGACCTACTTACACTATATACTAAATATGGTAAGTTATACTTGGTCTAAGCCATTCATGAAAATTCTATTCTTTGTTAGATATTAACCATATTTCATATCAGGGCATACTTATAGTAAAATGTTATTTTTTGTTTACCTAAAATTAATATTTAACTATGTGTCCTTTAAAAAGATTTTTTTGTTGTTGTTGCTCAACAGCCAATCTTAGGTGCTGGGCATATTGTTACCCTGAAAAAAGTGGGGTTCAAAAATCTGCCAGGAAGAAAGGGATGTCTACTTGACAGACACATATCTCTAACAGCCACAGAAACATACAAGTTTGACCAGAAAGACTGGTATTTTTCCTCCTGACAGTAACACTGGCAAAATTTATCATAGACTTTTCCAGAAGGGAAATGGAGTAGCAGAATTTGAAATACCTTAGGGTACTGTTTTGCTGAAGATGCAGACACATTCTTCAATTTCAGGTGTCCCAAAAAATCCAAAGCTACATGAAGTTATAATTTAGTGACAGGATTTCTGCAGGTGACTAAGAAAAACTTGAAGAATTTTGTAGCGATATTATTAACTGTGGATTATCCATGTGTAATTACAAATATTTTTAGATCTTTATCCTACCAAATTTTGTTAACATCTTACTTTTTAACTTATGCCCACTTGAAAATTTGTTAGCTGCTACTTAGTCTCAATAGGGGAACTTAAATTTCACTTGGCTGCAAGAACCTGAAAATTAAAAAGTGAACTGAGCCCTAGCAGGTTTTGCTCAGTGAATAGAGCATCGGCCCATGGATTGAAGTGTCTCGGGTTCAATTCCTGGCCCCGATCACGGCAGCGTGGGAGACAACTAATAGATGTGTCTCTCTCACATCGTAATTTCTCTTTCTCTGTCTCTCCCCTTCCCTTCCACTCTCTTTTAAAAATCAAAGGAAAAATCCTTGAGTGAAGATAAACAACAAAAAAACATGAACTGAGACTGCAGATATAGGAATAACAAGCCTTATAAAAGCGTAACTCTCTGGATTCACAGCAGTCTGGGTGTAGACTGGCTTTCAGAGGCGGGAAGGCCTAGTCCAAGTGGACCACAGGGCAGAAGAGCACAGAGGTCCAGGCTGAAACTTGTAGGCTTAGGATGGAGTCTTCACACACTACAGCCAAGCGCCCAGCCTCAGAGAAGGTGGTGGGCAGTCTCACAGTCAGGGAGGCTCACCAGAAGCCAGGGAAACCAGGAAACGGGTAAACTTGGGTTAGTCCAATGCAACAAACAAATCACCTTTGCAGAGATGATTTTTACTGATGAGAGTCTAGAATTGCTGCTAATTTTTAAGAGATGGCTGAGGATATTCCTTGCACCCCACTTGAGGCAATGTGAGAGAACCGAGTTCTCAAGGTATGGGGTTCTGAATTGTACACTGATGTGCTGTATTTGATCAACAACTGTCAAGTCTTCCTAAGATTGTTGCTAAAAATTGACAGAAAAGGGGTAGACTAAGGAAGTGAGTTGAAGGAAGCCTCATTTATTTGACTCAACTATCTAAGTAAATTATTTGTTCTTTTTCTTGGAAAGAGTAGTGTCAGGATTTTTCTCTCCTGAGACTGTCAGGCAGGCTGTTTGTAAAGGGCAGATGGGCTTGCTGCAGACAACAGGAGGGATATGATTTCTCTCCTAAGAATTGACTCGTATGTGGGCCTACATGCTACACGTGAACTAGATGCTGTGGACTAGATGTGTTCTCCAAAAGTTGTTGCTTCTAGATTTAATGAATTTCAAAACATAATATTTATTGTATTTTTCACTTGCATTATTTCCCCAAGCCATTTAAATGCTCTAGAATCATTTTTTAACGACTACACAATAGAATAGTCCATCATATGTAATTATAATAATTTACCTTTTAAATGAACTTGGCTATTTAAAGAAGTCTTACAGGGAAACATTTTAAAAAACAACTAGTACTGTCTAATTTGCCTGCTTTTAAAATGTGCCTTCTCACCTAGGCAGTTTGCAGAAGGCGAGCTGACCTTATACTCTGATGGAATTGCTATTATCCCAAGCTTTTTGCTTTCCTTCTGAAGTCAATGATCACAAATGTTTCATTGAATTGATATTGGAAAGGCTGACAGTGAACAGTCAATGGGTGATAGAACCATTTTACTTTCAAGGTGCAAACCCAATAGCATTAACCCAATGACTCGGCCTCTCTTTCTGAAACAGGTAACTTGGTACTATCTCCATCCATAGCCCCTTTGGCTGCAATTCAAAAACCAAAGCCGATTCCAAAAGCAGTGAAGACCTCCCCCAAGAAACAAAAAGCAAAGGTATTCATATTCCTAGCAAATGAAAGAAAATTGCTCTTCTTTATAATATTCTCAGTGAGATTTATAGTAATCATATATGTTATAGAATTAAACCTTTCACATAGAAATAAATACTATTTCAATAGTTTCTGGGGTGCATTTGATGTTTAAAAGCGGAGATTGTTATACAAGAAACTCTGCTGTGACATTATCAGTCATGTCAAATTACTGAGAGATTAACTAAATGATTGGGTCAACCTATACTGCTAGCTGATGAGAGTCCTGGAGTCAAAACACAACAGCTATTGCGTTATATCCAAATTTGTGCTGCGTAGTGTATGTTATTGTGAGGTCTTGCTGTCTTTCACTGGTCTTTAAGCCAAGGATAAAAAAGCAAGTTCTCCAATTTTGCATGAATGCCTTAATGAGGAAGGAATTTTCTATTCTCTGACACTGGGACCTCACAGTACTGCATACTCATCCTCATGGAGATTCTCTTGGCCTAAAGGTGCTGGGCTTTTGTAGCTTGCCTTCTTATGTTGATGACCTCAGACAGACCTGTGATAATTGAAACTTTTCACCATAGAAAGGAGACAGCTGGCAGTGTCTCTTTCTGGCCTTACCCGATGTGGTCATGTTTACAGCTGCTCCCATTAAAAAAAAAAAAAAAAGAAAGAAAAGAGAGAAATCAAAATGTCATAGAAAAAATTAATCCTACTGTGTCTACATCGTAGACTGTTACCTGCTCTTCCCAGACCTTCGTCTTTTAACGCCCAGATCCTCCTCAAGATGTTTTCACTGTATTTGCAGCACTGCTGGGCTGTTTCCTCTTAGGTTTCCAAGCTGTTTATGTAGCAGCATGTCATGTGATACTCCAGTTGCCATGGCAAATATTTGTGTTTCATGAAAACTGTCAGTTTAAAAAAAAATCCATGTAAATGGCCAAATCCCAAGACAGACAGGCCCCCAGGCTAGCGTTTGGCCTGCACCATTATTGTTTCAGATTCAGCTGTTTAACAGGCTGTGCGAAGGCCACGGGCTAATGTGTGTAATGGGAACAAGCGGGGCACCTGTTCCGATTCTCACCGTGTTCTAGCTCCCAGGTCCCACCGTTTTGCAGATAACAGATCTACAGGTAATACAACGATGACTAGGTTTGGAGCGTTAAGCTGAAAGAATTACAAGCTTAAACATTTTTTTTAAAAGAATGACATTTTTTAAGTACTAATTAAGCCTGCCTCTAATTTCCTATCGACTTCACGAAGCATTTTCCCTCCTGCTAGAAGCAGTCATAGTTAAAGATTCCTTCCTGTGTCCCAGATTGGTACTTTTTTAACGGACTCTTCAGCAGTAAATGTAATTATTCATACACTCTGTGAAAAGTGCCCCAGCTTGGAAGTTAAAAGGCCAAGAGAGAGACTGTGATATGACTGGCCTCGAGGTAGAGCCGGGACAGACCTGGGATCAGTGCCCACCGCTGGGCAGTGCGGTGCCACACCGAGAAGCCCTTTCTTGTAAATACTGCTCCACGGGTCCCCCAGAAGGGGGGCTTGGCACCTGGGTATAGTTGTTTTTGTAAATATTTACTTTGTCAGACTCTTTCTTCAAAGTAAACAGAGCCTTTGGCAGGCAGAGCATCATTGTCTGGGGTGGGAAAGGTCTTTCTAATTATTAGCTCCTGCCTGATTGGAAAAGGGAACAGGCTGGCCCAGCAGGGGAAACTGGGGCGTGGGGGGAGGGGAAGGGAGACTGTGCCTTCTATTTGTTTTGTAAATTTGCTGATGAGAGTCATTTTGATTTAAACTGAGTCTCATTATTCATTGTAGGGGAAAGGCAAAAGGTCAAGACCATCTATGGAGAGGAAGGTGGGTAATTTGTGTGACTAGTTGAAATTTGGGGTCTGTCACCTGATGTCCCTTCCTTTTGCTGCAGGGCAGAAATATGGGAGGCAAGTTTGACAGCTGGAGATGGTAACAAAAGTTCTTTGCTCTTCTTTTATAAAAAAAATTACATCATGTTTTCAAGGGGGGAACATGGTTCATTTAAAGTGGAAACGAATTTTTTCCCCTTTGTTGGGACTGAATTACTTCTCAGGCTTCAGTCCAAAAATGCTATTTAGCATACTCAAAATTTGGTTGAATCACATAAGTCTTCAACCTCAATCTAAGATTTTCATCTTTTAAAGAAATAAAATGTAAAAATGAAATAAAATGTAAAACAACAACAACACCCAGTTGTCCCCCAGCATGTGTATGGGTGTGTGAGTGTGTGTGTGTGTGTGTGTGTGTGTGTGTGTGTGTGTGTGTATGCATTCACACACACACACACACACACACACTGCATATATGATGTAACAGGTAATGGTAGTGGATTTAGAGCTAAACTAAAACAAATAAGGTAACAATTTGGAAAAATGAAATAGTCCCCACAATGCAGCAAGTGCATGCCAGCCGGGAACATTCCATGGGGCCATGCATGGGTAATAAAAATTCTGAACTTGAAGCAGCAAAGAGCTGGTTTCTCCTCTTACTAAGAGAGGAACTTTCAGCAAGTCACTTAGATTCTCTGTGCCTCTCTTTCCTCCTCTGACAAATGGGAATAACACCTTCTTTTCCACAGGGTTGCTGTGAGGGTGTGAGGAGTTGATGTCACGTGTGGAAGTGCTTTGAGACTACAAAGCACTTGTTACCATAATTCATTGGTCTATTTTTAAGAGCATCTTCCAGGTCTCCCTTTCATCTTAGCAGTAAGAATTTCAAAGGGAGCTTAGCCACCCCTTTCCAAGGAAAAATATTCCACTTTTTGGGTCTCATAATTCTGCAGAGCCGTGACTAAACACGGCCACATGTACAGTCCTAAACCTAGACAAATGGCTTCTAGATAAACTAATCAATGCAATTAAATCCTTCCTCTAGCTCCCCTTGACTTCTTGCTGTGAGGACATTGTGAGCTTGCTTCTGCATTTAAAAATAGGGTGTGCTTTAGGAATACTAAGGTATTATTTATTTGGAATACTTACAACAGGTAATGTTGATTGAGCATGTTCTTAGAGCATGGCAACAAGCACCTGCCATACCCATACCCACACAGCTGGGAAGGAGCTACAGAGGATCCAGATGACAGAGGGAAGTTCCAGAGTTTGTGGCCTCTCCACATCCCAGGTTGTCAACTCTTCCCACACAGTTAGGGCACTGTTCCTAACGCTTTCCATGGGACATCTCATTTTCACAACATCTCTATGCAGTAGGTACTGCTATTACTCCACTTTACTGGGAGGACCTGGGCACAGAGAGGTGAAGGTCATCCAACTAGTAAGTGATAGAGACAGAACATAAAACTGCACTGTGTGGCTGCCAGAGCAATTCTTAAAAATCTCAACCATTTTTCATGGAAATCTTTCTAAAAGATATTATATCTCTGCCTTCCTACTATAATTTAGCATTTCCTCTATCTAATATTATGTATACATATAACCAATTTCTGGGGTTTTTAAAATTGGTTTCCTTCAATATCTGGACAGTGGTTGTCACCTATGCTATCGTATCTGCTTTTTTTGGCTCTGACTTTAACAGCCTTTTCTGCCTTCTAGATCAGTTAGCCAAATAACCAATGCTCAAGAAGTTGAATGATAAATCTGAGTCAGTCAGGCTCTGCACAAGGATCCAAGGAATCTACATATATAAAAGCCTAAGTGACCAAACGACTGAACGGCCGGTCACTATGACAGCGCACTGACCACCAGGGGCAAATGTTCAATGCAGAAGCTGCCCCCTGGTGGTCAGTGCGCTCCCACAGTCAACCTCCTGTGGCCTCCCTCCCTCCCCCCCTCTGTCCAGCTGGCCACAATCGGCCCCAATAGGGCCGGCCGGCCAACCTCCCGCAGCCCCTACCCCAGGTTGGCCAACCTCCTGTGGCCCCTCCCCCTGCCAGCCAACCTCCTTCGGCCCTGATCTGCCCGATGGCTGGCCAGGCCGAGGGACCCCACCCATTCACGAGTTCGTGCACCAGGCCTCTAGTAAAATAATAAACTACAGCAGAGTTTGTAGAAATTTCAAGACATCTGAGGCCTCTATTTTCAGGAATCTAGTTTAAAGGTTTGAAGTTGATAAAATGGCCTCTCAGCAAACAAATCTTTTTATCATCTCTGGGCAGTCATGTTTACAACTATGTTAAGATCCACTTAATTTTAATTGATATTTTGATAATAAAAATATATTTTATGGATAAAACAAGCAAGCAAATAAATATATTTAGTGGACATAAGGGTCTAGGTTAAATTCATGAGCATGTTTGTTTCTGGGAATGGGCTAAAAAGGAATATAGAAAAGACATATATTGTACCTAATGTGTTGTTTATTTTATTTAAATGCATATATGAATATATAAATAATTTAAATACATTTAAATTTAAGTTATAAATAATTATAAACATATTAAATGTACTATATTTTTAAATATTAAAAATGTATATATTTTTGTCTTCTTTGCTTAAGATATATATATGTTGTATATGATATATATTCTGTACTATCTAACATTAGAACCTCACAGTACACCCCCATTCATCCTTGTGGAGATTCTTGTGGTTAAAAGTACTGGACTCTGTAACATGGTTTCTTATATTTATGGGCCTTGGAAATACATATATGGAACAAAGATGACAAAAGATTAACATGTGTCCATGGTAGTTTTTAATATCTATCTCTACTTTTCTGTATTTTCAAAATGTTTCAAATAAAAGAAGAAAAAACAAACAAAAGAAAATTATATTCCTAAACTATACATCTGCTATAAAATTAATTTCCTTTAGTGTAGAAGGAATAGGTTTGAATGATTACATTTTAATGTCAAATTTAGGGTCTTGCTTCTCTTAGTCATTTTGTCATATTGTTGGTTCCTTTAGTATTTTCCAAACATGTACCCTTAAACTCTTTTTAGAAAACTGTGATTATTTTATAGGTAAGTCAGCTGAATATTTTAATCAAACAACATGTGTGACATTGAACATATCACCCCCGCTATAGTCTCATTTCATCCTATCTCTGTAAGAAGGAGATTTGACCAAATCAGTGTTTTTTGTTGTTGTTGTTAAATATCCTTACCTGAGGATATTTTTCCATTTATTTTTAGAGAGAGTGGAAGGGAGGGGGAGAGACAGAGAGAGAAACATTGATGTGAGAGAGACACATCGATTGGTTGCCTCCACACACAGCCCCAACCAGGGCCAGGGATTTGAGCCTGCAACCGAGGTACGTGCCCTTGACTGGAATCGAACCTGGCACCCTTCAGCCCACAGGCTGACGCTCTATCCACTGAGCCAAACTGGCCAGGGCCAGATCAGTGTTTTTAAGGAGCTTCCACATCCCCTACAAGGCTCCCTCCAACTCCCCACAGGGTAAGGAGAAAAGTGCAAGTTCCAACAGGTGGGCCCAGGCCCTTCACACCCACACCTGCTGTGTTAACTGTTTCACCTCCTTACCAGCAAGTTATGTTTTTGAACAAACAGTGCCAGGCTTAAAAATATGTACTTTGAAAACCACCAGGTGATGCTAGCAGTATTTTGGCTTTAATATGCCCAACCCAGTGGAGGAATAAGCCTGCTTCCTGAATGTGTAGAGTGCCTCTCCAGGTGGATTTGTGGTTCTAGAACAACCTAGTCTCCTTTCTTGTCTTGTCTGAAAGAGTTCAAGAGAGTGAGGTCGGACTTTGGCAAGAACTAGAGTTCTTCAACCTGGAGACAAAAGATGAGATTTTTTTTTTAAATCCAAGACGATATTTTTCTCTTTTAGACTTGCTTTCCCTCAAGAAACCTCATTTAATTTATCATCTTAAAGTAAGAAGAGAGGGGAAAAAATCTGAAAACAAAAGAAAATCTTTTAAAAGCAATTTTCCATTTTCTCTAATTTATTAGAAATTGCCACCTTCACCTATGGATTTTTGACATGAATCTTTTGAATTAAAAGTATAGTTTTATTTGCAAAAAAAATTCTTGCATGGAGGAATTGACAAGAAAAAAAATTCATAATATTGGTTTTATTTCCCTTCATGGCATCTTTAACTACACATTTTTATTACATGTAATTAACAATTTTACTTATTGACACCAGAAAAAGACTAAATCATCACTTAGCCACAAAATAAAATCTTTACATTTTTAATTTATATTTTTCATTTATTAAATTGTGGCCTGATTACTCGTAGAAAATGTGTAAAGTTCAGAAAGGAGAAAAGAATGCCAAAATATGCAAGAAAAATTTTCCATCATGCCACATTATTTAAGAATTGGCATGTCCCTTGGTTGGTATTATACTATATAATCATCTGTGATTTTACTCTTTTACCCTAACAATTTATCAAAGCCTTTACATATATGATTTAAAACTTCATAAAATATTTTAATGACTGTGTAATAATCTGTCTTAAAGATATACCATAATTTTCTTAGTTAATAGCCTATTGTTGGACATTAAATTATCAATGTCAAATTATTATTATTAATAAATAATGATATTATTTCCAGTTTTTCTCTTTTGTAAATGAAACTGCCATGAATATCTTTCATATTTGTACATAAATATTTGTATTTAGGCTACATCTTAGCAGTAGAACTCCTTGGTCAAAGGGTATGGACATTTTCAGATCCAAGTAATCAGTTTCTATTAGTGCTGCAGAACTCAAGCTATGAGTTTGTAAATAGCTTGTATAATCAATGAACAGTGTTATGCTATAGACCCAGCCCAAGTGGCTATGAGCCTAAATTTTAGTATTCATTCATTCATTCATTCATTCATCCGTTCAACTAATATTTATTGAGCTTTTACCATACACGGGGCAGTGTACTAGGTTCTGGGAATACAGTGGTGAAGAAAAACAAGCCAAATCTTTGCCCTGAGGGACTTATATTCTAGTGAGGGAGACAGAAAATAAACAGGTATCTATATATATAAAACTCTAATATGCAAATATACCGAACGGCGGAACAGCCAAACAACCGAACAACCGGTCACTGTGACGTGCACTAACCACCAGGGGGTGTGCGCGGAACATGGCAGGCATTGGCCATGGCGGGATAGTGGAGCAGATGAGTGGGGCAGGGTGCCGGTTGCTGTCATCAGGGCGAGCCTCTGGTGGTGACTGAAAATTCTTTGCTCCCGCACACCACGGTCCCGCCTGGCGCTCGCACCCGCCACCGGTGCCAGAGCCACTTGCACCCGCTGCTGGCACCTGGCACCCAGCGCCTGGCACTGGCCCCGATTGCTCGGCACTGTCAGTGGGTGTGAGTGGCGGCTGCCGGCCCCGATCGCCCCTCAGGGCTTCTCCACTTCCCCCTGCTCCTAAGGGGCGATTGGGGCCGGCAGCCGCCGCTCGCACCCACTGACAGTGCCAGCCCCGCTCACACCTGCTGCTGGCACCAGCTCCAATGGCTCCGCACTGTCAGCAGGTGCGAGCGGGGCCGGTGCCGGCAGCATGTGGAAGTGGTGGCAGCGGGAGTGGGTTGTCGGCAGACAGGGAACCGGGGGCCTTGGTGGCAGGGGCCGGGTGGGGTGCGGAGGATGGGCTGAGACCGCCTCCTGTGCCCACAGCAGCCTCACGGGTCTCAGCCCATCCTCTGCACCCCCACCCGGCCCCTGAACCCACAGTTCTTTTCAAGGTGCACGAATTTGTGTACTGGGCCCCTAGTTTACTATAATGTCAGGTAGTGACAAATGATATGAATTAAAATAAAGCAGAATACACATGTACATCTCTATTGTGTGAAAAGGTGGGGTATTATAAGAATTCTGCAAGTGTTCTTTAGTGATCTGTGATGAACACAATTTTCTTCAGGATAACTGTAAAGTTTTACTTTATACTGATAATAGAGGTCCTTTTCAAAGCTTCCTCTTTTTCCTTGACCTATTGAGAAAGTGATGATGTGACTTATCTTGGGAAACTAAGAATCCAGGCTGCTTTTGAGGTCCATCCTGGCCAGTTCCGGCAATTCTCCCAGCAGTTCCATCCATCAATCATAATTGTTACCAAGTGGTCCTTAACTATGTCACATTCTTTCAGAGAATATTAGAAGGGTAGCAGAAAAGATGTAGTCAATGCAGCAGTAAAATGAAATGTTTCTCTAGAAAAAGAAATTTTACATTTGACTGAAAAATATATTCTATTTTTAAAAATCTTTCTGATTTTCTTCTGTTTGATCTTCAGCCAGAATTAGATCCATTGAGTGTTTTTGTTCTATAAGAATGCATTTAGGGGTGAGGATTTTTCTCCTCAGGAAGTGTTTCAGGAAGACTCATTTGAATAAAAATACCCTTCAAAGCAATAGCATAAATTATCACTAAAAAATTGCTGCTGATCTGAGTGGCCTGTATACTCAGTTCTCTTCCTTTATATGTCTCCATTCAGTGAGTTCTCCATTTTTGCCTTTTATTCCCTTTACTAGAGTCCTGGTGTATGAAATTCATGCATGGGTAGGGTCCCTACACCTGGCTGGTGATCAGGGCCGATCAGGGCCTTCAGGCTGCCAGCCGGGGCCTCCCTTCCCCGGCTGCTGGCTGCTGGGGAAGGCATTCCCTTCATACCATGCCTCCCCCTGGTGGTCAGTGCACATCATAGCAAACGATTGAACTCCCAGTCTCCCGGTCGAACTCCCAAGGGAACACTTTGCATATTCGCCTTTTATATATATAGATAAAGGTTAAGGACTCTGACTCTCACTTTTAATGGACATTAAAGCTGATGCAATTTCTAGGTCCTGTGGACTAAGGATTGTTTTGTTGATTTGTAGACCCTAAAATTCTGGAATATTACTTTTTGGGGTTCTCTCCCAATGCTCATCTTTACAGCTATTCCTTTATTGTGGTTTGTAAGTTGCTAGAAAGACCTTCCTATCTAAAAAGTAGAAAGAGAAAAAAATCCCTGGCTCTTTTGTATGGTGCATGAAGGGATGTTGTCTTTGATTGGATAGCTTGACTAGCACCAGGAGTTTATTAATCAGCAAATACTCCTGGAGGGGTGACACGTTAAGTCAGAAGGACATCGGGTGTCAAAATTAGAAGCACCATGAATGATCCCCTAATGGAAACTGAAACTCCCCTAGGAGAAGTGACTTCCCAAGGCCACAGTGAGAGGTGTGACAGACTAGGTCCCAGGTCTTCGCACTTCAAATCCATCACTTTTCTACCACACCATGGTTCATTAGCATGTTCATAGTTGATAGGGTTAGTTTAACAGATTGCTTTCCAAATAAGAAACAACAGGTCAAGGCCAGGTTGACTCTGATGTAGGAGATGGGAAAAGGAAGGCTGAGCAAGGAGAGCACAGCTTGGTAAGGGGCCATATGGGAAGTTCTGGACAATTAGGGCTTTGGGCATTGGTGGTATGGGGGTAAGGAATGACAGCTAGCTCTGTGATCTTGGGCAAGTCACTTAATCTCTCTGAGCCTCAGTTTCCTTATCTATAACCATGTAGACTGAGATAAGACACTGTGAAAGGTTCTTCACACTTATTATGATCATCACAGCAACTCTATAGGAACCTCTTATTTTTACAAATGAGAAGCGTTTAGGTTCAGAGAGGATGTTGTCTTAGTCAGCTCAGGCTGCCATAACAAAATACCATGGGCTGAGTAGCCTGAACAACAACCACTTACTTCTCACAGTTCTGGAGGCTGTTTCTGGTGAGAGCTCTCTTCCTGGTTTGTAAATGGCTGCTCTCTTGCTAGAGAGAGATCATCTCTCTTTTGTCTCTTCTTATAAGGACACTAATCTTATCATGAAGCCTCCATCCTTATGACCTAATTACCTCTCAAAGGCCCCACCTTTGAATACCATCACACTGAGGACTGGGGCTTCAACATATGGATTTTGTGGGAACACAAACATTCAGTCTATGGCAGATTACAGTCTGCCCAAGCATACGTAACATATAGTGAGAGAGCTGGACTTGATTCCAGGTTAGTAAGACTTCAGATTAGTGAGGCTTATTTCCCTGGGAGTAAAAGGCGAGGCCAATGACCTTCAAGATCCCTCACGCTTTCAAATTCAGGACTGTGATTATGCTGAGTCCTTGAATCCTGTTTAGTCAGCTAATCTCTCTAAATATTAAACACATCTTTCTAACATTTTAGCAAGCTGAGATCTTGACATCTGTTCTGTACAAAACTTAACACATTGTGGACCCTCAACAAATATTAAAGAGCGGGCCTGACAGATGGTGTCCCCGGTCTTCAGAGAAGAACGAAGACTCATCTCCGAGGGTCACTCCACTCATACTGTGAGCTAGGCTCTCACATAGAGCTGCGATGTTGGGAGGAACTCTTCTCTTACACACAATGGAACTGCCTAGGCCAGTGGTCGGCAAACTCATTAGTCAACAGAGCCAAATATCAACAGTACAACGATTGAAATTTCTTTTGAGAGCCGAATTTTTTAAACTTAAACTTCTTCTAACGCCACTTCTTCAAAATAGACTCGCCCAGGCCGTGGTATTTTGTGGAAGAGCCACACTCAAGGGGCCAAAGAGCCGCATGTGGCTCGCGAGCCGCAGTTTGCCGACCTCGGGCCTAGGCCAATTACTAATGGATATGCTTGGTGTTTGAGTAAGTGAACTTGGGCTTATAGATCCAAAAGTAATTTAGTCTACCCTTCTAGGCAAATCATTCTCTAAAGATATTATCCATGTTGGATTGTCCCAAGTACTTGACCATCTTCCACCAAGAAATCTTGGTTATATCTAATTTAGAGATCCCTGACTCCAGTTTAATATTACATCCACATGCTGTCCACATGTATGAAAAGAACATTTTTCATAAAAACATTCATCTTAGAAATACATGCCCTTTTCTTCTGGAATTTTTTTTTGTGGCACTTATTTCTAAATTTTAGATCATATTGGGCCTGCCTTTTTGGCTTCACATCTGGCATATGTAGTCATCATCCTGCTTCCTGCTATTTGTTTTAGAATTAGAATTTTCCCTAAACAACTGCTCCAGAAACTCTCAAAGTTACCTCACTAGTGATTACACTTTGCAAATGAAGAAGAGCATTTCCCAGCTAGTTGACTCAGAGCAGGATGCTAATAATTAGGCCATGGCTACAGGTTTGGGCTCTGTGTGGACCAGAGAGCTATGTCCACTAGAAGGAAGCAATGTGGCTATTGAGTCAGTGACATTACATTGGAAGTATTGCACAACTTTAACCAAAAAGAAGGGAGGGTGCAAGGAAGGAGAGGAAAAGAAAGAGAGAGAAGGAAAGAGAGGAAAGGAAGGAAGGAAGGAAGGAAGGAAGGAAGGAAGGAAGGAAGGAAGGAAGGAAGAAAGGGAAGGAGGGAGGGAGAGAGGGAGGAAGGAAGGAAAGAAGGAAGGAAGGAAGGAAGGAAGGAAGGAAGGAAGGAAGGAAGGAAGGAAGGAAAGAAGGAAGGGAGGGAGGGAGGGAGGAAGGGTAGATAAGTTCATGAGATGAATGGTAAAGGAAGAATAGCAGAAGGAACCAAAACTTGAAGCATGGCCTGACCTTTAATCAGGGCTCTTATTCCTAGCAGGCTGTGAAACAGCTTTGTCTCTACCTGCTCAATGGGTCTCACAATGCTGATGCACTGTTTTAATTTGGGAAGTCTTTCTCTTGAGAGACATGTCTTTTCTTGCTCTAAGTCTAAAGTGTTCCCAAGTGTGGCATTCTCTGTGACAGATGTACTACAGTTATGCTTTAGCTGACTCCAAACCCATAGCTTCCCCGTGCCTGAGTGGTCTATTTGATGTCCAAGAGTGTGTTTCCTTTAAGAGCAGGTCTTTACTAGACTATCATCCAAGAAGGTAGGGAGGTGTAATCCCTTTGTTCTCAGAGAGCCATTGTTAAATTCTATAACCTCACTCTCACCCCACAGCTACCCTATATAATAAAAGGCTAATATGCAAATAGACCGAATGGCGGTACAACCGAACAATCAGTTGCTATGATGTGTGCTGACCATCAGGAGGCATGCACGGAACATGGCAGGCATCGGCCATGGTGGGATGGTGGAGCAGGTGAGCGGGGGTGCCAGACCAAGGCGGGGCACCGGTTGCTGTCATTGGGGCGAGCATCTGGTGGTTAGTGAAAATTCTTTGCTCCTGCATGGCGCGGTCCTGCCTGGCGCTCGCACCTGTTGCTGGCGCTGGCACTGGCTCCGCTCATACCCACTGCAGGAGCTGGAACTGCAGCTTGCACCTACTGCTTGCACCCACTGCTAGCACCCAGCACCAGTCCCGATTACTCGGCGCTGTCAGTGGGTGCGAGCAGTGGCTGCCAACCCTGATTGCCCCTCAGCGCTTCTCAACCTCCCCCTGCTCCTGAGGGGCGATCGGGGCAGCAGCTGCCGCTCGCACCCACTGACAGCGCCAAGCAATTGGGACCAGCACTGGGTGCTGGCAGTGGGTGCAAGCGGCAGCTCCAGCACTGGCTGCAGGTGTGAGCAGGGCTGGTGCTGGCAATAGGTGCTAGTGGGGCTGGTGCCATCAGTACGTG
This sequence comes from Eptesicus fuscus, assembly GCF_027574615.1. Taxonomy (NCBI): domain Eukaryota; kingdom Metazoa; phylum Chordata; class Mammalia; order Chiroptera; family Vespertilionidae; genus Eptesicus; species Eptesicus fuscus. The sequence continues at coordinate 43,362,780 of NC_072477.1, read as the reverse complement.
GGAGTGGTGGCAGCGGGAGCAGGGCTGCTGGCAGAGAGGGGACAGGAGGCCACAACAGGAGGGGCCGGATGGGGGTGCAGAGGATGGGCCGAGACCCACCCCTGTGCCCACCACAGCCTCATGGCTCACAGTTCCTTTCAAGGTACGTGAATTCGTGCACTAAGCCCCTAGTTCTTTTTTTTTTATTATTATTAAATATATTTTATTGATTTTTTTACAGGGAGGAAGGGAGAGGGATAGAGAGTTAGAAACATCGATGAGAGAGAAACATCAATCAGCTGCCTCCTGCACACCTCCTACTGGGGATGTGCCCGCAACCAAGGTACATGCCCTTGACTGGGATCGAACGTGGGACCTTTCAGTCCCCAGCCGATGCTCCATCCACTGAGCCAAACCGGTTAGGGCCCTAGTTCTTTATAAAGGTCAGAAAAGCATTCGCTGATGTAGGTAGATGCCTCAGACCTACCCCAGGGAAAGGTACTGTCCCAGAGAGACTTAAGAGTCCTCTCCTTTCATAAACTGCTCCCCAGGTTGCTCCATTTTTCAAGGACGGTCCCAATTTTACACAACTCTCTGTAAAAATAAGGAATTTCAAAATATTTTTAACATTTCCAAGGAGACCAGATTCTCTGGCAGATCTCCTGTCCATAGCTGCACTTCTTATGGGAGTCTCAGGGTCTCATTGACAGAATCAAACATGGGACTGGCAGGACCAGCCAGCTCCATACATGTCCATCTGGGATTATTTTGCGTGTCTGTTTCTCACTGACGAGCACTGTCATTCTCTGAATTCAAACCTTTCCATCATCAGAACCCATTTGTAAAGGAAGACAGAAATGTAGCCATGGGCCATTTCTGTGGGAGCATGTGCCACTTGTCTTCTTCCAGGAGTGGCAACTCCTCCTGCCAGTACTGATGGCTGCTACGGGAGGCTTACTTCTCTCTCTCCTGACCATCCCAAAAGAAGGAATTTATTTCCATTTACCAAACAGTTTGCATACTTGGAACCTTGATTAGAACAGAAAGGGCTAGTGTCTTGGCAAGAAGGCTTTTATCATCACTATTATGCCTATAACTAGTGACCCCATGCACGGATTCATGCACATTGAAAGAAAATTAATTAGAAAGTGGCCAGTGGGGCAGGACTGGGTGAGATGGGCCAGACACACCCTGGAGCCAACCTCCTGCGGTCCCTCCCTAGCATCTGCGGAGTGAGCGTGGTCCCACTGCCTGGCCTGCGGGGATCAGGACAAAACCGGCTCTCCAACATCCCCCAAGGGGTCCCAGAGTGCGAGAGGGCACTATGCAAAGTTGCTGTCGTACAGGGTGTGGAACACAAACACAAGTGTGCAGTAAACCAGATTCAGGGCCGACAGTGCCCCAGCAACAACATAACCCACTGCCAAAGGTGGAATCAGAATCGCACAGCCCCCATGAGGAATCGGGCTCCCTCCTCTCTGGTTTCAGGGTGCATCATCTGAGAACCACTGCTGCCAAGTTACTGCAGCTCAGCAGCTCCTGCATTGACCATCTGCCCCCTGGTGGTTAGTGCGCATCATAGCAACCAGTTGGACTGTCAGAGTCTTAGCATATTTGCCTTATATCCTACCAAATAAAAGAGTAATATGCAAATTGACCCCAACTCCACTACACCCACAAGCCACGCCCACAAGCCACACCCACCAGCCAATCAGGAGCAGATATGCAAATAAACCCAACCAAGATGGCTACACAGAGGTTTCCCAGGCAATGGAGGAAGCCAAGCTTTCCGCCTGCCTTTGCAGGCCTAAGCCTCCACTCAAGCTGCAAAGTTTCAATTATAGAAGTTAAACAAATCTAAACAGAAATGGCGGCAGCCACGGAGCTGGAGAGAACAGGCCAGGGTTGCCCCCGGCAACAGAGGAAGCCAAGCTTTCCACCTGCCCTGGCTGGCCTAGGCCTCCACTCCAGGCTACAAAGTTTCAATTATAGAAGGTGAATTAACCCAACAGAAATGGCTGCCGGCCACCGAGCGAGCAGGAGGCTTGGCTCCACTCCAGGCTACAAAGTTTCAATTGTAGAAGATAAATAAATTACAGATACCAGGGCCTCCGCTTGGGTTGCCAGGGGCATGGCCAGCCTGCAAACCACCACAGGCCCCTCGCTCTGGCCACCCCATGCCCCAAGGGAACCCCCATCCTGATCCGGGACACCCTTCAGGGCAAAGCAGCTGGCCCCACCCCTGCACCAGGCCTCTATCCTATCTAATAAAAGAGTAATATGCAGATTGACCATCACTCCAACACACAATATGGCTGCCCCCATGTGGTCAAAGATCCTGCCCCCATGTGGACACAAGATGGCCACCACAAGATGGCCAGCAAGGGAGGGCAGTTGGGAGGCACCAGGCCTGCAAGGGGGGGTAGTTGAGAGGGACCAGGTTTGCAAGGGAGGGCAGTTGGAGGCGATCAACCCTGCAGGGGAGGGCAGTTAGGGGTGACCAGGCTGGGAGAGGAGGGAAGTCGGGGGCAAACAGGCTGGCAGGGGAGCAGTTAGGCATCAATCAGGCTGGCAGCAGAGTGGCTAGGGGGTGATCAGGCTGGCAGGCAGAAGCGGTTAGGGGCAATCAGGAAGGCAGGCAGGCGAGCAGTTGGGAGCCAGCAGTCCTGGATTGTGAGAGGGATCCCAGATTGGAGAGGGTACAGTCTGGGCTAAGGGACACCCCCCCCCTCCATGCACGAATTTCATGCACCAGGCCTCTAGTATATATAGATAACTCTTAAATTAATAGCATAAAAAAGCTCATTGCTATTTAAAGTCAACTTCTAAAGTTCAAGGAAATTTCCTCCTTTGAGCTTAACATTTGCTTTTCAGTATTTTTATACTTGAGATGATAGTAATTAATTTCATTGCCTAGAACCTAAGAAAAGAAAAAGAATGTGAAGTTGTTTTTTTAATTTCCTATGTTTGTTTATTATGCTTTTTTAAAAAAAGAATGTTTATCCCTAGCCAGTTTGGCTCAGGGGATAGAGCGTTGGCCTGCGGATTGAAGGGTCCTGGGCTCAATTCTGGTCAAGGGCACATGTCTGGGTTGCAGGCTCGATCACCAGTAGGGGCCTGCAGGAGGTAGCCAATCAATGATTCTCTCTCATCATTGATGTTTCTCTCTCTCTCTCTCTCTCTCTCTCTCTCTCTATCTCTCTCTCTCTCTCTTCTCTTCCTCTCTGAAATCAATAAAAAATATAAAAATAAATAAAAAGAATCTTTATTGTTGTATTACATATGTCCTCCTTTCCCCAATTGACTCCTTCCAGCCCACCCACTTCCCCCACCCTAGGCCTTCACCACCCTATTGTCTGTGTCCATGGGTGATGCATATATGCATACAAGTTCTTTGGTTGATCTCTTCCCATCCACTCACCCATCCCACCTTACCTATGAGATTCCACAGTCTGTCCCATACTTCCATGTCTCTGGTTCTATTTTGTTCATCAGTTTATTTTGTTTGTTAGATTCCACATATAAGTGAGACAATATGATACTTGTTTTTCTCTGACTGGCTTATTTCACTTAACATTTTTTATAAAAAATGGGTGTTGACTTTTGTCCAATGCCTTTTCTGCATCTATTGATATAATCATGTGATTTTTGTCTTTCAATTTGTTTGTGATGTATCACATTTATTGATTTTTCAAATATGATACTAGCCTTGCATCCCTGGAATAAATCCCATTTAGTCATGGTGTATGATCTTTTTAAGATATTGCTGGATCCAATTTGATAATATTTTGTTGAGGATTTTAGTATCTATATTCATCAGGGATATTGACCCGTAATTCTTTTTCTTTGTAGTGTCTTTATCTTATTTTGGAACTAGGATAATGCTGACCTCATAAAAAGAGCTTGGACGTGTCCATTTCTCTTGGATTTTTTTGGAATAGATTAAAGAGGATAGATGTTAATTCTTCTTTGAATGTTTGGTAAAACTCCCCTGTGAAGCTGTCTAGACCAGGGCTTTTGTTAGCTGGGAATTTTTTTTTTTAATTATTACTGCTTCAATTTCATTAGTTATTGGCCTCTTCAGGTTTTCTGATTCTTCCTGATTGAGTTTTAGATTGTATTTTTCTAGGAATTTGTCCATTTCATCCACATTGTCCAGCTTGTTGGCATATAGTTGTTCATAGTATTTTCTTACAATCCTTTGTATTTCTGTGATGTCCGTTTTACTTCACCACTTTCATTTCTGATTTTATTAGGGTGCTTATATGTTCACCAGGGTTAGATCCCTTGTTCAATCAATCCCTTTAGTATTATGTAGTGACCTTTATTGTCTCTTTTGATGGCCTTAATTTTGAAGTCTATTTTGTCAGATATGAGTATTGCTGCCCCAGCTTTTTTTGGTTTCAATTTGCATGAAAAATTTTTTTCATCCCTTCACTCTTATCCTGTGTGAGTCTTTTGTTCTGAGGTAGTTCTCTTGTAGACAGCATATATTTGGGTCATGTTTTCATATCCATTCAGCTACCCTATGTCTTACACTTAAGGTTATTATTGATAGATACTTATTATTGCCATTTTAATTCTTTATGCCTATGTTTCTCTCTCTATATATATATTTCTTATTATTACAGAAGTTCCTTTAGATTTTCTTGTAGTGCTGATTTGGTGGTGATGAACTTCTTTAGTTTTTTTTTTTTGTTGTTGTTGTTGTTGTTTTACCTGGGAAGCTCTTTATTTCACCATCTATTTTGAATGATAGCCTTGCTGGATATAGTAATCTTGGTTTCAGATTCTTGTTTTTCATTACCTTGAATACTTCAGGCCATTCCCTTCTGGCCTGTAGAGTTTCTGATGAGAAATCAGCTGACAGCCTTATGGGAGCTTCTTTGTAGGTAATAAATTGCTTTTCTCTTTCTGCCTTTAGGATTCTTTGTCTTTAATTTTTGGCATTTTAATTATGATGTGTCTGGGTGTGGGCCTGTTTAGGTTCTTCTTGCTTGGGACTTTCTGTGCTTCCTGAATTTGTGTGACTTTTTTCTTCACCAGGTTAGGAAAGCTTTCTGCCATTATTTCTTCAAACAGGTTCTCTTGCGCTTGCTCACTTTCTTCACCTTCTGGTACTCCTATAATGCAACTATTGTTACGCTTCATGTTCCACAGCTCTCTTAAGCTGTCCTCCTGTTTTTTAATTTTTTTTTTTCTTTTTGGTTCTCTGATTGAGTGGGTTTTTTCTACCCTGTCTTCTAATTCACTGATCCAATCCTCAGCTTCCCCTAATCTGCTGTGTATTCCTTCCAATGTGTTCTTTATTAGTACTATGCATTCTTTATTTCATAGTTACTATGTCTTTTCTCATGCATTCTTTCCATCATTATTCTGAACTCTATATCTAATAAATTTATTATCTCCATTTCATATATCTCTTCTGGAGAATTCTCTTGTTCTTCCATTTGGAGCTTTTTTTTATCTCCCCATTTTGGCTGCCTGTTTGGGTTTGTGTCTGTGTATTAGGTAGATCTGCTATGACTCTCAATCTCTAATGCAGGACAATGTCAGATGCTGTTTGAGACCCTGTTTGGAGCTATTAGTGATCCACCATTTAGAAATCCTCCTTATTGTATTTTATTGTGACTATATCACTTGGCTTGCTTTTCTCTTTGATAGCTTTCTGCCTTGAATTTATTAGTATCAGTTGACATTTTAAAAATAAAAATAGAGCATGAATAGTCTCTACCATAGTAATACTCAACACAGAGCTGTGGCATAATAGTTACTGATACATTAACCGGGTCCTTTTTTTGTGTGTTCTTCAAAATGCAGAGAGCAGCAGCATTTTACAATTTGGTAAAGATGGGTTTATACATCTGAAAACATTGACATATTGAAGATAATCTGTTCCTTAAATCCCTAAGCAAGAAGCAGTCAGCACAGTAAGTTTATACCTGGCTTACTGCAAAGAATGCAGGGCCTGAAACATCTGTATGCCCTCACCCCCAGGCCATTAGGAACATTTGGACAGTAGGTAGAGTGTCTATTTTTTCAGTGCAACAGGTTTCAGTAATGAAATGCAATGGTTTCACAATGAATGTGGACATAACAAAATTTTCTTTTCTTTATTTTTCTCTTTTTTTCTTTATTGATTAATGTATTATATATGTATCCTTATCCCCCCATACTTCCCCCCCCCCAACCTCCCTGCTCATGCCCTCACCCCTCCTGTTGTCTGTGTCCATTGGTTATGCTTATATGCATGCATACAAGTCCTTTGGTTGATCTCTCCCCCTTCCCCCCACCCTCCCCTGCCTTCCCTCTGAAGTTTGATGGTCTGATTGATGCTTCTCTGTCTCTGGATCTGTTTTTATTCATCAGTTTAAGTTGTTCATTATATTCCACAAATGCGTGAGATCATGTGATATTTATCTTTCTCTGACTGACTTATTTCGCTTAGCATAATACTCTCCAGGTCTATCCATGCTGTTGCAAATGGTAGGAGTTCCTTCCTTTTTTAGTATTCCATTGTGTAGATGTACCACAGTTTTTTGCTGATGGGCACTTAGGCTGTTTCCAAATCTTAGCCATTGTAAATTGTTCTGCTATGAACATAGGGGTGCATATATCCTTTCTGATTGGTATTTCTAGTTTCTTGGGATATATTCCTAGAAGTGGGATCACTGGGTCAAATGGGAGTTCCATTTTTAGTTTTTGAGGAAACTCCATACTGTTCACCACAGTGGCTGCACCAGTCTGCATTCCCACCAGCAGTGCATGAGGGTTCCTTTTTCTCTGCATCCTCATCAGCACTTGTCGTTTGTTGATTTGTTGATGATAGTTATTCTGACAGGTGTGAGATGGTACCTCATTGTCATTTTGATTTGCATCTCTCAGATGATTAGTGACTTTGAGCATGTTTTCATATGTCTCATGGTCGTCTGTATGTCCTCTTTCAAAAAGTACCTACGTATTTAGGTCTGTTGCCCATTTTTTGATTAGATTGTTTATCTTCCTTTTGTTAAGTTGTATGAGGTCCCTGTAAATGTTGGAGATTAAACCCTTATCAGAGAGATAACATTGGCAAATATGTTCTCCCATGCAGAGGGCTTTCTTGTTGTTTTGTTGATTGTTTCTTTTGCTTTGCAGAAACTTTTTATTTTGATGTAGTCCCATTTGTTTATTTTCTCTTTAGTTTCCATTGCCCTAGGAGCTGTATAGGTGAAGATTTTGCTTCGGCATATGTCTGAGATTTCGCTGCCTATGGATTCCTCTAGTATTTTTATGGTTTCCCATCATATGTTTAAGTCCTTGATCCATTTTTAGTTTATTTTTGTGTATGGTGTAAGTTGGTGGCCTAGTTTCATTTTGTTTTGCATGTATCTGTCCAATTTTTTCAACATCATTTATTGAAGAGAATATCTTGACTAATTGTATGCTCTTGCCTCCTTTGTGGTTTGGGTCGATTTCTGGGTTCTCTATCCTATTCCATTGGTCTATATGTCTGTTCTTGTGCCAGTACCAGGCAGTTTTGAGAACAGTGGCTTTGTAATAGAGCTTGATATCTGGTATTGAGATCCCTCCTACTTTGTTCTTTCTCAGGATTGTTGCAGCTACTTGAGGTCTTTTTTTATTCCAGGTGAATTTTTGGAGAGTTCATTCTAGGTCTGTGAAATATACCATTGGTATTTTAATGGGGAGTGCATTGAATCTATAGATTGCTTTGGGTAGTATGGACATTTATTGATGTTGATTCTACCAATCCATGAAAAAGGTATGTTCTTCCATCTGTTTATGTCTTCCTCTATCTCTTTTTTCAGTCTCCTGTAGTTTTCCGCGTATAGGTCTTTTACCTCCTTAGTTAAGTTTATTCCTAGGTATCTTAATTTTTTTGGTGCAATGGTAAATGGGACTGTTTTTTTTTTTTTTATCTCTCCTTCTGTAAGTTCACTATTGGTGTATAAAAATGCCATTTATTTCTGGGTGTTAACTTTGTATCCTGCTACATTGCTGAATTCCTTTATTAATGTGTATAACATATATTGCTGTTGTAATCCAAACCACTTCTGATTTTATTATTAAAATAGAGGCCCGGTGCACGAAATCGTGCACGGGTGGGGTCCCTAGGCCTGGCTAGAGATCAGGGCCAATTGGGGCCATCTCGCTCAGTCCCGATCGGGGCCAGGCTGATTGGGGCCTGCTGGCCGGAGGGGCCACGGGAGGTTGGCCGGCCAGGGAGAGGGACTGTGGGAGGTTGGTTGGCTGCAGGAGGTTGGCTGTGGGAGCACACTGACCACCAGGGGCATTGAGCATCTGCCCCCTGGTGGTCAGTGCGTGTCATAGCCACCTGTCAACCGGTCATTCTAGTCATTTTGGGCGTAATGGTCACTTAGGCTTTTGTATATATATATTTATATATTATTTACATATATATAGCATTTACTCAGCTTTTTTTTCATACAGAAAAGTATAAAGAAAAAAACTGCCCCATCATCCCATTCTTAGAGAACTCATCTCAACATTTAAAAACAAAAGTAGTATTTTTCATGACTTAAAATTCCATCAGTATAGATAGAAACAAAATGAAGCATATGCTTCCTTGGTTTTATTTGTTAGGTCATTTCAGATTCTACCTGAGGACAGCTCCAGATATGTCCCTAAGAAGACACCAGATTTAAGAATAAAAGAACATATGTCAAGAGGAACCTAGAAAGTGGCAATGGTGATAACAGACAACATAATGCTCCTTGTAAAATCACTCCTAGATATTAAGAGAAGGTGGCAGAATTTCAAATCACCAGAAAGTGAAGACCTGTTAGATGAAAGAATAGACAGGAAAGATTTGATGAGCATATTTGAAATTATCATAAAGATAGTAAAGAGCCCTGGCTGGTGTTGCTAAGTGGTTAGAGCATCAGCTGGCACCCCAGGGGGTTTCGGGATTGATTCCCAGTCAAGGGAATGTACCTGGGTTGCAGGTTCGATCCCAACCCCCCAGTCGGGGCATGTGCAGGCAGCAACCAATCAATGTGTCTCTCTCACATCGATGTTTCACTCTCTCCCCCTCAATCACTTCCTTCTACTCTCTCTAAAAAAAAAAAACAATGGAAAAAATATCCTCAGATGAGGTTAACAAAAAAAAAACACAAATAAAGTAAGACTGCAAAGAAAGGCTTCACCCTGCTTTTCAGGATTGGTGGATAACTTATGAACAAGAAAGCAGTGATTTGCTTCCATCCATGCATACGTAAAAAGTAAATCACAGAGATTATAGGGTCAGTTGGCCACATCAAAGTGAACTAAATGCACAACTTGTATATGATCAGTTTCGAGCAATTAAATAACACTTTTATTAAAAATGATAATAGCTTTGAGCAACCTCTAAAATATTCTTTTGGTAATGAGTTTTATGATATACTCTGGCCAGACTTTCATATTATGGCATATAGGTATTAAATCAAAACTAGAATCTATATTTTCCCTCCATTGAGTAGTAAATGATAATGTGATTGTGTGTTTCTTGACCACTCCTTTAAGGTAGATCATAATTCTATTTCATCTCTGACATTTTCTTTCCACAGTGCTTGAAAGTCATACCACCTTGTAGAGCTCTGAAATCACCGTGGGATCACGACTTTTTTATTTATGATGGCGTCATAGACAACACAGCCCCGGACTTCATAGCATTCAAGTCACATTTTATTTTATCTTGGGGAAGTATTTTCTCTCTCTTGGAACACATTGAGAAGTTTCTCAAGGACTATGCAATACCAGAAGTCAAAATAAAAGGGAACGATTTGGTAGCCCTCCTTCCAGAGTTTGAGCTGAAGAATAAACTTACCAGAAATGACCTTCTCTCGGTGGTAGAGAACCCTCTTCCCATCCAAAAGATGTTAACTGTTCCTGGGCAGAGATACAAAGGGCAAGGTGGAAAGCTAAATGCTGCCAGCAAGATCCAGGCCACGTGGAAATGCTACAAAGCAAGAAGATACTTCCACGTTTTTCGCCAGCAGAAGTGGGCGTCAGGTGTGATCGCCATTGCGTGGCTCTTACATTGCCATAAGACGCGACTGACGAAGATCCTGAAGGAGTCACGTGAAAGACACCTGCAGAATTTCCGCATTCGAGCCAAGGTACGCAAGGCTGCCAGCTGCTAAGGCAGACTCTTTTTCTAAACATTTCTTGCTTGAACGATTGCAATAAGTTGTCTCTTTATCTTTCCTTTCTCTCTCCAACTACCC